>NC_091977.1:435205835-436405835 GCF_044704955.1 Pristiophorus japonicus | reverse complement strand
TATGGGGAAATGCTGACGGGAATGACCAAGGATTGGCGTTGGGATCCCTACTGTTTCTAATTTACATTAACTACTTGGATTTAGAAGCTTAATACAAAATGATTACAGTCATACTACAATAACATAGAAACATAGAAACATAGAAAATAGGTGCAGGAGTCTTCGAGCCTGCACCACCATTCAATAAGATCATGGCTGATCATTCACCTCAGGACCCCTTTCCTGCTTTCTCTACATACCCCTTGATCCCTTTAGCCGTAAGGGCCATATCTAACTCCCTCTTGAATATATCCAATGAAGTGGCATCAACAACTCTCTGCGGTAGGGAATTCCACAGGCTAACAACTTTCTGAGTGAAGAAGGTTTTCCTCATTTCAGTCCTAAATGGCTTACCCCTTATCCTAAGACTATGTCCCCTGGTTCTGGACTTCTCCAACATCGGGAACATTCTTCCTGCATCTAACCTGTCCCGTCAGAACTTTATATGTTTCTATGAGATCCCCTCTCATCCTTCTAAATTCCAGTGAATACAGGCCCAGTTGATCCAGTCTCTCCTCATATATCAGTCCTGCCATCCTGGGAATCAGTCTGGTGAACCTTCGCTGCACTCCCTCAATAGCAAGAACGTCCTTCCTCAGATTAGGAGACCAAAACTGAACACAATATTCCAGGTGAGGCCTCACAAAGACCCTGTACAACTGCAGTAAGACCTCCCTGCTCCGATACTCAAATCCCCTAGCTATAAAGGCCAACATACCATTCGCCTTCTTTACTGCCTGCTGTACCTGCATGCCAACTTTCAATGACTGATGTACCATGACACCCAGGTCTCATTGCACCTCTCCTTTTCCTAATCTGCCGCCATTCAGATAATATTCTGCTTTCCTGTTTATGCCACCAAAGTGGATAACCTGACATTTATCCACATTATACTGCATCTGCCATGCCCCCTCACCTAACCTGTCCAAGTCACTCTGCAGCCTCTTAGCTTCCTCCTCACAGCTCACACCGCCACCCAGCTTAGTGTCATCTGCAAACTTGGAGATATTACACTCAATTCCTTCATCTAAATCATTAATGTATATTGTGAAGAGCTGGGGTCCCAGCACTGAGCCCTGCAGCACCCCACTAGTCACTGCCTGCCAGTCTGAAAAGGACCCGTTTATCCCGACTTTCTGCTTCCCATCTGCCAACCAGTTCTCTATCCACGTCAGTACATTACCCCCAATACCATGTGTTTTAATTTTGCACACCAATCTCTTGTGTGGGACCTTGTCAAAAGTCTTTTGAAAGTCCAAATACACCACATCGACTGGTTCTCCTTTGTCCACTCTACCAGTTACATCCTCAAAAAAATTCCAGAAGATTTGTCAAGCATGATTTCCCTTTCATAAATCCATGCTGACTTGTCACTGCTTTCCAAATGCGCTGCTATTTCATCTTTAATAATTGATTCCAACATTTTCCCCACTACTGATGTCAGGCTAACCGGTCTATAATTACCCATTTTCTCTCTCCCTCCTTTCTTAAAAAGTGGTGTTACATTAGCTACCCTCCAGTCCATAGGAACTGATGCAGAGTCGATAGACTGTTGGAAAATGATCACCAATGCATCTACTATTTCTCGGGCCACTTCCTTAAGTACTCGGGGATGCAGACTATCAGGCCCAGGGATTTACTGGCCTTCAATCCCATCAATTTCCCTAACACAATTTCTCGCCTAATAAGGATTTCCTTCAGTTCCTCCTTCTCACTAGACCCTCGGTCACCTAGTATTTCCGGAAGGTTATTTGTGTCTTCCTTCGTGAAGACAGAACCAAAGTATTTGTTCAACTGGTCCACCATTTCTTTGTTCCCCATCTTGAATTCACCTGAATCTGACTGCAAAGGACCTGTGTTTGTTTTCACTAATCTTTTCCTCTTCACCTATCTATCGTAGCTTTTGCAGTCAGTTTTTATGTTCCCAACAAGCTTTCGTCTCATACTCTATTTTCCCCCTCCTAATTAAACCCTTTGTCCTCCTCTGCTGGATTATAAAATTCTCCCAGTCCTCAGGTTTGCTGCTTTTTCTGGTGAATTTATATGCCTCTTCCTTGGATTTAACACGATCCTTAATTTCCCTTGTTAGCCACGGTTGAGCCACCTTCCCCGTTTTATTTTTACTCCAAACAGGGATGTACAAGTGTTGAAGTTCATCCATGTGATCTTTAAATGTTTGCCATTGCCTATCCACCTTCAACCCTTTAAGTATCACATGCCAGTCTATTCTAGCCAATTCACATCTTATACCATCACATTCCTTAAGTTCAAGACCCTAGTCTCTGAATTAACTGTGTCACTCTCCAGCTTAATAAAGAATTCTACCATATTATGGTCACTCTTTCCCAAGGGTCCTCGCATAACAAGATTGCTAATTAGTCCTTACTCATTACACATCAACCAGTCTAGGATGACCAGCCCTCTAGCTGGTTCCTTGACATATTGGTCGAGAAAACCATCTCTAATAAAAATTTGACACCAGGCGGTAGAAATTAGTGTAGGTGACCAAAAGCTTGGTCAAAGAGGTAGGTTTTAAGGAGCGTATTGAAGGAGGAAAGAGAGGTAGAAAGGCGGAGAGGTTTAGGCACGGAGTTCCAGAACATGGGGCCTAGGCAACAGAAGGCATGGCCACCAATGGTTGAGCAATTATAATCAGGGATGCTCAAGAGGCAGAATTATAGTCAAGTCCAGAGGTAACAAAGGCAGGGATGAGGGCTTCAGCAGCAGATGAACTGAGGCAAGCGGAGAGATGGGCAATGTTACGGAGGTGGAAATAGATTATGCTGCGGATATGTGGTTGAAAGCTCATTTCAGGGTCAAACATGACACCAAGGTTGTGAACAATCTGGTTCGGCCTCAGACAGAATTCTGGGAGAGGGATGGAATCTGTGGCTAGGGAACAGATTTTATGGCGAGGATCGAAAACAATGGCTTCAGTCTTCCCAATATTTAATTGCAGAAAATTTCTGCTCATCCAGAACTGTCACAGTCACAAAGGATGTCATTTATGACTTTGATGAGAGCTGTTTCGGTAGTGTGGCAGCTGTGTAAACCGGATTGGAGGAATTCAAACATGGAATTGCAGGAAAGATGGGCATGGATTTGGGAGGCAACAACACGTTCAAGGACTTTGGAGAGGAAAGGGATGTTGGAGAAGGGGCAGTAGTTTGCAAGGACAGAGGGATCGAGGGTTGGTTTTTTGAGTAGAGGGGTGATGACGGAGAAAAATGTGAGGTCAGGGCTAGGGCAGGGGTTAGTTCAATCTGAGGAGATGGCTCCGGAACTAACAAAAGGAATCTGGCAAAATAAGTAAAGGGAGGGAACAAAATAATAAGTGCTGAAATCAATGGATAGAAAACTGAAGATCGTGTGCCCACAATTTCCAATATGTGCTGGCTGTGTACAGGCACTGCACACAATCCTAATATTGGGCCCAAATTTGGCCAGGAGTTGCTCCGTTTTTTTTGGAGCAACTTGATTTTTTTGGAGTATCTTAAAAATCGCAATTCTGCACATTCAATTTGCGCCAGTGAATTCGTTAGGATTTTTTTCAGTTCTGTTTTTTTTTCAAAAGGGGGCATTACCAGCCACCTATGCCTGTTTTGGCCATTTTGGACAGCTAATAGTTGCTCCAAACTAACTTAGGCCAGCGTTTGTGGCCACTTGTTGCCCGCACAGAAAACCCTTGCGGAGAGTTAAGAAATCAGCGCAGGTAGGTACATTTAAAGCACCAAGCACTAAGCAAAGTACAAAAATAAGCATTCAATAACAAATAAAAAATACAAGGAAGCTGAGAGGACCTGCACCTAGCACCAAGACTTACAAAGCACGAAACAAAGCACAATAAGTAGTAAGTAATTAATTAACAAATAAAAAATAGAAGGAATCCTGCACCTAAAGCACCAAGACTTACAAAGCACTAAACAAAGCACAAAAAGTAATAAGCAATTAATTAACAAATAAAAATAGAACCCTGCACCTAAAGCACCAAGACCAAAGTAATAAGCAATCAATCAATCAATAACAAATAAAAAATAGAAGTCCTACTTTTATGTGAAGGGAAGGCAGCGGGCCGCTGATAAGGGAGTCCATTCGACCACAGATAGGGGCGACACACTTTGGGCCCCTCCCACACAGCCTGCAGAGCACACTCACAGATTCTGGCAGCGAGGAGCTACTGCGCATGCATGTACACTCTAGCGCGCATGTGCAGAGGTCCCGGCACTGTTTTCAGCGCCAGGACCTGGCTCCGCCCCCGAATCCAGTTGCCACACTACGCCACCATCGAGGAGAGGCTGGGGAGTGGCCAAACTCGGCCTGAAGATTTTTGGTGCCCTTGGAGTTCTACAAAAGCGGCGCACCTCTGGTGAGTGCGCCAGAAATCTGTACTGGCCTAATTTGGGCCCAAACAAACTACAATCTAACCAATAATTGAATATTGGGCCTGAAATCCCGGTTCTGGGCTTCTCGTGGGCACTCGACTGAAAATAAAGAAAAAGATCCACACCTACTTTTTGCTCCTGCACCCTCCAGCGATTCCGGTTGGAGGCCTCCTCTTCCTGCGCATCGAAGCGTGTTCATGTCTTGGAGATGCGGAGGGAGAAGTTGGAGTCACATGGCACTGAACAGTAGGAGTTCTCATTATTATGAATGAGAACCATCCCCCCAACACCCAAACACAAATAAAAAAAATACATAACTTACATGGTTATACACAACAAAAGATTTGGACTTATTTTGCCATATTTACAGATCAAACTTAACCATTGGTTTTCTGTTTCGAAGAGGATACCTTCGCTCTCGAACAGAACTTTCCAAACTTGGTGTCGAACTTAGACTCATTCTAGGCTGAGCCTGAGGAGAGTTCTTCTTCAAAGGGCAACCCTTGACCGACAATTTTGAATCTTTACAACTTCAGACTGTTTGTCTGCCTGACTTGGACTCAGACTTAAATTCTGACTATCTCTTGGACTTGTTTCTGGTATTTCTGATGTAGGATTTGCTACTGGTACTCTACTTGTAACAAGACTATCTTACTCATCAGAAATAATCGAATCATTCCAACTTTCAATTCCTTCCACATCTGTCGGTAAAATATAAACAATGTGAACAAACCTAACCTGTCTATGATCAAATACCTTAACCAAATGTGCGAGGACCACATATCTTCACTATTCTTCCTGGTAACCATGTTAGCTATTTATGGTGATGGTTCTTCACTCTCACCTTCTGGTGCAATTTCACACTTCTCTCTCTTACTCTACCTCTATCATGACTCTCTTTCTGTCTTAATTGTTTCTCTTCTACTGACTGTGCCAAGTTTGGCTTTAACAACGAGAACCTGGTTCGTGGCTGTCGTTTGAGAAACAACTTTGCTGGTGTTCTACCAATAGTTGTGTGAGGAGTATTACGATAAGTAATTAGAACATTTTGCCAATCTGTAATCCAACGTCAAATGCCATTTCTTTGGATTTAGATCCAACATTTGCTTGATGAGGGCATGTTTTACAATTTGTACTGTGCGCTCTGCGGCACCATTTGAAGCAGGGTGGTCTGGTTGAACTTTGGTATGTTTCACAATATTTCTGCTCATGAACTGTGCAAATTCTTCTGAACAAAGTTATAGCCCATTATCAGACACAATTTCTTCTGGGAGATCATATGAAGAAAATAATCTTCGCAAATTATCTAGTGTTTTACTTGTTATTTTCCACCGGAATCACCTCTACTCACTTCGAATGACTATCAATCACAATGAACAATTGTTGTCCTTATAGCTCAGCAAAATCTATATGTAATCTTTGCCACAGTGTGGGAGGCCATTTCCATCTCCTAATGGTACTGATGGTGGTTTCTTGCTTATATGTTGTACGCTGATTAATGATGTACTCTATATCTTTATCTAAATCTGGCCACCATAAGTAACTGCACGCAAAACTTTTGGTAAAGCACAATTTAATTAACTATAACAACTTTTCCCCACCACCCCCCCCCCACCCCACCCAACCACGCAAAATTTCCACCTGCGGAGAGAGAGAGAGAGCGCAAAACATTAGCTTGCAGCCAGGTCACATGGAGGTAGAATCTTCGAGGCTTTAAAAGTTTAAAAATAATTATTAGACATCCTGAATATAAATTATGGACATTGAGGAAGTTGTCATGAGTGACGTGGGTGACGTGGGTGAGGTGGGTGAGGTTGGAGGGAGAAAAAGGGCCAAGAGATTTGCAAATGGGGCCAACGCCTTGGTCCACGAGGTGGAGACGTAGTGAGCCAATTGACCTGGGGTGGGCATGGGAATCCCCCGCCAGAATGTACACCAATGCATATGGGCAGTGATCGCCGAGGTGGTGTCATCAGCCGCGCACGGTTATCGTGAGCCAAGCCAGTGCTGCAAGCGCAGAAGAAGTTATCAGCAAATCATGCAGAGCATTGGCGCTGGGGAGGAGGGCCCGCAGAGTTGACAGAACTCACTGATATGGAGGAGCGGGCCAAAGCTCTCGTTAGGGTCCATAATCGCTTGGCCACCAGTGGTGGTGCAGATCCAGTTGTGGCACCATGTAAGTCACGTATAACCCCCGGGTAATGTCATGTAATTTAATGCTATTTGAGTATAATATATGAATGATGTAATGTAATGTATTTAATGCTGAGATCATGATGCCATGCAGTTTCTGTACTTTCTGTTCATGTTAATTAAATGTAACGTCTGTTGGTGATATCTAATGCAGTAGTGTTGCTTCTCCTACATATGCCATCGCAGCGTAAGCGTTCTCATGTCACCCTGGCCCTCCCCTCCTCTTCTACTAACCTCTCATATTATGTTTTCTAGTTGCCCAAGAGCATCGGAGAAATTTGGAGTCCCCTGGAGTGTCGCCTCTTTTAGTTCAAGTGGTGCTCACCACCGGAGACGACACCGCAAAGGAGGAGGATTGGATGGATGACCCTCAACTATGCTGCTCAACCCAAAATGTGGAGGAGGGGGACTCGGAAACTCAAGGGTCTGCGCCCACCTCTTCTTCAACCGAGGAAGTAGCGGGGCCAAGCGGCTTGCAGCAGGGTACACCAGGTGGGCCAGCACCTACGCCGAATCCGCAGAGGTTGATTTGGCGAGGTAGACACGCTCAGAGACAGGTGGATATCAACCTGGACATGGTTTCACTGCCGAAGGCGAGGGTCGACATTAGTCGACAGCGGCTGAGAGCTCCTCCAGGTGATAGGTGGGTTGGCTGGCAACATTGCCACGCTTTCAACGCTGATTGCGGTAATGCGGCAAACCGTCGATTCCGTCGATGCCATGCGACAGGCGATGGACTCGGTATACGGCACTGCACCCCAAGGTGCTGTACCAACTATGCCGGCAGATGAGAGGAGGAAGCAGTTGCTTCAGACTCTGGAGACAGGTCTTCGGATACACAGTTTTCTCCGGGATCCCAAGAAGTGACTCTGACACTGTCACACCTTCCCTCCCCATCACCCCTGCCACAGCAGCAGTGCTCAAGGTGTCCTGCTGCAAGACGGCTTGGAGTTAATGCAGTTAGGACCAGGGGCAGGGGCAATGTTAGGGGGAAAGGGTGTGTTAAGGTCGTGGGGGGGGAGGGGTAGAGGCAGAGGGAAAGGTGGCCGCAGGTGGAAACTTTGCCTGGTTGGGGGGGTGGGGGGGTGGGGGGGGAATGTTATAGTTATTTAAACTGCTCACAGATGTACCAGTGTCGATTTCCATGGGTATTCTGCTTCCTGCAACATCTATTTGGATGATGATACATTGCGGATCATTGTTAGATACCCGCATGCTCCTGATGACGTGTATCTCCATAACCTCCTTGTCCTGTTGCTTCTCTTCCATGCTATGTAGTCTCTGGGGATTTCTACTTCGAGCCTTGAAAGTTGGTTTACTCTTCAGTTGGCATGCCTGCGCAAGGTGCCCTGTTTTCTTGCAGAAGAAACACTCTGCCTTCACATATGGACAACTTTGAGCAATGTGTTGTCCCAGGCACCGATAGCACGACTTTAATGCACTGTTATCTTGGTCAATTGCTGTGGCATTGGGAGCCAACTGCCTTTTACTTTTAACCTGCAGGCAATTCACCTTGGTTGTCTGACAACTATAAATGGTGTGAAATTCTCGGGAGTATTGGTCGGCCATATCCGTCGACATAGCAGTCTGACAAACTAAATCAAAAGTCAAGTTAGGGGTTGTCAACAACTTTCTTCTGATTGCTTCATTTTTCATCCCACAAACAAAGTGGTCATGCAATGCCTGGTCCTGAAAGTTTCCGAAATTACAGTGAATGGATAGCTTTTTTAAAGCTACAACGTACTCTCTGATATTCTCGTCAATGATTTGATCTCGTATTCCAACATAACTTTCAGCAGTTATCAGGGGCTTAGGACTGTAGTGCTGTTATAACATGGTTAGAATCTCTGTCAGTGGCCTGTCCTTTGGCTTGGAGGGACAAGCCAATTTTTCAGGGTTTCATACACCTTGGGGACTGCTTCAGTCAGGAAAATAGCCTGTTTTTTTTCTAACAGCACTGGTTTTCATCATCGGGGACTTTAATGATACTATTTGTGGTGTAAAACATTTCCAGCCACCCTACATACGCTCCGAACATCTCTTGGTCATGATGGAACTCACCCAAGCGCCCTATTATTCCCATAGGCATGGCCATCTGGACACTGGCAATGTCAACAATGTGCTTGAAATTTAACTTGGATTTTTAGCTGTGCTGTAAAACAAAGAACCTCTCAAAGTCTCTCTGTTGTTTGGCTGGATTATCCACCAGCAAAACTTTCAGCTACGCATCTGATTATCATATCTTCATCGCCAATGTGATATATTCTTTACGACATCACTAACACACACATTACACAAGATGGCTCTTACTGGAAGCTGTCATCATGTGTCTTGTCACATGACACTTTTATTGTTATACACCAGTAGTTGCATTACCAGAGTAGTCCACTGGTTGGAGCTATATTACACTTCCCCCTCCTTCCTTCCCCCTCCTTCCTTCCTCATTCTTCCTTCCTCTTCCTTCCTCCCTCCTCCCTCCTCCCTCCTCCCTCCTCCCTCCTCCTTCCCTCCTTCAGCCTCCTTCCTTCCTCTTCCTTCCTTCCTCCTCCCTCCTCCCTCCTTCCTCCTCCCTCTTTTTTCCTCCCTCTTTTTTCCTTCTTCCTTTCTTCCCCTTTCTTCCTCCCTCTACATTCCTCCTCCTTCCTTCCTCCTCTTTCTTTCCTCCTCCCTCCGTCCTCCTCTCTCCTTCCTTCTCCCTCTTTCTTCCTTCTTCCTCCTTCCTTCCTCCTCCCTTCTTCTTCTCCTCCTCCTTATTCTCCTCCTTATTCTCCTTCTCCTTCTTCTCCTTCTCCTCTTTCTCCTCCGGAGGTGCATGCCAGAAAGAGGATAACATATGAGGATACCAGCATCTTTTATCCTTTCAGCTGCTGGCCAAGGGCTCAGCGATGCCCCTGCCAAGAATGGCCAGCACCATCTCCTCCAAGGGGGGTGAGGTGAAGCTAGGACGTGGAGGTGTGCCTCATGATTGGTACAGATTGTTGGTACGTGAGTGATAGGGTTATGGGTCATGCATTGAACAGTGTATGAGGCTAGTGGTGCAGTTGTTAGGAGACGGCTTTTGAAGATGCAGTCACTGATCTTGACCACTGGTCTGAGGCAATGAAACTTCTTGTGACACTGCTGGCAGTGACAGCCTCAATGATCCCTCATTGTTCTTTCTGGAGGGCCTCCTGACCCCTGTAGATAGAGGACCTCTCTTGCAGTGTTGCCACCCTTGACAAAGCTGGAGTGCTACGTGCGAGACCCTGGCTTGTTGAGCAATTTTCTTAGTGCTGAAACACTTTTACCATTTTTTGAGGTGCAGAAGGCAATTCAGCTTTAAGAGCTGAAGACTGTCATTTGGGAATTATTTTTAATGTTTTTTTCTCCAGAAAGCAGTTCTAAGGACTAAAATCTGCCTATTTTTAAAGTATTTTTTTTTCATTTTCGAAGACAGTTCCCCTTTAAGAGACCGATACTGATTTCTGAAATGACAGCCTTGCTTTAAGAGAAGGCTGTTCTTGCTCCAGGGACGCTACGACCACGCTATGTTGGGCTATCTGCTGCGAGTACCGGCCGAAAACCAGCCTTACACGGTAAGTTTAGCGCTGCACTAATGTTAAACAGGCGGTCATTAACTACAGGCCATGGTGGCACCAAAATCTTTTCGACACAGTCAAATTTTCGCCCTCAGAGTTTCTTCTGTTCCTGGAGCCTTACTCATTTTCCTGACATAGCTAATTAGTTATAACCTCCAAAAAAAAATTGAGGCCTTCAGTTACTTAAAAGCTAAAAGCTAGTTTTGCAGATATAATTCAAAGTAGGTCATGTTTTTCAAATAGAATAGCCTCTGTGTGTTTCTCTCATTCAGACTAACCCATACTCGTCAGAATGAAAGGCATTGAATAGAAGAAATAAATATAAGTACAGAGTTAGTAATCAAGCTGAGGGAGTTTAGGTTTTAAGAAATCGGGGTGGGGGGTAAGAAGGTGAATTGGGCAGAAAAGACAGTGGAAGCACATGGCTTTCAAAAGTGCAATACCTGAAAGTGTAGGTTCATTAATAACAATTGTGGTGAGTAATTTTTGAGGATAATGACAGATGGCAGTTGACAAATTAATGGTGATGTGCTAATAAGCTCAGTAACAGATGAATCAAACACATTTTTGCTGAGGGTGACTGTGTACTAGAAATTGGATATGGCCTGAAAATGGGCTGTGTCACAGGCCAGCACTATTTGCCTGCGCCCGTTCAAAGTGGTGTAGGCAGCATGCAAAATTCGTGCTGTCTGCAAATTATAATGATTGTACCGCTGATCTTAGCGCTAAACGCACTGCTAATTGGCTTAGCGCTGAACAGAGGGGCAAAATCGGGTGCAGTTTAATGGCTAATAATGTTTGGCCTTGGCTCTCTGCACTACTTAAAGGGGAGGTGCTTTGTTTCAGAACCACCTTATTGTCATTGTAGAACAAGCCATGGCTCAATCGAGAGAGCAAGCATGAAGGTCTTCAGATGCTGCATTGGAAACCTTGAACTTGGCCGTGCAATAAAAGTGAGTTGTTCTGTACCCGTAGGATGGCAGGAGGCCATCCAAGGCCACTTGCAGAAGGCTGTGGGAGGAGATAGCTAACTCCATCATGGCCAACAGTGTGGTACCAAGGACCTGGATTCAGTGCTGAAAAAAGTTTAATGACCTCGCATGGGAGGTCAAAATGAGTGAAGGGTTCAGAAAATGACATATACCACCATCTGTACTACAAGCCTCACACACTACTCAATGTACCACGCCCCCAACACTCACTTACCAACAATCTCTACCTATCATCACTCACACCTCATAATCATGGCTTCACTTCACACTCACAACCTTACCACTGCTGCAACACTCACATGCACATCTCACACCTTGCACATGCTGACAGCTATTCAACTAAGGCAGGCAAATCACCCGAACACATTGCGCCACACTGACTGACACACTTCCCTTTCTCTTGCAGGCAAAGGCGGCTCACAACCGGCAGGAGCAGCGGCAGACGGGAAGCGGCCAAGCCACAATTCAGAACCTCACCAACTTGGAGGAATTGGTGCTTGAAATTATTGGAGGGCAGTGGCGGAGTCCGTGGCCAGCAGAGAAGATGAAGCCATTGATGATGATGGTGGTATGGTCATACCTAATCCTTCTTCTCACATCTTACTCCCCCCTCATCCCGCAATCTCGTCTCACTCACAAGCTGCTGATGGTTAATGCACAGATAGCTTGCTTCCCCCCTCCTTCACCACAACCTGACCCATGTGCCTTTCTGCTTTCAGATACCCAAGAACTGCCAGCAGTCCAACCTGTTCCTCATGTTGACCAAAGTGAAGGATGAGACAAACAAGAAGAAACACTGGCACTGCATTTGACATTCACCGACATCAGCTCAGAAAACAGCACTTTGCGGAATTTAGAGGGTATAGAGACGGGATCTTGTGAGTCACGGGGCATGCGTAGGCTGCAGCCAGGCCAGAGGGAAAGGGTAGCTCAGCTGCCAGTTCCCCGGAGGGTGAGGACTCAGATGATGATCTTGATGGGGCCGCTTTCAGAAGAAGGGGGATGGGCATGCACACAAACATGCTAGGTGCAAATTGCAAGCCTGCCAGAGAGTCTCTTGTCAGTGTCAAGAAGCATGGAGGAGTCCGGCTCCAACATTGGAGAGGGCTTTGCGCAGAGTTTGGAGCCCATGATTTCCAGGATGAAAATGATGGAGAACTCCAAGAGAGAACTTGTGGACCCAGCCATGATGCTGCGTGTGATGGGCGATATCGCGCCTTCCATTGCAGCAGAGGCAGAAGCCACCCAACATCTCAGTGCTGCAGTGGAAACTCAGACTGCTCTCCTACAGGCTCAGCTTGCTGCTACATAAGCTCACACTGCTGCCATCATCGCTGAGAATCAAAAGGGGCTTGGAGGATGTTGCAGCAGGCCAGCAATTTCAGTTTTGTGCCCAGGAGGGTGCTGTGATGTTCTGTGACAGAGGGATGGTATGATGGGGAAGTGATGAGCAATGGGAATCTGGGGTTTCATTCACTGGATTCAGATTCTGATGAGGCATTCATGGACAGCCCATCCAGAACGGGGATTTGCTGCCTGCCTCCTCCCTCCCTTCTCTTCCTCTTCCTCCTCCTGGTCCTCGTCCTCTTCCTCCTCCACTTCCTCTCCCACCTCTCCTCTAGAGGTGGTCCCGCAAATCCTGCTGGCAAGGGCTGTGCCCTCATGATGGCCAAGTTGTGGAGCATGCAGCAGACCACCACAAAATGGGACACCTGCTCCAGTGAGTATTGGAGCGCTCCTCCTGAGCGGTCAAGGAAGCTGATCCATTGCTTGAGCATCCCGATGGTCTGCTCAATGATGTTCCTGGTGGCTGCATGCTGTCATTATATGAGTCCTGCGCATGAGTGGTGCGGTTGCGGAGGGAAGTCATCAGCCAGGTGCAGAGCGGATATCTCTTGTCTCCGAGCAGCCACCCTTGGGTTTGACATATGGCTGGAAGATTGCTGGCACACCGGACTGACATAGGATGAAGGCATCATGACTGCTGCCAGGATAGCGGGCATTGACCATCACGATGCGCTGGACATGGTCAAACAACAACTGCACATTAAGTGAGTGGTAGCCTTTGCGGTTAGTGAACATCTCAGGATTGGTATATGGTGCCCGCAAAACCCATGCACGCTATCCTGGCAAAGCCACATGCCATTCAGAGAGAAGACAGTGTAATCCCTTCTCCTGGAGTAGAGAGCCTCTGTTGCCTCCCAGATGCAGCGATAGACGGCGAACTGGGAAGTGTTAACTATGTCTCCTGCTGCTGACTGGAAGAAATTGAGTGCCACAATGACATTGAGGGCCACTGGGAGAACCAGGTCACCCTGCTCTCAGGCTGCAGGTTTGGTTGCAGGAAGTAGAAGAGTTAATGCTGAAGTGGAGCCTCCGAATACACTGCTCCTCACTTAAGTGGAGGTAAGAGAAGTGCTTTCGGAAGACCGTAGGTGGGTAAGGCCTTCTGTCGCAAGCCTTCCTGGCCCTCCTCCTCCTCTCTCTGCGAGCATCTTCTCTTCTTCGCTGCCACCACTTCCTCTCCCTGTTACTCGATTGTGTGGGGCACTGCCAGTAGAGACACCGTAACTGGGAGCAAATGATGTGAGCAGAAGCATTTAAATGAGAATCAAGGCATTCTCCACTTGCAGCAACACTCCCTGTTACCCTCAACATCATCATAGGCAGTCCCTCAGAATCAAGGAAGACTTGCTTCCACCCTAAGATTGAGTCCTTAGGTGGCTGAACATTCCAATACGAGGACCACAGTTCCTGTCACAGGAGGGACAGATAGTCGTTGAAGGAAAGGGTGGGTGGGACAGGTTTGCCGCACGCTCTTTCCGCTGCCTGTGCTTGATTTCTGCATGCTCTCGGTGATGAGACTCGAGGTGCTCAGCGTTCTCCCGGCACTCCCTATCACCTCAGTAACTTTAAAGAAGTTTAGAAAGCTGGAAAAGTTGCAGAAACCTAGATGGAGCCTGACAAACTGTGAACCCATGTCAGCTGAAAGTTGTTGTTGATGATCCCTTTAAATATCCCTGCTGGGGGTTCCTTCCTGCTGCTGAACGCTTGGTCAATGCTTGATTAAGAGAGGACAGTAAGTGGAGCGACGACGTCAAAAATGCCAGATCGTGTGTCAAATGACCGTTGCACATTGATGTCATGATCTGCCTCATTTACTTTTCTCTAGTGAGTGCTGGCAACAACGGCGCTGTCAACCTGCCGAAAATGGCAGAGGCCGCGGGACCCGCTGGAAGCAAGTAGAAGCCAGTCGGCTGCCTTATTTTCAATCAAACATGCCTTAACGGCTGGCACTAAACCCCTGAATTTCTAGGCCCGTGTGTTCTAATATTCAAGGAAAATATAAGACATGGCAAAAAAGGTAGTAGAAGTGAAGATAATATGGTTGTTAAAATTACATTATATTTTTTTATGGCCTGATGGAAAAGAGAATGGCCCTGAAATTACTGGGAGAACACCATTGTAATCCATTTGAAAGGTCCTACAATTTCCGGGTGTGCACAATCCGGAAAACATAGAAACATAGAAACATAGAAAATAGGTGCAGGAGTAGGCCATTCGGCCCTTCTAGCCTGCACCGCCATTCAATGAGTTCATGGCTGATCATTCAACTTCAGTACCCCATTCCTGCTTTCTCGCCATACCCCTTGATTCCCCTAGTAGTAAGGACCTCATCTAACTCCTTTTTGAATATATTTAGTGAATTGGCCTCAACAACTTTTTGTGGTAGAGAATTCCACAGGTTCATCACTCTCTGGGTGAAGAAGTTCCTCCGCATCTCGGTCCTAAATGGCTTACCCCTTATCCTTAGACTGTGACCTCTGGTTCTGGACTTCCCCAACATTGGGAACATTCTTCCTGCATCTAACCTGTCTAACCCCGTCAGAATTTTAAATGTTTCTATGAGGTCCCCTCTCATTCTTCTGAACTCCAGTGAATACAAGCCCAGTTGATCCAGTCTTTCTTGATAAGTCAGTCCCGCCATCCCCGGAATCAGTCTGGTGAACCTTCGCTGCACTCCCTCAATAGCAAGAATGTCCTTCCTCAGGTTAGGAGACCAAAACTGTACACAATACTCCAGGTGTGGCCTCACCAATGCCCTGTACAACTGTAGCAACACCTCCCTGCCCCTGTATTCAAATCCCCTTGCTATGAAGGCCAACATGCCATTTGCTTTCTTAACCGCCTGCTGCACCTGCATGCCAACCTTCAATGACTGATGTACCATGACACCCAGGTCTCTTTGCACCTCCCCTTTTCCTAATCTGTCACCATTCAGATAATAGTCTGTCTCTCTGTTTTTACCACCAAAGTGGATAACCTCACATTTATCCACATTATACTTCATCTGCCATGCATTTGCCCACTCACCTAACCTATCCAAGTCGCTCTGCAGCCTCACAGCATCCTCCTCGCAGCTCACACTGCCACCCAACTTAGTGTCATCCGCAAATTTGGAGATACTACATTTAATCCCCTCATCTAAATCATTAATGTACAGTGTAAACAGCTGGGGCCCCAGCACAGAACCTTGCGGTACCCTACTAGTCACTGCCTGCCATTCTGAAAAGTACCCATTTACTCCTACTCTTTGCTTCCTGTCTGACAACCAGTTCTCAATCCATGTCAGTACACTACCCCCAATCCCATGCGATCTGTCTTGACAGGCCTTGACAGGTCATCCGAATCGACAGTAAAATGAGTATCGCTGGCTATTTGACCAACAACTGCCTAGCTATTGCCCACGAAATTCCTACAGCTGATAAAAAGCACTTTCTACTCACAACTATTTATTTGATAAAGTTAGTGGAATGGGAAGCATGGCAATTATTCCCCATAATTGGGATCAATTATTCCTACTGCAGACTGGAGCAAGGGCCAACACAGAAATGTTATAACTCAGATCATGTTCTCTGCCGAAATGCTTCAATAACACACACACACAAAATGCATCAGATTATAAAACTGTAAATGCACACAAAATGCAGTGGCCTTCTAAAAATAAACTGTAAAACCTGCCAACCTTTGCTGAACAATGTAAAAGCTGTGATAGAAATTCCTGGATTTTCCTTCTTGCCTGCTTCATTCCGTGGTTATGATTGTTTTCTGCTAATCTATCTTCCATTATTTTCCATCGCCCTTCATTTGCTTTTGCTTCCATTTTCTGCTTCTTGATTATACAAATGATTTGATTGTTGCTTTCTGTCATTTTAATCAGGGCTCTCTCTTCTGTGAGTTCTCGAACTTTGCACCAGCTGCTCCTTCTAACACTAATTCTCTCTTACTAATCCCTGCCACTTTGTTCTTTATCTTTAGTCTTTGTTCGACTCTGTCCCTTTCTTTGTATGTCTATATCATCCCTCATTGTATTTCTTTCTCTTTTTTCTTCAGAATGTTACACTGCCCAGAACCTTCACCTTCCTCTCTGCATCCTGTAATACCTCGGGTGATCACACATAAGATATTGTGCCAACAATTACTGAAGGCTACAGCTTCACAAATCTCTTTGGATTTAGCCACAATGGCTTGATTAATTGAACTGTTATACTTAATCAAATTATAAATATGTTCAACTGGTTGATCAGTATTAGAATATAACCTCGATCTATATCTTCTTACCTCCCAATTTTTGGATGTATTTGGGCAGGTGGAGCAAGAACTGAGCCAGGAGTCCTTTAAGTCAGATCCATGTCTACTTTAGTGCCCACCTATTTTCCACGAACAGCAGAAGCTCTTGCCTTAAAATGGGACTTGTATGTAAATGTGGCAGTAATTACATGGTGATACCATGCATACCATTTTCTGTCATTGCCACCTCATTTACATTCAATGTTAATCTACCTATTTACAACAGGCGTCCAGGGTTGCTAGGTGCTGGGGAAAAGAGCCAAACACAGATATTTAAAAGCTTTGCCCACTCCTTATTTCTCCACGGATTTGAATTATTTTGCGTTGCTTCTTTCGACTACTTATAATCAGCCTAAGTGTCAGCTGTGACTCAGCGGGTAGCACACTCACCTCTGAGTCAGAAGGTTGTGGGTTCAAGTCCCACTCCAAGAACTTGAGCACATAAATCTAGGCTGACACTCCAGTGCTGTGCTGATGGAGCGCTGCACTGATGGAGGTGCCATCTTTCAGATTAAACGTTAAACCGAGGCCCCATCTGCTCTCTCAGGTGGACGTAAAAGATCCCATGACACTATTTCGAAGAAGAGCAGGGGAGTTATTCCCGGTGTCCTGGCCAATATTTATCCCTCAATCAACACAACAAAAACAGATTATCTATTCATTATCACATTGCTGTTTGTGGGAGTTTGCTGTGTGCAAATTGGCTGGCGTGTTTACCACATTACAACAGTGACTACACTCGAAAAGTACTTAATTGGCTGTAAAGTGCTTTGAGACATCTTGTGGTCGTGAAAGGTGCTTTATAAATCCAAGTCTTTCTTTTTCTGTCATTTGCTGTGGAGCTGCTTCTCAGTCTCCATTCAGATATGGCACAAAATGGATGTCCCGTTAGGGAATTCCCTCTCACTTTGCTCCCTGGAAGTAGGCCACACCAGGGACGCATGGCACCTAGCCACCAGTAGCCCCCATGCCTGAGGATACAGGCAGAGGCAACACCTACCTGCATTTACCCAAGGAGCAGTAGCAGCCTAAAGAAGATGCAGAGCATAGCCTTTTCCAGCCAGCAAGGCACGTACATGTCACACCAATACAGGAAGCCATCTGGACAATGAGCTCCTCCCAGAGTCACTGTGGATTTCGTCCACTACGGGGCACAACAGACATGATTTTTGCAGCGCAACAGCTGCAGCAAAAATGCAGGGAACAGCGCCAACCCCTATACATGGCCTTCTTCGACCTTACAAAGGCCTTTGACACTGTCAACCGCGAGGGTCTATGGAGCGTCCTCCTCCGTTTTGGATGCCCCCAAAAGTTCGGCAACATCCTTCGTCTGCACCACGACGACATGCAGACCGTAATCCTTACCAATGGATCCATTACAGATCCAATCCACATCGGGACCGGGGTCAAACAGGGCTGCGTCATCTCCCCAACCCTCTTCTCAATCTTCCTCGCTGCCATGCTCCACCTTACAATCAACAAGCTCCCCGCTGGAGTGGAACTAAACTTCAGAACCAGTGGGAACCTGTTCAACCTTCGCCATCTCCAGGCCAGATCCAAGACCACCCCAACCTCTGTCATCAAGCTGCAGTACGCGGACGACGCCTGCGTCTGTGTACAACAGAGGCTGAACTCCAGGACATAGTCAACGTATTTACTGAGGCTTACAAAAGCATGGATCTTACGTTAAACATCCGTAGGACAAAGGTCCTCCACCAGCCTGTCCTCACCACACAGCACTGCCCCCCCGTCATCAAGATCCATGGCGCAGCCGTGGACAAAGTGGACCACTTCCCATTCCTCGGGAGCCTCTTATCAACAAGAGCAGACATTGATGACAAGATTCAACACCACCACCAGTGCGCCAGTGCAGCCTTCAGCCGCCTGAGGCAAAGAGTGTTCGAAGACCAGGCCCTCAAATCTACCACCAAGCTCATGGTCTACAGGGCTGTAATAATACCCACTCTCCTGTATGGCTCAGCGACATGGACCATGTACAGTAGACATCTCAAGTCACTGGAGAAATACCAACAACGATGTCTCTGCAAGATCCTACAAATCCCCTGGGAGGACAGACGCACCAACATTAGCGTCCTCAACCAGGCCAACATCCCCAGCATTAACCACACTTGATCAGCTCCACTGGACAGGCCACATTGTCCGCATGCCAGACACGAGACTCCCAAAGCAAGCGCTCTACTCAGAACTCCTTCACAGCAAATGAGCCAAAGGTGGGCAGAGGAAATATTACAAGGACACCCTCAAAGCCTCCCTGATAAAGTACAACATCCCCACCGACACCTGGGAGTCCCTGGCTAAAGACTGCCCTGAGTGGAGGAAGTGCATCCGGGAGGGCGCTGAGCACCTCGAGTATGCAGAAATCAAGCGCAAGCAGCGGAAAGAGCGTGCAGCAAAGCTGTCCCACCCTCTCTTACCCTTAGGCATACATGGCCAGAGAGGAAGAAACAAAGCTACTCCACTTACAATTTCGGAATCACCTAGGACCAAACACCGTGAATAAGCTAAATTCGTCGGCAGACAGGAGAAGTGCCCCCAGCTGGGCTAATGCGACCTCTGCTCGACCTGAGATGACTCACTCACCACAACAATGGACTAATGTGAAGAGATCAGTACTTGCGAATGCAAGTCCATCAGCAAGCTGTTGGCGCTGTGGAGGGGCTCATCGAGCAAACCAGTGCAGGTTCAAATAATATGTCTGCAAGAATTGCTTTATGATGGGGCACCTCCAACGAATTTGTAAACGTGCTACAACTCGATATGTAGTGGAGAATGGGAGGTCAAGCGTAGATCCTGAGGATCGTGCAGAGATGACCGAGGAGGAAGAGGTGCATGGGGTGCACGTGCATGAAGTGCACATCTTTACCAACAAGAGTCCCCCGATAATGATGAACGTTAAACTGAACGGCATACCGGTATCGATGGAACTGGACATGGGTGCGAGCCAATCGATCATGAGCTGGAAGGCCTTCGAGAAGTTATGGGCAAACAAGGCACACAGGCCCAAGCTGAGCCCGATCGACGTGAAGCTGTGCACCGACACTAAAGAGATTATCCCAGTCCTCGGAAGTGCAATGGTTCAGGTGCTGTATGATGGTTCTGTGCATAAATTGACTATGGATTGTTCCCGGTAATGGGCCCACGCTGCTTGGCAGAAGCTGGCTACGGAATCTTAACTGGATGTAAAAGCATTATCGTCGGTGGAGAAAGCCACGTGTGCGCAGGTCTTAGACAAGTTTCCGTCACTGTTCCGGCCTGGCATCGGCAGCTTCACAGGGGCCAAGGTGATAATTCACCTCAGCCCAGACACGAGAACCGTTCACCACAAGGCCAGAGCGGTCCCTTACATGATGCGGGAGAAAGTAGAAGTCGAGCTAGATTGGCTTCAGCGCGAAGGCATCATATCGCCAGTGGAATTTAATGACTGGGCCAGTCCCATTGTCCCCGTTCTTAAAAGTGATTGGACAATTAGAATCTGTGGAGAGTATAAAGTAACCATAAACCGAGTATCGTTACAGGACCAGTACCCGCTACCCAAGGCGGAGGATTTCTTCGCGACCCTGTCGGGTGGAAAGCTGTTTTCGAAATTGGACCTCACCTTGGCGTACATGACCCAGGAGCTGGCGGAATCATCCAAGAAGCTGACGCGCATAAACAAACACACAAGGGGTTGTTCATATACACCGCTGCCCCTTCGGGATCCGTTCAGCGGCGGCGATCTTCCAACAAAACAAGGAGAGCCTGCTGAAATCTGTCCCGGAAACGGTCGTCTTCCAAGACGACATCTTGATCACCGGACACGACACCGATGAACACCTCCATAACCTGGAAGAGGTGCTATGCCGACTAAATCGAGTAGGTCTAAGATTGAAATGAACCAAATGCGTTTTCTTGGCACCAGAGGTGGAATTCCTGGGAAGGAGAATCGCAGCAGATGGCATCCGACCCTCAGACTCCAAGACGAAGGCGATCCAGAAGAGGGCTCCAAGACCACGCAACACGACGGAATTGCGCTCATTCCTAGGACTACTGAACTACTTTGGTAACTTTCTACCTGGGCTGAGCAGTTTGCTTGAACCATTACATGTACTGCTCCATAAGGGTGATGACTGGGTCTGGGGTAAAAATCGAAACTGCCTTCAAGAAGGCCAGAAACTTATTGTGCTCAAACAAACTACTGATGCTGTATGATCCCTGTAGGCATCTTGTTTTAGCATGGGATGCGTCATCCTACAGGATCGGGTGTGTGCTTCAGCAAGCAAATGTGTCGGGTAAGCTCCAACCTGTAGCGTATGTGTCCCGTAGCCTTTTCAAGGCCAAAAAGGGGTACAGTATGGTCGAAAAGAAGGCCCTAGCTTGTGTGTACGCGGTAAAAAAATGCACCAGTACCTGTTTGGCTGACGGTTCGAACTAGAAACCGACCACAAGCCGCTCATGTCGTTATTTTCTGAGAGCAAAGGCATTAATATTAATGCCTCACCTCGCATTCAGAGGTGGGCATTAACGCTGTTCGCTTACGACTACAAGATCCGCCACAGACCAGGCACCAATAACTGCGCAGCTGCGCTCAGCCGGCTCCCGCTCGCCACCACCGAGGGTGAAGCAAAGCAGCCAACGGAACTGGTCATGGCCATGGAAGCCTTTGAGGGCGAAGGGTCACTCATCACGGTGCGCCAGATAAGAATCTGGACCAGCCAAGACCCACTGCTGTCCCAGGTGAAAAACTGTATATTAAGTGGAAACTTGGCAACCACGTATGGAGAGATGCATGGTGATTTTAAGCCGTTTCACCAGCGCAAGGATGAGCTATCCATCCAGGCCGACTGCATTTTGTGGAGAAATCGTGTAGTCCTGCCCACGAAGGGCAGAGATTTATTTGTCAAGGATCTCCATAGCAACACCCCGGCATCATAATGATGAAAGCCATTGAGAGATCACACGTGTGGTGGCCCGGCATCGACGCAGACTTAGAGTCATGAATACGCCGGTGCAACACGTGCGCAACTCAGCAATGCACCCAGGGAAGCCCCTCTGAGCCTGTGGTCCTGGCCCTCCAAACCCTGGTCCCATATCCACGTAGACTACACGGGTCCCTTTCTAGGAAAAATGTTCCTAGTTGTAATTGATGCTTATTAGAAATGGATCGAATGTGTTATAATGTCGTCAAGCACATCCACCGCCACAATAGAGAGACTTCGGATAATAATCGTCACCCATGGCCTGCCCGACGTCCTTGTTAGTGACAATGGACCATGCTTTATGAGTTCCGAATTTCGCGAATTTATGTGCTGTAACAGCATAAAGCATGTCAGGTCAGCCCCGTTCAAACCAGCCTCCAATGGCCAAGCTGAACGGGCAGTACAGATCATAAAGCAGGGCATGCAGTGAGTGACGGAAGGCCCCTTGCAGACCCGTCTGTCTCGCGTGCTGCTTGCATATCGGACGAGGCCCCACTCACTCACAGGGGTTCCGCCCGCCGAATTCCTCATGAAGAGGACCCTCAAAACAAGGTTGTCCCTCGTGCATCCGGTTTTAAGTGAGATTGTTGAAAACCGGCGTCTTAAGCAATGTACATATCATGACCGCAACTCTGTAAAGCGTTGTACCAATGTCGATGAGCCTGTTTTCGTGCTGAGCTTTGGTACGGGCCCCAAGTGGCTCGCAGGCACTGTCGTAGCTAAAGAGGGGAGTAGGGTATTCGTGGTAAGACTCACTAATGGCCACACCTGCAAGAAGCACATCGATCAAACCAAATTGAGGTTCACCGATGATCCAGAACCGCTGGATGACTACAGTGACATCGACTTCTAACCACAAGCAACAGAACCGGCGGTTCACCAAGAGACAGAACCCGTCGCACCAGACAGTCCGACCAGAGCCGCAGCACCGCAAGGCAGCGACACTCTGGTCAGGCCGCCCACATCCAGCGTCCAACTCAGACGCTCAACCAGAGAGCGCAGACCCCCGGTCAGACTTGACCTGTAAACCGCATCTAAGACTTGGGGGGAAGTGTTGTGATGTATTTGCAGCCATGCTCTGTACCATGCATTGTACCATGTAATAGCCAACAGATGGGGAAAGCCCAGGAGGCACACATTACTGCACCTCATGCTGCCTCCCTATATAGAGCAGGCTCCCCCTGCAGTGCTCACTTTTGGAGTTTACATTAAACCTGAAGGTCACAAGGTGACCAGCTCCAGCATGGGCCACGTGTGATTTATTACAGTGATAAGCATACATATCACTGTCGAGGCGATGAGGTGAGCGATGGCTTCTGGCCAGGTTGTGCAAGCCCCCGAGTACACATCCTCAAGGCACACAGGTCCCGAGGAGCAGGACATGCCAGCTCCATCAATCATGCCCCCTACCTTTTTGCCAAGACAGACACGTCTAAAGAGATTCGGCTGCCCTCTTGCACAACCTGATCAATCAGAGGCAGTGAGGGGCAGGGGTGCGGTGTGCTGCGTTGAAGGCGGAGCGAAGGAGAGGATGATGGTCCTCACATTGAGGAGGGAGAGGAGATGTGCTGGTGCCAGGTAGAGGGGTGGGTATTGGTGGTGTATATGCTCGTTAATGTTATGATATTCTGTCACTTTTGGAATGCTGCACTTTTCAATAAATTCACATTGTTCACCCACTCTTGCTCAGCGTCTCATCTTTACATAATGTGTGGTGCCTTCTGAGATAAACACAGCTCTCCTTCTGGTGTTCCGCTGTGTGCGGGATATCTTGCCCTCCACCTATGATTCTACTGTATAATGGGTCCTTCCATCAGGCCATCTCTCCATGACAAGTAGGGGTCACCAATGCAGGAAGGCTTCAATTCAATGAGAGTCAGTTGAACTACTTGCAGGGCATACATTAAGGCTTGCACTTCATCCAACTTTTTCTCATGCCAAACATCGCATAGTGGGACCCCTGAGATGACATGTGCATCAGTGAAATTGCAGTCCATTAGAGTAGTTTTCCATCTTCCATACCTCATGTCATGCTCTTCTCACTATCACATAGAAACATAGAAACATAGAAAATAGGTGCAGGCGTAGGCAATCCTGCCCTTCAAGCCTGCACCGCCATTCAATAAGTTCATGGCTGATCGTTCATCTCAGTACCCCTTTCCTGCTTTCTCGCCATACTCCTTGATCCCTTTAGCCGTAAGGGCCATATCTAACTCTCTCTTGAATATATCCAATGAACTGGCATCAACAACTCTCTGCGGTAGGGAATTCCATAGGTTAACAACTCTCTGAGTGAAAAAGTTTCTCTTCAGCTCAGTCCTGAATGGTTTACCCCTTATCCTTAGACTATGTCTTCCCCAACATCGGGAACATTCTTCCTGCATCTAACCTATCCAGTCCCGTCAGAATTTTATATGTTTCTATGAGATCCCCTCTCATCCTTCCAAACTCCAGTGAATACAGGCCCAGTCAATCCAGTCTCTCCTCATATGTCAGTCCTGCCATTCCGGGAATCAGTCTAGTGAACCTTTGCTGCACTCCCTCAATAGCAAGAATGTCCTTCCTCAGATTAGGAGACCAAAACTGAACACAATATTCCAGGTGAGGCCTCACCAAGGCCCTGTACAACTGCAGTAAAGCCTCCCTGCTCCTATACTCAAATCCCCTAGTTATGAAGGCCAACATACCATTTGCCTTCTTCACCGCCTGCTGTACCTGCATGCCAACTTTCAATGACTGATGTACCATGACACCCAGGTCTTGTTGCACCTCCCCTTTTCCTAATCTGCCGCCATTCAGATAATATTCTGCCTTCGTGTTTTTGCCACCAAAGTGGATAACCTCACATTTATCCACATTATACTTCATCTGCCATGTGTTTGCCCACTCACCTAACCTGTCCAAGTCACCCTGCAGCCTCTTAGCGTCCTCCTCACAGCTCACACCGCCACCCAGCTTAGTGTCATTGCAAACCTGGAGATATTGCACTCAGTTCATCTAAATCATTGATGTATATTGTAAGTAGCTGGGGTCCCAGCACTGAGCCCTGCAGCACCCACTAGTCACATGCCGAGACCTGCCAGAGCTTTACATCTTCTAACTCGCGCCAATTTTCTCTGGCCTAAGATCATTCCATATGCGCAGTCACAATCTGTCACTAAAATTCCTCCACCTGAAATCGTTTCAAGACTCAAGACTCTTGTAGGGCATCTCCATTAAGGCTTTACCATCTTTCAACACTCATTGCTGCTTCCTCTACCACACCTTCCCTTCAACGCTCTAATCTGGAATTACATATCTCAACTCTTTTTGTGGGGCTTGAGGTCCATCACATTACTGTATGTCGTCGTGGAGCAGGCGGAGGATGGTGATGAACTTTTGGGGGCATCCGAAATGGAGGAGGACGCTCCATAGACCCTCGCAGTTAACAGTGTCAAAGGCCTTTGTAAGGTTAAAGAAGGTCATGTATAAGGGCTGGTGCTGTTCCCTGCATTTTTCCTGCAGCTGTTGCGCTGTAAAAATCATGTCCATTGTGCCCTTTAGGGGACGAAATCCACACTGTGACTCCGGGAGGAGCTCCTCAGCCACGGGGAAAAGACGGTTGAGGAGGGCTCTAGCGACAACCTTTCCAGTGGCTGCAACAGGGAGATTCCTCTGTAGTTGCCGCAGTCGGACTTGTCCACATTTTTAAAGATGGTCATGATCACTGCATCTCTAAGCTCTCCCGGCATGCTCTCCTCCCTCCAGATGAGAGAGATGAGATCATGTATTCGCACCAACGATGCTTGTCCGCCATACTTCAGTGCCTCAGCGGGGATTCCATCTGCTCCCGTGGCCTTGTTGTTCTTAAGCTGTCTTCTGGCTTTTTCTACCTCGTGCAATATTGGGGTTTTATTGAGATGGTGGCAGGTAGCATGCTGCGGGATGGACTTGAGAACACTCGGATCAAAGGCAGAGTCTCAATTGAGGAGATCTTCAAAGTGCTCCTTCCAGCAGGCCCTTACTGCCTCGGTGTCCTTGATAAGTGTTTCCCCGTTCTTGGCCAGCAGTGGGGTGGGGCCTTGGGTGTTTGGACCGTAGGTGGTCTTGACTGCGATGAAGAATCCTCGCACATCATGGCTGTCAGCCAGCCACTGTATCTCCTGTGCTTTCTCCATCCACCACCTGTACTTTCGGCCCCGAGTTTTTTGTTGGACCTCGGCTTTAAGCCGTCTGTAATGCTGCCTTGCTGCTCCCGTGTTGGGTTGTTGTTTAAGGCTCAGAAATGCCCTGCGCTTGTGATCTATTAGCTCTTGGATCTCCTGGTCATTCTCATCAAACCAGTCCTGATGTTTTCTGGTTGAGTGACCAAACGTCTCTTCACAGACACTGGTTATGGAGGCCTGGGGGGCAGACCAAGCGCTGTGGGCATTCTGCATCTCAGGGTCATCAAGGCGCGCCAGATTAGCTGTGAGGCGCTGGCTGTATAGGGCTCTCTTAGCTGGGTCTTTGAATTCCCCGGCATTGACTTTTTTGGGCATTGCTTCTGCTGCCCTCGCCGCTTTGGAGCTATGTTTATGTCAATGACAGTCCTCCACTTGCTCCAAGACGAAATGCAGACCGTGATCCTTACCAACGGATCCATTATAGTCCCAATCCACGTCCGGACCGGGGTCAAACAAGGCTGCGTCATTGCGCCAACACTCTTCTCAATCTTCCTCGCTGCCATGCTCCACCTCACAGTCAACAAGCTCCCCGCTGGAATGGAACTAAACTGCATACCAGTGGGAACCTGTTCAACCTTCGTCATTTCCAGGCCAGGTCCAGACCACCCCAACCTCTATCGTCGAGCTACAGTACGCGGACGACGCTTGCGTCTGCGCACATACAGAAGCTGAACTCCAAGTCATAGCCAACGTATTTACTGAGGCATACGAAAGCATGGGCCTTACATTAAACACCCATAAGACAAAGGTCCTCCACCAACCTGAGCCCGTCACACAGCACTGCCCCCCAGTCATCAAGATCCACGGCACAGCTCTGGACAACGCGGACTATTTCCCATACATCAGGAGCCTCATATCAACAAGAGCAGACATTGACGACGAGATCCAACACCGCCTCCATTGCACCAGTGCAGCCTACGGCCGCCTGAGGAAAAGAGTGTTTGAAGACCAGGCCCTCAAATCTATCACCAAGCTCATGGTCTACAGGGCTGTAGTAATACCTACCCTCCTGTACGGCTCAAAGACATGAAGCATGTACAGTAGACACCTCAAGTCGCTGGAGAAATACCACCAACGATGTCTCCGCAAGACCCTGCAAATCCCCTGGGATGACAGATGCACCAACGTTAGTGTCCTCGACCAGGCCAACATCCCCAGCATTGAAGCACTGGCCACACTTGATCGCATGCCAGACATGAGACTCCCAGAGCAAGCGCTCTACTCGGAACTCATTCACGGCAAACGAGCCAAAGGTGGGCAGAGGAAATGTTATAAGGACACCCTCAAAGCCTCCCTGATAAAGTGCAATATCCCCACTGACACCTGGGAGTCCCTGGCCAAAGACCGCCCTAAGTGGAGGAAGTGCATCCGGGAGGGCGCTGAGCACCTCAAGTCTCATTGCCAAGAGCATGCAGAAATCAAGCGCAGGCAGCGGAAAGAACGTGCGGCAAACCAACCCTACCCACCCTTTCCCTCAAAGACTATCTGTCCCACCTGTGACAGGGACTGTGGTTCTCGTATTGGACTGTTCAGCCACCTAAAGACTCATTTTTAGAGTGGAAGCAAGTCTTCCTCGATTCCGAGGAACTGCCTATGATGATGAGGATCACATTACTATTTTTGTGCCACTGTTAATGCTGCTGCATATGCACAATACCCAGGATGTGAAGCGCTGCAGTGCACTGAGCGATTCTCTCTGCTGCCCGACTCACGGCCAGCTCAGACCAGCTTTTTGCCAGCGGTCTTTCTGGCGGGCAGCAGGGCGCTCTTAGTCCTTGTTGCCTGAGGAAAATCCTGGATTTCCAGCCTCCGACATGGGCGGGCAGCAGCAAGTAACGCCGGAGAAACCTCTGTGAGGAATCTCCCAGCGGGTAGCACCTGGGAGACAGATGGGCGGGACCGGAGGACCGGCTGAAGTTCGGCGGCTGTGGGCAGAAACTCGATCATGTTCAGGCCCATAGAGTACATTGTTAGTCAGTGGACAACATGTCAATCGGTAAGCAAGAAACCACTATCAGTATCATTACAGGCATGGAAAAATCCTCCCAGGGTGTGGCAAAGGTTAAATGTAGATTTTGCTGAGCTAGGACAACAATTGTTCATTGTGATTGATAATCAGCTGAAGTTGGTAGAGGTGTATCCGATGCGGAAAATAACAATAAGTAAAACGCTAGACAATTTGAGAAGATTGTTTTCTTTATATAGCCTCCTAGAAGAAATTGTGTTTGGTAATGGGCCGCAATTTTGTTCAGAAGAATTTGCACAGTTCACGAGCAGAAGCGGTGTGAAACATATCAAGGTTGCACCATACTACCCTGCTACAAATGCTGCAGTAGAGCGCACAGTACAAATTGTAAAACGTGCCTTCATCAAGCAAATGTTGGATCCAAATCCAAAGAAATGGCAGTTGCTTTTGGACCACAAACTGGCAAACTTTCTGTTTACTAATCGTAATACTCCTCACATAACTACTGGTAGAACACCAGCAGAGTTGTTTCTCAAACAGCCACGAACCAGGTTCTTGTTGTTAAAGCCAAACTTGGCACAGTCAGTAGAAGAGAAACAATTCAGACAGAAAGAGAATCATGATAGAGGTGGAGTCAGAGAGAGAAGTGTGAAATTGAATCAGAAGGTGAGAATGAAGAAGCATTACCATAAATGGTTAATGTGGTTACCAGAAAGAATAGTGAAGATATATGGCACTCACACATATTTGGTTAAGATGTTTAATCATGGAAAGGTTAGGTTTGTTCACATTGATCATATTTTACCTACAGATGTGGAATGAGTTGACAGTTGGAATGATTCAATTATTTCTGATGAGTCAGATAGTCTTGTTACAAGTAGAGTACCATTAGCAATTCCTATATCAGATGTACTAGAAACAAATCCAAGAAAATGTCAGAATTTAAGTCTGTGTCCAAGTCAGGCAGACAAACAGTCTGAAGTTGTAAAGAGTTCAAATGTAGATCAAGGGTTGCCCTCGGTGAAAAATTGTCCTCAGGATCAGCCTCGAATGAGTCTAAGTTCGACACCAAGTTTGGAAAGTTCTGTTCGAGAGCGAAGGTATCCTCTTCGAAACAGAAAACCAGTGGTTAAGTTTGATTTGTAAATATGGAAACATAGGGCTAGACTTTCCACTTCACATCAACCTCTATCGTCCATTTTGAGCAAAAAGTGGAAACTAGGCCCAAAATATCGCCGGAAAAATAGGCCCCCAAGTTTCCACTTTGATCGCTGAGATGATCGCCCAAATGATCGCCCACACAAGGCTCATCCCAAGTTTCAGCACTTAGCATGCACTTCGCTGGGCTGATGCAAGGCCCAAAAGAATGCTCAAAAATAGTTGCTTTTTCAGGGCCTTAAAGAGGGAAATGGGCACTACGGATGCCATTTTTAGCCTCTGAGGAAGGGTGGAGAATTGTTCTGAGTTATTTAGAGAGTAAAATTGATGCAAATTGTACTCAGAAATTTGGGACAGGGAATATAAATAGGTATTCTCACCTTATTTATGCATAAATTGGAATTATTTATTAAATAATTTTTACATAGTGAAGTTATTTAATGATATTCTGTGGGAAAATAGAATAAACTTACAAATCTGCATGAAGAACTGTATGTTGTAAAACTTATGTAAATAAGAGAGAAGGTTCAAAAGTTGTAGAAATTTATTTTTATTTACAAACAAAGAACTAATGAACGACACCCTCCCTCCAACCCACCACCCCCCGCACCAACCCACCCTTCCCAAAAATCCCCAAAACGTTACAAGAAGAAATGAAAATTTTACAGAACAAGTGGCCATTTAAGTACTGATAACAAGTGACCATTTTAGTCACACTAACAAGTGACCATTTCAGTTATGATAACAATTGACCATTTCAGTCATAACAACAAGTGACCATTTCAGTCATGACAACAAGTGACCATTTCAGTGATGACAACAAGTGATCATTTCAGTGATGATAACAAGTGACCCATTTCAGTCATGACAACAAGTGATCATTTCAGTCATGACAACAAGTGATCATTTCAGTGATGATAGCAAGTGACCATTTCAGTCATGACAACAAGCGACCATTTCAGTCATGCCAACAAGTGACCATTTCAGTCATGCCAACAAGTGATCATTTCAGAAAGAATGGAAAGGAAACTGTTAAATAATGATAACAAGTGAAGAAGTGAACATTTAACTTTATGCTGGGTTGCGTAAAATTTAGTTATGTTTAAATGTAACCCAATAACATTGCAGATTCTAGTTACTATTTAGATCATTAAATAATACGTAAATATAAATTTCAACTACTCTCGCAGCTGCCAGTAGGCTGTTCCACCGTTTGCGGCATTGGTCCGGTGTGTGCGTTTCATTGGAGGCCGATGTGACTGCGTCGGCTATTTTGGACCAATTCCTTTGATATGCACGGGGTGGAAGTTTCCCCTGCCCACCCCGTGTCAGATCCTCCCACCTGGAGCTGACAGCATTTACGAGGGCCTCATTTGCCTCTTCGCTGAAGGGTTTGGCCCTTCTCTTTCCTGCACCTCCCTCCATTCTTTAAATTTATCTGTAATTTAGATAAGACTTTCTGACCTGCTTCCTTTCTCCTCTCTCTCTCTCTCTCCCAGACCCACCCAGAGCTTCTGAGCATGTGTGAAGACCCTTGACCTCTCAAAACGCGGGAAGAAGCATCAACCTGAACAAAAATCAACCTGCACATGGGTAGTAATGCGTTGCTAGGGAAGCTTTTTTTTTCATTCACTTCGGGTTTCTTTGGGCGATCAGGAGATCGCCGAGTAATGACATCGCCCATTTGACATTGCTGAGCTAAGGCCGAGTGGAAAATCGCAAAATAAAATGGGCCTTGAGCCGGCAATCAGCACGGGTGATAAGTCCCGCATCGCTGGAACAAGGCCCATTTTTTTCAGCCTTAGCCTGAAAGTGGAAAGTCTAGCCCATAAGTCCATATCTTTTGTTGGTGTATAACCATGCAAGTTATGTATGATGATTATTTTGTTATGATTACTTCTTCATTAAGGAGGGAGAAGTGTAATAGAGAGCTCCACCTAGTGGACTACCGTGGCTAATGCCACTACTGATGTAAATAATAAAGGATCACAAGGCGAAGTCACATGATGACAGTTTCTGTGTTAAGAGCCATCCTGTGTATAGAGTGCGCTTGTTAGTGATGCATTAACACTATATCACAGGTGAAACCATTGGAAAATGGAAAAGCAAAATATTGCAATAGCTGGAAACCTGCAATAAAAACAGAAAACAGATAACCTTTTGTCATTTAATCTCTCCTGTCTTCCACTCTATCACAGAACTTCCGTTTTGGTCTTTCCTCCTCTCCCCCTTTCCTTGCCACTGTATTTGCTTAAAACGTGTCAAACCTCTAACTTTTTTCAGTTCTAACAAAAGATCATTGTCCTGAAGCATTGGGCAAAATTTTCCGGGGGATTGGTGGTAGGTCGGATGGGAAAATTAGTTTTTTTAGAGTGGGTCAGGATCCGCTGTCAACCCGCCGCCACGTATCTTTCCCAAATGTCGGGTCTGCCAGTGCTGAGCAGACCTGAGACGCAACAGCGGGGGAGTCAATTGAAATCATTAGTGGCTTGTTTACAGCCACTTAACAATGCTTTTTCCCAGCTTTTTCATTTTGACAAGTTGCCCAGCGGTTTTCTGTTGTGCCTAGACCTCATCAGTGAAGCTGAGGTGGGAGGTTACTTGCCATTGTTTCAGCTGATGACTTGACAGCTTCAAATGTCAAGTCAAAGCTCCCAGCTCAATCAGATATCTTCCCTTAGCCACTAGCTTCTCTAAACTACATTTCCAGCACAGACTTGCCATGCTGCAAGTCTTTACACAAGTCTCCATCCAGTCTGACCTCATTACCTCTCCCACCTTTGACAGATCACTTCTGTCATCTCGACTTCACTTGCCATCTATTCCATCAGCATCTGTGCCCTTGAAATTATCTCACCTTGGTCCTCAGAATGCCACCACGATCAGCCCTAATACCAGCAGCACCAGGCACACCAGCAGCACCAACAAAAACAACACCAACCTTCTCCGAAATTAACTGATGCTGTACAAGACACAGGGCTTCAGCACCTGACATCCTTGCTGCCTGGTACACCAGGAATGCCCCCACCATGGCCAGATTTACTTCACTTTGCGCTGTACACCCTGACTGCCACATGATGCACCAGATTGGCACCACCCCGCACCAACACCATAAAGCATCCCTACAATGCCCAAGCCATTCCTTTTACATTCATGACAATTGCAGGGGGTACCATGTCTCACCATTCACTGCAACTCACTAAGCCACTTCCAAAGACGCACACAGAACCGGCCAAGAATGCGTAGTGTTGAAAATAAAGGTTTCAATTTTTAACACCACATTGCAAAAAACACCAAAGTGCCTATGCTTGTGTGTTGTTAAGTTGGTATGATTGGACTAAGATGAGGGTGAGTGTGAGGGGTGGCTAGTGAGGTGAGGATGTGATAATGCAGATACAAAGAGAGGGATGGTTGGAGGTGCGACATTGTGGTAAACTGCCCAGGTATGTCCTGTCTACAAAAAACAGGACAAATCCAATCCAGCCAATTATTGCCCTATCAGTCCACTCTCAATCATCAGCAAAGTGATGGGTGGTGTCGTCAACAGTGCTATCAAGCAGCACTTCCTCACCAATAACCTGCTCACTGAAACGCAGTTTGGGTTCCGCCAGGATCACTCAGCTCCAGAATTCATCACAGCGTTGGTCTAAACATGGACAAAAGAGCTGAATTACAGAGGTGAGGTGAGAGTTACGGCCCTTGAGATCAAGTCAGTATTTGAGCGAGTGTGGCATCAAGGAGCCCTAGTAAAACTGACGTCAACGGGAATCAGGGGGGAAACTTTCTACAGGCTGGAGTCATATCTAGCACAAAGGAAGATGGTTGTGGTTGTTGGAGGCCAATCATCACAGCCCCAGGACATCGCTGCAGGAGCTACTCAGGGCAGTGTCCTAGGCCCAACCATCTTCAGCTGCTTCATCAATGACCTTTCTTTCATCATAGGGTCAAAAGTGTGGACATTCGCTGATGATTGCACAGTGTTCAGTTCCATTCACAACTCCTCAGAAAATGAAGCAGTCCATGCCCACATGTAGCAAAACCTGGATGACATTCAGGCTTGGGTTGATAAGTGGCAATTAACATTCACGTCACAAAAGTGCCAGGCAATGACAATCTCCAACAAGCGAGAATCTAACAACTGCCCCTTGATATTCAATGGCATTGCCATCACTGAATCCCCCACCATCAACATCCTGGGGCTACTATTGACCAGAAACTGAACTGGACCAGCCACATAAATACCGTGGCACAAGAGACTGGGTATTCTGCAGCGAGTGTTTCACCTCCTGATTCCCCAAAGCCTTTCCAGCATCTAAAAGGCCCAAGTCAGGAGTGTGATGGAATACTCTCCACTTGCCTGGATGAATGCAGCTCCAACAACACTCAAGAAGCTCAACACCATCCAGAACAAAGCAGCCTGCTTGATTGGCACCCAATCCACCACCTTCGATATTCACTCTCTCCACCACCGACACACCGTGGCTGCAGTGTGTCCCATCTATAAGATGCACTGCAGCAACTCGCCAAGGCTTCTTCAGCAGTACCTCCCAAACTCACGCCCTCTACCATTGAGAAGGACAAGGGCAGCAAGCACATGGGAGCACCATCACCTGCAAGTTCCCCTCCATCCTGACTTGGAAATATATTGCCATTCCTTCATTGTCACTGGGTCAAAATCCTGGCTCCAGGGGGACCAAGGCTGGGAACTCAACATCCAGGGGTATTCAACATTCAGGAAGGATAGGCAGAAAGGAAAAGGAGGTGGGGTAGCGTTGCTGGTTAAAGAGGAAATTAACGCAATAGTAAGGAAGGACATTAGCTTGGATGATGTGGAATCTGTATGGGTGGAGCTGCGGAATACTAAAAGGCAGAAAACGCTAGTGGGAGTTGTGTACAGACCACCAAACAGTAGTAGTGAGGTTGGGGACAGCATCAAACAAGAAATTAGGGATGCATGCAATAAAGGTACAGCAGTTATCATGGGCAACTTTAATCTATATATAAATTGGGCTAACCCAACTGGTAGCAATATGGTGGAGAAGGATTTCCTGGAGTGTATTAGGGATGGTTTCCTAGACCAATATGTGGAGGAACCAGCAAGAGGGCTGGCCATCCTAGACTGGGTGATGTGTAATGAGAAAAGACTAGTTAGCAATCTTGTTGTGCGAGGCCCCTTGGGGATGAGTAACCATAATATGGTAGAATTCTTTATTAAGATGGAGAGTGTCACAGTTAATTCAGAGACTAGGGTCCTGAACTCAAGGAAAGGTAACTTCGATGGTATGAGACGTGAATTGGCTAGAATAGACTTGCGAATTATACTTAAAGGGTTGACGGTGGATAGGGAATGGCAAAAATGTAAAGATCACATGAATGAACTTCAACAATTGTACATCCCTGTCTGGAGCAAAAATAAAATGGGGAATGTGGCTCAACCGTGGCTAACAAGGGAAATTAAGGATAGTGTTAAATCCAAGGAAGAGGCATGTAAATTGGCCAGAAAAAGCAGCAAATCTGAGAAATTTAGAATTCAGCAGAGGAGGACAAAGGGTTTAATTAGGAGGGGGAAAATAGAGTATGAGAGGAAGCTTACTGGGAACATAAAAACTGATTGCAAAGCTTCTATAGATATGTGAAGAGAAAAAGATTAGTGAAGACAAACATAGGTTCCTTGCAGTCAGAATCAGGTGAATTTATAATGGGGAGCAAAGAAATGGCAGACCAGTTGAACAAATACTTTTGGTTCTGTCTTCACGAAGGAAGACACAAATAACCTTCCGGAAATACTAGGGGACCGAGGGTCTAGTGAGAAGGAGGAATTGAAGGAAATCCTTATTAGGCGGGAAATTGTGTTCGGGGAATTGATGGGATTGAAGGCTGATAAATCCCCAGGGCCTGATAGTCTGCATCTCAGCTACTTAAGGAAGTTCCCTAGAAATAGTGGATGCATTGATGATCATTTTCCAACAGTCTATTGACTCTGGATAGTTCCTATGGACTGGAGGGTAGCTAATGTAACACCACTTTTTAAGGCAGGAGGGAGAGAGAAAACACTTAATTATAGACTGGTTAGCCTGACATTAGTAGTGGGGAAAATGTTGGAATCAATTATTAAAGATGTAATAGCAGCGCATTTGGAAAGCAGTGACAGGATCGGTCCAAGTCGGCATGGATTTATGAAAGGGAAATCATGCCTGACAAATCTTCTGGAATTTTTTGAGGATGTAACTAATAGAGCGGACAAGGGAGAACCAGTGGATGTGGTGTATTTGGACTTTCAAAAGGCTTTTGACAAGTCCCACACAAGAGATTGGTGTGCAAAATTAAAACACATGGTATTAGGGGTAATGTACTGACGTGGATAGAGAACTGGTTGGCAGACAGGAAGCAGAGAGTCGGGATAAACAATTCCTTTACAGAATGGCAGTCAGTGACTAGTGGGATGTCGCAGGGTTCAGTGCTGGGACCCCAGCTATTTACAACACACATCAATGATTTAGATGAAGGAATTGAGTGTAATATCTCCAAGTTTGCAGATGACACTATGCTGGGTGGAGGTGTGAGCAGTGAGGAGGATGCTCAGTGGCTGAGGGTGACTTGGGCAGGTTAGGTGAGTGGGCAGATGCAGTATAATGTGGATAAATGTGAGGTTATCCACTTTGGTGGCAAAAACACGAAGGCAGAATATTATCTGAATGGCGGCAGATTAGGAAAAGGGGAGGCGCAATGAAACCTGGGTGTCATGGTACATCAGTCATTGAAAGTTGGCATGCGGATACAGCAGGCGGTGAAGAAGGCAAATGTTTTGTTGGCCTTCATAGCTAGGGGATTTGAGTACAGGAGCAGGGAGGTCTTACTGCAGTTTTACAGGGCCTTGGTGAGATCTCACTTGGAATATTGTGTTCAGTTTTGATCTCCTAATCTGAGGTAGGACGTTTTTGCTTTTGACGAGTGCAGCAAATGTTCACCAGACTGATTCCTGGGATGGCAGGACTGACATATGAGGAGAGACTGGATCGTCTGCGCCTGTATTCACTGGAGTTTAGAAGGATGAGAGGGGATCTCATAGAAACATATAAAATTCTGACAGGACTGGACACGTTAGATCCAACAAGAATGTTCCCGATGTTGGGGAAGTCCAGAACCAGGGGACACAGTCTAAGAATAAGGGGTAAGCCATTTAGGGCTGAGATGAGGAAAAATTTCTTCACTCAGAGAATTGTTGACCTGTGCAATTCTCTACCGCAAAGAATTGTTGATGCCAGTTTATTGGATATATTCAAGAGGGAGTTAGATATGGCCCTTACGGCTAAAGGGATCAAGCGGTATGGAGAGAAAGCAGGAAAGGGGTACTGAGGTGAATGATCAACCATGATCTTATTGAATGGTGGTGCAGGTTCGAAGGGCCGAATGGACTACTCCTGCACCTATTTTTCTGTTTCTATGTTTCTATGTATCGTCAGCAAACTTGGCTACTTTACACTCGGTCCCTTCTTCCAAGTCGTTAATATAGATTGTAAATAGTTGGGGTCCCAGCAATGATCCCTGTGGTATCCCACTAGTTACTGATTGCCAACCCATGAATGAACCATTTATCCTGATTCTCTGTTTTCTGTTAGTTAGCCAATCCGCTATCCATGCTAATATATTACCCCCAACTCCATGAACTTTTATCTTGTGCAGTAATCTTTTATGTGGCACCTTGTCAAATGCCTTCTGGAAGTGCAAATATACCACATCCACTGGTTCCCCTTTATCCACCCTAATCGTTACATCCTCAAAGAATTCCAGCAAATTTGTCAAACATGACTTCCCCTTCCTAAATCCATGCTGACTCTGCCTGACTGAATTATGCTTTTCCAAATGTCCTGCTACTGCTCCTTTAATAATGGACTCCAATATTTTCCCAACCACAGATGTTAGGCTAACTGCTCTATAGTTTCCTGCTTTTTGTCTGCCTCCTTTTTTAAATAGGGGCATTACATTTGCAGTTTTCAAATCTGCTGGAACCTCCCCAGAATCCAGGGAAATTTGGTAAATTACAACCAATACATCCACAATCACTGCCACTACTTCTCTTAAGACCCTAGGATGCAAGCTATCAGGTCCATGGGATTTATCTGCTTTTAGTCCCATTATCTTACTGAGTGCCATCTCTTTATTGATTGTGATTGTATTTAGTTCCTCCCCCCTATAGCTGCTTGACTATCCACTGTTGGGATATTGTTAGTGTCCTCTACCGTAAAGATTGATAAAAAATATTTGTTCAGAGTTTCTGCCATCTCCATGTTCCCCATCACTAATTCCCCGGTCTCGTCCTCTAAGGGACCAACATTTACTTTAGCCACTCTTTTCCTTTTTATATACCTATAGAAACTCTTGCTATCTGTTTTAATATTTTGTGCTAGTTTACTTTCATAGTCTATCTTCCCTTTCTTTATCATTTTTTTAGTCATTCTCTGCTGGCTTTTAAAAGCTTCCCAGTCTTCTGTCCTCCCACTAGTTTTGGCCACTTTGTATTCCCTTGTTTTTAATTGGATACCTTCCTTTATTTCTTCAGTTAGCCATGGATGGCAACTTTTCTCTTATACCCTTTCCTCCTCACTGGAATATATTTTTCTTTAGAGTTGTGAAATATCTCCTTAAATATACGCCACTGTTCATCAACAGTGCTGGCTATCCTGGGAAGGGGCTGTCGCTAAGGCTGTGGCCTTAATGAAGGTCGATAATGAAGGTCTCTGCATGCCTAATCCTTCTCTCTTCCCACTTCTCCCCATCCAACATTATCTTCTCTTTCACAAGCTGCTGATGGTGTAAGCATGCACTTCTCACTTTCTCCTCTCCCCTCACCACAAACTAACCATTGCCCTTTTTTCATTTCTGATAACCAAGAATTTTCCCAGTCAGAGGAAGAAGAGGAAAAAGAAAGCAAAGAGACACCATCACTTGATCTTACACTCGTAGCAACCAGCTCAGAGACTGATACTAAACGTATTTTAGAGGCTAGGATAGAGGAGGAATCTCCACAGGGCAACACACCGGGCGCAAGTGTGCATGAACCAGGGTGGAAGGAAAGGATAGTGCAGGTGCCAGCTTGCCGGAAGGTGAGTTTGCACACTAGCTTTGCTGCAGTGAAGTCAGATGAGGACTTGGATGGGCCAGGTTACAGGAGAAGGCTGAATAATGTGCATAACCAGATGCTTGGTGCACTGGAAGGCCTGCCAGAAAGCCTGCGCACAATGTCAAGGAGCATGGAGGTGTCCAGCACTAACTTGGCACATGGCTTTAAGCAGAGCTTGGAGCCCATCATTTCCAACATGGATTGGGTTGTCACCTCCAGACTGTCCTCTCCCAGGATGACAGCGTTCTTGCTCCCAGCCCTGCCACTCCACCAGTGAACTTGTTGTCAGCCAGCCAGCCCAGACTGCTGCAGCCCAGGCCGAGATGGTGCAGTCTGAAGCCGGGTCCTCTCGGCTCAGAGCTGCTCGAGGTCATGCTCCAAGGACCCCTGCACTCTCCTCAATTGTAGGTCAGCAGCCTTCCACCATCCATTTTGCAGCCACTGGAGAAGCACCTTATAGGAGCACTAGGACAGGCAAAGGCATACGAAAGACAGGCACTAAGGGAATTCACATGGATGACTAGTTTAATTTTGTATGCATCACTAATGAGTGAATTTATAAAATTGGATTTCAACGTGCATTTTCTGATGGTTTTTATTTTTATGTTGTCAGAAGGAGGTCGATGTGATTGTCAGTGATAAAAGAAATGTGAGAAGTGTGGGACTGTTGGTGAATGGAGACGTGTGGTTGAGGTTACTGGTATCGCTCATGAATTATTTTATCACGTGGAGCCCGGGTAGAAAGGAGCTTTCTGCGTTGTAGCCTTCCTTCCTCTTCCTCACTTTCCTGTTGCACTTCCTCCTCCTTCACTTCTTCCTCATGCTCCTGCTCCTCAGCTTGTCACTGTCAAGGGCTATTCCCTAATAATGGTTAGGTTGTAAAGCAGGCAACATACTACCACAAATCTTGATACCCACTCAGCTGAGTACTGCAGTGCTCTTTCAGAATAGTACAGGGATTGGAAGCATTGGTGAATGGGGAGGTATGGTTGAGGTTACTGGTATCGCTCATGAATTATTTGATCAGGTGGAGCCCGGGTCGAAAGGAGCTGTCTACATTGTAGCCTTCCTACATTGAGGATGCCAATGGTGTGCTCTCTATTATTTTTTGTGGCAACATGATTCTCATTGTTGGCCTTTTATGCACGTCTGTGTAGGCTCCTGACCGGAGTCATGAGCCATGTTATGAGGGGATAATCTTTGTCTTCCAGCAGCGAGCCTATGACTTGCTGTGTCATGTGCTGGCCAGTGGTGGCTTCAAATCAACATTGCACACTGATTTGCAACATCATCCTGCTACTCTGCATATCAAATACAGGTAGAGCACCTGACAGCCACAGAATGAAGGAATTGTGACTGTTCCGAGAATAACAAGCATTCGCCTGCATGATGCACTGCCTATGGTCACGCACCAGTTGCGCATTAAGGGAGTGGAATCCCTTTCAGTACATTGAAATGGCCAAGTTAACATGAGGAGCACACAGGCAATGTGTGTGCAGTCAATGGCACCCTGCACCAAAGAACGGCGCCTACATGGAGTCGGTTTCGCCGTCAAAAATGAACTGGTTGACCGCCTCAAAGACTCCCCCTGCGGGGCTAAGGAACACCTCATGACTCTTCGCCTTACTCTATTCTGGAACCAATGCGTCACAGTCATCAGTGCGTACGCCCCAACACTCGATGAAATGGATGAGGCTAAAGAGAGTTTTTATTCTAACCTTGAGACATCCCTGTCCCACATCCCCACGGGCGACAAATTGATCCTTCTAGATGATTTTAATGCCAGGGTCGGCAAAGACACAGCCCTCTGGGGAGGCGTGATTGGTAGAGAGGGGGTAGGGAAAGCCAACTCCAGCGGTACCCTACTCCTGACAAAATGTCTAGAACACAAACTCCTCATCACCAACACCCTGTTACGCCAGAGGGACAAATACAAAGCATCGTGGTAACACCCTTGCTCCAAACACTGCCACCTGCTCGACTACATCATCGTCCGAGCCAGGGATTGCAAGGATGTGCGCATCACCTGCGCCATGACAGGAGCTGACGACTGCTGGACGGACCATTGCCTAATCCGATCCATCATCAATATAAACACAGCCTCAAAGCAGAGGGGACAGCAGAAGCAGTGCCACAAAAAAGTTAATACCGAGGCACTTAGACCCAGCTAAGAGAGCCCTATACAGCCAATGCCTCACAGCTAACCTGGCGTGCCTTATTGACCCTGAGATGCTGAATGCCCATAGCGCTTAGTCTGCCCTCCAGGTCTCCATAACCAGTGTTTGTGAAGAGACACTTGGTTACTCAACCAGAAAACACCAGGACTGGTTTGATGAAAATGATCAGGAGATCCAAGAACTAATAGATCGTAAGCTCAGAGTATTTCTGAGCCTCAAGCAACAACTCAACTCGGGAGCTACAAAGCAACGTTACAGACGGCTCAAGGCTGAGGTCCAACAAAAAACCCGGGACCTAAAGAACAGGTGGTGAATGGAGAGAGTGTTATATATTTAACCTCTTGCAACCTGTATTACACTACCATCAAAGGGCCTACCTGTTGGAGTCCCAAGGGATCCTAGCATCCCTTGGGAGCACGGTATATAAGCAGGTACTGCCATGAGGTACTGGCACTCTGGAGTCTCATTAAAGGAACTAATGTCACACTTTCTCATTGAATACAGTATTCAGTTTCATCCTTTGTTATGAGCTTATCAATTGGCGACGAGGTAACAAACAACCGAGCGAAAATACAAAGAACAGTTGGTATCCTGGAGAAGTTCTCAGAAGGAGATGATTGGGAAGCCTTTGTGGAGAGACTCGACCAATACTATGTGGCCAACGAGCTGGAAAAAGATGAGAACGCTGCCAAACGAAGGGTGATCTTCCTAAACTGTCTGTGGGGCAACAACCAATGGCCTCATGAAAAAACTCCTAGTTCCGGCAAAACCAACAGCTGAATCCTATGAAGAATTGTGTACACTGGTCTCGGAGCACCTAAATCCTAAGGAAAGCGTTTTGATGGCGAGATATTGGTTCTACACGTGTCAACGGTCGGAGGGCCAGGAAGTGGCGAGCTATGTCACCGAACTAAGGTGCCTTGCAGGACATTGCGAATTTGATGGATTCCTAGAACAAATGCTGAGAGACCTTTTTGTACTGGGCATTGGCCATGAGGCAATCCTTTGCAAACTGTTAACCGATGAAACTCCGAATCTAAATAAAGCCATAACGATAGCCCAGGCATTTATGTCCACCAGCGACAACACCAAACAGATTTTGCAGAGCAAAGAAGTTTCAGCCAGTACTGTGAACAAAGTAACATCATTTTCGAGCAGGAATATACATGGCAGAATGTACACGTCGGCTGCTGCTGCCCGACCTCAGATAACCCAGAGTCCGCCATTGATCGTTCGTTAATGCGAGACAGTTAACACCTTGTTGGTGCTGGAGGTGATCAGCGGCCCCATCAGTGCCGCTTCAAGCACTATTCGTGCAACGGTTGCAGAACAATGGGACACCTCCAGCAAATGTGCAGGCGAGCTGCAAACCCTGCAAACCATCACGTTGCAAAGGAAGTTCGATCCACTGTGGATCAGACTGAATCGGAGACTCAAACCGAGGAGGCAGAAGTGTACGGGGTATACACATTCACCACGAAATGTCCACCAATAATGTTGGAAATTGAACTGAACGGAATTCCAGTATCGATGGAACTGGACATGGGTGCGAGTCAGTCCATAATGAGTAAAAAGGGCTTCGACAGGCTGTGGTGCAACAAGGCACACAGGCCCAAGCTCAGCCCCATTCACACCAAACTAAGGACTTACACCAAGGAACTAATCCCTGTAATTGGCAGCGCAGAAGTCAAAGTCAAAGTACACAAACTCCCGCTATGGATTGTGCCAGGGGATGGCCCCACACTGTTTGGTAGAAGCTGGCTGGGAAAAATCCGCTGGAACTGGGATGACATCCGAGTGCTCTCGTCCGTCGACGACGCCTCATGTGCCCAGGTTCTGAGCAAGTTTCCATTGTTGTTCGAGCCAGGCATTGGAAGCTTCTCGGGGGCGAAAGTGCCGATTTATTTGGTTCCCGGTACATGACCCATCCACCACAAGGCACGGGCGGTACCATATATGATGCGAGAGGAAGTGGAAATTGAGCTGGACAGGCTGCAGCGAGAAGCCGGTGGACTTCAACGAATGGGCTAGTCTGATTGTCCCGGTACTTAAAGAGGACGGCACGGTCAGAATTTGTGGGGACTATTAAGTAACGATTAACCATTTTTTGCTGCAGGACCAGTACCCGCTATCCAAGGCAGACGACCTATTTGCGACCCTGGCTGGAGGGAAAACATGCATCAAGCTGGACCTGACCTCAGCCTACATGACGCAGGAGCTGGAGGAGTCTTCAAAAGGCCTCACCTGCATCAACACGCACAAAGGTCTGTTCATCTATAACAAATGCCCGTTCAGAATTTGGTCGGCCGCGGCAATCTTCCAACGGAACATGGAGAGCCTCCTAAAGTCGGTTCCTCGTACCCGTGATTTTCCAGGATGACATACTGGTTACAGGTCGGGACACCATCAAACATTTGCAGAACCTGGAAGAGGCTCTTAGTCGGTTGGATCGCATGGGGCTCAAGTTGAAACTCTCGAAGTGTGTTTTCCTGGTGCAGGAGGTCGAGTTCTTGGGAAGAAGAATCGCAGCAGATGGCATCAGACCCACCGACGCCAAGAAGGACGCCATCAAGAACGCGCCGCGACCACAGAACGTGACGGAGCTGCGGTGGTTCCTGGGACTCCTTAACTATTTCGGTAATTTCCGACCTGGGTTAAGTACCCTACTAGAACCCTTACTTGCGCTACTGCACAAGGGAGACGACTGGGTTTGGGGGAATCCACAAGAGGCTGCCTTTAAGAAAGCCAGAAATCTGTTGTGTTCAAACAAACTGCTTGTCCTGTATAACCCTTGTAAAAGATTAGTGCTGGCTTATGATGCATCATCATACGGGGTCGGGTGTGTGTTGCAACAGGCTAACGAATCGGGGATTTTGCAACCGCTCGTTTATGCGTCCAGGAGTTTGTCCAAGGCCGAAAGGGCCGACAGCATGATTGAAACAGAGGCTTTGGCATGCGTTTACGAGGTAAAAAAAATGCACCAGTACTTATTTGGCCTCAAGTTTGAGCTTGAAACTGACCACAAGCCGCTCATATCGCTGTTTTCTGAGAGAAAAAGGATTAACACCAATGTCTCTGCCCACATCCAAAGATGGGCGCTCACGCTGTCGGCATACAACTATGTAATCCACCACAGACCAGACACAGAGAACTGCGCAGATGCTCTCAGTCGGCTGCCATTGCCGGGCCAACAGGCTTGCTCATGGTAATGCATGCATTTGAGAACAAGAAGTCCCCCGTTTTGGCCCGCCAGATCAGGACCTGGACCAGCCAGGGTCCTTCACTGTCCCTGGTAAAAAACTGTGTCCCCCATGGGAGCTGGTCCAGTGTCCCAGCGGAGATGCAGGAGGCGATTAAGCCGTTCCACAGGCGCAAAGACGAAATGTCCTTGCAGACGGACTGTCTGTTATGGGGCAGTCGCGTGGTCTTGCCCAAGAAAGGCAGAGATACGTTAATTTGTGAACTGCACAGCACCCACCCAGGGATTGTAATGATGAAAGTCATAGCCAGATCCCATGTGTGGTGGCCCGGCATCGACTCAGATTGAGAGTCATGTGTGCGCCAATGCAACACTTGCCCTCAGCTGAGCAATGCACCCAGAGAGGCACCGCTAAGTTTGTGGTCGTGGCCCTCCAAACCGCGGTCGAGGAGCCACGTGGACTATGCGGGCCCATTTCAAGGCAAAATGTTTTTGGTTGTCGTCGACACTTACTCAAAATGGATTGAATGTGCGATAATGTCTGTAAGCACGTCCACGGCCACCATTGAAAGCCTATGAGCTATGTTTGCCACACACGGTCTGCCTGATATCCTAGTCAGCAACAATGGGCCATGTTTCACCAGTGCTGAATTCAAGGAATTCATGACCCGCAATGGAATCAAGTCCATTCAAGCCTGCATCCAACGGCCAGGCAGAACGGACAGTTCAGACCATCAAGCAAAGCTTGAAACATGTGTCGGAAAACTCCCTGCAGATCCGGCTGTCCCAAGTGCTGCTCAGCTACTGCACCAGACCCCACTCACCGGAGTTCCCCCAGCTGAGCTGCTCATGAAAAGGATGCTCAAAACAAGGCTCTCTCTTGTCCACCCTGATCTCCGTGATCACGTAGAGAGTAGGCGGCATCAACAAAGTGTGTACCATGACCGCGCAAATTTGTCACACGATATTGAGATCAATGATCCTGTGTTTGTACTCAATTATAGAAATGGTCCCAAATGGCTCGCTGGCACGGTCACAGCCAAAGAGGGGTCTAGGGTGTTTCAGGTCAAATTGGCCAATGGACTAATGTACAGAAAACATTTGGACCAAATCAAATTGCGGTTCACCAATAGCTACGAACAAACCGAAGAAGACACCATCAACTTTGACCCTCCAACACACACACAAGTGGCAACTGACATCATGGTTGACCACGAAGCCGAACTCACCATCCTCAGCAGCCCGGCAAGACCGGCTGCCCAACAGCCCAGTGAAGAACTAACCAATTCACCCACACCTGCATTTGTATCGAGATGATCAACAAGGGAGCGAAAAGCCCCAGATCGTCTCACCCTGTAAATAAGTGTACTATTGACTTTACGAGGGAGTGATGTTATATATTTAACCCTTTGCAACCTGTATTACACTACCACCAGAGGGCCTACCTGTTGGAGTCCCAAGGGATCCCAGCATCCCTTGGGAGCACGGTATATAAGCAGGCCACCCATGCAGTACCCGCACTCAGGAGTCTCATTAAAGGAACTAAGGTCACACTTGCTCATTGTACACAGTACTCAGTTTCATACTTTGTTATGAGCTTATCAGAAAGCATAAGAGATGCAACAACTGGCCGACAGCCACGATATGCGAGAATTCTTCATTGCAGTCAAGGCCACCTACGATCCAAACTCCGAAGGCCCCACCCCACTGCTGTCCAAGAACGGGGAAACACTCATCAAGGACACCAAGGCAGTCAGGGCCCGCTGGAATGAGCACTTCGAAGATCTCCTCAATCGAGATTCTGCCTTTAACTCGAGTGTTCTCAACTCCATCCCGCAGCATGCGACCCGCCTTCACCTCAGTGAAACCCCAACGCCGCACGAGGTTGGCAAAGCCGTAAAACAGCTCAAGAACAAAAAGGCTATGGGTGCGGATGGAATTCCTGCTGAGGCACTAAAGCATGGCGGAGAGACGCTGTTGGCGCGGATACATGACCTCACCTCTCTCATTTGGAGGGAGGAGAGCATGCCGGGGGATCTCAGAGATGCAGTAATCATGACCAGCTTTAAAAAGGGGCATAAGTCCGACTCGGCAACTACAGGGGAATCTCCCTGCTATCAGCCACTGGGTTGGTTGTCGCTAGAGTTCTCCTCAACCATCTTCTCCCTGTGGCTGAGGAGCTACTCCCGGAATCATAGTGCGGATTTCATCCCCTACGGAGCACAACGGACATGATCTTTGCAGCACAACAGCTGCAGGAAAAATGCAGGGAACAGCGTCAGCCTTTATACATGGCCTTTTTTGATTTTACAAAGCCCTTTGACAGTCAACCGTGAGGGCCTATGGAGCGTCCTCCTCTGTTTTGGATGCCCCCAAAAGTTTGTCAACATCCTTCGCCTGCTCCACGACAACCTGCAGGCCGTGATCCTTACTAGTGGTTCCATTACAGACCCAAACCATGTCCGGACCGGGGTCAAACAGGGCTGCATCATCGCTCCAACCCTCTTCTCAATCTTCCTTGCTGCCATGCTCCATCTCACAATCAACAAGCTCCCCAGTGGAGTGGAACTAAACTACAGAACCAGTGGGAAGCTGTTTAACCTACGCCGCTTCCAGGCCAGATCCAAGATCACGCCAACCTCTGTCGTTGAGCTGCAGTGTGCGGACGACGCCTGCGTCTGCGCACATTCTGAGGCTAAACTCCAGGATATAGTCGATGTATTGACCGAGACATATGAAAGCATGGGTCTTACGCTTAACATCAATAAGACAAAGGTCCTCCACCAGCCTGTCCTCGCCGCACAGCACTGCCCCCCAGTCATCAAGATTCACGGTGATGCCCTCGAAAACGTGGACCACTTCCCATACCTCGGGAGCCTCTTATCAACAAAGGCAGACATTGATGCGGAGATTCAACATCGCCTCCAGTGCGCCAGTGCAGTCTTCGGCTGTCTGAGGAAAAGAGTGTTTGAAGACCAGGCCTTCAAATCTACCACCAAGCTCATGGTCTACAGGGGTATAGTAATACCCGCCCTCTTGTATGGATCAGAGGCATGGACAATGTACAGAAGACACATCAAGTCACTGGAGATGTATCACCAACAATGTCTCTGCAAGATCCTGCAAACCCCCTGGGAGGACAGGTGCACCAACATCAGTGTCCTCGTCCAAGCTAACATCCCCAGTATTGAAGCACTGACCACACTCGATCAGCTTCGCTGGGCAGGCCACAAAGTTTGCATGCCAGACACGAGGCTCCGTAAGCAATTGCTCTACGCGGAGCTCCTTCACGACAAACAAGTCAAAGGTGGGCAGCGGAAACGTTACAGGGACACCCTCAAAGCCTCCCTGGTGAAGTGCGACATCATCACTGGCACCTGGGAGTCCCTGGCTGAAGACCGTCCTAGGTGGAGAGGGTGCAACATCAAGCTCTTTGAATCTCAATGCTGCGAGCGTGAAGAGGTGAGGCACGGGCAGCGGAGGTAGCGTGCAGCAAATCAGTCCCACCCTCCACTTCCCCCGATGAATGTCTGTCCCACCCGTGACAGAGTCTATGGCTCTCGCATTGGACTGTTCAGCCACCAAAGGACTCACTTTAGGAGTGGAAGCAAGTCTTCCTCGCTTCCGAGGGACTGCCTATGATGATGATGCACCATGGGAAAGCCTGAAATCCATGCAAACCTTCGTGCTCGCTCCGCCTGATTGACTCTGGCAAAAGGGAATGCGATGAAAATCTTTCTCTTTGTATAGAGTGCATCAATGATCTCCTTTGTACAGCAGTGCACTGAGAGATGTTGCCTATATCTCCAGCAACAGCCTGGATGGAGCCAGACATAGAAAAAATAAGAGCCACAGTGTCCTTGACAGCCATAGGAAATGCTGTCCTTGCCCTGTTTGAGGTTGCAGTTGTGGCTGCAGCATTTCAGTCACATCTTTTGTGAAGTGAAGATGTCTCAAGCATTGGTCCTGCTAAAGTAAAAGAATTGATTCCTGAAGACCCTTGCAGGATATAGGGCTAGACTTTTCAAATTTTTTGCATGCATAACGCCCACTTAACGTCTATTTTACCGCTGAAATGACCATGTAGCCACAAAATGGAAACTGACGCCAATTTTTCGGACACTTATCACTGAGCGTTACTTTCCCCATGTGTGTAACACTGGGAAAAAAATAATACCGCCCGCGCACATTTTTGGATGTAATCATCAGAATTTGTGAAACCAACGCCCATAGTATTGCCCAGCGTTACTTTCCACATGTAATTAATGCCGAGATTCAATAATATCGACCACCCACTTTATTTTGTCGCAAAGATCACATTTGCGGAAACTAACGCCCAGGAGATCGCCCAGCGTCACTTTCACCACCTCGCACACATCTCGCCCACAATATCGTTCGCCCAAAAATCCACCGGGAAAAAGTGGAACTAACCGGAACTACTCACAGCATTATGGACGGCATGTTCTAAATCACATGTCGCATCATTTAAAAGGCTGCTCTGCTTCAACCTCAGGGGAGTTCGGATGTACTCTGGAGGTCTTTGTAGGTGATGTGAACATCTGAACAAACATCTTTTTGATACTGTGAACGATTGAAAATTAATAGGTCTTTTCATCGGGACATTCATTCTTTGTGACCAATCGGTGGAAAACAGATAGCTATTGGAATGGGGCCTGTCCTTTCTCACCCTCTCTTGATGACCAATTACATGCTGCAGACTCGAGATGGCAGAAGGTACGTTCCACAGCATTATGTGCTCAATGTAAGATGTGTCAGACTGGTGAGGAGGACCAGACGTTACATGCCCCGCAAGTACAGGGAGAAACGGTCTTACCTCAACTTGTCCGACACCACCTGCCTTCGGAGACTGCGCTTCCACAAAGACGTTATTACTGAGGTATGCCAGCTCATAAGGGGAGATCTGCAGCCTGCCAGCACCATCTATACTGCACTGTCCGTTGAGGTCAAAGTCACCGCGGCACTGTCGTTCTACGCGTCGGGTTCTTTTCGGACCTCAGCTGCCGACATATGTGGTCTGTCTCAGCATGCCACACATTGCTGCATTAGACGAATCACTGTAAGCATGCAGGGTGGACTTAATCAGCTTCCCTATGACCAGGGAGGCTCAGACTGAGAGGGCTTTAGGATTCGACCGAATTGCTAACTTCCCCAAGGTGCAGGGAGCAATAGACTGTACCCACATCGCGATATGGGCACCTTTTCAGGATGCAGAGGTTTTCAGGAACCGCAAGAGATTCCACTCCCTGAATGTGCAACTCGTTGTCGACCACCAGCAAATTATTATGGCAGTGAATGCTAAATTTCTGGGCAGCATCCATGATGCTCACATCCTGCGTGAGAGCACTGTATCTGACTTGTTTACCAATCAGCCACAAGGTCAATGCTGGATGCTTGGTGACAAAGGATATGGTCTCACCACCTGGCTGATGACCCCCCTGTGTGACACCCACACCGAAGCCGAGAAGTGATACAACCAGAGCCACAGAGCAACTCACAATATCGTGGAGAAAACAATTGGAGTGCTTAAGCAGTGCTTTAGATGCCTGGACCACTCAGGAGGCGAGCTCCAATACCATCCTGAGCAGGTATCTCAATTTGTGGTGGTGTGCTCCATGCTGCACAACTTGGCTATCAGGAGGGGACAAGAATTGCCTCATGAGCCTGACAGTCCACCTCACCAAAGAGAGGAAGAGGAGGATGAGGAGGCAGATGCTGACATTGGCCCAGACAATTAGGCTAACGCTGAAGCCATGCCCCTGCCCCCCTGTAGACTGCATGAAAGGGACCTTGGTGGCATGATAGCTGCAAGACTCTTACGTCAGGAGTTCATAAATGAGCGCTTTGCCTGAAAGAACTTTGGTGTTATTTACAAGGCTGACATACTGTTAGGTGTGCAGGTCACACATCAATGATGGGCATCACCTTGGTGACAGTTAAAGTTTAAGTTGATTGAAGTTAAGTGTGATTATACCCTTTGATGTTAAGGAATCATCAGCGTGTAACGATGCAGCTATCTGAGCCAATGCGCAACAAGGTTTTGTTAAATAAAAAATATTTAAACCGACATTTGTCTGAAATCATCAGTATTTCTGTAAAAACAACCCTTCCCCCCCTCCCCCCCGCGCTTCTCCTCCCCACCTCTACCCCTTCCCTTTCCCCTCCTGACTCCAAGTCACCTGGCCAAGGAACTCCTCAGGCGATGCTTCATTCGGGATGGTGGAATGACAGCCGAACCGTTGCTTGGACGGATACGGGAGAGGACGGTCCCGACGTGGGAACGTGCTCCGAACCAGAAGCAAGATGTTGCTCCTGGCTCTTATGCGTCGTTGGCAATGGGGGTGCAGCATATTGGGGTGCAGTGCCGCGCTCCGGGACCACTGGGAACCCTCTGCCACCAGTGTTCCTGGCAGTCAGCTCCAGGGCCTCCTCCATCCCTTCCATGTTATATATTTGTTGGACAAAAGCTCGGTGCCAACTATGTTCTTGGTTCTTAATAGGCTTTTTGCTGCTGGTGAATCTCCCTCGTGCCTCCCACAACAGCCAATCAAGCACACACCACACCCACACAGTTCCTCTCTGCTCCCCCTCTCTCTCTGTCTCCTCTTCTGCGCATGTAAGGATGACCCCCTGACCTCCTGAATCGTGGGAAACGAGCGTTACCATGACATTGCTAAGGACGGCGACTTGTTACGGCAGAAGGTCAGAGAGATTTAACGCTACCGCCCATTTCATATCGCTCGTGGTAACGACCAATTTCAAAACTGGAGATTAAGGGCTTTGAGAATGGGTGACAAGCCAGAGATCTGAAAACACATTTTTACTGCCCACGCCGAAAATAACGCCCATTTTTGGGCGATCTGCACAAAGTGTAAAATCTAGCCAATAGCCTTCTATTGAGAGCCCTTTTCCCTTCCTCCTCCCTCTTCTAACAGCTTGTACTGCTCTGCGTGGCCTCTCGTCATTCTCCCAGTCATGTTCAATTTCCAGAGGAAGCCCTGCCAGGCCATCCATGTCTGGAAGCAACTTCTTTTAGCACATGATTTTAAATCACAAAAAAAGTACTTCAAGACCAGCAACCCTGTAGAGTGTTCAAACTTTAGCCAAGTATAGCAAAGCTCCAAAAGTATGTACAGTTGCACCAGCTACCAGAAGAAATAATCCAGCAACTAACCTAGAAGTATTTCATGATCCTTTTAAATAATGCTGGTGGGGGGTTCCTTCATTCTGATTAACATCGTGAACATGGTATTGGTTGGAATGTGGAATTCGAAAATGCCAGCGGTGGCTTCAAATCAGCATTGCACACTGATTTGCATCATCATCTCACTAGTCTGCATGTTGCCAGTAGCTGTTAGTTGCATGAGCACAAACACCTTTACCAAGATGGCTTCTTTGTGTGGCTGCAAAGCACCTAAAAATCACGATCACACCGGTTTAAAAAAATAAGAGATTCTAAGATGATAAATAGTTTTGTTTCTAATGAGCTAGTGCTGATGTTGTTTCCTCATAGACTGTAAATAAGCAATTCATTGGAATATCTTGGTGATCAAGAAACACCTCACACCCCATTATGTTGGAATATCTTTGATCCCCTTTCTGACAGCGAACAACGGGACATAGAATACACAGATATACGCTTTCAGGGAGGTTTTTTTTTAAATAGAATGCTGTGAAGCAGTCAGGCAACAAAGACAATGAGAAATTTGAAGTAACGGAAAGAATAGTCATAAATTATCTTGTTTAAATCAAGTCAGATGAACTACTGATGTGGGAAGCATAGAATGTTCTTTATTTTGTATTATTATGTGAAGATGTTATATTGTCTGAATTAAGTGAGTCCAACCATTACAGTATTCTGTATGTTCGCCTTACTGTGAAATAAGGCAGCTCGTTGATTCATATCAGGCTTGTCTCACCAAATATTTACTCGGTCTGTCTTTTGAAAAATTGAAGATGTACAGGAATATCTGGTTCAGGACACAAGGGTGTATTATTGTTACATTCCTGGGTTACACTATCATTCAAGTAGATATAGGACAGCATGAGTCAACTTGCATAAAAGTAAGATGACCGGACTGGTAATGAGACTGACTGGCATCATTAAACCCAAGAAGCTATCTATGGCAGGCCAAATCTATAACAACTGGGGGAAGCCACCTGGGATTCTGAGCTGCACTGGTGATGGAAATTCAAAACATTTAGCTACAGGCAGAAATATAAGACATGAAGGAAGAATCCAGACAGTAATAATAGAGAAATGGCTGTCAAGCTTGCAGACACTTGGCCGCTGTGAAGGTGAAACAGTCTACAAAGGTCTTTGTCATTTAATGCACAGAGTAAAATCTCTCGAAATAGATCCAGATGATTTAAGAATATTATTACTTGATCAGGAGTGTGACACTCTCAAGCAGCTAGACATATGTGCTGATCATTTAATGGCCTTGCAAGCTCAGGTAAGCCACTCCATGGGTGGTGTTACATTCAGAATAATTCCACAAGACTGTATACTGTAAGCTTAAACTGTTGTGACCTTGGTCTCTTTAAAGTAACTCCAGAGTGGGGAAGCAGCATGGTAGACTGCCTTTTATACCTGCTTGCCCAGGGTGTGCAGGTGACCCTTGGGTCTCCAGCAGGTGCATCCCCTGGTGGCAAGTCTTACACACTAGTAAAGTTTACATACATAACATCACTCTCCCCCAAAGTCTTAGATCCAAGTTATTTACAAGTTGCGGTGAACCGGGGCTCTACGTTCCTGGGTTGATCGCCTGAGTTGAAGTCCTGGCATGGGTGAGTCAGTCGGATCATGGCTGCACTGCAGCACGGCTGGTCTGATCGGACTGTCGGGCATGGTGGGTTCATCCTCATGGTTGACAGCGAGGTCGATTGTTGGTTGGGTGTGTGTTTGTGGATCAATGATTGGTAATGTCCTCTTTAAACTATTCTTGGTTGTCAGTGAATCGCAGTTTGGTCTGATCCAAATGCTTTCTGCACGTTTGTCCATTGAAAAGTTTGACAAGAAACACTCTATTCCCCTCCTTGGCTAAAACAGTGCCAGCAACCCATTTGGGACCATGACCGTAATTAAGAACAAACACCGGGTCATTAACCTCAATGTCACACGATACAGCCGTGCAATCGTGGTACACATTATGCTGGTGATGCTGGGTTTCTACATGATCATTGAGATCCAGGTGGACTAAGGAGAGCCTGGTTTTGAGTGCTCTCTTCATTGACAATTCTGCAGGGGGAATACCAGTAAGGTAGTGGGGTCGTGTCCAGTAGCTGAGCAGAACTCGAGGTAACCGGGTCTGCAGGGGACTGTCCATCACGCGTTTCAAGCTCTGCTTGATAGTTTGGACTGCCTGTTCTTTCTGCTTGACCATTGGATGTGGGCTTAAATGGGGCAGACCTGACATGGTTGATGCCATTGCGGGTCATGAACTCGTTGAATTCCGAGCTGGTGAAACATAGTCCATTGTCACCAACAAGGACGTCGGGCAAACCATGGATGGCGAACATGGCCTGGAGGCTTTCAATGGTGGCAGTGGATGTACATGATGACATTATTATACATTCAATCCATTTAGAGTAAGCATCCACTGCTACTAGGAACATCTTTCCTAGAAAGGGGCCAACGAAATCTACGTGGACCCTGGACCACAGTTTGGAGGGCCATGACCACAGACTCAGTGGGGCCTCCCTTGATGCATTGCTCAACTGTGAGCAAGTGTTACATTGGTGCACGCATGACTCCAATTCTGAGTCAATGCCGGGCCACTAAACGTGCGACCTGTCGATAGCCTTCATCATGACTATGCCTGGATGGGTACTGTGTAGGTCGCGTATAAACGTTTCCCTGCCTTTTTTCGGCAAAACCACGTGATTCCCCTATAGGATTCAATCCGAATGGATGGACATTTCAGCCTTGCGTTGGTAAAATGGCTTAATTGTGTCTTGCATTTCCCCGGGAACAGCCAACCAACTCCCATTGAGGACGCAGCTTTTTCCTAGTGATAGCACAGGGTCCTGGCTAGTCCAGGTCCTGATCTGGTGAGCCGTGACGGGTGACTCCTTGTTCTCAAAAACATCCATTACAAGAAGCAAGCCTGCGGGTTGCACCATTGCCATCCCGGTGGTGGGCAATGGTAGCCGACTGAGGGCATCAGCACAGTTCTCAGTGCCTGGTCTGTGGCGGATTACATAGTCATATGCAGATAATGTTAGTGCCCATCTTTGGATGCAGGACGAAGCATTGGTGTTAATACCTTTGCTTTCTGAGAACAGCGAAATGAGCGTTTTGTGGTCGGTTTCGAGCTCGAACTGGAGTCCAAATAGGTATTGGTGCATTTTCTTAACCCAATATTGCAGACTCTTTCAGCCTTAGATAAGCGTTTGGATGCATGTGCAACCGGTTGCAGTTTGCCTGACACATTGGATTGCCGTAACACACAACTGACCCCGTATGACGACGCATCACAAGCTAGTACTAAACGTTTACAAGGGTCATACAATACAAGTAACTTGTTAGAATATAGCAGGTTTCTGGCCTTATTAAAGGTTGTCTCTTGAAATTTACCCCAAACCCAGTCATCACCCTTGAATAGCATTAAATGCAAAGGTTCCAGCAAAGTGCTCAACCCTGGTAGAAAGTTACCAAAATAGTTGAGGAGTCCCAGGAACAAACGCAGTTCCATCACATTCTGTGGTCTGGGTGCATTCTTGATGGCCTCTGTCTTGGAGTCTGTGGGTCTGATGCCGTCCACTGCAATCTTTCTCCCCAAAAATTTGACCTCTGACGCCAGGAAAACACACTTGGAGCATTTCAGCCTGAGTCCCACTCTGTCCAGTCGCTTTAGAACCTCTTCCAGGTTGTGCAAGTGTTCGGTGGTGTTGCGGCCAGTGATCAGGATGTCGTCTTGAAACACCACGGTGCACGGAACCGATTTCAGCAGACTCTCCATGTTCCTCTGGAAGATGGCCGCCGCCGCGTGAATCCCAAAAGGGCATCTGTGGTGTACGAACAGTCCTTTGTGCGTGTTGATGCACGTCATTTTTTTTGCAGGTTCAGCCAGCTCCTGTGTCATGTAAGCAGAGGTGAGATCCAGCTTGGTGAACGACTTCCCCCCTGCTAGCGTTGCGAACAGGTCATCTGCTTTGGATAGTGGGTACTGGTCCTGTAACTAGACTCGGTTGATCGTTACCTTGTAGTCCTCGCAGATTCTGACCGTCCCATCGCTTTTCAACACCGGAACAATTGGACTGGCCCACTCGTTGAACTCGACTGGCGATATGATTCCCTCTCATTGACGTCTGTCCAGCTCGATCTCGACTTTCTCTCGCATCATACATGGAACTGCTCGGGCATTTTGATGAATGGGCCATGCATCAGGGACTAAATGGATCTGCACTTTGGCGCCTATGAAATTGCCGATGTCTGACTCAAATAACGACAGGAATTTGTTTAGCACTTGGGCGCACAAGGCGTCTTCCACCTAAGGCAGTGCTTTGATGTCGTCCCAGTTCCATCGGATTTTTCCAAGCCAGTTTCTGCCGAGCAGCGTTGGGCCGTCACCTGCTACAATCCACAGTGATAAATCATGCACAGTTCCATCATACGATACCTTCACTGCCGCACTGCCAATGACTGGTATGAGCTCTTTGGTGTAAGTGCGCAGCTTTGTGTGAATCGGGCTTAGTTTTGGCCTTTGTGCCTTGTTGCCCCAGTTTCTCAAAAGCCTTCTGGCTCATGATTGACTGACTCACCCCCGTGTCCAATTCCATAGAAACTGGAATGCTGTTTAATTTGACTTTCAACATTATCGGAGAGCTTCCTCTTCAGCCTCGGGTTGAGTTGCCTCTCTTACTCGCTCAGCGTGATCCACGCCGGATCAGTCATCTTCTGCCGACTCTGCCACATGGTGAGTCGCAGCACGTTTGCACATTCGCTGGAGGTGCCCCATTGTTCCACAGCCCTTGCACACATCGTGCTTGAATCGACATTGATGGGCTCTATGATTTCCCCTGCAGCACCAACATAGTGTTAATGGATTCGCATTCATGCCCCACAGCGGACTCTGAGTCACCCTAGCTCTGGCCTCTGCAGGCAAGTAGGCCCTGCCACGCACAGTTCTGCCTGTTGAAAGCATTATTTTATGCACAGTACTTGCCAGTGAGCTTAGATGCTGCAAAGATATCTGTTTAGTGTTATTGTTCGTGGACATGAAAGCCTGGGCTATCGTGATGGCCTTGCTCAGATCTGAGGATTCGGCAGACAGCAGTTTGTGAAGAATGACCTCGTGGCCGATTCCAAGCTTGAAAAAGTCCCGCAACATTTCCCCCAAAAATCCAGCAAATTCACATGGGCCCACAAGGCGCCTTAGGTCGGCGACATAGCTCGCCACGTCCTGACCCTCGGAGCGATGGTGCGTGTAAAAGCGATACCTGGCCATCAAGATGCTCTCCTTCGGCTTGAGGTATTCCCGAACCAGCGTGCACAACTCTGCATATGTCTTCTCCATTGGTTTAGTTGGTGCTAGCAGATTTTTGATGAGGCCATATATCGTGGACCCACAATGGTGAGGAGAATCGCCCTGCGCTTTACCGCGGTCTCTTCCGTATCCAGCTCATTGGCCATGAAGACGCTCAACGAAGGCTTCCCAATCATCACCCTCAACAAATCTCTCAAGAATACCAATGGCAGCCATAACCGCGTGAAAGTTCGTGACCTGTTACTTGTCGTCAATTGTTACGTTCAGAATAACTCCACAAGACTGTATACTGTAAGCTCAAACTGTTGTGACCTTGGTCTCTTTAATGTAACTCCAGAGTGCGGAAGCAACATGGTAGATTGCCTTTTATACCTGCTTGCTTAGGGTGTGCAGGTGAACCTTGGGTCTCCAACAGGTGCGCCCCCTGGTACAAGTCTTACACACTAGTAAAGTTTACATACATGACAGATGGGAGACCAGATATCTCACACCATGACATGGACAAACTTTCAATGAACCAGCTGCTCAAGCCACCATGGGGTCAGTGGGGGGTGCAGGCAGCCAAGCAGAATCCAGAGTTGTGAATCCATAAGTTCAGGTGTACCATGAGACAAGCCATTGCTGGTCTCTTTGGAATCCTAAAACATAAACTGTAAAGCTGCGCAAGCTCGTAAGACATCAGTGACTGCTGATGTAAATAGATTGACTCCTTACCTTCATCTGATGAATTGAACTAAATAAGTGGGTGGCTGCTTTTTCACAATAGTAAATAGTGGTCTGGTGAAGCATTAAGATTACGCAAAGGGCAACATTACCTACATATGAGGACCCGTGGCCATAATTTGGCGGAAGTATTTTAGTTATGCAGGTGTCGTGGAGATGGAAGTTTATTCATCAATGCTATCGATGTTTTAATAGGGAATGATGAATATGTCAGGGGTGGGGGGTGCGGGGGTCATAGACAGCAGCTCAGGAAAGAGATGATTACGGTGAAGCAACACAGGTTGGCCAGGCAGCTGGAGAAATAGTTGAGTGAGCTCTGCGGTCTGAGGTCTGAGGGTCTGAGACTCTTCAGAGGGATGAGGCCATTTCCGGCAGAGGGTTTGCTCTTCTGACTCTGACCACCACAGGAGCAGCAGCAAGTGGCACAACATCGATTTTAGGGGATTCACAGTCCAGGGAGACCTGGACAGTACTAACTGGGGAGGGGGAATGGAGGAGATCGACATGCAGTAGTTAGAAATTGTCTTGTTTAAGTCAAGTAAGATGAACCACTGATGTGGGGGAATAATGGCCCACTCTTTATTTTGTATTATTACATGAAGATATCTTGTACTATCTGAAGTAATTGACAGTAATTTTGACTTTCAGCAATAGTGTAAAACAGACAATATCAATTAAGCTGCCGTTATACATCTCTCCTGAAAATTGGGAGAGATGAAGAACGTGCGGCTGATCTGATATTGCTCGTTTTACACAATTGCCCAAAGTCAAAATTATCCCCCGTGAATCCAATCATAACTGCAATTCTGTATGTTCCCCATACTGTGAAATAAAGCTTGGTTCACCTTTGGAAAGTTTGAAGAATTATCTGTGTGAAAGACAGCGGTGTACTATTATTACATCCCTACACGATAGGATAAGTTGATATCAGGCAGTGCGAGAACCAGGCCAGATCGAGAATCACATTGGATTCAGCTCAATGTTTAGCTTGCTCACCTGAAGTATAGATTATAGACTGTCTGATAGACTAACTAATACATGCTTTTTAAAATGGTCCATGCCAAGCTTTACAAGTTCCTTCCTTTTAAACAAAATGGCTGAAGAGCAATTTACTCAAGGTGCCAACTTTGCAATCAGTAGCAGCAAGAAGGTAAATTTGTAATGATTACATTTCATTTAGGAGCACATAAAACGAAATACTGAGACACTCCACAAATCAAGCAGAATAGCCTTAATTAACATCATAAAGGAAAAGTTTCTGCCCTCAGTTTAAGATGGCAAATTGTTGTAATTAATGTGACAGCCAATGAAAGTTGCTTAGTAACACAAGGTCATTCTTCGAAGAGTATGGTATACACAGGGAATGATTTATTGATGCAATTATTAGGCAGTAAATAACGGGCTCAATTTTCCCCAAAGCTTTTTTTTGGCATACGTGAAGAGTTACGCCCATTTTTTGGGGGCCCAAGTACAGAAAAGAAAAAGGTTCTAAGTTTCCCCGTTTGATTTCTTCATGTTGGCGCAGCCTAACCTGTCCTTTAGTTTTGGGGGTGGAGCCTTGCTCTGCACCAAAAGGATCGAGTTGCCACGGTAACCAGGGACACAATGCAGGCTGAGGCTGGAAAGTGAAATATACAGCCAGCTCGCAACACATTAAAATACATTGCAGCAACTTAAAAACACATTCAAATACACTGCAGCAACTTACCTCCAATTATTAAAGTGTCCCCCCCTCCCGAAGCCGGTGCCGATCCCCACCCCTATCCCAGGCCGAAGGGCCTCCCAGTCCGTACCCCTAGCCCCTAGCCCCGAGAGGCTTGCTGGTCCGCAAACCCGCCCCTAGCCCGGGCCGAGTGGCTTCCTGGTCCACTCCCCCTCCCCTATCCCAGGCCGGATGGCCTCCTCCCTCCCGGTCCCTGCACCTAACTATACTCGAAAGGCTTCTCCCCCCCGCCACCTCTCTCCTCCTCTCTCTTACTTCTCCTGCTGCTGCTGTCCGGGCATCTGCTGTACTTACATGCACCGATTTCCTTAACTCTCCAGAAGGTTTTTCTGCAGAGGCCACATATGCTGGCCAAACTCGCCAGAATTGGCGCGGGTGGCAGGTTACACCTCCTTTGGCTGAAAACAAAACTTACCTAAAAAAATCGAAACTGAGTTACACAGGTGTAAATTGATTGGGGAAACTGTTTTTTTTAAACTTAGGCCAAAAAAAGCAGCCTGCTCAAAAAAAATGGCACAACGCACTGGGGAAAATCAAGCCCCATATCACAGAATATGAAGCTCAATGTTATTCAGTTTGAGTTATGGAAAATCTCAGAACTCATTGAGCTCCCATTTATTGCACTGAAATTTTTGTTACAGTGAAGGAGAACGTACGTAGACTGTCTGAACGAAGCACATAGGTGCAAACAAGCACCCTACATCTTCAGCGTTATGAGGCAGTACTTGCTGCAACCATTATGCCTCACAATGCTGCATGGAGCACACAGCATAAAACATTACTTGCAGTTCATTGCACTAGTTTGATGGGATTGAAGGCTGATAAATCCCCAGGGCCTGATAGGCTGCATCCCAGAGTACTTAAGGAAGTGGCCCGAGAAATAGTGGATGCATTAGTGATCATTTTCCAACATTCTATTGACTCTGGATCAGTTCCGATGGACTGGAGGGTAGCTAATGTAACACCACTTTTTAAAAAAGGTGGGAGAGAGAAAACCGTGAATTAGAGACCGGTTAGCCTGACATCGGTGGTGGGGAAAATGTTGGAATCAATTATTAAAGATGAAATAGCAGCGCATTTGGAAAGCAGTGACAGGATCAGTCCAAGTCAGCATGGATTTATGAAAGGGAAATCATGCTTGACAAATCTTCTAGAATTTTTTGAGGATGTAACTAGTAGAGTGGACAAGAGAGAACCAGTGGATGTGGTGTATTTGGACTTTCAAAAGGCTTTTGACAAGGTCCCACACAAGAGATTGGTGTGCAAAATTAAAGCACATGGTATTGGGGGTAATGTATTGACGTGGATAGAGAACTGGTTGGCAGACAGTAAGCAGAGCATTGGAATAAACGGGTTCTTTTCAGAATGGCAGGCAGTGATCAGTGGAGTGCCGCAGAGTTCAGTGCTGGAACCGCAGCTATTTACAATATACATCTACAATATACATCAATGATTTAGATGAAGAAATTGAATGTAATATCTCCAAATTTGCAGATGATACTAAGCTGGGTGGCTGTGTGAGCTGTGAGGAGGATGCTAAGAGGCTGCAGGCTGACTTGGGCAGGCTAGGTGAGTGGGCAAATGCATGACAGATGTAGTATAATGTGGATACATGTGAGGTTATCCAATTTGGTGGCAAAAACAGGAAGACAAAATATTATCTGAATGGTGACAGATTAGGAAAAGGGGAGGTGCAACGGGACCTGGGTGTCATGATACATCAGTCATTGAAGTTTGGCATGCAGGTACAGCAGGTGGTGAAGAAGGCAAAAGGCATGTTGGCCTTCATAGCTAGGAAATTTGAGTATAGGAGCAGAGAGGTCTTACTGCAGTTGTACAGGGCCTTAGTGAGGCCTCACCTGGAATATTGTGTTCAGTTTTGGTCTCCTAATCTGAGGAAGGATGTTCTTGCTATTGAGGGAGTACAGCGAAGGTTCACCAGATTGATTCCCGGGATGGCAGGACTGACAATGAGGAGAGACTGGATCAACTGGGCTTGTATCCACTGGGGTTTAGAAGAATGAGAGGGGATCTCATAGAAACATATAAAATTCTGACTGGATTGGACAGGTTAGAGGCAGGAAGAATGTTCCCATTGCTGCGGAGTTCCAGAACCAGGGGTCACAGTCTAAGAAAAAGGGGTAAGCCATTTAGGACCGAGATAAGGAGAAATTTCTTCACTCAGAGAGTGGTTAACCTGTGGAATTCTCTACCACAGAAAGTAGTTGAGGCCAATTCGTTAGATATATTCAAAAGGGAGTTAGATATGGCCCTTACGGCCAAAGGGAACAAGGGGTATGGAGAGAGAGCAGGAAAGGGGTACTGAGGTTGAATGATTAGCCATGATCTTATTGAATGGCGGTGCAGGCTCGAAGGGCCGAATGAACTACTCCTGCATCTATTTTCTATGTTTCTATGTTTCTAGTTTACACACATAGCATATCAGCTTTGATATCTTAATTTTTCTGTTTTTTAAGCGTCACTTTGGTTGTTAGTCTGAGATGCACACCAGCACTGTTTTTGCTTATTTTTTGTGATGAGAATATGTAATTCCTTTCATTGTAATATGAAAGCACAACAAAAACGTAAACTTGGCAATGTCAAATATTGCCAAATATTGCCAAATAAAATCGAGGAAAAAATTCTTCAAAGCGCAATAAAGGTCAGTTCAAGCTGAGGTGCCAATAAAAATTAAATTCAGCCTTTAATCAGTACAGTATCTATGTACAGAAGCAGACATGTTCCCTCCTGGCCCAATGTCCAAAACTGTAATATATGTAGTGAATGATTGAGAAATTACCATGGAAGGTTTCTACTTAACTTCATCGTCTTTTCTAGATATTAATCATATTCATAATGGTCATTTACCATGATCTAAAATCGCACTGAATAATATTTCAGCTAAAACAAATTGCGAGTGCCCCTGATTTAATAGTTTCTAATTTCAATGCAAAGGATTTGTTAAATCCATGCCATTCTGATAATTTTTACTGTAACCCTGGTGAGACCACAGCAGAAAGGTAAAAATTGGACCGAGACCTGGCAGTTTCCAGTGGGCATTCCTGAAGGCAGAGCTTCCACTCACCACAAACAGGGGCATTGGAGTGGGATGAGGCATGGTCAGAGGTGCAGACACCCAGATCAGGAACTTCCACATCCCTGGCTTGGCACAGCATCAGAGTTTCAGTACACTCAATGAGAGCAGCTGCATCGACCTGCTGACAGCTGATGTGGGGCCCACTTGGGAGGCCAGGTCTCACAAGAACTTAAGACATAGGAGAAGGAGTAGACCATACGGCCCCTCGAGCCTGCTCCGCCTTTCAATAAGATCATGGCTGATCTGATCATGGACTCAGCTCCACTTCCCTGCCCGCTCCCAATAACCCTTTATTCCCTTATCGCTCAAAAATTTGTCTATCTCTGCCTTAAATATATTCAATGATCCAGCCTCCACAGCTCTCTGGGGCAGAGAATTCCACAGATTTACAACCCTCTGAGAGAAGAAATTCCCCCTCATCTCAGTTTTAAATGCATGGCTCCTTATTCTGAGACTATGCCCCCTAGATTTAGTTTTCCCTATGAGTGGAAATATCCTCTCTGCATCCACCTTGTTGAGCCCCCTCATTATCTAATAAGTTTCAGTAAGTTCACCTCTCATTCTTCTGAACTCCAATGTGTATAAGCCAAACCTACTCAACCTATTCTCATAAGTCAACCCCCTCATCTCTGGAATCAACCTGGTGAACATTCTCTGAACAGCCTCCAATGCAAGTATATCCTTCCTTAAATACAGAAACCAAAACTGTACTCAGCACTCCAGGTGTGGCCTCACCAATACTCTGTACACTTGTAGCAGGACATCTCTGCATTTATACTCCATCCCCCTTGCAATAAAGGCCAACATTCCATTTGCCTTCCTGATTAGTTGCTCTACCTGCATGCTAACTTTTTGTATATCATACACAAGGACCCCCAGGTCTCTCTGTATTGCAGCACTTTGCAATTTTTCTCCATTTAAATTATAATTTGCTTTTTTATTATTTCTGCCAAAGTGGATAATCTCACATTTTCTCACATTATACTTCATCTGACAAATATTTGCCCACTCACTTAGCCTGTCTATATCTCTTTGCAGATTTTTTGTGTCCTCCTCACAATTTGCTTCCCCACCCATCTTTGTATCATAAGCACATAAGAAATAGGAGCAGGAGTGGGCCATATGGCCCCTCGAGCCGGCTCCGCCATTCAATAAGATCAGGACTGATCTGATCATGGACTCAGCTCCACTTCCCCGCTCGCTCCCCATAACCCCTTATCCCCTTATCGTCTAAGAAATTGTCTATTTCTGTTTTAAATTTATTCAATTTCCCCGTTTCCACAGCTCTCTGAGGCAGCGAATTCCACAGATTTACAACCCTCTGAGAGAAGAAATTTCTCCTCAGCTCTGTTTTAAATGGGCGGCCCCTTATTCTAAGATCATGCCCTCTAGTTCCAGCCTCCCCCATCAGTGGAAACATCCTCTCTGCATCCACCTTGTCAAGCCCCCTCATAATCTTATACGTTTCGATAAGATCACCTCTCATTCTTCTGAATTCCAATGAGTAGAGGCCCAACCTACTCAACTTTTCCTCATAAGTCAACCCCCTCATCCCCGGAATCAACCTAGTGAACCTTCCCTGAACTGCCTCCAAAGCAAGTATATCCTTTCGTAAATATGGAACCCAAAACTGCACGCAATATTCCAGGTATAACCTCACCAATATCTTATATAGCTGTAGCAAGACTTCCCTGCTTTTATACTCCATCCCCTTTGCAATAAAGGCCAAGATACCATTGGCCTTCCTGATCACTTGCTGTACCTGCATACTATCCTTTTGTGTTTCATGCACAAGTACCCCCAGGTCCCGCTGTACTGCAGCACTTTGCAATCTTTCTCCATTTAAATAATAACTTGCTCTTTGATTTTTTTCTGCCAAAGTGTATGACCTCACACTATCCAACATTATACTCCATCTGCCAAATTTTTGCCCACTCACTGAGCCTGTCTATGTCCTTTTGCAGATTTTTTGTGTCCTCCTCATACATTGCTTTTCCTCCCATCTTTGTATTGTCAGCAAACTTGGCTACGTTACACTCAGTCCCTTCTTCCAAGTCGTTAATATAGATTGTAAATAATTGGGGTCCCAGCACTTATCCTGTGGCACCCCACTAGTTACCAGTTGTCAACCAGAGAATGAACCATTTATCCCGACTCTCTGTTCTCTGTTATTTAGCCAATCCTCTATCCATGCTAATACCCCCAACCCTGTGAACTTTTATATTTTGCAATAGCCTTTTATGTGGCACCTTGTCAAATACTTGGCTACATTACACTTGGTTCCTTCATCCAAGTCATTAATATAGATTGTAAATAGTTGAGGACCCAGCAACGATCCCTGCGGCACCCCACTAGCCACTGTTTGCTAACTGCAAAATTATCCATTTATCCCGATTCTCTGTTTTCTGTTAGTTAACCAATCCTCTATCCTCTACCCGCAACCCCGTGAACTTTTATGTTGAGCAGTAACCTCTTATGTGACATCTTATCAAATGCCTTCTGGAAATCCAAATACACCACATCCACTGGTTCCCCCTTATCCATGCTGCTCGTTACATCCTCAAAGAATTCCAGCAAATTTGTCAAACATGATTTCCATTTCATAAAACCATGCTCATTCTGCTTGATTGAATTATGCTTTTTCAAATGTCCCACTACTGCTTCATTAATAATGGACTCCAGCATTTTCCCCAATGACAGATGTTAGGCTAACTGGTCTATAGCTTCCTGCTTTTTGTCTGCCTCCTTTTTTAAATAGGGGCGTTACGACCCAGGCCTGGACGCATGGAAATCTGCATTTGTGCCATTATTTATCGGCTCCCTTAAAATGGAAGCCAAGGGATACAGGTTAATGTTCCTTCCGTGGTGAACCCTGGTATCAGCGCCACCCCAGACCTAGCACCCTAGGCCACAATTCCAGTCTTTTCTAGCAGGTTGGGGGACCCATGACATGCCCTTAGAGGTGCAGGCACCCGTAAGAACATAAGAATTAGGAACAGGAGTAGGCCATCTAGCCCCTCGAGCCTGCTCCGCCACTCAACAAGATCATGGCTGATCTGGCCGTGGACTCAGCTCCACTTACCCGCCCGCTCCCCATAACCCTTAATTCCCTTATTGGTTACACTGCCATAATGTAAATTTGGTGACCTCCCCCTGACGTCAACCCCCTGTCATGAAGTTCACTGGCAAGCAGATGACAGCACCAATGCTGGGGTTGGCAGTCTGTAGGTATTCAGCACCTTGTTTTTATCAATTGTATTCATATTTTATAGTATTGTTTTTATTTACATTCATGTACACAATATCTCAGTTTCAAATCATCTGATTGCCATTCAATCACCAACCATCACTTATACACTCTGTTGGGGCTAATTTTAAACTCCAAAAACAGGTGGATTTGGGTTGGGTGGTGTTGTAGAGAGTCGAAAGATATATATAGACTTAGGCATTAGGCACCTGCTGGATATTTAGAACTCACATAAGCTTAAATGGACACACACATAAAATGGCTGCCCAGGCATTATGGGAAATCAGGTAGTCAAACTGTGAACTGTTGAACGTTCACTGACCGAGCAATAACCCTGTGAGGCCCACTGTAGGAATGCCTGGGAAGACAGAGATAAGAAGGAAACCATCTCCTGTGAACAAGGCCATAAAACCAATTATTTCAGGAAGAAAGATAAGAGGGAAACCATTTGCTGTAAACAAGGCTATATACCAATTATTTCTCCCAGATGAAAGAACTAGGGAGAGAACCTATAAAGCCATCAATCAGCCCAAGCTGACAAAAGACGAACACATGGTTCCTGAGACATAAGGGGAATTCTATTGGGTTAAAATAACCTATATGTAATCTATAATCATTGTGATTGGCTTGTGTCCAGCCGTGATGGGCTGTGTAGCTGTAGTAAAATGTTTTGTAACTGTTGTGAAACATATAAAGGTGCATGTAATCCTTTGTTCTGTGAAGAGAAACCTGGATACGGTCCTGAGTTTTTCCTTCCCGCTGAGCGTAATAAAAGCTGCTTCAGCATTGGAACTGACCCTGAGTGTTGAGTGATTCTTCTAAGAAAACACTAACGCTAACAGGTGGGAAGTAAAAATTTCTAACATTTCTAAAATTTCTAACATTTCTAACATTTCTAAAATTTCTAACCCATACCTAACCTGCCTAATCTTCCAACTTCCAGTTCTAGCAGAAACGGGCGACCAATCTCTCAGGAAGTGGGTCAGCCATCGAACGCTTTTAAGGAGGCTGCATGTCTCCACTTTAACATGCTTTCTATTGTTAACTAATGTCAGCTGGGTTTCCCTGGCCTTGGGAAACCCAGCAGCTAAAAGGAGGTGAAAAGGACTGAGTCCATAAGTTTCTTTACAATACTACTTATGGGCCAGGTGAAGCAGGCATATTTCCTCCTGGCCCAACAAGCTACCCTGTAAATCTCTCCGCGATCTGTCCGACCCACAACTTCTGCGTTCTCTGGCCCCGCAATCTTAACCCTCCGACCATGCTCTATCCCCCTGCAGCCATTATCTTGCCCTGTGATCACCATCTCACCGCACCCCCATTTCCCCCCTCCCTGATCAACTTCTATCCATCCCCGAATTCTCTCTCTTCTCCACAATTCCTCCCTCCCCTCTCACCCCCCAGTCCACCACTATACCTCCCTGCTGTTCTACTGTGTCCTGCTGCTGCAGGCTTTCATGCCCGACAGGCAGCCAAGCCTATCACTGAGGCTGGTTGTCCAGCGGGAAAGCTGGAGAAAGAATTTAAAACATGTCATGCAGTTAAAAACTGCGGATTTCCCATCCATAACTCCTTTCCCCTACTCCGAACACTCGGTTCGATAAATATGAGGGCCTATGATTCTGACGGGCAAACTGTTTATGAAAAAAAAGTGAACATTAATATGTCCTTACTATACAGTATAAATGCAGATGAGGCCCATACTTGAGAGACCAGTTACCTTTATTACCAAGACCTCAAGAGACAGACGGTGGGTGAAGCTTCCCCTTTTATACCAGAAAGTCCAGGTTAGGAGTATCTCCCACAAGTTTGCCCCTTGTGGTTAGTGTTCTCAAGGTATATAACTTAGGTCAGCTTTTACATGGGTTACAGTGACAGTTGAATATATGACATCACCTCCCCCCCCCAAAGTCTAATTGGGATCACAGGTTAAGTCTCTCTGATGGTTTACGCTCCCTTGTAAAGCGCCTGAGTTGGGGCTCCGGTTGTTGGGTGCTGGCCTGAGTGTCTGCTGTTTGCGGTGCCTCAGGCCTGTCCGGACTGCCCACAGTGACTGGGCTCTCCTCCACTTGGTTCTGGTGTTCGGTCATCTATGGTGGAGTGAACTCTATGTCGTGTTCTTCCTCTGCTTCTTCTATGGGGTTGCTGAACCTCCTTTTAGTTTGATCCACATGTTTGCGGCAGATTTGTCCATTGGTAAGTTTAACTACCAAAACCCTATTCCCCTCTTTGGCAATCACAGTGCCTGCAAGCCATTTGGGCCCTGCAGCATAATTAAGGACAAAAACAGAATCATTGACATCAATACATCGCGCCCTCGCATTCTTGTCATGGTAGTCACATTGTGACTGATGCCTGCTCTCAACAATTTCTTTCATGGTGGGGTGTATAAGGGATAACCTGGTTTTGAACATCCTTTTCATTAGCAGCTCTGTGGGTGGAACCCCTGGGAGCGAGTGTGGTCGGGATCTATTGGCCAACAGGAGGCGTGATAAGCGGCTTTGTAGGGAACCCCCTTGGATTCTGAGCATCCTCTGTTTGATTATCTGCACTGCTCGTTCCGCCTGGCCGTTTGAGGCCGGCTTGAACGGTGCCATTCTGACATGGTTGATTCCATTGCCTGCCATGAAGTCCTGGAATTCAGTGCTTGTGAAGCACGGGCCATTGTCGCTAACCAAGACGTCCGGTAGACAATGGGCGGCGAACATTGCCCGTAGACTTTCTACCGTGGCAGGGGATGTGCTTTAATTTAAAATGGCACATTCAACCCATTTGGAGTAGGCGTCTACTACAACCAAAAACATTTTTCCCATGAAAGGACCTGCGTAGTCCACATGGATGCATGACCATGGCTTGGCGGGCCAGGACCAGGGGCTAAGGAGGGCTTCCCTGGGTGCGTTGCCCAACTGAGCACATGTGTTGCACCTGCGAACACAAAGTTCCAGATCTGCATCTATCCCTGGCCACTAAATGTGTGACCTGACAATTGCCTTCATCATGACAATGCCCGGGTGCTCATTGTGAAGTCCTCTGAAAAACACCTCTCTGCCCTTCTGGGGCATGACTACTCGGTTTCCCCACAGTAGGCAATCGGCCTGAATCGAGAGTTCATCCTTGCGCCTATGAAACGGTTTAAACTCCTCAGGGCATGCCCCGTACGTGGCTGCCCAGTCCCCATTCAGGACACATTTCTTAACTAAAGACATTAGCGGGTCTTTATTTGTCCAGACTTTAATCTGATGGGCTGTCACAGGTGAGCCTTCGCTTTTGAAAGCTTCAACAGCCATGACCATCTCAGCATCATGCTCAGTTGCCCCCTCAGTGGTGGCTAGTGGGAGCCTGCTGAGTGCATCGGCACAGTTTTCAGTGCCCGGTCTGTGCCGAATTGTGTAGTCATACGCAGCTAACGTAAGTGCCCACCTCTGTATGCGGGCCGATGTATTTGCATTTATGGCCTTGTTGTCGGCCAAAAAGGACGTTATGGGTTTGTGATCTGTCTCCAGCTCAAATTTCCTGCCAAACAGGTACTGGTGCATTTTTTTTACTGCATATACACATGCTAGCGCTTCCTTTTCAACCATCCCGTAGCCCCTTTCTGCCCGGGACAGACTTCTGGAGGCATAAGCTACTGGCTGTAACTGATCATTGGCATTCACATGCTGCAACACACATCCGACCCCATAGGACGACGCATCACACGTTAAAACTAGTTTCTTACATGGGTCATATAACGCTAACAGTTTGTTGGAGCATAACGAATTGCGTGCTCTATCAAAAGCCCTTTCCTGGCTGTCCCTCCAGACTCAATCGCGACCTTTACGTAGGTGCACGTGTAGCGGCTCTAACAGCGTGCTCAATTTTGGAAGTTGTCAAAATAGTTCAGGAGCCCCAGGAACGAATGCAGCTCCGTCATGTTACGGGGTCTGGGTGCTCTCTGGATCGCTTCCGTTTTGGACGCAGTAGGTCTGATCCCGTCTGCTGCTACCCTCAACCCCAGGAATTCTATCTCTGGAGCTAAGAAGACGCACTTCGTCTTTTTCAGTCGCAGCCCTACCCGGTCCAGTCTGTGTAGCATCTCCTCCAGGTTGTGGAGGTGTTCCTCAGTATCGCGACCCGTGATGAAGATGTCGTCTTGAAAAACCACCGTCGTTGGAATCGACTTGAGGAAGCTTTCCATATTTCGCTGAAAGATCGCGGCGGCCGAGCGAATCCCGAACGGACATCTGTTATACTCAAACAACCCCTTGTGTGTCGTCATGGTGGTCAGCTTCTTTGACTCACTCGCCAGCTCCTGGGTCAGGTAAGCTGAGGTCAGGTTCAATTTTTAAAAATGTTTGCCACCGGATATCGTCACAAAGAGGTCCTCCGCTCTCGGTAGCAGGCACTGGTCTTGGAGTGACACCCGATTGATGGTGGCCTTATAATCACCACATATCCTGACCGACCCATCCGCCTTGAGCACCGGCACAATCGGGCTCACCCAGTCACTGAATTCGACTGGTGAGATGATGTCTTTCCTCAGCAGGCTGTCCAATTCGCATTCTATCTTTTCCCGCATCACGTACGGTACCGCTCTGGCCTTGTGGTGTTCTGGCCTGGCGTCCGGGTTTATGTGAATCACTACCTTGGCCTCCATGAAAATGCCGATGGAGGTTTGAAATAATGAGTCAAATTTGTCCAGGACCTGTGAGCATGATACTCGCTCCACAGAAGAAATTGCATTGACATCGCCCCATTTCCAGTTCATGACAGCAAGCCAACTCCTCCCCAGTAGTGCGGGACCATCCCCCTGGACAATCCAGAGTGGCAACCTGTTCTCCGAATCTTTGTGGGTCACGACTACCGTGGTGCTGCCTAGCACCGGAATGATCTCCTTCATATACGTCCGTAGCAGTGCGTCAATCGGCAATAATTTTGGCCTCCTGGCCTTGGACATCCACAACCTCTCGAACTGTTTGATACTCATCAGGGACTGGCTGGCCCCTATGTCTCGCTCCATTGATACTGGGATGTCATTGAGGAGCACTTTCATCATTATCGGTGGCGCCCTGGTATATGAACTGTATATGTGCTCCACATGAACTCGCTGAACTTCAACTTCCAGCGATTTCCCCCAGTATTCATTTGGCCTCGTAGGGCTTACATCGGGCCCGACCTCCTCGTACATCAATCTGGCTGCAGGCTTCCTGCACATATGCGCCAAGTGACCGCTGACGTTGCAGTTTCTGCCGGTATATTACTGATACCTGCAAGCTCTGGCTGGGTGTTTGCCTCCACACCTCCAGCTTTATTGAGAGACTACAGCAAAGTTTTGTTACTAAGGAATGGTTGGGACAGGATTCGGCCAACAAATACAGGGCTCATCTCCTGACGGTTTGTGGATCCAGAACGTATTCCCTGATGAAGGACCTTCTAGCGCCAGAGAAGCCGGCGGAAAAGACGTTCGAAGAGCTCAGTAAGTTGATCGGGGAACACCTTAAACCGGCGAGCAGCACGCACATGGCGAGACACCGGTTTTACACAGACCGGCGGCGAGAAGGGCAAAGTGTTCCAGACTTCACGGCAGATCTCCGGTGACTGGCGAGTCTAGGTAAGTTCCCAGAGCTGGAGGCCCCATTGTCAGAAACAAAAGGTCCATTACCAGTCGATCGTCTCTGACTGTCTCTGTAACTGTCCTTAAGCGCACCATTAACAGGTGTTGATGGCCCCATTACTGGCCGCATTGTCCATTGCGATGGCATGAATCGCAATTCAGCTAGCCATTGTCTCTGTTGAATTCCCTCTATGGGTTCGACTACATGCTGGGGCATGTCCGATTGCCCTTGTCTGCCTAGAGAACTGTGTGCTACGTTAACAATGTTGACTCCCTGGTCGTTTGCCACATTTTGAGCCAAGATTGTTGCCATAAATCATTCTGGTCTCTTCCTCCCCTGGGATAATTGTCTGGGCTATCAGAGCCGCCACTTCCAATGTCAAGTCTTTGGTCTCAACCAGTTTCCTGAAAACCCCAGCGTGCCCAATGCCCTCATTAAAAAATTTCGCAGCGTCTCCGTTCTGCATGCATCTGGGAACCTACCTAGGCTCGCCAGTCACCGGAGATCTGCCGTGAAGTCTGGAACGCTTTGCCCTTCTCGCCGCCGGTCTGTGTAAAACCGGTGTCTCGCCATGTGCGTGCTGCTCGCCGGTTTAAGGTGTTCCCCGATCAACTAACTGAGCTCTTCGAACGTCTTTTCCGCCGGCTTCTCTGGCACTAGAAGGTCCTTCATCAGGGAATACGTTCTGGATCCACAAACCGTCAGGAGATGAGTCCTGCATTTGTCGGCCAAATCCTGTCCCAACCATTCCTTAGTAACAAAACTTTGCTGTAGTCTCTCAATAAAGTCGTCCCAATCATCCCCAACACAGTACCTCTCTTCTGTGCTGCTAGTGGCCATGCTCGCATGGTTTAAAACCCAGTTTCTCGTCGCCAATAATATGCCCTTTCTATACAGTATAAATGCACACGATGCCCATACTTGAGAGACGGTCACTCTGTGACCAGTTACCTTTATTACCAAGAACTCAAGAGACAGCCGGTGGGTGGAGCTTCCCCTTTTATACCAGAAAGGCCATGTTTGGAGCGTCTCCCACAAGTTCACCCCCTTGTGGTCAGTGTTCTCATGGTTTACAACTTAGGTCAGCTTATACATGGGTTACAATGACAGTTGAATACATGACAAAAACTATTTCGCCAGACTCTTGAAAGTGTGCTTATCGGACCAACAATGTATATCAACTGACCTGTTATTTATAATTAGAAACATAGAAACATAGAAAATAGGTGCAGGAGTAGGCCATTCGGCCCTTCGAGCCTGCACCGCCATTCAATAAGATCATGGCTGATCATTCCCTCAGTACCCCTTTCCTGTTTTCTCTCCATACCCCTTGATCCCTTTAGCCGTAAGGGCCATAATCTAACTCCCTCTATATATCCAACGAACTGGCGTCAACAACTCTCTGCGGCAGGGAATTCCACAGGTTAACAACTCTCTGAGTGAAGAAGTTTCTCCTCATCTGAGTCTAAAATGGCCTACCCCTTATCTTAAGACCATGTCACCTGGTTCTGGATTTCCCCAACGTCGGGAACATTCTTCCCACATCTAACCTGTCCAGTCCCGTCAGAATCTTAAACATTTCTATGAGATCCCCTCTCATCCTTCTAAACTCCAGTGAATAAAGGCCCAGTTGATCCAGTCTCTCCTCATATGACAGTTCCGCCATCCCCGGAATCAGTCTGGTGAACCTTCGCTGCACTCCCTCAATAGCAAGAACGTCCTTCCTCAGATTAGGAGACCAAAACTGAACACAATATTCCAGGTGAGGCCTCACTAAGGCCCTGTACAACTGCAGTAAGACCTCCCTGCTCCTATGCTCAAATCCCCTAGCTATGAAGGTCAACATACCATTTGCCTTCTTCACCGCCTGCTATACCTGCATGCCCACTTTCAGTGACTGATGTACCATGACACCCAGGTCTCGTTGCACCTCCCTTTTTCCTAATCCGCCGCCATCCAGATAATATTCTGCCTTTGTGTTTTTGCTCCCAAAATGGATAACCTCACATTTATCCACATTATACTGCATCTGCCATGCATTTGCCCACACACCTAACCTGTCCAAGTCACCCTGCAGCCTCTTAACATCCTCCTCACAGTTCACACCGCCACCCAGTTTAGTGTCATCCGCAAACTTGGCGATATTACACTCAATTCTTTCATCTGAATCGTTAATTGCTTTTTGTTTGGGTGTGGGGACTTGAGAGAGAGAAAGAGATAGATTATTTTTTGACCATGTTCAATGATTTATTACCAATAACAAATCATACTCTAATAACTGATTCTAACAGGGAACAGAAAATGGAAACAAAATAATCCGTTTTTCTGTTTAGCAATATGATGGAATTTTGTGTGTGCTCAAGATGATTGATTGCAAGTAAAATTTAGTAATATGCTTCTGGCTTTTCTTCCTGAAGTTTCGTTCTTCAGTGAAGCTGTTTGCTTTCTATTTTCAATAAGCATTTTTAGGTGCTGTATTTCTTGGAATTTTTTGACAGTAATTAAAATACTGAACTGGAGACTGTTTCTCAGTGGAAATAAAATTGTAAAATAACTTTCAGTTACATTGGTTCATCCACTTTTCCTGTGTTACTTTTGCACAATGATAAATATAAAAAACAAGTTAAAACATATTTTGCAGCAATGAATATCAAATTAAGTGCATTATCTCTGTGGATTTGAAATAGAATGATGTCGTCAGACACTTTTGAGGGAAACTATATGCAAATAATAAACACTATCTCTGTGTTATAGGTTCAATATCATCCATGTTCCTACATGGTGGGTTACATTTGGTGGCAACCTCAGCCATAAAACACTGAGTTAAGTGAAATTATGATGATTTACCATTTCAACAGCAAGAAGTGAATCATTTGACCTCTCTTAACAAGTTGTGGTCAGGTTTCTGTAATGGCTACAGTAAAAGTGGCATTGACAACAGACAAAGAAACCATGCTTTCGCAAACTGAGCTCAAAGCTTTAGTCAAAAAGGTTGTAAAATGTCAACTACATTTTATGGGAGCGTCTACAATGGATCTTATATTTTTAGAGTATTGAAAGATCTGGGCAGAAGTAACAAAAGAGCCAATAAAATATCTCTGATATCCAGGGATATAGAAGAACGCAGAAAACAATTTAATGATTCAAAAGTGGTTGCTAGGCTGAAGATGCCACATTGAGCAACACAAAGACACACTGGCACAGGCTGTGCTCTGCTCTCCTCTCCCCTTTCAGCTACTGAAAAGAGAGTTTTAAATCCTGAGCGAGGAGTTGATCCAAACAACTGGCTCCTCAGTGTGTGGCAATTTGATTTACAATGCGTATTTGGTTTGTTTTTAAGTTGTTGAGAAACCTAGATCAAGACCATAAAACTCAGAGAGCACAGGCATCGGGGCAGGGCAGAGTGGCCATCACTAGCGGGGCGGGGGTGGGGGCGGAGGTGGGGGTGGGGCAGAGCAGCCGAGGCTGTCAGTCATCAGCGCCGCCGCGTCACAACATTCCTCCCCTTCAGTTAAAGATTAGGCAAACACTGGGCCACCAGGAAGGGTTTTGGCCGAGCCAGTGGGCTGGCACCAAGAGGGGGTGCCAGGCTGCATGTTGGCGGCCCAGCCGAACCCGCGGCCATAATTATCGGCCTGACCTGGCAGTCGGCCAACAAAAAAAAAAACACCCCGGCCACAAAAGTGTGCCCTCCTCTTTAAGGGCGTCCGGGCCGCCAAGCCACAGAGAGTGTACTGACAGCAAAAACTGTCGGGGGCACTGATCGGTGGCGGGACCACTCACACGGGGCAATACCGGGAAAGGGACATTTTCCCGAGGGACAATTTTGCGAGGGGGGTCTCCGCCAGTCGGTAAGGGGTCGGTGCGTGCATGCTGCAGCAGGCAGGCAAACGGGCGGAGCGGTCCCGGACACTGCTCCAAAACTGAGGAAGGGCAATATCCAAAATAGCGGCCCCTCCGCGGAGAGTTGGCAGCCATTCCGTGCCGCCCTGTGGCCGCCACTTTCAAGCAGCCAGAGGCCTGATCAGAAGGGGCAATTTCGGCCCCCCACTCTCTACCCTCAAGTACTCTCAGCTCCAGTACGGCATGGGTGGTTACAAAATAAAGCTTCCTCAACTCCACCTCCACACAATACTCAAGGTGATCATTTCCTTTTTCCCCGCTAGCCATCCCATGACTTCTCTCAATTCCAAGTACCTGCCAAACTCAAAGCAGTTTCCTGCTGTTGGCTGCTGTTCATCGGGCACAAGGTTGAAACTGCCCAAATATATTTCAAAAAGGGCCTTACAGCATCAGATGGAGGAGACATTCATTCCAACAGTCTGAATCAGGTTCAGTCCTGTTATATATGGAAACCTGTAAATACTTTGTGTAACCACCAGAGGGCTCCCTTGGGTGGAGGCCTCACAGGCTGGAGATGCACTCTGGCGACCTGCAATAAAAGACTAAGGTCACACTTTACTTTGAGCTCACGGTATCTGGTCAGACTCTTTATTCATACATAACAACTGGCGACGAGATACAGATGATGAACCCAATGATGCAGAGAACAGTGGGCATCCTGGAGAAATTTTCAGAGGGAGATGATTGGGAAACCTTTGTGGAGCGACTCGACCAATACTTCATGGCCAACGAACTGGAAGGAGAAGCGAACGCTGCCAAACGTATGGCCTCATGAAAAATCTGCTTGCCCCAGCGAAACCCACAGAGAAATCATACGATGATTTGTGCACACTAGTCTGGGAGCATTTGAACCCGATGGAAAGTGTTCTGATGGCGAGGTACCGGTTCTATACATACAAAAGGTCTGAAGGCCAGGAAGTGGTGAGCTATGTCGCCGAGCTAAGATGCCTTGCAGGACATTGTGAATTTGAAGGACAGTTGGAGCACAGGCTCAGGGACTTCTTTGTACTTGGCATTGGCCATGAAGTGATACTTTGCAAACTTTTGACTGTAGAAACCCCAACCTTGAGTAAAGCCATAGCGATAGCCTGGGCGTTCATTGCCACCAGTGACAATACCAAACAAATCTCTCAGCACACAAGTGCTGCTACAAGTACTGTGAACAAAGTGATGTTGTTTTCAAATCACAATGTACAGGGCAGGTCGCACATACCTACAGCTGCACGTCCGCAGATGTCTCAGAGTCCACCATCAAGGGTGATGAACGCAAGGGGTGATCATCGTTTCCATTCATGCACTTCAAAGGATACGTTTGCAAAGGTTATGGAACAATGGGACACCTCCAATGAGTGTGCAGGTGAGCTGCAAACCCTGCTAATCCTGCAAACCACCATGTTGCAGAGGAGGACAGATTGATGGCAGATCAAGACAAACCAGAGCCTCAGACCAAGGAGGCAGACGTATATGGGGTGCAGACATTCACCACAAAGTGTCCCCTGATAATGCTGAAGGTTGAATTAAATGGATTCCCGGTGTCAATGGAGCTGGACACGGGCACAAGCCAGTCCATTATGAGCAAAAAGAATTTTGATAAATTGTGGTGCAGCAAGGCCTCAAGGCCAATCCTAACTCCCATTCACACTAAACTGAGAACTTACACAAAGGAACTGATTCCCGTAATTGGCAGTGCTACTGTAAAGGTCTCCTACAATGGAGCGGTGCACAAGCTACCACTCTGGGTGGTACCAAGCGATGGTCCCACACTGCTCGGCAGGAGCTGGCTGGGAAAGATACGCTGGAACTGGGACGACGTCCGAGCGCTTGCGTCCGTTGACGACACTTCGTGTGCCCAGGTCTTAAACAAGTTCCCCTCACTGTATGAACCAGGCATTGGGCAGTTCCAAGGAGCAAAAGTGCAGGTCCACCTAATTCTGGTGGCGCGACCCATCCATCACAAGACGAGAGCAGTGCCGTACACGATGAGAGAGAGGGTGGAGATCGAGCTGGACCGGCTGTAACAAGAGGGCATCATTTCACCGATCGAACTCAACGAGTGGGCCAGTCCGATTGTTCCAGTATTCAAGGAAGATGGCACCATCAGAATCTGTAGTGATTATAAAGTAACTATCAATCATTTCTCCCTGCAGGATCAATACCCACTACCAAAGGCAGATGAGCTTTTTGCGATGCTGGAGGGAGGAAAGACGTTCACGAAGCTGCACTTGACCTCGGCCTACATGACGCAGGAGCTGGAGGAATCATCGAAGGGCCTCACCTGCATCAACACGCACAAAGGTCTCTTCATTTACAACAGATGCCCGTTTGGGATTTGATCAGCCGTGGCGATATTCCAGAGAAACATGAAAAGCTTACTGAAGTCAGTCCCATGCACCGTGGTCTTCCAGGACGACATCTTGGCTACAGGTTGGGAAACAGTCGAGCATCTGCAGAATCTGGAGGAGGTTCTTAGTCAGCTCAACCGCGTGGGGCTCAGGTTAAAACGCTCGAAGTGCATTTTCCTGGCGGCTAAAGTGGAGTTCCTGGGGAGAAGAATTGCAGCGGACGGCATCAGGCCGACCGATTCGAAAACAGAGGCTTTCGAGAACGCACCGAGGCTACAGAACGTGATGGAGCTGTGGTCGTTTCTAGGACTCCTGAACTACTTTGGTAACTTCTTACTCGGTCTCAGCACACTGTTAGAACCACTGCATGTCTTACTGTGTAAAGGAGATGAATGGGTATGGGGTAAAAGCCAAGAAAATGCCTTTGTAAAAGCTAGAAAACTGTTATGCTCAAACAACTTGCTTGTGTTGTATGATCCATGTAAGCGTTTGGTACTAGCATGTGATGCACCGTCATATGGCGTCGGGTGTGTATTGCAGCAAGCTAATTAACCTGGGAAATTGCAACCGGTTGCTTATGCATCCAGAAATCTGTCTAAGGCTGAGAGGGCCGACAGTATGATTGAAAAAGAAGCGTTAACGTGTATTTATGGGGTAAAGAAAATGCATCAATATCTGGTTGGGCTCAAATTTGAATTGGAAACTGACCATAAGCCTCTTTTCTGAAACTAAGGGGATAAATACTAATGCATCATCCCGCATCCAGAGATGGGCGTTCACATTGTCCGCATACAACTACGCCAGCCGCCACAGGCTAGGCACAGAAAACTGTGTCGATGCTCTCAATAGGCTGCTATTGCTCACCAAGGGGTTGGAAATGGCACAGCCCACAGATCTAGTCATGGTAATGGAATCATTCGAGAGTGAGCAATCACCCGTTACCGCCCGACAGATTAGAACCTGGACGAGCCAGGACCCCTTACTGTCCTTAGTAAAAAATTGTGTGCTTCACGGGAGCTGGTCCAGTGTCCCATTAAAAATGCAGAAAGAGATAAAGCCGTACCAGCAGCGCAAAGATGAAATGTCTAATCAGGCTGACAGCCTCCTAAGGGGTAATCGGTTAGTTGTGCCAAAAAAGGGCAGGGACACTTTCATCAGTGACCTCCACAGTACCCACCCAGGCATTGTAATGATGAAAGCGATAGCCAGATCCCATATGTGGTGGCCCGGTATCGATGCGGACTTAGAGTCCTGCGTGCACAAAAATAACACATGCTCGCAGTTAAGCAATGCACCCAGGGAGGCGCCACTAAGTTTATGGTCTTGGCCCTCCAAACCGTGGTCCAGGGTCCATGTCGACTATGCAGGCCCCTTCTTGGGTAAAATGTTCCTAGTGGTTGTAGATGCATACTCCAAATGGATTGAATGTGAGATAATGTCGGCAAGCACGTCTGCTGCCACCACTAAAAGCCTGCGGGCCATGTTTGGCACACACGGCCTGCCTGATGTCCTTGTGAGTGACAACAGGCATGTTTCACCAGTGCCGAGTTCAAAGAGTTCATGACCTGTAATGGGATCAAACATGTTACATCTGCCCCGTTCAAACCAGCGTCCAATGGTCAGGCAGAGAGAGCAGTGAAAACCATGAAGCAGAGCTTGAAGAGGGTAACTGAAGGCTCACTGCAGACTCACCTATCCCGAGTCCTGCTTAGTTACTACACAAGACCCCACTCGCTCACTGGGATTCCACCCGCTGAACTGCTCATGAAAAGGGCACTTAAGACAAGGCTCTCGCTAGTCCACCCTGATCTACATGAACAGGTAGAGAGCAGGCAGCTTCAACAAAGTACATATCATGATAGCACAAATGTGTCACGCGAAATTTAAATCAATTATCCTGTATTTGTGTTGAACTATGGACAAGGTCCCATGTGGCTTCCCGGCACTGTGGTGGCCAAAGAGGGGAGTAGGGTGTTTCGGGTCAAACTCTCAAATGGACTCATCTACAGGAAACACTTGGACCAAACCAAACTCTGATTCATGGACTATCCAGAGCAACCCACTTTGAACCCTACCTTCTTTGACCCCCCAACATACACACCAGTAGCAACCGACACCACGGTTGACCACAAAGCAGAACCTATCACCTGCAGCAGCCCAGCAGGACTCACCACACCAGACAGCGCAGCAAGGCCAGCTGCACAGCAGCCCAGCGAGGGCCCAACAAATGACTCACCAAAACTAGCATTTGCACCGAGACGATCAACCAGGGAAAGAAAGACCCCAGATCGACTCACCTTGTAAATAGTTGCACTATTGACTTTGGGGTGGGGGAGTGTTGTTATATATGTAAACCTGTAAATACCTTGTGAATCCACCAGAGGACTCATCTCCTGGAATCCCAAGGGATTCCACAATCCCTTGGGAGCACCTGTATTTAAGGACGTCTCACAGAGAGGCACTCTGGAGACCTGCAATAAAAGGCTAAAGTCACACTTTACTTTGAGCTCACAGTATTTGGTCAGACTCTTTATTCATACATAACAAGTCCTATACCTCAAGGGTGAGGCCAATGCCTTAACTTTTATGCCACCCTCAAGATTAGAGCTAAGAAGAAATGCTTTTTCCCAAAAGAGCAGTAGCTATGAGAAACAGTGTCTCAGCAAAATCAGTGGATCACAATGAGTACATATTGGGAATTTGTGCAGAGGTTAGTGTGCTTTGGAGGATCTTCTATCAAGATTAATTCTGAGCCAATATGCACATCCAGCATATGAGGCCAGGAGCAAACATTTATGAATTCTTTGCTTACATTGATTAACTCCTTTATAAAAAATACATATTTTTGAAATAGGATTGTGAAATAATCACATGCTCTAAGGTCTGTGGAGGTTGAATAGTAGAGACGGGTGAATGTTCTGGAGTTTTGCTTCTTATCTTTGGGAATCATGATGGACAAAGCAGCCCGCATGATTGGCATCCCATCCACCACCTTTCAACATTCACTCCTTCCACCACTGGCACACCGTGGCTGAGTGCACGCTTTCTATAAGATGGACAGCAGCAACTTGTCACAGCTTCTTCAGCAGCTCCTCCCAAACCCGTGACTTCTACCATCTAGAAGGACAAGGGCAGCAGGCGCATGGGAGCACCACCACCTGCAAGTTCCCCTCAAAGTTACCCACCATGCTGACTTGGAAGTATATCGCCGTTCCTTTATCGTCGCTGGGTCAAAATCCTGGAACGCCCTTCCTCATAGCACTGTGGGAGTACCTTCACCACGCGGACTACAGCGGTTCAAGAAGGCGGCTCACCACCACCTTCTCAGGGGCAATTAGGGATGGGCAGTAAATGCTGGCCTTGCCAGCGACACCAAGATCCCGGAATGGATAAAAAAAAAGCAGAGAATATATTCCAGGATAGGATAGATTGTATGAGGCTGATAGTATTACATTCCCATTGTACTGCTGTATATTGGGTGCCAACTCCCTGATTCTGGACACTGAGGCTCGATGGGCGTGGAGTGCCTAAATCATACTCCGTGTGCTCAATGTACACATAAAATGGAAGCTGCATGGAAGGCCTTTCCCTTTCACTGGGCCCTTGCCTTTAAAGATGCAGCACAGTTTTTTGTTCAGCTGTTTGCGATACATTATTTTTCTGCTTATATTGCTTTCGTGGGAGAAAGCGCAGGGTCAGCTGAGTGCAGAGCATGTGCATGCAGCACTTGAAGAACAGCCTCCTGCTGCTGCTGTGCCCAGACCTCATTATCGGCTCCAATTTGGTCTGTGGAAAGAGAGGCCGATAATTTCGTGTTCGCCACGAAAGTTGCCGACAAGTGGAGCTAATGGCCGCTGAAAATGGCCACAACGCTAAGGAGAATAAATTCACCTAGGGGGCTGGACATTGGTGGTGCAGAGGTAAACTTCCGTGCAACGCCCTCCTGATGGCATTAGTGGAAGCCTCCAAGGCTGAGTTCCAGTCCTGAAGTTGCGTTCGAGATTCACAATGCCACTGGGAGTGAGGCTGTCGAGCACGCAAGGAATTGTGGGCAATTAAAAGGGCTATGAATTAAAGAACTAATACAGACTAAATGGCAGAGAAAAAATGCAGTGCTCAGCTGGCTTTCAAAAATACATAACATTTAAAAAGAAGTCCTAAATGGGCTTATTCAGCTCTTAAAGCTGAATTCCCTTCACAAGCTACAAAAATGGGAAAAGTGCTTCATCACTAACACAAATGGCTCAACAAACTAGGGAAGGGGCACCCAGGGCCTCACAAGCAGCATTCCAGCTTTGTGCAGAAGGTTAACATTGCAAGACAGGTTCTCCACCCACAGGGGCCAGGAGGCCCTCCGGAAAGAATGAAATGGGACCACATCACTGCGGCCATTACTGCCAGCAGTGTCATCCCCCCACCACCTGGCTCCAGTGCCCAAAGAAGCTTCATGACCTCAGACAAGTTGTCAAGGTCAGTGGATGCATCCTCAAAAGTGACTAACTGCACCACCGGCCTCACACATTGCTCAATGTATGACTCCCACTCCCAATCACTCACCTATCAACAATCTGTACCAATCCCGAGTTACAGTTCCCATTCCTAGACTTACTTCACCCCTTGGAGGAGACGGTGCAGGCCATTCTTGGTAGGGGCCTGATTGAGCCTTTGGCCAGTGGCAGGGTTGAAAGAATACAAGATGCTGCTATCCTCATACGTTATCCTCTTTCTCTAGGGGACTGAGGGTCTAGCGAGCAAGAGGAACTGAGGGAACTGAGGGAAATCCTTATTAGTCAGGAAATAGTGTTAGGGAAATTGATGGGATTGAAGGCCAATGAATCCCCAGGGCCTGATAGTCTGCACCCCAGAGTACTTAAGGAAGTGGCCCTAGAAATAGTAGATGCATTGGTGGTCATTTTCCAACATTCCATGGACTCTGGATCAGTTCCTATAGATTGGAGGGTAGCTAATGTAACACCACTTTATAAAAAAAGGAGGGAGAGAGAAAACAGGAAATTATAGATCGGTTAGCCTGACATCGATAGTAGGGAAAATGCTGGAATCAATTATTAAAAATGTAATAGCAGCGCATTTGGAAAGCAGTGACAGGATCGGTCCAAGTCAGCATGGATTTATGAAAGGGAAATCATTCTTGACAAATCTTCTAGAATTTTTTGAGGATGTAACTAGTAGAATGGATAAGGGACAACCAGTGGATGTGGTGTATTTGGACTTTCAAAAGGCTTTTGACAAGGTCCCACACAAGAGATTAGTGTGCAAAATTAAGGCACATGGTATTGGGGGTAATGTATTGATGTGGATAGAAAACTGGTTGGCAGACAGGATGCAAAGAGTAGGAATAAACAGGTTATTTTCAGAATGGTAGACAGTGACTAGTGGGGTACCGCAATGTTCAGTGCTGGGACCCCAGCTATTTACAATATATATTAATGATTTAGACGAAGGAATTGAGTGTAATATCTCCAAATTTGCAGATGACACTAAGCTGGGTGGTAGTGTGAGCTGTGAGGAGGATGCTAAGAGGCTGCAGGGTGACTTGAACAGGTTAGGTGAATGGGCAAATGCATAGCAGATGCAGTATAATGTGGATAAATGTGAGGTTATCCACTTTGATGGAAAAAACACGAAGGCAGATTATTATCTGAATGGTGACAGATTAGTAAAAGGGGAGGTGCAACGAGACCTGGCTGTCATAGTACTTCAATCATTGAAAGTTGGCATGCATGTACAGCAGGCAGTAAAGAAAGCAAATGACATGTTGGCCTTCATAGCGAAAGGATTTGAGTATAGGAGCAGGGAGGTCTTACTGCAGTTGTACAGGGCCTTGGTGAGACCACACCTTGAATATTGTGTGCAGTTTTGGTATCCTAATCTGAAGAAGGACATTCTTGCTATTGAGGGAGTGCAGCGAAGGTTCATCAGACTTATTCCCGGAATGGCGGGACTGACATATGAAGAAAGACTGGATCGGCTTGACTTCAACTCACTGGAACTTAGAAGAATGAGAGGGGATCTCATAGAAACAATAAAATTATGACGGGACTAGACAGGTTAGATGCAGGAGGAATGTTCCCGATGTTGGGGAAGTCCAGAACCAGGGGTCACAGTCTAAGGATAAGGGGTAAGCCATATAGGACCGAAATGAAGAGAAACTTTTTCACCCAGCGAATTATGAACCTATGGAATTCTCTACCACAGAAAGTTGTTGAGTCCAGTTCATTGGATATATTCAAAAGGGAGTTAGCTGAGACCCTTACAGCTAAAGGGATCAGGGGGTATGGAGAGAAGGCAGGAATGGGGTACTGAAGTTGCATGATCAGCCATGATCATATTGAATGGTGGTGCAGGCTCGAAGGGCCGAATGGCCTGCTCCTGCACCTATTTTCTATGTTTCTATGTTTCCCGCATGCAGCTCTTTTTTTCCTGTACTACCGTGACCACAACCCCATCCTTGTGCCTTCCTCATTTCACACACCCAAGAAATGCAGCCTCCCCAGCCAGTGGTTGACCAAGAAGGGAGGGAGGAGAGTGAAGATGAACAATAACAAACACCGCCACTTGATTTGATACTCCCAGCCCCAAGCTCCACAAGGTTGACTAGCAAGGCCATTTTCAATGTCCCCCACTGAAAGTCAGCAACCTTCCACCAGTGATGCTGCAGCCATTGGGGTAACACTGCAGGACATCAGTAAGATAGGCAAAGGCACACAAAAAAGTCACTAATGGAATGCACAAGGGTGATGGGTTGATTTCTCGATGTCATATTAGATGGATTGATATGTGATGTTGGATTGGAAAGTTTGCTTTTGGTGGCTTTTATTTCAGCATTGTGGCTGTGATGGTCAGTAACAGCGGGAAGGTTAGGGTGGTACAAATGTGGAAAGGGGAATTGGAGTTGTGGTCACTGGTACTGCAGGCGGATGATTCCATTCCGGATACCTGAGCCAGAAAAGGGCTATCCGGGTAGCATCCTTCCTCCTTCCTCTTCTGTTTCCTCCTCTTTGGCTTCTTCCTCTTCCCTCTGCAAGCAGATGCGGTAAGTCTGAAATGACAGCATAAAATTCTGGAAATACTCAGCAGATCAGGCAGCATCTTGGCCTGAGACGTGAACTCTAGCTCTCTCTCCATGCATGTTGCCTGAAGAGTATTTGCAGCATTTTCTGTCTTCTCAGGAGGACTTTCTTTACCATCTGAAGCCTTACACGCATCCAGCAGCACTCCCTGCACACTTAAAAAACTTTTCACATCTACTGCAGCAAGCCGCTACTTCAGTATAATTTTAAAAACTCAGTTAAAAGCTTAAATCCAAACTTACCTGAAAAATTTGTGTTCCTTTAAGAGGTGCTGACATTGCCACTCTCAGCCTGCTTGCACACCAGGTTTCCCTGGTGAGCTTAGGACCCAGCGCTGAATTCAACGCTAGAGTCGAAGTTTGGAGCATACGGCATTAAGTCGACGATGCGTGCTGATTGATGTCACCCTTCTGCCATTTTTTTTCCAGGGCACTGCCAGTTACCACAGCGCAAATGGAGGGAAGAAAATGGCGGCCACCGTTGGACCCAACACCAGCTGCTGCCATTTTTGCGCCATTTCATGGTGCTACGAAGTGGCGGTAAGTAGATGAATTTCTAGCCTTAAGTAGCTACCCAGCAGCTATGGAATCCCACCAGAAGTGGAGAACTCTTGAGGGTGATAATTATTGTTCAATTTCTATTGTATATTATTTTGTATAATTATGATGGTTTAGAAGTGAAGTAAACTATTTTCAAATTTGCCATGAAAATATGAAAATGTTTTATTTTTCTTCTTTTACTTGAAGACTTGTAAAATAAATCATTGATTTATATCATCAGTTGTAATCAATTTTCCCTCAATGGAAGGAAATTGTTAAATTGTCAAAAGTAATTAAAAATGTAAAACACATGCAGGGTGAAAACCCACCTCCCTTCCCCCACCACCCCAACCTTGGGTTGAGCATTTTAACGTTCTGAAATCCTCTGGCTCATATGGAGCTCTTTTACCTTCCGAGTCCATCTTCTAAATTTAGAAGTGGGTGGCTTGATTGTTGCCAACTAATTAGTGAAGAAATGTCTCATACTGTGCAAAATCAGAGTCTGATTGTTAGTGCTCCTTTCACACACGTGTTCAAGATGGGTCTTGCTGTCTGAAACTGCTACTTAATAAAATTTAAATGCACCAGACATAGCATAATACCAAATGATAATCAGGACTTCAAATGATATTTATCGCAGAAGATTGATATTTATACAAAGAAAAATAAAGAGACAACAGTGTGAGAAGTTTAAATCAGCGGTGGGTATTAAACTCTATTTCAAATATAATTTAAGCAGCACAAGCTCAGCACTAAATAAATAGAAAAGAGGCAAATTATTGTCACATATTCTAATGTCAATGCTTCAGATTGACGATGAGTCCTGGCTGTTGTAATTTACTGCTACTGGTAGCACGCCATATTCAACGGTTGGTAGGGGGTGACATTACCCCACATAGGATATTCCAGCAGTCCATCCAAGACAAACATATATAAGGAGGTTGTTGGAGTGGGATTGACACTGATGGTGAATGTCGTAAGTTGAGCTTTTCAGGTGGATCTTTAGAATAATATGAATTTAAGTGTTAAACGTTGATTATTTATATTTACAGCATCTTCATACTGAATGGAAGCAGGCACACAATATCAAATCTCCTGAATCTTTACACACACTGAACTCAACCTGAAGTGTAAACCATGCTGGTGTAAGTTTGGAGGCACTGCAGTGTAAGGAAAGATGGATTGTAATCCAAACTGTCAATCCCAGTATACCTTAATATTACGAGAATTGGAACAAATGTATAGATGCAGACAGGAATTGTATGTGACCAACAATTCTATTGCCTGTGTATCAAATAAGGCTCCAAGTAGAATAGCAAAAGTCTGACACTTAAGCCTAGATTTTCAGATTGTGCTTGAAAAGTAGTATGGAGTGTGAATCATGCCTGGCCCACAATGAGCTCTGAGCATCACTGGACCGTAAAGAGAGTCACCCAGCGGCAATGGATGAAAGAGGGAAGGGCAGTGTGTGCCAACTCTACACCAACCCATGTATGGTCAGTCTTACCAGGTTAGAGAAAGAAGCAAAGCCAACCACACCTTTCAAGATGCACTGTACTAACCATGTCTGCCACTTAGAATTACCTCCCTATCACTGTGTTAAAGTATTTTAATTACTTATCATCAATGCCCTTGGGGCAACTATCTGCTCTTTACATACCTAGAGGCCGAAATTGCCCCCGACAGAAAGGGGGCACACTCAATCCGTGGGGCGGTGCTCCATACATTTCTGCCTTTTTATTCACCTGCCAGTGAAGTCGGTGAAATCGGGCGTTTGAGGGGCGGCAGTGGTGTTGGTGCGGAGCGGACTTCGGAAGATATCATCAGTGCTGCACTGATGACATCGCACTGATGCCTCACAATGTCCCTCCCCCTGAATTAAAGGGGAGGGCCGCTGCAAACTCTGCAGTGAGTTTAGTTGGGCCCACTGGGCCACCAGGGAGGGTTTCGGCCGGGCCAACAGCCCGATACCCAAGAGGGGGTGCCGGGCTGCCCCTTAGCGGCCCAGCTGAACCTGTGGCCGCCATTGTCGGGCCGACCTCAGAGTCAGCCGACAAGTAAAATAAAATGAAGGCCACAACAGTGCGCCTTCTCCTTTAAGGGCGGACGTGTCGCCCAGTCTCAGGCCGCTTCCCGCAGGGGAAAGCTGTCAGTGGTACCGACCGGCGGGGCGCTGCTCCCGTGGGGCAATTTCCCGCACAGGGCAGAAAGGGAGTCGGAGCCGATCGGAAAGGGATTAACAGGGTAGCAACACGGGTAAATCCACGAGCGCAACTTGTGAAATGTCAGCGACTCCATGCTGACTAGACGGTGATTGTTTACTGCACCGTAACTGTCTCTTTGAGGTGGTCATGGCTCTTAAAGAGAGGGGCAATTCCAGCCCCCTAATCTTCAGCTGAAGGTATCCATTCACTCACATCATTACAGGGGTTCACCCCACAGGGAGCTTCACTTGTAACCAAAATTGCTTGTTGCATACATCTGTCATCATTTGCAGACACCTTGATTTCACTAAATGTCATAAAATGTAATTCTCAACTTTTGCATTTTTTTTCAAAGACAAGGCATCCCATAGTATTTGTGAGAGAAAGAAGTCACAAGTGGCTGCCACCAAACCTCCAAACTCTCACCCCCATAATGATGAAGTGCTGCAGATCCTGGGAAGGGAGGTCATAGAGTTTGCCAGCCATATCTCAGGACTTAGCTCCTGTGAGACAAGGTGTTAAATATGTGGACTTGTATTTACTCTGTACAGCCATCAGAGGGTTCATTCCCCTTGGGAGCACAGGTATTTAAGAAGGCTTCACAGGTTGGAGAGGCACTCTGGAGACCTGCAATAAAAGACTAAGGTCACACTTTACTTTGAGCTCACCGTGTTCAGTCTGACTCTTTCTCCATACACAACATACTGGCGACAAGATACAGATAGCGAACCCAAAGATGCAGAGAACAGTGGGCATCCTGGATAAATTTTCGGAGGGAGATGATTGGGAAACTTTTGTGGAGCAACTCGACCACTTCGTGGCCAACGAGCAAGATGGGGAAGAGAACGCTGCCAAACGTAGAGAGATCCACCTCACCATCTGCGGGGCACCAACGTATGGCCTCATGAAGAATCTGCTCACTCCAGCGAAACCCACGGAGAAATCATACGACGATTTGTGCACACTGGTCCGAGAGCATTTGAACCCGAAGGAAAGCATTCTGATGGCAAGGTACCGGTTCTACACCTACAAAAGGTCTGAAGGCCAGGAAGTGGCGAGTTATGTCGCCGAGCTAAGACGCCTTGCAGGACATTGTGAATTTGAAGGACATTTGGAGCACATGCTCAGAGACTTTTTCGTACTTGGCATTGGCCACAAAACCATACTTCACAAGCTTTTGACTGTAGAGACCCCAACCTTGAGTAAGGCCATAGCGATAGCCCAGGCGTTCATTGCCACCAGTGACAATACGAAGCAAATCTCTCAGCACACAAGTGCTGCTACAAGAACTGTGAACAAAGTGATGTTGTTTTCGAATCATAACGTACAGGGCAGGTCACACATACCTGCAGCTACACGTCCGCAGATGTCTCAGAGTCCACCATCAAGAGTGATGACTGCAAGGCCATTAACACTTTGTTGGCGCTGCGGGGGCTGATCATCATTTCCATTCATGCCGCTTCAAAGGATACGTTTGCAAGGGCTGTGGAACAATGGGACACCTCCAACGAGTGTGCAGGCGAGCTGCTAAGCCTGTTAAACCTGAAAACCACCATGTTGCAGAGGAGGACAGATCCACTATGAACCAGAGCCTCAGATAGAGGAGGCAGAGGTACATGGGGTGCACACATTCACCACGAATTGTCCCCCGATAATGCTGAATGTTGAACTAAATGGACTCCCGGTGTCAATGGAGCTGGACACGAGCGCGAGCCAGTCCATCATGGGCAAAAAGACTTTCGAAAGGTTGTGGTGCAACAAGGCCTCAAGGCCAGTCTTAACTCCAGTTCGCACGAGACTAAGCACTTACACTAAAGAACTGATTCCTGTAATTGGCAGTGCTATCGTAAAGGTCTCCGACGATGGAGCGGTGCACAAGCTACCACTCTGGGTGGTACCGCACGAAGGTCCCACGCTGTTCGGCAGGAGCTGGCTGGGAAAGATATGCTGGAACTGGGACGACGTCCGAGCGCTATCACCCGCTGATGACACTTCGTGTGCCCAGGCCTTAAACAAATTTCCTTCGCTGTTCGAACCAGGCATCGGGAAATTCCAAGGAGCAAAAGTGCAGATCCACCTAATTCCGGGGGCGCGACCCATCCATCACAAGGCAAGAGCAGTACCGTACATGATGAGAGAAAGTGTAGAGATCGAGCTAGATCGGCTGCAATGAGAGGGCATCATTTCCCCGATCGAGTCAGCGAGTGGGCCACTCCTATTGTCCCGGTCCTCAAGGGAGATGGCACCGTCAGAATCTGTGGCGATTACAAAGTAACTATCAATCGTTTCTCCCTGCAGAACCAATACCCACTACCAAAAGCCGATGACCTCTTTGCAACGCTGGTGGGAGGAATGACGTTCACGAAGCTGTATCTGACTTCAGCCTAAATGACGCAGGAACGGGAGGAATCATCGAAGGCTTCACCTGCATCAACACGCACAAAGGTCTTTATGTTTATAACAGATGCCCGTTTGGAATCCGATCAGTGGCGGCGATATTCCAGAGAAACAAGGAAAGTTTACTGAAGTCTGTCCCGCACACAATGGTCTTCCAGGACGACATCTTGGTCACAGGTCGGAACACAGTCGAGCACCTGCAGAACCTGGAGGAGGTTCTTAGTTGACTCAATCGTGTGGGACTCGGGTTAAAACGCTCGAAGTGCCTTTTCCTGCCGCCTGAAGTGGAGCTCCTGGGAAGGAAGATTGCGGCGGACAGCATCAGGCCCACCAACGCGAAGACTGTAGAGTGGACAAGGGAGAACCAGTTGATGTGGTGTATTTGGACTTTCAGAAGGCTTTCGACAAGCTCCCACACAAGAGGTTAATGTGCAAAGTTAAAGGGGGTAGTGTGCTGACGTGGATTGGCAGTCAGGAAGCAAAGAGTAGGAGTAAATGGGTATTTTTCAGAATGGCAGGCAGTGAATAGTGGGGTACCGCAAGGTTCTGTGCTGGGGCCCCAGCTGTTTACATTGTACATTAATGATTTAGACGAGGGGATGAAATGTAGTATCTCCAAATTTGTGGATGACACTAAGTTGGGTGGCAGTGTGAGTTGTGAGGAGGATGCTATGAGGCTGCAGAGTGACTTGGATAGGTTAGGTGAGTGGGCAAATGCATGGCAGATGAAGTACAATGTGGATAAATGTGAAGTTATCCACTTTGGTGATAAAAACAGAGAGACAGACTATTATCTGAATGGTGACAGATTAGGAAAAGGGGAGGTGCAATGAGACCTGGGTGTCATGGTACATCAGTCATTGAAGGTTGGCATGCAGGTGCAGCAGGCGGTTAGGAAAGCAAATGGCATGTTGGCCTTCATAGCAAGAGGATTTGAGTACAGGGGCAGGGAGGTGTTACTACAGTTGTACAGGGCCTTGGTGAGACCACACCTGGAGTATTGTGTACAGTTTTGGTCTCCTAACCTGAGGAAGGACATTCTTGCTATTGAGGGAGTGCAGCGAAGGTTCACCAGACTGATTCCCGGGATGGCGGGACTGACATATCAAGAAAGACTGGATCAACTGGGCTTGTATTCACTGGAGTTCAGAAGAATGAGAGGGGATCTAATAGAAACGTTTAAAATTCTGACGGGTTTAGACAGGTTAGATGCAGGAAGAATGTTCCCAATGTTGGGGTAGTCCAGAACCAGGGGTCATAGTCTAAGGATAAGGGGTAAGCCATTTAGGACTGAGATGAGCAGAAACTTCTTCACCCAGAGAGTGGTGAACCTGTGGAATTCTCTACCACAGAAAGTTGTTGAGGCCAATTCACTAAATATATTCAAAAAGGAGTTAGATGTCGTCCTTTCTACTAGGTGGATCAAGAGGTATGGCGAGAAAGCAGGAATTGGGTACTGAAGTTGCATGTTCAGCCATGAACTCATTGAATGGTGGTGTAGGCTCGAAGGGCTGAATAGCCTAATCCTGCACCTATTTTCTATGTTTTCTATGTAAGACGGAGGCAATCGAGAATTACCGAGGCCACAGAACGTGATGGAGCTGCGATCGTTTCTGGGACTCTTGAACTACTTTGGTAACTTCTTACCGGGTCTCAGCACCCTGCTCGAACCACTACATGTCTTACTATGAAAAAGGGGCAAATGGATTTGGGGCAAAAGCCAAGAAAATGTCTTTGTGTCAGCGAGAAAATTGTTATGCTCAAAGAAATTGCTTGTATTGTATGATCCATGTAAGCGTTTGATACTAGCATGTGATGCATCGTCATATGGCGTCGGGTGTGTATTGCAACAAGCTAATGATTTCAGGAAACTGCAACTGGTTGCTTATGCATCCAGGTGTCTGTCTAAGGCCGAGAGAGCCTACAGCATGATTTAAAAAGAAGCGTTAGCGTGTGTCTATGGGGTAAAGAAAATGCATCAATCCCTATTTGGGCTAAAATTGGAATTGCAAACTGACCATAAGCCGTTATATCCCTGTTTTTCGAGAGCAAAGGGATAAATACCAACTCATCAGCCCGCATCCAGAGATGGGCGCTCACGTTGTCCACATACAGCTACGCCATCCGCCACAGGCCAGGCACATTAAACTGCGCCAATGCTCTCATTAGGCTGCCATTGCCCACCACGGGGGTGGAAATGACGCAGCCCGCAGATCGAGCCATGGTTATGGAAGCATTTGAGAATGAGCAATCACCTATCACTGCCCGGCAGATCAAAACCTGGACAAGCCAGGACCCCTTATTATCTCCAGTCAAAAACTGTGTGCTTCACAGGAGCTGGTCCAGTGTCCCAGTGGAAATGTAGGAAGAGATAAAACCATTCCAGCAGTGCAAAGATGAAATGTCTATGCAGGCAGACTGCCTTCTGTGGGGCAATCGAGTAGTGGTCCCCAAGAAGGGCAGAGACACCTTCATCAATGACTTCCACAGTACCCACCCAGGCATCATAATGACGAAAGCGATAGCCAGATCCCATGTGTTGTGGCCCGATATCAAAGCGGACTTAGAGTCCTGCATTCACAGATGTAATACATGCTTGCAGTTAAGCAATGTACCCAGGGAGGCGCCGCTAAGTTTATGGTCTTGGCCCTCCAAACTGTGGTCTAGGGTACACGTCGACTATGCAGGCCCGTTCTTGGGTAAAATGTTCCTTGTGATTGTAGACGCTTACTCCAAGTGGATTGAATGTGAGATAATGTCGGCTAGCACGTCCGCTGCCACCGCTGATAGCCTGCGGGCCATGTTTGCCACACACGGCTTATCTGATGTCCTTGTGAGCGACAACGGGCCATGTTTTACCAGTGCTGAGTTCGAAGATATCATGACCCGCAACGGGATCAAACATGTCACATCTGCCCCGTTTAAACCAGCGTCCAATGGTCAGGCAGAGAGAGCAGTGCAAATCATCAAGCAAGGCTTGAAGAGAGTAACTGAAGGCTCACTGCAGACTCACCTATCTCGAGTCCTGCTTAGCTACCGCACGAGACCACACTCACTCACTGGGATCCCACCTGCTGAACTGCTCATGAAAAGAGCACTTAAGACAAAGCTCTCATTAGTTCACCCTGACCTACATGAACAGGTACAGAGCAGGAGACTTCAACAAAGTGCGTACCATGATAGCGTAAATGTGTTATGCGAGATTGAAGTAGTCATGTATCTCACACTACTGTACACAATTGTATCTTACCATGCTATACATGACTGTAATAAGATATGACCTGTAACCATCAGCATACCTTACCACCAAGGGTGCACTTGCAGGAGACACTGGATACCTGTCCCAGACAGGTATATAAGGACAGGTCTCAGACAAGTGTGGCATTCGAGAGCTGTGTAATAAAGGTGCAGGTCCTGAGTGACCTTGAATTCACTATGTGCCTCGTGTGAATCTGTACTGAGGGGACAGGACTTTACAGAAGTCAATGATCCTATATTTGTATTAAATTATGGACAAGGTCCCAAGTGGCTTCCCGGCACTGTCGTGGCCAAAGAGGGGAGCAGGGTGTTTCGGGTCAAACTTTCAAATGGACTCATTCACCGGAAACACTTGGACCTAATCAAACTCAGATTCACGGACTACTCTGAGCGACCCACCTTGGACCCTACCTTTTTTGATCCCCCAACACACACACCAATGACAACCGGCAACACGGTTGACCACGAAGTCGAACCCATCATCCACAGCAGAGCTCAACACACCAGGCAGCCCAGCAAGGCCAGCTGCACAGCAGCCCAGCGAGGGCCCAACAAATGATTCAACAACACCAGCTTTCACACCGAGATAATCAACCGGGCAAGAAGGGCCCCAGATCGACTCACATTGTAAATAGTTACACTATTGACTTTGGGAGGGAATGTTGTTCTATATGTGGACTTGTACAGCCACCAGAGGGCTCATTTCCCGGAGTCCCAAGGGATCCCATAATCCCTTGGGAGCACAGGTATTTAAGAACATTTCACAGGTTGGAGAGGCACTCTGGAGACCTGCAATAAAAGAATAAGGTCACACTTTACTTTGAGCTCACAGTGTTCAGTCTGACTCTTTCTCCATACACAACACAAGGGGCACCAGCAACCAGCCACCTTATGCTTTCCTGCGACTGAGGTACTATCTAGGAGAAGCACAACCCTACAGTTAAGACGACAAACTTTGTACCCTGGCACCAAAGAGAATTGCCAAGGTAGGATGCACGAGGCACACACACAATAGGTTCTGATTAAATTATGGTGGCACTAAGGTTCTGTGAGCAGGCATTGTGCTTGGACAGGGTTGAAAATTATTTTCATCCAGTCACACTCATGTGAATGAAAGCTGGGTGAGATGGTGCACAGGGAGAAGGGTCTGTAGATGGTGGTAAACCTATGGTGGGAAGATGTAGAAAGGACTATTGATGTAGTGACCAAAGATGGAAATTAAGAGAAGATCTTCTGTAAGGGTGTGGCACAAATGTCCTTTGCAGCTAGTAATAAATTGTCCTTTCAGGCTGCTGCTGCTCCTCTTGTTGATTCCCTTGCTGCCCTTGGGGCCTTTTTTCTCTGGAGCATTATGGATAGGGCCTCCTTGCAAGGCAAAGTTATGCAGCAAACAGTACAGTTGTAATGAGGAGAAAGTGGCAGCCCTACAGCAAATGGCACAAAGGTGAATTCCTGGCTAGGGAAAATAATCAGATCAGAAATTACCTATAAACTGCCATTGTGAATGTAGTTATTGGACTCTTTAAATGCTCTTCTGCCTTCTCCAGAGCACCTGCATGCCTGTTTTATAAGGGTAAGAAGATATGATTGAATGGGCAGCCCATCAATCATATTGAAATGAGATCTTGGAGTTAAAATCCCCTGGCTTCGCACTGGTGACATCCCACTCGCCCACTCCCCGATTCACACACCAAGTTAAAATCAGGGCTAACATTTCTGTTTTATTTTCTTCTCATCTGTAAGAATAATATTTATAGAATGTATTGTATTATGTTTCTAGTGCTTAACTTCTAAAATAAGTGGAAGATGGACAGCTGAAGAGAACAGGCCCAATGTTTTTTTGGTGATAAAATTATGAACAAGATTAAGCTGAAAGCAATCAAACAGTAATGTGAAGCAGTAAACATCCCCTTTAAAAATGAAAGCAGCTTGGTAATGATTTATTTTCCATATTACGTCCAGTACAGTAGATAGTTAAGATGTAGCTTTAAGACACTTCGGGGCTGAAATTCAGCTGATAAGGCCTGTACCGCTGGCGGTGTTGAATGGCCGCTGATTTTTTTGTGGAATGGCCGCCGCTCGCAAAATTCACCTTGGTAGTTTTTCCAGTGGTCCCCACTTCCACCCCACTGCTGCCGAACCCTCCTAAGTGCGTCATCAAAGCGCGCACTGCCGATCTCCTGCTCCGAAGTAAAATTTAGGTTGAAAAATCTTGCGGCCGCCTCTTGGTGCCCCCAACTGTTTTTTCTGTTGGTGCACTGTGTTTGCCGTATGTGTAAAATTGCGATGTGGCCACCATTAAAGGGAGGGGGGGGGCGCAAGCCGCGGCCGCCATCTTATATTTTATTGACGGCCAACTGCCAGGTCAGCCCGACACATTATGCCCCTGGGTTCGGCCAGGCCACCAACATTCAGCCTGCCATCCCCTCTTGGGTACCAGGTCGCTGGCCTGGCTGAAACCCTCCCTGGTGGCCCAGTGGACCTAACTAAAAGAATCGCAGAGCTCGCAGCAGCTCTCCCCTTTAAGTGAAGGGGAGAGACGTGGTGACGCGCCAGCATGATGACGTCATCAGCACCATGCTGATGACTGATAGCGGCAGACACTCCGCCCGCTCCCACTTCCACCAGTCCTTACTAGAAATTTAGTTATTCATTCTTAGTATTGTTTCTACTTCATAAAGACTTGTTTTAAAAACTGCCAGTATATTCATATCCGGTGAGGGATCGTGGCTGAGTTTTGGCGAGTGATCGTGGCCAAGATGCGACAAATGTTTGGTGCGGAGGTGCGGTGAGAGATCATGGCGGAGCTGTGGGGAATGTTTTGTGGCGGAGGAGCGGCGAGAGACCGTAGCGGAGGAGCGGTGAGAGATTGTGGCGGAAGTGCAGCTAATGTTTGTGGTGGAGGAGCAGCGAGGGATCGTGGTGGAGGTGCGACAAATGGGGGTACGGGGCCCAGAAGAACCGAGGGCTCAGGGCAGCATGGGCCAGCCCATGGCCAGCCCATACTGCAATATGTGTGTGCACTAGGTCCGTGCAACAGAGCAGTTCTCCAGTCATCCTGGTTAACCTTTGCCATTGGATAAAGGCCTAGCTCTGTCAAGCCCGTTTCGTGGCTGATGTGCAATGATTACCACACGTTAAAAAAATCAACACACAGGCATCTTCCACCCTTGGCACTCAGGACTGAAATATCGGGTCCTTCATTGAAACATCTGCGAACTCGTCCCTTTTGGTGTGGAAGCAAGTCATCCTTGTTCGAGGGACCGCCTATGATGATGATGATAATGATCCCCCACCTTGGTGCACTAGCATGTTTACATCAGGACTACTATGAAAGGTCATCAGAAGAACACTGAAATTATAATTTAATTGTCCATAAAATTCAATTTACATCGCGAGATAAAGAGATTTATTTAGCTTCATGCTGCATAAAGCTTCTATTCATTTTGACAGTGGCAATAACTCTAAGGAGGATGGCATTTTTATGTGCAATCTGTGGGCATGAATCTTGCTCCTTAGATATTCATCTAGCTCTGCGTTATTTACTGTGGGGCAGCACTTTCTCATCCTCTGTGCCACTATGCCACAAAGGGATTCCCCATGGGAATATCCCTGCTCTTTGGAAGGACCACTGCGGGGTAAACTACAGAAGGAAGGAGATATTTTGATTCAGTTAAATATATGGCCCACGATTTTCCACTGTCATGGAAACCTGGCATTTCTATAGGAGTTCTGTCCGGCACAAGGATGTGCTCTTGATCCTGTCTGATTTTCCATGATCAGGGTGATTTACATTTTTAGGCAAGTTCTTCGGGCTTCACTGGGTTGACATGGAGAGGCAGCAGAGCAGTGTAGCATGGCTCGTCCTGTCTGCTACGTATTGTGCCTGTATCACTCAATCTGCGATATTAAACTTTGGGAAGATTGAAACCATTGTCTTTGGTCCCCACCACGAATTGTGTTCCCTATCCACTTACTCCATCCCTTTCCCTAACATCTGTCTGAAGCTGAACAAGACTTTTCCCAACCCAGATGTCATATTTGACCCTGAAATGAGCATCCGGCCACATATCCGTGGCAGAACTAAGACCGCCTATTTCCACCCTCGTAACATTGCCCCTGCCTCAGCTCATCTGCTGCTGAAACCCTCATCCATGCCTTTGTTACCTCTAGACTTGACTACTCCAACGCACTCCTGGCTGGTCTCCCACATTCTAGCCTACATAAACTTGAGGTAATCCAAAATTCGGCAGCCTGTGTCCTAACTCGCACAAGTCCCACTCACCCATCACCCCTGTGCTCGCTGATCTACATTGGCTTCCTGGTAAGTAACGTGTTGATTTCAAAAATTCTCATCTTTGTTGACAAAACCCTCATGGCTTCGCCCCTCCCTATCTCTGTAATCTCCTTCAACCTCACAATCTCCCCCAAGATATCTGCGCACCTCAAATTCTGCCCTCTTGAGCATCCCTGATTATAATTGCTCAACCATCGGTGGCGGTGCCTTCAGCTGCCTGGGCCCTAAGCTCTGAAACTCCTTCTCTAAACCTCTCCGCCTCTCTACCTCTCTTTCCTCCTATAAGATGCTCCTTAAAATCTACCTCTTTGACCAAGCATTTGGTCATCTGCCGTAATTTCTTATCTGGCTCAGTGTCAAATTAATTTTTTTGTCTTATAACATTGCTGTGAAGCGCCTTGGGATGTTTTCCTACATTAAAATTGCTATATAAATACAAGCTGTTATTGTTGAGACCCCTCAAAATAGACTATTGTTGGCTGATGCATGACATTGTGCACCTTGATGCTGAGCATTGATGAGGATGTTTTGTCCTGAATTTGTTTGATGATGCTCATGTGAAGTGCCTTGGGATATTTTATTGCGATGAAGGCACTATGGCCTAGAAATTCAAACTCTTAGTGCCAGTCGTTAAGGCTGGGTTTGAAGAAAAAATGTCTGCACTTGCTGCAAGTATTTTAGTTACCAGGAGCGTGACGCCAATCGACGTGCAACATTGAATTGATGCACGTTCAGCAATTTTGGACATCACTGCTCCGCTTTCTGTGCTCTCCAAAGCATGCCCATGCGTGCAGCCTTTGACAGCGCGTAGAGAAAGCAGTGGTGAGGTATAAAACATACAGTAAACAGCTGCTGAGACAATTGGTGACTATGGAGAGCTCAGACTATGTAATTGGAGTGAAAACTGCTGTCTGTTAACCAATCCTCAATCCATGCTAATATATTACCTCCAATCCCATGAGCTCTAATTTTGTTTAATAACCTCTTGTGTGGCACCTTATCAAATACCTTCTGAAAATCCAAACACACAACATCCACTGGTTCTCCCTTATCTATCTGTTAGTTACAATCTCAAAAAACTCTAACAGATTTGTCAAAAATGATTTCCCTTTCATATATCCGTGTTGACTCTGCCCAATCATATTATTATTTTCTAAATGCCCTGTTACCACGTCCTTAATAATAGATTCTTGCATTTTACTTACGACTGATGTTAGGCTAACTGGTCTGTAGTTCACCATTTTCTCTCTCCCTCCTTTCTTAAATAGTAGGGTTACATTTGCTACCTTCCAGTCCGTGGGAACTGTTCTCGAATCCTATTGAATTTTGGAAGATGACAACCAATGCATCCACTATCTCTATAGCTACCTCTTTCAAAACCTTAGGACATAGACCATCAGGTCCAGGGGAAGTATCGGCATTCAGAGCCATTCATTTCTCCAGTACAATTTTTTTTCCTAATACGAATTTCTTTCAGTTCCTCATTCTCGCTAGATCCTTGGTTCTCCACTATTTCCAGGAGGTTTTTTTACATTTTCTTCTGTGAAGACAGACACAAAGTATTTATTTAATTTCTCTGCCATTTCCTTATTCCCCATTATAAGTTCTCCTGCCTTAGCCTGTAAGGGACCTACATTTGCTTTTGCTAATCTTTTCCTTTTCACATACCTATAGAAGCTTTTGCAGTCTGTTTTTATGGGGTCGAAATTGCCCCTTTCCTTAAGGCTGCTTACCACCGGAAATCAACAGCCATGCTGCGGCGTGCAATGGCTGCCGATTTTTCGTGGCTAATGGCCCCATTTTTGAATATCTGCTCCTCTGGTATCCCGGCGGTGATCTGCTCCCCCCACTAATGCTCCGCTGCTGACGATCCATCCTAAGTGCGTCATCAGAGCATGTACTGCTGATGCTCTCCCCCAACCGCGAAATTCTGCCAAGAAAATCTTGCTGCCGCTGCTCGGTGCCACCGGTAGCTTTTTCTGCCAGTGCACCGTGTTTGCAGTGCTTCTAAAATGGTGGTGTGGCTGCCATTAAAGGGGAGGACCTACTGCTGCTGCCGCCATGTTTTTTTTCTGTCGGCCGGCTGCCATGTCGGGCCGACAATTATGCCCCCGGGTTCGACCGGGCTGCCAACAGGCAGCCTAGCATCCCTTCTTGAGGTGCCAGGCCGCTGGCCCGGCCAAAACCCTCCCTGGTGGCCCAGTGGACCAAACTTTAAAAATCACACCAATCTCCCCTTTAAGTGAAGGGGAGAGGCATGGTGACGTGGCACCGTGATGACATCATCAGCGCTACGCTGATGACGGAGAGCGGTGGACACTACACCCACCCCCAACTTCCGCCCCTCTAGTGTGCGAACTTCCACCGACTGCCGCACATCCGCCCCATTATGACCGACCCCCATTATGGCAGTACATTGGATTTTGCCCAATCCATCCTCCCCAAAGTATGTCCGCAATGACCGCCTGGGAAATCAGTGCAGTCCAACATAGCCGGCGGCACAGACGAAGGTAAAGTACTGCAAAAGTAAGTGCGAGTGTTTGTTCTTTTAATTTTTTTAGTGATTTGTGTTGTGGTGGAATGGGCAATGTTTTGGGAATAGTTTTTTGTTTTTGTTAAGGTTCCCCCGCCCCCCCCCCGCCCCCGGCCAGGTCTCTCTCGGAGCGCACACGGCCCAGCAGTTTAGTTTGCGAGTTTCCCATCCTTGCGCCACGAAAAGTGTACAACACCTCCCTTCGCACTGCGCCCCCTGATGCAGGACTCAGATGCCGAAACTTCCTTACCAAAGCACAAAGTAATCCTGGCCGGTAACTTTCCCACCCCGCCTCCGTTTTCGCCCCGAAAACCGAAAAGCCTAAAATCCGGCCCCTGATCTTTAATTTCCTTCTGAGCTCCTAAAGCTCTGACTGCAGCAGCTCAACCGTTTCCTTCCTAGGCCATAGCATCCAACATGAACCACAACTTGTGGCTGTTCCCCTTCCCCCCCAAAAAAAAATCATCTCCAGTGATGTCCTTTACCCTCGCACCAGGGAGGCAACACATCATGCAGGACTCACGCCAGTGGTTGTAGAAACACCTATCTAGCCTCCTGACTATCAAATGCCCAACGGACATTGCATTTATACACTTTACTGTGCCAGCCTGTGCTCTCCTGCAGCGGTGGGGATCCCAACCCCTGCACTCCAACCCAGGAAAATAGGTTGATATTGCAACAGGTTTGGGTTGCCTTGCCATAAGAAGGAGATTCCAGTCCATTACATCATCCTGTCTTTCCACATGATTTTCCTACAAGCGCCCACATATGATGGAAGTTTGTGCGGTTGCGGCGGCCTGGTTCAAATAACTCATAATTCATTCAATGTGTGTCCATTTTCCCCAATAACACCCCAGTGCACTAAACACTCGGAGGAAATTGTGATCTTTGGATTTCCATTCAAAAAATTAAGCAGATTGGAAATTATGCAAACCAGGGCTGTATTCACGTTTTTCAAACTGCATATATAATACAAACATAAACAATGCTATTATGAATATATGCCAGTGGCTGTTGCCTTGCTCTAATTTCAGCTGTCAGCTGTCAGCCAGTGTTAGAGAAAATTGTCTTTTGTTCTATTGCATTAAGGCAAAAGCAGAGAACTAACCATAAAGAGAGTGGAAGGAATTTTCTTCTTTGGGGTGGAATAGAGAAAGAAAGAAATTGCATTTATATAGCACCTTGCATGACCTCAGAACATCCCAATGGGCTTTACAGCCAATGAAAGTGTAGTCACAGTTGCAACGTAGGGAAATGCAAAAGCCAAATTGCGCACAGCAAGGTCTCACAATCAGCAATCAGTAATGTTGGCAGGACTCTGCCTGTCGCTCCCAATTCCGATGCATTTCCCTGGATCAGGGGCCATTGGTTAGATACAACCGGCTGCCAGCACGATTCCAGCCACCAAGATCCCAGCAGTGCTGCAGCAGAACATTCAAGGCCATATTCATGATATTTGGTGCCTGTGCTAGTTCAGACCTACTGCCACCTCCCACATGAAGTGGAGGTAACTGGGGTAGACGGGAGGGAAATTGGACAGGGAGCTAAGTCCCACCCCTCCCGCTGGCATTTGCATGTAAGGGGTGGAGGAATGGCAACCAATGTTGGCTCCTACAGGGTGTAAGACTGCAGCATTTTTGCCTAATTTTACTGCTAATAATTGCATGCTTGATCATTTTTAATGGCCTAGAATGCTTTAAGCAAAAATGAACTTTTAAGAGATCCCATGGCTGCAAAGAGACTTTCCCACAGGCAGCAGGAGATGTCCTTGAATTGTCTACGAACTGTGAAGAAAGCTATGGCGATAAGAAATGACAAGACTTCTATTCATGGGAAGAATTAGTTTACGAACATTTCTGTTGTTTTAAACTGTACAATTACATACACACCTTTGGTTTACATCCAGAAAAACGGTACAATTATTGGGACTTGGGAAAGGGTTGGGCTGTAGTCTTAGAGAACTGGTAACCTGATCAATCACTAAAGGGAGTTATTTTCCAATCGCTGATCATGGCTGGATTAAACTCGGCATGAGCATCTTTGCTTTTTCATGAATCATTAAGGGGATAGGCAATTGTAACCGTTATAAAGGGAATAACGGGATAGTTTGATGTGAGTTAATAATTAAGAGATTATTGTGCGTTTGATGCTATTGTGGATTACTTGTATTTCTTTTGATTATACGAAGTAAAAGATTGAACCCCCTGGACTGGAGGCAACGTCCAGTTGGGGCAAGCTGATTAAGAGATTATTGCGCAATTGATCTGTATTGCTTGCATTTCTTTTGATTATTCTAAGTAACAGATAAATCATTAAGGGGACAGGCAATTGTAACCGTTATAAGAATTTAACAGGATAGTTTGATGCAAGTTGATAATTAGGAAATTATTGTGCATTTGATACTATCTGTATTGCTTGTATTTCTTTTGATTGAGTAAGTAAAAGATTGAGCCCCTGATTGGGAAATTTGAAGAAACATCCTGTGTCTGCATTGTTTAGTCTCACAAGTTCAAACTCTGAAGGTTTAGAGATAAGCTTTGACTCCGTTGATAATTAAGACAAGTTTTACATTTGCCAAGTCGTAGATAAGGCTTGATCCTGAATGACCCATATATCAGTCAAATTGTACATAAGGCTTGATCCATCTTAATTAAAGAGTTGGAGTATAAGACTTGCAACTGGCATTTGCATGTAAGGGGTGGAGGAACAGTAACCAATGTTGGCTCTTACAGGAACAGGCAGAGGGAAACTGGGGCAGTGAAGTGGTGGCAGGCCTTGCCACCAGATTTTGTCTCATTCTCAACCGCTATCCATAAATGTAAGATAGCCATTAATAAATCCAATAAGGAATTCAGGAGAAACTTCTTTACTCAGAGAGTGGTGAGAATGTGGAACTTGCTACCTCATGAAGTGGTTGAGGCGAATAGCAAGGGATGCCTGAAAGGGGAAGCTAGATAAGCACATAGCACATACGGGTAAAGGAATACAAGGATATATTGATAGGGTGAGATGTAAGGAGGGAGGAGGCACATGAGGAGCATAACCACCAGCATGGGCCGAATGGCCTGCTTCTGTGTTGTAAATACTATGTAATACTATGTATTACTATGCAATTTACAGCCCATTTTGGATGGGATTGTGGAGAAGAATCCAGCCTGGAGGGCTAGATTTTGTTCACTGGGTGGCTGGCCATTTCCCTGATCCATTTTTAGGACTGGGCCTCATTACCATTTCGTCAGTGGGCTGCTGGCGGAAAATGAACTTCCCAGGCAGCCCGCTGGTACTGGGTTGGCACAATGTCAGGTTGCTCGGAGGTTGGCCCAGCCTGGTGAAAGGTCAGTCGGGACTGGGGGTCCATACGTTGTGGGAGGAGTGACTCAGTGTGGCAACGCCCTAGGTTATTTTTGGGAACTCCTGCTCCACATAGAAATCAATTAAAACTTATCTTTAGACACCTCCTCGGCTGGACTGCCAGCTGAAACTGTGCATGCTCCACCAAGGGTCATATCAAGGTCATATGTGTGTCATATTTGCATATTAAGAGGACCTAGTGCCTGAAAGGGGCTTTCGCTGCCCAGTGGTAGGCCCTTTGGAAGGTGGGGATGCCGGAGCTAATTCTGGGCCGCTGCAGCCCCGCTTATAGCCAGCAGCCCAAGTTCAAAGTAACCTGGTGTCCCTCTCCAGAGTCTGTACCCACCCTTGTTTCTCACACATTATAAACATTACTGTTACTGATAAGGTGAAAATCATATCATCCTTTCTCTGAAGCAAACTCTTCATTTTCTCCAACAACAGAGCCAAAAAGGCATTGCCATTGGGACAAACTATATTTGTGCTGCTGCTGCAAATGGAACATTGTGTAAAACACAGGGATTATCACAGTGAAGTTGTTGCACCTCATGCAGTCATGCTGAACTCTGTTGATTCTGAAACTTTAATCACAATCTAAAAGCTATCACATTTTGTTTGATCAAATGTAGCAATGACCAATTTGAAAAGCCTCCTCAAAACAATGGTCCTGGTCTGCTCTATTGGTGCACGTTCTGTCAGTTCTCTGATGAATAACAAGCTGTGAGTCAGCTGGGTTCTTTCTAGTTCTTTGGTTCTGGGTCCTTTCTAGTAACAACCTGCACTTAATGACCCTTGAGAAAGCTACGAGCTCAGTGATCTTGTGAAGCTGTGAACTCACTAAGTTTGCTAACAGGAGGCTACAGCCGGTGACCAGCGAGAATGGTAAGTGGGAGGGTAGGTGATCACCGTCAGTTGAGGGAGGTCTGGGGCCCTCGATTTCCTTGTGGGGCCTGGACAAGCACTCTTACTCCTCCTGGCCCACAAGGAAACCTTTAAAAATAAAATAAAATGATCTTTTCGGCCCTCTTCTGGGCCTGTTACTCCTTCACACCAAGTACTCCTGACAAGTCTACCACCAGGTGCCGAACACGGCTGCTCACTGTTAAAATGGAGTTGCGGTCTGAATTACATTGGCAGGTTCCATCTTTTGAATGTCAATGAGGCTCCACCCTGCCTAGAGAAAGGAGACCTCGCTGGCTGTCCAAACCGTGCCTGTTAAAATGATGACAGGTGCAAAGACAATATGCATAAGGCTTCTAGGATTTTAACTCCCTACTTGCTATGCTCTCGTCGGTGGGTTAAAATCGTGACTATAGGCGCCCCCTACATCAGTGGGGTGTCTTATTTGAGTTAAACAGAATGGCTCTGAAATGCCACGATGGCTTATCAGTCCCCAGCCTGATAGAAGACCAGCAGGACCTCTAGAGTAACGGTATCAAGGGCTGTTTTGAACCATTTACACCATTTGCCTAAGTTTTCACCAGTATCATACTGGTGTTAAAGCAGAAGACTGGCAAAGTTCCCACAGAATTACAGGCCAGGACCCCTCCTAACTAACCTCCTGCAGTCTCCTTCTGAGCCTGGTCACAGCTTGCCCTTGCAGCTTTCTATTTGAAGACCTGGTTGACTTCAGAGCATTGCTGAACCTGACTGATTACCTGGCTCCAATATTTATGGGGAGCGGGGGAGACTTTTAGAAGCTGGGAAACCTGGAAATACGGGGAATGCAGAGGTCCTGCTAATTGAGAGGCTGGTCGGTTGTTGGTGAGGAAGGACTGTGGTAGAAGGCTACAGACGGGGAGCGGAAGAAGGAGCGAAGGAAGGAGGGAGGAAGTAATCACTAGGGAGTGGAGGATATTGTGGGAGAAGGGATCGCAGGGGATGAGATCATGGGGGATATCATGGGTTGGCATTGGGTCGTGGGGGAGCAGAAGTTCAGATCATGGGGGGGTCGGATCATTGGAGGGGGGGGTCAGATTGTAGCAGGGGTTCGGCTGATCACGGGGAGGAAGGCAGATTGCGACAGATAAGCTTAGAGTGCACTGCTGCTCCTCTTGGCCCACAAGCCATGCTGGAAAAGTCCTTAGCTGCTGGATCTGGCTGTTCTTGCCTTCCTTTAACTGTCTGGTGTCCCAAGATTTGGGAAACCCAGCTGTTAGCCGTTAAATCCACATAGCTACAAAAATCTGAGGCACACAGTGTTATGTTCAGAATAACTCCACAAGACTGTGTGCTGTAAGCTCAAACTGATGTGACCTTAGTCTCTTTAATCAAACTCCAGAGTGCTGAAGCAGCATGGCAGACAACCTTTTATACTTGCTTGCACGGGGTGTGCAGGTGACCCTTGAGTTTCCAACAGGTGCGCCCCCTGGTGGCAAGTCTTACACTATTATAAAGTTTACATACGTAACATCACTCCCCCGCAAAGTCTTAGATACAAGTTATTTACAAATTGAGGTGATTCGGGGCTCTACGCTCCCGGGTTGATCACCTGAGTTGAAGTCCTGGCATGGGTGAATCAGTCGGATCATTGCTGCACGGCAGCGCGGCTGGTCTGATCGGACTGTCGGGCATGATGGGTTCATCCTCGTGGTTGACAGCGAGGTCGATTGCTGGTTGGGTGTGTGTTGGTGGATCATTGATGGTAATGTCCTCTTTAAACTATTCTTGGTTGTCAGTGAATCGCAGTTTGATCTGATCCCAATGCTTTCTGCAAGTTTGTCCATTCAGAAGTTTGACAACAAACACTCTATTCCCCTCCTTGGCTAAAACAGTACCAGCAACCCATTTAGGACCATGACTGTAACTAAGACCGAATACAGGGTCATTAACCACAATGTCACACGCTACAGCCGAGCGATCGTGGTACATGTTATGCTGGTGACATCGGGTTTCTACATGATCATTGAGATCTGGGTGGACTAAGGAGAGCCTGGTGTGAGTATTCTCTTCATTAACAATTCTGCCGGGCGAACCCCGATAAGCGAGTGGGGTTGCGTCGGTAGCTGAGCAGAACCCAAGATAATCGGGTCTGCAGGGAACCATCCATCACGCATTTCAAGCTCTGCTTGATAGTTTGGACTGCCTGTTCCACTTGATCATTGGATGCGGGCTTAAACAGGGCAGACCTGACATGTTTGATGCCATTGCGGGTCATGAACTCGTCGAATTCTGAACTGGTGAAACATGGTCCATTGGCATTAACAAGGACGTCGGGCAAACCATAGGTGGCGAACATGGCCCGGAGGCTTTCAATGGTGGCAGTGGAAGTACATGATGACATTATTATACATTCAATCCATTTAGAGTAAGCATCCACTGCTACTAAGAACATATTTCCTAGAAAGTGGCCAACGAAATCTACGTGGACCCTGGACCACGGTTTGGAGGGCCATGACCATAGACTCAGTGGGGCCTCCCTTGGTGCATTGCTGAACTGTGAGCAAGTGTTACATTGGTGTACACATGACTCCAATTCCGAGTCAATGCCGGGCCACCAAACGTGTGACCTGGCGATAGCCTTCCTCATGACTATGCCTGAGTCAGTACTATGTAGGTCGCGTACAAATGTTTCCCTGCCTTTTTTTGGCAAAACCACGCGATTCCCCCATAGGAGACAATCCAATTGGATGGACATTTCATCCTTGCATCAGTAAAATGGCTTAATTTTGACTTGCATTTCCCCGGGAACAGTCGACCAGCTCCCATTAAGGATGCAGTTTTTTACTAGAGATAGTGTTACTTTAGAAAAACTCCACAAGACTATATCTTAAACTCAAACTGTTGTGACCTTGGTCTCTTTATTGCAACTCCAGAGTGAGGAGGCAACATGGTAGACTGCCTTTTATACCTGCTTGCCCAGGGTGTGCAGGTGACCCTTGGGTCTCCCAAAGGTGCGTCCCCTGGTGGCAAGTCTTTCACATTGGTAATGTTTACATACATAACATGTATGTCTTATGTACAAGTTATTTACAAGTTGAGGCGATCTGGGGCTCTACGTTCCCGGGTTGATCACCTGAGTTGAAGTCCTGGCATGGGTGAGTCAGTCGGATCATTGCTGCGCTGTGGTGTGGCTGGTCTGATCGGACTGTCAGGCGTGGTGGGTTCATCCTCGTGGTTGACCGCGAGGTCGATTGCTGGTTGGGTGTGCGTGGGTGGATCAATGATGGTAATGTCCTCTTCAAACTGTTCTTGGTTGTCAGTGAATCGCAGTTTGGTCTGATTCAAGTGCTTTCTGCACGTTTGTCCATTCAAAAGTTTGACAACAAACATTCTATTCCCCTCCTTGGCTAACTCAGTGCCAGCAACCCATTTGGGACCATGACTGTAATTACGAACAAACACAGGATCATTAACTTCAATGTCACATGAAACAGCCGAGCGATCGTGGTACACGTTATGCCGGTGACGCCGGGTTTCTACATGATCATTGAGATCTGGGTGGACAAAGGAGAGCCTGGTTTTGAGTGCTCTCATCATTAGCAATTCTGCAGGGGGAACACCGGTAAGCGAGTGGGGTCGCGTCTGGTAGCTGAGCACAATCTGAGATAGCCGGGTCTGCAGGGAACCATCCATCACGCGTTTCAAGCTCTGCTTGATGGTTTGGACTGCCCGTTCTGCTTGACCATTGGATGCGGGCTTAAACGGCGCAGACCTGATATGCTTGATGCCATTGCGGGTCATGAACTCGTTTAATTCCGAGCTGGTGAAACATAGTCCATTGTCACTAACAAGGACATCGGGCAAACCATCAGTGGTGAACATGGCCCGGAGGCTTTCAATGGTGGCAGTGGATGTGCAGGATGACATGATTACACATTCAATCCATTTAGAGTAAGCGTCCACTGCTACTAGGAAAATCTTTCCTAGAAAGGGGCCAGTGAAATCTACATGGATCCTGGACCACGGTTTGGAGGGCCATGACCACAGACTCAGTGGGGCCTCCCTTGGTGCATTGCTCAACTGTGAGCAAGTGTGACATGGTGTACGCATGACTCCAATTCCGAGTCAATGCTGGGCCACCAAACGTGTGACCTGGCAATAGCCTTCATCATGACTATGCCTGGATGGGTACTGTGAAAGTCACGTATAAACATATCCCTGCATTTTTTTGGCAAAATTAAATGATTCCCCCATAGGAGGCACTCCGAATGGATGGACATTTTCCCACCGACCAGCTCCCATTGAGGACACAGCTTTTTACTAGTGATAGCACCGGGTCCTGGCTAGTCCAGGTCCTGATCTGGCGAGCCGTGACTGGTGACCCTTTGCTTCAAAAACATCCATTACAAGGAGTAAGTCTGCGGGTTGCGCCATTTCCACCCTGGTGGTGGGCAATGGTAGCCGACTGAGGGCATCAGCACAGTTCTCAGTGCCTGGTCTGTGGCGGATTACATAGTCATACGCAGATAACGTTAGTGACCATCTTTGCATGAGGGACGAAGCATTGATGTCAATACCTTTGCTTTCTGAGAACAACAAAATGAGCTGCTTGTAGATATCGGTGCATTTTCTTAACCCCGTATACGCATGCTAATGCTTCTTTTTCAACCATACTGTAGGCTCTTTCAGCCTTAGATAAGCTTCTGGACGCATATGCAACCAGTTGCCGTTTGCCTGACCCATTGGCTTGCTGTAACACACAACCGACCCCGTATGAAGATGCATCACAAGCTAGTACTAAGCATTTATACGGGTCATACAATACAAGTTATTGTGTTCCTAACACAGATGAGACTGCACACAGGGAGGTTAAAGTAACAGTGACCTCAGTCTTTATTAAAACACTCCAGAGTGAGGAACAGGCCTTAAGGGCAGGCTTATATACAGTGCTCCCAAGGAATGCTGGGATCCCTTGGGACTTCAGGGGATGCGCTCCTGGTGGCGGAACATGGGAGTGCATGCTTTACAGATACACAACACCATTCCCCCACAAAGTCAAAGTGAAAACTATTTACAAGGTGAGGCGGTCGGGAGCCTTTCTTTCCCTGGTGAACCGCCTTGGTACAAATGTCTGTACTAGTGTGATGGCTGTGCCCTCGCTGGGCTGGCATGTTGTTGGCCCTGCAGGGCTGCTAGGTGAGCCTGGCCTTGCTGGTCTGTTGGGCATGATGGGTTTGATTTCCTGGTCCGGCGTGGTGTCGTTGATCATTTGGGTGCGTGTTGTGGGCTCAAAAAAGGTGGTGTCTGCTGTGGGTTGTTCAGGGCAGTCTGTGAACCGCAGCCTCATTTGGTCCAGGTGCTTTCTGCAAATTTGTCCATTGTCTAGTTTGACTACAAACACCCTACTCCCTTCTTTAGCTATCACCGTGCCCGCGATCCACTTGGGACCATGTCCATAGTTTAGCACATATACAGGGTCATTCAGATCAATTTCCTGTGACACAGTGGCGCGATCATCATTTACATTTTGTTGCTGCTCTCTACCTGATCATGCAGGTTGTGGTGAACCAGCGAGAGTCTGGTTTTAAGTGTCCTTTTCATGAGCACAGCCGGGGGCACCCCTATGATCGAGTGGGGTCTCTTGCGGTAGCTGAGCAGTACTCGGGACAGGCGGGTTTGGAGTGAGCCTTCTGTGACTTGTTTAAGGCTCTGTTTGATTGTTTGTACTGCCCGCTCTGCCTGCCCATTAGAGGCTGGTTTAAACGGGGCCGACATGTTTGATCCCATTGCGGGTCATGAATTCTTTAAATTCGGCACTGGTGAAACATGGCCCTCAGGTTTTCAATGGTGGCGGTGGCGGTGCTTCCCGACATTATTTCACATTCAATCCATTTTGAAAAAGCATCCACCACCACCAGGAACATTTTACCGAGAAACGGGCCTGCATAGTCGACATGGATCCTCGACCATGGTCTGGAGGGCCAGGACCACAAACTTAGTGGTGCCTCTCTGGGCACGTTGCTCAACTGAGCACACACGCTGCATTGCGGTACACAGGACTCTAAGTCAGAATCGATACCGGGCCACCACATGTGGGATCTGGCTATCGCTTTCATCATTACTATACCCGGGTGTGTACTGTGGAGATCCGAGATGAACATCTCCCTGCCCTTTTTTGGTAGCACTACGCGATTACCCCACAGCAGGCAGTCTGCCTGAATGGACAGCTCGTCCTATCGCCGCTGGAACGGCTTGATTGGCTCTTGCATTTCAATGGGGATGCTGGCCCAGCTCCCATGCAGTACACAATTTTTAACTCGGGACAGCAGAGGATCTTGGCTGGTCCAAGTCCTAATCTGGCGGACCGTGACAGGTGATTTATCATTTTCAAATACTTCCATGACCATCAACAAGTCTGCGGGCTGCGCCATTTCCACCCCCATGGTGGGCAATGGTAGCCGACTGAGAGCATCTGCACAGTTCTCGGTGCCTGGCCTGTGGCGGATGGTATATTTATACGCTGATAGCACGAGTGCCCACCTTTGTATGCGGGCTGAGGCATTAATATTTATCCCCTTGTTTTCAGTGAACAGGGATATGAGGGCTTGTGATCGGTTTCCAGCTCAAATTTGAGGCCAAACAGGTACTGATGCATTTTCTTTACCTCGAACACACACGCTAACGCCTCTTTCTCAATCATGCTGTAGACCCTCTCAGCCTTAGACAAGCTCCTGGAAGCAGAGGCGACAGGTTGCAACTTCCCCGCAACGTTAGCTTGTTGTAATACACCACCTGACTCCGTACGACGACGCATCACATGCTAGTACAAGTCTTTTACACGGGTTATACAATACAAGCAGCTTGTTGGAGCATAAAATGTTTCTGGCTTTCTCAAAAGCAATTACTTGTTTTTTTCCCCATACCCAGTTCTCACCTTTACGCAATAACATATGTAGGGGCTCTCAGAGGGTGCTTATCCCTGGTAGGAAGTTACCAAAATAGTTGAGGTCCCAGGAACAACCGCAGCTCCGTAACGTTCTGTAGCCTGGGCGCATTCCTGATCGCCTCTGTCTTGGCGTCTGTGGGCCCAATGCCATCCACCGCGATCTTTCTCCCCAAAAACTCCACTTCTATTACCATGAAGACGCATTTCGACCTCTTCAGTCACAGCCCTACGCGATCCAGTCGCTGGAGGACCTCCTCCAGGTTTTGTAGGTGCTCGACGGTGTCCTGAAAAACGACTTGAGTAGGTACCGACTTGAGTAGGCTCTCCATGTTTCTCTGGAAGATCGCTGCAGCCAACCGAATTCCAAATGGGCATCTGTTGTAGATGAACAGACCCTTTGCGTGTTGATGCAGGTGAGGCCCTTCGAAGATTCCTTCAACTCTGCGTCATGTCGGCCGAAGTCAGGTCGAGCTTGGTGAATTTCTTGCCTCCTGCCAGTGTCGCAAATAGGTCGTCTGCCTTAGATAGCGGGTATTGGTCCTATAGCGAGAAACGATTAATAGTTATTTTATAATCGCCGCAAATCCGACCATGCCATCACTTTTGAGTACTGGAACAATCGGGCTGGCCCACTCACTGAAACCCACTGGGCAGATGGTGCCTTCGCGTTGCAGCCTGTCCAGCTCAATTTCCACTCTCTCCCTCATCATGTGAGGTACCGCTCGCGCCTTGTGGTCAATGGGTCGGGCCTCTGGGACCAAGTCGATTCACACCTTCACCCCGGAAAAGTTTCCAATGCCTGGCTCAAAAAGGGAAGGAAATTTAAGAACCTTGGTACATGAGGCCTCATCGACATGTGCTCGGATGTCATCCCAGTTCCAGTGGATTTTGCCCAGCCAGCTCCTTCCAAGCAGTGTGAGGCCATCACCCGGGACAATCCAGAGTGGCAGTTCATGCACCGTGCCCTCGTAGGTGACCTTGACCATGGCGCTGCCCAGGACAGTGATAAGCTCTTTGGTGTACGTCCTCAGTTTCATGTGGATGGGGCTCAGGGCTGGTCTGAGTGCCTTGTTGCACCACAGTCTCTCTAACATCTTTTTACTCATGATGGATTGGCTAGTGCCAGTATCTAGTTCCATGGCTACAGGTAAGCCATTCAATTTTACATTTAGCATTATAGGTGGACATTTCGTCGAAAATGTGTGCACCCCGTGTACTTCAGCATCTGTCTCCTCTCGCTGAGGCTCAAAATTGCTTTGATCCACCGTGGATCGATCTTCCTCTGCCACGTGGTGATTAGCAGGTGTTGCAGAGCTTGCAGCTCGTCTGCAAGCTTGTTGGAGGTGCCCCATTGTTCCACAGCTCTTGCAAACATACCCTTTGAAGCGGCATGAATAGGCTGAATGGAAGCCTCCACAACGCCAACAAGGTGTGAATTGCCTTGCATTCATCCTTTGTTGCGGACTCTGAGTCATCTGGGTTACCTGAAGCCTACTCGCAGTTGCAGACTCATGGGTTCTGCCCTGTACATTTCTGCTCGCAAATACAGTTCCAGTTAATTTATGAACATTGCTAGCACTTGTGTGGTGAGAGATTTGTTTGGTGTTATCACTGGTGGACATAAAGGCCTGTGCTCTCGCAATGGCCTTGCTGAGGGTCGGTGTCTCTACCGTCAAAAGTTTTTGTAGGATGGTCTCGTGGCCAATGCCCAGTACAAAAAAGTCTCTGAGCATTTGCTCCACATAGTCATCAAACTCACATTGTCCTGCAAGTTGCCTTAGCTTGGTGACGTAGCTCGCCACTTCCTGACCTTCAGATCGCTGGCACGTGTAGAACCGATACCTCGCCATCAACACGCTCTCCCTCGGGTTAAGATGCTCAGAAACCAGTGTACACAGCTCCTCATACGACTTATCTGTGGGTTTCACCAGAGCCAGAAGATTCTTCATGAGGCTGTAAGTCGGTGCCCCGCAGACCATGAGGAGGACCGCTCTCCTTTTTGCAGTGCTCCCTTCTCCAACCAGCTCGTTGGCTACAAAGTACTGGTCTAGCCGTTCGACACAGGCTTCTCAGTCCTCACCCTCGAGAACTTCTCCAGGATGCCCACAGTTTGCTGCATCTTTGCGTTGGATTCGTGTACTCGTCGCCAGCTACTGTGTTCCTAACACAGATGAGACTGCACACAGGGAGGTTAAAGTAACAGTGACCTCAGTCTTTATTAAGACACTTCAGAGTGAGTAACAGGCCTTAGGGGCCGGCTTATATACAGTGCTCCTAAGGGATGCTGGGATCCCTTGGGACTTCAGGGGATGCACTCCCGGGTGGCGGAACATGGAAGTGCATGCTTTATAGATACACAACACAAGTAACTTGTTGGAACATAGCAGGTTTCTGGCCTTGTTAAAGGCTGTCTCTTGAGCTTTACCCCAAACCTTTGGTTACCCTTGCAGAGCAATAAATGCAATGGTTCCAGCAAAGTGTTCAACCCAGGCAGAAGTTGAGGAGTCCCAGAAATGAACTCAGCTCCGTCACATTCTGTGGTCTGGGTGCATTCTTGATGGCCTCCGTCTTGGAGTCTGTGGGTCTGATGCCGTCTGCCGCAATCTTTCTCCCCCAAATTCGACCTCTGGCACCAGGAAAACACATTTGGAGCATTTCAACCTGAGTCCCACTCTGTCCAGTTGCTTGAGAACCTCTTTCAGGTTGTGCAAGTGTTCGGTGGTGTTGCGGCCAGTGGTCAAGATGTTGTCTTGGAACACCACGGTGTGTGGAACCGATTTCAGCAGACTCTCCATGTTCCTCTGGAAGATGGCTGCCGCCAAACGAATCTCAAAGGGGCATCTGTGGTATATGAACAGTCCTCTGTGCGTGTTGATGCACGTCAATCTTTTTGAAGATTCTGCCAGCTTCTGTGTCATGTAAGTAGAGGTTAGATCCAGCTTGGTGAACGACTTCCCTCCTGCTAACATCGCGAACAGGTCCTCCACTTTGGGTAGCGGGTACTGGTCCAGTAACTAGATTCGGTTGATCGTTACCTTATAGTCTCTGCAGATTCTGACCGGCCCATCGCTTTTCAACACCGGAACAATTGGACTGGCCCACTCGTTGAATTCGACTGGTGATATAATTCTCTCTCGTTGAAGTCTGTCCAGTTCGATCTCGACTTTCTCCCGCATCATATATGGAACCGCTCGAGCCTTGTGATGAATGGGCCGTGCATCAGGGACTAGATGGATCTGCACTTCGGTGCCTGTGAAGTTGCTGATGTCTGGCTCAAATAGCGACGGAAACTTGTTTAGCATTTGGGCTTAGTTTTTGCCTTTGTGCCTTGTTGCCCCCAGTTTCTCAAAAGCCTTCTGGCTCGTAATTGATTGACTCGTCCCCGTGTCCAATTCCATGGAAACTGGAATGCCGTTTAATTTGACTTTCAACATTATCAGAGTGCTTTTGGTTGATGAAAGTGTGTACCCCATACACTTTCTCTTCAGCCTCGGGTTGAGTTGCCTCTCTTACTCGTTCAGCGTGATCCGCGCTGGAGCGGTCATCTTCTGCCGACTCTGCCACGTAGTGAGTCGCAGCACGTTTGCACATTCGCTGGAGGTGCCCCATTGTTCCACAGCCTTTGCACACATAGTGCTTGAATCGACATTGATGGGCTCTATGATTACCCCCGCAGCGCCAACATGGTGTTAATGGATTTGCATTCATGCCCCACAGCGGACTCTGAATCATCCTAGGTTGGCCTCTGCAGGCATGTAGGCCCAGCCATGTACAGTTCTGCCTGCTGAAGGTATTATTTTATGCACAGTACCTGCTAATGAGCTTCGATGTTGAGAAGATATCAGCTTAGAGTTATCATTCGTGGACTATCGTGATGGCCTTGCTCAGATCTTGGGATTCGGCAGACAGCAGTTTGTGAAGAATGACCTCGTGGCCGATTCCAAGCATGAAAAAGTCCCACAACATTTCCCCCAAAAATTCAGCAAATTCGCACGGTCCCGCAAGATGTCTTCGGTCGGCGACATAGCTCGCCACGTCCTGGTCTTTGGAGCGATGGTGCGTATAAAAGCGATACCTGGCCATTAAGATGCTCTCCTTTTGCTTGCGGTGTTCCCGAACCAGCGTACACAACTCTGCATATGTCTTGTCCATTGGTTTCGTCAATGCTAGCAGATTTTTGATGAGGCCATATATCGTGGACCCACAAACAGTGAGGAGAATCGCCCTGCGCTTAACTGCATTACTGTCCGTATCCAGCTCGTTGGCCACGAAGTACTGGTCATGAAACTCAACAAAGGCTTCTCAATCATCACCCTCAACAAATCTCTCAAGAAGACCAACGGCAGCCATAACCGTGTGAAAGTTCATGATCTGTTACTCGTCGCCAATTGTGATGTTCAGAATAACTCCGCAAGGCTGTATGCTGTAAGCTCAAACTGATGTGACCTTAGTCTCTTTAATAAAACTCCAGAGTACTGAAGCAGCATGGCAGACAACCTTTTATACTTGCTTGTGCGGGGTGTGCAGGTGACCCTTGGGTCTCTAACAGGTGTGCCCCCTTGTTGGCAAGTCTTACACTATTATAAAGTTTACATACATAACGCACAGCCTCATTTAAATATTATAATTTCTGGCCTACCTCTCAAGAGCAGATTACTCACTTGACCACCAACCTGCCTCAGTTAAACTGAAATTTTGTGGCAGGTTGCCGTCGGGTTTCCCATTATTAAGAATTTAACCCCTGCCCTCCTGAAGGGGGAGGGGGTTAAAATTCCCCCTCCCCCCAACCCATCCCTTGTGTTTGTCTCTGTCTATAAGTTTGTTTTGACCTATAAAATGGTAATCTGAATAGTTAATTAGTTAATAAACCAGGAAGGTGGGTTAGTTCCCTGTAATACAAAGGAAAAAAAATTGATTATAGCTGGTTTTGAGACGCTAACATCGACTGAGCGCTAAGTTTAGCGCTGGGCGATATTTAGTGCTAGCGATCACGCTATTGATTTACAGCCCCCTAAGAGGGGAGTGGAGCGATGAAAGCAGTGGTGTATATGTCTCAGAGCAATATCGGGGCACTAACCTCGGAGAGCTAATCAAGTTTTGGTGAAGGATTAAAAATCATTGCAAAGCATATACATGTAATGGAATAGCATCCCGGGAGCTGCTTCAGAGGTCAGAACACCAGCTTTCTGTGGCATGATTAGTGCTGGGTGGTAAGTCTGTCGAAGTAAGTGAAGTTTGCTTCCGTGCAGCTACCAGGGAATTGCACACTCATTGACATCACCGTTTCAGTGGCCTTACAGTGCCTGGCACTAAGTATCAGCGCTGCCCGTAAAACATAATCAAATTCTCAAGCGGCGCTAATATCGCTGCGCCCGGGCATCAAACCTTTACCGCTCTGGTATCGCCCCTCGCAAGCGCTAACAGGTGAGGCTAATCCATTCACTTTCTAGCCCATGATGTTTTGTGCTATTGCCTATGATTATCCGCATTGTTCCTCAGAACATATTTGGAACAGCTTTCTGCTTAAAGTGTCATTGTACCTAATTTGCCCAGTATAGCACATAGAGAGCCAGACTATCTGAATCCTGCTGGTCACCGTTCAAAGAAGAGGTACAGTCTGGGGTAGTGACTTTAGTTGAGAAGAGGGAAGCGTCCTTGATTGGCTGAAACTCTCTGTGATTGGAAGCTCAGTGGGCAAAGACTTCTGGGTGGAATTTAAACTCCTGGGCCAGAAAGAGGCCTACAGAAGAGTCAGCCTGTCTGGGGCCCGTCTGAGAGTTGCTGTGGGAAGTCCAACTGATTTTAACAGTTGGGCCTCATTAACATGGCACTGACCGCCTTCGCAAAATAAGAAAACGGCAGGAAGTGGTTTCCCTCCCGTAAATTGGGCAGGTTAAAAGATGCTGGCCACCACAAGACCACTGCGGGGATGGGGGTTCAGGGCCATTAATGATTTGGGAAGGGTGGGGGAGTCTGAACAGGAGATCCTGCTTCTCCCGACTTTACAAAGGAAAGAAATAAACTTAAAGAGGACCCTCTTCTCCTGCTTATCCTCCTCCTGCTAGTTTCAACCACTCAGGCTACCGTTACAATGATATTCAAATCCCAGTGACGTCATTGTGACCTGATCTTCATATTTAAAGCAGGACTCCGCCATCTTCAGGTGGGCGTCCTTGGCACCAGCAATTTAAAATTAGTCAGTTGGTGTTGAGAGGCCAATGATTAAATCTCCTGTTCCATTATACCTGACCCCCACCCAGTTTCCATCAAGCAGGGTAGTTAAAATCCTCCTCCCATCTTATAGAACTCTATTATCATCCTATAGACAGCCCTGAGAGAGAGCAGTCGGTGTCTGAAACTAACAGCTGTCAACTGCGAGGATGAATATACTAAGCCAGCTTAGCCAGGAGAGTTGAGCTGGAGAGAGTTTACAGTAAGTGATGTTCTATTTAAAGTCCGGTTTTATATATTGAGGAGATTGTATAATCACACTATGCTAAACCGTGTGATGTTTTTCACCCAATCTTACATAAACAAAAATCTACTTGTTGGTGCAAAGCCGGTACCATTATTTCCTACAATACAACAGCGACTACATTTCAAAAGTACTTAATTGGCTGTAAAGTGCTTTGGGATGTCCTGAGGTCATGAAAGGTGCTATATAAGCCCCCTCCTCCCACCCCCCCCCCCCCGCGCCCCCAAGCTCTGTACAGCTGGACACAGATCCTGCACTCTGGGGGTCGTCGATGAAAAGGATAATCATTGAGAGGCAACAGATAGTGTGCGACCTACTGACAGGCCTTCAATGCACACTGTCCACAATTGCACAGAGAATGGAGGAGCCCTGCTCAAGCATGAGTAGATTGATGTCACAGGACATTGCAAGGATGTCTTCTTCTATGGATAGAGTGACCAACTCCATAGAATATCAATCACGACATTCAAATGAATCCATGCAGGCCTGCAGACTCTGGATGTCAACATGTCTGGTGCCTTAAATAGGATGGCAGGTACCTACCTTAGCCTTGGCCTTACAGCACGCCACTGATCTGCACCAAGCTGCTCTCAAGCAGACTAATAGGAGTGAAGTGCAGCTGGTCCATGAGAGGGATAATGACAAAAGGGGTCATGGAAACAGAGACTCCACTCAAAGCACTCCCATTGCTCCCTGCTCAGTCAATACCTGACATGTTGCCTCATGTCCCAATGGCCGAGTCTGTTCCTGCACAGGTGCAGCTGGAACAGTCTTTGGCAGGGCCCTCACAGGCTCCAAAATACAGAGGTCGTTGGCCAAGAGCATCTCAGCAGTCAGAGCAGGATGAGCACAGCTTGCCTCTTCCTCTGCTCAAGACACAGGGATTGCACCACATAGGAACAATGGGAAAAGGAAGAGTAAAGCTTTGCAGTTGCACAAGGTATGCACATGGGTGCATGACAAAATGTTACTCTGTTAAGTTTCCGTCCTTTAGTATAAACACATAAAACTTATTATTTTGCATCACTTTATCAGTGTTACCCATTCTTGGTTGCTGGGTTGCAACTTGCTTTTAGAGTTGTTTGTTGAATGGGAAGACATGAATTGATGGGAATCAATGGGGAGAATGTGCAATGGATGATTGGTTGGTACAAGGACTGCTTGTGTCAGTGGGATGGGGTGGAGGGATGAAATGTGCTGTTGGATGTGGTTGTAATATGGGTCTAGTGCTGGTAACTACTTGAACCTTACAACTACAAGGGAACCCCTGACATGCTGGTTCTCTGTTACATTCCAGGGTCATGCTATTTATTACCCAGATGTTGGGCAGTAAAGGGTGCACTTCAGGTCATAGGTTAAAAAAGAATCTAGCTATGGGAGTGGCTGGTGATGCTGAACCTGAGAATATCAAATATAATAACCCAAAAATATGATGCATGACATAAAAAAGAAATAACTTATATTTATGTAGCACTTTTCACATCTTAGGGATATCCTAAAGTTCTTCACAGCTAATGAATTAAATTTTAAGTGTAGTCACTGAAGGGTACAACATTCATGTTAGAAAATGATGGATCCATGACTCACTGTAAGCAATGCCATGGGAGATCTGCTAATATATATTATCTTGCTTTGTGTCATTATTCAAGGACCCACTATTGCCAACTGGTGAAAGTGGATGATTATTAACAATAATGACAGCTTGCTGGCTGTTACTAACATAGTATTCAACATAGTACTGCACTTTGATCCATCATATTCTTTACAATGATGTCTGCTTTGGACAAGTTCTATAAAAAGACTGTGTTGTTCAATCTGTTTATTAAAATTAACATCATTCAGAAGTCCACAGCAGACTAGCTGCCCATTCCTTTATTGTTTAATGCACTGTGAAATGACATGGTTCATATAGATTAAGAATTTTTAGCTTACAAGGCAGAAGGTCACGACAACAATACCTTATGAAATGTCTGCCCTGATATATTACCAAGACAAATGCAGCCCCTACCCCATATGGTATGAAATGTAGTCATCTGTGAAACAATGGTGTGTTTAGGACAGGTGTTATTGATGTCCCTTGGCTTTGTTCTTGGATACATGACTGCCTCTTAGAATGTCAGTGTTCAAAAATGAGGGAGTGAAATTGGCCAGCTATTTTTTTCTGAGAAAATTTTTTCAGAGAATATTTAGCTCCTGGTGAGCTGGGTTGCCAAATTGTGGCAAATTGGGTGTTTTCGCCACAGGAGTGGGGGGGGCCGGGTGCTAAGTAAGGCGCTAATGGTCTCATCTAAGTGTTGCAGAAACGCTATTCACAGTCACTTACCCAACTTCAGCTGAGTTCCATTCATCAATGGGCCTTCAATCCTTAGCTCCAGCTCCATCAGGCTCTTAAAGGGATGTTCACTGGAATCCTCTGATGCTCGTTTTCAGCATTGATCAATTCATTCACTGATCTGTTGAGTCCAGGAAGGAGGTAAAATGGCTGCTGCAAATCCCCCTTCAAGGGAGAGGGCCACCAGATTCAGTGATGTGGCTTTGGAGGCATTTGTGAGGGCCACTAGAAACTAAGAGGGCCTTCCTCTTCCCTGCCTTGGGAAGGCAGCCAACACCACAGGTGTTCCGTGCCATGTGGCAAGAGGTGGCCCAGGTGGTGTCGGAAAGCACTGAGGTGCACAGAAGCCTCACCCAGTGCCGTAAGAAATTCAGCGACCTATGCCGGGTGGTGAAAGTGAGTACAAGCTTCCACACCTCCTCCATACCAGCCTCTCAACCTCTGTCTGCGCACACTGTGCAAACCAACACTTCCATACCACTCAACCACCAAGCATCTGCAGATACTCACACTCACAGCCTCATCTCATGCCTTGCCTACATTCACAGCTATTCAGTCACAACAAGCATATCTTTCACATACATTGCTGGACTCTTACTCACACCTGTTCCTTTCTTTTGCAGGCCAAGATGGCACATAACAGATGGGAGCAGCAGAGGACTGGAGGAGAGGAACCGGACCTGTGACCCCTCTCCGACATTGAGGAGCGAATGTCGCGGCTGATGGGCCCGCAGGTGATGGGCGCTATGGCTGGCGGAGATGTCGATCTCGCTGGAGGCAATAACGGTATTTTTATCCCCTCTCCTCCTCTCATTCCTCTTCCCCTTTCACACCCCACACCAGAATGCTTTGTCACTGTCCGATCCCCACTCCTTCTCTCATACCACTCAACCTAACCCCCGCACCTCCGCCCACCCCACACCTGAATGCTTTATCACATTCCAGCTCCTCGTACTGTCTGCATTGCTTGCTCCATTCCTGTCCCACTGCTCTCGCCTTAATGCAAGTCTTGTGCCATTTATGCTTTCAGATAACCAGGCAAAAGGTGTGCGGCCTGCAACAGATTCTGGAGGGAGAGGAAGACAAGAAAGAGGAGAAGGAGGAGCTGAGCACTGCGTCATTGCATCTCTCACCCGCAGGCACCAGCTCAGAGACTGGTACAACTCGTACCTTAGAGGTTAGCTTAGTAGAGGGGTCCGCACTGGGTGATGCACCGGGGCCTAGCAGGCTGCAGCAAGGCCAAGGGGAAAGGGAACCTCTGGAGCCAGCTCCCCGGAGGACGAGTTTGCATGCAAGTTCTGCTGCACAGATGTCATGCAGTCAGTAAATGCAGGCATCATGTCTCAGACTGCTCTCAAGCAGTCTCAGCTGACTGCTGGCCTCACCGCTGGGTCCATCATAGCCCGCCAGGGATCTCACGGTGTCGCAGCAGCTATCAAACTATGCTCCAGCAAACTGGAGGGGATGCTGAGCTGCTGCCCCGGGGGAGTGGCAGTGGGTCTGTGGAGCAGGAACCTGCTGTCCTCGCTCAGGATGACAGCATGCCTGATCCCACCACTGCCACTCCGCCATTGCATTTGTCGCTGGCCATCACTCAGCCAGCCCAGTCTGCCACCGCCCAACTTAAGGTGCTGCAGCCTGCAGCTGGGCCTTCTATGCCCAGAGCTGGTCGAGGACCTCCTACAAGGACATCTGTGGTCTCTGGCCCTGACACACAGCAGCCTTCTACCAGCTGTGCTGCAACAACAGGGGACACACATCGCCATCATCACCGCACGCAGCTGACCGGGTATTCCCGGCAGGAGCGAGGCACTACCTTGTAGCACCTCTGCAAAATCCCCGCCCAATTCTGCGGGGGTGATTATTGCGCCATGCCCGGGCTAAACAGCAGTCGCTAAATATTGACCTTTCAATATGAATATCACAATGCAGAAAGATCATAAATAAATCAGTCCACGAAAGGTAGCCACTGGCTACAACAGAACGGCTTAAACATTTGCGGACTTACTGCTCTCCGTTCAGGCCCGTTTCTGGAAAAAAATGGCAGCTGCCTCACTTCCACCTGTCCCCAGCGTGGGACTCGGTGGCTACCATTTTAGGGAGGGCCATCGTATTCCCGTTAGCAGCGCTGGCCCTAGAAATGCCACGTCTGCAAACTTAAACCTTTTTGCTGACTTTAACGCTGGGTCCTAAGCAGGCTCAGAAAAGCGAGCGTGCAGCGGACCCAGAGCCTCTGTCAGCGCCTCTTAAAGGGCCACGCACATCTTTTAGGTAAGTTTGGATTTAAGCTTTTGGACTGGGTTTTATTGAGTTTACTGAAGTAGTGGCTTGGTGTAATAGATGTGAAAAGATTTCAAAGTGAGTAGGGAGTGCTGCTGGATACGATACCTGAGATGGTAAAGGAAGGCCTCTGAGAAGACAGAAAATTCTGGAAATACTCAGCAGGTCAGGCAACATCCGTGGAGAGAGAACCAGAGTTCACATCTCAGGTCGAGATGCTGCCTGACCTGCTGAGTATTTCCATCATTTTCTGCTTTTATTTCAGATTTCCAGCATCTGCTCGCAGAGGTAAGAGGAAGACGCAAAAGAGGAGGAAGCAGAAGACAAGGAAGCGGGAGGAAGGATGCATCCCATGCAGCCAACTTCTGGCCGGGATATTCGGGATGGAATCATCTGTCTCCGGTGCTAGTAACCACAAATCCAATTCCCCCGTCAAAATTTGTCCCACACCTTACCTTCCCTCTTTATTGCCTCTTTCTTCCCCTCCCCATTTAAGTGTTCCTTAAGATCTGTTCTTTTCAAACATTCGTCAGTTCTGACGAAGGGTCATCGACCTGAAACGTTAACTCTGTTTTTCTCTCCACAGGTGTTGCCTTACCCGCTGAGATGTCCAGCATTTTCTGTTTTTATTTCAGAGTCCAGCAATCGCAGTATTTTGCCCTTGTATTAATGCCCTTTTACCTCCTCGTTTCCCATTGTCCAGGGCCCCAAGTACTCCTTCCAGGTGAAACAGCGATTTACTTGTACTTTTTGCAATTTAGTAATCTGTATTCGCTGCTCACGATGCGGTCTCCTTGACATTGGGGAGACCAAACACACATTGGGTGACCACTTTGCAGAACATATCCATTCAGTCTGTAAGCGTGACCCTGAGCTTCTGCTGGCCTGTCACTTTAATTCTCTGCTCTACTCCCATTCTGAGCTCTTGGTCCACGATCTCTTACACTGTTCCAATGAAGCTCAATATAAACTCGAGGAACAGCACCTCATCTTTCGATTAGGCACTTTGCAGCCTTCTGGACTCAACATTGAGATCAACAATTTCAGACCATAACCTCTGCCCCTATTTTTTCCACGACAGCCGTTTATGATTGTGCCATTGCCATTTACACCTCTTATAGACTCAACGTTCTTTTCTTTACTTGTCCCATTACCATCTTGTACTATCATACATTTTGTCATTTAATCCCTCCTGCTTTCTATCCTATCACAGACCTTCCCTTTTGCACTTTCCTTCCCTCCCCACTTTCCTTGCCCCTGTACTTGCTTAAAATCTATTACATCTGAAACATTAACTCTGTTTCTTTCTCCACAGATGCTGGCTGACCTGCTGAGTATTTCCAGAATATGAGAAGAAACTAGCAAGAAATATAAAAACAGATTGTAAGAGCTTCTACATGTATGTAAAAAGGAAGAGAATAGCAAAGGTAAACGTTGGTCCCTTAGAGACTGAGACAGGTGAAATTATAATGCGGAATAACGAAATGGCAGAGACTTTAAACAAATATTGGGCAGTAACTTGCGGCCTCTCCGGGTGCGTACTTAAAGAGGGAAACCGGTTGTCGGCATGCAATGCGTATGTGCCAAGAACCGACAATTGCGGATCGCACGCATTCCCCGAGAAGGACCTTCACGCGCAGATATTTGGGTTATTTGCTCACCTCCTGCCCAGTGTATGGTCTGCTTTTACCAGTGTAAGAGTTTTAAAAGATAGAAATATAACATTTTATCAATAATTTTTATATTAAAAACCCTGAGCCCGAAATTCACAATGATTTGGAGCTAAAAGTTTATTTTTGAAGCTAAATGAATTTAGGGCCATTTTACTAGTTTTGCCAGTGGTGTAACGCCGTCCTTAAAAAAATAAGGGCCGATTTTTTCCAGTACCAATTTTGTGACGTCACTCGGGGTCAAACTCAACGATAACGCCATTTTTTGCGAGTTTCGCCAATAAGAATTTTTTTAAGGACAGTGCTAAATACTGTTTTTAAAAAGCTTGCCTTACCTGGTGGAGCAGGATGGAAATTCGCACTAACGCCGCCATCTTGGGTTCTCTTCAACATAAATCCAATCACTGGTTCGTTTACAGTGGGCTCGCGAAAGCTAACTTGCGTCCTCACATTCCGAATTAGCTGGTATTTTTTTAATTGCCACTTTGGAGAAAATAATAACTTTATTTATGGGAAACTATTTTTAGTTCTCCACATTTCGATGCAGCAATGTTCCTCTTTTAAAAGAAGAGTAGTGCAAGGGGGGTGGTGCAGGGGTCTCCTGTGGTCATCCCCCTGCAAAACAGATACACTGCTTTGAGTGCTGTTGGGGGGGATGACTCATCGGGGGAGGGCAGCACGGCCAGGTTCATGGCACCGTGGCTGGCTCTGTTGCACAGGAGGGCGGGAAAAAGAGTGGGAGAGCGATAGTGATAGGGGATTCAATTGTAAGGGGAATTGTAAGCCGCAACCGAGACTCCAGGATGGTATGTTGCCTCCCTGGTGCAAGGGTCAAGGATGTCACGGAGCGGGTGCAGGACATTCTAAAAAGGGAAGGAGAACAGCCAGTTGTCGTGGTGCACATTGGTACCAACGACGTAGGTAAAAAAAAGGGATGAGGTCCTACGAATCAAATTTAAGGAGCTAGGAGCTAAATTAAAAAATAGGACCTCAAAAGTAGTAATCTCAGGATTGCTACCAGTGCCACGTGCTAGTCAGAGTAAGAATTACAGGATAGCGCAGATGAATACGTGGCTTGAATAGTGGTGCAGCAGGGAGGGATTCAAATTCCTGGGGCATTGGAACCGGTTCTGGGGGAGGTGGGACCAATACAAACCGGACGGTCTGCACCTGGGCAGGACCGGAACCAATGTACTAGGGGGAGTGTTTGCTACTGCTGTTGGGAAGGAGTTAAACTAATATGGCAGGGGGATGGGAACCAATGCAGGGAGACAGAGGGAAACAAAAAGGAGACAAAAACAAAAGACAGAAAAGAGATGAGGAAAAGTGGAGGGCAGAGAAACCCAAGACAAAAAACAAATAGGGCCACTGTACAGCAAAATTCTAAAAGGAGAAAGGGTGTCTTAATGCAAGGAGTATCCATAATAAGGTGGATGAATTAACTGTGCAAATAGATGTTAACAAATATGATGTGATTGGGATTACGGAGACATGGCTCCAGGATGATCAGGGCTGGGAACTCAACATCCAGGGGTATTCAACATTCAGGAAGGATAGAATAAAAGGAAAAGGAGGTGGGGTAGCATTGCTGGTTAAAGAGGAGATTAAGGCAATAGTTAGAATGGACATTAGCTTGGATGATGTGGAATCTATATGGGTAGAACTGCAGAACACCAAAGGGCAAAAAACGTTATTGGGAGCTGTTTACAGACCTCCAAACAGTAGTAGTGATGTTGGGGAGGGCATCAAACAGGAAATTAGGGGTGCATGCAATAAGGGTGCAGCAGTTATAATGGGTGATTTTAATTTAGATTGGGCTACCCAAACTGGAAGCAATACGGTGGAGGAGGATTTCCTGGAGTACATAAGGGATGGTTTTCTAGACCAATATGTCGAAGAACCAACTAGGGGGGAGGCCATCTTAGACTGGGTGTTGTGTAATGAGAGAGGATTAATTAGCAATCCCATTGTGCGAGGCCCCTTGGGGAAGAGTGACCATAATATGGTGGAATTCTGCATTAGAATGGAGAATGAAACAGTTAATTCAGAGACCAAGGTCCAGAACTTAAAGAAGGGTAACTTTGAAGGTATGAGGCGTGAATTAGCTAGGATTGATTGGCGAATGATACTTAAGGGGTTGACTGTGGATGGGCAATGGCAGACATTTAGAGACCGCATGGATGAACTACAACAATTGTACATTCCTGGCTGTTGTAAAAATAAAAAAGGGAAGGTGGCTCAACCGTGGCTATCAAGGGAAATCAGGGATAGTATTAAAGCCAAGGAAGTGGCATACAAATTGGCCAGAAATAGCAGTGAACCTGGAGACTGGGAGAAATTTAGAACTCAGCAGAGGAGGACAAAGGGTTTGATTAGGGCAGGGAAAATGGAGTATGAGAAGAAGCTTGCAGGAAACATTAAGACGGATTGCAAAAGTTTCTATAGATATGTAAAGAGAAAAAGGTTAGTAAAAACAAACGTAGGTCCCCTGCAGTCAGAATCAGGGGAAGTCATAACGGGGAACAAAGAAATGGCGGACCAATTAAACAAGTACTTTGGTTCAGTGTTCACTAAGGAGGACATTAACAACCTTCCGGATATTAGAGGGGTCAGAGGGTCTAGTAAGGAGGAGGAACTGAGGGAAATTCTTATTAATCGGGAAATTGTGTTGGGGAAATTAATGGGATTGAAGGCCGATAAATCCCCAGGGCCTGATGGACTGCATCCCAGAGTACTTAAGGAGGTGTCCTTGGAAATAGCGGATGCATTGACAGTCATTTTCCAACATTCCATTGACTCTGGATCAGTTCCTATCGAGTGGAGGGTAGCCAATGTAACCCCACTTTTTAAAAAAGGAGGGAGAGAGAAAACAGGGAATTATAGACCGGTCAGCCTGACATCAGTAGTGGGTAAGATGATGGAATCAATTATTAAGGATGTCATAGCAGTGCATTTGGAAAGAGTTGACATGATAGGTCCAAGTCAGCATGGATTTGTGAAAGGGAGATCATGCTTGACAAATCTTCTAGAATTTTTTGACGAGGTTTCCAGTAGAGTGGACAAGGGAGAACCAGTTGCTGTGGTATATTTGGACTTTCAGAAGGCTTTCGACAAGATCCCACACAAGAGATTAATGTGCAAAGTTAAAGCACATGGGATTGGGGGTAGTGTGCTGACATGGATTGAGAACTGGTTGGCAGACAGGAAGCAAAGAGTAGGAGTAAATGGGTACTTTTCAGAATGGCAGGCAGTGACTAGTGGGGTACCGCAAGGTTCTGTGCTGGGGCCCCAGCTGTTTATATTGTACATTAGTGATTTAGACGAGGGGATTAAATGTAGTATCTCCAAATTTGCGGGTGACACTAAGTTAGGTGGCGGTGTGAGCTGCGAGGAGGATGCTATGAGGCTGCAGAGCGACTTGGATAGGTTAGGTGAGTGGGCAAATGCATGGCAGATGAAGTATAATATGGATAATTGTGAGGTTATCCACTATGGTGGTAAAAACAGAGAAACAAACTATTATCTGAATGGTGACAGATTGGGAAAAGGGGAGGTGCAACGAGACCTGGGTGTCATGGTACATCAGTCATTGAAGGTTGGCATGCAGGTACAGCAGGCGGTTAAGAAAGCAAATGGCATGTTGGCCTTCATAGCGAGGGGATTTGAGTACAGGGGCAGGGAGGTGTTGCTACAGTTGTACAGGGCCTTGGTGAGGCCACACCTGGAGTATTGTGTACAGTTTTGGTCTCCTAACCTGAGGAAGGACATTCTTGCTATTGAGGGAGTGCAGCGAAGGTTCACCAGACTGATTCCCGGGATGGCGGGACTGACCTATGGACCAACTGGGCTTATATTCACTGGAGTTCAGGAGAATGAGAGGGGACCTCATAGAAACGTTTAAAATTCTGATGGGTTTAGACAGGTGAGATGCAGGAAGAATATTCCCGATGTTGGGGAAGTCCAGACCCAGGGGTCATGGTCTAAGGATAAGGGGTAAGCCATTTAGGACCGAGATGAGGAGGAACTTCTTCACCCAGAGAGTGGTGAACCTGTGGAATTCTCTACCACAGAAAGTTGTTGAAGCCAATTCACTAAATATATTCAAAAAGGAGTTAGATGTCGTCCTTACTACTAAGGGGATCAAGGGGTATGGTGAGAAAGTAGGAATGGGGTACTGAAGTTTCCTGTTCAGCCATGAACTCATTGAATGGCGGTGCAGGCTAGAAGAGCCGAATGGCCTACTCCTGCACCTATTTTCTATGTTTCTATGTTTCTCAAACACCGGGCTGTTCCAAAAAGAACCGGTACAACTGTGACTTCAGAAAGTCAGTATCGATCGGCACCCTTTGCAGGTTGGGTATTGAAACGGGTTTTGTGTGAAAAGTTTTTCAAAGTTGTAAAACGTCAATGATGCCATCGACATATTGGAAAAGGGAGCTGATTTAAAGCTTTTGGAGGGAAGGCTGCGTTTACAGATTGAGCTTCTTGTGAGTATATAATTCATTTTTAAGGACATTTAAAGAATGGGGGATATTCTATCTTTGCCATATGTGGAGCGTACTTATGCTATCCTGTCTTATCATTGAGGAAGGCTTATTCATCAGAACATAAGAACGAAGAACAGGAGTAGGCCATACGGCCTTTTGAGCCTGCTCCGCCATTCAATAAGACTGTAAGAGAAGGGATAACCATCCATGGCTAACTAAGGAAATAAGGGATGGTATCAAATTGAAAAAAGGGCATACGGCCAAGACTAGTGGGAGGCCAGAGGATTGGGAAACTTTTAAAAGCCAGCAAAGAACAACCAAAATAAAAATATAGAGAGGGAAGATAGAATATGAAAGTAAACTAGCACGAAATATAAAAACAGATAGTAAGAGTTTCTATAGGTACATAAAAAGGAAAAGAGTGGCTAAAGTAAATGTTGGTCCCCTTGAGGATGAGACTGGGGAATTAATAATGGAGAACAGGGAAATGGCAGAGACGTTGAACAAAACACTAAAAACTTCACAATAGTGGATAATCAAAGGGTTATCGAGAGGGAGAAACTTAATACAATCACTATCACTAATGAAGTAGTACTCGGTAAAATAATGGGACTAAAGACAGACAAGTCCCCTGGACCTGATGGCATGCATCCTCAGGTGTTAAAAGAAGAGGCTGCAGAGATAGTGGATGCATTGGTTGTAATCTACCAAAATTCCCTGGATTCTGGGGCAGTACCAGCGGATTGTAAAACCACAAATGTAACACCCCTATTTAAAAAAGGAGGCAGACAAAAAGCAGGAAACTATAGACCAGTTAGCCTAACATTTGTCGTTGGTAAAATGCTGAAGTCCATTATTAAGGAAGCAATAACAGGACATTTGGAAAAGCATAATTCAATCAAGCAGAGTCAGCATGGTTTTATGAAAGGGAAATCATGTTTGACAAATTTGCTGGAGTTCTTTGAGGATGTAACGAACAGGGTGGATAAGGGGGAACCAGTGGATGTGGTGTATTTGGATTTCCAGAAGACATTCAATAAGGTGCCACATAAAAGGTTACTGCACAAGCTAAAAGTTCACAGGGTTTGGGGTAATACATTAGAGAATTGGCTAACTAACAGAAAACAGAGTCGGGATAAATGGGTCATTTTCCGGTTGGCAAACAGTAACTAGTGGGGTGCTGCAGGGATCGGTGCTGGGGCCTCAACTATTTACAATCTATATTAATAACTTGGATGAAGGGACCGAGTATAATGTAGCCATGTTTGTTGATGATACAAAGATGGGTGGGAAAGCAAATTGTGAGGAGGACACAAAAAACCTGCAAAGGGATTTGTGGCCAGACTTTCCCTAAAGGCCCTCAATGCCCGATTGCACACTGAGATGCACTGCTAATGTTCGGCGAAAAATCTGGCGAGAATTTCCATGTTAAAGGTAAAAGTAAGTAGAATTAATCACCGTGCGAGAAAATGGGCATTGCTCACTCATTCTCAGCGGTTTTCTCGGCGGGTAAGTGCAAAGTTAGGCAAATGGGCGGTCGTTACCGGAATGGACGGTGAGTCGTAAAATTTAGTCCAAGGCTGCAGTTGGGCCGAGGGAGAGGGGAATGCTTAAAAAAAATTTCATTAAAGAAAAATAAACACATAAAGAGCATTCCCAAGACAGTTTTAACACTAATCGCCGTGTTAAAATTAAAAAAAAAATAAGTAAAGAACCTTTAACTTACCTTTCTTTGCAGGTCCCCCCTTCCCGCCCTGTAAAAGCAGTGGTTCTCTCGGCGATCTGGACGTCAGCGGTTGAGGCCAAACTTACGCCCTGGCAGTTGTTCTCGGTGTTGCACATGGGCGGTTTGGTCCAGGCGGGCGACTTCAGATGTGGGCGATAACGTTCAAAAACTTACGTGGAAACTCTCGCCGGGCAAAAAAACAGCTGTAATGCCGATAAAATCACCGACAATGAAGCTGAAAGTCTGGCCCTTAGACAAGCTAAGTGAGTGGGCAAAAATTTGGCAGATGGAGGATATTTCCACTCATGGGGGAAACTAAAACTAGGGGTCATAGTCTCAGAATAAGGGGCTGCCCATTTAAAACTGAGATGAGGAGGAATTTCTTCTCTCTGAGGGTTGTAAATCTATGGAGGCTGGGTCATTGAATATATTTAAGGCAGAAATAGATAGAATTTTGAGCGATAAGAGAATAAAGGGTAGTGGGCAGGGAAGTGGAGCTGAGTCCATGATCAGATCAGCCATGATCTTATTAAATGGCGGAGCAGGCTCGAGGGGCCAGGTGGCCTACCCCTGCTCCTATTTCTTATGTTCTTATGTACATGTGTGTCCTGCACCACCTCCAATTGTAATGTCACCGTCTCTTCCTCTAATCCTCCCCACCCCACCCCTGAATAAAAATACTGTCGTCTTCCTGCTCCTGGTCATTCTCGTCCTCATCCTGATCGGCTGCTATAACTTGTTCAGTATAGCCGAGGTCGGCAGGCTCATCCAATTCTGGTTGTGGCACGGTAGTGGAGCCTTCTGCTTCATTATTGGATGTCTGTGCAACATCTTCAAAATATAACAGAACACATCGTATAAATCGAAGCGTAGCCCACACAGTACTTAACATTGAGCCAACCCAGACTGTGGATTTTGCAGGACTTACCCTCTCTCTGCAACCTGGGCCCAGCTTCAGCATGGGTGGTCGATCTTCTTGCGCTATCAATAATACCTACGACCCTCATTTCTAAGGGTGTTAGTGGCTGCAGTCTTGCCGGACCTCCAGTTTTTGTCCACTCTTGGTGGATGTTGGACAACTTCTTCTGCAAAGATGGCAATAGAAATTTTTAGGAGAGGGGTCTTCTGTTGTCGTGGCACACATGGATAATTGTAGTGCATAAATGAAAATATTACTTACTCTAACTACTTGGCAAAATCCTGCCACTTCTTCCAGCACAGCTTGTCGTCCCTCTGGATGGACGCCACTGCTGAAACCTGCTCTGCAATATGCTTTCAAGTTTGAGCCATCGCTGCAAGTTTCAGTTTGCCAGCACCCTTCTTGCCAATCTGTTGCCATCCACTTTCCAAAGCAGCTACCAGTGCATCATTGGCATCTTGGGTGAACTTCCTGGCCCTTTTCCTTTCCAATTCACAGTCCATTTTACGTTTTCAAGCTCCTGTACGGAAGTACTGTAAGCATCGGCGTAAACATCGACAGCATCGGCATAAACAATATGGACTTTAATTTTTGGACATTGCTTTTTCATATTTCAGAAGAGCTGGGACAGGCCCAGGCATGTTCCACAGGAATACACATCAGGTTGGCGGGGATAGTCTGGGATGGCTGAAAGCAAATGGAGGACCCTTTTGTCATGTAATGGGAACCCATCAGTGAGAGATCAGGTAAACTGGTCAGTGCTCAAGCTATCAAAATGACTGAGAGCCCTGGAGCACGGGAACCTCAGGGCAAAGGAAGCTATTGGCCAGCCAGACTCATTGAAGCCTTTATCCCCAGGAAGTGCCCAGTAACAAAGGTACAGGCCGAAGATGTGATTCATTGTTCTTTAGTTGGACTGCCTCAGCAAAGGACTAGTTTTTGGCGTGAGGATTCAGCAAGCATTTTTCAGGTATAAGTTTACTGCCATCTCTCTCTCTCCTCTTCTACACTTGCTTGCTTCATTCAAAGCATTCAAGGACTGAGCACTCCGCCTGGGACGAAGAGAAGAAACCATCTACGAGCAAAGAGAGCCTCGCTATTTCGACTAGGAAGCTGACCTTGAGACTGGACTTAGAAACCACAGATTGGTACAGCACCAGAAGAGACGCCTCATCAGGAGAAGCAGTGAGTCGGCCACAGGGGTAACTGGTGAGCATTATCCCAGCCCACACATCCTTTAGACCACCGCATAGTGTGAAGGGTTGTCGTGTGTCCCAACCAAGCTTTAGGGGTTTAGTGGGGAGGTATCTGCGTGGATCATAGGCATACGCACAGTCTGTTGGACAGATTCGGTGGCGCCCTATTGAGTAAAGCAGGGGTGTTTTAGTTGTGGGTACTTTGTGATAGGGGCCTGTTCAGACGCGCCAGTGTTGTGTGTTGTACTGTTTGTTTTACGCCTCCAGGGTGTGTTTTACTGGAAGCAGGTGTGTGGTTTAATTTGAATAAAAGCATTGTGACGGTTGAGTCCGAAAGATCTGTCTATAACTGAGTATTCTGTTCACTACTAATAAGTCTAGAACTGTTGTAAGGAGGGGTGATTCGAAACCACTAAGGTCAAAACCACTCAGAAATCACCTGCAAATTACAATGGTCTTTAAAAATGGCTGATCCAGACTAGGAAATGTATTGCGCATGCGTGGACACACCCGTCACCTGGAAAACAGGTGATTTTTTTTCTTTTTCTGCGCATGTGCACAATGGGTGTTATTTTTATCATGAAAAATTTTAGCTCCATCCTTAAAAACTGAGGTATTTTTGCACTACGCCAAAACTTTAAAAATGTTTGGCGAAACGTAGTCCTTATTTTTTTGCCGCTATTTCGGCATTAAAAAATCAGCTGTTAATTGAAAATAGCGCCAAAAAACGGAGCTATTTTTCAAAGTGGAAAGTTTAGCCCCTGTTCTTTAAGATAAGTTTATTTTTATCCCTACATTAAAAAAATTCAAAAAAAAATGTTTTTGTCTAAAATATTTAATTAAATTCAATTTCAATTCATTTTAAATATGTAAAAAGTTTTTCTTATTTATTTAAAATGTTTGTGTTTTTCAGGGTATCCCCATTCACAAAAATGGTGATATCCATACAAACGACAAATGGAATTCACCATCACTGTAAATGTGGATTCTCCATTTTAATTGATTGGTCCAGCCCATGTGATCCCAGGTTGCACTTACGTTCCTGGGATGTGTGAGCCCATGCGCTGCACTGCAAATGGAAGCCTCGGACCACAAGTATATGTTCCTCCAGGTACTTTCGTAAAAAAAATTTGGTTGGAGGCGTCCACCCGCAGGAAGCCACCAACCGCAATTTCTGGGCCATTTTGTTTCTGTCTTCCCAGTAGAAGTCACAAAAATCATATCAAAAAGTAGCGGGGAACCAAATGGCTAATGAAAGTGAGGAACTTAAAGTAATGAATGTCAGTAGAGCACAAGTACTTGAGAAATGAATGGGACTAATAGCCAACAAATCCTCTGGACCTGATGGTCTACATCCTAGGGTTCTAAAAGAGGTGGTTGCAGAGATAGTGGATGCATTGGTTGGGATCTTCCAAATTCTCTAGATTCTAGAATGCTCCCAGCGGATTGGAAGGTAGCAAATGCAACCCCGCTATTCAAGAAAGGATGGAGAGAGAAAACAAGGAACTACAGCGGCCAGTTAGCCTGACATATGTTGTCAGGAAAATGGTAACAGGGCACTTAGAAAATCATGAATAGACAGAGTCAACATGGTTTTAACAAATTTATTGGAGTTTTTTGAGGATGTAACTGCATTACAAATAGCAGATGTGGGTAGTCTACCTCAAGTGTAAATGCACAAGCTCACATCCTTGCTTTCATCCTCTTAACATAAGAACATAAGAAATAGGAGCAGAAGTAGGCCACCTGGCCCCTTGAGCCTGCTCCACCATTCAATAAGATCATGGCTGATCTGATCATGGACTCAGCTCCACTTCCCTGCCCGCTCCCCATAACCCTTTATTCCCTTATCGCTCAAAAATCTGTCTATCTCCGCCTTAAATATATTCAATGACCCAGCCTCCACAGCTCTCTGGGGCAGAGAATTCCATAGATTTACAACCTTCTTCCTTACCTGAAAAAAAAAACAAGCCTAGAGGAACATCAATTGCAATTACTTATGGATGAGCTGTGCTCACATTGAGATCCCATCAAAAAGAAAAAAGAGGATTTCGTGCCTGACCTCAGTGACATTGCCATCAAACTGATTATTAAAATGACACTCATGAATATTCTGTGCAAGAGCAGTTTACGTCATCTATAAACGCCAGCTGGAAGTTTATGCGGCATGTCATTTGAGTGGGAATCTGGTGAAATGGATTCCTGCCAAGTTCCCAGTCCACACTCATTTCTTTCACATCCGACTGAATTTTCTACCCTGCCAACCATTTTATAAGCAGCATACAATAAAAGAAAAAGGGAATTCTGGTACGGAGATCTGTGAGATCAATTCTCGGCCTTCATAATTTTCTATCTTATAGTTTCAGTGAACAAAGAGTCAGGGTGGCTGGGAATTGGATGCACTGAACTTTGCACCCAAATTTCCAATATGCATTACGTTTGCGTTAAATTCTGCAGAACCTCGTAAGGAGGAGTAAACGGGGCCTCCTAATCCAGCAACGCAGCCTCATAGGGACCCAGTGTTTTCTTGGCGACTGATATTCCCAGTGAAAATAGCGCCCCCAAAGAATGCCACTTTATGAAGGGAGTTGAGGAGACCAAAAGATTATCTTTCCTGACCTGGTTGCTGTATCCAGCTTCCTAAACAGGTGAGTGGCAGGGTGTTGTCCTGGTACTGCTGAAACCTGCCATTCTTACATAAATAGAAGGACTTCCCCTTGATCCCACAAAGTATCATGGGATATGGACATCATGGATTTTCAAGGCCTTACTGTTTTTGTTACTCTTGCTGCATTTACTTATATTAACAATTGAGGTATTTTACCCCCTGTCGCATCACTGTATGTCAAAGTGCCTTTTTGCTAAGTAAAATTTATATTAAAGGGGTAATTTGACAAGCCTCCGCTTCTAGTGTGGAGTCTCACTAGTTTTAGAAGTATTCCTATACTGTTATAGCCCTGTGTTTGATGGATGTCCCAATTAGCGAGGCTACATGCTGGGTACAAAGCCTTGTGAAACTAGCCCTTTCATCTTGATTGGTAAATTGTTAGCTATTGTGGTCTCAAACCTTTGCACTGACATCAAGAACTAGTAAAATTTTTGAATTCCCATGAGCAACTATTTCTATTGCTCTCTAACTCAACCAATGGAACCTCCTCACAACTATTGCACGGAGATCTCCAAAGAACATTTAATTCTATGAAGGATTGATAACCATATGTATTGGACTGACATACACAGCACACAAGAGTGTAATAGAATGTTTTGATGTTTATAAAACTGAACAGCACATTTCGTACTGAAGGTCCCAGACTCATTTTAAGGTGCATATTCAGGGATGGAAAGCTTATGAGTAATACAAGTTTTAAAAAAAATCTATTTTCTGAAAATGACATAATGTTGGCATCGGTGTTGGGAAAATTGATGCAATTTATTTAAGCTGTACAATTTGTGACAGCTTAAGAACAACAAGGCAACGGGAGCGGATGGAATACCCACTGAGGCACTAAAGTATGGCAGAGAGGCATTATTGGCACGAATACATGACCTCATCTCTCTCAGCTAGAAGGTGGCGAGCATGCCGGGATATCTCAGAGATGCAGTGATTGTGACCATCTTTAAAAAAGGGGACAAGTTCGACTGCGGCAACTACAGAGGAATCTCCATGTTATCAGCCACTGGGAAAGTTGTGGCGAAAATCCTCCTCAACCGTCTTCTCCCTGTGGCTGAGGAGCTCCTCCCGGAGTCACAATGCGGATTTCGTCCTCTGCGGGGTACAACGGATGCGATTTTTACAGCGCAACAGCTGCAAGAAAAATGCAGGCAACAGCACCAACCCTTGTACATAGCCTTCTTTGACCTTACAAAGGCCTTTGACACTGGCAATCGTGAGGGGCTATGAAGTGTCCTCCTCCGTTACAGCTGCCCCCAAAAGTTCATCACCATTCGCCGCCTGCTCCTCAACGATATGAAAGTCATGATCCTGACCAATGGATCCATTACAGACCCAATCCACATCCGGACCGGGGTCAAGCAGGGCTGTGTCATCACGGCAACCCTCTTCTCAATCTTCCTCGCTGCAATGCTCCACCTCTCACTCAACAAGATCCCCGCTGGAATGGAACTAAACTACAGAACCAGTGGGAACCTGTTCAACCTTCATCACCTCCAGGCCAGATCCAAGACCGTCCCAGCCTCTGTCATCGAATTGCAGTACGCGGACGACGCATGCGTCTGCGCACATTCAGAAGCTGAACTCCAAGTCATAGTCAACATCTTCACTGAGGCGTATGAAAGCATGGGCATTTCACTAAACATCCGTAAGACAAAGGTCCTCCACCAGCCTGACCCCGCCACAGAGCACTATCCCCCAGTCATAGAAACATAGAAACATAGAAAATAGGTGCAGGAGAAGGCCATTCGGCCCATCGAGCCTGCACCGCTATTCAATGAGTTCATGGCTGAACATGCAACTTCAGTACCCCATTCCTGCATTCTCGCCATATCCCTTGATCCCCTTAGTAGTAAGGACTACATCTAACTCCTTTTTGAATATATTTAGTGAATTGACCTCAACAACATTGTGTGGTAGAGAATTCCACAGGTTCACCACTCTCTGAAGAAGTTTCTCCTTATCTCGGTCCCAAATAGCTTACCCCTTATCCTTAGACTCTGACCCCTGGTTCTGGACTTCCCCAACATTGGGAACATTCTTCCTGCATCTAACCTGTCTAAACCAGTCAGAATTTTAAACGTTTCTATGAGATCCCCTCTCATTCTTCTGAACTCCAGTAAATACAAGCCCAGTTGATCCAGTCTTTCTTGATATGTCAGTCCCGCCATCCCGGGAATCAGTCTGGTGAACCTTCGCTGCACTCCCTCAACAGCAAGAATATCCTTCCTCAAGTTAGGAGACCAAAACTGTACACAATACTCCAGGTGTGGCCTCACCAAGGACCTGTACAACTGTAGTAACACCTCCCTGCCCCTGTACTCAAATGCCCTCGCTATGAAGGCCAACATGCCATTTGCTTTCTTAACCGCCTGCTGTACCTGCATGCCAACCTTGAGTGACTGATGTACCATGACACCCAGGTCTCGTTGCACCTCCCTTTTTCCTAATCTGTCACCATTCAGATAATAGTCTGTCTCTCTGTTTTTATAACCAAAGTGGATAACCTCACATTTATCCACATTATACTTCATCTGCCATGCATTTGCCCACTCACCTAACTTATCCAAGTCACTCTGTAGCCTCATAACATCCTCCTCGCAGCTCACACTGCCACCCAATTTAGTGTCATCCGCAAATTTGGAGATACTACATTTAATCCCCTCATCTAAATCATTAATGTACAATGTAAACAGCTGGGGCCCCAGCACAGAACCTTGCGGTACCCCACTAGTCACTGCCTGCCATTCTGAAAAGTACCCATTTACTCCTACTCTTTGCTTCCTGTCTGCCAACCAGTTCTCAATCCACGTCAGCACCCTACCCCCAATCCCATGTGCTTTAACTTTGCACATTAATCTCTTGTGTGGGACCTTGTCGAAAGCCTTCTGAAAGTCCAAATACACCACATCAACTGGTTCTCCCTTGTCCACTCTACTGGAAACATCCTCAAAAAATTCCAGAAGATTTGTCAAGCATGATTTCCCTTTCACAAATCCATGCTGACTTGGACCTATCACATCAACTCTTTCCAAATGCGCTGCTATGACAGCCTTACTAATTGATTCCATCATTTTACCAACTACCGATGTCAGGCTGACCGGTCTATAATTCCTTGTTTTCTCTCTCTCTCCTTTTTTAAAAAGTGGGGTTACATTGGCTCCCCTCCACTCGATAGGAACTGATCCAGAGTTTATGGAATGTTGGAAAATGACTTGTCAATGCATCCGCTATTTCCAAGGACACCTCCTTAAGTACTCTGGGATGTAGACCATCAGGCCCTGGGAATTGTCAGCCTTCAATCCCATCAATTTCCCCAACACAATTTCCCGACTAATAAGGATTTCCCTCAGTTCCTCCTTCTTACTGGACCCTCTGACCCCTTTTATATCTGGAAGGTTATTTGTGTCCTCCTTAGTGAATACCAAACCAAAGTACTTTTTCAATTGGTCTGCCATTTCTTTGTTCCCCGTTATTACTTCACCTGATTCTGACTGCAGGGGACCTACGTTTGTCTTTACTAACCTTTTTCTCTTTACATATCTATAGAAGCTTTTGCAGTCCATTTTAATGTTCCCTGCAAGCTTCCTCTTGTACTCTATTTTCCCTGCCCTAATCAAACCCTTTGTCCTCCTCTGCTGAGTTCTAAATTTCTCCCAGTCCCCGGGTTCGCTGCTATTTCTGGCCAATTTGCATGCCACTTCCTTGGCTTTAATACTATCCCTGATTTCCAGAGATAACCACGGTCGAGTCATCTTCCCTTTTTTATTTTTACCCCAGACATGGATGTACAATTGTTGTAATTCATCCATGCGGTCTCTAAATGTCTGCCATTGCCCATCCACAGTCAACCCCTTAAGTATCATTCGCCAATCTATCCTAGCCAATTCACGCCTCATACCTTCAAAGTTACCCTTCTTTAAGTTCTGGACCATGGTCTCTGAATTAACTGTTTTATTCTCCATCCTAATGCAGAATTCCACCATATTATGGTCACTCTTACCCAAGGGGCCTCGCACAACGAGATTGCTAATTAATCCTCTCTCATTACACAACACCCAGTCTAAGATGGCCTCCCCCCTAGTTGGTTCCTCGACATATTGGTCTCGAAAACCATCCCTTATGCACTCCAGGAAATCCTCCTCCACTAAGTTGGTTCCAGTTTGGTTAGCCCAATCTATATGCATATTAAAGTCACCCATGATAACTGCTGCACCTTTATTGCATGCACCCCTAATTTCCTATTTGATGCCCTCTCCAATATCACCACTACTGTTTGGAGGTCTGTACACAACTCCCACTAGCGTTTTCTGCCCCTTGGTATTCCGTAGCTCCACCCATACAGATTCCACATCATCCAAGCTAATCTCTTTCCTTACAATTGCATTAATTTCCTCTTTCACCAGCAACGCCACCCCGCCTCCTTTTCCTTTTATTCTATCCTTCCTGAATGTTGAATACCCCTGGATGTTGAGTTCCCAGCCCTGATCATCCTGGAGCCATGTCTCTGTAATCCCAATCACATCATATCTGTTAACATCTATTTGCACAGTTAATTCATCCATTACGGATACTCCTTGCATTAAGACACAAAGCCTTGCAGCATGCAGAAACCAGACTCAGGCAGCGGAAGGAGCGTGCAGCAAACCAGTCCTACCCACCCTTTCCTTCAACCACTGTCTGTCCCACCTGTGATAGAGACCGTATTGGACTGTTCAGTCACCTAAGAACTCATTTTTAGAGTGGAAGCAAGTCTTCCTCGATTTTGAGGGACTGCCTATGATGACAATTTGTGAATACAGCATGGCTTTTATTCCAACGTGATTATTGAAAAACTAAGTAAGGGATTTTATTTTATTCATTTTCTTGGAAGGTTATCAGCTGCTAATAGTAGTTCAGCTTCCAATGAAGGTCACTGTTTGGTGATGTAACATGTATATTGCTCAGTGTAAAATGTAAAATCTGCCCTGGAGCCAGATATATACCTCATCTTTAATGTGGAAAAATATATTAAGCCAGACTGGCATCCATTTGCACTACCAATTGATTCACCTGTTGACTATTAAAACAATAATAGATTTATACACAGTTTTTCCCAGCTTAAGAAAGGAAGAAAAAAAAAGAATTGCATTTATATCGTCCAGTCACTCTGCACCTCCATCCTCGACCAGGGCAGCCTGAGGGTGCTCTGCTTCTTCCTTGAACGGAGGCCCAACCAGTTCCGACCTACCACCACCTTCCTCTGCCACGCTGAACTTGCTCTTACATTGAACAACTTCTCCCTTGTCTTCACTGACTTCCTCCAAGTAAAAGGTGTCGCTATGGGAATCATATGGGTCCTAGCTGTGTCTGCCATTTTGTGGATTATGTGGAATGTTGTTTACGTAATTAAACAGACTAACTTAACCAGGAGTAAAGTAACTTAATAGTGTCTTTATCACAACTCCCAAATGGTGTCCCAAAAGCAGCATGAAGCAGCATGTTTACAACAGTGTGTGTATAGCTCCCGCAGGGTACTAATGCCTGTCTAGTGTCCTGTAACAAACAAATAGAGTATGAACACAACATATTTCCCCCCTTCTGAAAACACAGTCTATGAACAGACAAAGTCCTTGCGATAGCCAGGCCATATTCTGGTGTTTGATCGAGGTTATCAGTTGGGAAACAGAACGGTGCCTCTGTTCCATCCTGCTGGTCTGTTGGCCTGTGAGTTGGGATCAGTCTACGAGCGTTCCATCGAGTTCCATCAGTGAGCTCGTAGATGTGAGGCTGAACTTTCGCCTGATCTGTTTTAGAGGCGAAAGTGAAGATGCGAACTTATGACTACGGTTTGGGCGCTTAACTCTGACCCGATCTCCGTTCTTCAATTGGGGCTTTCGAGCTCATCGTTTTGTATCAGTGTACGACTTTGCTTTTCGTTGGCGTTCTGAAATCTGGAATGCGAGTGTGGTTATCTTTGTGCTAGGTTTGGCTGGGGGTATGAGAATATCCAGTAGCCAGAAAAGATTCCACCCAATTATGAGCTCAGCGGGTGTCTTCCCCATTAGCAAGTGCTTTGTCGACCGGTATGCGCGGAGCATGATTTAAATCGCTTCATCGAATGTTTGGCCTGCTGTGAGTTTGGCTTTCAAACTCTCTTTGATGACGCGGTTAAATCGCTCAACAAGGTGATACTCGATAGCATGACGAGTGAGGAAATCTGCAAACTGGGCGGACACAAACTGTGGTCCATTGTCAGTGATTATGATCTCTGGGAGGCCCCACTTTGTGAACATACGCTGCACAATAGTGACATAAGAACATAACAAATAGGAGCAGGAGTAGGCCATTTGGCCCTTCGAGCCTGCATCACCATTCAATAAGATCATGGCTGATCCTTCACCTCAGTACCCCATTCCTGCTTTCTCTCCATACCCCTTGATCCCTTTAGCCATAAGGGCCATATCTAACTCCCTCTTGAATATATCCAATGAACTGGCATCAACAACTCTTTGCGGTAGGGAATTTCACAGTTTAACAACTCTCTGAGTGAAGAAGTTTTTCCTTATCTCAGTCCTAAATGGCTTACCCCTTATCCTAAGACTATGTCCCATGGTTCTGGACTTCCCCAACATCGGAAACATTCTTTCTGCATCTAACCTGTCCAGTCCTGTCAGAATTTTATATGTTTCTATGAGATCCCCTCTCATCCTTCTAAACGCTAGTGAATACAGGCCCAGTTGATCCAGTCTCTCCTCATATATCAGTCCAGCCATCCTGGGAATCAGTCTGGTGAACCTTCGCTGCACTCCCTCAAGAGCAAGAACGTCCTTCCTCAGATTAGGAGACCAAAACTGAACACAATATTCCAGGTGAGGCCTCACCAAGGCCCTGTACAACTGCAATAAGACCTCCCTGCTCCTATACTCAAATCCCCTAGCTATGAAGGCCAACATACCATTTGCCTTCTTCACCGCCTGCTGTACGTGCATGCCAACTTTCAATGACTGATGTAGCATGACACCCAGATCTCGTTGCACCTCCCCTTTTCCTAATCTGCCACCATTCAGATAATAGTCTGCCTTCGTGTTTTTGCCCCCAAAGTGGATAACCTCACATTTATCCACATTGTACTGTATCTGCCATGCATTTGCCCACTCACCTAACCTGTCCAAGTCACCCTGCACCTCTTAGCATCCTGCTCACAGTTCACACCGCACCCAGTTCAATGTCATCTGCAAACTTGGAGATATTACACTCAATTCCTTCATCTAAATCATTAATGTATGTTGCAAAGAGCTGGGGTCCCGGCACTGAGCCCTGCGGCAACCCACTATTCACTGCCTGCCATTCTGAAAAGGACCCGTTTATCCCGACTTTCTGCTTATTGTCTGCCAACCAGTTCTCTATCCATGTCAGTACATTACCCCCAATAACATGTGCTTTAATTTTGCACACTAATCTCTTGTGTGGGACCTTGTCAAAAGCCTTTTGAAAGTCCAAATACATCACATCCACTGGTTCTCCCTTGTCCTAGTTACATACTCAAAAAATTCCAGAAGATTTGTCAAGCATGATTTCCCTTTCATAAATCCATGCTGACTTGGACCGATCCTGTCACTGCTTTCCAAATGCGCTGCTATTTCACCTTTAAAAATTGATTCCAACATTTTCCCCGCTACTGATGTCAGGCTAATCAGTCTATAATTACCTGTGTACACTCTCCCTCCTTTTTTAAAAAGTAGTGTTGCATTAGTTACCCTCCAGTCCATAGGGACTGATCCACATTCGATAGATTGTTGGAAAATGATCACCAGTACAGCCACTATTTCTAGGGCCACTTGCTTAAGTACTCTGGGATGCAGACTATCAGGCCCCGGGGATTAATCAGCATTTAATCCCATCAATTTCCCTAACACAATTTCTCGCCTAATAAGGATATCCTTCAGTTCCTCCTTCTCACTAGACCCTCGGTCCCCTAGTACTTCTGAAAGGCTATTTGTTTCTTCCTTCGTGAAAACCGAACCAAAGTATTTGTTCAACTGGTCTGCCATTTCTTTGTTCCCCATTATAAATTCACCTGAATCTGACTGCAAGTTTGCCTTCACTAATCTTTTTCTCTTCACATATCTATAGAAGCTTTTGCAGTCAGTTTTTATGTTCCCGGCAAGCTTCCTCTCATAATCTTTTATTCCCCCTCCTAATTAAACCCTTTGTCCTCCTCTGCTGAATTCTAAATTTTTCTGGAATCAACCTTCTCTGAACATCCTCCAATGCAAGTATATCTTTCCTTAAATACGGAGACCAAAACTGTATACAGTACTCTAGGTGTGGCCTCACCAATAACATGTACAGTTGTAGCAGGACTTCTCTGCTTTTATACTCTATCACCCTTGCAATAAAGGCCAACATTCCATTTGCCTTCCTCATTATTTGCTGTACCTGCATACTAATTTTTCGTGTTTCATTGTACAAGAACCCCCAGGTCTCTCTGTACTGTAGCACTTTGCAATTTTTCTCCATTTAAATTATAATTTGCTTTTCTATTATTTCTGCCAAAGTGGATAACCTCACATTTTCCCACAATGGTGATGATCGTTGATGAGGTCACTGAACTTGTAGCGATTTCTGGCCATTTAGAATGCAGGTCATGTGCTACAACAAGGAAACGCAGGTGCTGTGGGGCTGCTTCAACTGGACCGAAGATATCCGACTGAAGTTGTTGCCATGGTCATTGACGCTGGTCGGATGTTTGTGGTCTTTTTGCTCAGACTGCATGCTTCACAGTGAGAGACAAACTCCTCGATGCGAATGTCAATCCCAAGCCACCATACTGAATCGCGACATCTCTGCTTCATGCGGACAATGCCAGGGTGTCCATTGTGTGCCAATGAGAGAACGCGCTGTTGAAGCGACTTAGTAATTACTGCTCTATCACCACGAGCTAGGCAGCCATCGTTACAAATGGAAAATTAATCGCAAAGTCTGTGGAATATTTTCAGCTCTTTCGGAATTTGCTTAGTAGACCCAGTCTGGAGGAAGTGGCACGTGTGCTGGAGTGAGCTGTGATTCGGTTTTGAGTTTGTCGCAGGAGACAAGGTTTCTGATGGACTGAGTGATGATTGACGTAATAATTGTGTCGTCATCTATGAACAAGTCAGCACCAGAGTCCGAAGCAGGTGCCGAGCGGCTGAACATGTCAGCTGTGTGATTGTGACTGCCAGCGATGTACTGAACATCAAAGTTATACTGATGAAGGCGATTTGTAGTGGTCTCTGCCCAGAGCCTGTTGTAGCGAGTAGCGTAGTTAGCGCTTGGTGATCCGTACGGAGGGTAAATTTCCTGCCATAAAGGTAGATGTGCCAGCCTTCACATGCCAGCCTTCGCTTTCCCCTGTAGAGTATTTACATTCTGCAGACAAGAGCGTGCAAGAGGCGAAGGTGACTGGGCGTTCCAGGCTGTCAATCCATTGCGAGAGCACAGCACCCATGGCGGTGCCTAATGCATCCGCGGTGATGTACATAGTGACATTCCGATCAAAGTGCGCGAGGATAGGAGGGGGATGTGATTTTCTCCTTAAGCATGGTGAATGGTTGAGCCTGGGAATCTGTCCATTCCCAAGGGACATCCTTGTGCAGCAACTTGTGAAGTGGTTCGGCAATGTGCGCGTAATGCGGGACGAACTTCAGATAGAAGTTGCAAGTGCCAAGGAATGATGAAAGTTTGATGTTGGTAGCCTCCTGAATTCGCTGGATCATGTCAATGTTGTCTGTGCTATGTATTGAGCTGTAGAATTCTGAAGACAGTTCGCGATGGTAAGAAGAAGGTACTTGTCGAGGATGATGGCCTCGTTGATCTCTTTCACGTCGATGTACAGGCAGATCTCCCCATTGTTACGCCAAACAATGACTACATTCGAGATCCAGGGTGAGAAGTCAATGCTCTCAATGATTCCCTGAGATTTGAGTCATGTTAATTCTGTGGATACTTGGTCGGGAACCGCGAACGGGAGATGGTGAGGTCGCTGCGTAACAGGTTTGACGGAAGGGTCAACGCGGATACTATGGCAGAATTTTGTTGTCACTCCAAACCCTGTGAAGATTGAGGGATAGTGCTTGTCAAAGTCCACCGTGTACACAGGTCGTAAACTTTGAACCCAAGCTTGTCAAAAAGATTAACACCCATGAGGCTTCGTCCCTTCGCGACATGAAAGGAAAAGTTCTCCAATGTTATGTCCTTGTAGTATATCGGGACAGGTATGGCCCCAAGTACCTCAATTTTGGAGTCGGAGTACGCATGTAGAGTGGAAGTTGCGGGCTGCGGTTGACAGTGCGTGAAGTGGGTTTTGTACACAGCCTCGCTCAATATGGAGACTTTGGCTCTAAGGTCAATGAGGAGGCAGATGGGCATGCCATCAATTTTATATCACAGTCCTTGAATTTTCCTGAACCGATGTGTAAAATTTCACTAACGGTGTAAACCATACTGGGTTCATCACTATCGGGATTGTCCACATGTCGAATATCTGCGATGAGTGACAGACACTAGCAAAATGGTTCATTTTACCACATGCAGAACATTTATTCCCACGTGCAGGGCAGTTAGGTCTCTTTGCTGAATGTGATTTGTCCCCACAGTTAAAGCAGTGGAAGTTAGGCTCGCGATCCATAGTGGGTGGCTTATTACTCGCCCTGAGTCTCTGCTGTGATTTCCGCTTTGGACGAATGCCTTGCACATGGGCTGTAGCTGAAGTCTGCTGCACAGGGGGAGCAGGGGATCTGATCACTTTTGAATCAGAAAGAGCTGATTTGATTTGGATGGCCAAATTAGTTGCTTTTTCCAATGTCAATTTGTCATCCTCCATTAGCAAGTGTTCCTGAATGTGGGGCATCGTTTTTTTCTCAATAATTTGATCCCTGATCATTTTCTCTGTGAGAGCTCCAAAGTTCCACTTAGCGGCCAGTTCAGTTAATGAAATGATATACTGTTTGATTGGTTCACCGTCCCCTTGGCCCCTTTGATGAAATTTGTATCTCTCCATCATGATACTTTTCTTTGGCCCAAAATATTTCTCGGGGTGCTTAGGTCATACGACTCCGTGTTTTCGATTTGGCCAAAGATGCATTGGCCTTCGGTGCCGAGGCAGTGGATAAGTATTGCATGGCGGCGAGCTTGTGTTACGTTGTCACCGTCTAACCCATTCGCCATGATGTACACAGAAAAGCTTTTAATCCAGCTCAGCCACGGAATTGGAGGGTCACTGGGTGTGGAGAGGAAAGGCGGGCGGGAAGGGGTGCTAGGGAGGTTAATTTGATTCACCCTCATCGCCAAATTATGTTGTGTACGTAAATAAACAGACTAACTGAACCAGGAGTAAAGTAACTTAACTGTGTCCTTTATAGCAACTCCCAAAATGGTGTCCCAAAACCAGCATGAACCAGCATGTTTACAGCTCCCACAGGGTCCTAATGACTGTCTAGTGTCCTGTAACAAACAAATAGAGTATGAACATAACATGGAACATTCTATGTTCCATTTCGACATAGGTTTCCTCCCTCCTCTCTTTTTTCTGCTACATTGATGACTGTATCGGTGCGACGTCTGCTCTTGCCCCCAACGTGAATATGTAATCAACTTGCTTCAAATTTTCACCCCTCCCTCGCCTTCACATGATCCATCTCCAACACTTACTGTGTTGAAATTGTGGAAAGTACTCATAGCTACTTGTTAAATGTTGTTTGCTTTCAATTATAGAATGCTGCAGAATGGGACTGAAAGGTCTGGCTGAAATTGAAGAGTGCTTTGAAAGTTTCCTGGTAAAATTAGCGAAGTTCGAATTAGCTATGGCTTTGAACTCTATTATTTCTGGTGACTGCGTATTTGCCCATGTAATCTAGTTATTCCACATGACAAGTGATATACTAAAGAAAGACTTATGTCTATATAGTGTCTTTCACAGCCTCAGGATGTCCCAAAGCACTTTACAGCCAATGAAGTACTTTTGAAGTGTAGTCACTAATGTAATGTAAGATACTAAGTGGCAGATATGTGGATAAGTGACTAAATACCTGGCTAATCCTACCGGACAAAGATTTTTGTCTTAATTTTAATCATTATTTTGGCTTTATTACTATTATTATGATTTGTTTCCTTAAAGGGACCATGGCCAACTTTCTTTTGACAGTTGTGCTGTCAGTGTTCTACAGTTGTGCTGTCAGTGCTGCAAACACTGACAATCACTACACAGAGAGGTGCACGGCTGCACCCAGGTTCTCCCATTACTCCCTCCATGTGCTCCTGGTTGCACATTGCACAGGAGGTCACAAGCAGTGATGTTTTCAGGAGGACCTGGCTGGAAAGGTGCAAACTGTAAGTGGTTTCCCTTAGGTGTTTTCGACGCACCCCCACTTTCTATTGTTCTGGTATCTCATCCAGGTAATGGCTCGATCACTGATCAGTTCATCTGATCTAGCTTTGATGAGTTCACATTGCTTAACAATGGACCCTCCATTTGCCCATCACCTGCGATGAATTGCCTTATCTTGGCCATTGTCTTCCCAGACTACACCTGCCCATCATTCTAAGTCCAACATGGAGAAGTACCTGGGCCCCTCCCACAAACAGCTTCCAGCTTTTTCTCCTGCAGTGAGAAAAATATGTCCAATAAATCCTTGGGGATTAAAATGCAATGTCCAGATAATGTCCAACAAATCCTTGGGGAGCCGATGCTTACAAAAGCTTATTTTAGCTCACAAAACATTAGCGCAAAGCCACACTCACCTTCATTCCGCTGTGCCTCTCATCACATTTCCATCACTCTGCCTTCCCTTACTCACACCAACTTACCTTGCACCTCCACCCATCCCTCTCTCTTTATCTACATTCTTACATCCCCATCTCACTAGCCACCCCTCACACTCACTCTCATCCTAATGCAATCATACCAACTAACAACACACAAGGTTAGCCACTTGGGTGTTTTATCCAATGCTCATGTAAAGTTTTGGTTAAAAAAAAATGTGATGTCTGCTTAGCATTGACAGACCCGACTTTGGGAAAGGCACATTGCGGCAGGTTGACAGCAGATTCCTGACCCGTTTTTAAAAAAACAACATATTCTCACCCGACCCGCCACCGATCTCATCCGCTGATACCCCGGTAAAATCTCGGCCATAGTAAAATGCAGGAAGAAATAGGCTCGTAGAATGTTTACACACTGCATTAATAATGAAACAAATCATATCCCGATATACTACACTTAAATGATGCTTAAATAAAACATATTTGCATGGGAACCCATATTTGCACAAGCCCATTGCTTTAATCTGTTCCTGACATACATACCTTTTCAGGAGGGATCAGAGGATCATGGTAAGGAGTAGGAACTCCAGCGGATATTTTGTCTTCCCTGGACCAGAGGCCAATTGTAGTACCACTGTAGTCTACTCTAACTAAAAGCAGCTAGCCAGCAGATTACAATTTGAATCCACCTGTCTGTATGGCTCATTACCATATATAGGATAAATTCTCGACTCCAAATTCAGAATAGTAGTCACAGTCATTGGCACTAAGCCCAGCAGAAAGCAGGGAGATTTGAGCTATCAGCAGCTGCTGCTTCTACTGGCACTGCCCTCCGCTGATATGCAATAAAATAACAGGCCCCACTTTGAATTGGAGTTAAATTGTCACAGTTAACAGGATGAGCAGTTTGCCAATGTTTATATTTACTGCATAGGTTAAGAAGACAAGACTGAAAGAGAGTGCAAACTGCAACAGATGCTGATGAGAGTGCTTCCATCCCCCTAGCACCAGCTACCTGGGTACAAAGGCGGAACACTGCGTGTAATGCCTGCAGCTTTCCAGGGAACAGCCCTGACTCTTACATCTAATGACAGACAAAGATTACAATCTATTCCACCCAGATGGCAGGTTAAATGAATGGTTATGAGGGAATCTGGCTATCCTCCAGCTATCCGTTTTGATAATGCCTGCTACAATGCTTGCCATGGCAACAGGGCAAAGCAGCTCTACAGTAAGACCCATGCCAAAACTGGGATGCTTCATGCCTGAAACAACGACTTTACCCCAGACAGTGTGTGACATGCCTGTGCTAGTGATATTGCCTGCTGACCAAAAGGCTGCCTGATGCCAGTCCAGCAACATTTCCACAAACTCTGACTTAATGCAGTCAGTTAATCTGACTTTGCTTTCCTTTCCTACTATTGGAATTTCTCCATGGGATGTGGGCACCGATGGCAAGGTGCCATTTCTTTCCCATCCCAAATTGCCCTTGAGAAGATGGTGGTGAGCCACCTTGAACCACAGAGGGCAGTTAAGAGTCAACCACATTGCCGTGGGTCTGGAGTCAGATATAGGCCAGACCTTGTGAGGACGGCAGATTTTCTTCCCTAAAGAATATTAATGAACCAGATGTTTTTTCCAACAATCCGGTAGTTTCATGGTCACCATTACTGACATCAGCTTTTTAGTCCAGATTTATTTAATTAACTGAATTTAAATTCCAGAGCTGCCAGGGTGGGATTTGAACTCACATCTCTGGATCATTAGGCCAGGCCTCTGGACTACTAGTCCAGTAACAGAACCACTATGCTATCGTACCTTTACATAATAGCGAATCAAGTGCTTCCTGTGAATATCCAAGTCTTTGCTCTCACAGCAGCTTCAGTAGTTTGTCATTATAATTAATTTATTTTATGGCTCGCAAGACATCAAATGGCCACATAGCTTGCAGCAGGCAATAATGATCTTGGAGACCCTGACAAGACAGTAAGGTAAAACGCCTCTCTCCTGAAGCACAACTTCAACCTGCTTATACTATGCTCAACAATGATCCTGGTAGCTACATGAGCCCTGTTGGATACTGGATGGGATAAAAATTGATAAAGAGGAGGTATTAGAAAGGCTGGCTGTGCTTAAAGTAGACAAGTCATCGGGACTGGATGGGATGCATGCAAGGATGCTGAGGGAATTAAGGTGGAAATTGCGGAGGTGCTTATCTACTTTAAGCGCAGCCAGCCTTTCCAGTAACTCCTCTTTATTCAGGGGTGGTGTCAGAGGACAGGAGAATTGCAAATGTTACACCCATGTTACAAAAAAGGGTGTAAGGATAAACCCAGCAACTACAAGTCATTAAATTTGACCTCAGTAGTGGGGAAGCTGTTAGAAACGATGATCTGGCACAACTCTTTTTGCAGAAAACAAAAATAAACATTAAATCAAGTGGCCCCTGTATAAAAGAGGGGAGGGGGACACTAAAAACCCGGCAATAAAACAAATTAAACTTAAAAACATAGAAATTCAAATTCAAATTTGGTTGCCGGTGGTGATGATGCACTCCAGTCCCTCCGGTGCCCACCTCTCGCGGAAGGCCGCGAGTGTACCGGTGGACACCTCGTGCTCCATCTCCAAGGACACCCTGGACCGGATGTAGGCGCAGAAGAGAGGCAGGCAGTCAGGCTGAACGACCCCCTCGACCACCCGTGATCCACCCTGTCAAACGTCTTTTCTTGGTCTAGAGGTAGAAAGGCGACCAACAGACCAGCCTCCTGGGAATGATGGATGAGGTCCCGGACCAGATGGATGTTATCATGGATTGTCCGGCCCGGGACCGTGTAGGACTGGTCGGGGTGGATCATGTGGTCCAGCACGCCGCCAAGGTGAGCAGACATCATCCTGGCGAAGATTTTGTAGTCCGTGCTGAGGAGGGAGACCGGGCGCCAGTTCTTAAGGAGGCGGAGATCGCCCTTCTTAGGCAGCAGGACGATGACTGCCCTGCGCCAAGAGAGGGGCATCTCCCCGGTCGCCAGACTTTCCTCCAGGACCCGCGCGTAGTCGCCCCCCAGGACGTCCCAGAACGCCCTGTGGAACTCCACGGTCAGTCCGTCCAGCCCCGGGGCTTTTCCCCTCGAGAGCCGGTCGAGGGTGCCGGTCAGCTCCACCAGGCTTAGCGGAGCTTCCAGATTTTCGGCACCCTCCAGGCCGACCTTCGGCAGGTCCTCCCACAAAACTCTACGCGCTTCCTCGCTGGACGGATCCGGAGAGAACAGAGCCCCGTAATATTCACGGGCCCTGTTGTTGACGCCCTCCGGATCCGAGACGAGAGAGCCGTCGTCGGCCAGCAGCGTCAAGAGCTGCTTACGGACACTCTGCCTTTTTTCCAGCGAGTAGAAGAAGGGGGAGCCGCGGTCCAGATCCCGCAGGAACCGGATCCGCGACCGTGATCCGGCACAACTCTTTTGTTGTAAACAAATTAATAAATTAAATCAAAGTGTCCCTTTATTAAAGGGGGGAGGGGGCGGCGGGGGGAACACTCCAAACACTTTTCAGTGCCCTTTTTTTAAGTGTTTTTTTTGGGGGGAGGGGGTTAGGGTTTTTTTGTTTTTTTTTAGGGCACCAAGAGGCAAATTATACAAGTGCACCCCAACTCAGGGGACACTAAAAGCAGCAATAAAAACAAATGAAACTTTAAAACATATAAAATCAAATTAAAATTTGGTTGCCGGGCGTGATGATGCACTCCAGTCCCTCCGGCGCCCACCTCTCGCGGAAGGCCGCGAGCGTACCGGTGGACACCGCGTGCTCCATCTCGAGGGACACCCTGGCCCGGATGTACGCACGGAAGAGAGGCAGGCAGTCAGGCTGAACGACCCCCTCGACCACCCGCAACCTGGACCGGCTGATGGCACCCTTGGCCGTGCCCAGGAGCAGTCCTACGAGCAGACCCTCGGACCTACCCGCTCCCCTCCGCACAGGGTGTCCAAAGATCAGGAGCGTGGGACTGAAGTGCAGCCAGAAATTGAGGAGCAGCCCCTTCAAATAATAAAACAGGGGCTGCAACCTCGCACATTCAATAAAAACATGGAACACGGACTCTTCCAGACTGCAGAAATTGCAGGCGGCCTGGGAGCCTGTGAACCGGCTTAAAAATTTATTGCACGGGACTGCTCAGTGCAACAGCCTCCAGGCCAAGTCCCTGATAAATAGTGGGAGGACTCCCGCGTAGAGTGCACTCCATCAGGGACTCCCGCCTCCTCCGGACGGCAAGATGGTACGCCACAGGGCAGACGAGGATGGCAAGGTTGAGAGTGTGCAGGAGCAGCCCGTACAGGAAACCCCTCCGCGCGGAACTGAAAGGCACGGAGGGGATTTCCCCGAGGCGGCTCAAGTTGTGAGGCGTCGGCTCCCAAGGGAGGTTCCGGGGTTTGGCGCCGATGAGGAATTCCGTCCAGACGGGGGTCAGTTGGGACGGGATCTCCCCACGTGCTTGAGCCTCCTCGACACACCTAATGGAGCCGGGCCCAGAGCTGTTTTTAGCGACTCGATGGCATCGGCCGCGTGGCGGACGTTGGCAGAATTTAGGCGCCGTGCCAGCGTGTCTGGTGCCATCCAGCCCGCTCCTCCGCCATCGAGCAGGTCCCTGATCTCGCCAGCCACAGCCCTCTCGCCTGACTGCCACCTAAAACCTCGGTCGTGGAGGTACGGATTCCCGAGCAGCGATTCCTGCAGGACAGCCACCACTCCAGCCGGCGGAGAGCTGCGTTTGGTGGCGACTCTGTTCCAGACCCTGATGAGTTCTCTGTAAAATACAGGCAGCCCCTGGACGGCGGTCCTGATGCCCCCCAGGCTCACAAACAGGAGCTGTGTGTCGTAGTTGAGGCTGTGCTGCTGGTGGAACAAATATGTTGCCAGAGCACGCCACCTAGGAGGGGGCTCGACGTAAAGGTATCTCTGCAGGGTCTGAAGATGGAAAGTCGCGAGCTGGGTGCTGACGCACACCAACGACTGACCGCCCTCCCCAAGCGGGAGCCTCAAGACCGCCGCAGAGACCCAGTGCTTCCTGTTGTTCCAGAAGAAGTCCACCAGCTTCTTCTGTATCTTGGCGACAAACGCAGGGGGAGGGGTCAAAGTGACCAGCCGGTACCACAACATGGCGGCCACCAGCTGGTTTATGAATAGCGCTCGACCCTGTAGGACAGCACTCGGAGCAGTCCTGTCCAGCGCCCTAGGCGAGCGGCGACCTTGGCCTCCAGCTCTTGCCAGTTCGCCGGCCAGGCTTCCTCATCGGGGCTAAGTTAGACTCCCAGATAGAGGAGATGGGTCATGCTCCAGGCAAAAGGCCTGAGCTCTTCCGGCAGGAAGTCCACCCGCCACTGACCCACCAGGAGTCCGGAACATTTCTCCCAGTTGGTCCTTGCGGTGGATGCGGGCGAGTAAATCCAGATCGGGCACAACTCTTTTGGGGGGGGAACAAAATAAACATTAGATCAAGTGCCCCCCCGATCTGGGGGACACTCCAGACACTTTTAACTGCCCTCTTTTTTAATATTTTTTGTTTTTTGGGTTTTTTTTTGTGTATTTTTTGTGATTTTTTGGGGGGGCATTAAAATTATATATTTTACAGGTGACCCCTATAAAAGAAGAGGGGGACACTAAAAACCCGGCAATTAAAACAAATTAAACTTTAAAACATGTAAAATCAAATTAAAATTTGGTTGCCGGGGGTGATAATGCACTCCAGTCCCTTCGGCGCCCACCTCTCGCGGAAGGCCGCGAGCGTACCGGTGGAAACCACGTGCTCCATCTCTAGGGACACCCTGGCCCGGATATAACCGCGGAAGAGAGGCAGGCAGTCAGGACCGCCCGCTGCCTGGATCGGCTGATGTCACCCTTGGCCGTGCCCAGCAGCAGTCCGACAAGAAGGCCCTTGGACCTACCCGCTCCCCTCCGCACAGGGTGCCCAAAGATCAGGAGTGTGGGACTGAAGAGCAGCCAGAAATTGAGGAGCAGCCCCTTTAAATAATGGAACAGGGGCTGCAACCTCATGCATTCAATAAAAGCATGGAACACGTCTCCTCCAGACCGCAGAAATTGCAGGCGGCCTGGGAGCCCGTGAACCAACTTAAAAATTTGTTGCACGGGACTGCTCCGTGCAGCACCCTCCAGGCCAAGTCCCCGATAAATAGTGGGAGGACTCCCGCGTAGAGTGACCTGTCCTTCTATACCTGTCTCTTGCAATTGCACTCCTGGTGGTTACAGGTCATATCTTATTACAGTCATGTATAGCATGTTAGGATACAGTTATATATAATAATGTAAGATACATGACATCACCCTACCCCAAGGTCTTATTGTCTTTATAGGTTCAGTCTCTCAGGTGGTCTCCGCTCTCACGTGAAGCGTCTGAGTTGTGGTTCAGTTGTTTGCTTTGGTGTCTGTTTTTCTTTGGGTGTGGTTGCTGGTATCTCATCTGGGCTGTCTGTTTCGATTGGTGTGATTGTTGTTGACTCGCCTGGGCTGTCTGTTGGGATTGCCCTTTCCTCAGGTTGTTCCCTCTGTCTGTCCACCAGGTGAGGTGCGAGTTCCACATTGCAGTCTGCCTCTGGTTCCGCAGGGTTGTTGGTAAATCTGCTTTTGACTTGGTCTACATGCCTCCGGCAGGTTTTGCCATTGTCCATTTGTACTACCAGTAGCCTGTTTCCTTCCTTACCCGTTACTGTCCCTGCAAGCCATTTGGGACCCCTGCCATAGTTTAGTACAAACACTTTGTCCCGTATCTCATTCCATCTCCCCCTCGAATTTCTGTCATGGTACTCAGTCAGCTTACGGTGCTTTGCCTCAACGATTTCGTGCATGTCTGGGAGGATTAATGAGCGCCTTGTTTTTAAAATCCTTTTCATCAACAGTTGCGCGGGGAGGATCCCAGTCAGTGAGTGCGGACGAGATCTGTATGCCAGCAGCAGTCGCGACAGGTGACCCTGCAGCGTGGGACCTTGGATTTTAAGCATGCCTTGTTTAATGATTTGCACTGCTCTCTCCACCTGGCCGTTGGAGGCCGGCTTGAACGGTGCCGTCTTGAGGTGATTTATGCCGTGGTCAATTATAAAGTCTTGGAATTCTGCGCTGGTGAAGCACGGACCATTGTCACTGACTAATATGTCAGGGATTCCTTACGTTGCAAACATGGTTGCGAGGCTCTCCACAGTGGTGAAGGTTGTGCTCGAGTTTAAAATGGTGCATTCGATCCACTTTGAAAATGCATCTACAACTACGAGGAACATTTTGCCCATGAATGGGCCTGCATAGTCTACGTGTACCCGCGACCACGGTTTGGTAGGCCAGGGCCAGGGGCTCAGTGGAGCCTCCCTGGGGGCATTGCTGAGTTGGGGACAAATGGTGCACCTTCGGACGCAGAGCTCCAAGTCCGCGTCAATACCAGGCCACCAGACGTGGGATCTGGCTATGGCCTTCATGAGAACGATCCCCGGGTGCTCGCGGTGGAGCTCCCGGACAAATGCCTCTCTGCCTCGCAGAGGCATGACTACTCGGCTGTCCCACATCAGGCAGTCTGCTTGTAGTGATAGTTCATGCATGCGCCTGTGAAAGGGTTTTAATTCCTCGGGGCAGGCATCGCGAGCCTCTGCCCAGTCACCGGTTAGGACACATCTTTTTACTAAGGATAACGTGGGGTCGCTGGCCGTCCAGGCTCTGATTTGGCGAGCCGTCATGGGCGAACCTGTGGACTCAAAGGCATTGAGTGCCATGACTATCTCACAGTCCTGTTCATCAGACCCTTCCGTGATGGCCAGGGGTAGCCTGCTGAGTGTGTCGGCACAGTTGTCTGTGCCTGGTCTGTGCCTTATGGTATAGTCGTACGATGCCAGCATGAGTGCCCACCATTGAATTTACGCCGAGGCGTTGCCGTTTATTGTCTTGCTCTCGGATAGGAGGGACGTGAGGGGCTTGTGGTTGGTTTCTAACGTGAACTTGGCCCTGAAAAGGTATTGGTGCAACATTTCACCGCGTGCTCCATCTCTAGGGACACCCTGGCCCGGATGTACGCGTGGAAGAGAGGCAGGCAGTCAGGCTGAACAACCCCCTCGACCGCCTGCTGCCTGGACCGGCTGATGGCATCCTTGGCCGTGCCCAGGAGCAGTCCTCTGAGAATGCCCTCAGACCTACCCGCTCCCCTCCGCACAGGGTGCCCAAAGATCAGGAGTGTGGGACTGAAGTGCAGCCAGAAATTGAGGAGTAGCCCCTTTAAATAATGGAACAGGGGCATGCAATCTCGCACACTCCATAAAAACATGGAATACGGACTCCTCCAGACCGCAGAAATTGCAGGCGGCCTGGGAGCCTGTGAACCGGCTTAAAAATTTGTTGTATGGGACTGCTCCGTGCACCACCCTCCAGGCCAAGTCCCCGATAAATAGTGGGAGGACTCCCACGTAGAGTGCACTCCATCGGGGAACCCCACCACCTCCGGACGGCAAGATGGTACGCCACGGCGTGTCCAAACGGCAGACGAGGATGGCAAGGTTTCCTGTATGGGCAGGAGCAGCCCGTACAGGAAGTCCCTCTGCGCAGAACTGAAAGGAACGGAGGGGATTTCCCCGAGGCGGCTCAAGTTGTGAGGCGCCGGCTCCTGAGGGAGATTCCGGGGTTTGGCGCTGATGAGGAATTCCGTCCAGACGGGGGTCAGTTCGGACGGGATCTCCCCACGTGCTTGAGCCTCCTCGATGCACCTAACGGAGTCAGGGCCCAGAGCTGCTTTTAGCGACTCGATGGCATCGGCCGCGTGGCGGACGTTGGCAGAATTTAGGCGCCGTGCCAGCATGTCTGGCGCCATCCAGCCCGCTCCTCCGCCATCGAGCAGGTCCCTGACCCTGGTCACCTCACCAGCCACAGCCCTCTTGTCCGACCGCCACCTAAAACCTCGGTCGTGGAGGTATGGATTCCCGAGCAGCGGCTCCTGCAGGACAGCCGCCACTCCAGCCGGTGGAGAGCTGCACTTGGTGGAGACTTTGTTCCAGACCCTGATGAGTTCCTGGTAAAAGACAGGCAGCCCCTGGACGGCGGTCCTGATGCCCCCCAGGCTCACAAACAGGAGCTGCGTGTCGAAGTTGAGGCCGTGCTGCTGGCGGAAGAAATACGTCGCCAGGGCACGCCACCTGGGAGGGGGCTCGACGTAAAGATATCTCTGCAGGGTCTGAAGACGGAAAGTTGCTAGCTGGGTGCTGACGCACACCAACGACTGACCGTCCACCCTAAGCGGGAGACTCAAGACCGGGACAGAGACCCAGTGCTTCCAGTTATTCCAGAAGAAGTTCACCAGCTTCTTCTGTATCTTGGCGACAAACGCAGGGGGAGGGGTCAAATTGACCAGCCGGTACCACAGCATAGCGGCCACCAGCTGGTTTATGACTCGCGCTCGACCCCTGTAGGACAGCACTCGGAGCAGTCCTGTCCAGCGCCCTAGGCGAGCGGCGACCTTGGCCTCCAGCTCTTGCCAGTTCGCCGGCCAGGCTTCCTCGTCGGGGCTAAGGTAGACTCCCAGATAGAGGAGATGGGTCGTGGTCCAGGCAAAAGGCCTGAGCTCCTCCGGCAAGAAGTCCACCCGCCACTGACCCACCAGGAGTCCAGAACATTTCTCCCAGTTGATCCTGGTGGAGGATGCGGCCGAGTAAATCCAGATCTGCCACAACTTTTTTGATAGGAGACAAAATTAACCAGTTAAGTCAAGTGCCCCACCAATCTGGGGGACACTCCAAACATTTTTCGGAGGCCCTTTTTTCTGTTGTTTTTTTTGTATTTTTGGGGGGGTTTTTTGTTTTTTGGGTTTTTTTGGGCATTAAATCATATTTTTTCAAGTGCCCCCTATAAAAGGGGAGGGGACTCTAAAACCAGCATTTAAAATAAATTAAACTTTAAAACATACAAAATCAAATTAAAATTTGGTTGCCGGGCGTGATGATGCACTCCAGTCCCTCCGGTGCCCACCTCTCGCAGAAGGCCGTGAGCGTACCTGTGGACACCGCGTGCTCCATCTCTCGGGACACCCTGGCCCGGATGTACGCGTGGAAGAGAGGCAGGCAGTCAGGTTGAACGACCCCCTCGACCGCCCGCTGCCTGGACCGGCTGATGGCACCCTTGGCCGTGCCCAGGAGCAGTCCTACGAGGAGGCCCTCGGACCTACCCGCTCCCCTCCGCACAGGGTGCTCAAAGACCAGGAGTGTGGGACTGAAGTGCAACCAGAAATTGAGGAGCAGCCCCATTAAATAATAAAACAGGGGCTGCAACCTCGCACACTTCATAAAAACGTGGAACACGGACTCCTCCAGACCGCAGAAATTGCAGGCGGCCTGGGAGTCCGTGAACCGACTTAAAAATTTATTGCACGGGACTGCTCCGTGCACCACCCTCCAGGCCAAGTCCCCGATAAATAGTGGGAGGACTCCCGCATAGAGTGCACTCCATCGGGGACCCCCGCCTCCTCCGGACGGCAAGATGGTACGCCATGGCGTGTCCGGACGGCGGACGAGGATGGCAAGTATGAGAGTGTGCAGGAGCAGCCCGTACAGGAAACCCCTCCGCGCAGAACTGAAAGGCACGGATGGGATTTCCCCGAGGCGGCTCAAGTTGTGAGGCGCCGGCTCCCGAGGGAGGTTCCAGGGTTTGGCGCTGATGAGGAATTCCGTCCGGACGGGGGTCAGTTCGGACGGGGTCTTCCCACGTGCTTGAGCCTCCTCGATACACCTAACGGAGTCGGGGCCCAGAGCACTTTTTAGCGACTCGATGGCATCGGCCGCGTGGCGGACGTCGGCTGAATTTAGACGCTGCGCCAGCGTGTCTGCCGCCATCCAGCCCGCTCCTCCGCCATCGAGCAGGTCCCTGACCCTGGTCACCTCACCAGCCACAGCTCTCTCATCTGACTGCCACCTAAAACCTCGGTCGTGGAGGTACAGATTCCCGAGCAGCGGCTCCTGCAGGACGGCCACCACTCCAGCCGGCGGAGAGCTGCGCTTGGTGGAGACTTTATTCCAGACCATGGTGAGTTCCTTGTAAAAGACAGGCAGCTCCTGGACGGCGGTCCTGACGCCCCCTAAGCTCACAAACAGGAGCTGCGTGTCGTAGTTGATGCCGTGCTGCTGGCGGAAGAAATACGTCGCCAGCGCACGCTACCTAGGAGGGGGCTCGACGTAAAGGTATCTCTGCAGGGTCTGAAGACGGAAAGTCGCGAGCTGGGCGCTGACGCACACCAACGACTGACCGCACTCCTCAAGCGGGAGACTCAAGACCGGGGCAGAGACCCAGTGCTTCCAGTTATTCCAGAAGAAGTCCACCAGCTTCTTCTGTATCTTGGCGACAAACGCAGGGGGAGGGGTCAAATTGACCAGCCGGTACCACAGCATAGCGGCCACCAGCTGGTTTATGACTAGCGCTCGACCCCTGTAGGACAGCACTCGGAGCAGTCCTGTCCAGCGCCCTAGGCGAGTGGCGACCTTGGCCTCCAGCTCCTGCCAGTTCGCCGGCCAGGCTTCCTCATCGGGGCTAAGGTAGACTCCCAGATAGAGGAGATGGGTCGTGCTCCATGCAAAAGGCTGAGCTCCTCCGGCAGGGAGTCCACCCACCACTGACCCACCAGGAGTCTGGAACATTTCTCCCAGTTGATCCTGGCGGAGGATGCGGTGAGTAAATCCAGATCCGGCACTAAACTAACAGTTACTTGGACAGGTGTGGATTAATTAAGGAAAGTCAGCACAGATTTTTTAATGGCAAATCATGTTTAACTAACTTGATTGAGTTTTATGATGAGGTAACAGGGAAAGTTGATGAGGGTAATGCAGTTGATGTGTACATGGATTTCCAAAAGACATTTGTGACGGTGTCACATAATAGGCTTACCAGCAAAGTTGAATCCCATGCAGCATGGATACGAAATTGCTTCAGTGATTGGGAACAGAGAGTAGTGGTGAACGGTTGTTTATCGGACTGGAGGAAGGTATACTAATATGTCCTTTAGCATAGTATAAATGCACTCGAGTCCCATACTTGAGAGAAGGTCACTCTGTGACCAGTAACCTTTATTAGCCAGCACTGAAGTGATGAAGGTGGGTGGAGCTTCCCTTTTTATACCGGAAATCCAGGTTAGGAGTGTCTCCCACAAGTTCACCAACTAGTGGTCAATGTTCTCACAGTGTACAACTTAGGTCAGTTTATACATGGGTTACAATGACAGTTGAATACATGACATCACCTCCCCCCCAAAGTCTTATTGGGATCACAGGTTAAATCTCCCAGGTGGTTTACGTTCCCTTGTAGAGCGCCTGAGTTGGGGCTCCGGTTGTTGGGCGCTGGCCTGAGTGTCTGCTGTTTGCGGTGCCTCAGGCCTGTCCGGACTGCCCACAGTGACTGGGCTCTCCTCCAATTGGTTCCGGTGTTCGGTCATCTGTGGTGGAGTGAACTCTACATCGTGTTCTTCCTCTGCTTCTTCTATGGGGTTGCTGAACCTCCTTTTTGTTTGATCCACGTGTTTGCGGCAGATTTGCCCATTGGTAAGTTTAACTACCAAAATCCTATTCCCCTCTTTGGCAATCACAGTGCCTGTGAGCCATTTGGGCCCTGCAGCGTAGTTGAGGACAAAAACAGGGTCATTGACATCAATACATCGCGCCCTCGCATTCCTGTCATGGTAGTCACATTGTGACTGGCGCCTGCTCTCAACAATTTCTTTCATGGTGGGATGTATCAGGGATAACCTGGTATTGAGCATCCTTTTCATTAGCAGCTCTGCGGGTGGAACCCCTGTGAGTGAGTGTGGTCGGGATCTATTGGCCAACAGGAGGCGTGATATGCGGCTTTGTAGGGAACCGCCTTGGATTCTGAGCATCCCCTGTTTGATTATCTGCACTGCTCGTTCCACCTGGCTTTTTAAGGCCGGCTTGAACGGTGCCGTTCTGACATGGTTGATGCCATTTCCTGCCATGAAGTCCTGGAATTCAATGCTCGTAAAACACGGGCCATTTTCGCTGACCAAGACGTCCGGTAGACCATGGGCGGCGAACATTGCCCGTAGACTTTCTAGCGTGGCAGAGGATGTGCTTGAATTCAGAATGTCACACGCGATCCATTTGGAGTAGGCGTCTACTACAACCAAAAACATTTTTCCCATGAAAGGACCTGCGTAGTCCACATGGATGCGGGCCAGGACCAGTGGCTAAGGGGGCTTCCCTGGGCACATTGCCCAGCTGGGCACACGTGTTGCACCTGCGAACTCAAAGTTCCAGGTCTGCATCTATCCCTGGCCACCAAATGTGTGACCTGGCAATTGCCTTCATCATGACAATGCCCGGGTGCTCATTGTGGAGTTCTCTGGTGAACACCTCTCTGCCCATCTGGGGCATGACTACTCGGTTTCCGCATAGTAGGCAATCGATCTGAATCGAGAGTTCATCCTTGCGCCTGTGAAATGGTTTAAATTCCTCAGCGCATGCCCCATACGTGGCAGCCCAGTCCCTATTCAAGTCACATTTCTTGACTAAAGACAGTAGTGAGTCTCTATTTGTCCAGACTTTGATCTGACGGGCTGTCACGGGTGAGCCTTCGCTTTCGAAAGCTTCAACAGCCATGTCCATCTCAGCAGCACGCTCGATTGCCCCCTTGGTGGTGGCTAGTGGGAGCCTGCTGAGTGCATCGGCGCAGTTTTCAGTGCCCGGCCAGTGCCGAATTGTATAGTCATAGGTGGCTAACGTGAGTGCCCACCTCTGTATGCGGGCCGATGCATTTGCATTTATGGCCTTGTTGTCGGCAAAAAGGGACGTTAGGGGTTTGTGATTTGTCTCCAGCTCAAATTTCCTGCCAAACAGGTACTGGTGCATTTTTTTTACTGAATATACACATGCAAGCGCTTCCTTTTCTACAATCCCATAGCCCCTTTCTGCCTGGGACAGACGTCTGGAGGCATAAGCTACCGGCTGGAGCTGACACTTGGCATTAACATGCTGCAACACACACCCGACCCCATAGGACGATGCATCGCACGTTAAAACAAGTTTCTTACATGGGACATATAGCGTTAACAGATTGGTGGAGCATAACAAATTGCGTGCTCTATCAAAAGCCCTTTCCTGGCTGTCCCCCCAGACCCAATCGCAACCTTTGCGTAGGAGCACGTGTAGCAGCTCTAACAGCGTGCTCACTTTGGGAAGAAAGTTACCAAAATAGCTCAGGAGCCCCAGGAACGAACGCAGCTCTGTCGTATTACGGGTCTGGGTGCTCTCTGGATCACTTCCGTTTTAGACACAGTAGGGCTGATCCCGTCTGCTGCTACCCTCATCCCCAGGAATTCTACCTCTGGAGCTAGGAAGACGCAATTCGCCTTTTTCAGTCGCAGCCCTACCCGGTCCAGTCTGCGTAGCACCTCCTCCAGGTTGTGGAGGTGTTCTTCAGTATCGCAACCCCTGATGAGGATGTCATCTTGAAAAACCACCGTCCTTGGAATCGACTTGAGGAGGCTTTCCATATTTCGTTGAAAGATCGCGGCGGCCGAGCGAATCCCGAACGGACATCTGTTGTACTCAAACAACCCCTTGTGTGTCGTGATGGTGGTCAGCTTCTTCAACTCACTCGCCAGCTCCTGAGTCATGTAAGCTGAGGTCAGGTCCAATTTTGAAAAAAGTTTGCCCATGGATAGCGTCGCAAAGAGGTCCTCCATTCTCGGCAGTGGGTACTGGTCTTGGAATGACACACGATTGATGGTGGCCTTTTAATCACCACATACCCTGACCGACCCATCCGCCTTGAGCACCGGCACAATCGGGCTCGCCCAGTCACTGAATTCGACTGGCGAGATGATGCCTTCCCTCAGCAGGCGGTCCAATTCGCATTCTATCTTTTCCCGCATCACGTACGGCACCGCTCTGGCCTTGTGGTGTACTGGCCTGGCGTCCGGGTTTATGTGAATCACTACCTTCGCCCCCATGAAAGTGCAGATGCCGGGTTGAAATAGTGAGTCAAATTTGTCCAGGACCTGTGAGCATGATACTCGCTCCACAGAAGAAATTGTATTGACATCGCCCCATTTCCAGTTCATGACAGCAAGCCAACTCCTCCACACGAGTGCGGGATCGTCCCCCGGGACAATCCAGAATGGCAGTCTGTTTTCTGAATCTTTGTGTCACGACTACCGTGGCGCTGCATAGCACCGGAATGATCTCCTTTGTATATGTCCGTTGCTGTGCGTCAATCGGCAATAATTTTGGCCTCTTGGCCTTGGACGCCCACAACTTGTCGAACTGTTTGATACTCATCAGGGACTGGCTGGCCCCCGTGTCTAGCTCCATTGATACTGGGATGCCATTGAGGAGCACTTTCATCATTATCGGTGGCTTCCTGGTGTATGAACTGTATATGTGCTCCACATGAACTCGCTGAACTTCAGCTTCCAGCGATTTCCCCCAGTGTTCATTTGGCCTCGTAGGGCTTACATTGGGCCCGTCTTCCTCGTACATCAACCTGGCTGCCGGCTTCCTGCACATACGCGCCAAGTGACCGCTGACGTTGCAGTTTCTGCAGGTATATTGCTGATACCTGCAAGCTCTGGCTGGGTGTTTGCCTCCACACCTCCAACATGCGTCGTTGTTGGAAACAAAAGGTCCATTACCAGTCGATCGTCTCTGACTGTGTCTGTAACTGTCCTTAAGCGCACCATTGACAGGTGTTGATGGCCCCATTACTGGCCGCATTGTCCCTTGCGATGGTATGAATAGCCATTCAGCTAGCCATTGTCTCTGTTGAATTCCCTCTTTGGGTTCGACGACATGTTCGGGCATGTCTGATTGCCCCTGCCTGCCTGGAGAACTGGGTCCCGCGTTAACAATGTTGACTCCCTGTCCATTTGCTGCATTTAAGCCAAGATTTTTGCCAAACATCATTTTGGTCTCTTCCTCCCCTGTGATAAATGTTTGGGCCATCAAAGCTGCTGTTTCCAGGGTCAAGTCTTTGGTCTCAATCAGTTTCCTGAAAACCCCAGCGTGCCCAATACCCTCAATAAAAAAGTCCCACAGCATCTCCGCTCTGCATGCATCTGGGAACTTACATAGGCTCGCCAGTCGGCAGAGGTCTGCCATAAAGTCTGGAACGCTTTGCCCTTCTCGTCGCCGGTGCATGTAAAACCGGTGTCTCGCCATGTGCATGCTGCTCGCCAGTTTAAAGTGTTCCCCGATCATCTTCCTGAGCTCTTCAAAAGTCTTGTCCGCCGACTTCTCTGGTGCTAAAAAGTCCTTCCTCAGGGAGTACGTCCTGGATCCACAAACTGTCAGGAGATGAGCCCTGCATTTGTCGGCCGAATCCTGTCCCAACCATTCCTTGGTGACGAAATTTTGCTCTAGTCTCTCAATAAAATCGTCCCAATCATCACCAACACAGTACCTCTCTTCTGTGCTGCTAGTGGTCATGCTCGCGTGGTTTAAATCCCATCCTCATCGCCAATAATATGTCCTTACTATACAGTATAAATGCACATGAGGCCCATACTTGAGAGAAGGTCACTCTGTGAACAGTAACCTTTATTAGCCAGCACTGAAGTGATGAAGGTGGGTGGAGCTTCCCCTTTTATACCTGAAAGTCCAGGTTAGGAGTGTCTCCCACAAGTTCACCACCTAGTGGTCAATGTTCTCATGGTGTACAACTTAGGTCAGTTTATACATGGGTTACAATGACAGTTGGATACATGACATATACAGTAGTGTTCCCCAAGGGTTGGTAAATTTAACGCAGAAAAGTGCGCAGTGATACATTTTCGTCGGAAGAATGAGGAGAGGCAATATAAATTAAAGGGTACAATCGTAAAGGGGGTGCATGAACAAAGATACCTGGAGATATATGTGCACAAATCATTGAAGCTGGCAGGGCAGGTTGAGAATGTGGTTTAAAAAGCATACGGGATCCTGGGTTTTATAAATAGAAGCATAGAGTACAAAAGCAAGACGATTATGATGAACCTTTATAAAACATTGGTTCGGCCTCAACTGGGGTATTGTGTCCAATTCTTGGCACCGCACTTTAGGAAGGGTGTGAAGGCCTTAGAAAGTGCAGCAAAGATTTACAAGAATGGTTCCAGGAATGAGGGACATCAGTTACGTGGATAGACTGAAGGAGCTAGGGTTGTTCTCCAAAAGCAGAAAAGGTTGAGAGGAGATTTGATAGAAATGTTCAAAATCACAAGGGGTCTAGACAGAGTAGATAGAGAGAAACTGTTCCCATTGGCGGAAGGGTCAAGAACCAGAGGATACAGATTTAAGATGATTGGCAGAAGAACCAAAGACGAGGAAAAACTTTTTTACGCAGGGAGTGGTTAGGATCTGGAATTCACTGCCTGAAATCATTGCTTTCAAAAGGGAATTGGATAAGTACCTGAAGGTAAAAAAATTGCTACGGGGAAAGGGCAGGGGAGTGGGACTAGCTGAAGTGCTCTTGCAGAGAGTCAGCACAGGCTCAACGGGCTGAATAGCCTCCTCCTGTGCTGTAACCATTCTATGATTCCATGATTGTATGTTGTATCTGCATTCATTGTGATTTCCTGCTCCTGCATTATGTGTCATCATCATAGGCAGTCCCTCAAAATCAAGGAAGACTTGCTTCCACTCTAAAAGTGAGTTCTCAGGTGATTGTACAGTCCAATTCAAGAATTATAGTCTCTGTCACAGGTGGGACAGACAGTCGCTGAAGGAAAGGGTGGGTAGGGAGTCTGGTTTGCCGCACGCTCCTTCTGCTGCTTGCGCTTGCTTTCTGCATGCTCTCAGCGACGGGGCTCGAGGTGCTCAGCACCCTCCCTTTTGCTCTTCCTCCACTTAGGGCGGTCTTTGGCCAAGGATTCCCAGGGGTCAGTGGGGATGTTACACTTTATCAAGGAGGCTTTGAGGGTGTCCTTGAAAAGTTTCCTCTGCCCACCTGGGGATCGCTTGCCGTGTAGGAGTTCCGAGTAGAGTGCTTGCTTTGGAAGCCTTGTGTCGGGCATGCGGATGATGTGGCCTGCCCAACGGAGCTGGTCGAATGTGGTCAGTGCTTCAATGCTGGGGATGTTTGTCTGATCGAGAAACTGATGTTGGTGCATTTATCCTCCCAGGGGATGTGCAGGATCTTGCGGAGGCATCGTTGGTGGTCTTCGAACACTCTCTTCCTCAGGTGACCGAAGGCTATGCTGGCACACTGGAGGCGGTGTTGGATTTCGTCGTCGATGTCTGCCCTTGGTGAGAGTAGGTATGGAAAGTGGTCCCCGTTGTCCAAGGCCGCACCGTGGATTTTGATGACCGGGGGCAGTGCTGTGTGGCAGGTTCAGGTTCGTGGAGGACCTTTGTCTTACGGATGTTTAGTGTAAGGCACATGCTTTTGTATGCCTCGGTGAAGATGTTGATGATGGATTGTGTTATGTATGAATAAAGAGTCTGACCAGATACTGTGAGCTCAAAGTAAAGTGTGACCTGAGTCTTTTATTACAGGTCTCTAGAGTGCTTCTCCAGCCTGTGAGGCTTCCTTAAGTACAGGTGCTTCCAAGGGATTGTGGGATTCCTTGGGACTCCAGGAGATGAGCCCTCTGGTGGTTATACAAGGTATTTACAGGTTTACATATATAACAACACTCCCCCCTCGAAGTCAATAGTGGAACTATTTACAAGTTGAGTCGATCTGTGGCCTTTCTTTCCCTGGTTGATCGTCTCGGCGCAAATGCTGGGTTAGGTGAGTCGTTTGTTGGGCCCTCACTGGGCTGCTGTGCAGCTGGCCTTGCTGGGCTGCCTGGTATGGGGAGTCCTGCTGGGCTGCTGTGGGTGATGGGTTTTGCGTCGTGGTCAACCGCTGTGTCGGATGCCACTGGTGTGTGTGTTGGGGGGGTCAAAAAAGGTAGGGTCTAATGTGGGTTGCTCTGGATAGTCCGTGAATCTGAGTTTGGTTTGGTCCAAGTGTTTCTTGCAGATGAGTCCATTTGAAAGTTTGACCCGAAACACCCTACTCCCCTCTTTGGCCACAACATTGCCGGGAAGCCACTTGGGACCTTGTCCATAGTTCAACACAAATACAGGATAATTAATTTCAATTTCGCGTGACACATTTGCGCTATCATGATATGTACTTTGTTGAAGTCACCTGCTCTCTACCTGTTCATGTAGATCAGGGTGGACTAACGAGAACCTTGTCTTAAGTGCCCTTTGCATGAGTTATTCAGCGGGTGGAATCCCAGTGAGCGAGTGGGGTCTCGTGCGGTAACTAAGCAGGACTCGGGATAGGCGAGTCTGCAGTGAGTCTTCAGTTACCTTCTTGAAGCTCTGCTTGATTGTTTGCACTGCTCTCTCTGTCTGACCATTGGATGCTGGTGTAAACAGGGCAGATATAACATGTTTGATCCCATTGCGGGTCATGAACTCTTTGAACTCGGCACTGGTGAAACATAGCCCGTTGTCGCTCACAAGGACATCAGGCAGGCAGTGCGTGGCAAACATGGCCCGCAGGCTTTCAGTGGTGGCAGTGGACTTGCTTGCCGACATTATCTCACATTCAATCCATTTGGAGTACGCATCTACAACCACTAGAAAATTTTACCCAAGAACGGGTCTGCATCGTCGACATGGACCCTGGACCACTGTTTGGAGGGCCAAGACCATTAACTTAGTGGCGCCCCCCCTGGGTGCATTGCTTAACTGCGAACATGTGTTACATTTGTGCATGCAGGACTCTAAGTCTGCATCGATACCGGGCCACCACTCGTGGGATCTGGCTATCGCTTTTATCATGACAGTGCCTGGGTCGGTACTGTGGAGATCACTGATGCAAGTATCCCTGCCCTTTTTGGGTACCACTACCCGATTACCGCCCAGAAGGCAGTCTGCCTGTATAGACATTTCACCTTTGCACCGCTGGTACACCTTTATCTCTTCCTGCATTTCTAATGGGACACTGGACCAGCTCCCGTGAAGCACACAGTTTTTTACTAAGGACAGTAAGGGGTCCTGGCTCATCCAGGTTCTAATCTGTCGGGTGGTAACAGGTGATTGCTCACTCTCGAATGCTTCCATTACCATGACTAAATCTGCGGGCTGTGCCATTTCCACCCCTGAGATGGGCAATGGGAGCCTGCTGAGAGCATTGGCACAGTTTTCTGTGCCTGGCCTGTGGCGGATGGCGTAGTTGTATGCGGACAACGTGAGCACCCATCTCTGGATGCAGGCCGATGCATTCGTATTTATCCCCTTACTTTCAGAAAAGAGGAATATCAGTGGCTTATGGTCAGTTTCCAATTCAAATTTGAGCCCAAGCAGATATCGATGCATTTTCTTTACCCCATAAACACACGCTAACACTTCTTTTTCAATCATGCTGTCGGTCCTTTCAGCCTTAGACAGACTTCTGGATGCATAAGCAACCGGTTGCAATTTCCCAAATTCATTAGCTTGTTGCAATACACACCTGACACCGTATGACGATGCATCACATGCTTGTAGCAAACGCTTACATGGATCATACAACACAAGCAATTTGATCATAACAGTTTTCTAGCTTTTACAAAGGCATTTTCTTGGCTTTTACCCCAAACCCATTCATCTCCTTTACACAGTAAGGCGTGCAGTGGTTCTAACAGTGTGCTGAGACCTGGTAAGAAGTTACCAAAGTAGTTCAGGAGTCCTAGAAATGACCGCAGCTCCTTCACATTCTGTGGCCTCGTTGCGTTCTCGATTGCTTCCGTCTTTGAATCGGTGGGCCTGATGCTGTCCACTGCGATTCTTCTCCCCAGGAACTCCACTTCAGGCGCCAGGAAAACGCACTTCGAGCATTTTAACCTGAGCCCCACGTGGTTGAGCCGACTCCAGGTTCTGCAGATGCTCGACGGTATCCTGACCTGTAACCAAGATGTCGTCCTGGAAGACCACGGTGCACAGGACTGACTTCAGTAAGCTTTTCATGTTTCTCTGGAATATCGCTGCGGCTGATCGAATCGCAAATGGGCATCTGTTGTAAATGAAGAGATCTTTGTGCGAGTTGATGCAGGTGAGGCCCTTCGATAATTCCTCCAGCTCCTGCGTCATGTAGGCCGAGGTCAAGTCCAGCTTCGTGAACGTCTTTCCTCCCACCAGCTTCGCAAAAAGGTCATCTGCCTTTGGCAGTGGGTATTGATCCTGCAGGGAGAAATGATTGATAGTTACTTTGTAATCGCCACAGATTCTGACGGTGCCATCTCCCTTGAGGACTGGAACAATTGGACTAGCCCACTCGTTGAATTCGATCGATGAAATGATGCCCTCTCGTTGCAGCTGGTCTAGCTCGATCTCCAACCTCTCTCTCATCATGTATGGTACTGCTCTCGCCTTGTGATAGATGGGTCGCACCCCCCGGAACTTGTTTAAGACCTGGGCACACGAAGTGTCGTCAACGGACGAGAGCGCTCGGACGTTGTCCCAGTTCCAACATATTTTTCCCAGCCAGCTCCTGCCGAGCAGCGTGGAACCGTCGCCCGGTACCACCCAGAGTGGTAGCTTGTGCACCGCTCCATCATAGGAGACCTTTACAGTAGCACTGCCGATTACGGGAATCAGTTCCTTTGTGTAAGTTCTCAGTTTAGGGGCGAATGGGAGTCAGGACTGGACTTGAGGCCTTGCTGCACCACAATTTATCAAAAGTGTTTTTCCTCATAATGGACTGGCTCGCGCCCGTGTCCAGCTCCATTGACACCAGGAGTCCATTTAATTCACCCTTCAGCATTATCGGTGGATACTTTGTGGTAAATGTGTGCACCCCATATACTTCTGCCTCCTTGGTCTGAGGCTTTGGTTTGTCGCGATCTGCCATGGATCTGCCATTCTCTGGTTTGCAGGATTAGCAGGATTTGCAGCTCGCCTGCACATACATTGGACATGTCCCATTGTTCCACAGCCCTTGCAAATGTATCCTTTGAAGCGGCATGAATGGAAACGATGAATACCCCTGCAGCGCCAACAAGGTGTTATTGGCCTAGCATTCATCACCCTTGATGGTGGACTCTGAGACATCTGCGGATGTGCAGCTGCAGGCATGTGAGGCCTGCTCTGTACGATGTGATTCGAAAACAACATCATTTTGTTCACAGTACTTGTAGCAACACTCGTGTGCTGAGAGATTTGCTTGGTATGGTCACTGGTGGCAATGAACGCCTGGGCTATCGCTATGGCTTTACTCAAGGTTGGGGTCTCTACAGTCAAAAGTTTGCGAAGTATCACTTCATGGCCAATGCTAAGTACAAAGATGTCCCTGAGCCTGTGCTCCAAATGTCCTTCAAATTCACAATGTCCTGCAAGACGTCTTAGCTCGGCGACATAGCTCGCCACTTCCTGGCCTTCAGACCTTTTGTACGTATAGAACCAGTACCTCGCCATTAGAACGCTTTCCTTCGGGTTCAGATGCTCCCGGACTAGTGTGCCCAAATCATCATACGATTTCTATGTGGGTTTCGCTGGAGCAAGCAGATTTTTCATGAGGCCATACGTTGGTGCCCCGCAAATGGTGAGGAGAATCGCCCTTCATTTGGCAATGTTCCCTTCTCCTTCCAGCTCGTTGGCCACGAAGTATTGGTCAAGTCACTCCACGAAGGTTTCCCAATCATCTCCCTCTGAAAATTTCTCCAGGATGCCCACTGTTCTCTGCATCATTGGGTTCATCATCTGTATCTCGTCGCCAGTTATTATGTATGAATAAAGAGTCTGACCAGATACTGTGAGCTCAAAGTAAAGTGTGACCTTAATCTTTTATTACAGGTCTCCAGAGTGCCTCTCCAGCTTGTGAGGCCTCCTTAAGTACAGGAGCTCCCAAGGGATTGCAGGATCCCTTGGAACTCCAGGGGATAAGCCCTCTGATGGTTGCACAAGGTATTTCCAGGTTTACATACATAACAGCTTGGAGTTCAGCCTCTAAATGTACACAGACGCAAGCGTCGTCCGTGTACTGTAGCTCGATGACAGAGGATGGGACGATCTTGGATCTAGCCTGGAGGCGAAGAAGGTTAAACAGGTTCCCACTGGTCCTATAGTTTAGTTCCACTCCAGTGGGGAGTTTGTTGCGCGTGAGATGGAGCATTGCAGTGAGGAAGATTGAGAAGAGGGTTAGCGTGATGACGCAGCTCTGCTTGACTCCGGTTCGGACGTGGATTGGATCTGTGGTGATCCATTGGTCAGGATCATGGCTTGCATGTTGTCATGGAGCAAGCGGAGGATGGCAACAAACTTTTGGGGGCAGCTGAAATTATTTGTAATATAGACCTAGATGGTCATATGATGGTATCAATAACCCCTTGGGCTGTAGGGAACCCTGTAATATTGAAGAATTACTGTACCTTCTCATCCTGCTACTAGTTTTCCATCAGTAAAGTGATTATAGCATTTTCTCTGGTCGACAATGCATCAGTGATCTGCTTGATGCATTTGTGCACTGCGGATTGACTGACTCTGCATATATAGAAACATAGAAAGATAGAAAATAGGTGCAGGAGTAGGCCATTCAACCCTTCCAGCCTGCACCATCATTCAATATGATCATGGCTGATCATGCATTCCTGCTTTCTCTCCATACCCCTTGATCTCTTTAGCCGTAAGGGCCACATCTAACTCTCTTTTGAATATATCTAATGAACTGGCCCCAACAACTTTCTGTGGTAGAGAATTCCACATGCCCACAACTCTCTGAGTGAAGAAGTTTCTCCTCATCTCGGTCCTAAATGGTTTACCCCTTATCCTTAAACTGTGACCCCTGGTTCTGGACTTCGCCAATATCGGGAACATTCTTCCTGCATCTAACCTGTCCAATCCCATCGGAATTTTATATGTTTCTATGAGATCCCCTTTCATTCTTCTAAATTCCATTGAATACAAGCCTAGTCGATCCAGTCTTTCTTCATATATCAATCCTATCATCCCGGGAATCAGTCTGGTGAACCTTCGCTGCACTCCCTCAATAGCAAGAATGTCCTTCCTCATATTAGGAGACCAAAACTATACACAATATTCAAGGTGTGACCTTACCAAGGTCCTGTACAACTGCAGTAAGACCTCCCTGCTCCTATACTCGAATCCTCTTGCTATAAAGGCCAACATGCCATTTGCCTTCTTCACCGCCTGCTGCACCTGTATAACCTGAGGTAGCTTGCGAGGAGCTGGAGGTATAAATGTTCACCTTTACAGCCATTGGAAAATATGTCTCTGCTGTTAAGGTTGCCTGCAGGTCAGATTCCACATGCCACAAATCAGTCAATGGCTCCCTAGCAAAATTCCCAGGTAAGTGTGCTGATGTACATAGGTAGACATGACCAGCCCAGTTCAGATACAAGCTAACCTGCCTTGCATCCATTCCTTCATCTACTTTTAAAACTCAAATACATACGAACATACAAACAATGATGGACAGGTAAAGACCATCCGGTTCATCGAGCCTGCCCTACCCACTTGCAATACCTTGTGTATCACAATTAATACACTCCACCCCACTCAAATCCATGTGATCTCCTGGGAGAGGCAAAAAAACAGATAAAAAACCCAGGCCAATTTGGGGAAAAAAATCTGGGAAATTCCTCTCTGACCCATCTAGGCAATCGAAACTAGTCCAGGAGATCACTCTGGTCATTAAATTCCCTGCAGTACCTACCTTCTGTAAGAGTTAATCTCTGCCACAACCAGAAACAAATCCAGGTTTTGCTTGCTGGAGTGCAGAGAATCTGCATCCACCACATGAGAGGGCAGCTTGTTTCAGAGGTCTGCTATTCTCTGTGAAAAGAACCATCTGCCGACATCTAACCTCGATCTAGCCTTATACAACTTAAATTTGTGCCCCATGGTCCTGCCTAACATAGAAACATAGAAACATAGAAAATAGGTGCAGGAGTGGGCCATTTGGCCCTTCGAGCCTGCACCACCATTCAATGAGTTCATGGCTGAACATGCAACTTCAGTACCCCATTCCTGCTTTCTCGCCATACCCCTTGATCCCCCTTGTAGTAATTGAAATAAATGGTCAGCTGGAACACTGTCTATTCCCTTCATTACCTTATAAACCTCAATCATATCCCTCCTAAGTCTACGCTGCTCTAAGGTAAAGAGCCCCAACTCTTTTAGCCTATCTTGATAACTAAGATGCTTTAGACTTGGAATTAGTCTAGTGGCCCTCTTCTCCATCCTTTCCAGAGCCTCAATATCACCCACCATGTGAGGAGACCAAAACTGGACACTGTATTCCAAGTGTGACCTGACTAAGATCTTATACAAGGACAAAACAGTACACCTCGTCTTATACTGCACTGTGCTATGGATACACCCCAACACCCTATTTGCTTCAGCTATCACTACTCACCATTGCTCATGTACCTTTAAGGATGTATGCACTAAAATGCCCACATCTCTTTCTATCTCCACCATCTTTAATGCCTTTCCCTGGAGGGTGTATGAATGTTGAATATTTGCCCTGCCCATATGCACATATATAAGTTATACTTCATTTTCCAGTCATGAGCCCAGTCTCCCAACACATTAAGATCTGCCTGCATCAGACGAGCCTCTTCTACAGTTCTAGCACTCGCACAGATCTTGGTATCATCTGCAAATTTGCAAATTGTGTCACCAACCTCTAAATCCAGATCATTAATAAAAATAGTAAAAAGCAACGGTCCCAACACTGATCCCTGCAGGACACTACTGGTGACCGGTCTCCAAACAGATCCAAATCCATCTATAACTACTCTTTGCCTGCATCCTGCCAGCCGGTTCTGCATCCAGCTCAATATATTGCCACTAACACCAGAGGCTCCGATCTTATAGAGAAGCCTCTTGTGCGGTACGTTGTCCAAAGCTTTTTGGAAATCTAAGTAGACAATGTCTACTGGGCTTCTCTCATCCAACAACTTTGTAACTTCTTCAAAAATACAGATGAATAGTCAATCCAATACCTAGTTTAAGAATTCAATTTGCAATATTGAAATATGTAGCAATGCAGCTTTTAATACGCACTTCCTGAAATGTCAGAACTTTCCTGCCTTTGTCATCTATTTCTGGGCAAAAAGTGCATTGCTGTGAGGTAATTGGGAAATCTCACCTTTAGGCAAATGGAGTTCTTTCAATGAAGATCTCACGCGTACTGGAGGATCATGTGCTGCAGTAATCGGATAGAATATGGCAAACAGAATTCCCTCCATTTCTGCTGAATCTCATGTTTATATTCAGCACTGGAAGAATCTAACATGCTGGTTGCAAAATCAACCTTTGGAAGTTTTGCGCTTGTAGCTGAAGCAGATTTCATATCTTCTTATGAAGATCTTCTGTACCAAATCTGTGGTGTTACAAAATAAAAGGGTATAGTTTCCTCTTTGGGCATAACTGCTGATTCCGGCACAAATTGCGCCCAAAATTGTGCCCGTTTTGAAATGTGTGGCTCCCCCCGCCCCATCCCGAGTTTCCGCTCAAACTAATTTACATATTGGTAACGCAAAATCTGCCATGAACCAGCACAATCGCGCTTTAAATAATATTTTTAAATATATTTAAAAGAGATAATTTGGTGAAGTTTGATTAAAATAGCTGAAAATAGTTATCACAAAAATAAGCTTTTTTAATCCCAGTGTCAACCCACCACCTCCGAGTAACACGATTTTAAATTACTGAAATTAATTTATAAAAAATAATAAACTATTTTCCAGTTATATTGGGGCACAATAGACAGTTTCCTGGTAAATTAAAACAAAAATCACGTTTTAAACTTTAAAAACATACCTATTAGTGTCCTTGTGCCCAAAAGAACCAGCTTAATCTTTAGAGCCTCCTCGAAGGCCCGCAAACGAGTGCAATTAGCGGAAATTCCAAATTATGATTAGTTCACCCTGGAGATGTGGGCAATTTTGTGGGTGGGGCCTGCTTCCAATGCAATATTTTAAAAACTAGTTTAAAAGATCACGGAAACTCAAGTTACGCTGAATGCAAATTGTGTTTAAAGTTTTGCGGCGGTTATGCTGATTTTGACTGAATTGGGCCAAAAAAACAGCGCAATTGAGCAGAAACTTCAGCCCTGAGTGTTTAATAAGAATAGTTAACCCCTTAAGAAACATGCATTTTGCAACACAGAAGTAGGGGGAGGGTTCAGGTGAGCAGTAATTTAAAAAGTCAAAGAATAAGAAGAAGGCAATCGCGCAGGGTAGCATGAGGGGAAATGAAAACCAGAGCGTGATAGGAAGGGACAGAATGTATAAACATAGCGTGTTTCAGAAAGTGGGGTCAAAGTAGGAAAAAAATGGTAAAAAACAAATTTAAAGGCTCTTTATCTGAATGTATACAGCATTCGTAACAAAATGATGAGTTGATGGCACAAATAGTTACAAATGCGTATTGTGGTGTATGTAGGCACCTTTAATAATGATTCCACAAGGCAGGGTATGGTGCTTAAACTCTGCAGACCTGCAGTCTTTTATTAGCAGCTCCTAAGTGCCAACAACAAGCTGTGTGTTCCTTTTTATACTGGGTTACCTGCTGTGTGCAGGCAACCCTGGGTCTCCAGCAACAGCACCCTCTAGTGTACCGGTAAGGTGTGTACAGTACAAGGGTACATTCAATGTTGCATATAGTGTTACAGACATCACACAGTAAACAGGCATGCATACACAACAATACTCCCCCCTGAGTATTTTTCATATCCTAGTTGTCATGACCAGGGGAGGTGATCAGTGGTGGGCTATGGGAGGTTGTGGGGAGGGTTGTGTGGTTGCCAGGTGTGACCCCTGTGCTTGAGGCTGGCCTCGTACGTTTCCCCTCCTTCACACACAGACCAAGTGGGTGTCACTGTTGTGGGATCCCTCAGGGGAGGTAGCCGCGGCAGCAGTGGGTGGTGTGTATACACTGTGATCTGGGTAGTTGTGGGGTGGTGGGCAGGGCCACAAGACTGGGTGGGCTCCTTGTCCACCAATAGGGATGAGGGTCAGGTTATCCCAGGGAAGCTGGAGGGTATTGGCCTCATGCTTCTGGTGTTGGCCCTGGTGGCCAGCGGCTGTAGGGCTGGTCTGGTGCCGGTTGCCATTGGTGGTGGCTGGGCTGCCCATTGACCACTGTCCCTGCAGTGGGTCTGCTCCCACTGCCTGTGTGTGTGTCCTGCAAGGGGCATCACATTCGTTCCAAAGGTCCAGGCTACATGGTCAGGTAGCCTGCTGGACCTGGGGGTCTCCCACAGGGGGATTTCATTGGCATTAGCATGGTCCCTGTAGGACCCAATGTCCTTTGGCAGTGTCCTACCGGTATACATGACACCTTGGCTCTGATCACACACAGTCGAGCCTGCATTATACATTCTCGCACTTGCATCACTTTTGGGTGTCCTGGTTTCAACAGACATGGTTACATTTGGCATTTCACAATCTCTATCATTATTGTTAAGCATAATAAACTTGTTCTTAACCTTACTGACACCTGCATTCATCTCATTAGTCACATTAGTTAAACCAGCATCACAATTCATGGTTACATTGCATACATTTTCATACTTGCACCCTTTAATTGCATCTTTAGCTTTAAAGTCCATGTACTCAAATAGTTGGAACTTCCCCTTTAAATTTTTTTGGTTACCGGTCTCCTTTCAGGGAGCTTTCAAATCCGATTGGCCGCTCGATGTCACATGATGCTCCTCCATGTTGACTTGCATTTTGAATGTAGGTCTGCTGCTCACCAAGCAGCAGCCATTTTGTGGTGCTCCTTTCTTCCACGTTCTTGTGGTGCTGCAGCCATTTTGTGGTCTTGTTGCAGGCAGACTGTGGTGGTCTTTTCTTCCACATGCTTGTGGTGCTGCAGTCATTCTGTGGTCTTGCTGCAGGCAGGCTGTGGTGGTCTTTTCTTCCACAGAGCCACTTTGCCTGATGTGGACCCGGTTCATTCAATTCCTGCCCAGCAGCGTGGAACCGTCGCCAGCTACGATCCACAGGGGGAGTTTGTGCAACACGCCGCCTTGGGAGACCTGGATGCACCTAAAAAAAACTTACCTATTCTCCGGCTCCCTGCAGGTCCTCTGGAGCTGGGCGCGGCGCAGCACGAGCTGTAGGGGGCGGAGCCAGGTCCCTGCGCTGAAAACAGTGCCGGGACCTCTGCACATGCGCGCTACAGTGGGCGCGCATGTGCAGCAGCTCTAGGCGGCCAAAACTGTGGGAGGAGCCCGAAGCACGCAGCCCCTAGCCCTGGCCGAATGGCCTCACTGGGGCTGCGTGAATAAGGCTCCTCCCACCCGACCGGACCCGACCCGATCCGACCTCCGCTCTCACTCCCCCGGACCTCCGCGACTCCCCCCACCCCCCCAACGGACCTCCGCGACTCTCCTCCCCCCCCCCGGACCTCCGCAACTCTCTTTCTCCCCCCCCCCCCCCCGGACCTCCGCGACCCCCACCGAGACCCGACGCCACCTACCTATAAATCCAGCCCGAGGTCTTGGGCCCGGCCGTTCAGCCTCCTTCTCTCCCTTCCCCCCCTCTCCTTCCCTCCCCCCCTCTCTCCTTCCCTCTCCTTCCCTCCCTCCCTCCTCTCTCCCTCCCTCTCTCCCTCCTCTCTCCCTCCCTCTCTCCCTCCTCTCTCCCTCCCTCTCTCCCTCCTCTCTCCCTCCTCTCTCCTTCCCTCCCTCCTCTCTCCTTCCATCCCTCCTCTCTCCTTCCCTCTCTCCCTCCTCCCCTCCCTCCTCTCTCCCTCCTTCTCCCCCTCTTTACCCCCTGCTCCTCCCCACCCCCCACCCCACCCCCCACCTCACCACCCCCCACCTCACCACCTTCCTCCTTCCCACCTCCCACCCCACCCCACCCTCCTCTACCCCCACCCCACTACCCCCTCTACCCTCACTCCACCCCCCTCTACCTCCCTCCTCCTTCCTCCCCCTCCCCCCCACACCCCTTCTCCCCCCCTTCTCCCCCCTTCTCCCCATTCTCCCCCCTCTCCCCCCTCCCCCCTCCCCCCTCTCCCCCCTCCCCCCTCCCCCCTCTCCCCCCTCCCCCCTCTCCCCCCTCTCCCCCTCTCCCCCCTCTCCCCCTCTCCCCCTCTCCCCCTCTCCTCACCCTCCTCCCCTCCTCCCCCTCTCCCCCTCTCCCCCTCTTCCCCTCTTCCCCTCTTCCCCCCTTCCCCTCTTCCCCTCTTCCCCTCTTCCCCTCTTCCCCTCTTCCCCTCCTCCCCTCCCCTCGCTGTCAGAAACACAGACACTGACAGACAGAGAGTGAGAGACACACACACAGACAGACAGAGAGATAGAGACACTGACAGAGACACACGGGGGGGGGGGGGGGGCATCCCAGCACGCTGTTGGAGGACTCCTGGTGCTGCAGTCGGTAAGTAGAAAATGTTTTATTTATTGATTTTTTTTTAAAATTATTTTTTATTAATTTTTTTTGATTGATTTATTGGTTGATTTATTGATGTATTTATCATTTATTATTGATGATGGCTCTTTATTTGTAAAACTGAAGTGTTTAATGTTTGTAAACTTCCCTTTAAACCCCCCCCCCCCATTCCCTACGCCTAATTTGTAATCTACGCCTGATTTTCTAAAGTGTGGACAAGGTTTTTTCGAAGGTACAAAAATCTTCACTTACTCCATTCTAAGTTAGTTTGGAGTAAGTTTTCACTGCCTAAACTTTGAAAACAGGCGTAAGTGGCCGGACACGCCCCCTTTTGAAAAAAAAAGTCTGTTCCAAAGTGAAACTGTTCTAACTGACGAACTGGAGCAAACTAAATGTCGAGAATTCAAATTTCTAAGATACTCCATTCTAAACCAGTTGCTCCAAAAAAACAGGAGCAACTCAGGCCAAAACTTGGCCCCATAATGTGGTAAAATGTGAGGTTGTCCACTTTGGCAGAAATAATAACAAAGCAAATTATAATTTAAATGGAGAAAAATGGCAAGGTGCTGCAGTACAGAGGGACCTTGGGGTACTTCTGCATGAAACACAAAAAGTTAGTATGCAGGTAGAGCAAGTAACCAGGAAGGCAAATGGAATGTTGGCCTTTATTATAAGGGGGATAGAGTATAAAAGCAGAGAAGTCCTGCTACAACTGTACAGGGTATTGGTGCAGCCACACCTAGAGTACTGCATACAGTTTTGGTCTCTGTATTTAAGGAAGGATATACTTGCATTGGAGGCTGTTCAGAGAAGGTTCACCAGGAGATGAGGGGTTTACTTATGAAGATAGGTCTAGTAGGTAGGGCCTATACTCATTGGAGTAGAGAAGAATGAGAGATGATCTTATCGAAACATATAAGGTGGAGGCTCGACAAGGTAGATGCATAGACGCTATTTCCACTCATCGGCAAAACTAAAACTAGGAGGTATAGTCTCAGAATAAGGGGCTGCCCATTTAAAACTGAGATGAGGATGAATTTCTTCTCTGAGAGTTGAAAATCTGTGGAATTCTATGCCCCAGTGAGCTGTGCAGGCTGGATCATTGAATATATTTAATAGACAGATTTTTGAGCGATAAAGGGTTATGGAGAGTGGGCCGGGAAATGGAGCTAAGTCCATGATCAGATCAGCCATGATCTTATTAAATGGCGGAGCAGGTTCGAGGGACCGTATGGCCTACTCCTGCTCCTATTTCTTATGTTCTTATATTCTTTAGAACGTCCTTCTGTAAGTATAATGTGACCTATCTTCATTATTATTTAATTTGTCCGCATTGAACCATTGTTTTGCCTTGGAGTAATTTTATGAATTAAATATATTTCAACTGTGTTATCATTTTGACATGGTTTTACATCTGGGTTTCCATCTGGCTCATCATATCTTTTGAGTAAAGTGGGATACAGATAAAAATATTATTGATTTAAATTTACCTTTTAATATGAAAGAAAATTATGAATATGTGGACTGATGCTAAGTTAATTATCAAGACTAAGAATTATTTTTTTTAAATTGTATGAAAAACTTTGTTGCTTCCACATAATATGGTTAGAGGAAGATAAGAAGGAATTTACATACAGACAACAGATGGCATTGTGAAACAGAGAGCTGCAGTCTCCCCTCCCTGTTCTATTTTCACTGCTGTTTTAATCTTTCAAGAACAACAGTAGTCATTTGGTGTAGAGTTGAAAACTGCAGTTATTATTTATCCAGCAAATATAATCATTTACTGTCTTTAGTTCTACATTACTGTATTAAGTACCAGAAATTAATATGTGGCCCTTATTTAAATACTTGCAACCTTTTAATTCGGGTATTTTTTATTGAGATCAGTGGTGATTTTCTGCAGTGTCCCTGCCCATTAGTGTGCATTAATATCTGTCTGTAATCGGGACCAATAATAGCAATAATATTTTGTGTTGTTGGCTGATATTTGGTGGAATATTATTAGAGATATACAAGTTAAACCTCAATTGCAACGTGTTTTAGTTTTAAGTGAGGAACCTAGATGAAGAGTCAAAGCCAACCAAACAGGACACCACCAAGGTTGAATAGAATTAAAGGGAAGATGAGATAAATCAAGAATTAATGATTAAGTGATGCCAAGCTTGGGTTTTAAAAACCTGAAGATTGGAAGAGAAGGGAAAGAGTGTGGAAAGTAAAAGATAGGAATTTCTGTCTTTGGTTTAATATAGGTCAATTAGCTAGGGTGTAAAATGGCAGCCACCCCTTGACTAACTAACAAAATGGAAGATAACAAACTGTTACACAAAAGATCAGATCCCTTTTGGTCAATGATTTGTTATTGTATTGGATTGAATTGTATATTATGTAGCTATATAAGAGATTTGGTAGATATTAGAGTGGGAGTCATTTTCAGAATTTGCATAATCAGCAGGGAACCTTGGCTTCCTCACCGTACATATTGATAAATTATTCCCAATGTGTGATTAACTTCTGACTAGCATTCCATTAAATCATTTTGTGTTTGTATTGTGTTTGATGGTGAGAAGCCGGAGAGATTGTTCTTTTGAGCATGATTGACTGTCTTCAAAGGAAAAATGGGATGAGAGATGAGAATTTTTCATTGCTCAAACATTCCAGCAAAGACACTCTAAGCATTGTAGTATTTGTGGTTCACATGTTGTACGTGTAACAATTCATTCCGAAAGTAACATTAAGGTTGAATATGACTTGATGACTTGCCAAGTAACAAGAGATTACTGATTCCACTGATTCATCTGAAGAATCTGGGGTCGATTTTGACATTTGGCCGACTGAGCGGTGGAGCACACCCACCTGGCGAAGAGCCCCCGCCATTTTGAGACCCTGGCCTCATTTAAATATGGCAGGTGAGCTGCGAGGTGCCAAACTTCCAATGTAGCTTTCCGTGCCCGAATTCGGGCATAATCCAATTTCACTTACAATAATTATACTTACAATAATTACACGTACAATAATTGTAGAATCAGTAGCATGTAGTACAGCCCATGTCGTACATAATCTAGATAATTAAAAATATTGATTCTAGCACCTATACATCACACTCAGCTGCATTAAACTTGACAAATTATTAAACAAATACTAGGCAACAAGAAGAAAGCAAGCAAGAAAGACTTGCATTTATGTCGCACCTTTCCTGGCCTCAGGACATCCCAAAGCATTTTACAGCAAATGAAGTACTTTTGAAGTGTAGTCGCTGTTGTAATGTGCCAATGTACAAGCAACAAACACCAAAACTTACCAATAAGAAATCAGTAAATTGCACAATACTACCTATCCAATTACTGTTCTTCAATTTATTTTAGATACCATGTTACTACCTAAAAAACATATTTAGAATATAATAAATATATAAAACAAATATCTCTTAATAATTTACATATCTTACTCATTTAATTATCTATACTATCTTAAAAATGTCTCAAATTATTTAACAAGATTGGGCCTGTCCCCCCTTCTGGGACCATGGTATGGTTTTTGTCTTCCTGTATTGTCTTCTTTGCTGTTGATTACATGCAGTAGTCCTCTGTTTCTCCATTTTGTTTCTTTTTCTGGCATCTGCACTTGCTACCAACATCACTATCATCATCATAGGCAGTCCCCCGGAATCGAGGAAGACTTGCTTCCACTCTTAAAATGAGTCCTTAGGTGGCTGAACAGTCCAATACGAGAGACACAGTCCCTGTCACGGGTGGGACAGATAGTCGTTGAGGGTAAGGGAGGGTGGGACAGATTTGCCGCACGCTGTTTCCACTGCTTGCGCTTGGTTTCTGCATGCTCTTGGTGATGAGACTCGAGGAGCTCAGCGCCCTCCCAATGCACTCCCTTCACTTAGGGTGGTCTTTGGCCAGGGACTCCCAGGTGTCAGTGGGGTTGTTGCACTTTATCAGGGAGGCTTTGAGGGTGTCCTTGAAATGTTTCCTCTGCCCACCTTTGACTTGTTTGCTGTGAAGGAGTTTCGAGTAGAGCGCTTGCTTTGGGAGTCTTGTGTCTGGCATGCGGACAATGTGGCCTGCCCAGCGGAGCTGATCAAGTGTGGTCAGTACTTCAATGCTGGGGATGTTTGCCTGGTCGCGGACGCTAATGTCGGTGCGTCTGTCATCCCAGGGGATTTGTAGGATCTTGCGGAGACATCGCTGGTGCTATTTCTCCAATGACTTGAGGTGTCTACTGTACATGGTCCATGTCTCTGAGCCATACAGGAGGGCAGCTTTGTGGCAGATTTGAGGGCCTGGTCTTCGAACACTCTTTTCCTCAGGCGGCCGAAGGCTACACTGGCGCACTGGAGGCGGTGTTGAATCTCGTCATCAATGTCTGCTCTTCTTGATAAGAGCTTCCCGAGGTATGAGAAATGGTCCACTTTGTCCAGGGCTGCACCATGGGTCTTGATGACTGGGAGGCAGTGCTGTGCGGCGAGTACAGGCTGGTGGAGGACCTTTGTCTTATGGATGTTTAGCATAATGTAGAGTCCTTACTCTACAGTATGAAACCACATGAGGCACTTTCTGGGGACAAGGTCACTCTATGACCTTAACTCTTTATTCATAGGACTCCCAAGACTGCTGACCCTGCATGTGACCTCCCTTTATATGCCTGGCTGATCAGGTATGGGCAGTCTCCCACAAGTTCACCCCTTGTGGTCAAGGTGTGCATCTCGGTTGAGTGTGTACAGTAATACAGTCGTGTTACATTGTGGTTACATACATGACATCACCTTCACCCCACCCCCCTCCCGCCCCAAAGTCTTATTAGGATCAGAGGTTTAGTCTTTCAGGTGGTCTACGCTACCTCGTGGAGCGCCGCAGTTGGGGCTCTGGTTGTTGGACACTGACGTGAGTGTCTGTCACCTGTGGTGATTCCGGCCTGTCCAGGCTGACCACAGGGACTGTGCATTCTTCTGATTGCTCTTGTTGCTTGTTCACTGGCGGTGGTGTGATCTCCATCGCATGGTCTTCTTCAGGTCCTCCGTGTCAATGCTGAACCTTTTTTTTACTTGGTCCAGATGCTTACGGCATATCTGACCATTGTTGAGTTTTACCACGATGAGCCTATTCCCCTCTTTGTCAATTATAATACCTCAAGCCATTTGGGCCTCATGGCGTGATTGAGGATGAATACAGGATAATTTATTTCTATACATCTCCCCCTCGAATTACAGCCATGGTACTCGTTTTGGGACTGGCGCTTGCCCTCAACTATGTCGGTCAGGACTGGGTGAATGAGGGACAACTGAGTTTTGAGTGTCCATTTCATTAGTAGTTCTGCGGGCGGGACCCCCGTGAACGAGTGTGGTTAGGATCTATAGGCCAGCAGGAGGCGCGATAGACGTCATTGTAGGGAGGGTCCTTGAATCCTGAGCATACCTTGCTCAATGATTTGGACCGCACGTTCCGCCTGGCCATTGGAGGCCGGCTTGAACGCGCAGTCCTGACGTGGTTGATGCCATTGTCCAACATAAACTCCCCGAATTCGTAGCTTGTGAAACATGGGCCATTATCACTAACCAGTATGTCCGGCAAGCCATGGGTTGCAGAGATCGCACGTAGGCTTTCCACAGTGGTGAATGTCGTGCATGAATTCAGAATGATGCACTTGATCCATTTCGAGTACGCATCTACCACAATAAGGAACATCTTTCCCATGAACGGGCCCGCGTAGTCTACATGAATGCGTGACCATGGCCTGGTGGGCCAGGGCCACGGGCTGAGCAGGGCCTCCCTGGGGGCATTACCCAGCTGGGCACACATCGTGCACCTGTGAACATAGTGTTCCAGGTCTGAATCAATTCCAGGCCACAATACCTGGATGCTCCCTGTGGAGTTCCCTGATGAATGCCTCCCTCCACTTTTGGGGCATAACTACCCGGCTGCCCCATAGTAGGCAGTCGGCTTGGATGGAGAGCTCATCCATCCGTCTGTGGAACGGTCTGACCTCCTCAGAGCATGCTCCGTGTGCGGGCGCCCAATCCCCAGTCAGGACATAGTTCTTAATCAGGGATAGGAGGGGATCTCTGTTTGTCCAGATTTTGATCTGGCGGGCTGTGATGGAGGAGCCTGCGCTGTCAAAGGCATGACCATCTCGGCGCTTTGCTCTGCTGCCCCCTCAGTGGTGGCCAGTGGAAGCCTGCTGAGTGCGTCTGCACAATTTTCGATGCTGGGCCGGTGCCGGATGGAGTAGTCATAAGCAGCCAGCGTGAGAGCCCATCGCTGTATGCGAGCTGATGCATTGGCTTTGACAGCCTTACTGTTTGACAACAAGGATGTTAATGGCTTATGGTCCGTCTCTAATTCAAACTTCCTACCAAAGAGGTACTAATGCATTTTTTTTACACCATAGACACATGCAAGTGCTTCCTTCTCGACCATCCCATATCCCCGTTCTGCTTGAGAGAGCGACCTGGAAGCATAAGCCACAGGGTGGAGTTGCCCCTCAGCATTGCCCTGCTGCAACACGCACCCAACCCCATAGGACGATGCATCACATCTCAGAACCAATTTTTTACAGGGGTCGTACAGGGTCAACAACTTGTTTGAACAAAGTAGGTTTCGCGCCCGATCAAAAGCCCGTTGCTGACAGTCCCCCCAAAACCAATCGCAACCCTTACGCAGGAGCATGTGTAGTAGCTCCAACAACGTGCTCAAGTTCGGCAGAAAGTTCCCGAAATAGTTCAACACTCCCAGGAATGAACGCAACTCCGATGTGTTGCAGGGCCTGGGTGCTCGTCGAATCGCTTCTGATTTGAATTCGGTGAGCCGAATCCCATCTGCAGCAACCCTCCTGCCCAGAAACTCAACCTCAGGAGCTAAAAACACACATTTAGACTTCTTGAGTCGCAGGCCTACCCAGTCCAGTTGGCATAGCACCTCCTCCAGGTTGTGAAGGTGTTCCTTGGTGTCTCGACCCGTGATGAGGATGTCGTCCTGGAATATGATCGTTCCAGGAATGAATTTAAGCAGGTTTTCCATGTTTCGTTGAAAAATCGCGGCCGCTGATCGAATGTCAAACGGGCACCTGTTATAAACGAACAGTCCCTTGTGCATGGTGATTCATCGGCCAGTTCCTGGGTCATATAGGCTGACGTGAGGTCCAACTTGGTGAACAGTTTGCCGCCTGCCAACGTGGCGAAGAGGTCCTCCGCTCTCGAGAGTAGGTATTGATCTTGTTGGGACACCCGATTGATGGTGGTCTTGTAGTCACCACAGATCCTGACAGAGCCATCCGCTTTTAGGACGGGAATGATGGGGCTCGCCCAGTCGCTGAATTAAACGGGCTAGATGATGCTCTCTCTCAACAGCCGGTCCAATTCGCTCTCGATTTTTTCCCGCATCACATCCGGCACCGCTCTGACTTTGTGGTGCACTGGCCTGGCGTCCGGGGTGATGTGTATCACTACTTTAGTGCCTTTGAAAGTCCCGATGCCAGGTCGAATTGTTGTAGGACTTGTGAGCACGAACTTCGCTCCACAGATGACATTGCGTGAACATCCCCCAATTTCCAGTTCATCTCGGCTAACCAGCTCCTCCCCAACAGTGGGGGACCATTGCCCGGGACAATCCAGAGCGGCAGCCAATTCACTAACCCATTGTATGTGACAGCCAACATTGCACTGCCTAGCACTGGAATGATTTCTTTAGTGTAAGTCCATAATTGTGTCTCAATGCGTGCTAATTTGGGTCTACTGGCTTTAAGTGGCCATAGCTTCTCAAATTGCTGAACGGCCATGAGTGACTGGCTGGCCCCAGTGTCCAGCTCCATGTGTACTGGGATACTGTTTAATAAAACCCTCATCATCATTGGTGGCGTTTTGGTGTATGAATTGTGAATATTCGCCACATGGACCCGCTGAACCTCGGCGTCCGCCAATTTGCACCAAAAGTCATCCTGCCTCAAAGAACCCTCTTCTGGTCATCCACCTCATATTAATCTGGTTGCAGGCTTCCTGCACATTCGAGCTAAGTGGCCACTGAGATTGCAGTTCCTGCAGACAAACTGTTGAAATCTGCAACATCTTGCTGAGTGTTTTCCCCCACACCTCCAGCATGAGTTAAAGTTTCCATTGTTTGGAACAAAGGGACTATGGCCAGGCATTCCACGCTGACTGCCCCTTTGACTGCCCTTGAATACCCTATTAGTGGGTGTCAATGGCCCCATGCCAGGCCGCATTGTCCACTGTGATGGCGTTAATGTCCGTTCAGCCTGCCATTGTACTCTGGGGTCTATTGCTGCCTGGGGTCTATTGCTGCCTGGGGAGTGTTGGACTGCCCCTGCCAGCCTGCGGGGCTCTGAGTCGCATTGATGATATTGACTCCCTGATCCATCGCTGCATTAGAGGCAGAATTGCGCGCGTATATTATTTTCATCTCTTCCTCCCCCGCCATGAAAGTTTGAGCCATCAACGCCGCCGCTTCCAAGGTCAGATCCTTGGTCTCAATTAATTTGCGGAAAATTCCCGCATGACCGATGCCCTCGATAAAGAAGTCCCTTAGCATCTTCCCCCTGCAGGCATCTGTGAACTTACAGAGGCTGGCCAAACGCAGGAGGTCCGCTACGAAGTTCGGCATGCTCTGTCCTTCACGACGTCGGTGGGTATAGAATCTGTGTCAGGCCATATGTATGCTACTCACCAGTTTGAGGTGCTCCCCGATCAATTTGCTAAGTTCCTCAAAGGTTTTGTCCGCCGGCTTTTCGGGTGCGAGTAAGTCCTTCATGAGCGCGTAAGTCTTTGGTCCGCAGCTGGTCAAAAGATGAGCCCTTCGCTTGTCGGCCGCTGCATCCCCCAGCCATTCTTTCGTAACAAAGCTTTGCTGAAGCCTCTCGACAAAATCGTCCCAGTCTTTCCCAACACAGTACCGTTCCTCTGTGCTACCGGTGGCCATTCTCGTGGGTCGTGAATTCCCGTTTATCGTCGCCAATGTAAAGTCCTTACTCTACAGTATGAAACCATGTGAGGCACATTCTGGGGACAAGATCACTCTATGACCTTAACTCTTTATTCACAGGACTCCAAATCGCTTGACCCTGCATGGGACCTCCCTTTATATACCTGGGTGATCAGGTAAGGAGTGTCTCCCACAAGTTCACCCCTTGTAGTCAAGGTGTACATCTCGGTTGAATGTGTACAGTAATACAGTGGTGTTACATTGTGGTTGCATACATGACACATAAGGCCCATGCTTTCGTACGCCTCAGTAAATACGTCGACTATGTCCTGGAGTTCAGCCTCTGTATGTGCGCAGATGCAGGCGTCATCCGCGTACTGTAGCTCAACAACAAAGGTTGGGGTGATCTTGGACCTGGCCTGGAGATGGCAAAGGTTAAACAGGTTCCCACTGGATCTGTAGTTTAGTTCCACTCCAGCGGGGAGCTTATTGACTGTGAGGTAGAGCATGGCAGCAAGGAAGATTGAGAAGAGGGTTGGGGTGATGACGCAGCCCTGTTTGACCTTGGTCCAGATGTTGATTGGGTCTGTAATGGATCCGTTGTTAAGGATCACGGTCTGCATGTTGTTGTGGAGCAGACGGAAGATGTTGACGAACTTTTGGGGGCATCCGAAACGGAGGAGGACACTCCATAGACCTTCGTGGTTGACAGTGTCAAAGGCCTTTGTAAGGTTAAAGAAGGTCATGAATAAAGACTGCGCTGTTCCCTGCATTTTTCCTGCAATGGTCGCGCTACAAAAACCATGTCCATTGTGTCCCATAGGGGACGGAATTCGTACTGTGACTCCGGGAGGAGCTCTTCGGCCACAGGGAGAAGACAGTTGAGGAGGAATCTAGCGACAACATTGTGCTTCTCGCTGCCAGTTTTGGTGATCTCTGTCCATGTTCAACTCATGATAAATTTGGCAAACTCTTAAGGCGTCCTTTTTTAATCCTGAGGCACACTGGAAAGAGTGCTGAAATAATGCTAATGTCCCAAACTCACACCTGATTGCTGCTCTCACAAAATAACTTGTAGGCTTTGAACTACCCCAGGAACAATGGTGAACCTTGAACTGTTTCAGAACATTGGATGGCAGATATGGTCATTTCTTAATCCTTTGGAAGATGAGACAATGCATAATGTGACTGAAAACACCACTTGCATGCTAAATGGACCATTTCCCATACTTCGAGAGCCTCGTATCAACAAGAGCAAACATTGATGACGAGATTCAACACCGCCTCCAGTGCGCCAGTGCAGCCTGAGGCAAAGAGTGTTCGAAGACCAGGCCCTCAAATCTGCCACCAAGCTCATAGTCTACAGGACTGTAATAATACCCGCTCTCCTGTATGGCTCAGCGACATCGACCATGTACAGTGGACACCAGTCGCTGGAGAAATACCACCAACGATGTCTCCGCAAGATCCTACAAATCCCCTGGGAGGACAGACGCACCAACATTAGCGTACTCGACCAGGCCAACATCCCCAGCATTGAAGCACTAACCACACTCGATCAGCTCCACTGGGCAGGCCACATAGTTCGCATGCCAGACATGAGACTCCCAAAGCAAGTGCTCTATGCGGAGCTCCTTCACGGCAAATGAGCAGAGGAAACGTTACAAGGACACCCTCAAAGCCTCCCTGATAAAGTGTAACATCCCCACTGACATCTGGGAGTCCATGGCCAAAGACCGCCCTAAGTGGAGGCGCTGAGCACCTTGAGTCTCATCACCGTGAGCATGCAGAAATCAAGCGCAGGCAGCGGAAAGAGCATGCGGCAAATCTGTCCCACCCTCCCTTACCCTCAACAACTATCTGTCCCACCTGTGACAGGGACTGTGGCTCTCGTATTGGACTGTTCAGCCACCTAAGGACTCATTTTAAGAGTGGAAGCAAGTCTTCCTCGATTCCGAGAGACTGCCTATGATGATGATACATGCTATCATATTGTAAATCTGTGCTCATCTCAACAGTATCTCAGACTTACACCAAGCCAGTTCTGAGGCTATTTTTTATGTATGCAACCCTAGGTAACCTGTATCAGACTGCCACCAGAGTGCATACCTGTTGGAGTCCCAAGGGATCCCAGCATCCCTTGGGAGCACCGTATATAAGCAGGCCTTCCATGCTGTACCTGCACTCTGGAGTTTGAATAAAGGAGCTAAGGTCACACTTACGCATGTCGACAGTACTCAGTTACATTACTTTATTATGAGCTTAACAACTGGCGACAAGATAACGAACAATCACCCGAAAATGCAGCGAACAGTTGGTATCCTGGAGAAATTCTCAGAAGGGGATGATTGGGAGGCCCTCGTGGAGTGACTTGACCAATACTTTGTGGCCAACGAGCTGGAAGGGGACGAGAATGCTGCCAAACGAAGGGCGATCCTCCTCACCGTCTGTGGGGCAACAACATATGGCTTCATGAAGAATCTTCTAGCTCCAGTGAAACCAACAACCAAATCATATGAAGAACTGTGTACGCTGGTCCGGGAGCACCTAAATCCGAAGGAAAGCGTTCTAATGGCAAGGTACCGATTTTACCGTGAAGACAAACGTAGGACCCTTGCAGTCGGATTCAGCTGAATTTATAATGGGGAACAAAGAAATGGCAGACCAATTGAACAAATACTTCAGTTCTGTCTTCACGAAGGAAGACACAAATAACCTTCCGAGTGTACTAGGGGACAGTGGGTCGAGTGAGAAGGAGGAACTGAAGGAAATCCTTATTAGGCGGGAAATTGTGTTAGGGAAATTGATGGGATTGAAGGCCAATAAATCCCCAGGGCCTGATAGTCTGCATCCCAGAGTACTTAAGGAAGTGCCCCTAGAAATAGTGGATGCATTGGTGATCATTTTCCAACAGTCTATCGACTCTGGATCAGTTCCTATGGACTGGAGGGTAGCTAATGTAACACCACTTTTTAAAAAAGGAGGGAGAGAGAAAACGGGCAATTATAGACTGGTTAGCCTGACATCAGTAGTGGGGAAAATGTCAGAATCAATCATTAAGGATGAAATAGCAGCGCATTTGAAAAGCAGTGACAGGATCAGACCAAGTCAGCATGGATTTATGAAAGGGAAATCATGCTTGACGAATCTTCTGGAATTTTTTGAGGATGTAAGTACCAGAGTGGACAAGGGAGAACCAGTGGATGTGGTGTATTTGGACTTTCAAAAGGCTTTTGACAAGGTCCCACACAAGAGATTGATGTGCAAAATCAAAGCGCATGGTATTGGGGGTAATGTACTGACGTGGATGGAGAACTGGTTGGCAGACAGGAAGCAGAGAGTCGGGATAAACGGGTCCTTTTCAGAATGGCAGGCAGTGACTAGTGGAGTACCGCAGGGCTCAGTGCTGGGACCCCAGCTCTTTACAATATACATTAAAAATTTAGATGAAGGAATTGAGTGTAATATCTCCAAGTTTGCAGATGACACTAAACTGGGTGGCGGTGTGAACTGTGAAGAGGACGCTAAGAGGTTGCAGGGTGACTTGGACAGGTTAGGTGAGTGGGCAAATACATGGCAGATGCAGTATAATGTGGATAAATGTGAGGTTATCCATTTTGGGGGCAAAAACACGAAGGCAGAATATTATCTGAATGGCAGCAGACAAGGAAAAGGGGAGGTGCAACGAGATCTGGGTGTCATGAAAGTGGGCACGCAGGTACAGCAGGCGGTAAAGAAGGCAAATTATATGTTGGCCTTCATAGCTAGGGGATTTGAATATAGAAGCAGGGAGGTCTTATTGCAGCTGTACAGGGACTTAGTGAGGCCTCACCTGGAATATTGTGTTCAGTTTTGGTCTCCTAGTCTGAGGAAGGACGTTCTTGCTATTGAGGGAGTGCAGCGAAGGTTCACCAGACTGATTCCCGGGATGGCTGGGCTATCATATGAGGAGAGACTGGATCAACTGGGCCTTTATTCACTGGAGTTTAGAAGGGTGAGAGGGGATCTCATAGAAACGAATAAGATTCTGAAGGGGCTGGACAGGTTAGATGCGGGAAGAATGTTCCCGATGTTGGGGAAGTCCAGAACCAGGGCACATAGTCTTAGGATAAGGGGTAGGCCAGTTAGGACTGAGATGAGGAGAAACTTCTTCACTCAGAGAGTTGTTAACCTATGGAATTCTCTGCTGCAGAGAGTTGTTGATGCCAGTTCATTGGATATATTCAAGAGGGCGTTAGATATGGCTCTTACGGTTTAGGGGATCAAGGGGTATTGAGAGAAAGCAGGAAAGGGGTACTGAGGGAATGATCAGCCACGATCTTATTGAATGGCGGTGCAGGCTCGAAGGGCCGAATGGCCTACTCCTGTACCTATTTTCTATGTTTCTATGTTTCTATGTTTACACATGTCAATGGTCTGTCGGCCAGGAAGTGGCGAGCTACCTTGCCGACCTAAGGTGCCTTGCATGTCATTGCGAATTCGATGGATTCCTTGAGCAAATGCTAAGAGACTTCTTTGTGCTTGGCATTGGCCATGAGTTTATCCTTCGCAAACTATTGACTGTTGAAACACCGAACCTGAGCAAAGCCATAACGATAGCCCAGGCATTTATGTTCACCAGCAATGACACCAAACAAATTTTGCAGCACAAAGAGATTTCCGCAAGTACTATACACAACATAACGTCGTTTTCAGGTAGGAATGCACATGGCAGAACGTACATGCTTGCAGCTGCACGACCTCAGATGACTCAGAGTCTGCCATCAGACATTAATGCGAGGCAGTTAACACCTTGTTGGCGCTGCGGAGGTGATCATCGAGCTCATCAATGCCGCTTCAAACACTGTGTGCAAAGGCTGTGGAACAATGGGACGCCTCCAGCGAATGTGCAGATGAGCTCCAAACCTGCAAACCACCACATTGCAGAGGAGGATCGATCCATGGCGGATCAGGCTGAACTAGAGACTCAAACCGAGGATTCAGAAGTGTACAAGGTACACACCTTCACCACGAAATGTCCACCGATCATGCTAAAAGTCGAACTGGATGGAATTCCAGTATCCATGGAACTGGACACAGGTGCGAGTCAGTCTATCATGAGCAAAAAGACTTTCAACAGGCTGTGGTGCAACAAGACACACAGGTCCAAGCTTAGCCCCATTCATATCAAGCTAAGAACTAACACCAAAGAGCTGATTCTTGTTATTGGCAGCGCAGAAGTAAAAGTCTCCTATGATGGAGCGATCCGTCGACGACGCCTCATGTGCCCAGGTTCTGAGCAAGTTCCCGTCATTGTTTGAGTCAGGCATCAGAAGTTTCTCGGGGGCGAAGATGCAGATCCACCTGGCTCCCGGTACACGACCCATCCACCACCAGGCACGGGCGGTGCCATGTATGATGCGAGAGAAAGTGGAAATTGAGCTGGACAGGCTGCAGCGAGAAGGCATCATCGCGCCGGTGGAGTTCAATGAGTGGGCCACTCCGATTCTTCCGGTTCTCAAAGGCAGTGGCATGGTCAGAATTTGTGAGGATGATAAAGTAATGATTAACCATTTTTCGCGACAGGACCAGTACCCGCTACCCAAAGCAGACGACCTATTTGCGATCCTGGCTGGAGGAAAGACGTTCACCAAGTTGGACCTGACCTCGGTCTACATGATGCAGGAGCTGGCGGAATCTTCGAAAAGCCTCACCTGCATCTCTACACAAAAAGGTCTGTTCATCTACAATAGATACCCGTTTGGAATTCGATCGGCCGCGGCAATTTTTCAAAGGAACATGGAGAGTCTGCTGAAGTCGGTTCCGCGCACCGTGGTTTTCCAGGACGACATACTGGTCACAGGTCGGGATACCATCGAACACTTGAAGAACCTGGAAGAGGTACAAAGTCGGCTAGATCGCATGGGACTCAGGTAAAAACGCTCAAAGTGTGTTTTACTGACGCCAGAGGTCACGTTCTTAGGGAGAAGAATCGCGGCAAATGGCATCAGACCCACCGACGCCAAGACGGAGGCCATCAAGGACACGTCGAGACCACAGAACGTGACAGAGCTGTGGTTCCTGGGACTCCTCAACTATTTTGGTAATTTCCTACCTGGGTTAAGCGCCTTACTAGAACCCCTACATGTGTTGCTACACAAGGGAGATGACTAGGTATAGGGGAAATTACAAGAGACTGCGTTTGAGAAAGCCAGAAATCTATTATGTTCCAACAAATTGCTTGTTCTGTATAACCCATGTAAACATTTAGTGCTAGCTTGCGATGCGTCTTCGTACGGGGTCGGGTGTGTGTTGCAGCGAGCAAACAAATCGGGAACATTGTAACCGGTTGCCTATGCGTCCAGGAGTTTGTCCAAGGCCGAAAGGGCCTACAGCATGATTGAAAAAGAAGCTCTGGCATGCGTTTACGAGGTGAAAAAAATGCACCAGCACCTGTGGTGGATGACATAGTTGTATGAGGACAACGTGAGCTCCCATCTCTGGATGCGGGCCGATGCATTGGTATTTATCCCTTTACTCTTGGAGAACAGGGATATGTGTGGCTTATGGTCAGTTTCCAATTCGAATTTTAGCCCAAACAGTTATTGATGTATTTTCTTTACCCTATAGACACATGCTAATGCTTCTTTCTCAATCATGCTGTCGGCTCTCTCAGCCTTAGACACACTCCTGGATACGCAAACAACCGGTTGCAGTTTCCCAAAATCATTAGCTTGTTGCAATACACACCTGACGCCATATGACAACGCATCACATGCTAGTACCAAACACTTACATTGATCATACAACACAAGCAATTTGTTTGAGCAAAACAATTTTCTCGCTTTCACAAAGGCATTTTCTTGGCTTTTGCCCCAAACCCATTCGTCCCCTTTATGCATTAAGACATGCAGTGGTTCTAACAGTGTGCTGAGACCCGGTAAGAAGTTACCAAAGTAGTTCAGGAGGCCTAGAAACGACCACAGCTCCATCATGTTCTGTGGCCTCGGTGCGTTCTCGATTGCCTCCATCTTTGAATCGGTGGGCCTGATGCCGTCTGCTGCACTCCTCCTCCCCAAGAACTCCACTTCAGGCACCGGGAAAACGCACTTCGAGCATTTTAACCTGAGCCTCACGCGATTGAGTCGACTAAGAACCTCCTCCAGGTTCTGCAGATGCTCTACTGTGTCCCGACTTGTAACCAAGATGTCGTCCTGGAAGACCACGGTGCGTGGTACTGACTTCAGTAAACTTTCCATGTTTGTCTGGAATGTCGTCGTCGCTGATCGGATTCCAAACGGGCATCTGTTATAAATGAAAAGACCCTTGTGTGTGTTACATAGAAACATAGAAACATAGAAACATAGAAAATAGGTGCAGGAGTAGGCCATTCGGCCCTTCTAGCCTGCACCGCCATTCAATGAGTTCATGGCTGAACATTCAACTTCAGTACCCCATTCCTGCTTTCTCGCCATACCCCTTGATCCCCCTAGCAGTAAGGACCTCATCTAACTCCTTTTTGAATACATTTAGTGAATTGGCCTCAACAACTTTCTGTGGTAGAGAATTCCACAGGTTCACCACTCTCTGGGTGAAGAAGTTCCTCCGCATCTCGGTCCTAAATGGCTTACCCCTTATCCTTAGACTGTGACCCCTGGTTCTGGACTTCCCCAACATTGGGAACATTCTTCCTGCATCTAACCTGTCTAACCCCGTCAGAATTTTATATGTTTCTATGAGGTCTCCTCTCATTCTTCTGAACTCCAGTGAATACAAGCCCAGTTGATCCAGTCTTTCTTGATAGGTCAGTCCCGCCATCCCGGGAATCAGTCTGGTGAACCTTCGCTGCACTCCCTCAATAGCAAGAATGTCCTTCCTCAGGTTAGGAGACCAAAACTGTACACAATACTCCAGGTGTGGCCTCACCAATGCCCTGTACAACTGTAGCAACACCTCCCTGCCCCTGTACTCAAATCCCCTTGCTATGAAGGCCAACATGCCATTTGCTTTCTTAACCGCCTGCTGCACCTGCATGCCAACCTTCAATGACTGATGTACCATGACACCCAGGTCTCTTTGCACCTCCCCTTTTCCTAATCTGTCACCATTCAGATAATAGTCTGTCTCTCTGTTTTTACCACCAAAGTGGATAACCTCACATTTATCCACATTATACTTCATCTGCCATGCATTTGCCTGCTCACCTAACCTATCCAAGTCGCTCTGCAGCCTCACAGCATCCTCCTCGCAGCTCACACTGCCACCCAACTTAGTGTCATCCGCAAATTTGGAGATACTACATTTAATCCCCTCATCTAAATCATTAATGTACAGTGTAAACAGCTGGGGCCCCAGCACAGAATCTTGCGGTACCCCACTAGTCACTGCCTGCCATTCTGAAAAGTACCCATTTACTCCTACTCTTTGCTTCCTGTCTGACAACCAGTTCTCAATCCATGTCAGTACACTACCCCCAATCCCATGTGCTCTAACTTTGCACATCAATCTCTTGTGTGGGACCTTGTCGAACGCCTTCTGAAAGTCCAAATATACCACATCAACTGGTTCTCCCTTATCCACTCTACTGGAAACATCCTCAAAAAATTCCAGAAGATTTGTCAAGCATGATTTCCCTTTCACAAATCCATGCTGACTTGGACCTATCATGTCACCTCTTTCCAAATGCACTGCTATGACATCCTTAATAATTGATTCCATCATTTTACCCACTACCGATGTCAGGCTGACCGGTCTATAATTCCCTGTTTTCTCTCTCCCTCCTTTTTTAAAAAGTGGGGTTACATTGGCTACCCTCCACTCCATAGGAACTGATCCAGAGTCAATGGAATGTTGGAAAATGACTGTCAACGCATCCACTATTTCCAAGGCCACCTCCTTAAGTACTCTGGGATGCAGTCCATCAGGCCCTGGGGATTTATCGGCCTTCAATCCCATCAATTTCCCCAACACAATTTCCCGGCTAATAAGGATTTCCCTCAGTTCCTCCTCCTTACTAGACCCCCCGACCCCTTTTATAACCGGAAGGTTGTTCGTGTCCTCCTTCGTGAATACCGAACCAAAGTACTTGTTCAATTGGTCCGCCATTTCTTTGTTCCCCGTTATGACTTCCCCTGATTCTGACTGCAGGGGACCTACGTTTGTCTTTACTAACCTTTTTCTCTTTACATATCTATAGAAACTTTTGCAATCCGTCTTAATGTTCCCTGCAAGCTTCTTCTCATACTCCATTTTCCCTGCCCTAATCAAACCCTTTGTCCTCCTCTGCTGAGTTCTAAATTTCTCCCAGTCCCCAGGTTCGCTGCTATTTCTGGCCAATTTGTATGCCACTTCCTTGGCTTTAATACTATCCCTGATTTCCCTTGATAGCCACGGTTGAGCCACCTTCCCTTTTTTATTTCTATGCCAGACAGGAATGTACAATTGTTGTAGTTCATCCATGCGGTCTCTAAATGTCTGCCATTGCCCATCCACAGTCAACCCCTTAAGTATCATTCGCCAATCCATCTCAGCCAATTCACGCCTCATACCTTCAAAGTTAGCCTTCTTTAAGTTCTGGACCATGGTCTCTGAATTAACTGTTTCATTCTCCATCCTAATGCAGAATTCCACCATATTATGGTCACTCTTCCCCAAGGGGCCTCGCACAACGAGATTGCTAATTAATCCTTTCTCATTACATAACACCCAGTCTAAGATGGCCTCCCCCCTAGTTGGTTCCTCGACATATTGGTCTAAAAAACCATCCCTTATGCACTCCAGAAAATCCTCCTCCACCGTATTGCTTCCAGTTTGGTTAGCCCAATCTATGTGCATATTAAAGTCACCCATTATAACTGCTGCACCTTTATTGCACGCACCCCTAATTTCCTGTTTGATGCCCTCCCCAACATCACTACTACTGTTTGGAGGTCTGTACACAACTCCCACTAACGTTTTTTGCCCTTTGGTGTTCTGCAGCTCTACCCATATAGATTCCACATCATCCAAGCTAATGTCCTTCCTAACTATTGCCTTAATCTCCTCCTTAACCAGCAATGCTACCCCACCTCCTTTTCCTTTTATTCTATCCTTCCTGAATGTTGAATACCCCTGGATGTTGAGTTCCCAGCCCTGCTCATCCTGGAGCCACGTCTCCGTAATCCCAATCACATCATATTTGTTAACATCTATTTGCACAGTTAATTCATCCACCTTATTGCGGATACTCCTTGCATTAAGACACAAAGCCTTTAGGCTTGTTTTTTTAACACCCTGTGTCCTTTTAGAATTTTGCTGTACAATGGCCCTTTTTGTTCTTTGCCTTGGGTTTCTCTGCCCTCCACTTTTCCTCATCTCCTTTCTGTCTTTTGTTTTTGCCTCCTTTTTGTTTCCCTCTATCTCCCTGCATTGGTTCCCATCCCCCTGCCATATTAGTTTAACTCCTCCCCAACAGCACTAGCAAACACTCCCCCGAGGACATTGGTTCCGATTCTGCCCAGGTGCAGACCGTCCGGATTGTACTGGTCCCACCTCCCCCAGAACCGGTTCCAATGCCCCAGGAATTTGAATCCCTCCCTGCTGCACCATTGCTCAAGCCACGTATTCATCTGAGCTATCCTGCGATTCCTACTCTGACTAGCACGTGGCACTGGTAGCAATCCCGAGATTACTACTTTTGAGGTCCTACTTTTTAATTTAGCTCCTAGCTCCTTAAATTCATTTCGTAGGAACTCATCCCTTTTTTTTTACCTATGTCATTGGTACCAACGTGCACCACGACAACTGGCTGTTCTCCCTCCCTTTTTAGAATGTCCTGCACCCGCTCCGAGACATCCTTGACCCTTGCACCAGGGAGGCAACATACCATCCTGGAGTCTCGGTTGCGGCCGCAGAAACGCCTATCTATTCCCCTTACAATTGAATCCCCTATCACTATCGCTCGCCCACTCTTTTTCCTGCCCTCCTGTGCAACAGAGCCAGCCACGGTGCCATGAATTTGGCTGCTGCTGCCCACTCCTGATGAGTCATCCCCCTCAACAGCACTCAAAGCAGTGTATCTGTTTTGCAGTGGGATGACCACAGGGGACCCCTGCACTACCTTCCTTGCACTACTCTTCCTGCTGGTCTTCCATTCCCTCGCTGGCTGTGGACCCTTCTCCTGCGGTAAGACCAACTCGCTACACGTGATACTCACGTCATTCTCAGCATCGTGGATGCTCCAGAGTGAATCCACCTTCAGCTCCAACTCCGCAACGCGGACCGTCAGTAGCCAGAGGTGGACACACTTCCCGCACATGTAGTCGTCAGGGACACTGGTGTTGTCCCCATGTTCCCACATGGTACAGGAGGAGCATATCACATGACCGAGCTGTCCTGCCATGACTTAACCCTTAGATACACTTAAATTGCCGACAACAATGTTAAAAGTTACTGACTAATAAAGAAAAAGAAAAACTACTCACCAATCCGCAGCCAATCACTTACCACGTTGGCTGTGACGTCACCTTTTGATTTCTTTCTACTTCTTTTTTGACTTCTCTCAGCTGGAGCTGCACAGGTACGCCTCTCTCGACTCCCGCCTCTCTCGACGCTCCCCGGACTGCTGAGCCTTTTATAGGCCGCTGCCTCTCTCGACGCTCCCCGGACTGCTGAGCCTTTTATAGGCCGCTGCCTCTCTCGACTCCCGCCTCTCTCGACGCTCCCCGGACTGCTGAGCCTTTTATAGGCCGCTGCCTCTCTCGACGCTCCCCGGACTGCTGAGCCTTTTATAGGCCGCTGCCTCTCTCGACTCCCGCCTCTCTCGACGCTCCCCGGACTGCTGAGCCTTTTATAGGCCGCTGCCTCTCTCGACTCCCGCCTCTCTCGACGCTCCCCGGACTGCTGAGCCTTTTATAGGCCGCTGCCTCTCTCGACTCCCACCTCTCTCGACGCTCCCCGGACTGCTGAGCCTTTTATAGGCCGCTGCCTCTCTCGACTCCCGCCTCTCTCGACGCTCCCCGGACTGCTGAGCCTTTTATAGGCCGCTGCCTCTCTCGACTCCCGCCTCTCGACGCTCCCCGGACTGCTGAGCCTTTTATAGGCCGCTGCCTCTCTCGACTCCCGCCTCTCTCGACGCTCCCCGGACTGCTGAGCCTTTTATAGGCCGCTGCCTCTCTCGACTCCCGCCTCTCTCGACGTTGATGCAGGTGTGGGCCTTCGATGATTCCTCCAGTTCCTGCGTCATGTAGGCCGAGGTCAAGTCCAGCTTCGTGAACGTCTTTCCTCCCGCCAGCGTTGCAAAGAGGTCGTCGGCCTTAGGTAGTGGGCATTGATCCTGCAGGGAGAAACGATTGATAGTTACCACAGATTCTGACAGTGCTGTCTCCCTTGAGGACTGGAACGATCGGCCTGGCCCACTCATTGAACTCGATCGGTGAAATGATGCCCTCGCGTTGCAGCTGGTCGAGCTCGATCTCTACCCTTTCTCTCATCATGTACGGTACTGCTCTCACCTTGTGATGGATGGGTCGCGTCCCCGGAATTAGGTGGACCTGCACTTTTGCTCCTTGGAATTTCCCGATGCCTGGTTCAAACAGCGAAGGGAACTTGTTTAAGACCTGGGCACACAAAGTGTCGTCAGCGGGCGATAGCGCTCGGACGTCGTCTCAGTTCCAGCGTACCTTTCCCAGCCAGCTCTTGCTGAGCAGTGTGGGACCATCGCTCGGTACCACCCAGAGTAGTAGCTTGTGCACCGCTCCATCATAGGAGACCTTTACGGTAGCACTGCCAATTATGGGAATCAGTTATTTTGTGTAAGTTCTTAGCTTCGTACGAATTGGAGTTAAGACTGGCCTTGAGGCCTTGCTGCACCACAATCTTTCGAAAGTCTTTTTGCCCATGATGGACTGGCTCGCGTCCGTGTCCAGCTTCATTGACACCGGGAATCCATTTAGTTCAACATTCAGCATTATCGGGGGACAATTCATGGTGAATGTGTGCATCCCATGTACCTCTGCCTCCTCGGTCTGAGGCTATGATTCATTGTGATCTTCCGTGGATCTGTCTTCCTCTGCAACATGATGGTTAGCAGATTGAACAGGCTTTGCAGCTCGCCTGCACATATTGTCCCATTGTTCCACAGCCCTTGCAAACGTATCCTTTGAATCGACATGAATGGAAATGATGATCACCCCTGCAGCGCCAACAAGGTGTTAATTGCCTAGCATTCATCACCCTTGATGGTGGACTCTGGGACATCTGTGGACGTGCAGCTGCAGGCATGTGTGATCTGTCCTGTACGTTGCAATTCGAAAACAACATCACTTTGTTCACAGTACTTGTAGCAGCACTTGTGTGCTGAGAGATTTGCTTAGTATTGTCACTGGTGGCAATGAACGCCTAGGCTATCGCGATGACCTTACTCAAGGTTGGGGTCTCTACAGTCAAAAGTTTGCGAAGTATGGTTTGTGGCCAATGCCAAGTGCAAAAAAGTCTCTGAGCATGTGCTCCAAATGTCCTTCAAATTCGCAATGAGCTGCAAGGCTTCTTAGCTTGGCAACATAACTCGCCACTTTCTGGCCTTCAGACCTTTTGTCGGTGTAGAACCGGTACCTCGCCATCAGAACGCTTTCCTTCGGGTTCAAATGCTCTCGGACCTGTGTGCACAAATCACCGTACGATTTCTCTGTGGGTTTCGCTGGAGTAAGCAGATTCTTCATGAGGCCATACATTGGTGCCCCGCAGACAGTGAGGAGGATTGTCCTTCGTTTGGCAGCATTCTCTTTCCCATCTAGCTCGTTGGTCACAAAGTATTGGTCGAGTCGCTCCCCAAAAGTTTCCCAATCATCTCCCTCTGAGAATTTCTCCAGGATGCCCACTGTTCTCTGCATCTTTGGGTTCGCTATCTGTATCTCATCGCCAGTTGTTCTGTATGGAGAAAGAGTCAATCTGAACAATGTGAGCTCAAAGTAAAGTGTGACCTAAATCTTTTATTGCAGGTCTCCAGATTGCCTCTCCAACCTGTGCGGCCTTCTTAAATATCTGTGCTACCAATGGATTATGGGATCCCTTGGGACTCCAGGGGATGAGCCCTCTTGTGGCTGTACATAGTATATACAAGTTTACATATATAACACAAACCATCAAGCAAAACTTGAAACGTGCGTCATAAGGATCCCTGCAGACCCGCCTGTCCCGAGTCATGCTCAGCTACCGCACCAGACCTCACTCGCTCACCGGGGTTCCCCCAGCCGAGCTGCTCATGAAAAGGGCGCTCAAAACAAGACTCTCTCTTGTCCACCCTGATCTCCATGATCACGTCGAGGGCAGGCAGCCTCAACAACGCATATACCATGATTGCGCAAACTTGTCACGCGATATTGAAGTCAATGACCCTGTATTTGTACTCAACTATGGACATGGTCCCAAATGGCTTGCTGGCACCATCATAGCCAAAGAAGGGAGTAGGGTGTTTCAGGTCAAACTGGCTAATGGACTAACTTGCAAAAAGCATTTGGACCAAACCAAACTGCGATTCACAAACAGCCACGAGCAACCCGAAAAGGATACCACCAGCTTCGACCCTCCAACACACACAAGTGGCAACCGACATCACAGTCGACCATGAAGCTGAACTCACCATCCCCAGCAGCCCGGCAAGGCCAGCTGCCCAGCAGCCCACCAAAGAACCAACCAACTCACCCACACCTGCATTTGTACCGAGATGATCGATAAGGGAGTGAAAAGCCCCAGATCGTCTCACCCTGTAAATAAGTGTACTATTGACTTTGGGAGGGAGTAATGTTATGTATGCAACCCTAGGTAACCTGTCTCATACGTCCACCAGAGGGCGTACCTGTTGGAGTCCCAAGGGATCCCAGCATCCCTTGGGAACACTGTATATAAGCAGGCCTCCAATGTTGTACCAACGCTCTGGAGTTTGAATAAAGGAGCGAAGGTCACACTTACTCACTGTCTACAGTACTCAGTTACATTACTTTATTATGAGCTTAACACTATTCACTGGCTCACTAATCTGGACTTGGTTATTTGAACATTGCTAGTCACACAAAGTAAAAGTAATGTTGAACTCTTTAGTTGAGGAACTTGATTGATCAGATTCTAAATCATATTACTAAGGGAGTAAAATACCAACAGGAAGCGACATATGAAACCTGAGATCTCTGTAACTTAATGAACCCACCAAAGCCAACACCTATCAATAATGAAGTCACAACACTGGTGCCAAATCATGTTTCAAGTGGAGTTATGATGGCCACTCCACATAATTGTTTTCGATCCATGTAATCTAGCTGTAGCATCACATTCCTTTCTAAGACCCACCATGTATTGCAAATTTTGGATCTGCACTAGATATTCTTTTGGAGTCAGCAATACTTGTCATTCCTGTAAGCAGTCTTTGGTGACAATTTTAACCCTGCTCACCAAATGGAAATCGGGTGCCTGGACAATTTAAATTACCCAAGTTACTTACCCACCCAAGAGCCTCCAGGAGCTGGCAGGTAGCAATGACATCGTCGGGACCCAACTGCAATTTTTATTCGGCTGCCTGAGTGGGAAGCTGCCGTGAGTTTCCTGCCAGACCAACGCATTGAGAAACAAAATCAGGGCCAGAGGAGTCCTAAAAAGGTCAGCTTTTTAAAGTTTTTATTTGACTTTTTATGTGGGGCCAGGAGAAGCAGGCCCCACAAGGAAAGGTCAGGCATCGCTGCCACAAATTCACCATCCTCCTGATGGTGGGATCTCCGCGGGACTGCCCAGCATCAATCCTGCCAATTCCCTGCTGTTGGCAGGTGGCCTCAGGGTTGTGTAATTTTTTGCAGACTCCCCGCGTCTATTTCCTCTGGTGGGAGAGCCCAGAACAAGAAAGCTTAAAGTTAGAGCTCGGCCATTCAAAGGTGATGACATAAAGCACTTTGTCACACAAAGGGTAGTTGAAATCTGGAACTTTTTCCTGCAAAGAGCAGTTGAGGCTAGGTCATTTGAAAATTTCAAAACTCAGATTGATAGATTTTGTTAGGCAAGGAACATAGGAACATGCAGCCCCTCAAGCCCGTTCTGCCATTCAATGGGATCATGGCTGATCTGTATCCTAACTTCATTTAACCACCTTGGCACCATGGGCTAGAACCTCCACTTTTTTTGCATGCTTAACGCCCACTTAACGCCCATTTTACCGCTGAAATGGCGTATAACGCCGAGATATCGCCCATTTTGGCACAAAATGGAAACTGACGGAAATTTTTAGGAAACTTATCGCCGAGCATTACTTCCCCATGTGCTTAACGTCGGGAAAAAATATTACCGCCCGCCCACTTTTTTGGGGTGGAATCAGCAGGATGGGAGAAATCAACGCCCATAATATCACCCAGCGTTAATTTCCGCGATGTTTAACGCCAAGATTCAATAATACCACCCGTCCACTTTTTTTGGTCGGAAAGAACACATTTGGCGAAACTAACGCCCAGGAGATCACCCATCATCACACAAAAGCACCACAGCTCTCAAAATCATCGCATTTCATGACCATCAACACATTAGCATTTCAATGATTTTCATTAGGCCATCATTATTTCTAGGACAATTTTAGCGATCATCTATCATATATGATTGTTCGGATATGAGTTGGTGTGGCATCTATTGACTTCACATCACGCAATGATGTAAGCTTTACTCACGTGACATCACTTCAAGGTCTGCAGATGCGTCCGTGGCTGTCCGGGGGTGCTTCCCTACGAGTGTGAGCACCCGCTCCTCCATCTCAGTGATGTCGCTGGGCCCCCCACCCGTTCGCCTTTGCATGGACCTCATCATCAATAGCTTCTTCTGTAAAAAGTGACAGGGCAACATGGCATGAGATCATTGCGTGATATCATTGCTAGGTACTGTCACAGAGACTGATACAGCACATAACCGACAGATGTAATCATGATTATTATGAAAATTATCATTCTTTACCTAAAGATGTACACCGTGACCGCAGGCTTTGAATAAAACTTTCCCAGTAAAAGTGTAAGACCTCACATCTGATGATAGTCACTTATGACTGTTACAAATAAAAATTATATAAATACTTAAGTATATGTAAATCAGTGCAATACTTACTCTTGCGGATCCCACAAGGTCGTTCCATCATTTGCGGCATTGGTTGTTCTCACAAACCTCATTGGTCGCCGACGAGACCACCTCTGCTATCTCGGCCCATTCTTCTGGTAGGCCTTTGGGATGGGCTTCCCACGCCCTGCCTGTGTCAAATCACCCCAGTGTGACGCGACCTCCTGCAGGAGGGAGGCATTTGCCTCGTCCGAGAACTTCCTGGCTCTTTTGCGCCCTCCAATGTGCTCCTCTCCCATGTCACTGCCGTTGCTAAGGACAGCCACACTTTACGGCAGAAGGTCAAAAAAATTTAACGCTACCGCCCATTTCATATCGCTTGCGGTAACACCCATTTTCAAAAATGGAGACTAGGTGCTTTGAGAATGGGCAAGAAGCTAGCATTCTGAAAACCCTTTTTTAACACCAACGCCAGAAATAATGTCCATTTTTGGGCAATAAGCACAAAAGTGAAGGTTCTAGCCCCATATCCCTTAATACCATTGGCTAGCAAAAATCTATCAATCTCAGATATAACATGATTAATGGAGTTAACGTCTATTGCTTTTTGTGGGAGAGAGATCCACACTTCTACTGGCTCACTAATCTGGATTGGTTATTTGAACATTGCTGATCACCTCTCTTGCCAGGAAGAACTGTTTCCTAACTTTTCTGCTGAATGGCATGGCTCTTATTGTAAAGTTATGGGGCTAGAGTTTCCTCATTTTTTGCATGCTTAACACCCACTAAAGGTCCATTTTATTGCTGAAATGACGTATAACACCCATATATCACCCATTTAGCCACAAAATGGAAACTGACGGGCATTTTTCGGAAACTTATTGCCGAGCATTACTTTCCCCATGTGTGTAATGCTGGGAAAAATTAATACTGCCCGCCCACTTTTTTTGGGCAGAATCATCAGAATGAGCAAATGCAACGTCCATAATATTGCCCAGCTTTACTTTCCAAAGGGAATTAACGCTGATTCAATAATACCGCCTGCCCACTTTTTTTTGTCGTAAAGATCATATTTGCCAAAACTAGTGGCCATAAGATCGCCCAGCATCATTTTCACCACCTCGCACACATATCGTCCACAATATCGTATGCCCCAAAAAACGGCCATAAAGAGTGGAACTAACCGGAACTAATCACAGCGTTATGGACGCCATGTTCTAAATCACATATCACATCTTTAAAAGGCTGTTGTGCTTCAACCTCTGGAGAGTTCAGATGTACTCTGGAGGTCGGTGGAGTTGATGTCAACATCTGTACAAACACCTTGACTATATTGTGACTGATTGGAATTTAATAGGTGCCTTCATTAGGAAATTCATTGTTTATGACCAATCGGTGGAAAACAGTGAGCTATTGGAATGGGGCCTGTCCTTTCTCATCCTCGCTTGATGACTAATTACATGCTGCAGACTCGAGATGGATGAAGGTACACTTCACAGCATCATGTGCCCAATGTAAGACATGACAGACTGATGAGGAGGACCAGGCGTTACACCCCCTGCAAGTACAGGGACAAGCAGTCTTACCTCGACTTGCCCGACACCACCTGCCTTCGGAGACTGCGCTTCCACAAAGAGGTTATCACTGAGGTATGTCAGCTCATAAGAGGAGATCTGCAGCCTGCCAGCACCATCAGTACTGCACTGTCCGTCGAGGTCAAAGTCACCGCGGCACTGTCATTCTATGGGTCGGGTTCTTTTCAGGCCTCAGCTGGCGACATTTACGGTGTGTCTCAGCATGCCATACATTGCTGCATAAGACACGTCACTGAAGTCCTGTACGCATGCAGGAGGGACTTGATCAGCTTCCCTATGACCAAGGAGGCACAGAATGAGAGGGCTCTAGGATTCTCCAGAATTGTAAACTTCCCCAAGGTGCAGGGAGCAATAGACTGTACACACATCACGATGTGGGCACCTTTTCAGGATGCAGAGGTTTTCAGGAACGACAAGGGATTCCATTCCCTGAATGTCCAACTCATTGTCGACCACCAGCAAATTATACTGGCAGTGAATGCTAAATTTCCGGACAGCATCCATGATGCTCACATCCTGTGTGAGAGCACTGTATCTGACTTGTTTAACAATCAGCCCCAAGGTCAATGCTGGATGCTTGGTGACAAAGGATATGGCCTCGCCACCTCGCTGATGACCCCCCTGCGTGACACCCACACCGAAGCTGAGAGGCGATACAACGAGAGCCTCAGAGCCACTCACAATATAGTGGAGAAAACCATTGGAGTGCTTAAGCAGCGCTTTAGCTACCTGGACCACTCAGGAGGCGATCTCCAATACCACCCTGAGCAGGTAACTCAATTCATGGTGGTGTGCTCCATGCTGCACAGCTTGGCTATCCGGAGGGGACAAGAATTGTCTGATGAGTCTGACAGTCCACCTCACCAGAGAGAGGAAGAGGAGGATGAGGAGACAGACGCTGACATAGGCCTAGCCAATCAAGCTGATGCTGAATTCATGCCTCCGCCCCCTGTTGACCGCATGAAAGAACCCGTGGTGGCATGATAGCTGCAAGAGCCTTACGTCAGGAGCTCATCAATGAACGCTTTGCCTGAAAGAACGGTGGTGTTATTTACAAGGCTGACACACTACTGGGTGTGCAGGTCATACATCAATGGTGGGCATCACCTTGGTGACCGATAAAGTTTATGTTGATTGAAGTTGTGTAATTATACCCTTTGATAAGGAATTACCAGCGTGTAACGGTGCAGCTATCTGACCGAATGCGCAACAAGGTTTTGTTAAATAAAAAACATTTAAACCGAACAGTTGTCTGAAATCATCAGTATTTCTGTAAAAACCAACCCTTCTCCCACCCCTGCTTCTCCTCCCCACCTTTACCCCTTCCCCTCCTGACTCCAAGCCGCTATGCCGAGGAGCTCCTCAGGCAATGCTTCATTGGGGAGGGGGATGACGTCCAAACCGCTGCTTGGACGGATACGGGAAAGGACGGTCCCAAGGTGGGAACGTGCTCTGAGCCAGAAGCAAGATGTTGCTGCTGGCTCTCATGTGTGGTTGGCAATGGGGTTGCGGCACCTTGGAGCCCTCTGCCACCAGTGTTCCTGGCTACCAGCTCCAGGGCCTTCGCCTTCCCTTCCATGTTATATATTATTTGTTGGACAAAAGCTCAGTGCCAACTATGTTCTTGGTGCTTAATAGGCTTTTTGCTGCTGGTGAATCTCCCTCGTGCCTCCCACAACAGCCAAACAAGCACACACCACACCCACACATGCCTTTAGTCTTTCTGAGCTCCCTCTCTCTCTGTCTCCTCTTCTGCGCATGTCATGATGACCCTTGATCTCTTGAATCGCAGGAATCGAGCGTTGCCATGCCATTGCTAAGGACGGTGACACTTTACGGCAGAAGGTCAGTGAGATTTAACGCTACCGCCCATTTCATATCGCTCACGACAATGCCCAATTTCAAAAATGGAGACTCGGTGGTTTGAGAATGGGCGAGAAGCCGGTGATCTGAAAACCCATTTTTACTGGCCACGCCAGAAATAACGCCCATTTTTGGGCGATAAGCTCAAAAGTATAAAATCTAGCCTATGGCCTAGACACCCACACCAGCAGAAAAAAGTTTCTCCCTATCTACTTGAACAATTCCTTTCAAGATCCTAAAAACCTTAATCGGTCCTTAATGTTCCATAGTCCAAGGAATAGAAGCCTAGTTTATGTAATCTCTCCTCATAATTTAACCCTTGGAGCCCTGGTAACATTCTGGTGAATCTGCGCTGTACTCCTACAATTATCCTTTCTAATGTGCGATGCCCAGATCTGTGCACAGTATTCCAGATGTGGTATTCAGGGTTACGTAATGTAGCCAGGCCTGCAGCAAGAACGCACTTAACAAAGTAAGCCGACAATAAAGGGTTAAGAGGCTGTACTGTAAAGGCAGTTTTGTAAATTGACCAAGCCTCGTATCCCAGCATGCCCCGAGGAACCGACAGGGCTTTTAAATAAAAACAAGCTGTCAGCTGAATAAACTGCAGGAGGAGATTATTCATACAGACACAGACACGATTGATTGACTTTATGAATGTGCTAACCAAGGAATGATCAGACCAGTGATCAGACATGTGTCTGTTTTAAATGTAATACAATGTTCTGTCCATTGACCTCCCGTGGTGAATTTAATTCGGAGAAGTGTGAGGTCATGCACTTGGGGAGGGCGAATAAGGAAAGGGTATACACATTAAACGGTAGGCCACTGAGAAGTGTAAATGAACAAAGGGACTTTGGCGTGCTTGTCCACAGATCCTTGAAAGTAGCAGGCCAGGTGGATAAGGTGGTTCAGAGGGCATACGGAATGCTTGCCTTTATTGGCCGAGGCATAGAATACAAGAGCCGGGAGGCTATGCTTAAATTGTATACTACACTGGCTAGGCCACAACTGGAATACTGTGTGCAGTTCTGGTCACTATATTATAGAAAGGATGTGATTGCACTAGAGAGGGTGCAGAGAAGATTTATGAGGATGCTGCTTGGAATGGAGAATCTTAGCTATGAGGACAGATTGGATAGGCTGGGTTTGTTCTCTTTGGAATAGAGGAGGGTGAGGAGAGACCTCATTGAGGTGTATAAAATTTTGAAGGGCCTGGATATAGTGGATAGTAAGGGTCTATTGCCATTGGCGGAGGGGTCTATTATGAGGGGGCATAGTTTTAAGGTGGTTTGTGGAAGGTTTAGAGGGGATGTGAGGGGAAGCTTCTTCACGGAGAGGGTTGTGGGCGTCTGGAATTTACTGCCTGGAAAGGTGGTACAGGCAGAAACCCTCACCACATTTAAAAGGTGCTTGGATGGGCACTTGAAGTGCCGTGACCTGCAGGGTTACAGACCTAGAGCTGGTAAATGGGATTAAACTGGATAACCTCTTGCTAGCTGGTGCAGATACGCTGGTAAGTACTTTAGGGAATTGAATACGGCCAGAGTGGATGGGTCGGAGAGGAATTTTCCCAGATTTATTTCCCCTATTGACCTGGGTTTTTTTCTGTTTTTTTGCCTCTCCCAGGCGATTGCATGGCGGGGTGGTGTGTTGGGTGTTGCAGTGCAAGGGGTGTCGCAGTTGTGTTAGGCGGACTGGTTGGGCCAGATACTCTTTACCTTTCCGCCATTGTTCATTGTTCATTGGTTTATATGTAACCTGCAGGGCTGCTGACCGAGGGACATGTGGCTCTTTGTTGGCCGGCGCGAACACAATGGTCCAAAATGGCCTCTTTCTGTGCTGTAAATTTCTACGTTTCTAGGAACGAGAGAGCCAGCACATGTCAGCAGACAAGTCGGAGCCTGGTGGCAGCACAGGACGGAGAGAGACACCAGCTGTCAGACCAGTGCCAGGCCTCGATGACAGCCTTGAGGACATCAGTTCCGAGATGCCAAATGACAGCATAGAGAACATTGAGGGATCCAGCATTGCTGACACCCGGGAGCTCGCTCCATCTTTTCGGGACCTCAGTGATGAGGAAGAGGAAGAGAGGGAAACTGCTGACAGCACCGCATCACCGCTTCCACCCACACCTGCCAGCTCAGATACTGGCAGATTGCGGTCCGATCTAGTTCAGACAGTACAGGGGTCTGCTCTGGGTGTTATACCGGGGCGTAGAGTACTGCAGAATGGTGACGGGGCTAGGCAAGCTCAGGTGCGATCTCGACGGGGGAGAGTCTGCACCGAAATTCTGCTGAGGAGGAGTCAGGCGAGCCCATCGAGTCCACAGTGGATAATCAAGGGGTTATAGGGAGGGAGGAATTTCCTTATACAATCACTATCACTAAAGAAGTAGTACTCAGTAAAATAATGGAACTAAAGGCGGACAAGTCGCCTGGACCTGATGGCTTGCATCCTAGAGTCTTAAAAGAATTGGCTGCAGAGATAGTGGATATATTGGTTGTAATCTACCAAAATTCCCTGGATTCTGGAGAGGTCCCCGTGGATTGGAAAACCACAAATGTAACGCCCCTATTTAAAAAAGGAGGCAGACAGAAAGCAGGAAACTATAGACCAGTAAGCCTAACATCTGTCATTGGAAAAATGCTGGAGTCCATTATTAAGGAAGCAGGACATTTGGAAAAGCATGATTCAATCAAGCAGAGTCAACATGGTTTTATGAAAGGGAAATCATGTTTGACAAATTTGCTGGAGTTTTTGAGGATGTAACGAGCAGGGTGGATAAGGGGGAAGCAGTGGATATGCTGTATTTGGATTTCCAGAAAGCATTCGATAAGGTGCCACATAAAAGGTTATTGCACAAGATAAAAGTTCACGGGGTTGGGGGTAATATATTAGCATGGATAGAGGATTGGCTAATTAACAGAAAACAGAGAGTCAGGATAAATGGGTCATTTTCCGGTTGGCAAACAATAACTAGTGGGGTGCCGCAGGGATCGGTGCTGGGGCCTCAACTATTTACAATCTATATTAATGACTTGGATGAAGAGACCGAGTGTAATGTAGCCAAGTTTGCTGATGATACAAAGATGGGTGGGAAAGCAAATTGTGAGGAGGACACAAAAAATCTGCAAAGGGATATAGACAGGCTAAGTGAGTGGGCAAACATTTGGCAGATGGGGTATAATGTGGTGGAAAAATGTGAGGTTATCCCCTTTGGCAGAAAAAATAGAAAAGCAAATTATAATTTAAATGGAGAAAAATGGCAAGGTGCTGCAGTACAGAGGGACCTGGGGGTCCTTGTGCATGAAACACAAAAAGTTAGTAGGCAGGTACAGCAAGTAAATCAGGAAGGCAAATGGAATGTTAGCCTTTATTGCAAGGGGGATGGAATATAAAAGCAGAGAAGTCCTGCTACAACTGTACAGGATGTTGGTGAGGTCATACCTAGAGTGCTGCGTACAGTTTTGGTCTCCGTATTTAAGGAAGGATATATTTGCATTGGAGGCTGTTCAGAGAAGGTTCACTAGGTTGATTCTGGAGATGAGGGGGTTGACTTATGAAGATAGGTTGAGTAGCTTGGGTCTATAGTCATTGGAGTTCAGAAGAATGAAAGATGATCTTATCGAAACATATAAGATAATGAGGGGGCTCAACAAGGTGGATGCAGAGAGGATATTTCTACTCATGGGGGAAAACTGAAACTAGGGGGCATCATCTCAGAATAAGGGGCCGCCCATTTAAAACTGAGATGAGGAGGAATTTCTTCTCTCAGAGGGTTGTAAATCTCTGAGGGTGGAATTCTCTGCTCCAGAGAGCTGTAGAGGCTGGGTCATTGAATATATTTAAGGCGGGGATATTTGAGCGATAAGGGAATAAAGGGTTTTGGGGAGTGTGCAGGGAAGTGGAGCTGAGTCGATGATCAGATCAGCCATGGTCTTATTAAATGGCGGAGCAGGCTCGAGAGGCCAAAGGCCTACCCCTGCTCCTATTTCTTATGTTCTTATGTGATGTAGCTGCTTATGAAAGAAGGGTGGAGTCCATTCATTCCCAAATGTTGGGGGCACTGGCAAGGGTGCCAGAGAGGCTATCGGACGTGGTGAGGAGCTTGGAGGAGTCCGCCTCCCACATGGTCAACAGCTCTACGCACTCCATGGAGCCCATCATTTTCAGTGTGCAGGTGACGGTGGACTCCCAAATTGTCTGTGCGAATCCAGCTGTGATGCCGCAACCTGTACGTGATGTGGCAGCTGCCATTGCAGCACAGGCGCGAGTGAACGAGTGCATCAGTGCTGGTTTGGAGGGGATGGCCCCAGCCCTGGAAGCGCAGAATGCTCTTATGCTCTCTGGGCACCAGGCCACAGATGTCAAACTGCTGCCATTTCTGCTGGCTTTGAGACTGTAACTGCTCTCATGCAGTCTCAGCTCACCTCACTGTTGCCTTCGTGGCTGGGTCCACCACGGGCCAGGGGGCACCTTCCGGTCTAGCGCCACAGCACCGACCTGACCTCCCTCAGATTGGTGATGATGGTAATGTGCCGCCTCCAGTGAGTGACTCAGGCTCCTCGGACCAGGATACGGAAGATGCGCTCCCTCAGGATCGCAGCATTCTTGTCCCCAGACCTATCACTCTGCCATTGCCTCCACTCATAGCCTCACCCGAGCCAAGCCAGACTGAACCCTCCCAGGAGGGTGTTGACCAGTCTGCAACCGGCCCTTCCAGGCCCAAAGCTGGTCGAGGGCATTCTAGAAGGACATCTGCAACTTCCACACAGGAAACAGCAGCCTTCCCAGACTCATGAGGCAGCCATAGGGGAGACACTGAGGCATAGTAATAGATTAGGCACGTGTAAGAGGGGTTATAAGGAAATGCACAAGGGTGAGAAATGATGTTGTTGTGTACATTTTTTGGACTGTTTTTTGTTCTGTTAGTTTTTTGCACTGATTTGGATAATATGATAATTCTTTATTTTTTGCACTTATATCTGGCCAGGTGTATCATTTGAGAGTGGGCAATTATATATGAAAGCACTCATTGGGATGACCATTGAAAATAGAAGCTGAAGGGTCATGTGGAGATGAAATTATCTGAATCGAGCAGCAATCAGACGTCTCTGCACCTCCCTTGCAGGGCTAGGATTGAGATGACATCTCAGGTGGGTGGCGACGGAGATGCTGGTCCCCGTCCTCCTCCTCTTCCTCCTCCTCCTGCGTCTCCTCCTCAGGTGGTACTGCTGGCTCACCTCCAGCGGCTGTCCCCTCATGAGAGCCAGGTTGTGCAGCATGAAGCAGATCACGACGGATATGGAGACCCATTCAGGAGAGTACTGCAAAGAGCCATCGGAGCGGTCCAGGCAACGGAACCTCTGTTTGAGGATCCCGATGCAGTGCTCAATGATGCACATGGTGGCAGAATGAGCATCGTTGTAGGCACGCTCAGCCGCAATCCTGGGGTTCCGAACTGGAGTTAGCAGTCAAGTGGACAGGTGATATCCCTTGTCCCCAAGCAGTCATCCACAATCCTGGTTTGGCCCGGTGAAGATGGCGGACACATTGTTCTGGTGCAGGATGAACGAATCATGGTTGCTTCCTGGGTACCTGGCGTCAACTGCCAGGATCCTACGCTGGTGGTCGCACACCAACTGCACATTCAGGGAGTGGAATCGGAAATCCTTTTCCATTCATGAAGAGTTCAGGATGGTTCAGTGGGGCCCTCAGACCAACGTGTGTGTAGTCGATGGTACCCTGCACGCTGGGGACCCAGCAATCCTGATAAATCCGGCCTGCTCTCCGCCTGCTTCTCCCTGGTCATTGGGAAGGAGATATATTGGACTGTTCTCTTATACAGAGCATTGCCATCTGCCGGATGGAGCGATGGGCGGAGAATTGGGAAAAGTTGGATATGTCTGCAGTGCCAGACTGGAACGAGCCCATCGTGTAAAAGTTCAGAGTTATGGTGACCTTGGTCTCAACTTTGTGTGAAGCTCCAGATCTGGTCATAGGACATTGCACAGTTCCCTCACTATGTCCTTTCTAAATCGCAGTCTTCGCAAACATTGTTCATCACTGAGTTCCAGAAGGAAAACTGTTGCCGGTACAAGCTCTTACGGTAGGACCTCCTACCCCCAGGTCTGTGCTGGGCGTCTCCGTTGGCACCTGGCTGATCACCTTCTCCCTGTTCCTGATGATGGTTGGGAGCCTCTGCAGGCTGCTGCTGGCAAGTCTCCTGGCCCAGTATCTGGTGCGGGGGGTCAGTGAACCTGATCCACCACTTCATGCCATCTCCCTCCTCGCCACACTTTATATGTGGAGGTCTGCGGCCTCCCGCATGCCCTTCTCCTTGCTGGGCAGCCATGGCTGCTGCCTCCCTTGCCCACTGCCTCTGTACACGTTGCTGACGGTACCGCCTTTTGCTGCATGCCGCCCTGCCTCTCGCAATGTGCACAGGACATTTGCCTGCCAGCACTGAGCCTATTCTGTCTGCAGGCTCGACCCTCACAAGCAGGCCTGTGTGCAGCAGAAAATGAGGCCCACAGGCCATGACTATTCAAGGAGAGTAAAAAAAAGTGTTGTAAACTCCCAAAAAGTTGTCAAAAGCCCGCTGCAGGTTTTCCAAATACCCACAGAAATATCCGATAAAGTTTGCGCACAAAATAACCGATCGCACCAAACGTCCCTTCTCCTCTGGCGGTCTCGAGCAGCCCGGCAAAGTACACCTTCCCAAAAAGCTGGTGGGGGCACTGTGACAAAAAAAGAAGGCTTTCTTATACTGAAAATAGGTGGCAGTGATGCACACTTTAATGATGTCATTACAGCCGCAAGTCCCATACAGCAGCGGAAGTCTGTGGTTTGGGGCGGAAGTGGACACCGCCCCAAAAACTCCCGCGCTTAATATGAGTCACGGCGGCTAATCGACTGGAATGCAGCGGCTACTCGATTCTGCCGCACAGCTGCCGCAAAACCGCGGTAATGGTCCTTATCCAGACCATGAATTTCGGTCCCTGTATGGAAGTAATATTTGAAGTTAAAGTGAACAGTGCATTGACATTTGTTATCGGTGGTACAATAAACTGTTAAAAGAATACTGAGTTGTACTGATTTTGAGCCTTGACCATTTTACCCCACCCAGATGCATTCAGGTCAGATTTTAGAATTATAGTATAAGGGAGCCTACCTACAGTAACCAAGGCAGGTAGATGGAGGTAAGATACAGATCAGCCATGATTTAATTGAATGGCAGAACAGGCTTGAGGGGCTGAATGGCCTACTCCTGTTTCTATATTCCTGTGTTAATTGTGGACCAACAATTGATCATTCTACATTTTTTTATTCGTTCCTGAGATGTGGGCATCGCTGGCAAGGCCAGCATTTATTGCCCATCCCTAATTGGCCTTCAGAAGGTGGTGGTGAGCCACCTTCTTGAACTGCTGCAGTCTGTGTGATGAAGGTACTCCCACAGTGCCATTAGGGAGGGATTTCTAGTATTTTCACCCAGTGACAATGAAGGAACGCTGATATATTTCCAAGTCAGGATGGTTTGTAACTTGGAGGGTAACTTGCAGATGATGGTGTTCCTATGTGTCTGCTGCCCTTGTCCTTGTAGAAGATAGAGGTTGCGGGTTTGGGAGGTGCTGTTGAAGAAGCCTTGGCAAGTTGCTGCAGTGCATCTTGTAGATGGTACACACTGCAGCCATGGTGCGCCAGTGGTGGAGGGAGTGAATGTTTAAGGTGGTGGATGGGGTGTGTTACGTATTTATGCTTGCGGTCACCAGACACCAGGGGGCGCCACTGCCGGGGGTCATTGGGCTGTACGCACGCGCGCATGGTATATAAGCACGGGTACCATGTCACGTGCGTTACTTTGGGTGTGAATAAAGTTGGATCAGGTTTACACCTGAGGCAGTTTACAGTAACAAGTCTTGCGAGTCATTACATTCATTACATTTGGCGATGAGATAACTTAAGAACCTTCGCATGTACAATGGGCGCTATTCAAATTCTGGAGAGATTCGCGGATGGCGAAGATTGGGCGGATTTTATCGACCCCCTGGAGCAGTATTTTGTGGCCAACAAAATGGAGGGAGACGCTGAGGCAGTTCGGCACATAGACATAGACATAGAAAATAGGTGCAGGAGTAGGCCATTCGGCCCTTCGAGCCTGCACCACCATTCAATGAGTTCATGGCTGAACATGCAACTTCAGTACCCCGTTCCTGCTTTCTCGCCATGCCCCTTGATCCCCTAGTAGTAAGGACTACATCTAACTCCTTTTTGAATATATTTAGTGAATTGGCCTCAACAACTTTCTGTGGTAGAGAATTCCACAGGTTCACCACTCTCTGGGTAAAGAAGTTTCTCCTCATCTCGGTCCTAAATGGCTTACCCCTTATCCTTAGACTGTGATCCCTGGTTCTGGACTTCCCAAACATTGGGAACATTCTTCCTGCATCTAACATGTCTAAACCTATCAGAATTTTAAACGTTTCTATGAGATCCCCTCTCATTCTTCTGAACTCCAGTGAATACAAGTCCAGTTGATCCAGTCTTTCTTGATATGTCAGTCCCGCCATCCCGGGAATCAGTCTGGTGAACCTTCGCTGCACTCCCTCAATAGCAAGAATGTCCTTCCTCAAGTTAGGAGACCAAAACTGTACACAATACTCCAGGTGTAGACTCACCAAGGCCCTGTACAACTGTAGTAACACCTCCCTGCCCCTGTACTCAAATCCCCTCGCTATGAAAAGTTCAAACTGTCACAGGACGGGAGAGTGGAGAGCACCAGTTCAAACTGTCACAGGAGCTTCCAGTCGTGCCCCAGTAAGTGCCCCCAAAGGAAGTGGAGTGTGGGAAATTGCACTCCGCTTCCATTGAGGGGTGGTAAGGCCAATTCTGCGGCGGGAGCAGGACTTCCACGCTGGGGGCTAAAATTCCCGGCCCCAGAAGGTTACCACCCCCAAGTTGGGGGCCTGTGCGGGGAGGCAGAGGGAACTGGAGAGGAGATGGGGGCGGGGGATGGAGGGGAGAGTGGTGGAGGTGGGGGGCGGATAAACCCAGGGTGGGGGACAGGAGGGGCCACATTGCAGTGGAGGTCTGGGGGGGGCGAAGTGTGTTGGAGGGGCGGGCCTGGGGGCTCTGTGCCTCGGTGCGGGGAGTGTTCGGAGTGGGGTGGGCGGGTTGACTGCTCAGATGGCGGTTGGTGGATGTGGTGTGGTTGGCATCGCGGGGGCGTGGCTCCGGGGTGGTTGGGGCTGGGGGCTCGACATCCGGGGGTGTTCGGCATTTGGGAAGGATTCTGACGGGACGGGGCAGGTTGGGTGCGGGGGGAGTGTTCCCGATGTTGGGTGGGTCCGGAGCCGGCGGGGTGGGGGGGGGGGCGGCGCTATGGTCTTGGGATGGGGGGAGAACTGTTTGGGGCTGGGATTGGGAGAGACTTCTTCACTCGGGGAATTATTGACCTGTGGGGTTCCCTGCCGCAGAGAGTTGTTGATGCCAGTTCATTGGATGTGTTCGGGAGGGAGTTGGATGTGGTCCTTGCGGCTGGGGGGGTCGGGGGATGTGGAAGGGCATGGGGGGTGGGGGCTGGGGTGGGTGATCAGCCATGATCTTGTTGAATGGCGATGCAGGCTCGAAGGGCCAAATGGCCTACTCCTGCACCTATTTTCTATGTTTCTATTTTTCTATGAAGGCCAACATGCCATTTGCTTTCTTAACCGCCTGCTGTACCTGCATGCCAACCTTCAATGACTGATGTACCATGACACACAGGTCTTGTTGCACCTCCCCTTTTCCTAATCTGTCACCATTCAGATAATAGTCTGTCTCTCTGTTTTTACCACCAAAGTGGATAACCTCACATTTATCCACATTATACTTCATCTGCTATGCATTTGCCCACTCACCTAACCTATCCAAGTCACTCTGCAGCCTCATAGCATCCTCCTCGCAGCTCACACTGCCACCCAACTTAGTGTCATCTGCAAATTTGGAGATACTACATTAATCCCCTCATCTAAATCATTAATGTACAATGGAAACAGCTGGGTCCCCAGCACAGAACCTTGCGGTACCCCACTAGTCACTGCCTGCCATTCTGAAAAGTATCCATTTACTCCTACTCATTGTTTCCTGTCTGCCAACCAGTTCTCAATCCACGTCAGCACACTACACCCAATACCATGTGCTTTAATTTTGCACACCAATCTCTTGTGTGGGACCTTGTCAAAAGCCTTTTTGAAAGTCCAAATACACCACATCCACTAATTCTCCCTTGTCCACTCTACTAGTTACATCCTCAAAAAATTCTAGAAGATTTGTCAAGCATGATTTCCCTTTCATAAATCCATGCTGACTTGGACTGATCCTGTCACTGCTTTCCAAATGCACTGCTATTATGTCTTTAATAATTGATTTCAACATTTTCCCCACTACCGATGTCAGGCTAACCGGTCTATAATCCCCTGTTTTCTCTCTCCCTCCTTTTTTAAAAAGTGAGGTTACATTAGCTATCCTCTAATCCATAGGAACTGATCCAGAGTCTATAGAATGTTGGAAAATGATCACCAATGCATCCATTATTTCTAGGGCCACTTCCTTAAGTACTCTGGGATGCAGACTATCAGGCCCTGGGGATTTATCAGCCTTCAATCCCATCAATTTCCCTAATACAATTTCCTGATTAATCAGTTCTCCCTTCTCGCTAAACCCTTGGTCCCCTAGTATATCCGGAAGGTTGTTTGTGTCCTCCTTAGTGAATACCAAACCAAAGTACTTGTTCAATTGGTCTGCCATTTCTTTGTTCCCCATTATAAATTTACCTGATTCTGAATAGCAAGGGACCTATGTTTGTCTTCACTAATCGTTTTCTCTTCACATACCTATAGAAGCTTTTGCAGTCAGTTTTTATGTTCCCTGCAAACTTACTCTCAGACTCTATTATCCCCCTCCGAATTAAACCGTTTGTCCTCCTCTGCTAAATTCTAAATTTCTCCCAGTCCTCAGGGTTGTTGCTATTTCTGGCTAATTTGTATGCCACTTCCTTGGCTTTAATACTATCCCTGATTTCCCTTGATAGCTACGGTTGAGCCACCTTCCCCGTTTTATTTTCACGCCAGACAGGAATGTACAATTGATGAAGTTCATCCATGTGATCTTTAAATGTCTGCCATTGCCTATCCACCATCATCCCTTTTACCATTGAGTTTCATGAACTCTTGAAACTTCACACTAGAGAAGCATGATCCGTTGTCGCTCACAACAATGTCTGCAAACCATGAGTAGCAAACATGACACGAAGGCTCTCAATAGTAACTGTAGACGTACTGGATGACATAATCATACACTCTATTCACTTTGAATATGCATCCACCACAACAAAAAACATCTTTCTCAGGAAAGGGCCCGCAAAATCAATGTGGATCCTCGACCATGGTTTGGATGGCCAAGACCAATGACTCAGCGGAAATTCCGCTGATGCTTTACTTAGCTGCATGCAAGTATTGCACTGATGCATACATGATTCCAGATCAGAGTCAATTCCAGGCCACCATACATGAGCCCTAGCAATGGCTTTCATCATGACAATACCAGAATGAGTGCTGTGTAGTTCACGTACAAATTCCTCTCTACCTTCCTTAGGCATGACAACACGATTGACCCACAGTAAACAATCTAACTGAATGGACAGTTCACCTTTGCGACAGTTGTAAAGTTTGGCCTCATCACACATTTCCATAGGTATTGCAGACCAATCACTACTGAGGACACAACGATTCACAACCGAAAAAATAGGGTCATGGCTGGTCCAGATCCTAACTTGTTAAGCAGTGACAGGGGTTCTTTCACTCTCAAAAGCATCCATTACTGACAGTAGATCTGCAGGTTGAGGTGTCTCCATCTCAGGTGTGGGCAACGGCAGACGAGTCAATGCATCGGCACAATTCTCAGTGCCAGGTATATGATGAATAACGTAATCATAGGCACTCCATATCAACGCCCACCTCAATACCAATGATGATTGGTATTAATCTCTTTGTTTTCCGAAAATAATGAAATGAGTGGCTTGTGATCCGTTTCCAGTTCAAAACGAAATCCAAACAGGTACTGATGCATCTTTTTGATCCCATACACACAGGCCAAAGCTTCTTTTTCTACCATGCTGTAGGTTCTTTCTACCTTTGACAAACTTCTCAAAGCATATGCAACCCAGATTGTAGCTTACCCGACTCATTTGCTTGTTGGAGTACACAGCCAACCCCATATGATGAAGCATCACAGGCCAATACAAGACGCTTATACAGATCATAATGAACAAGCAACTTATTTGAGCAGAGCAGATTCTTAGCTTTCTCAAAGTCTCTATCTTGAGACACACCCCAGACCCAGTTGTCGCCTTTTCTGAGTTGTACGTGCAGTGGCTCTAACAAAGTGCTCAATCTGAGTAAGAAATTCCCAAAGTAGTTGAGTAGACCAAGGAATGAACACATTCTGAGGCCTGGGTGCATTTTTGATGGCCTTGGTTTTCAAATCTGTAGGCCTGATGCCATCAGCAGCAATCTTCCTCCACAGGAATTCAACTTCAGGTGCCATGAAGACGCACTTCGAACGTTTCAGCCTGAGCCCAACTTTGTCCAGATGATGTAGGACTTCTTCAAGATTGTTCAGATGTTCAGTAGTATCATGACCTGTGACCAGAATGTCATCTTGAAATATGACAGTTCTAGGAACAGACTTCAGTAGACTCTCCGTATTCCTCTGAAATATGGCTGCAGCCGAACAATTTTCAAAAGGACACCTGTTGTAGACAAACAGTCCTTTATGGCCGTTGATGTCAGTGAGTTTCTTCAACAAACTCCTGTGTCATATAGGCCGACATCAGATCCAGTTTAGTGAACGACTTTCCACCAGCTAGCATGGCGAACAGCTCATCAGCCTTCGATAACAGGTACTGATCCTGTTTCGAAAATTGGTTAATCGTAACCTTGTAGTCTCCACAAATCCTGACAGTGCCATCACTCTTCAACACAGGAACAATAGGACTGGCCCACTCGTTAAACTCAACCGGTGATATGACCCCATCACGTTGGAGTTTGGCAAGCTAAATTTCAACCTTCTCCCTCATCACATAGGGAACAGTCCGAGCTTTATAATAGACAGGCCTTGCATCCGAATCCAGGTGAATCTGCACCTTGGCTCCAGTAAAATTACCAATGCCTGGTTCAAACAAAGAAGGAAACTTCTTCAACACTTGAGCACACGAAGTGTCATCCACCGATGACAACGCTTTGATATCATTCCAATTCCACTTGATTTTCTCGAGCCAATTCCTGTTGAATAGCATTGGACCATTACCTGGGATGATCTGTAATGGTAGATCATGAACCACACCATCATATGACATCTTGACTACTGCACTGGCAATCACCGGTATGAGTTCCTTAGTGTAAGTACGCAACTTGCCATTGACTGGACTCAGCTTAGGCTTCACAGCCTCAGTCTCCCACAGCTTGTCGAATGTCCCTTGGCTCATTATCGACTGACTCGCACCTGTGTCCAGCTCTATTGATACAGGCACGCCATTCAGCTTCACATTAACGATTATCGGCTGGCTCTTTCCCAAGAACGAATACAGACCATACACTTCCTCCTCGGGTTGTGTATCCAGGCCAGCACTGGACTGGTCACCATCAGCAATGTGATGAGTGGCAGCACGCTTGCTCAGTTGTGGGCACATTCTCTGAAGAAGCCCCACTTTCGAACAGCTATTGCAGTGATGAGGCCGATGATTGCCCCCACAACGCCAGCAGGGTGACATCAGATTCGTACCAGTTGGTGGACTTTGAGCAGCTACAGGTTTCACATAAGCAGTCGAGTAGGCCCTGCCATAAGCAGTTCTGCCAGACGACGACACAATCTTGTTTACAGTACTTGCCGTGGAGCTCCGACTCTTCGATGATATTTGCCTCAAATTATCATCAGTCGTCATGCATACCTGGGCAGTCGCGATGGCCTTGCTTAAATCCAGCTTCTCTTTGGCCAATAGCTTCCGAAGAATCACATTATGGTTGATGCCTATCATGAAGAAATCTCACAGCATGTCTTCCAACACATTCCCAAACTTACACGGCTCAGCAAGACGTCGCAGGTGGGTGACGAATCCCGACTCATTCTGGCCCTCACCACGAACATGCATGTAGAAGCGATAGCGTGAGATGATGATCCCCTCTTTTGGCTTAAAATGGTCACGCACCAAAGCACACAAATCCCGTATTCTTTGTCCATTGGATGTAAAGGCAAGAGAAGATTCTTCATGAGGCCATAAATCTTTGGACCACAAACGATGAGGAAAACCACCAGGAGGTGGGGTAGCATTGCTGGTTAAGGAGGAGATTAATGCAATAGTTAGGAAGGACATTAGCTTGGATGATGTGGAATCTATATGGGTAGAGCTGCAGAACACCAAAGGGCAAAAAACGTTAGTGGGAGTTGTGTACAGACCTCCAAACAGTAGTAGTGATGTTGGGGAGGGCATCAAACAGGAAATTAGGGGTGCATGCAATAAAGCTGCAGCAGTTATCATGGGTGACTTTAATATGCATATAGATTGGGCTAACCAAACTGGAAGCAATACGGTGGAGGAGGATTTCCTGGAGTGCATAAGGTTAACGGAATATATATTCTATATATATATACATATACATATATCTATATATATATATATATATATATATATATACACATACCTTTATATTTAGGGGACTAGAATACAAGAGGGTAGAAGTTATGGTATAGCTATACAAAGCCCTGGTTAGACCACACCTGGAGCACTGTGAGCGGTTCTGGGCACTATACCTCTGGAAGGATATATTGGCGTTGGAGGGGGTGCAGCGTAGGTTTACCAAAATTATACCTGGACTCCAGGGGCTAAATTATGAGGAGAAATTGCACAAACTAGGGTTTTATTCCATGGAATTTAGAAGGTTATGGGGTAAATTATTTGACATTTTCAAGATATTAAGGGGCACAGATAGGGTAGATAGAGAGAAACTATTTCCACTAGCTGGGGCTCAGTCTAAAAATTTGAGCTCGATCTTTCAGGAGTAAAATTAGGAAACATTTCTACAGAGAAAGGATGGTAGAAGTTTGGAACTCTCTTCAACAAATGGCAAGGAATTGTTAATTTTAAATTTGAGATTGATAGATTTTTGTTAATCAAAGTTATTAAGGGGTATGTGGCAAAGGTGGGTAAATGGAGTTAGGCCACAGATCAGCTATGATCTAATTGAATGGTGAAACAGGCTCGAGGGGCGAAATGGCCTAGTCCTGTTCATAAGTTCCTATTTTCATAGCTGCTCTAACATCTGTGTAGGCATGCAAAAGGGTTTGCGGAGCCTCCAGAGAACAATGGAGGAGGTGACATCTCGAGGGCGGAGTCGCTGAATAGGCTCAAGGTGTTCAATGGCCTACTCCTGTTCCTATGTTTTGAGGGTGCCCTATGTGCTCTGTATGCAGACGCTGAAGTCCAGGACATAGTCGATGTATTTACTGAGGCAAACAAAAGCATGGACCTTAAGCTAAACATCCGTAAGACAAAGGTCCTCCACCAGCCTGTCGTCACCGCACAGCACTGCCCCCCCAGTCATCAAGATCCATGGCGCGGCCCTGGACACCATGGCCCACTTCCCATATCTCGGGAGCCTCCCATCAACAAGAGCAGGCATCGATGATGAGATCCAACACCGCCTCCAGTGCGCCAGTGCAGCCTTCGGCCGCCTGAGGAAAAGAGTGTTTGAAGACCAGGCCCTCAAAACTGCCACCAAGCTCATGATCTACAGGGCTGTAGTAATACCTGCCCTTCTGTATGGCTCAGAGACATGGACCATGTGCAGTAGACACCCAAGTTGCTGTAGAAATATCACCAATGATGTCTCCGCAAGATCCTACAAATCCCCTGGGAGGACAGGCGTACCAACATCAGCGTCCTCATTCAGGCTAACATCCCCAGCATTGAAGCACTAACCACACTCAATCAGCTCCGCTGGGCAGGCCACATAGTACGCATGCCAGACACGAGACTCCCAAAGCAAGTGCTCTACTCGGAGCTCCCTCATGACAAATGAGCCAAAGGTGGGCAGCGGAAACGCTACAAGGGCACCCTCAAAGCCTCCCGAATAAACTGCAACATCTCCACTGACACCTCGGAGTCCCTGGCCCAAGACCACCCTAATTGGAGGAAGTGTATCTGAGAGGGCGCTGAGCACCTCGAGTCTCAACGCCGAGAGCATGCAGAAATCAAGCGCAGACAGCGGAAAGAGCGTGCGGCAAACCAGTCCCACCCACCCCTTCCCTCTTGTGACAGAGTCTGTGGCTCTCGTATTGGACTGTTCAGCCACCATAGAACTCACTTCAGGAGTGGAAGCAAGCCTTCCTCGATTCCGAGGGACTGCCTATGATGATGATGATAGGAGAGGACAGAGCTAGAGAACTGTATATGGCTACAAACATATAGGAATGTTAGTGAAGGCAGGGAGCACATGACCCACCGTGGTTGTATGGGGTAACTGCAGCACAGTGATGAACCTAGTACTGTGCAAATAGGAACTGTCAATTACTCCTTAATGTAACTATCTGCATTGTCATAAGAACATAAGAATTAGGAACAGGAGGAGGCCATTCGGCTCCTCGAGCCTGCTCTGCCATTCAAAAAGATCATGGCTGATCTTCTACCTCAACTCCACTTTCCTGCACTTTCCCCATATCCCTTGAATCCCTTAATATTCAAAAAGCTATCAATCTCCATCTTGAATATACTCAAAGACTGAGCCTCCACAGCCCTCTGGGGTAGAGAATTCCCAAGATTCACCACCCTCTGAGTGAAGAAGTTTCTCTTCATCTCAGCCCTAAATGGCCAACCCCTTATTCTGAGATTGTGACCCCTGGTTCTAGACTCCTCAGCCAGAGGAAACATCCCCCTGCATCTACCTTGTCAAGCCCTGTAAGAGTTTTGTATGTTTCAATGAGATCACCTCTCATTCTACTAAACTCTATAGGCCTAGTCTACTCAATCTCTCCTCAGAGGACAATCCCCTCATCCCAGGAATCAGTCTGGTGAACCTTTGTTACATTCCCTCTATGGCAAATATATATTTCTTGATAAGGAGACCAAAACTGTACACAATACTCCAGGTGCGGTCTCACCAGGGCCCTTTATAATTGCAGTAAGATGTCTTTACTCTTATACTCAAATCTTCTTGTAATAAAGGCCAACATACCATTTGCTTTCTTAATTGCTTGCTGTACCCACATGTTAACTTTCAATGATTCGTGTACAAGGACACCTAGGTCCCTCTGAACACTAACATTTTCCAATCTCTCACCATTTAAAAAATACTCTGCTTTTCTATTTTTCTTACCAATGTGGATAACTTCACATTTCTCCACATTATATTCCATTTGCCATGTTCTTACCCATTCACTCAGCATATATGTATCCCATTGAAGCCTCTTTGCCTCCTCCTCACAACTTACATTCCCACGTAGCTTGTATCATCGGCAAATTCGGATATATTACATTTGGTCCCCTCATCCAAATAATTAATATAGATTGTGAATAGCTGGAACCCAAGCATCGATCCTTGTGGCATCCCACTAGTTACAGGCAGCCAACCCGAAAATGACCCATTTATTCCTACTCTCTGTTTTCTGTCCGTTAACTAATCTTCAATCCATGCTTGTATATTGCTCCCAATCTCATGAGCCCTAATTTTGTTTAATAATCTCTTGTGTGGCATCTTATCGAATGCCTTCTGAAAATCCAAATACACCACTTCCACTGGTCCCCCTTATCTATTCTGCTAGTTACAACCACAAAAAACTCTAACAGATTTGTCAAACATGATTTTCCTTTCATAACTCAGTGTTGATTCTGCCCAATCCTGTTATTATTTTCTAAGTGCCCTGTTACCACATCCTTAATAATAGATTCTAGCGTCTTCCCTATGACTGATGTCAGGCTAACTGGTCTGTAGTTCCCCATTTTCTCCCTTCTTTCTTAAATAGCGAGTTTACATTAGCTACCTTCCAATCTGCGGGAACCGTTCTAGAATCTATGACATTTTGGAAGATGACAACCAATGCATCCACTATCTCTATCGCCACCTCTTTCAAAACCCTAGGATGTAGGCCATCAGGTCCAGGGGATTTATCGGCTTTCAGTGACATTAATTACTCTAGTACTATTTTTTTACCTAATACTAATTTCTTTCAGTTCCTCATTCTCACTAAACCTTTTGTTCTCCACTAATTCTGGGAGGTTTTTTGTGACTTCTTCCATGAAGATAAACACAAACGGGAATAAATTGCCCCCTTCTTTAAGGCCCGTTACCATCTCTAAGAATTTTGGCAACATTATAAACCTCTTCTTTTGATCTAATACTATCTTTAACTTCTCTTGTCAGTCACGGTTGGACCACTTTTCCTGTGGGGTTTTTGTGCTTAAAGGAATGTATGTTTGTAGTAAATTATGTATTAATTCTTTAAATGCTAGCCATTGCTTGTCTACCATCATAATTTTTAATGTCGTTTCCCAATCTACCTTAGCCAACTCGCCCCAGCAAACCTAAGTAGATTGCTTTGTTTAGAGTTAAGACACTAATTTCGAATTTAACAAAATCACTTTCAAACTCAATATAAAATTCTATCGTATTATGATCACTCTTCCCTAAAGGCCCCTTTACAACAAGGTTATTAATGAATCTTTTTTCATTGCACAATACAAGATCTAAAATAGCCTGTTCCCTAATTGGTTCCTCAACATACTAATCTAGAAAACTGTTATGTCTTTAGACGCTCTGATAATGACTCCATGAGACAATGTATTGCACTTAAACTGCAGTGACCTTCGTCCATTTAATATAACTCCAGAGTGAGGATCACACATGTGGCCTGCTTTTTATACTAGGCCTGGCACACCTGTACAGGTAACCTGCAAGTCTCCCACTGCAGTGCCCTCTGGTGGCACATCTTAGAGACCACACAGCTGGTGTACACGTTTCCCATAGTAGTGCCCTCTGGTGGTACATCATATGTAATAGTACAAGCAGTAAACATGTCTACATACATGACATCACTCTCCCCCAAGTCCTTAGTGCAAATTGCCTTCATACATTGACTGTGCTCTGGGCTTAGCTCTATCTGGTTGACCCTTGGAGGCTCGTTTCCATCTTGGGTGAGTAGGTGGTGTTTCGTTGGCAGTAGAGGTGCTGGTGGTTTCTGTTTGTGAGTCCAAGACCACTCCATTCTCTCTCTTCCCCCCCCTCCCCCCCCACATATAGGTTATGTCGGTGGCTCATTACGTTCATATACATTCCAGTCCAGAAAAAAAATTGCATTTACATCATTACATTTGTGGTATAGTTGTGAGGCAAGTGCATTTGACTGGTGAGGTACATTCTTGATACATACTTGGAGTCAGTGCTGGTGTCAGTACTGGTGTGTGAGGACAAACTAGTTCCAGAACTGCTGGATGGTGCCCAGCTAGTCTGGTGACGGCGCGGTGCCCAGTGCTGGCAGTGGGAACCCGGTTGGCTCAAGTTGCCTGCTCTCGGGGCCTTTGCCGTTGCTCCTAGTGTCGGGCAGGTTCACAGACCTCCATGTCCTTTCCTTGTGCCTCGGGTTGCTGCTGCTTCCTGAGGAGCAGTCGTCTGGCAGTGCACAGGGAGTGATTTGGGTTGGGATCCTGGCTGGTCCCGGTCCCATTTGGGAGAACTATTGCAGGTGACCCTTCATTCCCGGGAGTAGCCTTTGTGGTGATAGGGTCTGGGGGTTGTGCTTTAGCACGGTTTGCTCTTTCAGGCTCGTGGTAGTTGGTGCCATCGGGTGCCGGAGAGGTGGAGCTGATCAGGGGCAGGGTATCGATACCGGGCCGTTGCCTTCCTGAGATCGCTTGCTCTGCAGCTTATCTATATTAGCTGCTTATGGCCCCACTCCATGGTGCATCACTCTGGTTCCAAGCACGCAGGCTACAGCGTTGAGTAGCCCGCTGGACTTGTGTGCTCCCGATGGGTGTTTGCATAATCAGAATACAGTTGAAATCCCACATCGCACAACGTTTCATTACTCATTGTAGATAAACTTTAGCTCCGATTACAATCGCACGACTTTTCTTTGCTTATTACATGTATAAAACTCTGATCATCAATTACAAGCTTTACATTTAACTCACAGTTGCTACTACATTGATTGAGAATGTGGAACTGTCCCTTTATGTTTCGTGGGTTGCAGGCCTCCTTTAAGGGAGCCTTGCTATCTTTACCCCGATCCGCTTCTTCGCTTGGTACCACGTGTTGCTCCATCAGCGCTGCACCTCGTGATCTGGCCGCCGCCATCTTTTTCTTCAGCACATCACCTCGTGGTTTGGGTGCCATCTTTCCTCCATCCACGATGTTGACGGCTGTGATCCTTTTCTCCCCGGGTTCTGCCACCGAAGCTGGGAAGTCGCCTTTGGATCCAATTTTCTTCCTCCGGAATCCTGCCACTGGAGCCTGGAAGGTGCGTTCGGGTCATCTCAGCTGGATCATCTCCACGCAGTCGTGCTGAGTGGCCTGTGCATCAGGTGTTGTGCTGGTCTGCTCTTTAGTGCCGGATCCAACCTCAGATGGGGGTTTTCTTTGCCTCTGAGCGCAGGGGACGTCGATCGCTGGAGGGATGAAATCTTCCCAGCTCCAATGGATCTTCTTCATCCACCTTCTCTGAGTAGCGTTGGTCCATCGCCTGCAACAATCCATAGTGGTAACTTGTGCACCGCGCCATCATGGAGTACCTTAACATTCGCACTACCAACGACTGGGATAAGTTCATTGGTGTAGGTGCGCAGCCTTGCCTGAACCCGGAACAACTTGGGTCGTTCAGCTTGATTGTCCCATAGCCTCTCAAAAGCTTCTTGATTCATTACTGACTGGCTCGCCCCCCTGTCCACTTCCATGGAGACTGGAACGCCGTGTATCTCGACTTTCATTCTCAATGAGGAACATTCTGTGGTGCAGGTAAACAGATAAACATACCATACACCTCATCGTGGGGCTGAGCTGCCTCTCTGACCACTTCTTCATAATCCGCACTAGATTCATGGCCCTCTGCAGACTATTCATCAACACAGTGAGTTCTATTTCTTTTACACATTCGCTGGAGGTGGCTCTTTGTGCTGCAGCCTTTATCCACATAGTCCTTAAAACAGCACTGGTGAGCCCTGTGATTCCCTCTGCAACGCCAGCATGGTGCTAACCAATTAGCCCCCCTCGCGGACTCTGAGTTAAGGGACTTGGTGGCCTGTTTTCTCTCCCTTGAGGAGATTCATGTTCTACAGTCCAGCCTCTAAAAGGTGCCAGTCTGTGTATACTTGCCGGTTTGAGTCCTGCGGATGAGTCATCCGCCTAGAACTGCAGGTCGAGGTCATGAATGCTTGGATCATGGTGATGGCCTTCTGCAGTGTGACTGTGGTATCCCCAGATAGTAGCCTGTGAAGAAGGCCCTCATGGCCGATTCCGATGACAATGATATCCTGTAGTGTTTCTGTGAGGTGTTGGCCGAAATCACACGCTGCCGCCAGCCTCCTGAGGTCTGCATAATATTTTGCGATTTCCTGGCCTTCGGGCCGTCGGTGGGTGTAAAACCGATGTCTGGCTGTGAGGATGCTCTCTTTGGGCTTGAGTTGTTCTCGGATCAGTGTTACAAGCTCCTCGTACATCTTGGTCGTTGTCTTCGCTGGTGTCAGCAAGTCCCTGATGAGGCCATAGATGGTGGGCCCACAACTGGTTAGCAGGATAGCTCTGCGTTTATCAGCCAGTGTGGCCAGGTTGTCGCTTGCCAGATCGTTTGCTGTGAAGAAATGGTCGAGCCTCTCCGCAAAGGCATCCCAATCATCACCATCGGTGAACTGCTGCAATGTACCAAGGTTAGCCATTTTCGCGTGAAGGTCCGTAATCTCGTCGCCAATTGTTATGCCTTTAGATACTCTGATAATGACTCCACGAGGCAATGTATTGCACTTGAACTGTAGTGACCTTAGTCCATTTAATAAACTCCAGAGTGAGGATCACACATGGTGGTCTGCCTTTTATACTAGGCCTGGCACACCTGTACAGGTAGCCTACAAGTCTCCCACTGCAATGCCCTCAGGTGGCACACTTTAGTGACAATACAGCTGGTGTACAAGTTTCCCATAGTAGTGCCCTCTGGTGGCACATCATATGTAATAGTACAAGCAGTAAACATGTCCAGATACATGATAAAAACCATCTTGTATACATTCCATTAATTTGTCCTCTACACTATTACTCCATATTTGGTTTGCCCAGTCTGTATGTAGATTACAGTCACCCATGATTACTGTATTACCCTCATTACATGCACCTCTAACTTCCTGATTTATACTGTTCCCTATATTACTACTACTGTTTGGGAGTCTGTGAACATCTTCCACCAATGTTTTCTGCCACTTGCTGTATCTTAGCTCCGGCCAAACTGATTCTACTTCTTGATTTTCCGAGCTAAGATACTTTCTCTCTACTGTCTTTATCCCATCCTTTATTATCAGGGCTTCCACTCTCCTCCTTTTCCATTTTGCCTATCTCTTCTAAAAGTTAAGTATTCTGTAATATTTAATTCCCAACCTTGGTCACGTTGCAACCACGTCTCCGTAATGGCTATTATGTGTCATGTGTCAACCTGGGGCATTACACCTTCTTTCTCCTTCTCTCCCAAAACTAGAACTGCTAATGGCAGGCCCAATGGAATGCCTGTGTTAGACTCTATGCTTGCATCTGCAAGGAGCAACTGGTGGCAACAAGAATGCTACTGCGGGTGATGTGTATCAAAGGGGTGCTATGTTAAATAAAAACAGCAAGAAACTGCTGAAAATATGAACACAAGAGATTTATGTACAAAGTGCAGTTTGGCAAGTCAAAAACAACAGGGAAAATAAAAGTGTCAAAAATTGGTCTAGTTAGCTTCAAATAATTGATCTCTGAAGCAAATAGCTTGGAGACCTATTAGTACCTGTCTTATAAGGGAACCCAGTGAATCAGAAGCTATGCTGCAGCGAACCATGAGGAATTCATCTGGGACTGACTATAGTGAATTAACACAATTTTGTAGCTACAAATGAGTCAGCGCACACTGGAAGTGCTGCCTCAATAACTGTCAAAACTTTGCTCCCACAGAATCAGGAGTTCAGAACTGAGTGCAATGAGGCCCACCTGCTCGATTTCTTGGTCATTGCCCGCGAGGAAACACTTTTTGACTGCAACACTGGGGAATTAGCCCTTACGTCTAAATTGTGCTTCAAGGTGTTAAGTATGGAAGTACGCCCCATGGATGTTTCCTGAGCAGTTTTATACAAAAACATGAAAAATGGATGCAGTGATCACTACAAAAATAAGATAAAGATACTATGGGCCCAAATTTCCCCATGAGTTGCTCTGTTTTTTTTTTTGGAGCAACTAGATTTTTTTGGAGTAACCTAAAAATCTCAATTCTCCACACTTAAGTTGTTCCAGTGTAATTGAGTTAGTTAGTTTTTTTTTAGTTCAGGTTTATTTTCAAAAGGGGGCTTTGCCAACCACTTACCCCTGTTTTGGCCATTTATGCAAGTTTAGATAGTTAAAACTTACTCCAAACTAACTTAGTAAGTGTCCACTTTTGTATGTTCTGAAAAACCCAGCGGTGAGTTAAGTGTTCAGCACAGGTAGCCAAGCCAGAGATAGGGGGGTGGGAAGCATTAAACACTAAAGCACTAAAGCATTAAACACATTACTTTAACCAATAAAGAACCATATAAACCATAACATTTAATAAATAATAGAAAGTGTAAACTAAATCAAGTAATAATTAGTAAAGAGTCTTACCTTCCCGACTGCAGCACGCACTGGCAATACGCTTTGGCCAGGCCTAGGTGCGGGAGTCTTGCAGCCAGCAGCAGTGTAGCCGTTCTCCCGTGGTCCAGTACAGAATCCAGTCGGGTTGAGGATACTTTCTACTCTTGTTTAATCTTTTTGGTTGTTTGGGTTTTCCTCCGTCCACTATTTGTTATATCTGGGTTGCTGTGGCTTTGTGTCTTTCAGCTCCCACTTCCCTTGGAGCGCTAAAGCCAGCAAGAGGGGTGGTAGCAGTACAAGGGAACATTCCCTTCCTTAAAGGAAAGTGTCAATGCTGCAGGCTCTGCATGAAATTGATGCCCCTCGTCGCCGACGGCAGCCGCGATCCGCAATGATCAGCTCCAAGCACTCTAGCACAGTGCAGGGCTGATCAATCACAGCCGAAGAAAATGGCAAAAAATTTATCTAAGAGATTCAAAAACATAGTTTATTGACACAAGCGGCCTTACCTTTAAATACTGCCCCCCAAGCAGCCGGCCTCCCTAACAACGTCACCTGCAGCTGTCGGTGTTGAAGATCGGTCTGGTTGCGTGGAGCTTGACTGATCTCCCCGCAGCAGTGGGCTAAAGTCCCGAGAAATGGAGAGGCTCCTGTACCCGTGGAGAAGGGGCAATGGGGTCATCTGGTGGGATTGGCTGCAGTACAGACTGCAGACATTGTTCCCTGCAAATCAATAATGGCCCCTGTGTCCCTCCTCACTCCCACACCCCCAACGCCACTCTTCCCCCCCCTCCACCCTCCCCCACCCAACCCTTCGCTCCCTGTGTCCCTCCTCACTCCTACACCCTCAACACCACTCTTCCCCACCCCCCCAACCCAACCCCTCGCAGCCAGCAGCAGGACTGATCTGTGTGTCTCAGATACTGTAGGACAATCAGTCGCTGGCTTCCTCGGCCCAAGGACACCCATCCCACTGCAGCAGGAGAGATCTCTGAGCCACGACATGCCACATCAGCACGCCCCTCGGTCATGGCTAGGTGTGGGAGGCACGCATGACTGAAGGGGGGGAGGGATGTCTATCTTTTGCAGGTGTTCATAAATGTTGTGTGGTGATAATGGACCATGATTCAGTTTTAATGTATAATATACTTTATTGAAATGTTTACAATGTACTTTACTTTAGTGCAAAAAAATCATTCTAGTCATGATTCAGTTTTAATGTATACAATATTTTCATAGAAAACTTTACAATGTACTTTACTTTAGTGCAATAAAATCATTCTTGTATCAAACTTTAATATGACTCTTTAAGATCACTTAAAAACTCTAAGATCACTTATATACTTGTAAAGTTACAAAACTTAATAAACAATTTCAATTTGAAAACAGTTACAACAGTGGCATCAACAACTACAACTACAACAGCAGCAAAGAAAGGCTGCACCCAGCTCTCATCCACATCTCGGTGAATGTGCACTTCCTCATGGGGGTGGTGTTGGTGGTAGGGGGCGTGGAGTGGGAGGGGTGGGGGACTAGAGGGGGGAGGGAGGGGGTGGGGGGGTGCCCAGCTTGGGTCTCTACAGAGGCTGATGCGGGGATTGCAGTGGGAGTGGCATTTGATTGGTCTTGGAAGTGCCCTTATTGCAGCAGCTAACTCCCTGATGGCCTCTGCCATCGTTTGCACTGCCTCTGACATTTCCGCCTTCAGTTCCCGTGTCATTACTGCTATTTCTCCCGACAGTGCTGTTAACTCATCACCCACCCCTCTGACAGTGCCCTCGAGTGATTGGGTTTCCACACCCAATGCAATAACCTCAAGCGCATCTATTGAACGCTGCATCTCAGGACAGCCTATTTGTATTCCCCTTCCACTCGCCCTGGGTCTGCCTCGCGGCACCCTCCAGTGCGAGGTACAGGATGGGACATTGGGGCCCTGGGTGTTCCAAGTTGCATTCCACCTCCACCACTGGGACCCGCAACCTCGGAAGATGTGAAACCATGGAATGTCAGACCAGAACTTACATCACTAAACGCGGATGGGGAGGGGATGAAAGCATGGAATATCGGACGCGAACTCTTGGAAGTGTTTGGCAGAGTGAGGCCCTGCACTAGAGACTGATCCATATTACGATCAACATTCTCCCCTGAACACATATCCATGCCCCACTCCTCCATCCCACTGCCTTGATCTGGATCGCAAGCATCTGAATCTTCTTCTGGATCTTCTGGATTGGCATCATGTTCTGCAAAATATAACCGAACAGTCAAATGGTTAGCAGCACAGGAGGGGGCAGGATGGGTGGCATGAGTAGTCTCGCACGTAGCAGGCCAGGCAACAGGTTTATTTGAAGGGTCACAATGCACCCTCTCCCTCGCGTGTGGACCCAGCTTGTGCAGTACTGATTGCTTTTCTCCAGGTATGACTCATCAAAGCAGCGACCCTGTGTTCCAAGGGTGTCAGTGGATGCAGATTTACTGGGCCGCCTTCTATTCGAGTTCTTTCCCTTTAGTTGTGGGCCAATTTCTTCTGCAAAGATGAAAATATAACTTTTTAGCGAGGGTGTCTTTCTGCTGGGTGGGACATATACAGCTGGCCACATTTACAATTGCAATTCCATTGAAAAATGAAGATATTACTTACATTAACTATTTGACCAAGGTCCTGCCATTTCTTTTTACACTGGCTCCCAGATCTCCTGGTATTCACTACTCCGCAGTAATCCTCTGCAACTAGGTTCCAGCATTTCTTCATTTCTTTGGGTGCCACCCTTGTGCGACCTCTGTTGCTGGTGTCCAGCTCCTGCCATCTCCCCTCAATTACATTAATTAGTATCTCCACTTCTTCATGCAAGAAATTCTTCGTTCTCACTACACATTCTTGCATTGCCATATTGGATTTACACTCTGTGATTTTTCAAAACACACAGTCCTTACCGTGCATGCACCTATGCAGCATCTTTGCAGCACTCCTTTGCACTCCAAGAATCACTTAAAAGACTTTTCACTCCTTCCCTTCCTGCACCCAAAAATCACACAGCTTGCTTTAACTTGAAATGTGGCCGAGTGCCAATGTTGCTGAACACGTTTTGCCTTTAAATGGCCGATTGCCAAGGTTGAAGACCCATGGTGCATGCGCGCACACTACAACGCGCATGCGCAATGCAGCCGGCAATGAAAACCACGCTGGGCCCTAGTCCCATCCCCCCGCCGACTGTGTGGACCCAGCACGGCACTTTCTCCACCCCCCTCAGCTTTTGATGTACCACGCCACGGGCCTACAGCGTTCGAGGAGTGACAAGAATTTGCAGGTAGGTTTTTGGCATGTTTTTTTACCTACAAAGTCGGCGTACCAGATGGAGCTGTGCCATTTAAAGTGGATGGGGAAATTTGGGCCTATTGGATTGAGTAGGGAAACAATTTTTTCAAATTTCTATGTCAAAGTTTGGGTTTTCTGATGTATCAACGGAGCATAGTGGGGATTGCCCAATGCGAGCTGTTGTGGCATTCACAAGCTGTCTAAGCAGCCAATCGAAGTGCAGCAATCTTACAGACAGCGAACAAGGAAGTGGGTAAGCTCTTAAAATACTAACTTTTAAAAAATGTTAAAGAGAGGAAACCAAAGATTGGGGCTCTCACATGGGGAAAAGGCAAGCCTGAAATAAAGAAGAACAAACTTAAAAAAAAAAATTAAGTTTTATTAAAATGGATAAATTTGACACTGAACAAAATTAAAATTAGATTTTCAGACCCATAACCTTTGTTTAGCAGTCAATACACTGTTAACACCCCAGTTACACCTAGTCCCTTTGGGTCTAACTTTCAGTGGGCAATTTAACAGCATAATTACTGGAGAGGAGCCGAATTTATCATCAGTTTACATTGATTACTGGCTCTGTAGGGGGCTGGGCGGTGGGGTGGGGGTGGTGGGGAGGGCGAGGGAGGAGCACAGCACAGCCTTTGAAGGAGCAGTGAATGAAAGACCACAATTTCAGGATTTCCTCATGCGCCAAATCCCAAAGTTGCAATCAGTTTCAAAGGCAGAATGGCGGTGAACGCTATCATTTCACCATCATATTGACTGCAAATTCCAGACCATAGTGTGATCAATGTAAAAGAATGAAAAGCTCTCAATATTGTGTAGATTTAATAATGGAAACAGGTGGCTACTGTGCTCAATACAAACAAGACTGAACAGAACATACTTGTAAAAAATATTAATAAGAGATAACTTCAGTAGCAGATCAACTGCAACATCTCGAAAGTCAAGTGTTAAATCTGAAGAGTCTCTAGACCAGTCCATGTTAAACGTAGGGAGAATCAAACAAAAGTTTTGTTACTTTTATAATTCAACTAACTTGAAAGACTATTTAATCTACTTTCTGTAAAGAATCCCTCACGTTTTTCTAATAGTATGTGCTGTCGACCTTTGACATGAAAATTTACCATCTGACCATTTTTGAAAGACACATTTGTCAATATTATATCTACAATTCTACTGACCAATCTGTAGTAGAAGGTAAGTACGGGCCATCAGAACTGAATTGGTGAAGAAACTGTACTGATCTGTCACTTTGTGTGAAACCTCTAATATAATCACCTCCACTGGAACTGACAGGCTGCTGCTCTGACTGTCAGCTTGGACCTCTCTGATTTTCCACTTCAACAGGGAGGCATTCTCTGACCTATTCCACTAAGCTTACTCAAATCAAGCAGATGGATCCATAATAAAGATAAAACACTGCAAACTAATCTTACAGATGCATTTCACCTGTTTGCATTTAGAGTGCAGCAAATCCAGTAACGGACTTGAAAAATGCTCTTTCAGTATGTGCATTTTAACATTTTATCTTTCAATCAGAGAGTTTAAATTGAAAGTTATCTATATATAGAGGATTAGATGGTGCAGTGGATTAGACACTGGCCTTTCACCACTTGGACCTGGGTTTGAACCTGTCCTAACTGAAAATCTCCATCTGCTGTCTATAATACTCTATATGTAGTGAGTTTGGGCAGTTTCAATCCAGTTGGAAAATTTTGTCTCATTTTCTCTCCCAAAATATATCATCTCAGATTTCTGTGCAATAAATTTCATCCAAAATGTACGATAACAAACTGCCCAATGTACTAAACTGATTGTCTTCCTGAAGCCATGTACAGTCCTCTTCACAGTTTACCAAACTCTCGATTTTCATGTTGTGTGCAAATGTTGATATTGTGTTCCCTATTTCTCCACCTACATGACCAGAAAATTCACATACAAAAAAACGTAACTGATGAAAAGAAAATTGACAATATTCTAAAATGAGTCCCTCAGATGCGGTAACTTTCTAACAAGTTTTCCTTCCTCAGAACCCTGCCAATATATGAGGAGTAATTTCTGACCTCTGATGGGAAACCTTGGCTTGAATTTTCACACTGCTGTGGATGAGAGGTGGGTCGGGAGTAAAATGTGCAATAAATGGGAGCGGATCGGTGTTGTCTTAAAACAGTGTTCTGTTTGTTCCCTTCACTAGTAACAAATTCAGTCTTCTGGTTATAATCATTTTATTATTTAACTTCAGCATAAAAAGCAATTTATAAGCGGGGTACAGTAACGGATATACATGAATCTAGGTACAGGATTTGTGCTGTTTGAACAAGGAAAATGCATATATTTATACACTGTTTTCTTATCAAACTGGAACTGGCATTGGCTAAAATGGTAGTCTTTGGCTGCTGCATAGTCCAGAGACACAAGTCTACATTTTCTTCAACATACATTAACAGCATTAGATGCACATAAAAACACTGTGGCCTTTCTCAGGTAAGCATAACCCTTCTAGTCTGTAGACATTCTTATCATAACATAACATTTCTAATCTAAACATTCTATTATGAAAATATCCAAGGCCGGTTGCTTGTGAACACCGGCTGTTGTTAAGTGAAATCTGTATCTCTCTCTCTCTCCCCTCTCTCTCTCTAATGATGCCAACCACATTTTTTCCTGATATTGAATAAACTAAACATGAACACCTTTCAGAAGCTGAATTAACTGAGTTCCATATGCCAACATATCCTACTTTTTTATTCTTTTAATGTGTTATGTTTCCTCTTAGCAAAGTGCTTTATATCCTTTTTTGTCTTTAATAATCCCGGCCTCCTCTTAGTGGCCTTGCTATTTCCTTATCTTTCCTTATATTTTCTATGTCCCTTATTGACTTCCTTACACAACATAATGCAATGACCAGAATCCCTAAAGCTATTTTCTGCGCAATCACCAATCAACATCAATATTCACAATTTTATGCAACTTTCTTCTTAGGCAGTCCATCGGAGTCAAGGATGACTGGCTACCACATTAAAATGAGTTTTCAGGTGACTGATAAATCCAATGCAGGACCTACAGTCTCTGTCACAGGTAGAGCAGGTGGTGGTTGAAGGGACGGGTGCGTGCAGTGCTTGGTCGCGCGTTCCTTCCAGTTTGCGCTTGGCTTCTGCTTTCTCTCGGCGAAGGGACTTGAGGTGTTCGGCGCCTTCCTGGATGGTTCTCCTCCACTTGTAGTGGTCTTGCGCCAGGGATTCCCAGGTGTTGGTGGGGATTTTGCACTTTTTCAAGGAGGCTTTGAGGGTGTCCTTGAAGTATTTCTCTGTCCGCCTGGGACTCACTTGCCGTGGTGGAGCTCTGAGTAGAGAGCTTGTTTTGGGTGTCTCGTATCGGGCATGCGGACGATGTGGCGCATCCATTGGAGCTGATCGAGTGTGGTCAATGTTTCGATGCTGGGGATGCTGGCCAGAGACAGAACACTGACATTGGTGCGCCTATCCTGCCAATGGATTTGCAGGATCTTGCAGAGGCAGCATTGGTGGTACTTCTTCAGTGCTTTGAGGTGCCTGCTGCACATAGTCCATGTCTCTGATCCATATAGGAGGGCGGATATCATTACTACTCTGTAGACCATGAGCTTGGTGCAGGATTTGAGGTCCTGGTCTTCAAACACTCTCTTCCTCAGGTGACCAAACGCTGCATTGGCAGACTAAAGGCGGTGTTGGACTTTGACGTCTGCTCTTGTTGCCAGTAGGCTCCCGAGTTATGGATAATGGTCCATTTTGTCCAAGGCCTCGTCGTGGATTTTGATAATAGGGGTCAGTACTGTGTGGTAGGGGCAGGTTGGTAGAGGACCTTTGCCTTATGGATGTTTAGTGTAAGGCCCATGCTTTCGTCTGCTTCAGTGAAGGTATTGACGATGGTTTGGAGTTCGGCCTCTGAGTGTGCGCAGACGCAAGCATTGTCTGCTTACTGTAATTCAATGACGGAGGATGGAATGACCTTGGATCTGGTCTGGAGGCGACGGAGTTTGAACAATTTCCCATTTGTTCTGTAGATTAGCTCCACTCCAGCGGGGACTTTATTGAGGGTGAGATGGAGCATTGCAGCAAGGAAGATCGAGAAGAGTGTTGGTGCGATGACACAGACTTGCTTGACCCCGGTCCATATGTGAATTGGGTCTGTGGTGGATCCATTGGTCAGGATCACTGCTTGCATGTCATTGTGGAGCAGGAGAAGGATGGTGACTAACTTTTGAGGGCAGCCGAATTTGAGGAGGACACTCCATAATCCCTCATGGTTGCCAGTGTCGAAGGCCTTTGTGAGGGCAAAGAAGGCCATATACAGAGGTTGGTGCTGTTCCCTGCATTTCTGTTCAATTTGACACATGGTGAAGATCATATCCATTGTGCCCCTTAGTGGGTGGAATCTGCATTGCGACTCAGGGAGGAGCTCTTTAGCCACTGGGAGAAGGCGACTGAGGAGGATTCTTGCGATGACCTTCTCTGTGGCAGACAGCAGGGAAACTCTTCTGTAATTGCCACAATCGAACTTGTCACCTTTCTTGAAGATTACACTATCTCTGAGATCCCCTGGCATGCTCTCCTCCTTCCAAATAAGAGAAATGAGTTCATGTATCTGCACCACTAGTGCTTCTTCACCATACTTTGTGCTTTGGTAGGGATTCCATCTGCTCCTGAGGCCTTGTTGTTCTTCAGTTGTCGAATGGCCTTTTCAACCTCATGCCTGGCTGGGGTTGTGCTGAGGTGGTGGCGGGTAGCATGCTGTAGGATTGAGTCGAGAACACCCATGTCAAAAGACAAAGTTTCGGTTAAAGAGATCTTTGAAGTGCTCCTTCCAGCGAGCACTGACTGCCTCTCTGTCCTTGATGAGTACCTCTCCGTTCTTGGCCCACAGTGGGGTAGGACCTTGGGTGATTGGGCCATGGTGTTCTTGACTGCGCTAAAGGATCCTCGCACGTCATGGTTGTCAACTAGTTGCTGATCGGCTAATCAACAACAATATTCACATTTTTATGCAACCTAGAAATATAATTGCTAATGATTTCTTATCCTTGGCCCTCTCAACATTGTTTGAATTCGTCACCCTTACTTCTGTTGCCTTTAGATACGAGTCCACATCTGGACTGCTCGAAAACTACACTAATTTCCTATCTCTGGCTCTTTCCCCTATTGAAGGTGCCCTGTCTCCATTATTTTTCTTTCCATTGATCCCTGCAATGAGTTATGCATGGGCTAGACTTTCCATCGGGCTCGCCCTGCTACTGCCCAGTTACCGCCCATTTAACCGCTGAGATTTAGTTTAACGCCCATATTTCAATAAAAATGGAAACTAACGCCCAATTATTGCCCATTTATCACCAGCGTTAATTTCGGCATAAAGTTAATGCCAAGAATTAGCTAAACCGCCCACCCAAAGTGCTAAAACTTATGTGATATTCCCTGGTCGCGAGCCAAGAAACATTGGCCCGAATTTGATCAACTTACTGCTGGCTGCCGCTAAGTTTTCTCGGCAGTCTCCTCGTTTTTTTCGGCACTTTCCCACTGTGCGAGTTTGGTGAGGCCCTCACGCCGGTGGTTTGAAAGGACCACTGGGGCGCGTCTGCTGGGGCGCGTCTGCTGGCGTGCGCCAGCGTACAATGCTGAAAAAAGTCCTCCCGCCTGCTCCCGGCCGATATTCATCCGAGCAGTCCTCCACTCCAGCAGGAGAAAAGACCGCCTCGTGGAAACAGGTCTTAGCTGGACGGTAGGTATGAAGATCTGCAAGAAAAGGTTTAGTGAGATGTTTTTCTTTAACTTTTTTGCAGCAATTTTGTTTGAAGGGTTCCTCTGAAGGTTTTGTCATGTTTTGTTTTTTATTTGTTGAACATTTTTTTTGCGTTCACCCCTCCCTGGGCCCGACTCCAGCCTCGGCGTTACTTTCTCGAGGATTGCATTTGCCGCCCAGAATCCGACCTACCACCCGCTGCCACCCAGAATCGCCATGTAACACCCAGTTTTTCCGCCGGGCATTTTTTTTTTCATTTTTTCACCAAACTTCCACCCAAAGTGCCATCAGGATCTTAGCGGCCTTTTCGACGGTAAATGGATGGAACTTAGGTTTGACCAAAGTCGGGCCCATTCACACACTCCCGGAAACTTTTTCCTTTTCTTCAAAATAAAAACAAAACATGCTGAAGGCACTTATCTTATTTCTTCCTCAAAGCAATCCTATTTCTTTAACTTTGGCTGTGGGCTTTTAAACTTCTTTCTCCTTTTACCTAATCCCTTTTGTTACATATCAAGTATCAACTGCCATTTACGCCACAAATGTCATGCCTGGTACGGCGTCCAATGGCGAAAAAAGTCCTCCCGCCCGAGATTCATCCGAGCGGTCCTCCGCTGCAGCGGGAGAAAGGACCGCCGCGGGGAAACAGGTCTTAGCTGGGTGGTAGACTCTATCAATACCCTCATGGTTTTGAGCACCTCTATCAAATCTCCTCTCAACCATCTCTGCTCTAAAGAGAACAACCCCAGCTTCTCCAGTCTATCCACGTAACTGAAGTCCCTCATCCCTGGAATCATTCTTGTAAATCTTTTCTGCACCCTCCCTAAGCTCATCACATCCTTCCTAAAGTGCGATGCCCAGAATTGGGCACAATACGCTGGTTGAGGCCGAACCAGTGTTTTACAAAGGTTCATCATAACACTCTTGCACACACTGGCCGTGATTTCACCAACTGTGGTGAGTCCGGGGTAGACCGAAGTAGGTGGCGGGTTGCAACCCTGTTCCTGGCTCCATCCTAATCTGCAAAAATAATTTTCTGTTGATGGGGCTTGTTAAGGCCGCCCTGTGAGGTTCCTGGCCAAATAAAAGGAAGCGGGTCTGATGATGTCATTTGATGATGCATCATCAGCTAGTTTCCTTAAATGAACCGTGTCCACATTGATTTTGACATTGAGGTGCTGTAAATACTGACGAGCACTGCAGAGGTGCTTGGCTGCACCCAGGCTCTCCCATGACTCCCTTCATATTCTTATGGAGGGAGTCACAGCACACAGGGAGGTACTCTTCCCTTCCAATCAGCGGAAGAGACCTCCCCAGGACACCAGCGCAGCCTGGTTGCACATTGTACAGGAGGGCACAAGCAGGAATGTCATCAGGAGGTCCTGGCTGCAGTGGCGCAAACCTTTCAATGATCTCAGTAGATCAAGAAACGTTACTGTAAAACCACACTCAGCCTCATCCTGCTGTGCCACTCGTCACATCCCCATCACTCTACCATCCCTACTCGACCCCTGCACATCCTGACTCACACCAACTTAACTTGCACCTCCACCCATCCCTCTCTCTCTATCTACATTATCACATCCCCATCTCACAAGCCACTCCTCACATTCACCCACATCCTTGTCCAATCATACCAACTAACAACACAAAAGTGTAGGGATTTGGGTCTTTTAGCCAATGTTCATGTAAAGTTTCTGTTAATTTGTTGTCAAATATTGAGGGGGAGAAATTTCCCAGCACCCCGATTGGGGCAGTAACCAGCTCGGGGCAGGAGTTCCGGCTCCCAGCATGGAAGTCCTGTCCCAGCCGCGAAATTGCGGTTACTGCCACTCAGAGGAAGTAAAGTGCAATCTCGCATGCTTCACTTCCTCTTGGGGCGGGTCCCGGGGCGATGCTGGGGCGCGATGGGCAGTGCTACACTTAAAGGGGAGGGCCGCAGCACACACTGCATGGTCCCTGATGCCCTCCACTATACCATCAGGCCAGTGTGCTGCCGAGACCCCAGCCTGGCAGCCAAAATGGACCACGCAATGGGCAAAGAAATCGGGCTGACTGGTGAGTCAGCAAAATGGCCAAGATAGTCACGCGAGGCATTCGCGACCTCCCCTTTAACTTCCGGCCTGCGAGCGGATGTCGGCCCAGTTTGCGACCCATGTGGTTGGCGCTGAAACCGCTCGCGGCAGCCTCGCGGGGCGCAGGGCAAAATTCGCCTCGAGGCGAAAAGAGGTCGGCGCACAGCGCAAAGGGGTCACAGCCGTGGCAGCGTCTCCGCTGACTCACGCGTAATTTCGCGGACAGCGTCTCCGCTGACTCTCGCGTAGTTTCACGGGAGCTGGTAGTGACTCCCCCGGGCGAAATGTGTTTTGCACCCTATTAGCCACCCCCCCGGAGGCGGAAACGAGCGTCGCTAAAAGGGGCAATTTCGGCCCCTGAAATTTTTATTTTCAACACTTTGCCTTCTTGAACAGATTTATGTGCACCATTGGAAGTGGCTTATTGAGTATTAGTGAATGTTGAGACATAACAGTACCTCCCCGCAATGGTGATGAGTGTGAAAGGAATGGTTTGGGCATTGCAGGGATGCTTTCTGGTGTTGGTGCCAATGGGGCACATCATGTGGTAACCAGGGTGTACAGCGTCAAATGAAGTAAATAAGAACATAAGAACATAAGAAATAGGAGCAGGAGTAGGCTATTTGGCCCCTTGAGCCTGCTCCACCATTTAATAAGATCATGGCGGACCTGATCATGGACTCGGCTCCACTTCCTTGCCCGCTCCCCATAATCCTTTATTCCCTTGTCGCTCAAAAATCTGTCTATTTCCGCCTTAAATATATTCAATGACCCAGCCTCCACAGCTCTCTGGGGCAGTGAATTCCACAGATTTACAACCCTCTGAGAGAAGAAATTCCTCCTCATAGTTTTAAATGGCTGGACCCTTATTCTGAGACCAGGGGCTAGATTTTACACTTTTGTGCTTATCGCCCAAAAATGGGCGTTATTTCCGGCATGGGGTGGTAAAAATGGGTTTTCAGATTGCCGGCTTCTCACCCATTTTCAAAGCACCTAGTCTCCAATTTTGAAATTGGGCATTACCACGATTGATATGAAATGGGTGGTAGTGTTAAATCTCGCTGACCTTCTGCCGTAAAGTGTCGCCGTCCTTAGCAACGGCATGGCAACGCTCGATTCTCGCGATTCAGGGTCATCATGACATGTGCAGAGAGGAGACAGAGAGAGAGGGAGCTGAGAGGGACTGAAGGCGTGTCTGGGTGTGGTGTGGCTGTTTTGGGACAAAGGAGGGAGACTTTAGAGCTTTACAGCAAATAGGGAAACAAAAATTAGCTGTTATCATATTTGCCCGAATTTGGCCTATAATGGAGGGAGAGGAGGTGGCATCACAACATGCTGTGGAGACTGATGCTGGAGAGAGCAGTGAGGTGGGAGAGGAGCACATTGAAGGCTGCAAAAGAGCGAGTAAGTTCTCAGACCAGGCAAATGCCTCCCTCCTGCAGGAGGTCGAGTAACGCTGGGGTGATTTGATACAGGGGAGGTGGGAAGCCCACCCCAAAGGCCTACCAGAAGATATGGGCCGAGATAGCAGAGGTGGTCTCATCAGCAACCAACGAGGTGCGTGAGAGCAACCAATGCCACAAGCGATGGAACGACCTTGTGCTTTCCGCAAGAGTAAGTATTACATTTATTTACATGTACTCATGTATTTATATAATTTGATTTGTAACAGTCATAACTGACTATCAGCAGATGTGAGGTCTTTCACTTTTACGGGAATGTTTTACTCAAAGCCTGCGGTCACGGTGCATGTCTTAGCAATGATATCATGCAATGATCTCATGCCATGTCGTCCTGTCACCTTTTACAGAAGAAGATATCGACGATGAGGTCCATGCAGAGGCGAACGGGTGGGGGGCCACCAGTCCCCAGCGACATCACTGAGATGGAGGAGCGGGTGCTAGCACTCGTGGGGAAGCACACCCGAACAGCCATGGAAGCATCTGCAGACCCTGAAGTGAAGCGCCGTGAGTAAAGTATGCACCATTGCGTGATGTGAAGTCAATAGATGCCACACCCACTTATATCCAAACAATCATTTATGATAGATGATTTCTAAAATTGTCCCAGAAATAATGCTGGCCTAATGAAAATCATTGCAATGCACAATGTGTTGATGGTCATGAAACGTGATGTCTCTGATGATTTTGAGAGCGGTGGTGCTTTTGTCGTGCATATGCTGTGTGTAGTGCTGGACTCACCTTGTGACCCTCGCACCCCCTTCTCCTCTAATAGCCTCATTTGTGTTTTGCAGCTTAGCCAGCGGCGCGGGCCCAGGCAAAACCACAGAGGCCAGAAGGTGGGGGCACGGGGCCCGACTCTCCGGATGATCCTGCATCTGCTGAGGAGCTCCGATTCTTGCCCATCAATCCGCTGGGTCTGATCCCCATGGATGAGAGCGCCAACTTCGAAGGACCTGCATCGCCACACTCCAGAAGCCATTCCACCCCAAGGCCAACTAGTGGTCCTCCGGTCATTCCCGCCTCCACTCAGGATGTACTGGCCCCAAGCAGCTCACCACAGGGCACCCCATTTGTCCCCAGGACGGTGCCGACCCTGCGGAGGCATCATGGATGCGGCAGGTCTGGTCCATGAGTGCCACATGAGAGCGGAGAGATGGTAGTCCAGGAGGACTGTAGACATTGGTGACCAGATCCTCGAAGCATTGGGGGGCATATCCTGACAGCTGGCCACCATGATTGAGTACACAGCCATCACCTGCGGACATGCAGCTCACTTTCCTTTCCCCCTCCCCTTCTTCTCCTCACGTCTACCCCTTCCACTCCTTGTTCCATGGCACCTGGCCAAGGAGCTCCTCAGGCAGTGCCTCATTGGGGGGGGATGAAGGCAGATGCAGGTGATGGTTGGGGCCCTGGATGCGATAGCCAGGAACACTGCTGGCACAGGCCTCCCAGTGGTCCCAGAGCATGGCACTCCACCCCTAGGTTCTACACCACCACTGCGAACGACAGATGAGAGCAAGGCCCAAGATCCTGCTTCTGCATCAGAGAATGTTGTCCCCTCGGCACCCCCCGCTCCTGTACCCGTCCAACCAATGCATCTGCCTTCATCCCCCCCCAATGAGGCACTGCCTGAGGAGCTCCTTGGCCAGGCGCCATGGAACGAGGAGTGGAAGGGGTAGACGTGAGGAGAAGAAGGGGAGGGGGAAAGGAAAGTGAGCTGCATGTCCGCAGGTGATGGCTGTGTTATATCTCCATCTGGGTGTATACAATTTGTTGTAATGTATGGGGGATTGGGACCACGCTCCTGCTTTGCCTTTGTATTCTGTGTTGCTGGACATGTTGAACATTTGACTGATGTCAATGATGGAAAAAGTGGGGTGCGGGCGGGGGTTGGGTGTTTTTGCCTGTGATACTTATGATTTAAGACCAATGTTGGTATAAAAATGTTTTTATTGAACATAACCTTGTTGCGCATTGTCTCAGATAGCTGGACACTGGTGATTCCTTAACATGAAAGGGTTAAATAAAACTTAATTTCAATCAACATAAACTTTAACTGGCACCAAGGCGATGAGCACCATTGATGTCTGAGCTGCACACACACAGCAGTGTATCAGCGTTGTCACTCACAGCAATGATTTTTCAGGCAAATCGTTCTGATGTCAGCTACTCACGTAAGAGTCTTGCAGCTATGTAGTCACCACGGGCCCTTTCCTGCAGTCAGGAGGGGGTTGTGGGCATGGTTGCATAGCCAGCCTAATTGTCTGGCTCTAAGTCAGCATCCAGCCCCTTGTCATCCTCTTCCTCTCTCTCCTGAGCTGGAGCATCAGTCCCTTCTGACAATTCTTGACCCCTCCTGATAGCCAGATTATGCAGCATGGAGCACACGACCACGAATTTACCTACTTGCTCAGGGTTGTATTGTTGCTCCACTCCTGAGTAGTCCAGACATCTGAAGCGCTGCTTAGCACAGTTATTGTTTTGTGGACCACATTGTGTGTGTCTCTGTGGCTCTCGTTGTATCGGTTCTCGGCCTCGGTGTGGGTGTCACGCAGGGGGGTCATCAGCCAGGTGGCTCGGCCATATCAGTTATCACCAAGCATCCAGCATTGTCCTTGTGGCTGACTCGTAAAGATGTCAGAGACAGCGCTCACACGCAGGATGTGAGCCTCATCGAAGGTGCCCGGACATTTGGCATTCACTGCCATGATGATCTGGTTGTGGTCGACAACTAGTAAGACCTTGAGGGAGTGAAATCCTTTTCTGTTACAAAAACGCTCCAGGTCCTGAGAAGGTGGCCGCATGGTGATGTGAGTGCACTGTATAACTCCCTGCACCCTGGGGAACTTAGCAATGTGGTAGAATGCTCCAGCCCTGTCAGTCTGAGCCTCCGTGGTCATGGGGAAGCTGATAAAGTCAATCCTTCTCGCTCACAGGGCCTTCATGACCTGTCCAATGGACCGATGGGTTGCATGGTGAGACAGAGGGCAAATCTCGACTGCAGAGGTCCGAAAGGAACCGGACGCGTAGAAAGACAGTGCCGCGGTGACCTTGACCTTGGCCGACACTGATGGCAGGCTGCATATGTGGCCTGATGAGCTCACATATTTCATTGATCACCACCTTGTGGAAGCACAGTTTCCAAAGGCAGGTGTGGTCAGAGACTTCGAGACCTCTTTTCCCTGTACGTGCGGGGTGTGTATGGTCTGGCTCTCCTCCTCATTCTTGCACGTCTTAAATTGGGGACATAATTATGTGCATCACACATTGAGCCATCTGCACCCTGCAGCATCTGCGTATTAATCGATGCAGGCTGAGAAATGGCTGGCCCCATTGCATTGAAAACATAATAGCGATTAATCAGAAGCAATAATTTCCTCACCTAGAGTAAATCCCAATAGTCCAGAGTCTGAAAATATGTCTGTTGAGATGGTCACTTCGCCTGAGAAGAACTCCAGAGTCAATGCAAACTCCCCTGAAGTCGAAGCAACCTTTTGAATGAAGTGACCTGCAATTTTAAAACTAGCAGCCACACCGCTGGCTTCAGTTCAGAATAGTTCCACTTTTTCTGGGCAGCTTTTTGGGCGAGCGATATTGTGGCCGATGTGTGTGCGAGGTGGTGAAATGAGGGTGGGTGATCTCCTGGGCGTTAGTTTTGCCAAATGTGCTCTTTACGACAAAAGAAAATGGGCGGGCGGAATTATTGAATCCCGCCATTAATTCCGTGCAGAAAGTAACACTGGGCAATATTATGGGCGTTGGTGTCGTCCATTCTGATGATTCCGCCCCAAAAAAGTGGGCGGGCGGTATTATTTTTTCCCGGCATTACACTCGGCAATAAGTTTCCGAAAAATGCCCGACAGTTTCTATTTTCTGGCAAAATGGGCGATATATGGGCGTTCTTCTGAACTCCAATGAGTACAGGCCCAACCTACTCAACCTATCTTCATAAGTCATCCCCCTCATCTCTGAAATCAACCTAATGAACCTTCTCTGAACAGCCTCCAATGCAAGTATATCCTTAAATACGGAGACAAAAACTGTACGCAGTACTCTAAGTGTGGCTTCACCAATATAGTTTTAGTTGGACTTCTCTGCTTTTGTACTTCACCCCCCTTGCAATAAAGGCCAACATTCCCTTTGCCTTCCTGATTATTGCTGTACCTACATACTAACTTTTTTTGTTTCATGCACAAAGACCCCCCAGGTCCTTCGGTACTGCAGCACTTTGCAATTTTTCTCCATTTAAATTATAATTTGCTTTTCTATTTCTTCTCCCAAAGTTGATAACCTCAAATTTTGTCACATTATACTCCATCTGCCAAATTTTTGCTCACTCACTTAGCCTTATATCCCTTTGCAGATTTCTTGTGTCCTCCTCACAATTTGCTTTCCCACCCATCTTTGTATCATCAGCAAACTTGGCTACATTACACTCGGTCCCTTCATCCAAGTCATTAATATATATTGTAAATAGTTGAGGCCACAGTACCGATCCCTGCGGCACCCCACTAGTTACTGTTTGCCAACCGGAAAACGACACATTTATCCCAAATCTCTGTTTTCTGTTCGTTAGCCAATCCTCCCTCTATCCATGCTAATATATTACGCCTAACCCCGTGAACTTTTATCTTGTGCAGTAACCTTTTATGTGGAACCTTATCGAATGCCTTCTGGAAATCCAAATATGTCACAACCACTGGCTCCCCCTTATCCACCCTGCTTGTTACATCCTCTAAGAACTCCAGCAAATTTGTCAAACATGATTTCCCTTTCATAAAACCATGTTGGCTCTGCTTGATCGAATCATGCCATTCCAAATGTCCTGCTGCTGTTTCCTTAATAATGGACTCCAGCATTTTCCCAATGACAGATGTTAGGCTAATTGGTCTATAGTTTCCTGCTTTCTGTATGCCTCCTTTTTAAAATAGGGGCATTACATTTGCGGTTTTCCAATCTGCTGGGACCTCCCCAGAATCCAGGGAATTTTGGTAGATTACAACCAATGCATTCACTATCCCTGCAGCCACTTCTTTTAAGACCCTAGGATGCAACCCATCAGGTCCAGGGGACTTGTCCGCCTTTAGTCCCATTATTTTACTGAATACTACTTCTTTAGTGACAGTCATTGTATTAAGTTCCTCCCTCCCTTTAACCCTTTGATTATTCACAATTGGGATGTTTTTAGTGTCTTCTACAATGAAGACCGATACAAAATATTTGTTCAAAGTCTCTGCCATTTCCCTGTTCTCCATTATTAATTCTCCAGTCTCATCCTCAAGGGGACAAACATTTACTTTAGCCCCTCTTTTCCTTTTTATGTACCTATAGAAACTCTTGCTATCTGTTTTTATATTTCGTACTAGTTTACTTTCATAATCTATCTTCCCTCTCTCCATTTTTTAATCGTTCTTTGCTGGCTTTTAAAAGTTTTTTTTAAAAAATTTTCGTTGCCAATCTTTCCAATTCTTTGTCAAATCACAAACGCCAGAGGTCACCTTGCACACATCAAGGATCACTCTGCGCCAATGCTCTTAGCCAAAAGGCCTAGAGCCACTGCACCGTTCCTGGAAGTACTGCAATACCAGGTTCGTGCCATGGAGGTGGATGGGTCAGGCCCCCCACACACCTCCGTGGAGGTGGATGGGTCAAGCCACCCCACCCTTTTGTTTCCAAATCCTCTGGCCTCCCACTGGTCTTGGCCACATTTTATGCCCTTGTTTTCAATTTGATACCATCCCTTATTTCCTTAGTTAGCCACAGATGGTTATCCCTTCTCTTACAGTCTTTCCTTCTCATTGGAATATGTTTTTGTTGAGAGTTATGAAATATCTCCTTAAATGTCTACCACTGCACATCAACCATCCCACACTTTTAATCTATTATCCCAGTCCACTTTAGCCAACTCTGCCTTCATACCTTTGTAGTCTCCTTTGTTTAAGCTTAGGACACTGGTTTGAGATCCAACTTTCTCACCCTCCAAATGAATTTGAAATTCAACCATGGTCACTCATTCTAGAGGATCCTTTACTAGGAGATTGTTTATTAATCCTGTCTCATTACACAGTACCAAATCTAAGATAGTCTGCTCCTTGGTTGGTTCCGCAATGTACTATTCATGGAAACTATCCCGGATACACTCTATGAACACTTCCTCCAGGCTACTCGAGCCAATTTGCTTTGTCCAATCAATATGAAGATTAAATCGCCCATGATTATTACCATTCCTTTTTTACAAGCCTTCAATATTTCTTGATTTATACTCTGTCCAACAGTGTAGCTACTGTAAGGGGGCCTATAGACTACGCTCACCAGTGACTTTTTCCTCTTATTAATCCTTTTCTCCACCCAAACTAGTTCAACATCTTGATCTTCTGAGCCAATATTGTTTCTCACTAACACAGTTGTCTCATCCTTTATTACCAGAGCTACCCCACCTCCTTTTCCTTTCTGTCTGTCCTTCTGAATTGTCAAAATACCCCATAACATTTAGTTCCCAGCCTTGGTCACCTTGCAACCACGTCTCTGTAATGGCTATCAGATCATACCCATCTGTATCTATTTGTGTTGTCAACTCATCTATTTTGTTACGAGTGCTGCGGCATTCAGATAAAGAAGTTTTAAATTTGTTTTTTTTTACCATTTTTTCCTGCTTTGCCACACTTTCTGATACATCTTTATGTTTATCCATTCTGTCCCTTCCTTTCATGCTCTAGTTTTCATTTCCCCCAGTGCTACCCTGCGCTATTGCCTTCTCATTATTCTTTGACTTTTAAAATTTCCGCTCACCTGAACCCTACCACCACGCACACCCACCCCCCCACTAATTAGTTTAAAACCCGGTCTACAGCCCTAGTTATTCGTTTCACCAGGAACCTAAGTGGAGCCCATCTGAACAAAACAGCTCCCTCTTACCCCAGGACTGGTGCCAATGTCCCACGAACCAAAACCCATTTCTCCCACAACAGTCTTTGAGTCATGTGTTTAACTCTCTGATCTTAGTTATCCTATGCAAATTTGATTGTGGCTCAGGTAGTAATCCGGAGATTATTACCTTTGTGGTTCTACATTTTAATTTGGCCCCTAGCTGCTCATAATCCATCAGCAGAACCTCTTTGTCTGTCCTACCTATTTAGTTGGTACCCACGTGGACCATGACAACTGGATCTTTCCCCTCCCACTCCAAGTTCCTCTCCAGACCAAAGGAGATGTCCTTAACCCTGGCACCGGGCAGGCAACAGAGCCTTCGGGACTCATTCCCTCGGCTACAGAGAACAGTATCTATTCCCCTAATGATACTGTCCCCTACCACTACAACTTTTCCTTTTACTCTCCCAACTTGAATGGTCCCCTGTTCCACGTTGCTCTGGACAGGTTGCTCATCCTCCCCGCAGTCCCTGCTCTCGTCCACACAGGGAGTAAGAGCCTCGAACCTGTTGGATAAGAGCAAGGGCTGAGGCTCTTCCATCACAACCTTCTGGGTCCCCATATCTTCCTCACTTGTCGTCACATCCTCCTCTCCAGGATGGCCAAGGTGAGGCCATCCCTGGCCTCCTGGGTAGAATGTGGTCAGGTTCCCATGCCCTGTGTCCTGTGCAGCATCAGATGATTGTGGAGAAGATTGGTTTTGTGAATGCTTCCTGCCTTCAGATATACTGCCTTTAACTTTGACTTTTTTTTTCCCTAATGTCACCTGATGCCCTATTGCCTTTGTTATTCTCTCTGTTCCTTCTGATCCACTCTGCTTATTTTTACCCTAAACTCCGCTCTGCTCTAGCTCTGCTCCAGACATTTCTCTTGCTGCTTTTAAATTTACTGTTTCCTGAATACTCCCACCCTCCCTTCATTAGTTTAATTCCTGTCTACTGCCCGAGTTATTCAAATAGCCAGGACATTGGTTCCAGCCCAGTTCAAGTGGAGCCCATCCCAACTTAACAGCTCCCTCTTTCCACAGTACTGGTGCCAGTGCCAGTGCCCCATGAAGCAAAAGCCCCAGGGATGGCCTCACCATGGCCAGATTGACTTCACTTGACGCTGTACATCCTTGAGCCACGCATTTAACCTTCGAATCTGCTTATTCCTGTGCCAATTCGCGCATGGCTCAGATAACAATTCAAAGATTATTATCTTTGAGGTTCTGATTTTTAATTTGGTCCCCAACTCCTCAAACTCTCTCATCAGAATCGTATTCCTAGTTCTACTTATGTTGTTAGTTCCTACGTGGACCACGTCAACTCTCCTTCCCGCTCCAAATTCTTCTCTAGTGCGAGGAGATGTCTTTAACCCTAGCATCACGCAGGCAACACAACCTTCAGAACTCTCGGTCGTGGCTGCAGAGAATCTATCCCTCTGACTATACTGTCCCCTACCACAAATACATTCCCTTTCGCTCTCCCCACTTGAATGGCCTCCTGCACCATGGTGCCATGGTCAGCCTGCTCATCCATTCTGCAGACTTTTCCCTCATCCACACAGGCAGCAAAAATCTCATACCTGTTGGATAAGGGCAAAGACTGAGGCTCCTCCAACACTGCACCTGGAGTCCCCTTACCTGCCTGAGTTGATGTCATACCCTCCTGTCCCTGACTACTAATCAGACCTGTACCACGACTGAACCTAAGGGATGTGACTGCCTCCTCAATCAAAGTGTCCAGGTGGCCCCTCCCTGAGGCCCTGCAATGTCTGCAGCTCAGACACCAGCTCAACAACTCTGAGCTGAAGTGCCTCACGATGCAGGCACTGACCACAAACTTACCATAAATGTAATTAAATTTGTATTGAAGTAATTTAGTTGACAGTTTAGTTCCTTGACTACTTAATTGATCTAGATTAGTTTATGGGTAATGAAAATAAAACATAGAAACATAGAAAATAGGTGCAGGAGTAGGCCATTCGGCCCTTCGAACCTGTACCGCCATTCAATGAGTTCATGGCTGAACATGCAACTTCAGTACCCCATTTCTGCTTTCTCGCCATACCCCTTGATCCCCCTAGTAATAAGGACTACATCTAACTCCTTTTTGAATATATTTAGTGAATTGGCCTCAACAACTTTCTGTGGTAGAGAACTCCACAGGTTCACCACTCTCTGGGTGAAGAAACTTCTCCTCATCTCGGTCCTAAATGGCTTATCCCTTATCCTTAGACTGTGACCCCTGGTTCTGGACTTCCCCAACATTAGGAACATTCTTCCTGCATCTAACCTGTCTAAACGCGTCAGAATTTTAAACGTTTCTATGAGATTCCCTCTCATTCTTCTGAACTCCAGTGAATACAAGCCCAGTTGATCCAGTCTTTCTTGATTTGTCAGTCCCTCCATCAGTCTGAACCTTTGCTGCACTCCCTCAATAGCAAGAATGTCCTTCCTCAAGTTAGGAGACCAAAACTGTACACAATACTCCAGGTGTGGCCTCACCAAGGCCCTGTACAACTGTAGTAACACCTCCCTGCCCCTGTACTCAAATCCCCTCGCTATGAAGGCCAACATGCCATTTGCTTTCCTAACCGCCTGCTGTACCTGCATGCCAACCTTCAATGACTGATGTACCATGACACCCAGGTCTCGTTGCACCTCCCCTTTTCCTAATCTGTCACCATTCAGATAATAGTCTGTCTCTCTGTTTTTACCACCAAAGTGGATAACCTCACATTTATCCACATTATACTTCATCTGCCATGCATTTGCCCATTCACCTAACCTATCCAAGTCACTTTGCAGCCTCATAGCATCCTCCTCGCAGCTCACACTGCCACCCAACTTAATGTCATCCGCAAATTTGGAGATACTGCATTTAATCCCCTCGTCTAAATCATTAATGTACAATGTAAACAGCTGGGGCCACAGCACAGAACTTTGCGGTACCCCACTAGTCAGTGCCTGCCATTCTGAAATGTACCCATTAATCCTACTCTTTGCTTTCTGTCTGCCAACCAGTTCTCAATCCACATCAGCACACTACCCCCAATCCCATGTGCTTCAACTTTGCACATTGATCTCTTGTGTGGGACCTTGTCGAAAGCCTTCTGAAAGTCCAAATATACCACATCAACTGGTTCACCCTTGTCCACTCTACTGGAAACATCCTCAAAACATTCCAAAAGATTTGTTAAGCATGATTTCCCTTTCACAAATCCATGCTGACTTGGACCTATCATGTCGCTTCTTTCCAAATGCGCTGCTATGACATCCTTAATAATTGATTCCATCATTTTACTCACTACCGATGTCAGGCTGACCGGTCTATAATTCCCTATTTTCACTCTCCCTCCTTTTTTAAAAAGTGGAGTTACATTGGCTACCCTCCACTCCATAGGAATTGATCCAGAGTCTATGGAATGTTGGAAAATGACTGTCAATGCATCCGCTATTTCTAAGGCCACCTCCTTAAGTACTCTGGGATGCAGACCATCAGGCCCTGGGGATTTATCGGCCTTCAATCCCATCAATTCCCCCAACACAATTTCCCAACTAATAAGGATTTCCCTCAGTTCCTCCTTCTTACTAGACCCTCTGACCCCTTTTATATCCGGAAGGTTGTTTGTGTCCTCCTTAGTGAATACCGAACCAAAGTACTTGTTCAATTGGTCTGCCGTTTCTTTGTTCCCAGTTATGACCTCCCCTGATTCTGACTGCATGGGACCTACATTTGTCTTTACATACCTTTTTCTCTTTACATATCTATAGAAGCTTTTGCAGTCCGTTTTAATGTCCCCTGCAAGCTTCCTCTCGTACTCTATTTTCCCTGCCCTAATCAAACCCTTTGTCCTCCTCTGCTGAGTTCTAAATTTTTCCCAGTCCCCGGGTTCGCTGCTATTTAAATATCTACTTCTAACACAAAGCACTACAAATAGTGTAGGCAAAAAGCAACAACTCCTTCCCCGTCTTCTCCGAATTTCCACTCTTTCCAAATTCCCAAATAAAGAGGGTAGAAATTTGTTTGGATAGCGCCCCTCGTGAGGGTCGGAACAAGGGCACTAAAGGGTTTGTAGCTGCGAACGCCGGCATTCGTGCTTCTCGGCAAATTCAGTGTTCTGGTACCGGCAGCACAGAGGACTATCGCCCAGGAGCATTTCACCAGTGTGCAATGCCCCCGGTATCATCACGGATGCAACATTTGGTTTGCACCCGTATCGTCCCGTAGTGACCCCACCAGCGAAAGCTGGAATGTAGAGCTGTCCCAGGGTGCTAAGGGAAGGAGTGACTCCATGAGGTAAGTGTGATTGATATTTTTTCTTTTTTTTTGATTTATCTTTATTTGGGGTGAGTAACGTATAGGGAATATTTGTTGGTCTTTTTGTTGTCGGGAGGACTCTCTTAGGGCACTATGAAGCCAGCTCTTTTACAAGAGATATTCAGTTGTTAACCCAGCCAAGCACCATAAGAGAAGTGTGGAACACTTCCCTTAGCACTCCACTCCAAGGTCAGGGCGCAACCACTGAATTTTTTGGCTGCTGTCACAAACCATTTTCCGGTGCTAAATTTAGCGCCCGCCCGACATTAGCGCTTTATAAAACCTTCAACCGGATTTCCAGCCCCAAGTTTATGTCACTCCATTTATGACAGCTCTGTGCTCTGCAGAACTGTTTACTTTTGTACTCTGAGCTTCACCAATTTACAAGTTTACAAATTTACAATTTACTCAACTCCCCTATTCCCTGTGATTAGCATCTATTCAAGACAAACACTTTCAGCTGATTGACAGTTAACTTCCACGAGTAGGTTGCTTCTGTTAACTACAGTTTTTAAAGTTCTAGGTTTAAATCACAATGTTAAACTAAATTTTTATTTTTACAGCTTTTACTCATCCAATATTTGCCAGAAATTCCCACTCTTTCCAAAGTCACAAATAAATAATTCTGTTTAAGTTACTCCATTTAAGACCACTGTGTGCAGATTTTCTCCTCATATGAGTCATAAATGGCCAATCCCTTATTCTGAAACCGTGATCCCCTCGTTCTAAAATCCCCAGCCAGGAGAAACATCCTCCCAGTATCTGCTTTGTCAAGCCCCTTAGGAATTTCATAAGCTTCAATATCATCACCGATTCTTCTAAACTCGAGCGAGTATCGGTGAGAGAGTCTACTCAATCTCACCTCATAGGACAACCCTCTCATCCCAGGGATCAATCCAGTGAACCTTTGTTGCATCGCCTTTAAGGCATGTATGTCCTTTCTCAGATAAGAAGACCAAAACTGTGCACAGTACTCCAAATATGATCTCACCAAAGCCCTGTACAATTGTAACAAGACTTCTTTACTCTTGTATTCCACACCCTTGCAGTAAAGGCCAACATGCCATTTGCCTTCTGAATTGTTTGCTGTACTTGCATGCTAACTCACTGTGTTTCCTTTAAGAGGACACTTAAATCTCTCTGAACACCAACATTTAAAAAATATTGGGGGCAAAAGCCAGTACTGCCATTTTTGAGGCGGTGTCACTGGCTGAGAAGTGTGGTCCCCAAATTCAAAATTCAGTGTTGCTGTCGAAAGAGTGGATAGCAACATAAAATCATGATGTTGCACACTTATCTGGAGGTGCTATGCTGTGCTAAGTGGGCCATTAAGCGTGTGCTCAACATCTGGGAGTTAGGCAACATTTGGAGCTGTGCCACAGACATAGTGGTGCCACCTGGATTGAATTGAGGCGTTGATTGGGTGCCTCAATACCGAGTGGTATATTCGCTTCCTACACACTAACTCAGGTGGTGAGCATGGCAGACCTTGCAGCAGCTGCTCGTCAGCGCGCCCATCGGCTCACGGACGCCGCACTGGATGCATTCCTTGATGCACTGGAGAGTTGTCGGTAGGTGTTGAGGACAGAGGCTGGGAGGAGACCCCAACCCTAAACATATCGAAGGCTATGGAGGGAAATAGCAGAGCAAGTGTCTGCGAGTGACATAGTGCCAAGGACAGCAATGCAATGCAGAAAAAAATGGAATGACCTGACTTGGATAGTGAGGGTGAGTATCTTTAATTTCAAACTTCAACATGCTATGCTCTGACACCAATGTACACTTTCTGCTCAATGTAATAACATAGAAACATAGAAAATAGGTGCAGGAACAGGCCATTCGGCCCTTCGAACCTATACCACCATTCAAAATGATCATGGCTGATCATGCAACTTCAGTACTCCACTCCTGCTTTCTCTCCATACCCCCTGATCCCTTTAGCAGTAAGGGTCACATCTAACTCCCTTTTGAATATATCCAATGAACTGGAATCAACAACTTTCTGTGGTAGAGAATTGCACTGGTTCACAATTCTCTGGGTGAAAAAGTTTCTCGTCATCTCGGTCCTATATGGCTTACCCCTTATCCTTAGACTATGACCCCTGGTTCTGGACTTCCCCAACATCAGGAACATTCTTCCTGCATCTAACCTGTCCAATCCCATCAGAATTTTATAAGATTCTATGAGATCCCCTCTCATTCTTCTAAATTCCAGTGAATCTAAGCCTAGTCGATCCAGTTTTGCTTCATATGTCAGTCCTGCCATCTCAGGAATCAGTCTGGTGAACCTTTGCAAGAATGGTTAACCAATCGCAAGAATGTCCTTCCTCAGATTAGGAGACCAAAACTTCACACGATACTCAAGGTGTGGTCTCACCAAGGCCCTGTACAACTGCAGCAAGACCTCCTTGCTCCTATAGTCAAATCCTCTCGCTATGAAGGCCAACATGCCATTTGCCTTATTCACTGCCTGCTGTACCTGCATGCCTACTTTCAATGAATGATGTACCATGACACCCAGGTCTCGTTGCACCTCCCCTTTTACTAATCTGTCACCATTCAAAAAATGATCTGCCTTTTTGTTTTTGCCACCAAAGTGTATAATTTCACACTTATCCACATGGTACTGCATCTGCCATGCATTTGCCACTCACCTAACCTGTCCAAGTCACTCTGCAGCCTCTTAGCATCCTCCTCACAGCTCACACTGCCACCCAGCTTAGTGTCATCTGCAAACTTGGAGATATTACGTTCAATTCCTCGTCTAAATCATTAATATATATTGTAAATAGCTGGGGTCCCAGCATTGAACCTTGTGGTACCCCACTAGACACTGCCTGCCATTCTGAAAAGGACCTGTTTATTCCCACTCTTTGCTTCCTGTCTGCCAACCAGTTCTCTATCCACGTCAATACATTACCCCCAATACCATGTGCTTTAATTTTGCACACCAATATCTTGTGTGGGACCTTGTCAAAAGCTTTTTGAAAGTCCAAATACACCATATCCACTGGTTCTCCCTTATCCACTCTACTAGTTACATCCTCAAAAAATTCTCGAAGATTTGTCAAGCATGATTTCCCTTTCATAAATCCATTCTGATTTGGACTGATCCTGTCACTGCTTTCCAAATGCGTTGCTATTACATCTTTAATAATTGATTCCAGCATTTTCCCCACTATGGATGTCGGGCTAACCGGTCTATAATTCCCTGTTTTCTCTCTCTCTCCTTTTTAAAAAAGTGGGGTTACATTAGCTACCCTCCAATCCATAGGAACTGATCCAGAGTTCATGGAATGTTGAAAAATGACCACCAATGCATCTAATATTTCTAGTGCCACTTCCTTAAATACTCTGGGATGCAGACTTCATGTGTCTCAGAATCTATGCTCTAAATGGGTAAGGTCACATTCAAGATTCCCATTTGCAGCCTCACCCACCGCAAGCGCCTACATGCCCTGTTAACCTTGCTGCTCGGTTCTGCAGACCTACCCCTCATGTTGTTCACTCCTCAGTCTTCATATGCATGTCGAAGATGGTAGCCTCCCCGTTACTGTTAGGTCCTGGCCCCCTAATCCCACAATTGCCACAGCAAGTCCATACAGTGAATCATAGTTACATCGAACTGTGAAGACTGTCATAGATAAAAATGTACTAAACATCGAACACTCTCATAGAGTAGCATGTACTAAAGAATGTAAGGCACTTGGGACACACTGATAGAAGGCCTCGAACTCCGACTTTCTCGTTAATGTTACAGTCGAAGCTCGCACATAATCAGCAGAAGCAAATGCGGAGTGGTGGAGGAGACCAGACCTCCAAATGCTCACTCGGTTGGAGGAACGGATAGCTGCCCTGATGGGCGTAAAATTGATGCGATGGCGGTGGGTGTGGCTGACCCCCCTTGGGACAATGACAGTATGTTGAGTTCCTTTGCAGCGAACTGCAGGACACTTGGCCTTGACACCATCATCGTGCAGCACTTTTCATGTCATTCACAAAATGCCTTTCCCGCTCCTGGCCCCCTCCCCTGCAGGTAACCACTCTTCTGTGTTTGTGCTTTCAGATGATCAACCAGATCCACCGGGGCCTTCTCGGGCACTTTCCAAGGATGCAGATGGTGGCGATGATGAAGAGGGCGAGGAGGAGCAGGAGGACAACACCTACTTTGACCTCACGCAGGAGGGTGTGCCATCTGAGAGCAGGGCCAGCAGCGCTGTTGACAAAGGGGTGGTCATGTAGGTGGAGGTGTGTGGTGCTCCGGGACTCAGGGGCCTCTAATAATGCCACGGGGGAGGGGAAGCCCGGGGGCCAGCTCCCCAGAGAGTGAGTGTGCGCCTGAGTGATGTTCAGCAGAACTCTGATGATGAGCCCGACCTAAATGTTGTCGCAAGACAATCCATGCTGTTGTACAGTTATCTGCTGGGTGCAATAGCAAGGGTGCCCCAGAATCTCAATGCACTAGCTGTAAGGATGGAGGAGTCCACCTCAACTGTTGCTTATGCCTCTCAGCATCCCACCAAAGGATGCTGGATGTAAACAGTGACCATGGGGTCCTAGACATGGTGGCATGGGCTATGGTTGACTTTGCTGTGGCCATTGATTAGCAGACCGATGCTATTGTAGACCTCCATACTCAAATGTAATCAGTGCATGGTGTTCTGAGTCAGCTTTCTGGTGTACTCCAGTTGCAGGCACTCTTGATGCAGAAGCAAATTGATTCAATGGACGTATTGACCGCTGCCATCCGGTCTGGGGCCCTGACAGTTCAATGGGGACCTAACCTTGCCAAACCAGGGCAGCAATCGGGCCACACCCAGATATCTGTAGATGATGATGCTCTGCCCCAGAGGAGTAGCAGCCTGTTAAGCCAGTTGGAACGTGATGTCATTTCTTAGGACGACATAATTCTACCTCCGAAGATGCCGCTCTCTGCAACCCATCCACATTACTGCCCATGCTGAGATTATAAAGTCCACAGCCGGATCTTCCAGGGCCCAAGCTAGTCAGGGACATCCTGCTAGACCATCATGTGTGGCTGCGGCTCCAAGCCAGCAACTGACTACCAGCCTTGCTGAAGGCCCTGAGACCCCATTGAGGAGGAGCAGTAGGCGTGGGGGGGGGAGAGGGGAAGGGGTGGTAAAGCACTTTTCAAAACAAAGTAAAAACCTGTGGTAAGGTGGCCACATATGCTCACCTTGTGAAGATGTGAGCTTTTATAACTAGTTGCACTTGTATGACCCACCAAACACTTGCTTGATAGTCAAAAGAGATAGATCGCTTGCTGCAATGTGAGCTCGTGTACATTATTGGATGAACGATGCAACAATTGTTTGGTAGTCGCCAGAGATGGCTACCTTGTTAGAAAATGAGCTGCTGTCAATAGTTGCACTTGGATGTCTCTGAGAATATTTGAAGTGGTTTTGTGAGGATGTTGTTGGGGATGAAGTTGTTGTCTTCTGGTTATTTTTAGCACACATGATTTATGTTTGCAATAAACCAAGTTTTGATTGTCCATATGATTATGCAGTGATTATTAAAGATGGAGGGCTGCAGGGTGGGTAGCGATGTGTTTAGTTGATGCCTACTTGTAGAGGTTGGCCATTCAGTACGTCAATAGTCATTCAATGGAATCGATGAGTGATGAGTCTCTGACGAGCTGCCCTTTCAGCCTTAGCAGTATCATGCTGCCTCCTCCTTGGCTGAAGCTCCTCATCTTCCTCCTAATCATCGTCCTCCTCCTGAGGTGGATCATCCATCCCTGGTGGTAATGGCTGGCCCTTCAGAACAGCCTGGTTGTGCAGCATGCAGCAGACAATGGTTAACATGGAGACTCTATCAGGTGAGTACTGGAATGCCCCTCCAGAGCAGCCAAGGCAGCAGAAACGCTGCTTCAGAACCCCGATAGTTTGCTCGATAATGGCCCAGGTTGTGGTATGGCTGGTGTTGCAGCACTGCTCAGCAGTGGTGGTGGGATTGCGGAGGGGTGCCATCAGCCAAGGGGCCACACCATATCCTTTGTTACCCAGGAGCCAGCCACGGCCTTCATGCGGTAGTTTGAACAGTGCTCTTCCACAGGATGAAGGCATCATGGCAGCTGCCAAGGTATCGAGCACTGACAGTGAAGAATATTTGCCTGTGATCGCTGACCAGCTGTACATTGAGGGAGTGGAATCCCTTGCGATTCTGAAAGACCTCTCCATTGTGAGGCGGGGCCCTCAATGCCACATGCGTATAATCAATTGCACCCTGAGCCCCGGGGAAGCCCACAATCCTTGCAAAGCCATGGTGTGCTCACCCTGGTCTTCTCTTGACGTGCTGAACTTGATGTAATCCATTCATTTGCCGTAGAGAGCGTCGGTCACCTGGCGAATGCAGCAATGTACTGCAAACTGCGAGATGTTGCATACATTGCCGACAAGAGACTGGAAGGTGCTGGTAGCATAGAAGTTCAGTGCTACTGTCACTTTCACCGTCACTGAAAGCGAGGTCCTGGTGCTGATGTCAGCTGCCAGGTATGTCTGCAGAAGGTTGCAAAGCTCCGTCACCATCTCCTTGTGGAACCACAGCCTTCTTAAGCATTGCGCCTCAGACATCTCAAGATAAGAGTAATGCGTGCGGTAAACCCTGCGTGTAAATGGCTTCCTGCCCCGCCATCTGGGGAGGATCCACATTTGCCCTAAGCAGTCTCTGCAGCCGGCATCTTTCAAATCGTTGCTGCAGGACGATGTGGTGTGCGATCACTGTCCCCATAACTTTGCAGAGGTCACAGAGAAATGCATCTTTCAAATTTTTCTGATATGGAACCCAACAATGTGTCCGAGATACTAGTTGTCAATCTGATGAGTCAACAGCAGTACGACGCCAACACCCTACTCCCTGTGTGAGCATCAAATGCATCACTGACCGAGACCTCTCAGCCCCGGCTGTAATTCTCTTTAAGTAACGCCCGGGATTCGTTTCTCTGCCTTGTGCAGTCTAACGTTTTCAGGCGTCATCGACGCCAACCGTGAAGTGAGGTGGCAAAAGTGAATGTGGCAAGAAGGGCATCAAGGAGGCGTTGTAGGCGTACTAACGTCATGATTTCCATGGCCTTCGCCTGCGGGACATTACGTTTTCGCGCCCTTAAAAAAAGACCATTGAATTTCATGGTTGGCATCAACAGCACCCAGCACCAATCCGAACCGCCCAACTCCCTGTTATCAGCAGGCATTAGCAACCAAATTTTGACCACATTGTGCTTTTCTATTCTTACTACCAAAATGAATAACCTCACATTACCCCACATTATACTCAATCTGCCATCTTATTGCCCATTCATTTAACCTGTCTTTTATGCCTTTGCAGGCTCTTTGTGTCCTCCTCACAGCTTACTTTCCCATCTACCTTTGCCTATCCTACTGATGTCACACAGTGTTACACCAGTGGCTGCAGCATGGCTGGTGGAAGTCTGCTGACTTTCAGTGAGGGACTTTGTAAATGGCTTTGCTGGATGACCTTGAGGACCTGGTGGTTCGAAGTATCAAATCAAGTGATGGTGTTGTTTCTTCTCCATCTCCTCCTCCTCCTCCTCCTCCTCCTCCTCCTCCTCCTCCTCCTCTCCTTTTACTTGGTCACCCACTGCCTGCATTCTTTGGGTGTGTGAAATAAAGAAGGCACAAGGATGGAGCTGTGGTGATGAGATGGTGAGAAAACAAGAGGTGCATGCCAGAAGGAGGATAATATATGAGGATACCAACATCTTTTATCCTTACAGCCCCGTCAAGGGCTCAGCCATGCCCCTGCCAAGAATGGCCGGCACTGTCTCCTCCAAGGGGATGAGGTGAGGCTAGGAATGGGAGATGTGCCTCATGATTGGTACAGATTGTTAGTAGGTGAGTGATTGTAGGTGGGGGCGGGTTCATGCATTGAGTAGTGTGTGAGGCTAGTGATGCAGTTGGTAGATGGCTTTGAGATACATTTACTGACCTTGACCAGGGGTCTAAGGTCATGAAGCGTCTTTGGGCACTGGAGCTAGGTACTGGGGGTGAAACTGCTGGCAGTGACGGCCTCAGTGATGTAGTACCACGTCCTTCTTTCTGGAGGGCATCCTGGCCCCTGTGGGTAGAGAACCTCTCCTGCAGTGTTGACCAAAGCTGGAGTGCTGCATGTGGGACCCTGGGTGTCCCTTCCCTGGCTTGCTCAGCCATTTGTGTTAATGCTGAAGCAGGCTTCCCATTTTTTGAGGTTCAGAAGGGAATAATCACATTTGGGATAAAAACAGAAAATGCTGGAAATACTCAGCAGGTCAGGCAGCATCTGTGAAGAGAGAAACAGAATTAACGTTTCAGGTCGATGACCTTCTCGCTTCACAGATGTTCCCTGACCTGCTGAGTATGTCTCGCATTTTCTGTTTTTATTTTAGATTTCCAGCATCCGCAGTATTTTTCTTTTGAATCACATTTGGGACTTCTTTTTAACGTGACACTTTTTTTGAAGGGCTGGAAACTGCATTTTTTTCACTGCATTTTAATTTGTATTAGTTCTGAATGCTTTGCCCCTTTAATTCATAGCCCTTTTAATTGACCACAATTCCTTGCGAGCACCACAGCCTCACAGAGGCAGTGCAAAGGTTGATCGGCACTTCAGGACGGGAACTTAGCATCGGAGGCCTCCACTAACACCACCAGGAGGGTGTTGCATAGCAGGTTAGCACTGGCACCACCAATTTCCAGCCCCCCAGATGAATTTATTCTCCTCAACATTGCGACCATTTTCAGCGGCCGTTAACTACAGTTGCCAGCAATTTTCGTGACAAACACGAATCTCTAGGCCTGGGAGCTTACAAAGAAACCCAATCCAATAAGGCAGGTACCGCACTCCTGGCTTGAAATGAACATGCACTTCATGCCCGCTATATCAGAGGCTTACACGCCAATTTAATGCCCAAAATATGTGCGCGGCGCAATCTAATTTCTAGGTCACTATTTGCCACCAGTGTTGAATTCTGTGTATATCTAACTGGAGTGATTTGGTCACCAGTTATCTTGCAGGTAGAAAATTAACAACTTTGTTCGGGATTATGCCATTTGTTGCTGGGAAGCCTTAAGACAAGACCAGAGAAGGTAATGATGGCAGAAATATGGTGGATCTCTGGAAAGATTGAAGCTCCTGCTTATTAATTTTTTTTAGAGATGAATGTTAAAAAAAAGTTTTTAGCTGGCACCATTTTAATGATACCCAATTGTGACTGACAGTCAAATTCACTTTCAAGGTGACTGCAAAACAGTACCCTAAAGGTCTTCAGTCAGGTCAACAAGCTTCATGTATTGGGAAATCAATTCAACTTAACTATACTCTTTTACAGTACCAATACCCTTTGAAAGATTGCAGTAGGTTTTTTGAATCAAATTTAAAAAGAAATAGAATGGTATTATAGAATTATAGCCAACACATCTTATTATAGGGTACTTACTGAAACAGAAAAAGGTTGGAAATTATAGGGTGGAAGTCACTGTCGATGATGTTATTGTACAACACTTAAAATTCATATCAAATTCTTCTCTCTGCTCGGAAAGGAATGCATGCCTCCATTAACTTGCAGAGAGGAATTGGATATGAGTGCATTAGTGTTCACATGATAACATTGCTGATGATACTTTCTACCCTTAGGTTTGAATCAATCGTGAGCTGAGATGTGGAGTCAGATATAGATGGCCCAAAAATCCTTGGGCTTGCTCCGTCAGTGTAACTGTAGCAGAATAAGCGCTGCTGACATCTGTTGCTGATCCTTCCAGAATACTCATGGTCAGGACAGGGTCATCTCATTATATTATTGCTTGAGGACGCGCATGTCAATGCGGGCGAGTCTTGGGGATTTGCTAAAGGAGGGCATCTTTTATTGGCATCATGGATTTTTGTGTTTTTAAAAATTTGTTCCTGGAATGTGGGCGTTGCTTGCAAGGCCAGCATTTATCACCCATCCCGAAATGGTCTTGAGAAGGTAGTGGTGAGCCGCTTTCTTGAACCACTGCATCATTATGGTGAAGAATTCTCGCACAGTGCTGTTAGGGAGGGATTTTGATCCAGCGACCATGAAGAGTCGGCGATATATTTCCATGTCTGGATGGTGTGTAACTTGGAGGGGAACTTGGAGGTAATTGTGTTCCCATGTGCCTGCAGTCCATGTCCTAGGTGTCATGTATCTTACGTTATTATATATAATTGTATCCTAACATGCTATACATGACTGTAATAAGATATGACCTGTAACCACCAGCATACCTTACCACCAGGGGTGCACTTGCAAGAGACAGGTATATAAGGACAGGTCTCAGGCAAGTGCAGCATTCCAGAGCTGTGAAATAAAGGTGCAGGTCCAGAGTGACCTTGACTTCACTACATGCCTCGTGTGAATCTGTACTGAGGGGACAGAACTTTACAGTGGCGATGAGTTACAGGATTACAGAATCCACAGAATGGCGAACAACGGATCAGATGAAAAGTACAATGCGGGAGACAATTGGGAGGACTTTATAGAAAGGCTCCAGCAAAGCTTTGTAACCAAAGACTGGTTAGGAGACGACAAAGCAGACAAGAGAAGAGCCCATCTCTTGACCAGCTATGGCTCAAAAACATACGCTTTAATGAAGGATCTGCTGGCACCCGAGAAACCAGCAAGAAAGTCGTTTGAAGAATTGAGCACACTGGTAAGAGACCACCTGAAGCCAGCGAGCAGCCTACACATGGCGAGACACAGGTTCTACAACTACAGACGCTGTGTGGGCCAGAGCATACCCGACTTCGTGGCAGAACTTCGGAAGTTGGCTAGTTTATGTGAGTTCTCCGATGAACTGAGGAGAGAAATGCTGAGAGACTTTTTCATTGAAGGAATAGGCCACGCAGGCATATTCCGAAAGCTCATAGAGACCAAGAACCTGACCTTAGAGGCAGCAGCACTGGTTGCACAGACATTCTTGGTAGGGGAAGAAGAAACAAGGTTGATTTACAATGCAGGTACGACAACTAACGAAATATCGGAACAAGAAGTTCACAGCACTAAGCAAGCTGCTACCCCCACTCACAGACAAAACCGGGAGAACAGGCTCTCGACAGCAGGCAGTGGCTCCAGAAGCCATCAAGGGCCACAGGAACGGCCGTTCACACCTCATCAACCCACAATGCGAGCAATAATCTACAAACTGAGAGAAGCTCAAGAGAGATCAGCCAGATGCAGCTCATTCTTTGCAAGCAGTCTGTGCTGGAGGTGTGGGGGTGGGCACTCGTCAAGGGGATGTCGATTTCAGTAGGCTGTTTGCAGCAATTGTGAATACACAGGGCATTTAGCCCACATGTGCAAAAAAACGGCAGCTCGGCTGGTATACAAATTGGATGGGTCGGAAAGCGGACAAGAAGATGGTGGGGACAGTATTGGGGACACCGATGTACAGCGGGTCAACACGATCAATGGCCGCTGCCCCTACAACAGGACGCTTCCTATAATGATGAGGGCCCTACTCAACGGTATACCTGTCAACATGGAGCTGGATACGGGAGCGAGTCAATCTCTCATGGGCGCTCAACAATTTGAACAACTGTGGCCGCATAAAAGAGACAGACCAAAACTCACAAGGGTCGACACCAAACTAAGGACCTATACCAAAGAAATCGTACCAGTCCTCGGCAGCGCCATGCTCTCTGTCACACACAAAGGGACAGTGAACCGACTTCCCCTGTGGATTGTCCCTGGAGACCCCCCAGCTCTGCTGGGGAGAAGCTGGCTGGCAAAACTAAACTGGAAATGGGATGAAGTCCATGCCATGTCATTAGAGGAAGGGACCTCCTGCTCAACAGTTATAAAGCGATTTGAACACCTCTTTCAGCCAGGTGTGGGCACTTTCAAAGGGGCCAAAGTCAAAATCTACATCACACAGGATGCTAGACCGGTCCATCACAAGGCCAGAGCTGTACCCTATGTGATGAGGGAAAAGATTGAACACGAACTAGACAGGCTTCTGCGGGAAGGCATTATATCACCTGTGGAATTTAGCGACTGGGCAAGTCCCATCGTCCCAGTCATGAAGCCTGACGGTTCCATACGAATCTGTGGGGACTACAAATCTACCATAAACAGAGTCTCCCTACAGGACCAGTACCCGCTGCCCTGAGCGGAGGACTTATTTGCCACATTGGCTGGAGGTAAACTTTTCTCAAAACTAGACCTCACATCTGCGTATATAACGCAAGAATTGACCGAGGAATCTAAGCTACTCACCACCATCAACACACATCGAGGCCTTTTCATGTACAATCGATGCCCATTCGGCATAAGGTTGGCAGCTGCCATATTCCATCGCAACATGGAGAGTCTGCTCAAGTCCATCCCCGGGATGGTTGTATTTCAAGACGACATACTTATTACGGGCAGGGACACCGATTCCCATCTCCGTAATTTGGAGGAAGTACTAAAGTGGTTGGATTGGGTAGGCCTACGAGTCAAGAAATCCAAGTGCCTGTTTCTCGCGCCCGAGGTTGAATTTTTGGGCAGAAGGATTGCCGCTGATGGAATCCGCCCAACAGAGTCCAAAACAGAAGCAATTCGCCTGGCACCCAGGCCCCGGAATGTCTCAGAACTGCGCGCCTTTCTCGGGCTACTCAATTACTTTGGGAACTTTATGCAGAACTTAAGCAAGTTGCTGGAGCCTCTCCACGTGCTACTCAGGAAGGGGTGCGATTGGTTTTGGGGGGACGCCCAGGAACGCGCCTTCAATAAGTTACGCAACCTTCTGTGTTCCAACAGTGTTTTGACTTTCTTTGACCCAGGTAAAAAGCTAGTTCTCACATGCGATGCGTCAGCGTATGGGGTCGGGTGCGTTTTGGAACATGTCAATAGTGCGGGCAAATTACAATCCATGCCTCCAGGTCACTTTCGCGGGCGGAGTGCGGGTACGGAATGGTAGAGAAGGAGGCGTTCGCATGCATGTACGGTGTCAAAAAGATGCACCAATACCTTTTCGGGGCCAAGTTCGCATTAGAAACCGACCACAAGCCCCTCACGTCCCTCCTATCCGAGAGCAAGGCAATTAACGCCAACGCCTCGGCGCGAATTTAACGGTGGGCACTCATACTATACCATAAGGCACAGACCAGGCACAGGCAACTGTGGCGACGCGCTCAGCAGGCTACCCCTGGCAATCATGGAAGGGTCTGATGAACAGGACTGTGAGCTAGTCATGGCAATCAATGCCTTTGAGTCGATAGGTTCGCCCATGACGGCTCGCCAAATCAGAGCCTGGACGGCCAGCGACCCCACGTTATCCTTAGTAAAAAGATGTGTCCTAACCGGTGACTGGGCAGAGGCTCGCGATGCCTGCCCCGAGGAATTAAAACCCTTTCACTAGCGCATGCATGAGCTATCACTCCAAGCAGACTGCCTGATGTGGGGCAGCCGAGTAGTCATGCCTCTGCAAGGCAGAGAGGCATTTGTCCGGGAGCTCCACCGCGAACACCCGGAGATCATTCTCATGAAGGCCATAGCCAGATCCCACGTCTGGTGGCCTGGTATTGACGCGGACTTGGAGCTCTGCGTCCGAAGGTGCATCATTTGTGCCCAACCGTGGTCGCGGGTGCACGTAGACTATGTGGGCCCACTCATGGGCAAAATGTTCCTCGTAGTTGTAGATGCATTTGCAAAGTGGATCGAATGCACCATTTTAAACTTGAGCACAACCTCCACAACTGTGGAGAGCCTCGCAACCATGTCTGCAACGCACGGAATCCCTGACATATTGGTCAGTGACAATGGTCTGTGCTTCACCAGCGCAGAAGTCCAAGATTTTATAATTGACCACGGCATAAATCAAGTCAAGATGGCACCGTTCAAGCCGGCCTCCAACGGCCAGGCGGAGAGAGCAGTGAAAATCATTAAACAAGGCATGCTTAAAATCCAAGGTCCCACACTGCAGGGTCGCCTGTCGCGACTGCTGCTGGCATACAGATCTCGTCCGCACTCACTGACTGGGATCCCCCCTGCCCCGCGCAACTGTTGATGAAAAGGACTTTAAAAACAAGGCTCTCATTAATCCTCCCAGACATGTACGAAATCGTTGAGGCAAAGCGCCATAAGCTAACTGAGTACCATGAGCGAAATTCGAGGGGGAGATGGAATGAGATAGGGGACAAAGTGTTTGTACTAAACTATGGCAGGGGTCCCAAATGGCTTTCAGGGACAGTAACGGGCAAGGAAGGAAACTGGCTACTGGTAGTACAAATCAAATGGACAATGGCACAACCTGCCGGAGGCATGTAGACCAAGTCAAAAGCAGATTTACCAACACTGCGGAACCAGAGGCAGACTACAATGTGGAACTCGCACCACACCTGGTGGACAGACGGAGGGAACAACCTGAGGAAAGGGCAATCCCAACAGACAGCCCAGGCAAGTCAACAACAATCACACCAATCGAAACAGACAGCCCAGGCGAGATACCAGCAACCACACCCAAAGAAAAACAGACACCAAGGCAAACAACTGAACCACAACTCAGACGCTCCACACGAGAGCGTAGACCACCTGAGAGACTGAACCTATAAAGACAATAAGACCTTGGGGGAGGGTGATGTCATGTATCTTCCATTATTATATATAACTGTATCCTAACATGCTATACATGACTGTAATAAGATATGACCTGTAACCACCAGCATACCTTACCACCAGGGGTGCACTTGCAAGAGACAGGTCTATAAGGGCAGGTCTCAGGCAAGTGCAGCATTCCAGAGCTGTGAAATAAAGGTGCAGGTCCAGAGTGACCTTAACTTCACTACATGCCTCGTGTGAATCTGTACTGAGGGGACAGGACTTTACACTAGATGGTAGAGGTCGTGTGTTTACGAGGTGCTGTCGAAGAAACCTTGGCGCGATTCTACAGGGCATCTTGTAAATGGTACACACTGAAGCCATAGGCACCAGTAGTAGAGGGTAGTGAATGTTTAAGGTGGTGGATGGGGTGCAAATCATGTGGGCTGCTTTGTCTTGGATGGTGTCAAGCTCCTTAAGTGTTGTTGGAGCTGCACTCATCCAGACAAATGGAGAGTATTCCATCACACTCCTGACTTGTGCCTTGTAGATGGCAGAAAGGCTTTGGGGAGTCAGGAGGTGAGAGACTCGCCACAGAATACCCAGCCTCTGGCCTGGTCTTGTAGCCACAGTATTTTATTGGCTGGTCCAGTTAAGTTTCTGGTCACTGGTGACCCCCAGGATGTTGATGGTGTAAGAAATCATGAATTGGAAGAAATAACTTGAGACCAAGTTTTCTCTTCAGACTGATGTTAGAATTGAAGGATTCATTCCAAGGTACAATAGCTAAAGCAAGCTGAACAGTGTGATCATAAATAACTGATAACAGGCAGCTCCAAACATCTGGAGGCCAAGAATGGCATGTCTGACTCCAACCTTGGGAGGATGTGAAGAGAAGGGTTTCACCCAAGAGTTGAGACAAAGAACCTGACATATCATAGGTTAAATGGACCTGCCAATATCCTACACCAGCTCACCCCTAAAAAGAGAATTAAAAAAAGACCCAGAAGGCATTTCAGGGCAGACGGTGAAGATAAGAACTGTTCGTACCACCAGCCATCGGTCCGATCGGGAGTAATAACAGTTACTTGTCACGGTCGTATGTCTACAATGTTTATCCTGATTGTGTGTTGTGTTTGACTATATTTGAACTATCGCTCCCTTAATAAAATGCCTTATAACTCCTAAGACCCTTTGGGTATCTGTGTGTGACCTGTGATCCTAAATCTTACAATGGTGGGCATTCAATGATGGTAATGCCGTTGAATATCAAGAGGCGATGGTTAGACCTTCTCTTGTTGGAGATGGTCATTGCCTCGCACTTGTGTGGTGCGAATGTTACTTGCCACTTATCAGCCCAAGCCTGAATGAGGTCCAGGTCCTGCTGTATGTGGCCACAAACTGCTTCATTATCTGAGGAGCTACAAATCAAGTGAGCACTGTGCAATCATCAGCGAACATCCCCACTTCTGACCTTACGATGGAGGGAAGGTTATTGATGAAGCAGCTGAACATGGTTGGGCCTGGGACACTGCCCTGAGGAACTCCTGCAGCAATGTCCTGGGGCTGAGATGATTGGCCTCCAACAACCGCAACCATCTTCCTTTGTACTCGGTATGACTCTAGCCAGTGGAGAGCTTTCCCCCTGATTCCCACTGACTTCAATTTTACGAGGGATCCTTAATGCCACATTTGGTCAAATGCCTTAATGTCAGGGGCAGTCACTCTCACCTCACCTCTGGAATTCAGCTCTTTTGTCCATGTTTGGACCAAAGCTGCAATAAGATCTGGAGCCGAATGGTCATGGCGGAACCCAACTGTGCATTGGTGAGCAGTTTATTGGTGAGTAAATGCCGCTTAATTGCACTGTCGATGACACCTTTCATCAATTTGTTGATGATTGAGAGTAGACTGATGGGACAGTAATTGGCCAGATTGGATTTGTCCTGCTTTTTGTGGACAGGACATACCTGGGCAGTTTTTCACATTGTCAGGTAGTTGCCAGTGTTGTAGCTGTACTGGAACAGCTTGGCTAGAGGTGCTGCTAATTCTGGAGCATGTCTTCAGCACGATAGCCAGGATGTTGTTGGGGCCCATAGCCTTTGTTGTATCCAGTGCTCTTAGATGTCTCTTGATTATCGTGTGGATTAAATTGCCTGAACTGGCATCTGTGATGGTGGTGACCTCAGGAGGAGGCCAAGATGGATGATGCACTCAGCACTTCTGGCTGAAGAAGCATGTCGGCATTGATAAAAAAAATTAGTAATCACCCTTGTGCAAGCCTTTCCTTCGTACCTCGTTTTCCTATCCTGGCGCTCCAATAAATTATTTCCTCAGTGGCTGCGTCTTGAAGGCGTAAAGTTGCTGTGTTTCCATTGAGAATATTTCAGATGACCTTGGAGAACAATCTTGAGCAGCTTTGGACCTAGAGGGCCCGGTTGCAGACCGCAGCATCTCAGCATAGACTGCAGCAATCTGAGCTGTCTGGCTGAGTGGGAACAGCAAGAGTGCTGGCGGAATGTCTGATGGGGGAGCAGGCATGCTGGTATCCTAAGAGAGCGCAGGCCATTCTCCTGGGGCGGTGCCACACCACTTTGAGGGCTTTACTGGAGAACAGAATGCAGGAAAGCTTTTATGGAAAACAATTAAAAAGCGCAATGGCCTAGAAATTGGATATAACAACAACAACAACTTTTATTTATATAGCGCTGTAGAACTTTTAAGAGTTCGTGGACAAGCCAACACCAATAGGCAGCTGTCAGTATGTTTTGTGCAATGGATCAAGATTTATTAAGCTTACAGCAGAATATACTTAACAAAAGGCAATAACTGAATAAAAGCTTGCAGTCTTAGGTCTCCGAAAATTTCCAGACACAATCAAAGTCATCTTCAATCTGTTCGTTGCTACTCCAGCAGTTTCTGTGCAAAGGTATTCTTTGAGTATCGCTGTTTTAACCAATTTCTTATCAAAGGTTCATTTGGCCAGTGTCCATATATGGGGCTAGATTTTCCATTATTTTTGCATGCATAACGCCCACTTAACATCCATTTTAATGCTGAAATGACGTCTAACACCCAGATATCGCCCATTTAGCCACAAAATGGAAACTGACGCCCATTTTTTGGACACTTATCGCCGAGTGTTACTTTCGCCATGTACGTAACGCCGGGCAAAAATAATACCGCCTGCCCACTTTTTTGGGCGGAATCATCAGAATGGGCGAAACCAACGCCCGTAATATTGCCCAGCATTACTTTCCGCACGTAATTAATGCCGAGATTCAATAATTCCGACCGCCCACTTTTTTTTGTCATAAAGTTTAAATTTGCCGAAACTAACGCCCAGTATATCGCCCACTTTCACCACCTAGCACACGTCTCGACCACAATATCGCTCGCCAAAAACACTGCTCTGAAAAAGTGGAACTGTTCTGAACTAATCACAGTGGTGTAGGTGCCATTTTTCAAATCGCAGGTCGCTTCATTTAAAAGGCTGCTTCAACTTTGGGGGAGTTTGGATTGACACTGGAGTTCTTCTCAGGTGAAGTGACCATCTCAACAGACATCTTTTCAGACTCTGGACGATTGGGTTTTATTGTAGGTGTCTTTTAGTGTTGAAATTATTGCCTCTGATTAATCGGTATTATACTTTCATTGGAATGGGGCCAGCCATTTCTCAGCCTGCACTTATTAAAACGCAAATGCTACAGAGTGTAAATGGCACAACATCTCAAGCACACCATTATGTGCCCAATCTACGACGTGCCAGAATGAGGAGGAGGTCCAGACCATACACATCCCGCACTTACAGGGAGAAGTGGTCTTACCTCGATGTGTCCAAGAACACCTGCCTTCAGAGACTGCGCTTCCACAAAGTGGTGATCACTGAAATATACCAGCTCATCAGGTCAGATCTGCAGCCTGCCAGCACCTTCAGGACATCACTGTCCGTCGAGGTCAAGGTCACCGTGGCACTGTTTTTCTACGCATCCGGTTCCTTTCGGGCCTCCACGGTCGACATTTCCCCTCTGTCTCACCATGCCACACATCGCTGCATTAGACAGGGAGGCCCTGTACACGCGTAGGATGGACTTTATCAGCTTCCCCATGACCACGGACGCTCAGACTGACAGGGCTGGAGCATTCTGCCACATTGTTAAGTTCCCCAAGGTGCAGGAAGCAATACAGTGTCCTCATGCGGGCACCTTCTCGGGACCCAAAGCTTTTTTGCAACAGAAAAGGACTTCGCTCCCTGAAGGTCTAATTAATTGTCGACCACAACTAGATAATAATGGCAGTGAATGCCAAATGTCCGGGCAGCTTCGATGAGGCTCACATCCTGCGTGAGAATGCTGTCTCTGACATGTTTAACAGTCAGCCACAAGGACAATGCTGGATGCTTGGTGACAACCGATATGGCCTAGCCACCTGGCTGATGACCCCCCTGCGTGACATCCACACCAACGCCAAGAAGCGACACAACGAGAGCCACAGAGATACACACAATGTGGTCCAGAAAACAATTATTGTGCTTAGGCAGCGCTTTTGATGCCTGGAGCACTCAGGAGGGGAGCGACAATACAACCCTGAGCAAATAGCCACATTCGCACAACCTGGCTATCAGGAGGGAACAAGAATTGCCAGAAGGGACTGATGGTCCACCTCAGGAGAGAGAGGAAGAGGAGGACGAGGGGCTGGATACTGACCTCGGGCCAAACAATCAGGCTGACTATGCAACCATGCCCACGCCCCCCCCTGACCGCAGGAAAGGGCCCGTGGTGGCTACATAGCTGCAAGACTATGTCAGGAGCTCATAAATGAACGATTTGCCTGAAAGAACGTTGCTGTAATTTACAAAGCTGACACACTGCTGTGTGTGTGCAACTCAGACATCAATGGTGGGCATCACCTTGGTGCCAGTTAAAGTTTAAGTTGATTCAAGTTAAGTTTAATTTTACCCTTTCATGTTAAAGAATCACCAGTGTGTAACGGTCCAGCTATCTGAGACAATGCGTAACAAGGTTATGTTGAATAAAAAACATTTAATATGACCATTGGTCTGAAGTCATAAGTATCACGGGCAAAAACATGCCACCACACCACACTTTTTCGACCATTGACATCAATCAAATGGTCAACATGTCCAGCAACACAGAATACAAATGCAAAGCAGGAGGGTGGCCCCTTCCCCCGTTAAATTACAACAAATTCCAAACACCCAAATGGAGATATAACACAGCCATCACCTGCAGACATGCACCTCACTTTCCTTCCCCACTCCCCTTCTCCCCACCTCTACCCCTTCCTCTCCTCACTCCATACCGCCTGGCCAAAGAGCTCCTCAGGCGGTGCCTTATTGGGGGGGGGGGATGAAGGCATGGGTACAGGAGCGGTGGGTGCCGAGGTGGGAACATTCTCGAATCCAGAAGCAGGATCTTGGTCCTGCCTCACAGGTGTCTTTGGCAGTGGTGGTGCGGAACCTAGGGGTGGATTGCCCCGCTCTGGGACCACTGGGAGGCCTGTGCCAGCAGTGTTCCTGGCTATCGCCTCTAAGGCCTCTGCCATCCGTTGAATGTACTCAGCCATGGTGCCGGAGATGGTAGCCAGCTGTTGGGATATGCCCCCCAATGCATTGAGGATCTGGTCACCAATGTCTACAGTTCTCCTGGATAACTTAACCATCTTTCGGCTCTCATCTGGCGCTCGTGGATCAGACCTGCCATGTTCACAAAACCTCTGCGGGGTCAGCGCCGTCCTGGGGACAAAAGGGGTGCCCTGTGGTGAGATGCTTGGGCCTGGCACCTCCAGAGTGGAGGAGGGAATGGCTGGAGGAGCACTAGATGGCCTTGGGGTGGAATGCCTTCTGGAGCCTAGCAATGCAGATTCCTCGAAGTCGACACTCTCATCCATAGAGAACAGACCCAGCTGACTGACAGGCAAGAATCGGAGCTCCTCAGCACCAGATGTAGGATCATCCACCGAGTCCGGCCCCGCGCCCCCACCTTCTGGCCTCTGTACTCTTGCCTTGGGCCACGCTGCTGGCTGAGCTGCAAAACACAAATGAGGTTTGTAAAGTCCTGTCCCCTCAGTACAGATTCACACGAGGCATGTAGTGAAGTCAAGGTCACTCTGGACCTGCACTTTTATTTCACAGCTCTGGAATATTGCACTTGCCTGAGACCTGTCCTTATATACCTGTCTCTTGCAAGTGCACCCCTGGTGATAAGGTATGCTGGTGGTTACAGGTCATATCTTATTACAGTCATGTATAGCATGTTAGGATACAGTTATATATAATTGTCATGTATTCAACCAGCATTGTAACCCACGTATAAACTGACCTAAGTTGTACACCGTGAGAACACTGACCACTAGGTGGGAGATACTCCTAACCTGGACCTTCAGGTATAAAAGGGGAAGCTCCACCCACCTTCATCACTTGAGTGCTAAGGAATAAAGGACAGGTCACAGACTGCCCTTCTCTCAAGCATGGGCCTCGTGTGCATTTATACTGTTAGTAAGGACGTATCAATGGCGACAAGAAACTGGGATTTAAACCACGCGAGCATGGCCACTAGCAGAACAGACGAGAGGTACTGTGTTAAGGAATGGTTGGGACAGAGATTCAACATTGTTAAAGCAGCACATAGTTCTCCAGGCAGACAAGGGCAGTCAGGCATGCCCCAACATGTCGTTGAACCCAGAGGGGGAGTTCGACAGAGACAATGGCAAGCTGAACAGCGATTCATGCCATTGCAAGGGACATTGTGGCCAGTAATGGGGCCATCAACACCTGTTAATGGTGCACTCAAGGACAATAACAGGGGCAGTCAGGGACGATCGACTGGCAAGGGACCTTTTGTTTCAAACCGCAACTCATGCTGGAGGCGTGGAGGCATACATTCAGCCGGAGTTTGCAGAGATGAGCAAAATACCTGCAGAAATTGACACTGGGGGAAATCGCTGGAAGCTGAAGTTCAGCGAGTTCATGTGGAGCACGTATACAGTTCATACACCAGGACGCCACCGATAATGATGAAAGTGCTTCTCAATGGCATCCCAGTATCAATGGAGTTAGACACAGGTGCCAGCCAGTCCCTGATGGGTATCAAACAGTTCGAAAAGTTGTGGGCATCCAAGGCCAGGAGGCCAAAATTATCGCCGATTGACGCACAGCTGCGGACTTACACAAAGCAGATCATTCCGGTTCTAGGCAGCGCCACGGTAGTCGTGACCCACAAAGATTCGGAGAACAGGTTGCCGCTCTGGATTGTCCCAGGGGACGGTCCCGCACTACTGGGGAGGAGTTGGCTTGCTGTCATGAACTAGAAATGGGGCGATGTCAATGCAATTTCCTCTGTGGAGCGAGTATCATGCTCACAGGTCCTGGACAAATTTGACTCATTATTTCAACCCGGCAGTGGCACTTTCATGGGGGCCAAGGTAGTGATTCACATAAACCCGGACGCCAGACCAGTACACCACAAGGCCAGAGCGGTGGCGTACGTGATGCGGGAAAAGATAGAAGGCGAATTGGACCGCCTGTTGAGGGAAGGCATCATCTCGCCAGTCGAATTCAGTGACTGGGCGAGCCCGATTGTGCTGGTGCTCAAGGCGGATGGGTCGGTCAGGATATGTGGTGATTACAAGGCCACTATCAATCGGGTGTCACTCCAAGACCAGTACCCGCTACCGAGAGCGGAGGACCTCTTTGCGACGCTATCCCGTGGCAAACGTTTTTCAAAATTGGACCTGACCTCAGCTTACATGACCCAGGAGCTGACGAGTGAGTCGAAGAAGCTGACCACCATCACGACACACAAGGGGTTGTTTGAGTACAACAGATGTCCGTTCGGGATTCGCTCGGCCGCCGCGATCTTCCAACGAAATATGGAAAGCCTCCTCAAGTCGATTCCAGGGACGGTGGTTTTTCAGGACGACATCCTCATTACGGGTTACGATACTGAAGAACACCTCCACAACCTGGAGGAGGTGCTATGCAGACTGGACCGGGTAGGTCTGCGACTGAAAAAGGCGAAGTGCGTCTTCCGAGCTCCAGAGGTAGAATTCCTGGGGATGAGGGTAGCAGCAGACGGGATCAGCCCTACTGCATCCAAGACGGAAGCGATCCAGAGAGCACCCAGACTCCGTAACACGACGGAGCTGCGTTCGTTCCTGGGGCTCCTGAGCTATTTTGGTAACTTTCTTCCCAAATTGAGCACGCTGCTAGAGCCGCTACACGTGCTCCGACGCAAATGTCGCGAATGGGTCTGGGGGGACAGCCAGGAAAGGGCTTTTAATACAGCATGCAATTTGTTATGTTCCAACAATCTGTTAATGCTATATGACCCATGTAAGAAACTTGTGTTAACGTGCGATGCGTTGTCCTATGGTGTCGGGTGTGTGTTGCAGCATGTCAATGCCAAGGGTCAGTTACAGCCGGTAGCTTATGCCTCCAGGAGTCTGTCCCAGGCAGAAAGGGGCTACGGGGTGGTAGAAAAGGAGGCGCTCGCATGTGTATATGCGGTAAAGAAAATGCACTAGTACCTGTTTGGCAGGAAATTTGAGCTGGAGACAGATCACAAACCCCTAACGTCCCTTTTGGCCGACAACAAGGCCATAAATGCAAACGCATCGGCTCGCATACAGAGGTGGGCACTCACGTTAGCTGCCTATGACTACACAATTCGGCACAGACCGGGCACCAAAAACTGCGCCGATGCACTCAGCAGGCTCCCACTAGCCACCACTGAGGGGGCTACCGAGCATGGTGCTGAGATGGTCATGGCTGTTGAAGCTTTCAGAAGCGAAGGCTCACCCGTGACAGCCCATCAGATTAAAGTCTAGACAAATAGAGACCCGCTATTGTCTCTAGTCAAGAAATGTGTCCTGAATGGGGACTGGGCAGCCACGTACAGGGCATGCCCTGAGAAATTTAAACCATTTCACAGGTGCAAGGATGAACTCTCAATTCAGGCCTATTGTCTACTGTGGGGAAACCGCGTAGTCATGCCCCAGATGGGCAGAGAGGTGTTCATCAGAGAACTCCACAATGGGCACCTGGGCATTGTCATGATGAAGGCAATTGCCAGGTCACACGTTTGGTGGCCAGGGATAGACGCAAATCTGGAACTTTGTGTTCGCAGGTGCAACATGTGTGCCCAGCTGGGCCATGCGCCCAGGGAAGCCCCCCTTAGCCCCTGGCCATGGCCCGCCAAGCCTTGGTCACGCATCCATGTGGACTACGTAGGTCCTTTCATGGGGAAAATGTTTTTGGTTGTAGTAGACGCCTACTCCAAATGGATCGAGTGTGCCATTTTAAATTCAAGCACATCCTCTGCCACGGTAGAAAGTCTACGGGCAATGTTCGCCGCCCACGGTCTACCGGACATCTTGGTCAGCGACAATGGCCCGTGCTTCACATGCACTGAATTCCAGGACTTCATGGCAGGCAATGGAATTAACCATGTTAGAACGGCACCGTTCAAGCCGGCCTCAAACGGCCAGGCAGAACGAGCAGTGCAGATAATCAAACAGGGGATGCTCAGATTCCAAGGGTGTTCCCTACAAACCCACTTATCACGCCTCCTGTTGGCCTATAGAACCCGACCACACTCGCTCACAGGGGTTCCATCCGCAGAGCTACTAATGAAAAGGATGCTCAAAACCCGATTATCCCTTATACACCCGACCATGAAAGAAATTGTCGAGAGCAGGCGCCAGTCACAATATCACTACCATGACAGGAATGCGAGGGCGCGATGTATTGATGTAAATGATCCTGTTTTTGTCCTCAACTATGCTGCAGGGCCCAAATGGCTCACAGGCACTGTGGTTGCCAAAGAGGGAAATAGGATTCTGGTAGTTAAACTTACCAATGGACAAATCTGCCGCAAACATGTGGATCAAACAAAAAGGAGGTTCAGCAACCCCATAGAAGAAGCAGAGGAAGAACACGAGGTAGAGTTCACTCCACCACAGGTGACCGAACACCGGAACCAAAGGGAGGAGAGCCCAGTCACTGTGGGCAGTCTGGACAGGCCTGAGGCACTGCAAACAGCAGACACTCAGGCCAGCACCCAACAACCGGAGCCCCAACTCAGGTGCTCTACAAGGGAGCGTAAACCACCAGAGAGACTCAACCTGTGATCCCAATAAGACTTTGGGGGGGAGGTGATGTCATGTATTCAACCAGCATTGTAACCCACGTATAAACTGACCTAAGTTGTACACCGTGAGAACACTGATCACTAGGTGGGAGACACTCCTAACCTGGACCTTCAGGTATAAAAGAGGAAGCTCCACCCACCTTCATCACTTGAGTGCTAAGGAATAAAGGACAGGTCACAGACTGACCTTCTCTCAAGCATGGGCCTCGTGTGCATTTAGACTGTGTAGTAAGGACGTATCAATAATAATGTAAGATACATGAAATCACCCTCCCCCAAGGTATTATTGTCTTTATAAGTTCAGTCTCTCAGGTGGTCTACACTCTCGCGTTGAGCGTCTGAGTTGTGGTTCAGTTGTTTGCCTTGGTGTCTGTTTTTCTTTGGGTATGGTTGCTGGTATCTCGCCTGGGCTGTCTGTTTCGATTGGTGTGATTGTTGTTGACTCGCCTGGGCTGTCTGTTGGGATTGCCCTTTCCTCAGGTTGTTCCCTCTGCCTGTCCACCAGGTGTGGTGCGAGTTCCACATTGTAGTCTGCCTCTGGTTACGCAGTGTTGTTGGTAAATCTGCTTTTGACTTGGTCTACATGCCTCCGGCAGGTTTTGCCATTGTCCATTTGTAAGACCAGTAGCCTGTTTCCTTCCTTGTCCGTTACTGTCCCTGCAAGCCATTTGGGACCCCTGCCATTGTTTAGTACAAACACTTTGTCCCCTATCTCATTCCATCTCCCCCTCGAATTTCTGTCATGGTACTCAGTCAGCTTACGGCGCTTTGCCTCAACAATTTCGTGCATGTCTGGGAGGATTAATGAGAGCCTTGTTTTTAAAGACCTTTTCATCAACAGTTGCGCGGGGGGGATCCCAGTCAGTGAGTGCGGACGAGATCTGTATGCCAGCAGCAGTCGTGACAGGCGACCCTGCAGCGTGGGACTTTGGATTTTAAGCATGCCTTGTTTAATGATTTGCACTGCTCTCTCCGCCTGGCCGTTGGAGGCCGGCTTGAACGGTGCCGTCTTGATGTGATTTATGCCGTGGTCAATTATAAAGTCTTGGAATTCTGCGCTGGTGAAGCACGGACCATTGTCACTGACCAATGTGTCAGGGATTCCGTGCATTGCAAACAGGGTTGCGAGGCTCTCCATAGTGGTGGAGGTTGTGCTCGAATTTAAAATGGTTCATTCGATCCACTTTGAAAATGCATCTGCAACTACGAGGAACATTTTGCCCATGAATGGGCCCGCATAGTCTACGTGCACCCGCGACCATGGTTTGGTAGGCCAGGGCCAGGGGCTCAGTGGAGCCTCCCTGGGGGCATTGCTGAGTTGGGCACAAATGGCTACCCCACATCAGGCAGTCTGCTTGTAGTGATAGCTCATGCATGCGCCTGTGAAAGGGTTTTAATTCCTTGCGGCAGGCATCGCGAGCCTCTGCCCAGTCACCGATTAGGACACATCTTTTTATTAAGGATAACGTGGGGTCGCTGGCCATCCAGGCTCTGATTTGGCGAGCCGTCATGGGCAAACCTGTGGACTCAAAGGCATTGATTGCCATGACTATCTCACAGTCCTGTCCGTCAGATCCTTCCGTGGTCGCCAGGGGTAGCCTGTTGAGCGCGTCGGCACAGTTTTCTGTGCCTGGTCTGTGCCTTATTGTGTAGTTGTAGGATGCCAGCATGAGTGCCCACCGTTGAATTCGCGGCGAGGCGTTGGCATTTATTGCCTTGCTCTCGGATAGGAGGGACGTGAGGGGCTTGTGGTCGGTTTCTAATGCGAACTTGGCCCCGAAAAGGTATTGGTGCATCTTTTTGACACCGTACACGCATGCGAGCACCTCCTTCTCTACCATTCCGTACCCGCGCTCCGCCCGCGAAAGTGACCTGGAGGCATCAGCTATGGATTGTAATTTGCCCGCACTATTGACATGTTGTAAAACGCACCTGACCCCATACGCTGACGCATCGCATGTGAGAACTAACTTTTTACCTGGGTCAAAGAAAGTCAAAACTCTGTTCGAACACAGAAAGTTGCATGCCTTATTGAAGGCGCGTTCCTGGGTGTCATCCCAAAACCAATCGCACCCCTTCCTGAGTAGCACGTGGAGAGGCTCCAGCAGCGTGCTTAAATTCTGCATAAAGTTCCCAAAGTAATTGAGTAGCCCGAGAAAGGCGCGCAGTTCTGAGACATTCCGGGGCCTGGGTGCCAGGCGAACTGCTTCTGTTTTGGACTCTGTTGGGCGGATTCCATCAGCGGCAATCCTTCTGCCCAAAAATTCAACCTCGGGTGCGAGAAACAGGCACTTGGATTTTTTGACTCGTAGGCCTACCCGATCCAACCGCTTTAGTACTTCCTCCAAATTACGGAGATGGGAGTCGGCGTCCCTGCCCGTAATAAGTATGTCGTCTTGAAATACAACCGTTCCCGGGATGGACTTGAGCAGACTCTCCATGTTGCGCTGGAATATGGCAGCTGCCGACCTGATGCCGAATAGGCATTGATTGTACATGAAAAGGCCTCAAAGTGTGTTGATGGTTGTGAGTAGCTTAGATTCCTCGGTCAATTCTTGCGTCATATACGCAGATGTGAGATCTAGTTTTGAGAAAAGTTTACCTCCAGCCAATGTGGCAAATAAGTCCTCCGCTCTGGGCAGCGGGTACTGGTCCTGTAGGGAGATTCTGTTGATGGTAGATTCGTAGTCCCCACAGATTCGTACGAATCCATCAGGCTTCATGACTGGGACGATGGGACTTGCCCAGTCGCTAAATTCCACAGGTGATATAATGCCTTCCCGCAGAAGCCTGTCGAGTTCGTGTTCAATCTTTTCCCTCATCACATAGGGTACAGCTCTGGCCTTGTGATGGACCGGTCTAGCATCCTGTGTGATGTCGATTTTGACTTTGGCCCCTTTGAAAGTGCCCACACCTGGCTGAAAGAGATGTTCAAATCGCTTTATAACTGTTGAGCAGGAGGTCCGTTCCTCTAATGACATGGCATGGACATCATCCCATTTCCAGTTTAGTTTTGCCAGCCAGCTTCTCCCCAGCAGTGCTGGGGGGTCTCCGGGGACAATGCACAGGGGAAGTCAGTTCACTGTCCCTTTGTGTGTGACAGAGAGCATGGCGATGCCGAGGACTGGTACGATTTCTTTGGTATAGGTCCTTAGTGTGGTGTCGACCCTTGTGAATTTTGGTCTGTCTCTTTTATGTGGCCACACTTGTTCAAATTGTTGAGCGCCCATGAGAGATTGACTCGCTCCCGTATCCAGCTCCATGTTGACAGATATCCCGCAGCTCCTACCACAGGACCCTCATCATTATAGAAGGCGTCCTGTTGTAGGAGCAGCGGCCATTGATCGTGTTGACCCGCTGTACACCGGTGTCCCGGTGTCCCCACCATCGTCTGGTCCGCTTTCCGACCCATCCAATTTATATACCAGCCGAGCTGCCGTTTGCGGATCCAACAAGGACGTTCCATCGCTTGCGGCATTGGCTGCCCTCACGCACCTCGTTGGTCGCCAACGAGACCACCTCTGCTATCTTGGCCCATATCTTCTGGTTGGCCTTTGGGCTGGGCTTCCCACACCCTCCCTGTGTCAAATCACCCCAGCGTAACTCGATCTCCTGCAGGAGGGAGGCATTTGCCTCGTCCGAGAATCTCCTCACTCTTTTACGACCCCAATGTGCTCCTCTCCCTGTTCACTGCTCTCGCCAGCGTCAGTCTCCACAGCGTGCTGTGTCGCCTCCTCCTCTCCCTCCATTATCGGCACCAAATTCAGGTAAATATGTGGCTGGTAACAGATAATTTTTTTTTTACCAATTTGCTATAAAGCTCTAAACTCTCCCTCGTGCCTCCCAAAGCAGCCACATCACACCCACACATGCCTTCACTCCCTCTCAGCTCCCTCTCTCTCTATCTCCTCTTATACGCATGTCATGATGACCCTTGACCTCTTGAACTGCGGGAATCGAGCGTTGCCATGCCATTGCTAAGGACGGCGACACTTTACGGCAGAAGGTCAGAGAGATGTAATGCTAACGCCCATTTCATATCGTTGTGGTAACGCCCAATTTAAAAAATGGAGACTAGGGGCTTTGAGAATGGGCGACAAGCTGGTTATTTGAAAACTCATTTTTACCACCAACACCGGAAATAATGCCCATTTTTTGGCGATCTGCACAAAAGTGTAAAATCTAGCCCATGGTCTTTAAAAAAAAATCACCTTTTTTAATTGGTTCTCATGGTCAAAAAACCATTGTCACTCAGACCCAAGGCCGAATCTTGGCCACTCCTGCCTTTAGTAATTTTCCATCAGCCCTATTTTGTCCATGTAATACATTTGTTTACCTCACTGGAATTCACCTACAAGCAGTACCTGGTTTGCTCCCAAGGGCCCATTTCAAACTGTCTCTCTAGTCTTGGATGGTGCCCAGACTATCTCACTTTAATCTATCAGATGGGTACCTTAACTCCAATGATTTGCCTTATTTTCTGTTTCTTCACACTAACTATAGTTCAATTATATTTGTAATTAATTTTGTTAAATGAACTCTAGAAACATAGAAACACAGAAAATAGGTGCAGGAGTGTCGAGAGAGGCGGGAGTCGGTGAGAGGCAGCGGCCTATAAAGGCTCAGCAGTCGGGCAGTCCGGGGATTGTCGAGAGAGGCGGGAGTCAGCGACAGGCAGCGGCCTATAAAGGCTCAGCAGTCGGGCAGTCCGGGGATTGTCGAGAGAGGCGGGAGTCAGCGACAGGCAGCGGCCTATAAAGGCTCAGCAGTCGGGCAGTCCGGGGAGCGTCGAGAGAGGCGAGGCTTGTACAGCTCCAGCTGGGAGAGAAAGCAAAAAAGAAGTAGAAAGAAATCAAAAGGTGACGTCACAGCCAAGGGGGTAAGTGATTGGCTGGTGATTGGTGAATAGCTTTTCTTTTTCTTTCTTTTTTATATAAGTCAGTAACTTTTAACATTGTTATTGCCAATTTAAGTGTATCTAAGGGTTAAGTCATGGTAGGGGAGCTCGGTCACGTAATATGCTCCTCCTGTACCATGTGGGAACTCAGGGACACTTCCGGTGTCCCTGACGACTACATCTGCAGGAAGTGTATCCGCCTCCAGCTCCTGACGGACCGCGTTGCGGAATTGGAGCTGAGGGTGGATTCACTCTGGGGCATCCACGATGCTGAGAATGACGTGAGTAGCACGTGTAGCGAGTTGGTCTTACCGCAGGAGAAGGGTCCACAGCCAGCTAGGGAATGGAAGACCAGCAGGAAGAGTAGTGCAAGGAAGGTAGTGCAGGGGTCCCCTGTGGTCATCCCCCTGCAAAACAGATACACCGCTTTGATTACTGTTGAGGGGGATGACTCATCAGGGGAGGGCAGCAGCAGCCACGTTCATGGCACCATGGCTGGCTCTGTTGCACAGGAGGGCAGGAAAAAGAGTGGGAGAGCGATAGTGAAAGGGGATTCAATTGTAAGGGGAATAGATAGGCATTTCTGCGGCTGCAACCGAGACTCCAGGATGGTATGTTGCCTCCCTGGTGCAAGGGTCAAGGATGTCTCGGAGCAGGTGCAGGACATTCGAAAAAGGGAGGGAGAACAGCCAGTTGTCATGGTGCACATTGGTACCAACGACATAGGTAAAAAAAGGGATGAGGTCCTACGAAACGAATGTAAGGAGCTAGGAGCTAAATTAAAATGTAGGACCTCAAAAGTAGTAATCTCGGGATTGCTACCAGCGCCACGTGCTAGTCAGAGTAGGAATCGCAGGATAGCGCAGATGAATACGTGGCTTGAGCAGTGGTGCAGCAGGGAGGGATTCAAATTCCTGGGGCATTGGAACCGGTTCTGGGGGAGGTGGGACCAGTACAAACTGGACGGTCTGCACCTGGGCAGGACCGGAACCAATGTCCGAGGGGTAGTGTTTGCTAGTGCTGTTGGGGAGGAGTTAAACTAATATGGCAGGGGGATGGGAACCAATGCAGGGAGACAGAGGGAAACAAAAAGGAGGCGAACGCAGAGGACAGAAAGGAGATGAGGAAAAGTGGAGGGCAGAGAAACTCAAGGCAAAGAACAAAAAGGGCCACTGTACAGCAAAATTCTAAAAGGACAAAGGGTGTTAAAAAAACAAGCCTGAAGGCTTTGTGTCTTAATGCAAGGAGTATGCATAATAAGGTGGATGAATTAACTGTGCAAATAGGTGTTAACAAATATGATGTGATTGGGATCACAGAGACGTGGCTCCAAGATGATCAGGTCTGGGAACTCAACATTCAGGAAGGATAGAATAAAAGGAAAAGGTGGTGGGGTAGCATTGCTGGTTAAGGAGGAGATTAATGCAATAGTTAGGAAGGACATTAGCTTGGATGATGTGGAATCGATATGGGTAGAGCTGCAGAACACCAAAGGGCAAAAAGCATTAGTGGGAGTTGTGTACAGACCTCTAAACAGTAGTAGTGATGTTGGGGAGGGCATCAAACAGGAAATTAGGGGTGCATGCAATAAAGGTGCAGCAGTTATAATGGGTGACTTTAATATGCATATAGATTGGGCTATCCAAACTGGAAGCAATACGGTGGAGGAGGATTTCCTGGAGTGCATAAGGGATGGTTTTCTAGACCAATATGTCGAGGAATCAACTAGGGGGGAGGCCATCTTAGACTGGGTATTGTGTAATGAGAGAGGATTAATTAGCAATCTCGTTGTGCGAGGCCCCTTGGGGAGGAGTGATCATAATATGGTGGAATTCTGCATTAGGATGGAGAATGAAACAGTTAATTCAGAGACCATGGTCCAGAACTTAAAGAAGGGTAACTTTGAAGGTATGAGGCATGAATTGGCTAGGATAGATTGGCGAATGATACTTAAGGGGTTGACTATGGATGGGCAATGGCAGACATTTAGAGACTGCATGGATGAACTATAACAATTGTACATTCCTGTCTGGCGTAAAAATAAAAAAGGGAAGGTGGCTCAACCGTGGCTATCAAGGGAAATCAGGGATAGTATTAAAGCCAAGGAAGTGGCATACAAATTGGCCAGAAATAGCAGCGAACCCGGGGACTGGGAGAAATTTAGAACTCAGCAGAGGAGGACAAAGGGTTTGATTAGGGCAGGGAAAATGGAGTACGAGAAGAAGCTTGCAGGGAACATTAAGACGGATTGCAAAAGTTTCTACAGATATGTAAAGAGAAAAAGGTTAGTAAAGACAAACGTAGGTCCCCTGCAGTCAGAATCAGGGGTAGTCATAACGGGGAACAAAGAAATGGCAGAACAATTGAACAAGTACTTTGGTTCGGTATTCACTAAGGAGGACACAAACAACCTTCCGGATATAAAAGGGGTCAGAGGGTCTAGTAAGGAGGAGGAACTGAGGGAAATCCTTATTCGTTGGGAAATTGTATTGGGGAAATTGATGGGATTGAAGGCCGATAAATCCCCAGGGCCTGATGGACTGCATCCCAGAGTACTTAAGGAGGTGGCCTTGGAAATAGCGGATGCATTGACAGTCATTTTCCAACATTCCATAGATTCTGGATCAGTTCCTATCGAGTGGAGGGTAGCCAATGTAACCCCACTTTTTAAAAAAGGAGGGAGAGAGAAAACAGGGAATTATAGACCGGTCAGCCTGACATCGGTAGTGAGTAAAATGATGGAATCAATTATTAAGGATGTCATAGCAGCGCATTTGGAAAGAGGTGACATGATAGGTCCAAGTCAGCATGGATTTGTGAAAGGAAAATCATGCTTGACAAATCTTCTGGAATTTTTTGAGGATGTTTCCAGTAGAGTGGACAAGGGAGAACCAGTTGATGTGGTATATTTGGACTTTCAGAAGGCTTTCGACAAGGTCCCACACAAGAGATTAATGTGCAAAGTTAAAGCACATGGGATTTGGGGTAGTGTGTTGACGTGGATTGAGAACTGGTTGTCAGACAGGAAGCAAAGAGTAGGAGTAAATGGGTACTTTTCAGAATGGCAGGCAGTGACTAGTGGGGTAGCGCAAGGTTCTGTGCTGGGGCCCCAGCTGTTTACATTGTACATTAATGATTTAGACGAGGAGTTTAAATATAGTATCTCCAAATTTGCGGATGACACTAAGTTGGGTGGCAGTGTGAGCTGCGAGGAGGATGCTATGAGGCTGCAGAGTGACTTGGATAGGTTAGGTGAGTGGGCAAATGCATGGCAGATGAAGTATAATGTGGATAAATGTGAGGTTATCCACTTTGGTGGTAAAAACAGAGAGACAGACTATTATCTGAATGGTGACAGATTAGGAAAAGGGGAGGTGCAACAAGACCTTGGTGTCATGGTACATCAGTCATTGAAGGTTGGCAGGCAGGTACAGCAGGCGGTTAAGAAAGCAAATGGCATGTTGGCCTTCATAGCGAGGGGATTTGAGTACAGGGGCAGGGAGGTGTTGCTACAGTTGTACAGGGCCTTGGTGAGGCCACGCCTGGTTTATTGCGTACAGTTTTGGTCTCCTAACTTGAGGAAGGATATTCTTGCTATTGAGGGAGTGCAGCGAAAGTTCACCAGACTGATTCCCGGGATGGCGGGACTGACCTATCAAGTAAGACTGGATCAAATGGGCTTGTATTCACTGGAGTTCAGAAGAATGAGAGGGGACCTCGTAGTAACGTTTAAAATTCTGACAGATTTAGACAGGTTAGATGCAGGAAGAATGTTCCCAATGTTGGGGAAGTCCAGAACCAGGGGTCACAGTCTAAGGATAAGGGGTAAGCCATTTAGGACCGAGATGAGGAGAAACGTCTTCACCCAGAGAGTGGTGAACCTGTGGAATTCTTTACCACAGAAAGTTGTTGAGGCCAATTCACTAAATATATTCAAAAAGGAGTTCGATGAAGTCCTTTCTACTAGGGGGATCAAGGGGTATGGCGAGAAAGCAGGAATGGGGTACTGAAGTTGCATGTTCAGCCATGAACTCATTGAATGGCGGTGCAGGCTAGAAGGGCCGAATGGCCTACTCCTGCACCTATTTTCTATGTTTCTATGTTTCTATTCGGCCCTTCGAGCCTGCACCACCATTCAATATGATCATGGCTGATCATGCAACCTTAGTACCCCACCCCTGACTTCTCTCCATACCCCCTGATCCCTTTAGCCGTAAGGGCCACATCTAACTCCCTTTTGATTATGTCCAACGAACTGGACTCAACAACTTTCTGTGGCAGAGAATGCCACAGTTTCACAACTCTCTGGGTGAAAAAGTTTCTCCTCATCTCGGTCCTATATGGCTTACCTCTTTAGACTGTGACCCCTGGTTCTGGACTTCCCCAACATCGGGAACATTCTTCCTGCATCTCACCTGTCCAGTCTCGTCAGAATTTTATAAGTTTCTCTGAGATCCCCTCTCATTCTTCTAAATTCCAGTGAGTATAAGCCTAGCTGATCCAGTCTTTCCTCATATGTCCTCATAACTTCTACTCTGCATTTTATTTAATAATTTGACCTTCACCAGCAGCCTGTGACTGCTTGTTATCTGAGCCTAGTCAAAACTGAGTTCTGCGTGCATACAAGCACCTTCTAACATTCCCATGCCCACAGAGAATCATGAGTAAGATTAGTTTGGTCAATGACTATAAATTGAATATATATATGAATCTCTAATGCCAGTCTTTCTTACAGCACCTTTAACATCGTAAAATGTCCCAAGGCACTTCACAGCAGTGTTATAAGACAAAACAGAGAAGTTTGATACCGAGCCACATAAGAAGAAATTATGGCAGATGACCAAAAGCTTGGTCAAAGAGGTAGGTATTTTTATGTCTGCATGTAAACCTTACCAAAATGTAAGACTTGCCACGAGGGGATACACCTGTGGGAGACCAAAGGGTCACCAGTGCACCCTGGGGCAAGCAGCTATAAAAAGTGATTCACCATGCTGCTTCTCCACTCTGGAGTCTGAATAAAGAGACCAAGGTCACAACAGTTTGAGCTTGCGATATATTCCTGTGGATTTATTCTGAACATAACAAATTGGCGACAAGTAACGGATCACGAACTTGCACGTGGCAATGGCTGCCATTGGTATTCTTGAGAGATTTGTTGAGGGTGATGATTGGGAAGCCTTCGTTGAGCACCTCGGCCAGTACTTTGTGGCCAACGAATTGGACACAGCTGAAACAGAGATCAAGCGCAGGGCGATTCTCCTCACCGTATGTGGGTCATCATTATATGGCCTCCTTAAAAATTTACTGGCACCGGTCAAATCAACGGACAAATCTTACGCAGAGCTACATACATTGGCTAAGGAACACCTCAAGCCAAAGGAGAGCATCCTGATGGCCAGGTACCGCTTTTATAGGCAATGTCACTCCGAGGGCCAGAACATTGTGAGTTTTGTCGCCTGACCTAAGGGCAGTGTGACTTTGCAGGATCCTGGGGGAAATGTTGCGGGACTTTTTCATGCTTGGAATTGGCCACGAGGTCATCCTTCGCAAACTGGTGTCTGCCAAATCCCTAGATCTGAGCAAGGCCATCACGATAGCCCAAGCCTTCATATCCACGAGCGATAACACGAAACAGATATCTTCACAGAGTGGATGCTCACCGGCAAGCACCGTGCACAAAATAATGTTTTCAGCAGGCAGAACGGCACAGAGCAGGGCCCACACAATTGCAGAGGCCAGACCTAGGCCTAGAGTGACTCAGATTCCGCCGTGGGACGTGAATGCGTATCCATTTGCACCATGTTGGCACTGCGGAGGTAGCCATAGAGCTCATCAATGTCGATTCAAGCCCTATGTGTCCAAGGGCTGTGGAACAAAGGGGGCATCTCGAGTGAATGTGCAAATGACCTCTGACTCACCATGTGGCAGAGTCAGGAGAGGACGAGGATCACGATGAACGAGCAGGAGAGGCAACTGAACCTGAGGATGAAGAGGAAGTATATGGGATACACACATTCACCACCAAAAGCCCTCCGATAATGATAAAAGTTGAACTTAACAGCACTCCAGTCTCCATGGAACTAGACACGGGGGCGAGTCAATCAGTTATGAGCCAGAAGGCATTTGGAGGCTGTGGAGCGACAAAGCATAGCGACCCAAGCTGATTCCGATTCAGGCAAAGCTGCGCACCTATACCAAGGAACTGATACCAGTTATTGGTAGTGCAGACATAAGAGTATTCCATGAGGGAGCAGTGCACGATTTACCACTGTGGATTGTTTCAGGTAATGTGCCAACGTGGCTTGGCAGGAGGTGGATGGGGAAGATTCGATGGAACTGGGAAGACCTCTGCGCACCTTCTCCGGCGAACGAGATCTCCCCTTTTCAAAGGCGGAGCAAACTCCCACTTTCAGCTGAACCAGGCATCGAAGTGCAGATCCATTTGTAGATCCCCGAGGCACAGGCCACTTATCACAACCACGAGGAGGTAAAGTTCAACCGAGCAGAGGTACAGGTGCGGTACCTACCACCCGAAGCCGACGACCCCTTCATGACGATGGAAGAGGCTCCAGGTCGACCATGCGAAGTGGGACTCTGGCCGAAATGATCCGAATGCGTCTTCCCGTCGCCAGAGGCAAAATACCTGGGGAGGAAGATCAAGGCAATCGGCATCATGGACATGGACGAGAGGGCACCCAGACCATGGGACGAGAAGGCGTCCAGACCACGGGACGAGAGAGCATCCAGACCACAGGACGAGAAAGTGTCCAGAACACGGAACAAGAGAGCTTCCAGACCACAGGAGGTCGCCACAACGGAATGGAGGAATGCGTCGCCCAGCAAGGAAGACAACTGGATTTGGGGCAAAGGTAAAGGGGTGGCCACTGTGAAGGCAAGGAACCCACTACGCTCCAATAAATTGTATGCACTATGTAACCCTTGTGAGCGGGTTTTCACGGCCAATGATGTACCATTATATGGGGTTGGGGGTACCGTAGAACAAGCCAAAGTAGCGGGCGAACACCAACCAGTCGTATATGTATCTGATAAAGTATTTGCAACAAGTGATGTGTTATCACACGGGGTCCGGTGTGTTGTTCAGCAAGCCAAAGTAGCGGGTGAACCCCGTTGTATATCTATCTAACAAAGTATTCATAGCAAGTGAGATGTTGCCACACGGGGTCGGGAGTGTTGTGCAACAAGCAAAAGTAGCGGGTGAGCCCCAAACAATTGAACATGTATCCAATAAGTTAAACAAAGCAGCAGCCTGTACTCATGGGACTATAGAGACGTACCAAAAAATGTCCCAATATGTGCTCAAGTCAGACAAGCTGCTCATCCAACAAGCTTGGGAGAACAGAGGCACCATTATCGATGCGTTGTTTCGAGGAGGTCTAATACTGTCTGTGCACTGTAAAATGTTCCGCCACGGGCCAGGCACTGAGAACTAATGCCCTCAGTTGGCTACCGTTGCCCACCCCCGAGGTGGAAATGGCACAGCCTGCAGACCCACTCGCGGTCGTGGAAGTGTTTGAAAGCGAGGGGTCAACTGTAACGGCCCCCCGGCTTAGGAACTGGGCCAGCCAGGATCCCACGTTAACGCCTGCCAAAGGTGAACTGCTAGGCGTGATGTGGCAACCTATCCGTCGCAGAGACAAAAGACCCATCCCTACGTTGCAAAGTAAGGCAGGATGGCTACACACAGTCAGTGGTGCGGGGCCCCCATACTATGGCCCAGGATCCATGGGGACCACTAGGCCTCCCGCCACTACCAAAAGTCTCGAGGCCATTGTGGCCATCCTGGGCTTGCCAGACCTCAGGGTGAGCGACAATACCCCCGAGCAGGCAGCCCAAATCACTAAACCTAGTACCACAAGTGTCACAGTAGACTCCCTACAGACCCAGCTATCCTGGGTGCTATGCAGTCACCAGACGGAATCACTCAGAACCGAGCCTTCCGTAGGCTATCAGCAGAGAATGCACCATAATTGCACGGCCCCTCCACGCGACATCAGAATAAGTGATGTAGACCATGTTCAGGACCCCAGTTGGGCCGTTAGCACTGCATTAGCCAAGGCGGGGAATGGAGTGTATGTGATGAAAATGGAGCGTTTAATTGTGAAACCATGTACCGGGCTAAAGAGCAAAGCATTTGGACAAGACCAAACTGCGAACCACAGATAACCAGGAACCACCGTGAAAGGACTTGGTCCCCAGCAACCCACCAACACGATCAGCCTCGCCTTCGACCATGAGGATAAACCCACCACGTCAGGACTTCAACCCAGGCGATTGACCCGGGGACGTAGGGCGCCAGATCACCTCAACTTACAAATAACTTGCACATAATACTTTGGGGGGGAGTGATGTTATGTATGTATGTAAACCTTACCAAAATATAAGCCTTGCCACTAGGGGGCACACCTGTGGGAGATCTGAGGGTCACCTGTGCACTCTGGGGCAAGCACGTATAAAAGGTGATTCACCATGCTGCTTCTCCACCCTGGAGTCTGAATAAAGAGACCAAGGTCACAACAGTTTGAGCTTGCAATATAGTCCTGTGTATTTATTCTGAACATAACAGATATGAAGGAGCGTCTTAAAGGAAGAAAGAGAGGTAGAGAGGCACAGAGGTTTAGGGAGTGAGTTCCAGAACTCAGGGTCCAAGCAGCTGAAGGCACAGCCATCGATGGTTGAGCGATTATAATGAGGGATGCTCAAGAGGGCAGAATGTGAGGAGCGCAGACATCTCGTGGGGTTGTAAGGTTGAAAGAGATTACAGAGATAGGGACAGGCAAGGCCATGGAGGGATTTGTAAGCAAGGATGAGAATTTTGAAATCGAGGCGTTGCTTAACGGGGAGCCAATGTAGGTCAGTGAGCATAGGGGTGATCGGGACTTGCTGCGAGTTAAGACACCGGCTGCCTAATTTTGGATGATGTCAAGTTTACGTAGGATAGAATGTGGGAGGCCAGCCAGGAGTGCGTTGGAGTAGTCAAGTTTAGAGATAACAAAGGCATGGATGAGGGTTTCAGCAGAAGATCAGCAGAGGCAGGGGTGGAGACAGGCAATGTTACGGAGGTGGAAATAGGGGGCTTTATTGATGTCGCGGATATATGGCCTGTAATGTCTGTAAGCTTGTAATGTTTGTAGCTCCACACTGTGGATGTAGACGCATTGTGTACTGCAACTACAGAGTTAATAATTAAACAGAAGCAGCAGGTTCGGGAGACTTCCGAGAGCTGCCTGCCATATTAGAAAGCTATGTGTGTGCTTGTGCTCTGTGAATATATCACATTTGACGGCGAGATGGGATTTTTCGGATGATTTAAAGCTGAAATTTTGTTGGTGAAAGATTCAGCCAGCCGACACAGAGACTTTGGAAACTTCTCTGTCTTTGGAAAAAGCTACAAAATCCGAGGTAAAAAACAAGCACACTGTCTGCACTGCAGAGACAAAATGGCAGCACCCATAGCAGTAATGGGACACTTAGGTGAATGTAAACGCAACCAGGAAAGGTTTAAGGTTTTTGTGGATCGGCTAGAAATGTATTTCATTGCAAATAACATAATCGAAGTTCCACAGGATGCAGATCAGAACCGGGCTGTGTTGGAATGGAAACGAGCTATCTTCTTATCTGCAGCTGGACCTGAATTGTATGAAATGCTGATAAATCTGCTTGTGCCTGACAAGCCAAAGGACACAACGCTTAAAGAGATTTTAATGAAGCTGGAGAAGCACTATAACCCCAAACTGTTCAAAATTGCTGAAAGCTATTGTTTTAGTATACTAAATCAAAAGACTGATGATAGTATCAGTTATTACATTGCAGCATTAAAAAAACCTATCTATTCACTGTAATTTTGGAAACTTTCAAAACCGAGCATTAAGGGATCATTTTGTTTGTGGGGTGAAAAATGATGCGATCAAAAGAAAGTTATTGGCAACGGATGACTTGACTTTTGAGCTTGCTTGTCAGACAGCGAGGTCGATGGGCATGGCCGATCAATATTCCCGAGAATTTCGTAATAATTACGGTCGTCAGTCAACCGAGGTAAATCGCCTGCAGATTCAAAGTAAAAGGCGGCAGGGGCCCAAAGTCTCAGAAACTGGAAATTTGAACAGAGCGTCGAAGTCGTGCTATAGGTGCCTGGGATAACACATTGCTCAAAGTTGTCCAGATGTGAAGGCAGAGTGTTTCTTCTGCAGAAAGACTGGGCATCTTGCAAAGGCATGCCGACTGAAGGGTAAACCAGCTTTCAAAGCTATGAGTAGAAATCCGCAGAGATTACATAGCATGGAAGAACAACAACAGGATGAGGAGAGCACGAGGTTAATCGACAGCGATTCGGAAAGTATCAAAATCCATATAGATGTTGCGGGATTCAAGATACCAATGGAAATCGACAGGGGTGCATCTGTGAATGTAGTACCGAAGTCGCTATACCTCGACAAATTGCATGAGTTCCCATTGGAGAAATCCCAAGGTGGAGCTGCGAGGCTACTCGGGAGAGAAAATTCCTGTGGTAGGTTGCATCACTGTACCAGTGAAATACCGGTGAAGTACCGGATCAATTCCAGAACTTGCCTCTAATAGTAGTGAAAGGAGACAAGCCTGCGTTACTAGGAAGAAATTGGTTGAGATCACTGAAGCTGGATTGGAGTGAGATTTTCCATGTGGAAGTGAGATTTGCATCAATGGATGAGGTTATCAAGAAGTATTCGAAGGTGTTCTGTGAAATGGGCAGTCCGATCCAAGGCTTCAAGGTGAGTGTCAGGGTACAGAAGAACGCTAGATCGGTTTACTACAAGCCATGTTCCATACCATATGCACTCAAGGAGGAAGTTGAGCAAGAACTCAAAAGACTAGAGACTGAGAACATTATTTGTAAGATAGATTGATGTAATTGGGCTGCACCCATTGTTGTTGCACCTAAGTCAGATGGTAAGGTAAGATTGTGTGGTGATTATAAAGTAACCGTAAACCAGGTTCTAGAGGGTAATGTCCCCAATACATTGCCACATATAGAAGATTTGTTCACAACACTGACAGGTGGTCAGATTTTCTCAAAACTGGATCTTACAAATGCTTACTTACAACTTGAACTAGATGAGGAGTCCAAGTCATGTTTGACTATAAATACTCATCTAGGCCTACATCAATTTAATAGGCTACCGTTTGGAGTGTCTTCCGCCCCTGCCATATTCCAAGGGGTGAGAAACCAGATTTTGTAAGGTATTGAAGGGGTAGTATGTTATTTGGATGACATACTAATTTCAGCACCAAATAGGCAAATTCATAACAACATATTGAATGAAGTCCTCAAACGGCTAGAGAAGTACAGATTGCGAATGTCTGCTCGTAAGTGTGAGTTATTTCAAAATTCAGTGGAATACTTAGGGTACAGAGTAGACAAAGATGGTTTACATCCAACCATGGGAAAGCTGGATGCAATCAGAAATGCACCCACTCCCAGGAATGCCACTGAATTTCGATCATTCTTGGGTCTTTTGAACTATTATGAGAAGATCCTACCAAATTTGGCTACAGTATTACATCCACTGAATGAACTATTGAAAAAACAGGTCCATTGGAAGTGATCAAAAGAATGCGATACAGCATTCAAGGAGTGTAAAAGCAAATTGGTAGAGAGCACCATGTTAGTTCACTATGACATATCTAAGGAGATCAAGCTAGCATGTGATGCCTCTCCGTATGGAGTTGGCGCAGTAATCTCTCATGTATCATGTAGTGGGTAGGAGAGACCAATTGCTTTTGCTTCACGCACTCTCAGTGCCAGTGAGAGTAATTATGTGCAAATTGAAAGGGAAGCTTAGGCATTAATTTTTGGGGTCAAGAAGTTCTACAAATACTTGTATGCTTGTAAGTTTACCATCGTTATGGACCATAAGCCCCTAACAGCAATCCTCCATCCAAAGTCCCCAGTTCCAACATTAGCTGCAGCCCGAATGCAGAGATGGGCTTTGATTTTGTCAGCATATACATATGATATAGAATACAGACGATCAGTTGAACACAGTAATGCTGATGCAATGTCTAGATTGCCTTTCCATCACAAGTTACACCGGATAGGGAAGAAGTGTTTTATTTTTCATACATTGATGAACTGCCAGTTACAGCTGAAGAGACTGGTAGAGGAACCAAATGTGACCCAGTGATGTCAAAACTGTACGATTAAATTGCAAATGGATGGCCAAACCAGGCAACAGACAAAGATATTCTTCATTCGTAGGAATGAATTATCAGTCGATAAATATTGTATCATGTGGGGTGCAAGAGTGATTATACCAAATAAATTCAGGTCCAAAATATTAGGAGATCCCCATGACCAGCACCTGGGAATGTGCTTGACAAAAGTTTTGCACGCAGTTACTTATGGTGGCCAGGTCTTGATAAAGATATAGAGTACATCGTGAGTCAGTGTACGACATGTTAATCGGTAAACAAGCAACCACCACCAGTAGCATTACAGCCATGGAAATGGCCTCCCAGGGTGTGGCAAAGGCTACATATTGATTTTGCTGAGTTAGAAGGACAACAATTGTTCATTGTGATTGATAGCCATTCGAAATGGGTTGAGTGTTTCCAATGTGGAAAATAACAACAAGTAAAACATTGGACATTTTGCAAAGTTTATTTTCTTCATTTGGCCTCCCAGAAGAAATTGTTTCGGACAATTTCATTCAAAAGAATTTGCACAGTTCACGAGCAAAAATGGTGTGAAACATACCAAGGTTCCACCATACCACCTTGCCTCGAATGTTGCAGCAGAGCGCTCTGTACAAATTGTAAAACGTGCCCTCATAAAACAAATGTTAGATCCAAATCCAAAGAAATGACAGTTGTCATTGGATCACAAATTGGCTAATTTTCTAATTACATATCGTAATACTCCTCACAAAATTACTGGTAGAACACCAGCAGAGTTGTTTCTCAAACGACAGCCGCGAACCTGATTCTCATTGTTAAAACCAAATTTGGCACAGTCCGTAGAAGAGACACAATTAAGACAGAAAGAGAATCATGATAGAGGTAGAGTAAAAGAGAGAAGTGTGAAATTAAACCAGAAGGTGAGAGTGAAGAACCATCACCATAAATGGTTAAAGTGGTTACCAGGAAGAGTGGTGAAGATATGTGGTCCTCGCACATATTTGGTCAAGATGTTTGATAACGGACAGGTTAGCTTTGTTCATATTGATCATATTTTACCTACATGCATGGAGGTAGTTGAAGGTGGGAATGATTCAATTATTTCTGACTCATCAGATAGTTTTGATACACCAGTAGCATATCCTACATCCAATGTACTGGAAACAAATCCAAGAGAAAGTCAGAATGTAAGTCTGAGTCCGAGTCAGGCAGACAAACAGTCTGAAGTAAGAGAGAGTTCAAATAAAAATCAAGGAAATTCCGTGGAGGAAAACATTCCTCAGGATGAGCCTCGAATGAGTGTAAATTCGACACCATGTTTGGAAGGTTCTGTTTGAGGGCGAAGGTATCCTCTTCGAAACAGAAAACAAGTGGTTGAGTTAAATTTGTAAATATGGAAAAAAATAAGTCCATATCCTGTGTCATGTATAAACATGCAAGTTATGTATGATGTTGTTATAATAACTTCTTCATTTAGGAGGGAGAAGTGTAAGGTCTGTAAGCTTGTAATGTGTGTAGCTCCACACTGTGGATGTGGACATATTGTGTACTGCAACTACAGAGTTAATAATTAAACAGAAGCAGCAGATTCCGGAAACTTCCGAGAGCTGCCTGCCATGTTAGAAACCTATGTGTGCTTGTGCTCTATGACTATATTACATGGCCAGAAGCTCATTTCAGGGTCAAATATGATGCCTAGGTACGAACAGTCTGGTTTAGCCTCAGATAGATGCTAGGGCGAGGGATGGAGTCAGTGGCTAGGGAACACAGTTTGTGGCAGGGACCGAAAACAATGGCTTCAGTCTTCCAAATATTTAAGTGGAGAAAATTTCTTCTCATCCAGTCTGACAATTTAGAGGCCATGGAGGGCTCGAGAGAAGTTGTGGAGAGGTAGATCTGCGTGTCATCAGCGTACGTGTGGAAACGAACTGTTTTTGGATGATATCGCCAAGGGGCAGCATATAGATGAGAAATAGGAGGGGGGCCAAAAGGAAAGTGGTCAGCAGTTTAGTGGGAATTGGGTCAAGGGAGCAGGAAATGGGTCTCATGGAGAAGATGAGCATGGAGAGGTCAAGAGGAGAGATCAGAGAGAAACTAGAGAAAGATGTGAATTTAGGTCTAGGGCAGGGGGGGAGCCTCAGAGAAAGGTGAGCCCGGTGGGCTAAGGGAAGAAAGATCATTCGCAGGGGCAGCTCAATCTTTGAGACAAAGAAGTCCATGAGCTCCTCACACTTGTTGTTGGAGGTGAGTGTGGTGGAGACAGGAGAGGAGTTTAAGAAGATGGTCAGCAGGCGAGAATAGTGGCCGGGTATTATCTTTGCATTCCAGAATGATCCTGGAATAGTGCACAGTTATTGCAGGTAAGAGAAGGACCCGAAATATAGCCTGAAAATGGGCAGTGTCATGGCCCAGCACTATTTAGCTGCGCCAGGTCAAACTGTTCGAGTTGCACACAAAATTCATGCTCAGTCATAGAAACATAGAAACATAGAAAATAGGTGCAGGAGTAGGCCATTCGGCCCTTCGAGCCTGCACCGCCATTCAATGAGTTCATGGCTGAACATGCAACTTCAGTACCCCATTCCTGCTTTCTCGCCATACCCCTTGATCCCCCTAATCATAAGGACTACATCTAACTCCTTCTTGAATATATTTAGTGAATTGGCCTCAACAACTTTCTGTGGTAGAGAATTCCACAGGTTCACCACTCACTGAGTGAAGATGACACAAAGATTAGTGGAAAAGCGGGTTGTGTAGAGGACACAGAGAGGCTGCAAAGAGATTTAGATAGGTTAAGCGAATGGGCTAAGGTTTGGCAGATGGAATACAATGTCAGAAAGTGTGAGGTCATCCACCTTGGGGAAAAAAACAGTAAAAGGGAATATTATTTGAATGGGGAGAAATTACAACATGCTGCGGTGCAGAGGGACCTGGGGGTCCTTGTGCATGAATCCCAAAAAGTTAGTTTGCAGATGCAGCAGATAATCAGGAAGGCAAATGGAATGTTGGCCTTCATTGCGAGAGGGATGGAGTACAAAAGCAGGTAGGTCCTGCTGCAACTGTACAGGGTATTGGTGGGGCCACACCTGGAGTACTGCGTGCAGTTTTGGTCACCTTACTTAAGGAAGGATATACTGGCTTTGGCGGGGGTACAGTGATGATTCACTAGGCTGATTCCGGAGTTGAGGGGGTTACCTTATGATGATAGATTGAGTAGACTGGGTCTTTACTCGTTGGAGTTCAGAAGGATGAGGGGTGATCTTATAGAAACATTTAAAATAATGAAAGGGATAGACAAGATAGAGGCAGAGAGGTTGTTTCCACTGGTCGGGGAGACTAGAACTCGGGGGCACAGCCTCAAAATACAGGGGAGCCAATTTAAAACCAGTTGAGAAGGAATTTCTTCTCCCAGAGGGTTGTGAATCTGTGGAATTCTCTGCCCAAGGAAGCAGTTGAGGCTAGCTTATTAAATGTATTCAAGTCACAGATAGATAGATTTTTAACCAATAAGGGAATTAAGGGTTATGGGGAGTGGGCGAGTAAGTGGAGCTAAGTCCACGGCCAGATCAGCCATGATCTTGTTGAATGGCGGAGCAGGCTCGAGGGGCTAGATGGCCTACTCCTGTTCCTAATTCTTATGTTCTTATGTTCTTATGTTCTTATGCTTTAACTTTGCACATCAATCTCTTGTGTGGGACCTTGTCGAAAGCCTTTTGGTGGTCCAAATACACCACATCAACTGGTTCTCCCTTGTCCACTCTGCTGGAAACATCCTCAAAAAATTCCAAAAGATTTGTCAAGCATGATTTCCCTTTCACAAATCCATGCTGACTTGGACCTATCATGTCACCTCTTTCCAAATGCGCTGCTATGACATCTTTAATAATTGATTCTATCATTTTACCCACTACCGATGTCAGGCTGACCGGTCTATAATTCCCTGTTTTCTCTCTCCCTCCTTTTTTAAAAAGTGGGGTTATATTGGCTACCCTCCACTCCATAGGAACTGATCCAGAATCTATGGAATGTTGGAAAATGACTGTCAATGCATCCGCTATTTCCAAGGCCATCTCCTTAAATACTCTGGGATGCAGACCATCAGGCCCTGGGAATTTATCGGCCTTCAATCCCATCAATTTCCCCAACACAATTTCCCAACTAATAAGGATTTCCCTCAGTTCCTCCTTCTTACTAGACCCTCTGACCCTTTTTATATCCGGAAGGTTGTTTGTGTCCTCCTTAGTGAATACCGAACCAAAGTACTTGTTCAATTGGTCTGCCATTTCTTTGTTCCCAGGTATGACTTTCCCTGATTCTGACTGCAGGGGACCTACGTTTAACATGACGATAGTGCTGATCTCAGGGCTGTTCTTTGGCTTACTGTTCAACAGGTAGACCAATATTGGATGCAGTCTAATTCCGAGTCCAGATTGGCCTAAGCTTTATCCAATACTTAAAGGGGAGGTGCATTGATGCAGCAGCACCTCACTGTCATTCCACTTGGAACCCCACTTGCAAGCACAAGCAACTATGACGATGGCTGAGTGTCAGCAGAGGGACGGAGTAAGACACTTCCCAGATGTGTTTCAGGAGACACTGGTGGTGGCTGTGGAGAGGAGGTGGGCTGTCCTCTTCCCACAAGGTGGCAGGAAGCTATCGGCCCATACATGCAGAAGGCTGTTTCAGGAGATATCCGATTATGCGACAGCCACCAGCGTGGTCCCCAGCTCATTCATCCAAATGCCACAAGCAGTTTAATGATCTCACATGGCAGGTCAAGGTGAGTGAAGGCTTCAGCAAATGCCATATTCCACCATCTGCACCACAAGCCTTGCACACTGCTCAATGCGCCATACCTCCATCATTCACCTACCAACAATCTACTTTTCACCACTCAGGCCTCACAATCATAGCTTCACTTCACTCTCACAACCTTACCGCTGCTGCAACACTCACCCACATCTCACACCCTGACAGCTATTCAACTATGGCAGGCACATCACCCAATCACATTGCACCACACTTACTGACACACTTCCCTTTCTTTTGGAGACCAATCGTCAACAGCAGCGGCAGACAGGCTGTGGGAAAACTGCAATAAAGACCATGCGCCAACTGGAGGTGAGTGTGCGCGACATCATTGGAGGGGAAGTTATCGAAGCTGTGGCGATGGGCGAAGTTGAAGCCCTTGGGGACAATAACGGTATGCTCATCCGTAATCCTTCTTCTCACATCCTGCTTCTCTCTCATCCCACAATCTCTTTTCACTAACAAGCTGGTGATGCTTCACTCTCTCCCACCTTAATCCGACCTTCGTGCCTTTCTGCTTTCAGATAACCAAGAACAGGCAGCAGTGCATCCTGTCTCCGAGGCAATGTAAGAGAGCGAGGGGGGAGAAGAAAAAGATACAGCATCACTGCATCTATCACTCGCAGACACCAGCTCAGTAACGAGCACTGTACTTACTTTAGAGGTTAGTACAGGTGCAGCATCGAGAATCTCGAATTCCGGAATCCGGAATGTTCCGGAATCCGGACTCCAGACCAATCGGTGGCAGGGTCGTCTGGAATCCTCAAAATGTTCCGGAGTCCAGACCCGACAACCCTGCTGACCTCGGAGCCCCACCGCTGCCTGACCTTGGGCTTCGCCTCACCGTCGCTCGCCTCACTCTGCTCGCCTCACTGCTGCTGCCCTTACTTCGGGGCCTCTTCGCCAGCCGGCCCGACAACCTCCTTGGCAGGGCCCCACCCGGCAACATCCTCGGCGGAGGCTGCCCATCCAAACACCTCCTCGGTGGGGCCCCACAACAACAACATCCTCGGCGGGGCCGGTCCGCCTGACAACATCCTCGATGGGGGCCCGCCTGACGCTAACCGCTCCTCAGTGGGGCCCGCCCGACAACATCCTTGGCGGGGGCCCACCTGACAACATCGTCGGTGGAGACCCATCCGACAACATCCTCGGTGGGGCCCGCCCGAGAACATCCTTGGCGGAGGCCTGCCCGACAACATCCTTGGCGGGGGCCTGCCTGACAACATCCTTGGTGGGGGCCCACCCGACAACATCCTTGGTGGGGGCCCGCCCGACAACATCCTTGGTGGGGCTGACCCACCCGACGATGATCTGCTCAGCGGGGCCCACCTGACAACGACCTCCTTGGCGGGGCCCGTCCGACGACATCTTCCTCGCCGGGCCGAACGGCCCAAACAGCTTCTCGCCGAGAATCCCCCCCACTCCCCTTTCTGGAGTTCTGAAATCCGGAAATACCCGAACCTGGGCTGCACCTGTATAAGTAGCGGGATCTACGCAGGGTGAGGCACCGGCATGAGTGGGTTGCAGCAAGGACAGGGAGATAGGGTAGCTTGGGGGAAGCTCCACATAGTGCGAGTTCTGCTGCACACAACTCAGGTGAGGACCTCGATGGAGCGGCCTTCAGAAGAAGGGTGATGGACAAGCACACTGAATTGCTAGGTGCATTGGCAAATGTCAGAGAGCCTCTTCGCAATGTCAAGGAGCATGGAGGAGTCCACCTCCATCATTAGCTGGGGCTTTGCGCAGAGCTTGGAGCCCATGATTTCCAGGCTGGAAATATTGGAAAACATCAGGAGAAACCGTGTCAACCCAGACATGATGCTGTGTGTTCTGACGAAGGGTCGTCGACACGAAACGTTAACTTTGTTTTTCTCTCCACAGATGCTGCCTGACCTGCTGAGATTTCCAGCATTCTCTGTTTTTATTTCAGATTCCAGCAGCTGCAGTATTTTGCTTTTGTATGATGCTGCGGGTGATGGGCGATGTCACGGCTGCCGTTCCAGCACAGGTGGAAGCAACCCAATGTCTTAGTGTTGCAGCAGAAGCATAAACCAATGCCCTGTAGTCTCAGCTTACTGCCACATAAGATCAAACTGCTCTCATGCAGTCTCAGCTTGCTTCCACCCAAGCTCAGACTGCTGCCATCGTGGCTGGGTTTACCACTGTCGAAAGGGGCTTGCAGGGTGTTGCAGCAGGCCAGAAATCTGTCTTCCAACAGATTGCGAGGAATGCTGAGGCACCACCCCAGGGTAGTGGCTGTGGATCAGTGAAGCAGGACCCTGCTGTCCTCTCTCAGGATGACAGTATTCCTGTTCCCACCACTGCCACTTCACCATTGCCCTTGCTGCTGTCTGTCAGCCAGCCAGCCCGAGACTGCTGCCACCCATACCAAGGTGGTGCAGTCTACAGTCGAGCCTTCTAGGTCCACAGCAGGTTGAGGCCCCTCGAGCCTGCTCCGCCATTCAATAAGATCATGGCTGATCAGATCATGGACTCAGCTCTATTTCCCCGCCCGCTCCCCATAATCCCTTATCCCCTTATCGTTTAAGAAACTGTCTATTTCTGCCTTAAATTTATTCAATGTCCCAGCTTCCACAGCTCTCTGAGGCAGTGAATTCTATCGATTTACAACCCTCTGAGAGAAGAAATTTCTCCTCATCTCTGTTTTAAATGGGCGGCCCCTTATTCTATCATGCCCTCTAGTTCTAGTCTCCCCCATCAATGGAAACATCCTCTCTGGATCACCTTGTCAAGCCCCCTTTACGTTTCAATAAGATTACCTCTCATTCTTCTGAATTCCAATAAGTAGATGCCCAACCTACTCAAACTTTCCTCATAAGTCAACCCCCTCATCCCCGGGATCAACCTAGTGAACCTTCTCTGAACTGCCTCCAAAGCAAGTATATCCTTTCGTAAATATGGAAACCAAAACTGCATGCAGTATTCCAGGTGTGGCCTCACCAATACCTTATATACCTGTAGCAAGACTTCCCTGCTTTTATGCTCCATCCCCTTTGCAATAAGATTATATCCTGAATAAGCATTAGAAGCAGCACATTCTAACAAAAATATAGCCCTCACCTACATAAAATGGGCTACTTGAGAAGGACAGGTCAGCCTCACAGTGAGTGCAGCAGCTCGCATGAAATAGAACATTTTTAGGTAAGTTTGTGGTTTTATACGAGATCATGGAGCATCGTAGGATTCAAATTAAAACCCATTTCCATTGCTTCATCAGACTTTTGACCTTTTGCCTCATGGGGCCCTCATGACTTGAGCATAAAAACCTAGGCTGACTCCCGTGCAGCACTGAGAGAATGCTGCACTATTGGAGGTGCAGCATGGATGAGATGTTAAACTGAGGTCCCGCCTGCTCTCTCAGACGTACACGATCCCATGGCACTATTTTGAAGAAGAGCTGGGGAGTTATCTGCATGTCCTGGACAATATTTATCACTCAATCAACATCACTAAAACAGAATATCTGGTCATTATCACATTGCTGTTTTTGGGAGCTTGCTGTGCGCAATTTGATGCTGTGTTTCCTATATTACAACAGTGACTACACTTCAAAAGTACTTCATTGGCTGTAAAGCACTTTGGGATATCCTGAAAGGTCATGAAAGATGTAATATAAATGCAAGTCTTTCTTTCTTAATGAAAAAACTGGAAGTTATTGGAATACATGGGCAAATTTCACATTTTATACAGGATATGTACTGTAGCTCCAAGATCCATGAAAGAGTTGATAGGAAGCTCACTGAACCTGTTCCTCTCGATAAAGGAATGTGGCAGGTTGTCAAATGTTACACTTGTTATTTGATATCTTTGTCAATGATGTATGGAATGACATCATAAGATATGGCCTTGGGATGTCTTTACTGAAACTCTTAAAAGAATTACAATGCTACTTTTTACAGATGTTACTGTGCTCTACTCGCCAATGAGCAATGAACTAGCCAATGGGAAATGTAGTGGGTGTCCCCAAGTGTAGTATTATCGTCTTTCACAATTAAAGAGGATGTCAACGGCATTGGTTGGAAGATACATGAGCAACTGTCACAATTGTTGATTGCTATCAGTACCAAGGGGTCCTAGTGGATGTTAAACACAATCCTTCGGGACCTCAATGAGGAGGGTCTTTACCTTATCCTTCTTCAGTATCAGCAAAGTCACAATACAGGTTCACAATTTGGTGTATATTGCATGTGCCAAACTGTTTTGCATCATTGTTCAGAGTTCCTCTGTGAACCAGGACTAAGTTGTGGACTTGTGGCAAAAAGAGGAAATGCTTGCAGAAAGGGAGGGCAATAGTCTATTCTTAGGGTGACTTTTAAGTGCAATACTGAGGAACTGCAGCATTATCAGAGGTGGTATCTTTTGGATGAGACACGATACCAAGTCTCTGTCTGTCTGTTCAGATGGACACTATTTGAAAATGAGCAGGGCACTCACTTGGTGTTCTGGCCAACATTTATCCTTCAACCAACTTCATCAAAGCAGATTAACTGGTCATTTGTCTCATTTGCTATTTGTGAAACTTTGCTCTGCACATATTGTCAGCTGCATTTGCTCACAAAATAACAGTAACCGCACAAAATAAAAGTAATGAATTGGCTGCAAAGTGCTTTTACACATCTTGAGGACATCAAAGGTGTTATATAAATGCAAGTTATTTCCTTCTTTAGACCTAGTGAGTACTCCACCTGGCACCAAGTACCCTAAGAGGCAGAGCCAGCCTCATGGCGTGTACATATTTTTACCAAAACGCCTCACCTGAGGTCCTGGTTTAAGTTAGTGATGTCAGCTTGATATATGGCATTTGACTTGAAGGTTTAGAATATCAAAATGGCTTGCACATTGCAACATGTCCTTCATAGCTTCGTCCACCATACTGAAAGAGGATGTCTGATGTATAGCTGATGAAGTTTTGAGTCTGAAGATGACAGTTGCTGGAAGGCATTACATGTAGGTCAGTTACAAGAAGACATGCTCATATATAAAAGGTTTGGTAACTACCATGATTGGTTTGCAGAGAGGTACGGAGTTACTGTTGAAGTTCCAGACATCCAATTGGTGAAACCACCATTCCATGGGGTACAAAGTGTGTTCATGTTGTGGCAGCAAGGATGGTAACAGTGCTCTCATGCATTTTATGTTGAGTTATGCTGCTCACCATACCACTCAGGAGAACTTCCTAGTACCTGCTGAAGGGGCCCAGTGAGGATTCAAAAGCTTGTTTGTTCTCTAATGATCATCCATTTTAGGGCTGAGGTGGCTTTGAGACATTTCTGACAGAAATGAGCAGTGGCTAATTAAGTGCAATTCTTGCTTTTCTGGATGGATTGGCTTGCAGTTCTACTCCTATAGAAATAAGCAATAAACTTAATTTTATGGCATTTAATGCAGATGTTGAAGCAGGATGTTAGAATGCACTTATGCCAATGTAATGCATTCTAAGCTTTTGGTCATCTGCCATAATTTCCTCTTATGTGGCTTGGTGTCAGATTTATTTGTTTGTCTTAAAACAAACCTGTGAAGTGCCTTTGACTATATAAGTACAAGTTGCTGTTGCTTTTGTTACGTAAAAAAGGTTTTTCCAACGAGCGGTTAGTATTTGGAATGCACTGCCTGATAGGGTGGTGGATTCAGATTCAATAGTAGCCTTCAAAAGGGAAGTGGATAAATACTTGAATGAGAAAAAATTACAGGGATATGGGGAAAGAGCGGGACTAACAGGATTGCTCTTCGAAAGAGTCGGCGCAGACTCGATAGGCCAAATGGCCGCCTCCTATGCTGTACTATTCTATGATTCTATGATTCTGTGTAATTCAGGCAGGTGAGAGTCTCTGTCAGCAGAGTGAAAACAGAAAATGACCCCTTGGAGACAAATGCTGAATATAATAATTTAATGGCTACTTTTGCTATTTGGTATGTCAGAAATCTACATCTACAAAGAGGACATTTCTGTCAGCCAGTATGGGAAAAAAAAACAACAGTTTTTTAATGCACCTTTAAGAGCTTTACCATGAATGTATCAGGTGGATATTATCTCCATATGAAGACCCTCATTGTAATTTGAATCCTTACATCTTTGTTCCTTTTTCTCTTGTAGTTGCCGGGATTTGTATCATGCTATCTCAAAAACAAAGGATCTTTTCCTGCACTTTGTTAGTGTGGTTTGAAATTTGGTACTTTGCTTTCATGTCATTCATGTAATTGTAATTCTGATCCCTGGAACCTTTCTAGTAAATGTCTTCAGTACCCTCACCAAAGCTTCTATGTCCTTCCTAAAGTGTGTTCCTATTAATTAAATACAATATGGGACCGAACTAGTATTTTATAAAGGTTTAGCATAATTTCCTGGCTTTTGTACTCTATGCCTCTATTTATAAAGCCAGAACCCCATATGCTTTATTAACAGCTTTGTTAAACTGTCTTGCCACCTTCAAAGATTTGTGCACGAACACCCCCAGGTCTGTCTCTTCGTACACCCACATATCAGAAATTCGGGCATGTTCTGCACACGATTTTCAGACCATTTATTTCAATTGTCAGAAAGTCATGCGTAGTGCACACCCATATTTCTGAGGCACACTAACAGTGGACAAAGCTCCTCACCAGCAGTACAGTGGCAAATTATGCTACAGTCTGTATAACTGTAAATTCCACTGCGTGGTTATTTGGCTGGCACATGATTATAAACTCCACTGTACAGTGAAGATGTTGCATGTTTTCTGTACTGGCCATCCTGTGATTAACATGCACATTAGGTACTCAGTTAATGTATTTGACAAATACACTAGTGCTTTGTCAAAACAATAACCAATAGGAGGGAACCCACTTTGCTTTTGTGGAAATCATGCTCTCCACTTGTTTACCTCTCTCCACAACTAGTAATACCTGCTAACATTTCATTGGAAGACATTCTCCAGTCCTATCCCAGAAATCGCTCATCATTCTGGTGATTATGGTAAGATTTCTTTCAGACACGCATCACACTCTGAATTGTTTTTGTACTTCCCTTTTTATCCCTACCAGCTGGTTAAGATTAAAGAGACTTCAACATCACGTCTGAATGAGTCTTATTCAGCAAACACGGAGTTAGCCTTTTTGAGTATTTTGGTTTCTTTTCCATGGAAGATATGTTTGGATAGGTGTAATAACAAAATATTTGAGAAACTTGTAAATTAGATCACATAGAAGTCTTTCTGTATCTACAGGGACAGTGAGATTTACATCATGAATGTCCACAACGTGTGGATTACATATATATGTGTATGTATGTGTTTTAGTACTGAAAATCAGGTTTCCGCCTATGCAGAGCACTGAAATGGTCTTAATTAAAGTCACGAATTACATCCTATGTAACCGTGGTGAATTATACCTTCTCATCCTGTTTGACCTGTCTCAACATTTAACTCGGTTGACCACAACAATCTCCTCCAATGCCTTTCCTCCATTGTCTAGTTGAGTGGGACAGTCCTCCCATAGTTCCACTCTCTATCCAGTCACAGCCAGAGAATCTCCTGCAATGGCTTCTCTTCCCGCACCCACAGTGTTACCTCTGGAGAAATGTCCGCGCATGCATGGTTATTTTTATTGAAAACCCAGTGAGCTGGCCTGCATGGGACCTGCAGAGCGCTGTGCAGCCACGCAGCTTAATGTGAACATTGCTCTGGATTCCGACAAGAATCTATCCTTGGCCCCCTCCTATTTGTTATTTACTTGCTGCCCCTTGGTGACATCATCCCCAAACTCATTGTAATGTTCATCATGTGTGATGACGATGCCAGACTCTACATCATCTTCACCTCTTAACCACTCCGCTGCCTCTGACCGACATCCTGGATGAGCTGTAATTTCCTCCACTTAAACATTGAGAAAACTGAAGCCATTATCTTCGGCCCCCAATACAAACTCCGCTTTCTAGTCATTGATTCGATCTCCCTCCCTTGCCACTGTCTCAGGTTGAACCAGACTTTTTGCAAGCACAGCATCCTATTTGACTTGAGCTTCTTTAAATATAGAGCTCCCCTTAGTGGACTACTACTTCACCTAGTGGACTACTGTGGTAATGCAATTGCTGATGTATATAATAAAAGGATCATGTGACAAGGTCACATGACAAGTTCCTGTAACGCTATCTTGTGTATGTGTGTGTTCCTGATGTCATAAAAAATATATCACATTGGCCACGTAGGATAAGATCATTTAATTCCCAAGCTGAAATTTTTGTTGGTGGACTTTCCAGCCAACCAACAGAGAGATTTTGAGAGGTTCTTAGTTTTGTAGCACAGCTGAAAATCCAAGGTAAATTTCATGCACACTTGACTGAACTGTCAGAGTCCAGATGGCGGCACCTGTGGCAATAATAGGATGCTTGAGTGAGTTCCATCATGACTGAGAGACCGTATGTGGAGTGGCTTGAAATGTTTTTCACCGCAAATAGTATTGTCGAAGTTATCAATGATGAAAACCATAATCGGGTAGTGTTAAAAAGAAAATGGGCTATTTTCCTGACTGAAGCAGGCTTTGAGGTGTTTGAAACCCTGAGAAATGTGTTTGTTCACATCAAGCCAAAGGACACGCCACTGATGATGATTCTAAGCAAGTTAGAACAGCACTACAATCCTGAGCCCCTGGAAATAGCTGAAAGTTATGGTTTTGGAAAACAAAATCAGTTGAATGATGAGAGTATAAGTGAGTACATTGTAGCTTTAGAAAAGCTATCCATTCACTGTCATTTTGGAAACTTTCAGGACCGAGCATTGCGTGACCGCTTTGTTTGTGGGATGAAAAATGAAGCAATCAGAAGAATGTTGTTGACAACCCTTAACTTGATTTTTGATTTAGCTTGTCAGACAGCTAAGTCGATGGATATGGACAACCAATACTCCCGAGAATTTTGTGCCATTTCCAGATGTCAGCCAACTGAGGTAAATCGCCTGCAGGTTAAAAGTAAAGGGCAGTTGGGCCCCAAAGCCTCAGCAACTGGCCAAGGTAGCAGCACATTGAAGTCATGCTAACAGTGTCTGGGACAATATATTGCTCAAAGCTGTTCATATGCGAAAGCAGAGTGTTTCGCCTGCAAGGAAACTGGACATCTTGCGAAGGTCTGCCGACTGAAGAGTAAACCGATGTTCAACGCTAGACGTAGCAATCGCCAGAAAGCATTGAAGAGAAGCAACAAGATGAGGAGGTTCTCGAGATAACTGCGATCAAGAACACGAGAATACACAAGAACACGTGATTCATAAAGTATCATCATCCAGGTAGGTGTTGCAGGAGCCAGAATACCCATGGAAATCGACACTGGTGCATCCGTGAGAGTAGTACTGGAATCGCTATATCTACACAGGTTGAGTTATTTTCCATTGAAGAAGTCGAAGATAGATCTAAGTAATTGGGCTACACCCATTGTTGATGTACCTAAGTCAGATGGTAATGCTGAAGCTATGGCCAGGATGACATCCCCATCACAAGTTATACCCAATAAGGAAGAAGTGTTCTATTTTTCATACAGTGATAAACTGCCAGTCACAGCTGAAGAGATTGGTAGAGCAACCAAACGTGACCCAGTTATGTCAAAGGTATATGATTGCATAGCAAATAGCTGGCCAAACCAGGTATCAGAGAATGATATTCATCCATACTTTGTTCATAGAAATTAATTATCAGTGGATAAAGATTGTATCTTGTGCGGAGTAGTTATTCCAAATAAGTTCAGGTCCAAATTGTTAGGAGATCTTCTTGACCAGCGGAATGTGCTTGGCCAAGAGTTTTGCATGCAGTTACTTATGGTGGCCAGATTTAGATAAAGATATAGGGCTAGAACCTCCACTCTTTTTGCATGCATAACGCCCACTTGACACCCATTTTACCGTTGAAATGACGTATAACGCCCATATATTGCTCATTTTGGCACAAAATGGAAACTGACAGGCATTTTTAGGAAACTTATCACCGAGTGTTACTTTCCCCATGTGCTTAACGCCGGGAAAAAATATTACCACCCGCCCACATTTTTTGGGGGCGGAATCATCAGAATGGGCGAAATCAACACCCATAATATCGCCCAGCATTAATTTCCACACTGATTTAATGGCGAGATTCAATAATACCGCCCGTCCACTTTTTTTGTCGTAAAAAGCATATTTACCGAAACTAGCGGCCATGAGATCGCCCAACGTCAATTTCACCACCTCGCACACATATCGCCCACAATAACGCTCGCCCAAAAAAACGCCCAGAAAAAGTGGAAATAACTGGAACTAATCACAGCGTTATGGATACTATGTTCTGGACATGCTTCAACCTTGGGGGAGTTCGGATGTACTCTGCAGGTCATTGGAGTTGATGTGAACATCTCTACAAACATATTGACCATACTGTGACCGACTGGAATTGAATAGGTGTCTTCGTCGGGACATTTCTTGTTTGTGACCAATCGGTGGAAAACAGAGAGCTACTGCAACAGGGCCTGACCTTTCTCACCCTCTCTTGGTGATCAATTATATAAGGCAGACTCGAGATTGCCAAAGGTATGCTCCACTGCATTATGTGCCCAATGTAAGACATGAGAGAATGATGAGGTGGACCAGACATTACACCCCCCGCAAGTACAAGGAGAGGCAGTCTTACCTCGACTTGCCCGACACCACCTGCCTTCGGAAACTGCGCTTCCACAAAGAGGTTATTACTGAGGTATGCCAGCTGATAAGGGCAGATCTGCAGCCTGCCAGCACCATCAGTATTGCACTGTCCGTCGAGGTCAAAGTCACTGTGGCACTGTCGTTCTACGCCTAGGGTTCTTTTTAGGCCACAGCTGGAAACATTTGTGGACTTTCTCAGCATGCTGCATTAGACAGGTCACTGAAGCCCTGTACACATGCATGAGGGACTTGATCAGCTTCCTTATGACCAAGGAGGCACAGAGTGAGAGGGCTCTAGAATTCTCCAGAATTGCAAACTTCCCCAAGGTGCAGGGAGCGATAGACTGTACGCACATCGCGATGCAGGCACCTTTTCAGGATGCAGAAGTTTTCAGGAACCGCAACGGATTCCACTCACTGAATGTCCAACTGGTTGTTGACCACCAGCAAATTATAGTGGCAGTGAATGTTAAATTTCTAGGCAGCATCCATGATGCTCACATCCTGCGTGATAGCACTGTAGCTGACTTGTTTAGCAATCAGCCACAAGGTCAATGCTGGATGCTTGGTGACAAAGTATATGGCCTCACCACCTGGCTGATGACCCCACTGCGTGACACCCACACCGAAGCCGCGAGGCAATACATCGAGAGCCACTGAACAACTCGCAATATCGTGGAGAAAACCATTGGAGTGCTGAAGCAGTGCTTTAGATGCCTGGACCACTCAGGAGGTGAGTTCCAATACCACCTTGAGCAGGTAACTCAATTCGTGGTGGTGTGCTCCATGCTGCACAACTTGGCTATCAGGAGGGGACAAGAATTGCCTGATGAGTCTGACAGTCCACCTCAGCAGAGAGAGGAAGAGGAGGACGAGGAGGTGGACGCTAACATCGGCCCAGGCAATCAGGCTGATGCTAAAGTCATGCCCCCGCCCCCCCTGTAGACCGCATGAAAGGTTCCATGGTGGCATGATAGCTGCAAAAGCCTTATGTCAGGAGCTCATCAATGATCGCTTTGCCTGGAAGAACGTTGGTGTTATTTACAAGGCTGACACACTGCTGGGTGTGCAGGCCATACATCAATGGTGGGCATCACCTTGGTGACAGTTAAAGTTTAAGTTGATTGAAGTTAAGTGTAATTATACCCGTTGATGTTAAGGGATCATCAGCATGTAACGGTGCAGCTATCTGAGCCAATGCACTACAAGGTTTTGTTAAATAAAAAACATTTAAACCAAACATTAGTCTGAAATCATCAGTATTTCTGTAAAAACCAACCCTTCCCCCACCCTCCCCCCCGCTTCTCGTCCCCACCTCTACCCCTTCCCTTTCCTCTCCTGACTCCAAGCCGCCTGGCCGAGGAGCTCCTCAGGCGATGCTTCATTCGGGGATGGGGGGTGGTGATAGCTGAAACGCTGCTTGGACGGATCCTGGAGAGGACGGTCCCAAGGTGGGAATGTACTTTGAGCCAGAAACAAGATGTTGCTCCTGGCTCTCATGTGTGGTTGGCAATGCGGGTGTGGCACCTTGGGGTGCAGTGCCATGCTCCGGGACCACTGGGAGTCCTCTGCCATCAGTGTTCCTGGCTACCAGCTCCAGGGCCTCCTCCATCCTTTCCATGTTATATCTTATTTGTTGGATAAAAACTCGGTGCCAACTATGTTCTTGGTGCTTAGTAGGCTTTTTGCTGCTGGTGAATCTTCCTCATTCCTCCCACAACAGCCAAACAAGCACACACCACAGCCACACACGCCTTCAGTCCCTCTGACCTCTCTCTCTCTCTCTGTCTCCTCTTCTGCGCATGTCATGATGACCCTTGACCTCCTGAATCGCGGGAATCGAGTGTTGCCATGCCATTGCTAAGGACACCGACACTTTATGGCAACAGGTCAAAAAATGTTTACGCTTATGCCCATTTCATATCGCTCGCGGTAACCCCCATTTTCAAAAATGGATACTAGGCGCTTTAAGAATAGGCGAGAAGCCAGCGATCTGAAAACCCTTTTTTACCGCCCACACCAGAAACATCGGCAAGCACAAAAGTGGAGGTTCTAGCCCATAGAGTCCATTGCCAGTCAGTGTACAACATGTCAATCGGTTAGCAAGAGACCACCATTGGTATCATTACAGCCATGGAAATGGCCTCACAGGGTGTGGCAAAGGTCATATGTAGATTTTGCTGAGCTAGAAGGACAACAATTGTTCATTGTGATTGATAATCATTCGAAATGGGTAGAGGTGTTTCTGATGCAGAAAATAACAACAAGTAAAACACTAGACATTTTGCAAAGATTGTTTTCTTCATATGGCCTCCCAGAAGAAATTGTGTCTGATAATGGGCTGTAACTTTGTTCAGAAGAATTTGCACAGTTCATGAGCAGAAATGGTGTGAAACATTCCAAAGTTCTACCGTACCACCATGCTTCAAATAGTGCAGCAGAGCGCACAGTACAAATTGTAAAATGTGCCTTCATCAAGCAAATGTTGGATTCAAATCCAAGGAAACGGTAGTTGTCGTTGGATCATAAACTAGCAAATTTCCTGATTACTTATTGTAATACTCCTCATACAATTACTGGTAGGACAATTAAGATAGAAAGAGAATCAAGATAAAGGTAGGGAAAGAGAGAGAAATGTGAGATTGAATCAGAGGTTAGAGTGAAGAACCATCATCATAAATGATTTAAATGGTTACCAGGTAGAATAGTAAAGATATGTGGCCTTCACACATATTTGTCAAGATGTTTGATCATGGAAAGGATAGGTTTTTTCACATTGATCATATTTTACCGACAGATGTGGAACGGGTTAAAAGTTGGAATGATTCAATTATTTCTGATGAGGCAGATAGCCTTGTTATAAGTAGAGTACAAGTAGCAAATCCTCTATCAGATGTTCCAGAAACAAGTCCAAGAGAAAATCAGAAGTTAAGTCTGAGTCCAATTCAGGCAGACAAAAAGTCTAAAGTTGTAGAGAGTCAAAATGTAGATCAAGGATTGCCCTTGGAGAAAAATTCTCTTCAGGCTCAGCCTAGAATGAGTCTAAGTTTGACACCGCGTTTGGAAAGTTCTGTTCGAGAGCGAAGGTATCCTCTGTGAAACTGAAAACTATTGGTTAAGTTTGATTTGTAAATATGGCAAAATAAGTCCATATCTTTTGTTGTGTATAGTCAAGCAAGTTATCTATGATGATTATTTTATTATGGTTACTTTTTCATTAAAGACTGAATAGTGTAATATAAAGCTCCCCCTAGTGGACTACTGTTCCACCTAGTAGGCTACTGTGGTAATGCAACTGCTGATGTAAATAATAAAATGATCATGTGACAAGGTCACATGACTAGTTCCTGCAGCACCCATCTTGTGTATGTGTGTGTTTGTGATGTTGTAAAGAATATATCACACATCTGACCCCATATCCACTCCATCACAAAGACTACCTACTTTCACCTCCATAATATTGCCTATCTCTGCCCCTGTCGCATCCCATCTGCTGCTGAAACCCTCATCCATGCTTCTGTTACCTTCAGATTCCACTATTGTAATATTTTCCTGTCTGGTCTCCCACCTTTCACCCTCCATAAGCTTAAGCTCATTCAAAGTTCTGCTACCCATATCCTAACTTGCACCAAGTCCTGTTCACCCATCACGCTTGTGCTCACTGACCTACTATGCCTCAGTTTTAAAATTGTCATCCTCATGTAAAAATCTCCCTTTCCTCACCCCTCCCTATCTCTGTAACTTCCTCCAGCCGTACAACTCTCCAAGAACGCTGTGTTCCTCCAATTCTGGCCTCTTGGGCATTCCTCACTTCCTTAGCTCCACCATTGGTGGCTTTGCCTTTAGCCGTCTCAACCCTAAGCTCTGAAATTCCTTCCGTAAACCTCACTACTTCACCACCTCTCCACCACGCCTCCTTTAAGAAGCTCCTTAAACTCTAGATCTTTGACCAAGCTTTTGGACATTGGTCCTAATGTCTCCTTTTTTGGCTTGATGTCAGTTTTTGTATGATTATGTTTCTGTGAAAAATATCTCTGGAGTTTTTCCCTTATGCCTAGGAGATCATTTTTATTTATTCTCATCAGAGCTAAGTCTGAAGTCTCGTCCCTCTCATCCACTTAACTGGAGGCAAATGCTGTTTGCATAGCGAGACAAACAGATAAAGATAATCTAAAAAAGAAGGCAGATATTGCATGCATTTATTAATTTGCCCTCATTGTAGCTCCAAAAAATATTATGATTTAAAAAGATTGATTGAACAATATTACAGATGCAATATATTTAATTACATTTTTTCCCTTATGCCGTCAATTCTGCAAAATTAAAACTTCTGTAACTATGAAGGATTTCAATTATTGTCTTTTTCAATTCACCTGACCAAAAGTGACCTATAGTGACAACAGCAGGATTTGACATCACTTTCCTCAGGAGAACATCGAAGAACATATTTCAATTAAATCATTCCAAAAGAGGCGAGTCACTCTTTGGCGTGACTAATGCTCCACATTTATTGAGATGGATTATATTTTCACCTACATATGACTGGTGTCATATAAAGTTCGGATAAAATCTGCGTATGGATGACAGAGCTGGATACATATCAATATGTAACAGTATTGACAGTGATTAAATACATTTTAAATTAAATAATGGAGACCTGTAAGAGATAATTAGAAATCTTGAAGAAAATCACATCATTTGGGAAGTGGTAATGAAAGAAATGAGATTAATTGTAATCCATTGTGATATTATAAGGGAATGCTTTATGTGAAAGTCTATCCACATTCAAGTATCAATCACGCTGAAGCTGACTCTTCCAAGAACTGGGGGGGGGGGGTGAATTTCTTTAGTATTTTTGGTGTACTTCCTGTGCATAATCCAGGCAAATACATTTTTAAGGCAGGAAAATTGGGAAGAAGCCGTTTTCAAGGGTAGGCTCTTTCTCCAGTCGAGCATGCTGTATGATTGTTCCATTTAATACATATTCCCTCCTTTAGTTCCTTGTTTCCACAATAATTATTTTAGGCTTATCTACATTGAACGGCATCTGCCATGTAACATCTGTAACAGAGTGTCATGTCTGGAGTGTGACATCTGAGGTATATTGGCCTTTTGTTGGATTTCACTGATTTGTGCCAATTGTAAGAGTTATTTTTTTCAGCGAGTTGGAAGATAAAGTTTGAGAATGAACTAATTAGACTAGATTTTCTGACCTGCATTAAAATCGCATAGCTCAGAAAATCTTGGGGGTGGGGTGCTAATTGTCACATAATCCGCCCAGGATCGGATCAGCCACCTGTAAGCATGCATTTAAAATGAAACAAACTAACCAATTGCAAGAGAGCCACTTGTTTGTTTTATACCATGTTAAACTGAAATGGTATTCTCCTTAGATCTATGGAAATCACTACAATGAAATGAATGCTCTGAAATAAAATACATTTAAAATATAGAAATGTGAAGCACATAGTAAATATGTGAAGTTAACCAAAATAATTTGATATACTGAGGAGGATTCTTTCTGGGCCCTGAGGTTAAAGAGGTTGAACTACTGCTGTGGTAAACATAGAAACATAGAAACATAGAAAATAGGTGCAGGAGTAGGCCATTCGGCCCTTCGAGCCTGGCACCACCATTCAATAAGATCATGGCTGATCATTCACCTCAGTACCCCTTTCCTGCTTTCTTTCCATACCCCTCGATCCCTTTAGCCGTAAGGGCCATATCTAACTCCCTCTTGAATATATCCAATAAACTGGCATCAACGACTCTCTGCGGCAGGGAATTTCACAGGTTAACAACTCTGAGTGAAGAAGTTTCTCCTCATCTCAGTCCTAAATGGCTTACCCCTTATCCTTAGACTGTGTCCTCTGGTTCTGGACTTCTCCAACATCGGGAACATTCTTCCTGCATCTAACCTGTCCGGTCCCATCAGAATTTTATATGTTTCTATGAGATCCCCTCTTATCCTTCTAAACTCCAGTAAATACAGACCCAGTCGATCCAGTCTCTCCTCATATGTCAGTCCTGCCATCCCGAGAATCAGTCTGGTGAACCTTCACTGCACTCCCCCAATAGCAAAAACGTCCTTCCTCAGATTAGGAGACCAAAACTGAACACAATATTCCAGGTGAGGTCTCACCAAGACCCTACACAACTGCAGTAAGACCTCCCTGCTCCTATACTCAAATCCCCTAGCTATGAAGGCCAACATACCATTTGCCTTCTTCACCGCCTGTTGTACGTGCATGCCAACTTTCAATGACTGATGTACCATGGCACCCAGGTCTCGTTGCACCTTCCCTTTTCCTAATCTGCCGCCATTCAGATAATATTCTGCCTTTGTGGTTTTGCCCCCAAAGTGGATAACCCCACATTTATCCCCATTATACTGCACCTGCCATGCATTTGCCCACTCACCTAACCTGTCCAAGTCACCCTACAGCCTCTTAGCGTCCTCCTCACAGCTCACACCACCACCAACTTAGTGCCATCTGCAAACTTGGAGATATTACACTCAATTCCTTCATCTAAATCATTAAATCATTAAGACTGGGATTAAATCTCAAATCTCTTAGCACAGTATCCTAACTCTATATCTGCCCTATATTGTAATTTATTTAATTCAAAACTATCATAACTTGGTTGGGAAGATCACGGAGGCACGGGGGAAATCATGCAGCTTTGGATACTTTGAGAACAGTCTTCTGTCAGTGTAAAATTACTTTTGTGTCTAGGCAAATTATACATTATCTGACGAGCATGAAATGAAATTTTAATGCATCACTGACATGTTGAAATGCCTCAGAGTGAAATTGACTTGTAATTAAGTTTTTCATGTAATACTTGACAAAGATGGCCTTATTAATGACTATCAATTTATGCACACAGAAATTTGAATCTAAACAGCAAAGATAATTTGAATGGATTTCAGCTCCACAGGCATGGTAAATGATTTTTGAATGGTAATGCATGTGGCCATAGAAAGTTGTGAGCAGTAAAGATTCATTGTTCAACTGAAAAAATATTTACATTTTCATTTTCTTTTAACTATTCCCCCTCTTTTTCAGTTCCCTCTCCTCCACATCAAATGCCTTTTGTAACCAAAACAGCAGGATACAGGACTGGTAAATATGGCTGATTTCATTTTTGCTATTGAGGGAGTGCAGCGAAGGTTCACCAGACTGATTCCCGGAATGGCAGGACTAATATATGAGGAGAGAATGGAGTCCTGTATCCTGCTGTTTTGGTTACAAAAGGCATTTGATGTGGAGGAGAGGGAACTGAATTCTGCTGCATAACCAGCCACCAAGAGAGACACAAGGTACTGTTTTCTACTTTGTTGGGTATCAAGACTATTTATAAGAACATAAGAAATAGGAGCAGGATTAGGCCATTTGGCCCCTCGAGCCAACTCTGCCACTTAATAAGATCATGGCTGATCCGATCATGGGCTCAGTTCCACTTCCCTGCCCGCTCCCCATAACCCTTTATTCCCTTATCGATCAAAAATCTGTCTATCTCTGCCTTAAATATATTCAATGACCCAGCCTCCACAGCTCTCTGAGGCAGAGAATTCCACAGATTTACAACCCTCTGAGAGAAGAAATTCCTCCTCATTTCAGTTTTAAATGGGCAGCCCCTTATTCTGAAACTATGCCACCTGGTTCTAGTTTCCCCACTAGTTACTGTTTGCCAACCAGAAAATTACCCATTTATCCCAACTCTCTGGGCTAGACTTTCCACTTGGTGGCTAAGGCCGGAAAAAATGGGCCTTGTTCCAGCGATGCGGGACCTATCGCCCGTGCTGATCTGCGGCTCAAGGCCCATTTTTTTTTTTTGCGATTTTCCACTCGGCCTTAGCCCAGCGATGTCAATTTCTCGGCGATCTCCTGATCGCCCAAAGAAAACGGAAGTGAAGGAAAAAAAAGCTTCCCCAGCAACGCATTACTGCGCATGTGCAGGTTGATTTTTTTTCCAGGTTGATGCTCCTTCCCGCATTTTGAGAGGTCAAGGGTCTTCATGCTCAGAAGTTCTGTGTGGGTCTGGGAGAGAGAGAGAGAGAGAGGAAAGGAAGCAGGTTATCTTGAGCTACTGAAAAAACAGATAAATTTAAAGAATGGAGGGAGCTGCAGGAAAGAGAAGGGCCAAACCCTTCAGCGAGGAGGCAAATGAAGCCCTAGTGAATAGTGTAAGTGCGAGGTGAGAGGATATGACACAGGGTGGGCATGGGAAACCTCCACCCCATGCATATCGGAGGATTTGGGCAGAGATTGCCGACGTGGTCATGTTGGCATCTAATGAAGCCCAGACACCGGACCAGTGCCGGAAAAGATGGAACAGCCTACTGGCAGCTGCCAGAGTAAGTTGAAATTTAAATTTGAAATCATCCATATTTATTATTTAATGTTGTATGAAAATCTAATTAGAATCTGCAATGTTATATCGTAATCTTTAAGCCTAACTAAATTAGGATTAAATTTTGATTACATTTATGCACCGCAACATAAATTTGAATGTTACAGTATAAGAACATAAGAACATAAGAACATAAGAATTAGGAACAGGAGTAGGCCATCTAGCCTCTCGAGCCTGCTCCGCCATTCAACAAGATCATGGCTGATCTGGCCATGGACTCAGCTCCACTTTCCCGTCCGCTCCCCGTAACCCTTAATTCCCTTATTTGTTAAAAATCTATCTATCTGCGACTTGAATACATTCAATGAGCTAGCCTCAACTGCTTCCTTGGGCAGAGAATTCCACAGATTCACAACCCTCTGGAAGAAAAGATTCCTTCTCAACTCGGTTTTAAATTGGCTCCCCCGTATTTTGAGGCTGTGCCCCCTAGTTCTAGTCTCCCCGACCAGTGGAAACAACCTCTCTGCCTCTATCTTGTCTATCCCTTTCATTATTTTAAATGTTTCTATAAGATCACCCCTCATCCTTCTGAACTCCAACGAGTAAAGACCCAGTCTACTCAATCTATCATCATAAGGTAACCCCCTCATCTCCGGAATCAGCCAGTGAATCGACTCTGTACCCCCTCCAAAGATAGTTTATCCTTCCTTAAGAAAGGTGACCAAAACTGCACGCAGTACTCCAGGTGCGGCCTCACCAATACCCTATACAGTTGCAGCAGGACCTCCCTGCTTTTGTACTCCATCCCTCTTGCAATGAAGGCCAACATTCCATTCGCCTTCCTGATTGCCTGCTTCACCTGCAAACTATCCTTCTGTCATTCATGCACAAGGAAAATGTCTGGAGTGTCACCCAGGTCGGGTGGCACCGTTTATTGTTTTTATGTTTTCACAGGTGAACTCAAAAGAGTTTCATGCACAAGGAACCAATCGTGGAGGAGTGGAGGCGTGTCCTGCTCAATTGGAGCTGTGAGCAGTGAGGAGAGCAGCTAGCAACCTGTGCTCCTGCCTGGAGAGCCCTGAGACCAGCCCAGGAAGAGAAGGAAGGAAGGGGCTTCACTACAACTTCACCCAGAGGGAGAGGAGGAGAACAGAAAACTTTGCAACAACTTCATCATTCTGCAAGGAGTTGGAGAGAGGGGGAAAAGACAAACAACATCCAGTGTGGAAGGAGGGAGACTCTACACTTTCTACAGGTGGGTGTGGGTGCATTTCCCAAACAGACTTTGTTGTATCGGTGGGGGGAGGAAAGAAGACCACTGAGGGCCGGAACATCGCGGGGGGTGTGTGTGTGTGTGGTAGTGTGTGTGGGGGCCTTGCTTACAACTAGGCTCCCCCCCCACAATTGGAACCCCCCCCACCCCCCCCCACATTTGCCTAGCCTGGGATAGCTGGAGCTACCAGGCTGAAGATTGTTGTTTTTCTTGATCATCCAATTAAAGATCGTTAAGAGTGCCTGGTGGCTCCAGCTACCCCAGGTGAAGACATCTTCTCTCCCCACCGGAAGACCACCCCAAAGACTTTTGTGTTTTGCCATCTGGGGAGTGCACCCACCCACAGCTGCGAGGAGAGACCTGCCCTCGCAGCCCCCCCCCCTTCCCACCCCCCTCTCTCTTTTCTCTGTTACTCTGTTTCTCCCCTCTCTCTCTGAGAGCCCTTCCTTCCAAATTTAATTTAAAAAAAAAACAATTTAAGACAACTGAGCAGAGGGAGCAAGGCCCCTCCCCAATTGTCAACGAGGGGAGAGGTGCCTCGTTAAGGGCTCCTCTGCTCAGTTAACATAAGAGGCCATTAAAGACCATTAAGGCCTGTGACTTTGGGGTGGGTGTAGCCCTTAAAGGGACCCCGTGATGGCGACCCCATCCACGCCGGTGGCAGGGCCAGCAAGGACGTATGCGCAGGTGGCAACCGCTTCCACAGCACCTCCTGCGCCACCCGCTGCCCTGCCACCGTTCAGACTTATAACCAGGAAACACGGGGTCAAGAGCTACACTCACCCCACAATGAGCATTGAGGAGTGCGTGCGGGCGATGGCTGGGGTAGTCGGCCCCTCGGCCATTGTCGCAGCCTCCAAGATGTCTGGGAAGGCCGTGTTCTTCCTGGGGTCGGAGCGGGCGGTGTCCCTGGCCCTTGAAAAGGGGCTCACGGTGGGCGGGACGTTCCTGCCGGTGGACCCTCTCGAGGCCACCGCGCAGAGGGTCATCATTTCAAACGTCCCGCCCTTTGTTTCCGCTGAGCTCCTCCTCCCTCACCTACAACAACTGGGGGAGGTAAGGTCAGGGATCAACCCCATACCGCTCGGCCTCAGGGAGAGCAGCCTGCGCCACGTGTTCTCCTTCCGCCGCCAGCTCTTTGTCCGGCTGGCGCGGGAGGACACGACGGAGGGAGATTTTAATGTGGTGCACGAGGGGACTGCCTACCGCGTCTTCTGGATGTCGGACGGCGTGCGGTGCCATGCCTGCAGGGAGGTGGGGCATGTTCGCAAGAACTGCCCCGCCTCCAAGGCCGCCAAACCACCGAAGGCGGCCAAGGCTGGCGCTGCCGCCACCCCTCCCCCTAGTTGCGTCCGCGTGCCGGGAGCCATGGGTGCGCGGGCATCGTCGGAGGCCTTTGTTTTCAGGGCCTCCGGCGGGGGGGAGGGAGAGCGTCCGAGCGGAAAGAAGGCGCGGAAGAAGGAGAAACATCTAGAGGCGGGTCCCCTCGGTGCGCCGGAAAGTCTGACCACCGCGCTCAGCCCAACCCAGTCACCGGCGAGCGCGGGGTGCCCCGAGCCCGTGCCCGGGCCCTTGAATACCACCACAGAGGGGCCCAGGCGCGGGCAAGAAAAGGAAAAGGGGGGGGCGGAGCGGGAGGCCTCGGCAGACATGGAGGTCTCCCTGACTCCGCGCGCCCCCAGGAACAAAAAGAGGCACCGCCCCAATGAGGCGGAGGGGGAACAACATCCCTCCGCGGAGGAGGCGGTGCCCGCCGCGTGTCCCGCGTCCCCCACCAGCGCCCCCAAATTGCGCTGCAGGCGCGAGGAGTCTTTCCCCGGGGAGGGTGAGACAGTCGAGGCTGCCCAGCCGCTGCCTCCTGGGGAGGGCGTGGAAGATCTGCCTGTCGTGGGGGGCGTGGGGCCAGTGGAAGAATGCGTAGCCGCCGGGTCGAGCGTCCCGGGGACCGAGGCGGGCGAGGCCGAAAAGGCCGAACCTGAGCCCGCCCGGCTATTATCCAACTTCCCCCGGGAGTCGCTCGACCCGGCAGAAATACAAACAAATAACTATGACACTGTAGATGCTGGGCCGGGGGGTGGCAGCGGGGAGGGGGAGGAACACCCACCCTCGCCCCTTACTTTGGAGCTGGAGCACTTGGAGGGCCTGGGGATTTCCTATGGCCGGGTCTCTCCTTGTTCTCCGGTTCCTGGGGCGGAGGGGGAACCCCTTCCGCTGTCATTTCCCGACCCAGCACCATTTTTAAAAGAGCCCAGTGGGGACTCCTCTGCCGACGATCCTGGGGGTGGGATCGGGGCAGTGCCAGGGCCGGTTGGAGCGGCCGGTTCATTTGCCGTACCTTGTGCGGTCGATGGGCCGGCTGCTGGCGGCCACCTCCCGGAGGAGGACGGGGACTCGGTGGGGGACGCGGGTGAAGACCTAGAGACCACCGCCAGTGAGGCGGTGGATCTGCTCGCGGCCGCCGCTGAGGCCCTCCTCGTTCCTGCAAAGGAACTCCGGGACTTTTTGGCCCAGAGCCGGGGTCGCCGCGACCAAGCCCGACTGGCCCTGGATAAATGGTCCGAGCCGGAGCTGATCAAGGGGTCCGTCCGCGCCGCCGTTAAAACCTTGGCCGCGGGCGGGCCCTTGACAAAGGAGCAGCACCTTGAGCTGCGCGAGCTCGAGGGACTCCTCGCTGGGCTGCGGAGGGAGCGGAGTTCAACAAAAGACTCCGCTCCCTCCCCCACAATAGGTTAAGGTAGAGGTTGCACTATGCTTTTGCCATGAAGATAACCATAGCCAGCCTCAACATCAACGGCGGCAGAGGGGCACGCCGTAGATTTGACAATTTTTCGCTCCTGCGGGAGGGGAAATATGCGGTGTGCTTCCTGCAAGAAACCCACACCGTTCCGGGAGACGAAGCCACGTGGCTCCTGGAATGGCAAGGAGAGGTCCGCATGAGCCACCTCACCGCCATTTCTAGTGGGGTGGCCATCTTGCTGGGCCCGCATTTTCAGCCGGAGATCTTGGGGGTCGAGGAGCCCGTGCCAGGCCGCTTGCTGCACGTAACGGTTCGCCTGGGGGACGTGCCGCTCCATCTCGTGAACGTGTACGCCCCTCATCCCGGCCCGCAGCAAACGCGCTTCTTTGAAGAGGTGTCCGCTCTTCTTGGCTCCGTCGACGTCGGCGACTGCATTGTCCTCGGGGGGGATTTTAACTGCACCCTCGAGGCGAGGGACCGCTCCGGTGCCCCGCAGTGCATGACGGCGATGGAGAAGTTGAGGGACCTGGTCGGGTCCTTCGACTTGGTGGACGTCTGGCGAAATCTCCACCCCGACTCCAGCGCCTTTACTTGGGTGAGGCCTGGAGTTGGATGGTCTAGAGTCGACCGCCTTTACGTGTCTCGGGCGTACGTTTCCTGCGTCCCGGCGGCCTCCATGCGGCCGGTGCCGTGTTCGGACCACCACCTGGTGTGGGCGGAGCTCGCTTCGCTCCGCGCGAGGACGGGGTCCGCGTACTGGCACTTTAACAACCGGCTGCTGGAGGACGTGCGGTTCCAGGACTCGTTCCGTCGATTCTGGTCCGACTGGAGAAGGAAGCAGGGGGGCTTCCCCTCCTTGAGGCTATGGTGGGACGTGGGCAAGGCTCACGTCCGCGTCTTCTGTCAAGAGTACGCGAGGGGGTCGACCAAGAGGCGGGCGGCCAGAGTCGGGCGCCTAGAAAAAGAGGTGCTCGACCTGGAAGCCCGTCTCGGTCAAGTCGTCCAGGACCCGGCCCTGCGGACGGTGTACGAAGCGAAGAAGGCCGCGCTGAAGGACCTGCAGCTCGTCGGGTCCCGAGGCGCGTTCGTGAGGTCGCGGATCCGGTTCCTGCGGGATCTGGACCGCGGCTCCCCCTTCTTCTACTCGCTGGAAAAAAGGCAGAGTGTCCGTAAGCAGCTCTTGACGCTGCTGGCCGACGACGGCTCTCTCGTCTCGGATCCGGAGGGCGTCAACAACAGGGTCCGTGAATATTACGGGGCTCTGTTCTCCCCGGATCCGTCCAGCGAGGAAGCGCGTAGAGTTTTGTGGGAGGACCTGCCGAAGGTCGGCCCGGAGGGCGCCGAAAATCTGGAAGCTCCGCTAAGCCTGGCGGAGCTGACCGGTGCCCTCGCCCGGCTCTCGAGGGGAAAATCCCCGGGGCTGGACGGGCTGACCGTGGAGTTCCACAGGGCGTTCTGGGACGTCCTGGGGAGCGACTACGCGCGGGTCCTGGGGGAAAGTCTGGCGACCGGGGAGATGCCCCTCTCTTGGCGCAGGGCAGTCATCGTCCTGCTGCCTAAGAAGGGCGATCTCCGCCTCCTTAAGAACTGGCGCCCGGTCTCCCTCCTCAGCACGGACTACAAAATCTTCGCCAGGGCGATGTCTGCTCGCCTTGGTGCCGTGCTGGACCACATGATCCACCCCGACCAGTCATACACGGTCCCGGGCCGGACAATCCACGACAACATCCATCTGGTCCGGGACCTCATCCATTGTTCCCAGGAGGCTGGTCTGTCGGTCGCCTTCCTATCCCTCGACCAAGAGAAGGCGTTCGACAGGGTGGATCACGACTATCTGCTCGGAACTCTGCGCGCTTTCGGGTTCGGGACGCATTTCGTCGCCCGGATCCGACTTTTGTACGCCGCCGCGGAGTGTCTGATTAAGGTTAACGGGTCCTTGACGGCGCCCCTTCGCTTTAGGAGAGGGGTGCGCCAGGGATGCCCCATGTCCGGCCAGTTATACGCCGTTTGCGTGGAGCCTTTCCTGCGCCTCTTGCGGACGAGGTTGACGGGACTGGCTCTGCAAGGGCCGGGCGTGGAGGTCGTCCTCTCGGCTTACGCCGATGACGTGCTCCTCGCGGTAGAGGATCCCGCTGACCTGCGGAGGATGCGTGAGTGCCAGGAGATTTACTCGGCCGCGTCCTCCGCCAGGATCAACTGGGAGAAATGTTCCGGACTCCTGGTGGGTCAGTGGCGGGTGGACTCCCTGCCGGAGGAGCTCAGGCCTTTTGCCTGGAGCACGACCCATCTCCTCTATCTGGGAGTCTACCTTAGCCCCGACGAGGAAGCCTGGCCGGCGAACTGGCAGGAGCTGGAGGCCAAGGTCGCCGCTCGCCTAGGGCGCTGGACAGGACTGCTCCGAGTGCTGTCCTACAGGGGTCGAGCGCTAGTCATAAACCAGCTGGTGGCCGCAATGCTGTGGTACCGGCTGGTCACTTTGACCCCTCCCCCTGCGTTTGTCGCCAAGATACAGAAGAAGCTGGTGGACTTCTTCTGGAACAACAGGAAGCACTGGGTCTCTGTCGCGGTCTTGAGTCTCCCGCTTGAGGAGGGCGGTCAGTCGTTGGTGTGCGTCAGCGCCCAGCTCGCGACTTTCCGTCTTCAGACCCTGCAGAGATACCTTTACGTCGAGCCCCCTCCTAGGTGGTGTGCTCTGGCGAGGTATTTCTTCCGCCAGCAGCTCGACCTCAATTATGACACGCAGCTCCTGTTTGTGAACTTGGGGGGTGCCAGGACCGCCCTCCGGGAGCTGCCTGTCTTTTACAGGGAACTCATCAGGGTCTGGAACAAAGTCTCCACCAAGCGCAGCTCTCCGCCGGCTGGAGTGGCGGCCGTCCTGCAGGAGCCGCTGCTCGGGAATCCGTACCTCCACGGCCGAGGCTTCATGTGGCGGTCGGAAGAGAGGGCTGTGGCTGGTGAGGTGACCAGGGTCAGGGACCTGCTCGATGGCGGAGGAGCGGGCTGGATGGCGCCAGTCACGCTGGCGCGGCGCCTAAATTCTGCCAACGTCCGCCGCGCGGCCGATGCCATCGAGTCGCTAAAAACAGCTCTGGGCCCTGACTCCGTTAGGTGTATCGAGGAGGCTCAAGCACGTGGGGAGATCCCGTCCGAACTGACCCCCGTCCGGACGGAATTCCTCATCGGCGCCAAACCCCGGAACCTCCCTCGGGGGCCGGCGCCTCACAACTTGAGCCGCCTCGGGGAAATCCCCTCCGTGCCTTTCAGTTCCGCGCGGAGGGGTTTCCTGTACGGGCTGCTCCTGCACACCCTCAACTTTGCCATCCTCGCCGGCCGTCCGGACACGCCATGGCGTACCATCTTGCCGTCCGGAGGAGGCGGGGGTCCCCGATGGAGGGCACTCTACGCAGGGGTCCTCCCACTATTCATCGGGGACTTGGCCTGGAGGGTGGTGCACGGAGCAGTGCCGTGCAACAAATTTTTAAGCCGGTTCACGGACTCCCAGGCCGCCTGCAATTTCTGCGGTCTGGAGGAGTCCGTGTTCCATGTTTTTATTGAATGCACGAGGTTGCAGCCCCTGTTCCACTATTTGAAGGGGCTGCTCCTGAAATTCTGGCTGCACTTCAGTCCCACTCTCCTGATCTTTGGGCACCCTGTGCGGAGGGGAGCGGGTAGGTCCGAAGGCCTCCTCGTAGGACTGCTCCTGGGCACGGCCAAGGGTGCCATCAGCCGGTCCAGGCAGCGGGCGGTCGAGGGGGTCGTTCAACCTGACTGCCTGCCTCTCTTCCGCTCTTACATCCGGTCCAGGGTGTCCTTGGAGATGGAGCACGCGGTGTCCACCGGTACGCTCGCGGCCTTCCACGAGAGGTGGGCACCGGAGGGACTGGAGTGCATCATCACGCCCGGCAACCACATTTTAATTTGATTTTACGTTTTAAAGTTAATTTGTTTTAATTGCCGGTGCTTTTAGTGTCCCCTTCCCTTTTATAGGGGGCACTGGGGAAAAATTGTGATTTTAGTGCCCAAAAAAAAAACAAAAAAAAAAAAGAAAAAACACAAAAAAAAACACAAAAAAGGGGGAAAAAAAAAAAAAAGGGCCTTGTAAATGTCTGGAGTGTCACCCAGGTCGGGTGGCACCGTTTAATGTTTTATGTTTTCACAGATAAACTCAAAAGAGTTTCATGCACAAGGAAAATGTCTGGAGTGTCACCCAGGTCGGGTGGCACCGTTTATTGTTTTTATGTTTTCACAGGTGAACTCAAAAGAGTTTCATGCACAAGGAACCAATCGTGGAGGAGTGGAGGCGTGTCCTGCTCAATTGGAGCTGTGAGCAGTGAGGAGAGCAGCTAGCAACCTGTGCTCCTGCCTGGAGAGCCCTGAGACCAGCCCAGGAAGAGAAGGAAGGAAGGGGCTTCACTACAACTTCACCCAGAGGGAGAGGAGGAGAACAGAAAACTTTGCAACAACTTCATCATTCTGCAAGGAGTTGGAGAGAGGGGGAAAAGACAAACAACATCCAGTGTGGAAGGAGGGAGACTCTACACTTTCTACAGGTGGGTGTGGGTGCATTTCCCAAACAGACTTTGTTGTATCGGTGGGGGGAGGAAAGAAGACCACTGAGGGCCGGAACATCGCGGGGGGTGTGTGTGTGTGTGGTAGTGTGTGTGGGGGCCTTGCTTACAACTAGGCTCCCCCCCCACAATTGGAACCCCCCCCACCCCCCCCCACATTTGCCTAGCCTGGGATAGCTGGAGCTACCAGGCTGAAGATTGTTGTTTTTCTTGATCATCCAATTAAAGATCGTTAAGAGTGCCTGGTGGCTCCAGCTACCCCAGGTGAAGACATCTTCTCTCCCCACCGGAAGACCACCCCAAAGACTTTTGTGTTTTGCCATCTGGGGAGTGCACCCACCCACAGCTGCGAGGAGAGACCTGCCCTCGCAGCCCCCCCCCCTTCCCACCCCCCTCTCTCTTTTCTCTGTTACTCTGTTTCTCCCCTCTCTCTCTGAGAGCCCTTCCTTCCAAATTTAATTTAAAAAAAAAACAATTTAAGACAACTGAGCAGAGGGAGCAAGGCCCCTCCCCAATTGTCAACGAGGGGAGAGGTGCCTCGTTAAGGGCTCCTCTGCTCAGTTAACATAAGAGGCCATTAAAGACCATTAAGGCCTGTGACTTTGGGGTGGGTGTAGCCCTTAAAGGGACCCCGTGATGGCGACCCCATCCACGCCGGTGGCAGGGCCAGCAAGGACGTATGCGCAGGTGGCAACCGCTTCCACAGCACCTCCTGCGCCACCCGCTGCCCTGCCACCGTTCAGACTTATAACCAGGAAACACGGGGTCAAGAGCTACACTCACCCCACAATGAGCATTGAGGAGTGCGTGCGGGCGATGGCTGGGGTAGTCGGCCCCTCGGCCATTGTCGCAGCCTCCAAGATGTCTGGGAAGGCCGTGTTCTTCCTGGGGTCGGAGCGGGCGGTGTCCCTGGCCCTTGAAAAGGGGCTCACGGTGGGCGGGACGTTCCTGCCGGTGGACCCTCTCGAGGCCACCGCGCAGAGGGTCATCATTTCAAACGTCCCGCCCTTTGTTTCCGCTGAGCTCCTCCTCCCTCACCTACAACAACTGGGGGAGGTAAGGTCAGGGATCAACCCCATACCGCTCGGCCTCAGGGAGAGCAGCCTGCGCCACGTGTTCTCCTTCCGCCGCCAGCTCTTTGTCCGGCTGGCGCGGGAGGACACGACGGAGGGAGATTTTAATGTGGTGCACGAGGGGACTGCCTACCGCGTCTTCTGGATGTCGGACGGCGTGCGGTGCCATGCCTGCAGGGAGGTGGGGCATGTTCGCAAGAACTGCCCCGCCTCCAAGGCCGCCAAACCACCGAAGGCGGCCAAGGCTGGCGCTGCCGCCACCCCTCCCCCTAGTTGCGTCCGCGTGCCGGGAGCCATAGGTGCGCGGGCATCGTCGGAGGCCTTTGTTTTCAGGGCCTCCGGCGGGGGGGAGGGAGAGCGTCCGAGCGGAAAGAAGGCGCGGAAGAAGGAGAAACATCTAGAGGCGGGTCCCCTCGGTGCGCCGGAAAGTCTGACCACCGCGCTCAGCCCAACCCAGTCACCGGCGAGCGCGGGGTGCCCCGAGCCCGTGCCCGGGCCCTTGAATACCACCACAGAGGGGCCCAGGCGCGGGCAAGAAAAGGAAAAGGGGGGGGCGGAGCGGGAGGCCTCGGCAGACATGGAGGTCTCCCTGACTCCGCGCGCCCCCAGGAACAAAAAGAGGCACCGCCCCAATGAGGCGGAGGGGGAACAACATCCCTCCGCGGAGGAGGCGGTGCCCGCCGCGTGTCCCGCGTCCCCCACCAGCGCCCCCAAATTGCGCTGCAGGCGCGAGGAGTCTTTCCCCGGGGAGGGTGAGACAGTTGAGGCTGCCCAGCCTCTGCCTCCCGGGGATGGAGTGGAAGATCTGCCTGTCGTGGGGGGCGTGGGGACCGCGGAGGAATGCGTAGCCGCCGGGCCGGGCGTCCCGGGGACTGAGGCGGGCGAGGCCGAAAAGGCCGAACCTGAGCCCGCCCAGCTATTATCCAACTTCCCCCGGGAGTCGCTCGACCCGGCAGAAAAACAATTAAATAATTATGACACTGTAGATGCTGGGCCGGGGGGTGGCAGCGGGGAGGGGGAGGAACACCCACCCTCGCCCCTTACTTTGGAGCTGGAGCACTTGGAGGGCCTGGGGATTTCCTATGGCCGGGTCTCTCCTTGTTCTCCGGTTCCTGGGGCGGAGGGGGAACCCCTTCCGCTGTCATTTCCCGACCCAGCACCATTTTTAAAAGAGCCCAGTGGGGACTCCTCTGCCGACGATCCTGGGGGTGGGATCGGGGCAGTGCCAGGGCCGGTTGGAGCGGCCGGTTCATTTGCCGTACCTTGTGCGGTCGATGGGCCGGCTGCTGGCGGCCACCTCCCGGAGGAGGACGGGGACTCGGTGGGGGACGCGGGTGAAGACCTAGAGACCACCGCCAGGGAGGCGGTGGATCTGCTCGCGGCCGCCGCTGAGGCCCTCCTCGTTCCTGCAAAGGAACTCCGGGACTTTTTGGCCCAGAGCCGGGGTCGCCGCGACCAAGCCCGACTGGCCCTGGAAAAATGGTCCGAGCCGGAGCTGATCAAGGGGTCCGTCCGCGCCGCCGTTAAAACCTTGGCCGCGGGCGGGCCCTTGACAAAGGAGCAGCACCTTGAGCTGCGCGAGCTCGAGGGACTCCTCGCTGGGCTGCGGAGGGAGCGGAGTTCAACAAAAGACTCCGCTCCCTCCCCCACAATAGGTTAAGGTAGAGGTTGCACTATGCTTTTGCCATGAAGATAACCATAGCCAGCCTCAACATCAACGGCGGCAGAGGGGCACGCCGTAGATTTGACAATTTTTCGCTCCTGCGGGAGGGGAAATATGCGGTGTGCTTCCTGCAAGAAACCCACACCGTTCCGGGAGACGAAGCCACGTGGCTCCTGGAATGGCAAGGAGAGGTCCGCATGAGCCACCTCACCGCCATTTCTAGTGGGGTGGCCATCTTGCTGGGCCCGCATTTTCAGCCGGAGATCTTGGGGGTCGAGGAGCCCGTGCCAGGCCGCTTGCTGCACGTAACGGTTCGCCTGGGGGACGTGCCGCTCCATCTCGTGAACGTGTACGCCCCTCATCCCGGCCCGCAGCAAACGCGCTTCTTTGAAGAGGTGTCCGCTCTTCTTGGCTCCGTCGACGTCGGCGACTGCATTGTCCTCGGGGGGGATTTTAACTGCACCCTCGAGGCGAGGGACCGCTCCGGTGCCCCGCAGTGCATGACGGCGATGGAGAAGTTGAGGGACCTGGTCGGGTCCTTCGACTTGGTGGACGTCTGGCGAAATCTCCACCCCGACTCCAGCGCCTTTACTTGGGTGAGGCCTGGAGTTGGATGGTCTAGAGTCGACCGCCTTTACGTGTCTCGGGCGTACGTTTCCTGCGTCCCGGCGGCCTCCATGCGGCCGGTGCCGTGTTCGGACCACCACCTGGTGTGGGCGGAGCTCGCTTCGCTCCGCGCGAGGACGGGGTCCGCGTACTGGCACTTTAACAACCGGCTGCTGGAGGACGTGCGGTTCCAGGACTCGTTCCGTCGATTCTGGTCCGACTGGAGAAGGAAGCAGGGGGGCTTCCCCTCCTTGAGGCTATGGTGGGACGTGGGCAAGGCTCACGTCCGCGTCTTCTGTCAAGAGTACGCGAGGGGGTCGACCAAGAGGCGGGCGGCCAGAGTCGGGCGCCTAGAAAAAGAGGTGCTCGACCTGGAAGCCCGTCTCGGTCAAGTCGTCCAGGACCCGGCCCTGCGGACGGTGTACGAAGCGAAGAAGGCCGCGCTGAAGGACCTGCAGCTCGTCGGGTCCCGAGGCGCGTTCGTGAGGTCGCGGATCCGGTTCCTGCGGGATCTGGACCGCGGCTCCCCCTTCTTCTACTCGCTGGAAAAAAGGCAGAGTGTCCGTAAGCAGCTCTTGACGCTGCTGGCCGACGACGGCTCTCTCGTCTCGGATCCGGAGGGCGTCAACAACAGGGTCCGTGAATATTACGGGGCTCTGTTCTCTCCGGATCCGTCCAGCGAGGAAGCGCGTAGAGTTTTGTGGGAGGACCTGCCGAAGGTCAGCCCGGAGGGCGCCGAAAATCTGGAAGCTCCGCTAAGCCTGGCGGAGCTGACCGGTGCCCTCGCCCGGCTCTCGAGGGGAAAATCCCCGGGGCTGGACGGGCTGACCGTGGAGTTCCACAGGGCGTTCTGGGACGTCCTGGGGAGCGACTACGCGCGGGTCCTGGGGGAAAGTCTGGCGACCGGGGAGATGCCCCTCTCTTGGCGCAGGGCAGTCATCGTCCTGCTGCCTAAGAAGGGCGATCTCCGCCTCCTTAAGAACTGGCGCCCGGTCTCCCTCCTCAGCACGGACTACAAAATCTTCGCCAGGGCGATGTCTGCTCGCCTTGGTGCCGTGCTGGACCACATGATCCACCCCGACCAGTCATACACGGTCCCGGGCCGGACAATCCACGACAACATCCATCTGGTCCGGGACCTCATCCATTGCTCCCAGGAGGCTGGTCTGTCGGTCGCCTTCCTATCCCTCGACCAAGAGAAGGCGTTCGACAGGGTGGATCACGACTATCTGCTCGGAACTCTGCGCGCTTTCGGGTTCGGGACGCATTTCGTCGCCCGGATCCGACTTTTGTACGCCGCCGCGGAGTGTCTGATTAAGGTTAACGGGTCCTTGACGGCGCCCCTTCGCTTTAGGAGAGGGGTGCGCCAGGGATGCCCCATGTCCGGCCAGTTATACGCCGTTTGCGTGGAGCCTTTCCTGCGCCTCTTGCGGACGAGGTTGACGGGACTGGCTCTGCAAGGGCCGGGCGTGGAGGTCGTCCTCTCGGCTTACGCCGATGACGTGCTCCTCGCGGTAGAGGATCCCGCTGACCTGCGGAGGATGCGTGAGTGCCAGGAGATTTACTCGGCCGCGTCCTCCGCCAGGATCAACTGGGAGAAATGTTCCGGACTCCTGGTGGGTCAGTGGCGGGTGGACTCCCTGCCGGAGGAGCTCAGGCCTTTTGCCTGGAGCACGACCCATCTCCTCTATCTGGGAGTCTACCTTAGCCCCGACGAGGAAGCCTGGCCGGCGAACTGGCAGGAGCTGGAGGCCAAGGTCGCCGCTCGCCTAGGGCGCTGGACAGGACTGCTCCGAGTGCTGTCCTACAGGGGTCGAGCGCTAGTCATAAACCAGCTGGTGGCCGCAATGCTGTGGTACCGGCTGGTCACTTTGACCCCTCCCCCTGCGTTTGTCGCCAAGATACAGAAGAAGCTGGTGGACTTCTTCTGGAACAACAGGAAGCACTGGGTCTCTGTCGCGGTCTTGAGTCTCCCGCTTGAGGAGGGCGGTCAGTCGTTGGTGTGCGTCAGCGCCCAGCTCGCGACTTTCCGTCTTCAGACCCTGCAGAGATACCTTTACGTCGAGCCCCCTCCTAGGTGGTGTGCTCTGGCGAGGTATTTCTTCCGCCAGCAGCTCGACCTCAATTATGACACGCAGCTCCTGTTTGTGAACTTGGGGGGTGCCAGGACCGCCCTCCGGGAGCTGCCTGTCTTTTACAGGGAACTCATCAGGGTCTGGAACAAAGTCTCCACCAAGCGCAGCTCTCCGCCGGCTGGAGTGGCGGCCGTCCTGCAGGAACCGCTGCTCGGGAATCCGTACCTCCACGGCCGAGGCTTCATGTGGCGGTCGGAAGAGAGGGCTGTGGCTGGTGAGGTGACCAGGGTCAGGGACCTGCTCGATGGCGGAGGAGCGGGCTGGATGGCGCCAGTCACGCTGGCGCGGCGCCTAAATTCTGCCAACGTCCGCCGCGCGGCCGATGCCATCGAGTCGCTAAAAACAGCTCTGGGCCCTGACTCCGTTAGGTGTATCGAGGAGGCTCGAGCACGTGGGGAGATCCCGTCCGAACTGACCCCCGTCCGGACGGAATTCCTCATCGGCGCCAAACCCCGGAACCTCCCTCGGGGGCCGGCGCCTCACAACTTGAGCCGCCTCGGGGAAATCCCCTCCGTGCCTTTCAGTTCCGCGCGGAGGGGTTTCCTGTACGGGCTGCTCCTGCACACCCTCAACTTTGCCATCCTCGCCAGCCGTCCGGACACGCCATGGCGTACCATCTTGCCGTCCGGAGGAGGCGGGGGTCCCCGATGGAGGGCACTCTACGCAGGGGTCCTCCCACTATTCATCGGGGACTTGGCCTGGAGGGTGGTGCACGGAGCAGTGCCGTGCAACAAATTTTTAAGCCGGTTCACGGACTCCCAGGCCGCCTGCAATTTCTGCGGTCTGGAGGAGTCCGTGTTCCATGTTTTTATGGAATGCACGAGGTTGCAGCCCCTGTTTTATTATTTGAAGGGGCTGCTCCTGAAATTCTGGCTGCACTTCAGTCCCACTCTCCTGATCTTTGGGCACCCTGTGCGGAGGGGAGCGGGTAGGTCCGAAGGCCTCCTCGTAGGACTGCTCCTGGGCACGGCCAAGGGTGCCATCAGCCGGTCCAGGCAGCGGGCGGTCGAGGGGGTCGTTCAACCTGACTGCCTGCCTCTCTTCCGCTCTTACATCCGGTCCAGGGTGTCCTTGGAGATGGAGCACGCGGTGTCCACCGGTACGCTCGCGGCCTTCCGCGAGAGGTGGGCACCGGAGGGACTGGAGTGCATCATCACGCCCGGCAACCAAATTTTAATTTGATTTTACGTTTTAAAGTTAATTTGTTTTAATTGCCGGTGCTTTTAGTGTCCCCTTCCCTTTTATAGGGGGCACTGGAAAAATTTGATTTTAGCGCCCCAAAAAAAAACCAAAAACCAAAAAAAAAAAGGGGCTTGAAAATGTCTGCTGTGTCACCCAGGTCGGGTGTCACAGTTTAATGTTGTTTATGTTTTGCAGGTAGACTCCTAAAAGAGTTTCATGCACAAGGAAAATGTCTGGAGTGTCACCCAGGTCGGGTGGCACCGTTTATTGTTTTTATGTTTTCACAGGTGAACTCAAAAGAGTTTCATGCACAAGGAACCAATCGTGGAGGAGTGGAGGCGTGTCCTGCTCAATTGGAGCTGTGAGCAGTGAGGAGAGCAGCTAGCAACCTGTGCTCCTGCCTGGAGAGCCCTGAGACCAGCCCAGGAAGAGAAGGAAGGAAGGGGCTTCACCTTCAAACTTTTATCCAGAGGGAGAGGAGGAGAAAAGAAAACTTTGAACAACTTTACCATTTCTGCAAAGAGTTGGAGAGAGGGGGAAAAGACAAACAACATCCAGTGTGGAAGGAGGGAGACTCTACCATTCTACAGGTGGGTGTGGGTGCATTTCCCCAAACAGACTTTGTTGTATCGGTGGGGGGAGGAAAGAAGACCACTGAGGGCCGGAACATCGCGGGGGGTGTGTGTGTGTGTGGTAGTGTGCGTGGGGGCCGTGCTTACAACTAGGCCCCCCCCCACAATTGGAACCCCCCCCACCCCCCACATTTGCCTAGCCTGGGATAGCTGGAGCTACCAGGCTGAAGATTGTTGTTTTTCTCAATCACCCAATTAAAGATCGTTAGGAGTGCCTGGTGGCTCCAGCTACCCCAGGTGAAGACATCTTCTCCCCCCACCTGAAGACCACCCCAAAGACTTTTGTGTTTTGCCATCTGGGGAGTGCACCCACCCACAGCTGCGAGGGGAGACCTGCCCTCGCAGTCCCCCCCCCCCTTCCCACCCCCCTCTCTCTTTCTCTGCTACTCTGTTTCTCCCCTCTCTCTCTGAGGCCTCTTCCTTCCAAATTTACAAAAAAAAAACCAAACCAATTAAGACAACTGAGCAGAGGGAGCAAGGCCTCTCCCCAATTGCCAACTAGGGGAGAGGTACCTCGTTAAGAGCTCCTCTGCTTCAGTCTTTTAGATAAGAGGCCTAATTAAGACCATTAAGGCCTGTGACTTTGGGGTGGGTGTAGCCCTTAAAGGGACCCCGTGATGGCGACCCCATCCACGCCGGTGGCAGGGCCAGCAAGGACGTATGCGCAGGCGGTGTCTACATCCACGGCACCTCCTGCGCCACCTGCTGCCCTGCCACCATTCAAACTAATAACCAAAAAACACGGGGTCAAGAGCTACACTCACCCCACAATGAGCATCGAGGAGTGCGTGCGGGCGATGGCTGGGGTAGTCGGCCCCTCGGCCATTGTCGCAGCCTCCAAGATGTCTGGGAAGGCCGTGTTCTTCCTGGGGTCGGAGCGGGCGGTGTCCCTGGCCCTTGAAAAGGGGCTCACGGTGGGCGGGACATTCCTGCCGGTGGACCCTCTCGAGGCCACCGCGCAGAGGGTCATCGTGTCAAACGTCCCGCCCTTTGTTTCCGCTGAGCTCCTCCTCCCTCACCTACAACAACTGGGGGAGGTAAGGTCGGGGATCAACCCCATACCGCTCGGCCTCAGGGAGAACAGCCTGCGCCACGTGTTCTCCTTCCGCCGCCAGCTCTTTGTCCGGCTGGCGCGGGAGGACGTGACAGAAGGGCACTTTAATGTGGTGCACGAGGGGACTGCCTACCGCGTCTTCTGGACGTCGGACGGCGTGCGGTGCCATGCCTGCAGGGAGGTGGGGCATGTTCGTAAGAACTGCCCCGCCTCCAAGGCCGCCAAACCACCGAAGGCGGCCATAGCTGGCGCCGCCGCCACCCCTCCCCCTAGTTGCGTCCGCGTGCCGGGAGCCATGGGTGCGCGGGCATCGTCGGAGGCCTTTGTTTTCAGGGCCTCCGGCGGGGGGGAGGGAGAGCGTCCGAGCGGAAAGAAGGCGCGGAAGAAGGAGAAACATCTAGAGGCGGGTCCCCTCGGTGCGCCGGAAAGTCTGACCACCGCACTCAGCCCAACCCAGTCACCGGCGAGCGCGGGGTGCCCCGAGCCCGTGCCCGGGCCCTTGAATAACACCACAGAGGGGCCCAGGCGCGGGCAAGAAAAGGAAAAGGGGGGGGCGGAGCGGGAGGCCTCGGCAGACATGGAGGTCTCCCTGACTCCGCGCGCCCCCAGGAACAAAAAGAGGCACCGCCCCAATGAGGCGGAGGGGGAACAACATCCCTCCGCGGAGGAGGCGGTGCCCGCCGCGTGTCCCGCGTCCCCCACCAGCGCCCCCAAATTGCGCTGCAGGCGCGAGGAGTCTTTCCCCGGGGAGGGTGAGGCAGTCGAGGCTGCCCAGCCGCTGCCTCCTGGGGAGGGCGTGGAAGATCTGCCTGTCGTGGGGGGCGTGGGGCCAGTGGAAGAATGCGTAGCCGCCGGGTCGAGCGTCCCGGGGACCGAGGCGGGCGGGGCCGAAAAGGCCGAACCTGAGCCCGCCCAGCTATTATCCAACTTCCCCCGGGAGTCGCTCGACCCGGCAGAAATACAAACAAATAATTATGACACTGTAGATGCTGGGCCGGGGGGTGGCAGCGGGGAGGGGGAGGAACACCCACCCTCGCCCCTTACTTTGGAGCTGGAGCACTTGGAGGGCCTGGGGATTTCCTATGGCCGGGTCTCTCCTTGTTCTCCGGTTCCTGGGGCGGAGGGGGAACCCCTTCCGCTGTCATTTCCCGACCCAGCACCATTTTTAAAAGAGCCCAGTGGGGACTCCTCTGCCGACGATCCTGGGGGTGGGATCGGGGCAGTGCCAGGGCCGGTTGGAGCGGCCGGTTCATTTGCCGTACCTTGTGCGGTCGATGGGCCGGCTGCTGGCGGCCACCTCCCGGAGGAGGACGGGGACTCGGTGGGGGACGCGGGTGAAGACCTAGAGACCACCGCCAGTGAGGCGGTGGATCTGCTCGCGGCCGCCGCTGAGGCCCTCCTCATTCCTGCAAAGGAACTCCGGGACTTTTTGGCCCAGAGCCGGGGTCGCCGCGACCAAGCCCGACTGGCCCTGGAAAAATGGTCCGAGCCAGAGCTGATCAAGGGGTCCGTCCGCGCCGCCGTTAAAACCTTGGCCGCGGGCGGGCCCTTGACAAAGGAGCAGCACCTTGAGCTGCGCGAGCTCGAGGGACTCCTCGCTGGGCTGCGGAGGGAGCGGAGTTCAACAAAAGACTCCGCTCCCTCCCCCACAATAGGTTAAGGTAGAGGTTGCACTATGCTTTTGCCATGAAGATAACCATAGCCAGCCTCAACATCAACGGCGGCAGAGGGGCACGCCGTAGATTTGACAATTTTTCGCTCCTGCGGGAGGGGAAATATGCGGTGTGCTTCCTGCAAGAAACCCACACCGTTCCGGGAGACGAAGCCACGTGGCTCCTGGAATGGCAAGGAGAGGTCCGCATGAGCCACCTCACCGCCATTTCTAGTGGGGTGGCCATCTTGCTGGGCCCGCATTTTCAGCCGGAGATCTTGGGGGTCGAGGAGCCCGTGCCAGGCCGCTTGCTGCACGTAACGGTTCGCCTGGGGGACGTGCCGCTCCATCTCGTGAACGTGTACGCCCCTCATCCCGGCCCGCAGCAAACGCGCTTCTTTGAAGAGGTGTCCGCTCTTCTTGGCTCCGTCGACGTCGGCGACTGCATTGTCCTCGGGGGGGATTTTAACTGCACCCTCGAGGCGAGGGACCGCTCCGGTGCCCCGCAGTGCATGACGGCGATGGAGAAGTTGAGGGACCTGGTCGGGTCCTTCGACTTGGTGGACGTCTGGCGAAATCTCCACCCCGACTCCAGCGCCTTTACTTGGGTGAGGCCTGGAGTTGGATGGTCTAGAGTCGACCGCCTTTACGTGTCTCGGGCGTACGTTTCCTGCGTCCCGGCGGCCTCCATGCGGCCGGTGCCGTGTTCGGACCACCACCTGGTGTGGGCGGAGCTCGCTTCGCTCCGCGCGAGGACGGGGTCCGCGTACTGGCACTTTAACAACCGGCTGCTGGAGGACGTGCGGTTCCAGGACTCGTTCCGTCGATTCTGGTCCGACTGGAGAAGGAAGCAGGGGGGCTTCCCCTCCTTGAGGCTATGGTGGGACGTGGGCAAGGCTCACGTCCGCGTCTTCTGTCAAGAGTACGCGAGGGGGTCGACCAAGAGGCGGGCGGCCAGAGTCGGGCGCCTAGAAAAAGAGGTGCTCGACCTGGAAGCCCGTCTCGGTCAAGTCGTCCAGGACCCGGCCCTGCGGACGGTGTACGAAGCGAAGAAGGCCGCGCTGAAGGACCTGCAGCTCGTCGGGTCCCGAGGCGCGTTCGTGAGGTCGCGGATCCGGTTCCTGCGGGATCTGGACCGCGGCTCCCCCTTCTTCTACTCGCTGGAAAAAAGGCAGAGTGTCCGTAAGCAGCTCTTGACACTGCTGGCCGACGACGGCTCTCTCGTCTCGGATCCGGAGGGCGTCAACAACAGGGTCCGTGAATATTACGGGGCTCTGTTCTCTCCGGATCCGTCCAGCGAGGAAGCGCGTAGAGTTTTGTGGGAGGACCTGCCGAGGGTCGGCCCGGAGGGCGCCGAAAATCTGGAAGCTCCGCTAAGCCTGGCGGAGCTGACCGGTGCCCTCGCCCGGCTCTCGAGGGGAAAATCCCCGGGGCTGGACGGGCTGACCGTGGAGTTCCACAGGGCGTTCTGGGACGTCCTGGGGAGCGACTACGCGCGGGTCCTGGGGGAAAGTCTGGCGACCGGGGAGATGCCCCTCTCTTGGCGCAGGGCAGTCATCGTCCTGCTGCCTAAGAAGGGCGATCTCCGCCTCCTTAAGAACTGGCGCCCGGTCTCCCTCCTCAGCACGGACTACAAAATCTTCGCCAGGGCGATGTCTGCTCGCCTTGGTGCCGTGCTGGACCACATGATCCACCCCGACCAGTCATACACGGTCCCGGGCCGGACAATCCACGATAACATCCATCTGGTCCGGGACCTCATCCATTGTTCCCAGGAGGCTGGTCTGTCGGTCGCCTTCCTATCCCTCGACCAAGAGAAGGCGTTCGACAGGGTGGATCACGACTATCTGCTCGGAACTCTGCGCGCTTTCGGGTTCGGGACGCATTTCGTCGCCCGGATCCGACTTTTGTACGCCGCCGCGGAGTGTCTGATTAAGGTTAACGGGTCCTTGACGGCGCCCCTTCGCTTTAGGAGAGGGGTGCGCCAGGGATGCCCCATGTCCGGCCAGTTATACGCCGTTTGCGTGGAGCCTTTCCTGCGCCTCTTGCGGACGAGGTTGACGGGACTGGCTCTGCAAGGGCCGGGCGTGGAGGTCGTCCTCTCGGCTTACGCCGATGACGTGCTCCTCGCGATAGAGGATCCCGCTGACCTGCGGAGGATGCGTGAGTGCCAGGAGATTTACTCGGCCGCGTCCTCCGCCAGGATCAACTGGGAGAAATGTTCCGGACTCCTGGTGGGTCAGTGGCGGGTGGACTCCCTGCCGGAGGAGCTCAGGCCTTTTGCCTGGAGCACGACCCATCTCCTCTATCTGGGAGTCTACCTTAGCCCCGACGAGGGAGCCTGGCCGGCGAACTGGCAGGAGCTGGAGGCCAAGGTCGCCGCTCGCCTAGGGCGCTGGACAGGACTGCTCCGAGTGCTGTCCTACAGGGGTCGAGCGCTAGTCATAAACCAGCTGGTGGCCGCAATGCTGTGGTACCGGCTGGTCACTTTGACCCCTCCCCCTGCGTTTGTCGCCAAGATACAGAAGAAGCTGGTGGACTTCTTCTGGAACAACAGGAAGCACTGGGTCTCTGCCGCGGTCTTGAGTCTCCCGCTTGAGGAGGGCGGTCAGTCGTTGGTGTGCGTCAGCGCCCAGCTCGCGACTTTCCATCTTCAGACCCTGCAGAGATACCTTTACGTCGAGCCCCCTCCTAGGTGGTGCGCTCTGGCGAGGTATTTCTTCCGCCAGCAGCTCGACCTCAATTATGACACGCAGCTCCTGTTTGTGAACTTGGGGGGTGCCAGGACCGCCCTCCGGGAGCTGCCTGTCTTTTACAGGGAACTCATCAGGGTCTGGAACAAAGTCTCCACCAAGCGCAGCTCTCCGCCGGCTGGAGTGGCGGCCGTCCTGCAGGAGCCGCTGCTCGGGAATCCGTACCTCCACGGTCGAGGCTTCATGTGGCGGTCGGAAGAGAGGGCTGTGGCTGGTGAGGTGACCAGGGTCAGGGACCTGCTCGATGGCGGAGGAGCGGGCTGGATGGCGCCAGACACGCTGGCGCGGCGCCTAAACTCTGCCAACGTCCGCCACGCGGCCGATGCCATCGAGTCGCTAAAAACAGCTCTGGGCCCTGACTCCGTTAGGTGCATCGAGGAGGCTCAAGCACGTGGGGAGATCCCGTCCGAACTGACCCCCGTCCGGACGGAATTCCTCATCGGCGCCAAACCCCGGAACCTCCCTCGGGGGCCGGCGCCTCACAACTTGAGCCGCCTCGGGGAAATCCCCTCCGTGCCTTTCAGTTCCGCGCGGAGGGGTTTCCTGTACGGGCTGCTCATGCACACCCTCAACTTTGCCATCCTCGCCGGCCGTCCGGACACGCCATGGCGTACCATCTTGCCGTCCGGAGGAGGCGGGGGTCCCCGATGGAGGGCACTCTACGCGGGGGTCCTCCCACTATTCATCGGGGACTTGGCCTGGAGGGTGGTGCACGGAGCAGTGCCGTGCAACAAATTTTTAAGCCGGTTCACGGACTCCCAGGCCGCCTGCAATTTCTGCGGTCTGGAGGAGTCCGTGTTCCATGTTTTTATTGAGTGCACGAGGTTGCAGCCCCTGTTCCATTATTTGAAGGGGCTGCTCCTGAAATTCTGGCTGCACTTCAGTCCCACTCTCCTGATCTTTGGGCACCCTGTGCGGAGGGGAGCGGGTAGGTCCGAAGGCCTCCTCGTAGGACTGCTCCTGGGCACGGCCAAGGGTGCCATCAGCCGGTCCAGGCAGCGGGCGGTCGAGGGGGTCGTTCAACCTGACTGCCTGCCTCTCTTCCGCTCTTACATCCGGTCCAGGGTGTCCTTGGAGATGGAGCACGCGGTGTCCACCGGTACGCTCGCGGCCTTCCGCGAGAGGTGGGCACCGGAGGGACTGGAGTGCATCATCACGCCCGGCAACCAAATTTTAATTTGATTTTACGTTTTAAAGTTAATTTGTTTTAATTGCCGGTGCTTTTAGTGTCCCCTTCCCTTTTATAGGGGGCACTGGGGAAAAATTGTGATTTTAGTGCCCAAAAAAAAAACAAAAAAAAAAGAAAAAAACACAAAAAAAAACACAAAAAAGGGGAAAAAAAAAAAAAGGGCCTTGTAAATGTCTGGAGTGTCACCCAGGTCGGGTGGCACCGTTTAATGTTTTATGTTTTCACAGATAAACTCAAAAGAGTTTCATGCACAAGGACCAATTGTGAAGCAGTAGAGGCGTGTCCTGCTCAGTTGGAGCTGTGAGCAGTGAGGGAAGCAGCTAGCAACTTGAGCTCCTGCCTGGAGAGCCCTGAGACCAGCCCAGGAACAGAAGGAAGGAAGGGGCTTCACTTCAACTTTTATCCAGAGGGAGAGGAGGAGGAAAGAAAACCTTTAAACAACTTTACCATTCTGCAAGGAGTTGGAGAGAGGGGGAAAAGACCAACAACATCCAGTGTGGAAGGAGGGAGACCCAACATTCTACAGGTGGGTGTGGGTGCATTTCCCCAAACAGACTTTGTTGTATCGGTGGGGGGAGGAAAGAAGACCACTGAGGGCCGGAACATCGCGGGGGGTGTGTGTGTGTGTGTGGTAGTGTGCGTGGGGGCCGTGCTTACAACTAGGCCCCCCCCACAATTGGAACCCCCCCCACCCCCCACATTTGCCTAGCCTGGGATAGCTGGAGCTACCAGGCTGAAGATTGTTGTTTTTCTCAATCACCCAATTAAAGATCGTTAGGAGTGCCTGGTGGCTCCAGCTACCCCAGGTGAAGACATCTTCTCCCCCCACCTGAAGACCACCCCAAAGACTTTTGTGTTTTGCCATCTGGGGAGTGCACCCACCCACAGCTGCGAGGGGAGACCTGCCCTCGCAGCCCCCCCCCCTTCCCACCCCCCTCTCTCTTTCTCCGTTACCCTCTGTTTCTCCCCTCTCTCTCTGAGGCCCCTTTTCTTCCTAATTTAAAAAAAAAAACCCAATTAAGACAACTGAGCAGAGGGAGCAAGGCCTCTCCCCAATTGTCAACGAGGGGAGAGGTGCCTCGTTAAGGGCTCCTCTGCTCAGTTAATATACGAGGCCATTAAAGACCATTAAGGCCTGTGACTTTGGGGTGGGTGTAGCCCTTAAAGGGACCCCGTGATGGCGACCCCATCCACGCCGGTGGCAGGGCCAGCAAGGACGTATGCGCAGGTGGCAACCGCTTCCACGGCACCTCCTGCGCCACCCGCTGCCCTGCCACCATTCAGACTCATTTCAAAAAAACACGGGGTCAAGAGCTACACTCACCCTACAATGAGCATTGAGGAGTGCGTGCGGGCGATGGCTGGGGTAGTCGGCCCCTCGGCCATTGTCGCAGCCTCCAAGATGTCTGGGAAGGCTGTTTTCTTCCTGGGGTCGGAGCGGGCGGTGTCCCTGGCCCTCGAAAAGGGGCTCACGGTGGGCGGGACGTTCCTGCCGGTGGACCCTCTTGAGGCCACCGCGCAGAGGGTCATCGTGTCAAACGTCCCGCCCTTTGTTCCCGCTGAGCTCCTCCTCCCTCACCTACACCAACTGGGGGAGGTAAGGTCGGGGATCAACCCCATACCGCTCGGCCTCAGGGAGAGCAGCCTGCGCCACGTGTTCTCCTTCCGCCGCCAGCTCTTTGTCCGGCTGGCGCGGGAGGAGACGACGGAGGGGTCTTTTAATGTGGTGCACGAGGGGACTGCCTACCGCGTCTTCTGGACGTCGGACGGCGTGCGGTGCCATGCCTGCAGAGAGGTGGGGCACGTTCGCAAGAACTGCCCCGCCTCCAAGGCCGCCAAACCACCGAAGGCGGCCAAGGCTGGCGCCGCCGCCACCCCTCCCCCTAGTTGCGTCCGCGTGCCGGGAGCCGTAGGTGCGCGGGCATCGTCGGAGGCCTTTGTTTTCAGGGCCTCCGGCGGGGGGGAGGGAGAGCGTCCGAGCGGAAAGAAGGCGCGGAACAAGAAGAAACATCTAGAGGCGGGTCCCCTCAGTGCGCCAGAAAGATTGACCACCGCGCTCAGCCCAACCCAGCCACCGGCGAGCGCGGGGTGCCCTGAGCCCGTGCCCGAGCCCTTGACCAATACCGCAGAGGGGCCCGGGCGCGGGCAAGAAAAGGAAAAGGGGGGGGCGGAGCGGGAGGCCTCGGCAGACATGGAGGTCTCCCTGACTCCGCGCGCCCCCAGGAACAAAAAGAGGCACCGCCCCAATGAGGCGGAGGGGGAACAACATCCCTCCGCGGAGGAGGTGGTGCCCGCCGCGTGTCCCGCGTCCCCCAACAGCGCCCCCAAATTGCGCTGCAGGCGCGAGGAGTCTTTCCCCGGGGAGGGTGAGGCAGGCGAGGCTGCCCAGCCGCTGCCTCCTGGGGAGGGCGTGGAAGATCTGCCTGTCGTGGGGGGCGTGGGGCCAGAGGAAGAATGCGTAGCCGCCGGGTCGAGCGTCCCGGGGACTGAGGCGGGCGGGGCCGAAAAGGCCGAACCTGAGCCCGCCCAGCCAATACCCAACTTCCCCCGGGATTTGCTCGACTCGGTAGAAACTGAAAAAATAGGAAAATTTAATGAATCCGTACACGCTGGGCTGGGGGGAGGCGGCGGGGAGGGGGAAGAACAACAACCCTCGCCCCCTACTTTGGAGCTGAGGGACTTGGTGGACCTGGAGAATTTTCTAAACCAGGTCTCTCCGTGTTCCCCGGCTCCTGGGGCGGAGGAGGAACCCCTTCCGCTGTCGCTTCCCGACCCAGCACCAATTTTAAAAGAGCCCAGTGGGGACTCCTCTGCCGGCGATCCTGGGGGTGGGATCGGGGCAGAGCCAGGGCCAGATGGAGCGGCCGGGCCGTTTGCCGTACCTCGTGCGGTCGATGGGCTGGCTGCTGGCGGCCACCTCCCGGAGGGGGACGGGGACTCAGTGGAGGACGCGGGTGAAGATCTCGAGTCCATCGCCAGTGAGGCGGTGGATCTGCTCGCGGCCGCCACTGAGACCCTCCTCATTCCCGCAGAGGAACTCCGGGACTTTTTGGTCCAGTGCCGGGGTCGCCGCGACCAAGCCCGTCTGGCCCTGGAAAGATGGTCCGAGCCGGGGCTGCTCGTCGCGTCCGTCCGCGCCGCCGCTAAAACCATGGCCGCGGGCGGGCCCTTATTAAAGGCTCAAGGCCTTGAGCTGCGCCGGCTCAAAAAGTTCCTCGCTGGGCTGCTGAAGGAGCGGAGTTCAACAAAAGACTCCGCTCCCTCCCCCACAATAGGTTAAGGTAGAGGTTGCACTATGCTTTTGCCATGAAGATAACCATAGCCAGCCTCAACATCAACGGCGGCAGAGGGGCACGCCGTAGATTTGACAATTTTTCGCTCCTGCGGGAGGGGAAATATGCGGTGTGCTTCCTGCAAGAAACCCACACCGTTCCGGGAGACGAAGCCACGTGGCTCCTGGAATGGCAAGGAGAGGTCCGCATGAGCCACCTCACCGCCATTTCTAGTGGGGTGGCCATCTTGCTGGGCCCGCATTTTCAGCCGGAGATCTTGGGGGTCGAGGAGCCCGTGCCAGGCCGCTTGCTGCACGTAACGGTTCGCCTGGGGGACGTGCCGCTCCATCTCGTGAACGTGTACGCCCCTCATCCCGGCCCGCAGCAGACGCGCTTCTTTGAAGAGGTGTCCGCTCTTCTTGGCTCCGTCGACGTCGGCGACTGCATTGTCCTCGGGGGGGATTTTAACTGCACCCTCGAGGCGAGGGACCGCTCCGGTGCCCCGCAGTGCATGACGGCGATGGAGAAGTTGAGGGACCTGGTCGGGTCCTTCGACTTGGTGGACGTCTGGCGAATTCTCCACCCCGACTCCAGCGCCTTTACTTGGGTGAGGCCTGGAGTTGGATGGTCTAGAGTCGACCGCCTTTACGTGTCTCGGGCGTACGTTTCCTGCGTCCCGGCGGCCTCCATGCGGCCGGTGCCGTGTTCGGACCACCACCTGGTGTGGGCGGAGCTCGCTTCGCTCCGCGCGAGGACGGGGTCCGCGTACTGGCACTTTAACAACCGGCTGCTGGAGGACGTGCGGTTCCAGGACTCGTTCCGTCGATTCTGGTCCGACTGGAGAAGGAAGCAGGGGGGCTTCCCCTCCTTGAGGCTATGGTGGGACGTGGGCAAGGCTCACGTCCGCGTCTTCTGTCAAGAGTACGCGAGGGGGTCGACCAAGAGGCGGGCGGCCAGAGTCGGGCGCCTAGAAAAAGAGGTGCTCGACCTGGAAGCCCGTCTCGGTCAAGTCGTCCAGGACCCGGCCCTGCGGACGGTGTACGAAGCGAAGAAGGCCGCGCTGAAGGACCTGCAGCTCGTCGGGTCCCGAGGCGCGTTCGTGAGGTCGCGGATCCGGTTCCTGCGGGATCTGGACCGCGGCTCCCCCTTCTTCTACTCGCTGGAAAAAAGGCAGAGTGTCCGTAAGCAGCTCTTGACGCTGCTGGCCGACGACGGCTCTCTCGTCTCGGATCCGGAGGGCGTCAACAACAGGGTCCGTGAATATTACGGGGCTCTGTTCTCTCCGGATCCGTCCAGCGAGGAAGCGCGTAGAGTTTTGTGGGAGGACCTGCCGAAGGTCGGCCCGGAGGGCGCCGAAAATCTGGAAGCTCCGCTAAGCCTGGCGGAGCTGACCGGTGCCCTCGCCCGGCTCTCGAGGGGAAAATCCCCGGGGCTGGACGGGCTGACCGTGGAGTTCCACAGGGCGTTCTGGGACGTCCTGGGGAGCGACTACGCGCGGGTCCTGGGGGAAAGTCTGGCGACCGGGGAGATGCCCCTCTCTTGGCGCAGGGCAGTCATCGTCCTGCTGCCTAAGAAGGGCGATCTCCGCCTCCTTAAGAACTGGCGCCCGGTCTCCCTCCTCAGCACGGACTACAAAATCTTCGCCAGGGCGATGTCTGCTCGCCTTGGTGCCGTGCTGGACCACATGATCCACCCCGACCAGTCATACACGGTCCCGGGCCGGACAATCCACGATAACATCCATCTGGTCCGGGACCTCATCCATTGTTCCCAGGAGGCTGGTCTGTCGGTCGCCTTCCTATCCCTCGACCAAGAGAAGGCGTTCGACAGGGTGGATCACGACTATCTGCTCGGAACTCTGCGCGCTTTCGGGTTCGGGACGCATTTCGTCACCCGGATCCGACTTTTGTACGCCGCCGCGGAGTGTCTGATTAAGGTTAACGGGTCCTTGACGGCGCCCCTTCGCTTTAGGAGAGGGGTGCGCCAGGGATGCCCCATGTCCGGCCAGTTATACGCCGTTTGCGTGGAGCCTTTCCTGCGCCTCTTGCGGACGAGGTTGACGGGACTGGCTCTGCAAGGGCCGGGCGTGGAGGTCGTCCTCTCGGCTTACGCCGATGACGTGCTCCTCGCGATAGAGGATCCCGCTGACCTGCGGAGGATGCGTGAGTGCCAGGAGATTTACTCGGCCGCGTCCTCCGCCAGGATCAACTGGGAGAAATGTTCCGGACTCCTGGTGGGTCAGTGGCGGGTGGACTCCCTGCCGGAGGAGCTCAGGCCTTTTGCCTGGAGCACGACCCATCTCCTCTATCTGGGAGTCTACCTTAGCCCCGACGAGGGAGCCTGGCCGGCGAACTGGCAGGAGCTGGAGGCCAAGGTCGCCGCTCGCCTAGGGCGCTGGACAGGACTGCTCCGAGTGCTGTCCTACAGGGGTCGAGCGCTAGTCATAAACCAGCTGGTGGCCGCAATGCTGTGGTACCGGCTGGTCACTTTGACCCCTCCCCCTGCGTTTGTCGCCAAGATACAGAAGAAGCTGGTGGACTTCTTCTGGAACAACAGGAAGCACTGGGTCTCTGCCGCGGTCTTGAGTCTCCCGCTTGAGGAGGGCGGTCAGTCATTGGTGTGCGTCAGCGCCCAGCTCGCGACTTTCCGTCTTCAGACCCTGCAGAGATACCTTTACGTCGAGCCCCCTCCTAGGTGGTGTGCTCTGGCGAGGTATTTCTTCCGCCAGCAGCTCGACCTCAATTATGACACGCAGCTCCTGTTTGTGAACTTGGGGGGTGCCAGGACCGCCCTCCGGGAGCTGCCTGTCTTTTACAGGGAACTCATCAGGGTCTGGAACAAAGTCTCCACCAAGCGCAGCTCTCCGCCGGCTGGAGTGGCGGCCGTCCTGCAGGAACCGCTGCTCGGGAATCCGTACCTCCACGGCCGAGGCTTTATGTGGCGGTCGGAAGAGAGGGCTGTGGCTGGTGAGGTGACCAGGGTCAGGGACCTGCTCGATGGCGGAGGAGCGGGCTGGATGGCGCCAGACACGCTGGCGCGGCGCCTAAATTCTGCCAACGTCCGCCACGCGGCCGATGCCATCGAGTCGCTAAAAACAGCTCTGGGCCCTGACTCCGTTCGGTGCATCGAGGAGGCTCAAGCACGTGGGGAGATCCCGTCCGAACTGACCCCCGTCCGGACGGAATTCCTCATCGGCGCCAAACCCCGGAACCTCCCTCGGGGGCCGGCGCCTCACAACTTGAGCCGCCTCGGGGAAATCCCCTCCGTGCCTTTCAGTTCCGCGCGGAGGGGTTTCCTGTACGGGCTGCTCCTGCACACCCTCAACTTTGCCATCCTCGCCGGCCGTCCGGACACGCCATGGCGTACCATCTTGCCGTCCGGAGGAGGCGGGGGTCCCCGATGGAGGGCACTCTACGCAGGGGTCCTCCCACTATTCATCGGGGACTTGGCCTGGAGGGTGGTGCACGGAGCAGTGCCGTGCAACAAATTTTTAAGCCGGTTCACGGACTCCCAGGCCGCCTGCAATTTCTGCGGTCTGGAGGAGTCCGTGTTCAATGTTTTTATGGAATGCACAAGGTTGCAGCCCCTGTTTTATTATTTGAAGGGGCTGCTCCTGAAATTCTGGCTGCACTTCAGTCCCACTCTCCTGATCTTTGGGCAACCTGTGCGGAGGGGAGCGGGTAGGTCCGAAGGCCTCCTCGTAGGACTGCTCCTGGGCACGGCCAAGGGTGCCATCAGCCGGTCCAGGCAGCGGGCGGTCGAGGGGGTCGTTCAACCTGACTGCCTGCCTCTCTTCCGCTCTTACATCCGGTCCAGGGTGTCCTTGGAGATGGAGCACGCGGTGTCCACCGGTACGCTCGCGGCCTTCCGCGAGAGGTGGGCACCGGAGGGACTGGAGTGCATCATCACGCCCGGCAACCAAATTTTAATTTGATTTTACGTTTTTTAAGTTTAATTTGTTTTAATTGCCGGTGCTTTTAGTGTCCCCCTTCCCTTTTATAGGGGGCACTGGGGAAAATTGTGAATTTAGTGCCCAAAAAAAAACCAAAAAAGAAAAACACAAAAAAAAACAAAAAAAAGGGGGGGAAAAAAAAGGACCTTGTAAATGTCTGGAGTGTCACCCAGGTCGGGTGGCACCGTTTAATGTTTTTATGTTTTTCAGGTAAACTTAAAAGAGTTTCATGCACAAGGAACCAATCGTAGAGCAGTGGAGGCGTGTCCTGCTCAGTTGGAGCTGTGAGCAGTGAGGAGAGCAGCTAGCAACTTGTGCTCCTGCCTGGAGAGCCCTGAGACCAGCCCAGGAAGAGAAGGAAGAAAGGGGCTTCACACCAACTTCTATCCAGAGGGAGAGGAGGAGAACAGAAAACTTTGTGCATCTTTACCATTCTGCAAAGAGTTGGAGAGAGGGGGAAAAGACCAACAACATCCAGTGTGGAAGGAGGGGGACTCTACCATTCTACAGGTGGGTGTGGGTGCATTTCCCAAAAAGACTTTGTTGTATCGGTGGGGGGAGGAAAGAAGACCACTGAGGGCCGGAACATCGCGGGGGGTGTGTGTGTGTGTGGAAGTGTGCGTGGGGGCCGTGCTTACAACTAGGCCCCCCCCACAATTGGAACCCCCCCCACCCCCCCCACATTTGCCTAGCCTGGGATAGCTGGAGCTACCAGGCTGAAGATTTTCATTAATCATCCTATTAAAGATCGTTTAGGAGTGTGTGCCTGGTGGCTCTAGCTACCCCAGGTGAAGACGTCTTCTCCCCCCACCTGAAGACCAACCCAAAGACTGTGTTTTTTTTGTGTGTTTTGCCATCTGGGGAGTGCACCCACCCACAGCTGCGAGGGGAGACCTGCCCTCGCAGCCCCCCCCCTTCCCACCCCCCTCTCTCTTTCTCCGTTACCCTCTGTTTCTCCCCTCTCTCTCTGAGGCCCCTTTTCTTCCTAATTTTAAAAAACAAAACCCAATTAAGACAGCTGAGCAGAGGGAGCAAGGCCTCTCCCCAATTGTCAACGAGGGGAGAGGTGCCTCGTTAAGGGCTCCTCTGCTCAGTTAATATACGAGGCCATTAAAGACCATTAAGGCCTGTGACTTTGGGGTGGGTGTAGCCCTTAAAGGGACCCCGTGATGGCGACCCCATCCACGCCGGTGGCAGGGCCAGCAAGGACGTATGCGCAGGTGGCAACCGCTTCCACGGCCCCTCCTGCGCCACCCGCTGCCCTGCCACCTTTCAGACTCATTACTAAAAAACACGGGGTCAAGAGCTACACTCACCCCACAATGACCATCGAGGAGTGCGTGCGGGCGATGGCTGGGGTAGTCGGCCCCTCGGCCATTGTCGCAGCCTCCAAGATGTCTGGGAAGGCCGTGTTCTTCCTGGGGTCGGAGCGGGCGGTGTCCCTGGCCCTTGAAAAGGGGCTCACGGTGGGCGGGACGTTCCTGCCGGTGGACCCTCTCGAGGCCACCGCGCAGAGGGTCATCATTTCAAACGTCCCGCCCTTTGTTCCCGCTGAGCTCCTCCTCCCTCACCTACAACAACTGGGGGAGGTAAGGTCAGGGATCAACCCCATACCGCTCGGCCTCAGGGAGAACAGCCTGCGCCACGTGTTCTCCTTCCGCCGCCAGCTCTTTGTCCGGCTGGCGCGGGAGGACACGACGGAGGGGAATTTTAATGTGGTGCACGAGGGGACTGCCTACCGCGTCTTCTGGACGTCGGACGGCGTGCGGTGCCATGCCTGCAGGGAGGTGGGGCATGTTCGTAAGAACTGCCCCGCCTCCAAGGCCGCCAAACCACCGAAGGCGGCCAAGGCTGGCGCCGCCGCCACCCCTCCCCCTAGTTGCGTCCGCGTGCCGGGAGCCGTAGGTGCGCGGGCATCGTCGGAGGCCTTTGTTTTCAGGGCCTCCGGCGGGGGGGAGGGAGAGCGTCCGACCGGAAAGAAGGCGCGGAAGAAGGCAAAACATCTAGAGGCGGGTCCCCTCGGTGCGCCAGATAATTTGACCACCGCGCTCAGCCCAACCCCGTCACCGGCGAGCGCGTGGTGCCCCGAGCCCGTGCCCGGGCCCTTGAATAACACCACAGAGGGGCCCAGGCGCGGGCAAGAAAAGGAAAAGGGGGGGGCGGAGCGGGAGGCCTCGGCAGACATGGGGGTCTCCCTGCCTCCGCGCACCCCCAGGAACAAAAGGAGGCGCGGCTCCGATGAGGCGGAGGGGGAACAACATCCCTCCGTGGAGGAGTCGGTGCCCGCCGCGTGTCCCGCGTCCCCCACCAGCGCTCCCAAATTGCGCTGCAGGCGCGAGGAGTCTGTCCCCGGGGAGGGTGAGGCAGTCGAGGCTGCCCAGCCGCTGCCTCCTGGGGAGGGCATAGAAGATCTGCCTGTCGTGGGGGGCGTGGGGCCAGTGGAAGAATGCGTAGCCGCCGGGTCGAGCGTCCCGGGGACCGAGGCGGGCGGGGCCGAAAAGGCCGAACCTGAGCCCGCCCAGCTATTATCCAACTTCCCCCGGGAGTCGCTCGACCCGGCAGAAAAACAATTTATTGGTTTTAATGACACTGTAGATGCTGGGCCGGGGGGTGGCAGCGGGGAGGGGGAGGAACACCCACCCTCGCCCCTTACTTTGGAGCTGGAGCACTTGGAGGGCCTGGGGATTTCCTATGGCCGGGTCTCTCCTTGTTCTCCGGTTCCTGGGGCGGAGGGGGAACCCCTTCCGCTGTCATTTCCCGACCCAGCACCATTTTTAAAAGAGCCCAGTGGGGACTCCTCTGCCGACGATCCTGGGGGTGGGATCGGGGCAGTGCCAGGGCCGGTTGGAGCGGCCGGTTCATTTGCCGTACCTTGTGCGGTCGATGGGCCGGCTGCTGGCGGCCACCTCCCGGAGGAGGACGGGGACTCGGTGGGGGACGCGGGTGAAGACCTAGAGACCACCGCCAGTGAGGCGGTGGATCTGCTCGCGGCCGCCGCTGAGGCCCTCCTCATTCCTGCAAAGGAACTCCGGGACTTTTTGGCCCAGAGCCGGGGTCGCCGCGACCAAGCCCGACTGGCCCTGGAAAAATGGTCCGAGCCAGAGCTGATCAAGGGGTCCGTCCGCGCCGCCGTTAAAACCTTGGCCGCGGGCGGGCCCTTGACAAAGGAGCAGCACCTTGAGCTGCGCGAGCTCGAGGGACTCCTCGCTGGGCTGCGGAGGGAGCGGAGTTCAACAAAAGACTCCGCTCCCTCCCCCACAATAGGTTAAGGTAGAGGTTGCACTATGCTTTTGCCATGAAGATAACCATAGCCAGCCTCAACATCAACGGCGGCAGAGGGGCACGCCGTAGATTTGACAATTTTTCGCTCCTGCGGGAGGGGAAATATGCGGTGTGCTTCCTGCAAGAAACCCACACCGTTCCGGGAGACGAAGCCACGTGGCTCCTGGAATGGCAAGGAGAGGTCCGCATGAGCCACCTCACCGCCATTTCTAGTGGGGTGGCCATCTTGCTGGGCCCGCATTTTCAGCCGGAGATCTTGGGGGTCGAGGAGCCCGTGCCAGGCCGCTTGCTGCACGTAACGGTTCGCCTGGGGGACGTGCCGCTCCATCTCGTGAACGTGTACGCCCCTCATCCCGGCCCGCAGCAAACGCGCTTCTTTGAAGAGGTGTCCGCTCTTCTTGGCTCCGTCGACGTCGGCGACTGCATTGTCCTCGGGGGGGATTTTAACTGCACCCTCGAGGCGAGGGACCGCTCCGGTGCCCCGCAGTGCATGACGGCGATGGAGAAGTTGAGGGACCTGGTCGGGTCCTTCGACTTGGTGGACGTCTGGCGAAATCTCCACCCCGACTCCAGCGCCTTTACTTGGGTGAGGCCTGGAGTTGGATGGTCTAGAGTCGACCGCCTTTACGTGTCTCGGGCGTACGTTTCCTGCGTCCCGGCGGCCTCCATGCGGCCGGTGCCGTGTTCGGACCACCACCTGGTGTGGGCGGAGCTCGCTTCGCTCCGCGCGAGGACGGGGTCCGCGTACTGGCACTTTAACAACCGGCTGCTGGAGGACGTGCGGTTCCAGGACTCGTTCCGTCGATTCTGGTCCGACTGGAGAAGGAAGCAGGGGGGCTTCCCCTCCTTGAGGCTATGGTGGGACGTGGGCAAGGCTCACGTCCGCGTCTTCTGTCAAGAGTACGCGAGGGGGTCGACCAAGAGGCGGGCGGCCAGAGTCGGGCGCCTAGAAAAAGAGGTGCTCGACCTGGAAGCCCGTCTCGGTCAAGTCGTCCAGGACCCGGCCCTGCGGACGGTGTACGAAGCGAAGAAGGCCGCGCTGAAGGACCTGCAGCTCGTCGGGTCCCGAGGCGCGTTCGTGAGGTCGCGGATCCGGTTCCTGCGGGATCTGGACCGCGGCTCCCCCTTCTTCTACTCGCTGGAAAAAAGGCAGAGTGTCCGTAAGCAGCTCTTGAGGCTGCTGGCCGACGACGGCTCTCTCGTCTCGGATCCGGAGGGCGTCAACAACAGGGTCCGTGAATATTACGGGGCTCTGTTCTCTCCGGATCCGTCCAGCGAGGAAGCGCGTAGAGTTTTGTGGGAGGACCTGCCGAAGGTCGGCCCGGAGGGCGCCGAAAATCTGGAAGCTCCGCTAAGCCTGGCGGAGCTGACCGGTGCCCTCGCCCGGCTCTCGAGGGGAAAATCCCCGGGGCTGGACGGGCTGACCGTGGAGTTCCACAGGGCGTTCTGGGACGTCCTGGGGAGCGACTACGCGCGGGTCCTGGGGGAAAGTCTGGCGACCGGGGAGATGCCCCTCTCTTGGCGCAGGGCAGTCATCGTCCTGCTGCCTAAGAAGGGCGATCTCCGCCTCCTTAAGAACTGGCGCCCGGTCTCCCTCCTCAGCACGGACTACAAAATCTTCGCCAGGGCGATGTCTGCTCGCCTCGGTGCCGTACTGGACCACATGATCCACCCTGACCAGTCATACACGGTCCCGGGCCGGACAATCCACGATAACATCCATCTGGTCCGGGACCTCATCCATTGTTCCCAGGAGGCTGGTCTGTCGGTCGCCTTCCTATCCCTCGACCAAGAGAAGGCGTTCGACAGGGTGGATCACGACTATCTGCTCGGAACTCTGCGCGCTTTCGGGTTCGGGACGCATTTCGTCGCCCGGATCCGACTTTTGTACGCCGCCGCGGAGTGTCTGATTAAGGTTAACGGGTCCTTGACGGCGCCCCTTCGCTTTAGGAGAGGGGTGCGCCAGGGATGCCCCATGTCCGGCCAGTTATACGCCGTTTGTGTGGAGCCTTTCCTGCGCCTCTTGCGGACGAGGTTGACGGGACTGGCTCTGCAAGGGCCGGGCGTGGAGGTCGTCCTCTCGGCTTACGCCGATGACGTGCTCCTCGCGATAGAGGATCCCGCTGACCTGCGGAGGATGCGTGAGTGCCAGGAGATTTACTCGGCCGCGTCCTCCGCCAGGATCAACTGGGAGAAATGTTCCGGACTCCTGGTGGGTCAGTGGCGGGTGGACTCCCTGCCGGAGGAGCTCAGGCCTTTTGCCTGGAGCACGACCCATCTCCTCTATCTGGGAGTCTACCTTAGCCCCGACGAGGGAGCCTGGCCGGCGAACTGGCAGGAGCTGGAGGCCAAGGTCGCCGCTCGCCTAGGGCGCTGGACAGGACTGCTCCGAGTGCTGTCCTACAGGGGTCGAGCGCTAGTCATAAACCAGCTGGTGGCCGCAATGCTGTGATACCGGCTGGTCACTTTGACCCCTCCCCCTGCGTTTGTCGCCAAGATACAGAAGAAGCTGGTGGACTTCTTCTGGAACAACAGGAAGCACTGGGTCTCTGCCGCGGTCTTGAGTCTCCCGCTTGAGGAGGGCGGTCAGTCGTTGGTGTGCGTCAGCGCCCAGCTCGCGACTTTCCGTCTTCAGACCCTGCAGAGATACCTTTACGTCGAGCCCCCTCCTAGGTGGTGCGCTCTGGCGAGGTATTTCTTCCGCCAGCAGCTCGACCTCAATTATGACACGCAGCTCCTGTTTGTGAACTTGGGGGGTGCCAGGACCGCCCTCCGGGAGCTGCCTGTCTTTTACAGGGAACTCATCAGAGTCTGGAACAAAGTCTCCACCAAGCGCAGCTCTCCGCCGGCTGGAGTGGCGGCCGTCCTGCAGGAGCCGCTGCTCGGGAATCCGTACCTCCACGGCCGAGGCTTCATGTGGCGGTCGGAAGAGAGGGCTGTGGCTGGTGAGGTGACCAGGGTCAGGGACCTGCTCGATGGCGGAGGAGCGGGCTGGATGGCGCCAGACACGCTGGCGCGGCGCCTAAACTCTGCCAATGTCCGCCACGCGGCCGATGCCATCGAGTCGCTAAAAACAGCTCTGGGCCCTGACTCCGTTAGGTGCATCGAGGAGGCTCAAGCACGTGGGGAGATCCCGTCCGAACTGACCCCCGTCCGGACGGAATTCCGCATCGGCGCCAAACTCCGGAACCTCCCTCGGGGGCCGGCGCCTCACAACTTGAGCCGCCTCGGGGAAATCCCCTCCGTGCCTTTCAGTTCCGCGCGGAGGGGTTTCCTGTACGGGCTGCTCCTGCACACCCTCAACTTTGCCATCCTCGCCGGCCGTCCGGACACGCCATGGCGTACCATCTTGCCGTCCGGAGGAGGCGGGGGTCCCCGATGGAGGGCACTCTACGCAGGGGTCCTCCCACTATTCATCGGGGACTTGGCCTGGAGGGTGGTGCACGGAGCAGTGCCGTGCAACAAATTTTTAAGCCGGTTCACGGACTCCCAGGCCGCCTGCAATTTCTGCGGTCTGGAGGAGTCCGTGTTCCATGTTTTTATGGAGTGCACAAGGTTGCAGCCCCTGTTCCATTATTTGAAGGGGCTGCTCCTGAAATTCTGGCTGCACTTCAGTCCCACTCTCCTGATCTTTGGGCACCCTGTGCGGAGGGGAGCGGGTAGGTCCGAAGGCCTCCTCGTAGGACTGCTCCTGGGCACGGCCAAGGGTGCCATCAGCCGGTCCAGGCAGCGGGCGGTCGAGGGGGTCGTTCAACCTGACTGCCTGCCTCTCTTCCGCTCTTACATCCGGTCCAGGGTGTCCTTGGAGATGGAGCACGCGGTGTCCACCGGTACGCTCGCGGCCTTCCGCGAGAGGTGGGCACCGGAGGGACTGGAGTGCATCATCACGCCCGGCAACCAAATTTTAATTTGATTTTACGTTTTAAAGTTAATTTGTTTTAATTGCCGGTGCTTTTAGTGTCCCCTTCCCTTTTATAGGGGGCACTGGGGAAAAATTGTGATTCTAGTGCCAAAAAAAAAAAAAAAAAAAAAAAAAAAAAGGGCCTTGTAAATGTCTGGAGTGTCACCCAGGTCGGGTGGCACCGTTTAATGTCTTTATGTTTTGCAGGTAAACTCAAAAGAGTTTCATGCACAAGGACCCCCAGGTCCCTCTGCACCGCTGCATGTTGTAATTTCTCCCCATTCAAATAATATTCCCTTTGTTTTTTTTCCCAAGGTGGATGACCTCACATTTTCCGACATTGTATTCCATCTGCCAAATCTTAGCCCATTCGCTTAACCTATCTAAATCTCTTTGCAGCCTCTCTGTGTCCTCTACACAACCCGCTTTCCCACTAATCTTTGTGGCATCTGCAAATGTTGTTACACTACACTCTGTCCCCTCTTCCAGGTCACCTGTGTATATTGTAAACAGTTGTGGTCCCAGCACTGATCCCTGTGGCACACCACTAACCACCGATTTCCAACCCGAAAAGGACCCATTTATCCCGACTCTCTGCTTTCTGTTAGCTAGCCAATTCTCTATCCATGCTAATACATTTCCTCTGACTCCACGTACTTTTATCTTCTGCAGTAACCTTTTGTGTGGCACCTTATCGAATGCCTTTTGGAAATCTAAATACACCACATCCATCGGTACACCTCTATCCACCATGCTCGTTATATCCTCAAAGAATTCCAGTAAATTAGTTAAACATGATTTCCCCTTCATGAATCCATGTTGCGTCTGCTTGATTACACTATTCCTATCTAGATGTCCCGCTATTTCTTCCTTAATGATAGCTTCAAGCATTTTCCCCACTACAGATGTTAAACTAACCGGCCTATAGTTACCTGCCTTTTGTCTGCCCTCTATTTTAAACAGAGGCATTATATTAGCTGCTTTCCAATCAGCTGGTACCTCCCCAGAGTCCAGAGAATTTTGGTAGATTATAACGAATGCATCTGCTATAACTTCCGCCATCTCTTTTAATACCCTGGGATGCATTTCATCAGGACCAGGGGACTTGTCTACCTTGAGTCCCATTAGCCTGTCCAGCACTACCCCCCTTGATGATAGTGATTATCCCAAGGTCCTCCCTTCCCATATTCCCGTAACCAGCAATTTTTGGCATGGTTTTTGTGTTTTCCACTGGTGAAGACTGAAGCAAAATAATTGTTTAAGGTCTCAGCCATTTCCACATTTCCCATTCTTACATCCCCCTTCTCATCTTCTAACGAACCAACATTTACTTTAATCACTCTTTTCCGTTTTATATATCTGTAAAAGCTTTCACTATCTGTTTTTATGTTTTGCGCACGTTTACTTTTGTAATCTATCTTTCCTTTCTTTATTGCTTTCTTAGTCATTCTTTGCTGTCGTTTAAAATTTTCCCAATCTGGTAGTTTCCCACTAACCTTGGCCACCTTATACGCATTGGTTTTTAATTTGATACTCTCCTTTATTTCCTTGGTTATCCACGGCTGGTTTTCCCTTCTCTTACCGCCCTTCTTTTTCACTGGAATATATTTTTGTTGAGCACTATGAAAGAGCTCCTTAAAAGTCCTCCACTGTTCCTCAATTGTGCCACCGTTTAGTCTGTGTTTCCAGTCTACTTTAGCCAACTCTGCCCTCATCCCACTGTAGTCCCCTTTGTTTAAGCATCATACGTCGTTTGAGACACTACTTCCTCACCCTCAATCTGTATTACAAATTCAACCATACTGTGATCACTCATTCCAAGAGGATCTTTTACTAGGAGATCGTTTATTATTCCTGTCTCATTGCACAGGACCAGATCTAAGATAGCTTGCTCCCTTGTAGGTTCTGTAACATACTGTTCTAAGAAACAATCCCGTATGCATTCTATGAATTCCTCCTCCAGGCTACCCCGTGCGATTTGATTTGACCAATCGATATGTAGGTTAAAATCCCCCATGATTAATGCCGTTCCTTTTTCACATGCCTCTATTATTCCCTTGATTATTGCCCGCCCCACCAGGAAGTTATTATTTGGGGGCCTATAAACTACGCCCACCAGTGACTTTTTCCCCTTACTATCTCTAATCTCCACCCACAATGATTCAACATTTTGTTCATTAGAGCCAATATCGTCTCTCACAACTGCCCTGATATCATCCTTTATTAACAGAGCTACCCCACCTCCTTTCCCTTCTTGTCTATCTTTCTGAATTGTCAGATACCCCTGTATGTTTAATTCCCAGTCTTAGCCACCCTGCAACCATGTTTCTGTAATGGCCACCAAATCATACCCATTTGTAATGATTTGTGCCGTCAACTCATTTACTTTATTTTGAATGCTGCGTGTGTTTCGGTAGAGTGTTTTAATACTAGTTTTTAAACCATGATTTTTAGTTTTGACCCCTCCTACAGCCCCTTTATATTCATACATATTGTCCCTTCCTATCACCTTGTGGTTTACACTTACCCCAGTGCTACTCTGCTCTGTTGCCTCCTGCCTTTTGCATTCTTTCTTGGGGTCCTGTTCATCTGAGCTCTCACCCACTCTAACTGGCTCAGAGCCCTCTCGTGGGTTCCGAATCCTCCTTGCATTGAGGCACCGAGCTTTCATGCTTGCCTTTTTATTATACTTTGACCCTTTAGAATTTTGCTGTACAGTGGCCCTTTTTTTTTGCCTTGGGTTTCTCTGCCCTCCACCTTTACTCATCTCCTTTCTGTCTTTTGCTTTTGTCTCCATTTTGTTTCCCTCTGTCTCCCTGCATTGGTTCCCATCCCCCTGCCATATTAATTTAACTCCTCCCCAACAGCACTAGCAAACACTACCCCTAGGACATTGGTTCCGGTCCTGCCCAGGTGCAGACCGTCCGGTTTGTACTGGTCCCACCTCCCCCAGAACCGGTTCCAATGCCCCAGGAATTTGAATCCCTCCCTGCTGCACCACTGCTCAAGCCACGTATTCATCTGAGCTATCCTGCGATTTCTACGCTGACTAGCTCGTGGAATTGGTAGCAATCCCGAGATTACTACTTTTGAGGTCCTACTTTTTAATTTAGCTCCTAGCTCCTTAAATTCGTCTCGTAGGACCTCATCCCTTTTTTTACATATGTCATTGGTACCAATTTGCACCACGACAACTGGCTATTCTTCCTCCCTTTTCAGAATGTCCTGCACCCACTCCAAGACATCCTTGACCCTTGCACCAGGGAGGCAACATACCATCCTGGAGTCTCGGTTGCGGCCGCAGAAACACCTATCTATTCCCCTTACAATTGAATTCCCTATCACTATCGCTCTCCCACTCTTTTTCCTGCCCTCCTGTGCAGCAGAGCCAGCCATGGTGCCATGAACTTGGCTGCTGCTGCCCTCCTCTGATGAGTCATCCCCCTCAACAGTACTCAAAGCGGTGTATCTGTTTTGCAGGGAGATGACCGCAGGGGACCCCTGCACTATCTTCCTTGCACTGCTCTTCCTGCTGGTCTTCTATTCCCGAACTGGCTGTGGACCCTTCACCTGCGGTAAGACCAACTCGCTACATGTGCTACTCACGTTATTCTCAGCTCCGTAATGTTCAGGCATAGTTTAAGCCGAGCTTCCTCTTAGGAATAAAATAAATCTTCCTCAGTCAGGAGTGCTCACGGAAATTAAAATGGCTCTCACATTTAATTCAACATTTTGACTTGGAACCTTTGGATTTAAGCAGCAGGGACTCTACTTGCTAGCATAAATTCCTAACCCAGCTCATCTACTTAAAAAATTGACTATTAGTCCCACTTAGTGCTGCATCTCAGAGTGATTTTGAGCTTTGAACCGATATCCACTAGGAAATAGATTGAAACTAGGCCAAATCAATTTTGATGAGGATCTTTAACAGCGATTTCCATTTATTGTACATAAAGGAGAACATCACGAACTATGCTTATATTCTGAGGTACGTAGTTTAGGCCAGTTTTCTGAAAACACACTCCTAGTGCAAAGCTCCGCCTGCTGGGTTTCATATCAGAAAATCACAACTATGTTTTCTGTCCATTAATGTAAAGTCATGGGAAAATGCTTACAACTTTCAGTGTGTATTCCAACTGGGTCAGGCCCTGGACCTGGGCATGCACTCTAAATTGGCTCTTATATTTCTAAGCCTGCATAAAGGTCGGTCATAAGGGCACTTCTTATGTTCAAGATGACATGTATTACTGGGTTACAGGAATCCTAGCAAAACATTATGTGAATCTGGGCTGGATTTAACTCCACTATACTGCCCTAAATAGCAGAGGAAAATTAGGCACGGAGGCCTACTACTGCATCACTGCGCTTATCACCATTATAAGATGATGAAGGGACTAGATTGTATTTGCTTTGAAAACTTGTTTCATCTAACTAGGATAGGGAGATCCTGGGCTTACAATATCAAGTTATGTGAAGGCAGAACTAGGTTAGAGGTTAGGAGATGTTTTTTTTCCCCAGAGAATAGTGAACCTGTAGAATGGGCTGGCGACTCATCAGTGACTACTGATTTGATGAATTCCTTGAAGCAAGAGCTGGACTTGTTTCTGGCTGGGGGCGGGGGGGGCGGGGGGGGGGGAGATATCCTCGAATAAGAGGTAACATAGAAACATAGAAACATAGAAATTTGGTGCAGGAGTAGGCCATTCGGCCCTTCAAGCCTGCACTGCCATTCAATAAAATCATGGCTGATCATTCAACCTTAGTACCCCTTTCCTGCTTTCTCTCCATACCCCTTGATCTGTTTGGCCGTAAGGGCCATATCTAACTCCCTCTTGAATATATCCAACGAACTGGCCTCAACAACTTTCTATGGTAGAGAATTCCACAGGTTCACAATTCTCTGGGTGAAGAAGTTTCTCCTCATTTCGGTCCAAAATGGCTTACCCCTTATCCTTAGATTGTGACCCCTGGTTCTGGACTTCCCCAACATCGGGAATATTCTTCCTGCATCTAACCTGTCCAATCCCATCAGAATTTTATATGTTTCTATGAGATCCCCTCTCATTCTTCTAAACTCGAGTGGATACAAGCCTAGTTGATCCAATCTCTCCTCATATGTCAGTCCTGCCATTCTGGGAATCAATCTGGTGAACCTTTGTTGTACTCCCTCAATAGCGAGAACATCCTTCCTCAGATTAGGAGACCAAAACTGAACACAATATTCCAGGTGTGGCCTCACCAACGCTCTGCACAACTGCAGTAAGACCTCCCTGCTCCTATACTCAAATCCTCTAGCTATGAAGGCCAACATGCCATTTGCCTTCTTCACCGCCTGCTGTACCTGCATGCCAAACTTCAATGACTGATGTACAATGACACCCAGGTCTCGTTGCACCTCCACTTTTCCTAATCTGTCACCATTCAGATAATATTCTGTCTTCGTGTTTTTGCCCCAAAAGTGGATAACCTCACATTTATCCACATTATACTGCATCTGCCATGCATTTGCCCACTCACCTAACCTGTCCAATTCACCCTGCAGCCTCTTAACATCCTCCTCACAGCTCACACCGCCACCCAGCTTAGTGTCATCTGCAAATTTGGAGATATTACATTCAATTCCTTCATCTAAATCATTGATGTATATTGTAAATAGCTGGGGTCCCTACATTGAACCCTGCGGCACCCCACTGGTCACTGCCTGCCATTCTGAAAAGGACCCGCTTATTCTGACTCTCTGCTTCCTGTCTGCCAACAAGTTCTCTATCCACGTCAATACATTACCCCCAATAACATGTGCTTTAATTTTGCACACTAATCTCTTGTGTGAGACCTTGTCAAAAGTCTTTTGAAAGTCCAAATACACCACTTCCATTGGTTCTCCCTTGTCCACTCTACTGGTTACATCCTCAAAAAATTCTAGAAGATTTGCCAAGCATGATTTCCCTTTCATAAATCCATGCTGACTTGGACCGATCCTGTCACTGCTTTCCAAATGTGCTGCTATTTCACCTTTAATAATTGATTCCAACATTTTCCCCACCACCGATGTCAGGCTAACCGGTATATAATTCCCTGTTTTCTCTCTCCCTCCTTTTTTAAAAAGTGGTGTTACATTAGCTACCCTCCAGTCCATAGGAACTGATCCAGGGTCAATAGAATGTTGGAAAATGATCACCAATGCTTCCACTATTTCAAGAGCCACTTCCTCTGTGATGCAGCCTATCAGGCCCTGGGGATTTATCGGCCTTCAATCCCATCAATTTCCCTAATACAATTTCCTGACTAATAAGGTTTTCCTTCAGTTCCTCCTTTTCACTAGACCCTCGAATCCCTAGTATTTCCGGAAGGTTATTTGTGTCTTTCTTAGTGAATTGGTCTGCCATTTCTTTGTTCCCCATTATAAATTCACCTGATTCTGACTGCAAAGGACCCACGTTGGTCTTCACTAATCTTCTTCTCTTCACATATCTATAGAAGCTTTTGCAGTCAGGTTTTATGTTTCTTGCAAGCTTACTTTCATACTTTATTTTCCCCCTCCTAATTAGACCCGTTGTCCTCTGCTGAATTCTAAATTTCTCCCATTGCTGCTTTTTCTGGCTAATTTATATGCCTCTTCCTTGGATTTAACACTATCCCTAATTTCCCTTGTTAGCCATGGTTGAGCTACCTTCCCCTTTTTATTTTTACTCCAGACAGGGATGTACAATTGTTGAAGTTCATCCATGTGATCTTTAAATGTCTGCCATTGCCTATCCACCGTGAACCCTTTAAGTATCATTTGCCTGTCTATCCTAGCCAATTCACGTTAGGTACTGTAAATCATTAATCGGGGCACAGTGGTCTTCTGGACTAGTTTTGATCACCTAAAAGGGTCGGAGAAGAATATTCCAGATTTTATTTTCTGTAATTGGCCTGGGTATTTAATCTGTTCTTTCACCTCTCCCCACACCGAAGTTCAAGTGGCCCAAGAGCTCATCCTTCCAATTCCAGAGCCATCCACGGTACACATCGCCTTGAATGACACAATCCATAATCTGCAGCAGTACATCACATAGTTCATGTTATGTATTTAGCCCTTTGTAACTTGCATTACACATGTCCACCAGAGGGCCCACCTGTTGGAGTCCCAAGGGATCCCAGCATCCCTTGGGAGCACAGTCTATAAGCAGGCCACCCACGAGGTACCTGCACTCTGGAACCTTAATAAAGGAGCTAAGGTCACACTTGCTCATTACACACATTACTCAGTCTCATCATTTATTATGAGCATAACAATTGGCGACGAGGTAACGAACAACCGCGTGAAAATGCAAAGAACAGTCAGCATCCTGAAGAAGTTCTCAGAAGGGGACGATTGGAAGGCCTTTGTGGAGAGACTCAACCAATACTTTGTGGCCAACGAGCTGGAAGAGGATGAGAATGCCACCAAACGAAGGGCAATCCTCCTAACTGTCTGTGGGGCAACAACCTATGGCCTCATGAAGAATCTCCTGGCCCCGGCAAAACCAACAGAGAAATCCTACGAAGAATTGTGTACGCTGGTCCGGGAATTTTGATGGCGAGATATCGGTTCTACACGTGTCAACGATCGGAGGGCCAGGATGTGGCGAGCTATGTCACCGAACTAAGGCGCCTCACAGGACATTGTGAGTTTGAGGGATTCCTAGAACAAATGCTCAGAGACTTTTTTGCACTGGGCATCGGACATGAGACAATCCTTCGCAAACTGTTGACTGTAGAAACTCCGAATCTGAGTAAAGCCATAACAATAGCCCAGGCATTTATGTCCACCAGCGACAACACCAAGTAGATTTGGCAGAACAAAGAAGTTTTGGCCAGTACTGTGCATAAAGTAACGTCGGTTTTGAGCAGAAATGTACACAGCAGAACATACACGCCGGCTGCTGTGGCCTGACCTCAATTGACCCAGGGTCCGCCATCATCTGTTAATGCGAGGTATTTAACACCCTGTTGGCGCTACGGAGGTGATCATCGGCCCCATCAATGCTGCTTTAAGCACTATGCGTGCAATGGTTGCAGAACAATGGGACACCTCCAACAAATGTGCAGGTGAGTTGCAACCCTGCAATTCTGCAAACCATCACGTTGCAGAGGAAGATCGATCCACAGTGGATCAGACTGAGTTGGAAACTCGTACGGAGTAGGCAGAAGTGTACGGGGTACACATGTTCATGATGAAATGCCCACCAATAATGTTGAAAGTTGAACTGAACGATATTCCAGTATCTATGGAACTAGACACGGGGGCAAGTCAGTCCATAATGAGTAAAAAGGCCTTCGACAGGCTGTGGGGAAAGAAGACACACAGGCCACATTCAAACTAAACTAAGGACTTACACCAAGGAACTAATCCCTGTAATTGACAGTGCAGAAGTCAAAGTCTCCTATGATGGAGCAGTGCACAAACTCCCGCTGTGGATTCTGCCAGGGGATGGCCCCACATTGTTTGGCAGAAGCTAGCTGGGGAAAATCCGCTGGAACTGGGATGACATCCGAGCGCTTTCGTCCGTTGACGATGCCTCATGTACCCAGGTTCTAAGCAAGTTCCCATCATTATTCGAGCCAAGCATTGGAAGCTTTTCGGGGGCGAAGGTGCAGATCCATTTGGTTCCCGGTATGCGACCCATCCACCACAAGGCTCGGGCGGTACAGTACACGATGTGTGAAAAAGTGGAAACAGGCTGCAACGTGACGGCATCATCGCGCTGGTGGAATTCAATGACTGGGCCAGTCCGATTGTCCCGGTACTCAAGGAGGACGGTACAATTAGAATTTGCGGGGACTATAAAGTAACGATTAACTGTTTTTCACTGCAGAACCTGTACCCAGTACCCAAGACAGACGACCTATTTGCAACCCTGGTTGGAGGGAAGACGTTCATCAAGCTGGATCTGACCTCAGCCTACATGACGCAGGAGCTGGAGAAGTCTTCGAAAGGCCTCACTTGCATCAACACGCACAAAGATCTGTTTATCTGCAACCGGTGCCCGTTTAGGATTTGGTCGGCCGCGGCAATTTTCCAACGGAACATGGAGAGCCTCCTAAAGTCGGTTCCTTGCGGGGTGGTCTTCCAGGACGACATATTGGTTTCAGGTCGGGACACCATGGAGCACTTGAAGAATCTGGAGGAGGTTCTTAGTCGATTGGATCGCGTGAGGCTCAGGTTGAAACGCTCGAAGTGTGTTTTCCTGGCACAGGACGTCGAATTCTTAGGAAGGAGAATTGCAGCAGACGGCATCAGACCCACTGATGCCAGGATGGAGGCCATCAAGAACGCACCATGACCACAGAACGTGACGGAGCTGCGGTCGTTCCTGGGACTCCAAAACTATTTCGGTAATTTCCTACCTGGGTTAAGTACCCTACTAGAACCCCTACATACACTACTGCACAAGGGAGACGACTGGGTATGGGGGAATTCACAAGAGGCTGCCTTTAAGAAAGCCAGAAATTTATTGTGTTCTAACAAACTGCTTGTCCTGTATAATCCATGTAAATGATTAGTGTTAGCTAGCAATGCGTCGTCATATGGGGTTGGGTGTGTGTTACAACAGGCTAATGATTCGGGGATTTTGCAACCGGTTGCGTATGCATCCAAGAGTTTGTCCAAGGCCGAAAGGGCCTACAGCATCATTGAAAAAGAGGCTCTGGCATGCATTTATGGGGTAAAAAAAATGCACCTGTACTTACTTGGCCTCAAGTTCGAGCTTGAAAGTGACCACAAGCCGCTCATATCGCTGTTCTCTGAGAGCAAAGGGATTAATACCAATGCCTCTGCACGCATCCAAAGATGGGTGCTCACGCTGTTGGCATACAACTATGTAATCCGCCACAGACCAGGCACAGAGAACTGCGCTGATGCTCTCAGTCGGCTACCATTGCCCACCACCGGGGTGGAAATGGCACAGCCAGCGGACTTGCTCATGGTCATGGAGGCATTTGAGAACGAGAAGTCCCCCGTTACGGCCCGCCAGATCAGGACCTGGACCAGCCAGAATTCTTTACTGTCCTTGGGAAAAAACTGTGTCCTCCATGGGAGCTGGTCCAGTGTCCCAGTGGAGATGCAGGAAGCGATTAAATCATTCCACAGACGCAAAGACGAGCTGTCCCTGCAGGCGGACTGTCTTTTGTGGGGCAATCGCCTGGTCTTGCCCAAGAAAGGCAGAGACACATTTATTTGCGAACTGCACAACACCCACTCAGGCATCGTAATGATGAAAGCCATAGCCAGATCCCATGTGTGGTGGCTTGGCATCAACTCAGATTCAGAGTCATGCGTGCACCAGTGCAACACATGATCTCAGTTGAGCAATGCATCCAGAGAGGCATCGCTAAGTTTGTGGTCGTGGTCATCTAAACCGTGGTCGAGGATCCATGTAGACTATGCGGGCCCATTTCTCGGCAAAATGTTTCAGGTTGTCGTGGACGCTTACTCAAAATGGATTGAATGTGCAATAATGTCTGTAAGCACTTCCACGGCCACCATTGAAAGCCTATGAGCCATGTTTGCCATGCACGGCTTGCCTGATGTCCTAGTCAGCGACAATGGGCCATGTTTCACCAGTGCTGAATTCAAGGAATTCATGACCTGCAATTGGATCAAACATGTCACATCTGCCCCGTTCAAGCCCGCATCCAACGGCCAGGCAGAATGGGCAGTTCAGACCAACAAGCAAAGCTTGAAACGTGTGTTGGAAGGCTCCCTACAGAACTGGTTGTCCCGAGTGCTGCTCAGCTACCGCATCAGACCCCACTCACTCACCGGGATTCCCCCAGCCGAGCTGCTCATGAAAAGGGCGCTTAAAACAAGGCTCTCGCTTGTCCACCCTGATCTCCATGATCACGTGGAGGGCAAGCAGCATCAACAAAGTGTGTACCATGACTGCGCAAATTTGTCACGCGATATTGAGGTCAATGATCCTGTATTTGTGCTCAATTATGGACATGGTCCCAAATGGCTCGCTGTCACGGTCACAGCCAAAGAGGGAAGTAGGGTGTTTCAGGTTAAACTGACCAATGGACAAACGCACAGAAAACATTTGGACCAAATCAAATTGCGGTTCACCAACAGCTACGAACAACCTGAAGAGGACACCACCAACTTTTACCTTCCAACATACACACAAGTGGCACCTGACATCATAGTTGACACGAAACTGAACTCATCACACCCAACAGCCCCGCAAAGCCAGCTGCCCAATAGCCCAGTGAAGAACTGACCAACCCACCCACACCAGCATTTGTACCGAGACGATCGACAAGGGAGCGAAAAGCCCCAGATCGTCTCACCCTGTAAATAAGTGTACTGTTGACTTCACGGGGGAGCGATGTTATGTATTTAACCCCTTGTAACCTGCATCACACCTGGCCACCAGAGGACCCACCAAGGGATCCCAGCATCCCTTGGGAGCACAGTATATAAGCAGGTCACCCACGAGACACCTGCACTCTGGAACCTTAATAAAGGAGCTAAGGTCACACTTGCTCATTACACAAAGTACTCAGTCTCACCATTTAATGGCCCCAAGTTTCCACATGATTTGCTCCTGATTTTTAGGAGCAACTGGTGGAGAACGGAGTATCTTAGAAATCGGAATTCTCAACATTTAAGTTTTCTGCAGTTCTAGTCAGGTTCACTTTTGAACAGAATTTTTTTTTCAAAAGGGGGCGTGTCTGACGCCTGATTTAAAAGTTTCCACAGTGAAAACGTACTCCAAACTAACTTAGAATGGAGCAAGTGAAGATTTTTGTAGGCTTGAAAAATCCTTGTCTACACATTAAAAAATCAGGCGCAGGTTACAAATTAGGCGTCCGGAACGAGGTGGGGGGGGGGGAAGGGGGTGGAAGGGAAGTCATTAAATTCTACAATAAATCCTTAGTTATACTTATACAAATATTATACAAATAAATCCAACCTGAATAAAAATGTATAAGCAAAGAAAAGATTAAATAAACCATGTTCCTACCTGTGTGAAAGTGCTTCAGGCAGGCCTTTCAGGCAGCGGTTTGCTGTCGGGACCGACCGACGGCAGGGGGAGGGGAGGCAGGGAGAATGCTGCAGGAAGCTTCAGTACTTGAGGCAGCCGTTTCCCGTCGGGCCCGACTGACGGCAGGGGGAGAAAGCTGCAAGAAGCCTCAGTGCTGATCATGGAAGGGCAATGTGGTTTTATTAAAAAATGTTAAAAATTGAACAGCTACAAAGAATTTGAATAGTCTCAAACAAGTGCATGTGTCCCGTTTATCACAGTCTATCTTTAATCACAGAATGCACTCCCTCACCCTCACACACAGAAATATCAAGAAAATTAAAATACAAGCCTTTACAAGGGTTCAATAAACAAATTTTCACTTTTTCTGCAGCACTTTTTAAAACGGCCGAGTGCCAATGTTTCCTTCAGACTGCGCATGCGCGAACGCTCCAACGTGCACGCGCAGGGTTGCCGGCACGAAAAAAACTCATTTAAATTGTACCCGCCCCCTCCTACTTACAAAATCGGCGCGAGTGGTAGGCTCCGCCCCCTGGGCGCCGCGCCAAGCAGACATCGAGCTGCCAAGCGCTCGAGAATAGCGCATTTTTTTTCAGGCGCCGTGTTCGGCGCGAATAACGGGCGCCCAGCTCGGAGGGGTGCCTGTTTTGCCGCGTGTGGAAATTAGGGGCCATTATGAGTATAACAGTTCAGATATCAGATTTGTTTTCTGCCCGCACACCTCACAACATTGATAAAAGCCATTGAGCTCTCGCAGAAATATTATTTTACATTGGAACAGACAAACCGGAACACAGGGGAGGAAATTAAAGGGATAAATTCCCTGCCCTGGTGGGACCTTGGTTTGATTGTAGAAGTCCCTCCGTGGATCCAGATTTGCTCGCACACTCTTGTAATTGTACAGTTTCTCATTGTAATGTATTTGTTGCGGCTGTCTTACAAAAGGAGAAGCAAGATGCTCCAAAGTTGGTGGGAGGCCTTGGTTAAAGGTTGAACCTGAATATTTTTCTCTGTAAATATGTTGTACGAATGTGTTCGTGTTGTATTTTAAGGGATGTATTCGGAGTGTTTAACAGTAAAGTATATAGGGTTGGTTGGAGGCCACGACATGTTTTCACCAGCAGATGTTTGATATTCCAGAAGAATTCTTGAAATATCATCGGGGGGACTGTAAGAATTCCACGAAAACATTGACAGCAAACGCATAAACTTTTGGACTTAAAGTTTTGGACATTGCTTTAATTTGGCTGTTACCGCACAAGGGCAGACAGCCTGATGAGGGACAGGTCCAAACATGTCCCACAGGAATACACATCAGGTAGGCAGGAATCAGTGGCTGAAATGGCAGGAAGATGGTTGATGGGGGGCCCTTTATCATGTAATCAGTGAGAGATCAAGAAGATTGGTCGGTGCTCAAGACACAAAGGAAGCTAATCGTCCACCCAGACTGGTTTGGAGCCTTATCGAGGAAACAGCCCAGTAACAAAGGAACAGACCGAAGACATGATTTTGCTCTTTTAGTTGTACTGCCTCAGGCGAAGGACAGTTGAACTTTTTTGGCGCGAGAAGAAGCATTTTGCAGGTATAAGAGTGGCAGGTTTCGGCTGCCATCTCTCTCTCTCTCTCTCCCCTCTTCTATGCCTGCTTGCGTCGTTCAATGCACAAGGACTGAGCACTCCATCTGGGATGGAGAGAAGAAACACCATCTATAAGCAAAGAGAGCCTCGCTATTTCGACTGAATACCACAGATTGATACAGAACCAGAAGATACGTCTCATCGGGAGAAGCAGTGAGTAAGCCAGAGGGGTAATTGGTGAGCATTTATCCCAACCCATACATCTTTAAGACCACCGCATAGTATGAAGGGGTGTCGTGTGTCCCAACCAAGCCGTAGGGGTTTAGTGGGGAGATTTTCTGCACGGATCGTAAGCGTACGTACAATTCTGTTGGACAGATTCGGTGGTGCACTTTTGAATCCGAGCAGGGATGTTTTAGTCGTGGGTACTTCGTGTTAGGGGCCTGTTCAGATGGGCTAAGGTTGTGTGTTGTACTGTGTTTTTTTGTTTTACACCAACAAGGTGTGTTTTACTGGGTGCAGGTGTGTGCTTTAACCTGAATAAAAGCATTGGAGTGTTGCAGGGCTTAGTGCTGGGACTCCAGCTCTTATCAATATACATAAATGATTTAGATGAAGGAATTGAGTGTAATATCTCCAAGTTTGCAGATGACACTAAACTGGGTGGTGGTGTGAGCTGTGAGGAGGACGCTAAAAGGCTGCAGGGTGAATTGGACAGGTTCGGTGAGTGGGCTAATGCATGGCAGATGCAGTATAATGTGGATAAATGTGAGGTTATCCACTTTGGGGGCAAAAACAGGAAGACAGAATATTTTCTGAATGGCATCAGATTAGGAAAAGGGGAGGTGCAACGAGACTTGGATGTCATGGTCCATCAGTCATTGAAAGTAGGCATGCAGGTACAGCAGGCGGTGAAGAAGGCAAATGATATGTTGGTCCTCATAGCTAGGGGATTTGAGTATAGGAGCAGGGAGGTCTTACTGCAGTTGTACAGGGCCTTGGTGAGACCTCACCTGGAATACTGTGTTCAGTTTTGGTCTCCTAATCTGAGGAAGGACATTCTTGCTATTGAGTGAGTGCAGTGAAGGTTCATCAGACTGATTCCCGGGATGGCGGGACTGACATGTAAGGAGAGACTAGATCAACTGGGCCTTTATACACTGGAGTTTAGAAGGGTGAGAGGAGATCTCATAGAAACTTATGATATTCTGACAGGTTAGATGCGGGAAGAATGTCCCCAATGATGGGGAAGTCCAGAACCAGGGGCCGCAGTTTTAGGATAAGGGGTAGGCCATTTAGGACTGAGATGAGGAGAAACTTCTTCACTCAGAGAGTTGTTAACCTGTGGTATTCCCTACTGCAGAGAGTTGTTGATGCCAGTTCATTGGATATATTCAAGAGGAAGTTAGATATGGCCCTTACAGCTAAATGGATCAAGGGGTATGGAGAGAAAGCAGGAAAGGGGTGCTGGAGGAATGATCAGCCATGATATTGAATGGTGGTGCTGGCTCGAAAGGCCGAATCGCCTATTCCTGCACCTATTTTCTATGTTTCTATGTTTCTATGGCTGATCTGATCATGGGCTCAGCTCCACTTCCCCGCCCGCTCCCCATAACCCCTTATCCCATTATCGTTTAAGAAACTGTCTATTTCTGTCTTAAATTTATTCAATGTCCCAGCTTCCACAGCTCTCTGAGGCAGCAAATTCCACAGATTTACAACCCTCTGAGAGAAGAAATTTCTCCTCATCTCTGTTTTAAATGGGCTGCCCCTTATTCTAAGATCATGCCCTCTAGTTCTAGTCTCCCCCATCAGTGGAAACATCCTCTCTGCATCTACCTTGTCAAGCCCCCTCATAATCTTATACATTTCAATAAGATCACCTCTCATTCTTCTGAATTCCAATGAGTAGAGGCCCAACCTACTCAACCTTTCATCGTAAGTCAACCCCCTCATCCCCGGAATCAACCAAGTGAACCTTCTCTGAACTGTCTCCAAAGCAGGTATATCCTTTCGTAAATATGGAAACCAAAACTGCACGCAGTATTCCAAGTGTGGCCTCCCCAATACTTTATATAGATGTAGCAAGACTTCCCTGCTTTTATACTCCATCCTCTTTGCAATAAAGGCCAAGATATCAAGATACCAAGATACCGTCACTTCAACTGACAAAGCAGTCCTCCTGTCGCTTCTAGGTTGCGGGTCTGCTTTTACTAACTCGCAGATCTCGGTTACAACCTCTTTGCAGAAAAGCAGTCTTCTCACACAGTCTGCGTCACTCAGGTGCAGGTATGAATGTCTGTCTCGATATACCCGACGTGGGTAAGGCCTCCTACGTGTTCGGAGGTTCCTCAAGCGATGACGTTGAATCAATCGTCTCCTCCGCAGCACCATCATGTAGAAGGCTTGCAAGAGATATGGCATTGTTAGTATTGTCCCCATAATTAAATTGTACCTTTGCAAGAAGCTCAAAGCAGTTGGACAAGGAGTTAAAGCTTCTCTGCCCTCTCTCTCCCCAAGGTCGACGCCCTAGTATGGCCCACGCCACACCCTGGTCTGCGCATGCACAATAGTCTTGCATTCAAATGAACACATTTGGGGCAACAAAATCTAAAATCTAATGCAATTCTATAATTTTAGGTTTTTTTCAAAGTACCAACCCACCACCGATCGAATGTCTCCTCACCAGGCTCGAGGGTGGACCAGCAGAATTATTCCCTCGCCTGGATACAGGGGCTCGGCAAACACCTCACCCCCCGGGCTTCTTTTGAAGCTGCTGCTTAATGTAAGGCTTCTCATGCCTTCAGTTTGGCTTCCACACACCCACCCCCAAGCTTCTCTTGAAGCCAAGCCATGAACCCCGGTGTCCGGGCAAGGGAACGATTCTACCAGTCGATGCTCCGACCCTTGAGCCCAGTGAGGAAACGTTCGGTGGCTTGGCACTTTGATAAATTCTAAAATTAAAGAATTACATTTGACTTCCATTTTCTCCGTTTTAAGTTTGTAAAAATTAAGCTTCATGATGCATATTTAACGTCTTTTTGACTCCTTCCAAAACTTTGCTTAAAAACAATGGCGTCTTTCTGCGCCGATTTTTTAATGTGCGCTGGTTTTTCTTAAGCGTCCAGAAGGTTTTTTGGGAGTGGTCACATACGCTGTCCTGGGAGAAATGTAAATTGGCCAAACTTGCATAAACCTGAAAAACTGGCGCAGACATCAGGTTACGCCCCACTATGACGCAGTAAAAACAAACCTAAAAAAATTGTATACCGGAGTTATGCTGGCGCAGAAACTTTGGGGAAACTTGGATATTTTAATTTAGGCCAAAAAATGCGGTACACGCCAAAAAAACAGCGCCGATAACTGGGGAAAATTGAGCCCATTATCCCTGATATGTACAGCTACTCCACCTCCCCTTTTTCCCTCTCTATCTTTTCTAAATATGTTGTATCCTGTAATGTTTAATTCCCAGTCCTGATTTTTCTGTAACCATGTCTCAGTAATCCGTACTATGTCTTGTTCCTCACAATGCATGATGGCCTCCAGCTCCTCTGTTTTATTACGGACACTGTGTGCATTGCTGTACAGAGTGTTTAACTCATTTTTAATAGAATTTCCTCTCACTTTATGTTTAACCATCTTTTATACGCATGTTCTATAACTCTATTTATCCCCTTGCCATCAATATCCTCCCTTATTTTACTCTTTCCTATGTTCTCTTTTCCTGTTTTGTTTACATTTAGGCTGGTTATGTTTCCTGTCGATCCCTCCCCCTATCTTCGCCCCTTTTTTAAATAAGGGTGTAACGTTTGCAATCCTCCAGTCCTGTAACTAAGGAGGATTGGAAGATTGTGGCCAGCACCTCCGCAATTTCTACCCTTACCTCCCTAATAACCTAGCATGCATCCCATCCAGACCGGGTGACTTATGAAGCGATCGCAAAGCTGCTGTTAAAAGAATGGACTCAGTCGAGAATATTTCATGGACTTCATGGGTTTTTCTGAGGGTATTTTCCCTATGATGGGATCACCCTGTGTAGATATGTGAAAAAGCAGGTTTTGTTAAAACTCCAGAGACCGCATGGCAGTTAGCTGTGCAAAAGAACTGTCAGTCATCCAGAATGGGTTTGCCCACCAGTCACAGCTAAAGGAAGGGGGCCACGAATATTGACAAAAGAGCTGTCGGCCTGAAAGGCTGGGGGGACCATTGACAAAGCCATTCTAAAATGCAAAAGCATTTCTCACCTCCATCTCAGAAGGAAAAACAGAAAAAATGAACCTACTAGCCTCGCCAACCAAGAAGGAGCCGGGTGTTTCCCAGCACAAAGACTCAGAGAGGTGTCCAGATTAAGGGCCATCAGCCCAATCCAAATGGGTTGGATGGCCCATCACTGACTAAGTACCCATGCTTAGAAACAAAGGGATTTTAAAGATTGGCGGGAAAGATAGGGGTAGCAAAACTCCCATAAAGACGGGGTCTTTTCCACTTTACTTTTAGCTTGAAGCTTGGAGCTTGGCTTGAAGCTTGGAGCTTGCAGCTTGCAGCTTGTATCTAGAGAGAGCTCTCTCTCCCTCTAGCTCTCGCTCCAGCAAGATCAATGTACCAGGAGGAAGGGACCGTAGTACCGCAGAAGAAGCCACCAAGACTGAAGACCAGGCAGTGACTTCCCATATCTGAACTGAGAAAGGAAAGCGGCTGCGTGTGGTGGTGAGCATGGTCGAGAGTGTCCCAAGCCAGTAACCAGAGATCCCAGGCAAGCTGGGTAAGGGCTCAGGGTTTTCTCAGAAGTGAAGCTTTTCAGGGCTATTCTGGGGAGAGTAATTCACTGGTAGGGGTGGAGTTAGAATCCACCAGGGAATTACTGCATGTTACTAGGTCTCATTTCTGTACTCTGTGTATGTTGTTTGTAATCTGGATTTTATTCTCCACAGAGACAGTGATTTCGTTTAGTAGTGCATGTTTTAGCCAGTGTATGTTGACCAAATAAATATAAGTACAATTTTTCACCAAAGCATTCCTGTCCGTGACTCATTTCATTTTCACTCTGAATAATAATTCCCGGGTCTAGAACTTTCGTAAGGCAGGGGCGATTCGAACCGTCCGTCTAGCAATTGGGCTAGGATCAAAACCGCTTACACTTATCCACTTTAATTACTGCCAACCTTTCCAGTACCTCCTCTTTATCTATTATTATCTCATCTAATATCCCAGCAACCTCCTCGTTTATCAGAAAAAAACAGAATCCCTTAAGAGCCAAGATGGGCTCTGTTTTACCTGTGCTCCCTGGTACAGCACACGTATCACTGCGTCTGGGGTGGAACACCCCAAACCAAAGTTGGACCAGGCTCTGCTCACATGCTGCAAAGATCTGAGGACAGATTTTTCTCTTCTGACATACCAGCATAACCTCAGTGGGCGCACGAAGCAAATTGAGCAAGGAGCCATTCTGTCAACTCACCAACCTCCAACCTCTGGCACATCTGTGATTTTCCACCAGCAGACATATTAAAACAAGGCTTAAAAATAAAAAAGGGAAGGTGGCTCAACTGTGGCTATCAAGGGAAATCAGGGATAGTATTAAAGCCAAGGAAGTGGCATACAAATTGGCCAGAAATAGCAGCGAACCTGGGGACTGGGAGAAATTTAGAACTCAGCAGAGGAGGACAAAGGGTTTGATTAGGGCAGGGAAAATGGAGTACGAGAAGAAGCTTGCAGGGAACATTAAGGCGGATTGCAAAAGTTTCTATAGGTATGTAAAGAGAAAAAGGTTAGTAAAGACAAACGTAGGTTCCCTGCAGTCAGAATCAGGGGAAGTCATAACGGGGAACAAAGAAATGGCAGACCAATTGAACAAGTACTTTGGTTCGGTATTCACTAAGGAGGACACAAACAACCTTCCGGATATAAAAGGGGTCAGAGGGTCTAGTAAGGAGGAGGAACTGAGGGAAATCTTTATCAGTCGGGAAATTGTGTTGGGGAAATTGATGGGATTGAAGGCCGATAAATCCCCAGGGCCTGATGGACTGCATCCCAGAGTACTTAAGGAGGTGGCCTTGGAAATGACGGATGCATTGACAGTCATTTTCCAACATTCCATTGACTCTGGATCAGTTCCTAGCGAGTGGAGGGTAGCCAATGTAACCCCACTTTTTAAAAAAGGAGGGAGAGAGAAAACAGGGAATTATAGACCGGTCAGCCTGACCTCAGTACTGGGTAAAATGATGGAATCAATTATTAAGGATGTCATAGCAGCGCATTTGGAAAATGGTGACATGATAGGTCCAAGTCAGCATGGATTTGTGAAAGGGAGATCATGCTTGACAAATCTTCTGGAATTTTTTGAGGATGTTTCCAGTAAAGTGGACAAAGGAGAACCAGTTGATGTGGTATATTTGGACTTTCAGAAGGCTTTCGACAAGGTCCCACACAAGAGATTAATATGCAAAGTTAAAACACATGGGATTGGGGGTAGTGTGCTGACGTGGATTGAGAACTGGTTGTCAGACAGGAAGCAAAGAGTAGGAGTAAATGGGTACTTTTCAAAATGGCAGGCAGTGACTAGTGGGGTACCGCAAGGTTCTGTGCTGGGGCCCCAGCTGTTTACATTGTGCATTAATGATTTCGACGAGGGGATTAAATGTAGTATCTCCAAATTTGCGGATGACACTAAGTTGGGTGGCAGTGTGAGCTGCGAGGAGGATGCTATGAGGCTGCAGAGTGACTTGGATAGGTTAGGTGAGTGGGCAAATGCATGGCAGATGAAGTATAATGTGGATAAATGTGAGGTTATCCACTTTGGTGGTAAAAACAGAGAGACAGACTATTATCTGAATGGTGACAGATTAGGAAAAGGGGAGGTGCAACGAGACCTGGGTGTCATGGCACATCAGTCATTGAAGGTTGGCATGCAGGTACAGCAGGCGGTTAAGAAAGCAAATGGCATGTTGGCCTTCATAGCGAGGGGATTTGAGTACAGAGGAAGGGAGGTATTACTACAGTTGTACAGGGCCTTGGTGAGGCCACACCTGGAGTATTGTATACAGTTTTGGTCTCCTAACTTGAGGAAGGACATTCTTGCTATTGAGGGAATGCAGCGAAGGTTCACCAGACTGATTCCCGGGATGGCGGGACTGACATATCAAGAAAGACTGGATCAACTGGGCTTGTATTCACTGGAGTTCAGAAGAATGAGAGGGGACCTCATAGAAACGTCTAAAATTCTGATGGGTTTAGACAGGTTAGATGCAGCAAGAATGTTCCCAATGTTGGGGAAGTCCAGAACCAGGGGTCACAGTCTAAGGATAAGGGGTAAGCCATTTAGGACCGAGATGAGGAGAAACTTCTTCACCCAGAGAGTGGTGAACCTGTGGAATTCTCTACCACAGAAAGTAGTTGAGGCCAATTCACTAAATATATTCAAAAGGGAGTTAGATGAAGTCCTTACTACTTGGGGGATCAAGGGGCATGGCGAGAAGGCGGGAAAGGGGTACTGAAGTTTCATGTTCAGCCATGAACTCATTGAATGGCGGTGCAGGCTAGAAGGGCTGAATGGCCTGCTCCTGCACCTATTTTCTATGTTTCTATGTTTCTAAATGATGGGATGATGGCATACAATGTATTTCCCATTCTTTGTACTTTAGTGACACAGAGCATGAGAAACACCAATGCATTCTTGCTATCCAACATCTCTATGGACTGCAGCAGGTGTGGAGGGTTATATTTTTAAGGGCTACAATGTGATTGATTGCATTAGTCAAAGTGACAAATTCAAAAATGAACTTCATAATTTTTTTCCGTCCTCTTCAGCCATCAAGGAGCCACAGCAATCTTACCCCGGCCCACCACCTGAGATGAGTACTCCAGTGAAACCACAAGTACTACCTGCCCTCTCCCATGTTTTTAACTGACCTGCCCCACCAAAAATCAGGTGCCATTGTGGCACAGATGAAAATTCCCCTCGGTTTAGAACGACATCTCAGAGATGATGTAAGCAGTCAATTTTAAAAGTTAAATAGTGACATACTTGCTGGTGCAAAACCACCCCTTCACTCCCCGCCACTCCCCACCCCGCCCCTGACGCTCTTCAAATGCTCTGAATTAGTTGCACATTGCTAAATGGGTTATAAGCATCTTACAGTAGAAGTTTACATTAAATGTGCATTCTTTTTACTTCATAGCTGGTAGATTTTTAATTTAAAAAAAATCATATTTGAGCCAATTTATGCAAGGTTGATTAGTACAGTATGTTAGTATGTTGAATCAGACATTTAGGGTTCTATGGGAAGAGGGCACGTTGGCCAATAGTCGACAAATAAACAGAAACGTAACTAATTAACATCAAAATCAAAGGCTGAATATATTGCTCATTTATTTGAACAATTTAGTGTGATAATACACTTATTACTAAAAGTTTTATTTTTTCATGAACCAAGTTCTCAGGCTGTTTTTGAGCTACCAGAGTCCCTAATCTATGATTCATATATCCTTATAATTCACACAAACACACTCATAATTCTGTAATTTCACAACATTTTAAAAAACTGGTGCAAAGGTTTGTTTCACTGCTACACTATGGACATCAAATTGGCCAGCCCATGGATAGAAGCAGTTAAGCATGGTAGACACAATTCAAAAGAATCAATTCAATAGTCAGACCAAGTAGTATCAAGTACATTTCAACCTGACTTTCAGATGAATTACTTCAGTTTTTTTCCACAGGGTGTTCTCACCATAAGAAGTAAGTTTATCTTTATGTAATATTTTATTCATTTAGACCTGGATGAAGTTATCAGATCCTGAGAAATAGTCTTGTATAATAACAATCAGGCTGGTCCTTTGCACAATCAAAATGTGTTATATATGTAAACCTGTAAATACCTTGTTTAACCACCAGAGGGTTCATCCCCTGGAGTCCCAAGGGATCCTACAATCCCTTGGGTGCACCTGTACATAAGGAGGTCTCACAAGCTGGAGAGGCACTCTGAAGACCTGTAATAAAGGACTACGGTCACACATTACTTTAAGCTTACAGTATCTGGTCAGATTCTTTATTCAAGACATAACAACTGGCAACAAGATACAGATGACGAACCCCACCGCAACAATGCAGAGAACCGTGAGCATTCTGGAGAAATTTTCGGAGGGAGATGATTGGGAAACCTTCATGGAGCAACTCGACCAATACATTGTGGCCAACGACCTGGAAAGAGAAGCGAACACTGCCAAATGAAGGGTGATCCTGCTCACCGGTTGCGGGGCACCAACGTATAGCCTCATGAAAAATCTGCTCGCTCCAGTGAAACCCACAGAGAAGTCGTACGATGATTTGTGCACACTGGTCGGGAGCATCTAAACCCGAAGGAAAGCATTCTGATGGCGAGGTATCGGTTCTACATGTACAAGAGGTCTGAAGGCCAAAAAGTGGCGAGCTACGTCGCCGAGCTAAGACGCCTTGCAGGACATTGCGAATTTGAAGGACACTTGGAGCATAGGCTCAGGGACTTCTTTTTACTTGGCATTGGCCATGAAGTAATACTTCGCAAACTTTTGACTCTATAGACCCCAACCTTGAGTAAAGCCATAGTGATAGCCTAGGTGTTCATTGCCACCAGTGACAATACCAAGCAAATCTCTCAGCATATGAGTGTTGCTGCAAGTACTGTGAACAAAGTAATGTTATTTTTAAATCATAATGTACAGGGCAGGTCACACATGCCTGCAGCTGCACGTCTGCAGATGTCTCAGAGTCCACCATCAAGGGTGGTGAATGCAAGGCCATTAACACCTTGTTAGCGCTGCGGAGGAGATCGTCGTTTTCATTCATGTTGCTTCAAAGGATACGTTTGCAAGGGCTGTGGTACAATGGGACATCTCCAACGTATGTGCAGGCGAGCTGCAAACCCTGCAAATCCTGCAAACCACCATGTTGCAGAGGAGAACAGATCCACAGTGGATCACGATGAACCAGAGCCTCAGACTGAGGAGGCAGAGGTATATGGGGTGCACAGATTTACAACAAAGTGTCCCCCGATAATGCTGAAGGTTGAATTAAATGGACTCCCGGTGTCAATGGAGCTGGACACGGTCGCGAGCCAGTCCTAAATGAGCACAAAGACTTTCGATAAATTGTGGTGCAGCAAGACCTCAAGGCCAGTCCTGACTCCCATTCGTACTAAACAGAGAATGTACACAAAGGTACTGATTCCCATTATTGGCAGTGCTACCGTAAAGGTCTCCTACGATGGAGCGGTGCACAATTTACCACTCTGGGTGGTACCGGGTGATGGCCCCACGCTGTTCGCCAGGAGCTGGCTGGGAAAGATACGCTGGAACTGGGATGACGTCCGAGCGCTTTCATCCGTCGACGCCACTTCATGTGCCCAGGTCCTAAACAAGTTCCCCTCGCTGTTCGAACTTGGCATCGGGAGGTTCCAAGGAGCAAAAGTGCAGATCCATTTGATTCCGGGGGCGCGACCCATCCATCACAAGGCGAGAGTGGTAACGTACATGATGAGAGAAAGGGTCCAGACCAGCTTCAACGAGAGGGCATCATTTCGCCGATCGAATTCAACGAGTCGGCCAGTCCAATTGTTCCAGTCCTCAAGGAAGATGGCACCGTCAGAATCTGTGGTGATTACAAAGTAACTATCAATCATTTCTCCCTGCAGGATCAACACCCACTACCAAAGTCAGACGACCTATTCGCGACGCTGGCGGGAGGAAAAATGTTCACGAAGCTGGACTTGACCTCAGCCTACATGACGCAGGAACTGAAGGAATAATCGAAGGGCCTCACCTGCATCAACACGCACAAAGGTCTCTTCATTTACAACAGATGCCCATTTGGGATTCTATAGGCCACGGCGATATTCTGGAGAAACATGGAAAGCTTGCTGAAGTCAGTCCCGTGCATCGTGGTCTTCCAGGACGACATCTTGGTTACAGGTCGGGACACCGCCGAGCACCTGCAGAACCTGGAGGAGGTTCTTAGTCAGCTTAATCGCCTGGGGCTCAGGTTAAAACGCTCAAAGTGCGTTTTCCTGGAACCTGCAGTGAAGTTCCTGGGGAGAAGAATCGCGGCGGACGGCATCGGGTCCACCGATTCGAGATGGAGGCAATCAAGAACGCACTGAGACCAGAGAACGTGGCGGAGCTGCGGTCGTTTCTAGGACTCCTGAACTACTTTGGTAACTTCTTAGCGGGTCTTAGCACATTGTTAGTACCACGGCACTCTTTACTGCGTAAAGGAGATGAATGGGTATGGGGTAAAAGCCAAGAAAATGCCTTTGAGAAAGCTATGAAACTGTTATGCTTAAACAAATTGCTTGTGTTTTATGATCCATGTAAGTGTTTGGTACTAGCGTGTGATGCGTCATCATACGGGGTCAGGTGTGTATTGCAACAAGCTAATGAATCTAGGAAATTGCAACTGGTTGCTTATGCATCTAGAAATCTGTCTAAGGCTGAGAGAGCCTATAGCATGATTGAAAAAGAAGCGTTAGTGTGTGTCTATGGGGTAAAGAAAATGCATCAATATCTGTTTCGGCTCAAATTTGAATTGGAAACCGACCATAAGCCACTTATATCCCTCTTTTCTGAAAGTAAGGGGATAAATACGAATGCATCGGTCCGCATCCATAGATTGCCGCTCACGTTGTCCGCAGACAACTACGCCATCCGCCACAAGCCAGGCACAGAAAACTGTGCCGATGCTCTCAGTAGGCTGCCATTGCCCACCACAGGGGTGGAGATGGCACAGTCCATAGACTTACTTATAGTAATGGAAGCATTCGAGAGTGAGCAATCATCTGTTACCGCCCGACAGATTAGAACCTGGACAAGCCAGGACCCCTTACTGTTCTTAGTAAAAAAAACTGTGTGTTCCACGGGAGTTGGCCTAGTGTCCCGTTAGAGATGCAGAAAGAAATAAAACCGTATCAGCGGCGCAAAAATGAAATGTCTATACAGGCAGACTGCCTCCTATGGGGTAATCGGGTAGTGGTGCCAAAAAAGGGCAGGGCACTTTCACTAGTGACCTCCACAGTACCCACCCTGACATTGTAATGATGAAATCGATAGCCAGATCCCATGTGTGGTGGCCTGGTATCGATGCAGACTTAGAGTCCTGCATGCACAAATGTAATACATGTTCCCAGTTAAGCAATGCACCCAGGGAGGCGCCATTAAGTCTATGGTCCTGGCCCTCCAAACCGTGGTCCAGGATCCATGTCGACTATGCAGGCCCATTCTTGGGAAAAATGTTCTTAGTGGTTGCAGCTGCGAATGCCAAATGGATTGAATGTGAGATAATATCGACAAGCACGTCCGCTGCCACCACTGAAAGCCTGCAGGCCATGTTTGCCATGCACCTCCTGCCTGATGTCCTTGTGAGTGACAATGGACCGTGCTTTACCAGTGCCGAGTTCAAAGAGTTCATGGCCCGCAATGGGATCAAACATGTCAGATCTGCCCCGTTTAAACCAGCGTCCAATGGTCAGGCAGAGCGAGCAGTGCAAACAATCAAGCAGAGCTTGAAAAGGGTAACTGAAGGCTCACTGCAGACTCGCCTATCCCGAGTCCTGCTTCGTTACTGCACAAAATCCCACACGCTCACTGGGGTTCCCCCCGCTGAACTGCTCATGAAAAAGGCACTTAAGACAAGGCTCTTGTTAGTCCACCCTGATGTACATGAACAGGTAGAGAGCAGGCGGCTTCAACAGAATACATATCATAATCGCGCAAATGAGTCATGCGAAATCGAGATTAATGATCCTGTATTTGTATTGAACTATGGACAAGGTCCCAAGTGGCTTCCCAGCACTGTCATGGCCAAAGAGGGGAGTAGGGTGTTTTTGGTCAAACTTTCAAGTGGACTCACCTGCAGAAAACACTTGGACCAAAGCAAACTCAGATTCATGGACTCTCCAAAACAACCCACAATAGACTCTACCTTTTTCGACATCCCGACACACATAAGTGGCAACCGATCCAATGGTTGACCACGAAGCAGAACCCATCACCTGCAGCAGCCGAACAGGACTCACCACACCCAGCAGCCCTGCAAGGCCAGCTGCACAGCAGCCCAGCAAGGGACCAACAAACGACTCACCAAAACCAGCATTTGCACCGAAACGATCAACCAGCGAAAGGAAGGCCCCAGATTGACTCACATTGTAAATTGTTACACTGTTGACTTTGGCGGGGAGTGTTGTTATATGTGTAACCTGTAAATACTTTGTTTAAGCACCAGAGGGCTCATCCCGTGGATTCCCAAGGGATCCCACAATCCCTTGGGAGCACCTGTACATAAGGAGGCCTCACAGGCTGGATAGGCACGCTGGAGACCTGTAATAAGGGACTACTGTCACACATTACTTTAAGCTTACAGTATCTGGTCAGATTCTTTATTCAAGACACAACAAAATATATGTTCAGTGATTTGATTTTAAGCATTGTTGTTCACAAGGAAAGAAAACAGATTACTAATCCAGCCTTTTAAGGGTAATCACAACTTTAGATGAAGCTTATGTCATATACCGATGGCTAAATACTATAGAATCTTAGGAGGAATATAGAAAGTTAACAAACAAAATTAAAAAGGATATTAGGAATGCGAAGAGAGCAAGAAAAATTCTTGGCTAGTAAAATTAAAATGAAAGAAAACCCAAAGATGTTCTATAAATATATTAAGAGCAAGAGGGTCGATGAGGGTAATGCGTACGATGTAGTGTATATGGGCTTTAGCAAAGCTTTTGATAAGGTCCCACATGGTATAGAAATATAGAAACATAGAAAGCAGGTTCCTGACGACTACGTGTGTGAGAAGTGTATCCGCCTCCAGCGCCTGACGGTCCACGTTGCGGAATTGGAGCTGAGGGTGGATTCGCTCTGGAGCATCCACGATGCTGAGAATGACGTGAGTAGCACATGTAGCGAGCTGGTCTTACCGCAGGTGAAGGGTACACAGCCAGCTAGGGAATGGAAGACCAGCAGAAAGAGCAGTGCAAGGAAGGTAGTGCAGGGGTCCTCTGCGGTCATCCCTCTGCAAAACAGATACACCGCTTTGCGTACTGTTGAGGGGGATGATTCATCAGGGGAGAGCAGCAGCAGCCATGTCCATGGCACCGTGGCTGGCTCTGCTGCACAGGAGGACAGGAAAAAGAGTGGGAGAGCGATCGTGATAGGGGATTCGATTGTAAGGGGAATAGATAGGCGTTTCTGCAGCCGCAACCGAGACTCCAGGATGGTATGTTGCCTCCCTGGTACAAGGGTCAAGGATGTCTCAGAGTGGGTGCAGGACATTCTGAAAAGGGAGGGTGAACAGCCAGTTGTCGTGGTGCACATTGGTACCAACGATATAGGTAAAAAAAGGGATGAGGTCCTACAAGACAAATTTAAGGAGCTGGGAGCTAAATTAAAAGGTAGGACCTCAAAAGTAGTAATCTCAGGATAGCTACCAGTGCCACATGCGAGTCAGAGTAGGAATCGCAGGATAGTTCAGATAAATACGTGGCTTGAGCAGTGGTGCAGCAAGGAGGGATTCAAATTCCTGGGGCATTGGAACCGGTTCTGGGGGAGGTGGGACCAGTACAAACCGGATGGTCTGCACCTGGGCAGGACCGGAACCAATGTCCGAGGGGGAGTGTTTGCTAGTGCTGTTGGGGAGCAGTTAAACTAATATGGCAGGGGGATGGGAACCAATGCAGGGAGACAGAGGGAAACAAAAAGGATACAAAAGCAAAAGACAGAAAGGAGATTAGTAAAAGTGGAGGGCAGAGAAACCCAAGGCAAAAAACAAAAAGGGCCACTGAATATAAAGGGGCTGCAGGAGGGGTCAAAACTAAAAATCATGGTTTAAAAACTAGTATTAAAACACTCTACCTAAAAGCACGAAGCATTCGAAATAAAGTAAATGAGTTGACGGAACAAATCATTACAAATGGGTATGATTTGGTGGTCATTACAGAAACGTGGTTGCAGGGTGACCAAGACTGGGAAGTAAACATACAGGGATATCTGACGATTCGGAAAGATAGACAAGAAGGGAAAGGAGGTTGGGTAGCTCTGTTAATAAAGGATGATATCAGGGCAGTTGTGAGAGACGATATTGGCTCTAATGAACAAAATGTTGAATCATTGTGGGTGGAGATTAGAGATAGTAAGGGGAAAAAGTCACTGGTGGGTGTAGTTTATAGACCCCCAAATAATAGCTTCACGGTGGGGAGGGCAATAATCAAGGGAATAATGGAGGCATATGAAAAAGGAACGGCAGTAATCATGGGGGATTTTAACCGACATATCGATTGGTCAAATCAAATCGCACGGGGTAGCCTGGAGGAGGAATTCATAGAATGCATACAGGATTGTTTCTTAGAACAGTATGTTACAGAACCTACAAGGGAGCAAGCTATCTTAGATCTGGTCCTGTGTAATGAGTCAGGAATAATAAACGATCTCCTAGTAAAAGATACTCTTGGAATGAGTGATCACAGTATGGTTGAATTTGTAATACAGATTGAGGATGAGGAAGTTGTGTCTCAAACGAGTGTACTATGCTTAAACAAAGGGGACTACAGTGGGATGAGGGCAGAGTTGGCTAAAGTAGACTGGAAACACAGACTAAACGGTGGCACAATTGAGGAACAGTGGAGGACTTTTAAGGAGCTCTTTCATAGTGCTCAACAAAAATATATTCCAGTGAAAAAGAAAGGTGGTAAGAGAAGGGATAACCAGCCGTGGATAACCAAGGAAATAAAGGAGAGTATCAAATTAAAGACCAATGCGTATAAGGTGGCCAAGGATAGTGGGAAAATAAAAGATTGGGAAAATTTTAAACGACAGCAAAGAATGACTAAGAAAGCAATAAAGAAAGGAAAGCTAGATTACGAAGTAAACTTGCGCAAAACATAAAAACGGATAATAAAAGCTTTTACAGATATATAAAACGGAAAAGAGTGACTAAAGTAAATGTTGGTCCCTTAGAAGATGAGAAGGGGGATTTAATAATGGGAAATGTGGAAATGGCTGAAACTTTAAACAATTATTTTGCTTCGGTCTTCACAGTGGAAGACACAAAAACCATGGCAAAAATTGCTGGTCACAGGAATGTGGGAAGGGAGGACCTTGAGACAATCACTATCACTAGGGGGTTAGTGCTGGACAGGTTAATGGGACTCAAGGCAGACAAGTCCCCTGGTCCTGATGAAATGCATCCCAGGGTATTATAGCAGATGCATTCGTTATAATCGACCAAAAGTCTCTGGACTCTGGGGAGGTACCAGCGGATTGGAAAACAGCTAATGTAACGCCTCTGTTTAAAAAAGGGGGCAGACAAAAGGCAGGTAACTATAGGCCGGTTAGTTTAACATCTGTAGTGGGGAAAATGCTTGAAACTATCATTAAGGAAGAAATAGCGAGACATCTAGATAGGAATAGTGCAATCAAGCAGACGCAGCATGGATTCATGAAGGGGAAATCATGTTTAACTAATTTACTGGAATTCTTTGAGGATATAACGAGCATGGTGGATAGAGGTGTACCGATGGATGTGGTGTATTTAGATTTTCAAAAGGCATTCGATAAGGTGCCACACAAAAGGTTACTGCAGAAGATAAGAGTACGTGGAGTCAGAGGAAATGTATTAGCATGGATAGAGAATTGGCTGGCGAACAGAAAGCAGAGAGTCGGGATAAATGGGTTCTTTTCAGGTTGGAAATCGGAGGTTAGTGGTGTGCCACAGGGATCGGTGCTGGGACCACAACTGTTTACAATATACATAAATGACCTGGAAGAGGGGACAGAGTGTAGTGTAACAAAATTTGCAGATGACACAAAGATTAGTGGGAAAGCGGGTTGTGTAGAGGACACAGAAAAGCTGCAAAGAGATTGAGATAGGTTAAGCGAATGGGCTAAGGTTTGGCAGATGGAATACAATGTCGGAAAATGTAGGTCATCCACCTTGGGGAAAAAAAACAGTAAAAGGGAATATTATTTGAATGGGGAGAAATTACAACATGCTGCGGTGCAGAGGGACCTAGGGGTCCTTGTGCATGAATCCCAAAAAGTTAGTTTGCAGATGCAGCAGGTAATCAGGAAGGCGAATGGAATGTTGGCATTCATTACGAGAGGGATGGAGTACAAAAGCAGGGAGGTCCTTCTGCAACTGTATACGGTATTGGTGAGGCCGCACCTGGAGTACTGTGTGCAGTTTTGGTCACCTTACTTAAGGAAGAATATACTATCTTTGGAGGGGGTACAGAGACGATTCACGAGGCTGATTCTGGAGATGAGGGGGTTACCTTATGATGATAGATTGAGTAGACTGGGTCTTTACTCGTTAGAGTTCAGAAGGATGAGGGGGGATCTTATAGAAACATTTGAAATAATGAAAGGGATAGACAAGATAGAGGCAGAGAGGTTGTTTCCACTGGTCGGGGAGACTAGAACTAGGGGGCACAACCTCAAAATACGGGGGAGCCAATTTAAAACCAAGTTGAGAAGGAATTTCTTCTCCCAGAAGGTTGTGAATCTGTGGAATTCTCTGCCCAAGGAAGCAGTTGAGGCTAGCTCATTGAATGTATTCAAGTCACAGATAGATAGATTTTTAACCAATGAGGGAATTAAGGGTTACGGGGAGCGGGCAGGTAAGTGGAGCTGAGTCCACGGCCAGATCAGCCATGATCTTGTTGAATGGCAGAGCAGACTCGAGGGGCTAGTTGGCCTACTCCTGTTCCTAATTCTTATGTTCTTATATTCTTATGTTCTAGGAGTAGGCCATTCGGCCCTTTGAGTCTGCACCACCATTCAATAAGTTCATGGCTGATCATTCACCTCAGTACCCCTTTCCTGCTTTCTCTCCATACCCCTTAATCCCTTTCGCCGTAAGGGCCATATCTAACTCCCTCTTGAATATATCCAATGAACTGGCATCAACAACTCTCTGTGGTAGGGAATTCCACAGGTTAACAACTCTCTGAGTGAAGAAGTTTCTCCTCATCTCAGTCCTAAATGGCTTACCTCTTATCCTTAGACTATGTCCCCTGGTTCTGGACTTCCCCAAGATCAGGAACATTCTTCTTGCATCTAACCTGTCCAGTCCCATCAAAATTTAATATGTTTCTATGAGATCCCCTCTCATCCTTCTAAACTCCAGTGAATACAGGCCTAGTTGATCCAGTCTCTCTTCATATGTCAGTCTGCCATCCCGGGAATCAGTCTGATGAACCTTCGCTGCACTCCCTCAAGAGCAAGAACGTCCTTCCTCAGATTAGACTGGTTAAAGTCCATGGGATCCAGGGCAAAGTGGCTAGTTGGATCCTAGATTGGCTTAGAAGTAGGAAGCAAAGGGTAATGGTTGATGGATATTTTTGACTGGAAGTGGGGTTCCGCAGGGCTCAGTACTGGATCCCTTGATTTTTGTGGTATGTATCAATGATTTAGATTTGAATATAGGGAGTATGATAAGAAGTTTGCTGATTACATTCAAATTGGCTGTGTGATTCATAATGAAAAAGAAAGTCATGGACTGCAGAAGGATATTAATCTACTGGTCAGGTGGGCAGAGCAATGGCAAATGGAATTTAATTTGGAGAAGTGTGAGGTAATGCACTTTGGGAGGGCTAATAAGGAAAGGGTATACACATTAAGCGGTAGGCCACTTAATAGTGGAGATGAACAAAGGGACCTTGAAGTGCTTGACCACAGATTCCTGAAAGTAGCAGGCCAGGTGGATAAGGTGGTTAAGAAGGCATACAGAATGCTTGCCTTTATTGGCCAAGGCATAAAATACAAGGTTATGCTTAAATTGTATAATACTCTGGTTTGGTCACAGCTGGAGTACTGCGTGCCATTCTGGTCACCATGATTGCAGTAGAGAGGGTGCAGAGGAGATTTACTAGGATGCTGCCTGGAATGGAGAATCTTAGTTATGAGGACAGATTGGATAGGCTGGGTTTGTTCCCATTGGAACAGAGGAGGTTGAGAGGAGACCTCATTGAGGTGTACAAAATTTTGAAGGGCCTGGATATAGTGGATAGCAAGGGCCTATTTCCATAGATGGAGGGGTCTATTACGAGGGCGCATAGTTTTAAGGTGGGTGGTGGAAGATTCAGAGGGTTTTTTGGGGAGGGGGGGGGCTTCTTCACGCAGAGGGTTGTGGGGGTCTGGAACTCACTGCCTGGAAGAGTGGTGGATGCAGAAACCCTCACCACATTTAAAATGTGCTTGCATGGACACTGAAGGTGCCGTAAATTGCAGGGTTACGGAACTAGAGCTGGTAATTGGGATTAGAGTGGATAACCTCTTGTTGGCTGGCGCAGATATGATAGTAAGTACTGCAGGGAATAGAATAAGGCCAGGGTGATCTCCTGGACTAGTTTTGATTGCCTGGATGGGTCGGAGAGGAATTTTCCCAAATTTTTTCTCCCTACATTGGCTTGGGTTTTTATCTGTTTTTTGCCTCTCCCAGGAGATCACATGGCTCCGGTTGGGGTGGAGTGTAGAATGTTTCAGTGTAAGGGGTGTCGCAGGTGTGTGAGGCAGACTGGTTGGGCTAGGTGCTCTTTACCTTTCCGCCATTGTTCATTTTATGTAATCTTCAGTGCTGCTGACCGAGGGCCGTGTGGCTCTTTGTCGGCCGGTGTGGACACGATGGGCCGAAATAGCCTCCTTCTGCGCTGTAGATTTCTATGTTTCCATGATCTTGGAATTAATTTATTAAGATATTGATGGTATTTGATCCATTCAATCAACAAAAATAATATACTGTCAATGAACTATCAATGCCCACTTATTTTAGAAGGCATTCTTAAATTATTAAGCATTTATAAAGTAACTTGTCTATGGTAATGCCTGTTTAATTATGCAGCTCAAAATGTGTCTTACTGCATATTCATTCTTATGACTCAGCACCATCTGCTATTACTTTAACTCAGCTACCCACCCCCAGCAGTGCTGGCCAATTAGAACAGCAAGCAGCAGGACACATGACTTCAGTCATGAATTGGGTTGCTGCAAAATAAAATCACAAGCTGGCAGCCTGGGAGGTGGGTAAATTGCCAACCCATCCTCCTTATATTGCAGCAGTTGACTCATCACTCAAAAGGAAAAAATATATGGATTTGTGTGAAGTGCCTACACTGGTGAGTCTGAAACCAAGTCACTTGACTTATAGTGGTTGCTTTCAGAAAGAAATATGTTGCTCCTCATTATAATGATCCTTTTGCTCCAAATTTCCAAATAAGCGGTAATGACCAACATTTTCTGTGGTTAACTGTGGTTAAGAAGCCCTAACTGGTATTGGTTTAGAAAAATAGATACTGAGGAACTAAAACTATACCCCTCACCATTGTGTCTGCCAGTCAGGATGTCATGCTCAATAGTTGATTTTATCCACTCTTGTAAAATGCTGGTTATCTCACGACTGTGCACTAAGTTTTCACTAATAGTCCCATCCTCTGTCGTCAAGCTACAGTATGCAGATGGCGCTTGCATCTGCACACATTCAGAGACGGAACTCCAAGTCATAATCGACATCTTCACTGAGGCATATGAAAGCATGGGCCTTACACTAAACATCCGTAAGACAAAGGTCCTCCATCAACCTGACCTCGCCACACAGCACTGCCCCCCAGTCATCAAGATCCATGGCGCAGCCCTGTAAAACGTGGACCACTTTCCATACCCTGGGAGCCTATTATCAGCAAGGACAGACATCGACGACGAGGTTCAACATCATCCCCAGAGTGCCAGCGCAACCTTCGGTCACCTGAGGAAAAGAGTTTTCGAAGATCAGGCCCTCAAATCTGGCACCAAACATGGTCTACAGAGCTGCAGTGATACCCGCCCTCCTGTATGGCTCAGAGATGTGGACCATGTACAGTAGACACCTCAAATCGCTGGAGAAATACCACCAATGATGTCTCCCATTAACCCTTAATTCCCTTATTGGTTAAAAATCTATCTATCTGTGATTTGAATACATTCAATGAGCTAGCCTCAACTGCTTCCATGGGCAGAGAATTCCACAGATTCACAACCCTCTGGGAGAAGAAATTCCTTCTCAACTCGGTTTTAAATTGGCTCCCCCGTATTTTGAGGCTGTGCCCCCTAGTTCTAGTCTCCCCGACCAGTGGAAACAACCTCTCTGCCTCTATCTTGTCTATCCCTTTCATTATTTTAAATGTTTCTATAAGATTACCCCTCATTCTTCTGAACTCCAATGAGTAAAGACCCAGTCTACTCAATCTATCATCATAAGGTAACCCCCTCATTTCCGGAATCAGCCTAGTGAATCATCTCTGTAACCCCTCCAAAGCTAGTATATTCTTCCTTAAGTAAGGTGACCAAAACTGCACGCAGTACTCCAGGTGCGGCCTCTCTGGTGGTTTATGCTCCCTTGTAGAGCGCCTGAGTTGGGGCTCCAGTTGTTGGGCGTTGGCCTGAGTGTCTGCTGTTTGCGGTGCCTCAGGCCTGTCCAGGCTGCCCACAGTGACTGGGCTCTCCTCCACTTGGTTCCGGTGTTCGGTCACCTGTGGTGGAATAAACTCTACGTCGTGTTCTTCCTCTGCTTCTTCTATGGAATTGCTGAACCTCCTTTTAGTTTGATCCACGTGTTTGCGGCAGATTTGTCCATTGGTAAGTTTAATTACCAAAACTCTATTCCTCTCTTTGGCAATCACAGTGCCCGCAAACCATTTGGGCACTGCAGTGTAATTAAGGACAAAAACAGGGTCATTGACATCAATACAACGCGTCCTCACATTCCTGTCATGATGGTCACATTGTGACTGACGGCTGCTCTCAACAATTTCTTTCATAGTAGGGTGTATAAGGGATAACCTGATATTGAGCGTTCTTTTCATTAGCAGACTCTGCGGGTGGAACTCGTGGGATCGAGTGTGGTCGGGATCTATTGGCCAACAGGAGGCATGATAAGCGGCTTTGTAGGGAACCCCCTTGGATTCTGAGCATCCCCTGTTTGATTATCTGCACTGCTCATTCTGCCTGTCCATTTGAGGCCGGCTTGAATGGTACCGTTCTGACATGGTTGATTGCATTGTCTGCCATGAAGTCCTGGAATTCAGTGCTTGTGAAGCACGAGCCATTGTTGCTGACCAAGACATCCGGTAGAACATGGGCGGCGAACATTGCCCATAGACTTTCTACCGTGGCAGAAGATGTGCTTGAATTTAAAATGGCACACTCAATCCATTTGGAGGAGGCATCTACTACAACCAAAAACATTTTTCCCATGAAAGGACCTGCGTAGTCCACATGAATGCGTGACCATGGCTTGGCGGGCCAGGACCAGGGGCTAAGGGGGGCTTCCCTGGGTGCGTTGCCCAGCTGAGCACATGTGTTGCACCTGCGAACACATAGTTCCAGGTCTGCATCTATCCCTGGCCACCAAACGTGTGACCTGGCAATTGCCTTCATCATGACAATGCCCGGGTGCTCATTGTGAAGTTCTCTGATAAACACCTCTCTGCCCTTCTGGGGCATGACTACTCGGTTTCCCCACAGTAGGCAATCGGCCTGAATCGAGAGTTCATCCTTGTGCCTATGAAATGGTTTAAACTCCTCAGGGCATGCCCCGTACATGGCTGCCCAGTCCCCATTCAGGACACATTTCTTAACTAAAGACAGTAGCAGGTCTTTATTTGTCCAGACTTTAATCTGACAGGCTATCACAGTTGAGCCTTCACTTTCGAAAGCTTCAACAGCCATGACCATCTTAGCATCATGCTCAGCTGGCATCTCAGTGGTGGCTCGTAGTAGCCTGCTGAGTGCATCGGCACAGTTTTCAGTGCCTGGTCTGTGCCGAATTGTGTAGTCATAGGCGGCTAACCTAAGTGCCCACCTCTGTATGCGGGCCGATGCATTCGCATTTATGGCCTTGTTGTCAGCCAAAAGGGACGTTAGGGGTTTGTGATCCGTCTCCAGCTCAAATTTCCTGCCAAACAGATACTGGTGCATTTTTTTTACTGCATATACACATGCTAGCGCTTCCTTTTCTACCATCCCGTAGCCCCTTTCTGCCAGACAGACTTCTGGAGGCATAAGCTATCGGCTGTAACTGACCATTGACATTCACATGCTGCAACACACACCCGACCCCATAGGACAACGCATCACAAGTTAAAACTAGTTTCTTACACGGGTCATATAACGTTAACAGTTTGTTGGAGCATAACAAATTTCGTGCTCTATCTAAAGCCCTTTCCTGGCTGTCCCCCCAGACCCAATCGTGACCTTTGCGTAGGAGCACGTTTAGCGGCTCTAACAGCGTGCTCAATTTGGGAAGAAAGTTGCCAAAATAGTTCAGGAGCCCAGGAACGAATCCAGCTCTGTCGTGTTATGGGGTCTGGGGACTCTCTAAATCGCTTCCGTTTTGGACGCAGTAGGTCTGATCCCGTCTGCTGCTACCCTCCTCCCCAGGAATTCTACCTCTGGAGCTAAGAAGACGCAGTTCGCCTTTTTCAGTCGCAGCCCTACCCGGTCCAGTCTATGTAGCACCTCCTCCAGGTTGTGGAGGTGTTCTTCAGTATCGCGACCTGTGATGAGGATCTCATCTTGCAAAACCACCGTCCTTGGAATCGACTTGAGGAGGCTTTCCATATTTCGCTGAAAGATCGCGGCGGCCGAACGAATCCCGAACGGACATCTGTTATACTCAAACAACCCCTTGTGATGGTGGTCAGCTTCTTCGACTCACTCGCTAGCTCTTGGGTCATGTAAGCTGAGGTCAGGTCCAATTTTGAAAAAAGTTTGCCACCGGATAGCATCGCAAAGAGGCCCTCCGCTCTCGGTAGCGGGTACTTGTCTTGGAGTGACACCCGATTGATGGTGGCCTTGTAATTGCCACATATCCTGACCGACTCATCGGCCTTGAGCACCGGCATGATCGGACTCGCCCAGTCACTGAATTCGACTGGCGAGATGATGCCTTCCCTCAGCAGGTGGCCCATTTCGCATTCTATCTTTTCCCGCATCACGTACGGCACCGCTCTGGCCTTGTGGTGTACTGACCTAGCGTCCGGGTTTATGTGAATCACTACGTTAATCCCCATGAAAGTGCTGATGCCGGGTTCAAATAACGAGTCACATTTGTCCAGGACCTGTGAACATGATACTCGCCCCACAGAAGAAATTGCATTGACATCGCCCCATTTCCAGTTCATGATAGCAAGCCAACTCCTCCCCAGTAGTGCAGGACCATCCCCCGGGACAATCCAGAGTGGCAACCTGTTCTCTGAATCTTTGTGGGTCACAACTACCATGGCACTGCCTAGCACCAGAATGATCTCCTTTGTATATGTCCGGAGCAGTGCGTCAATCGGCAATAATTTTGGCCTCCTGGCCTTGGACAATCACAACCTTTTGAACTGTTTGATACTCATCAGTGACTGGCTGGCCCCCGTGTCTAGCTCCATTAATACTGGGATGCCATTGAGGAGCACTTTCATCATTATCGGTGGCGCCCTGGTATCTGAGCTGTATATGTGCTCTACATGAACTCGCTGAACTTCAGCTTCCAGCGATTTCCCCCAGTATTCATTTGGCCTCATAGGGCTTACATCGGGCCTGTCCTCCTTGTATATCAACCTGGCTGCAAGCTTCCTGCACATACGTGCCAAGTGACCACTGACACTGCAGTTTCTGCAGGTATATTGTTGATACCTGCAAGCTCTGGCTGGGTGTTTCCCTCCACACCTCCAGCATGAGCTTCCAGGCCCCATTGTTGGAAACAAAAGGTCCATTACCAGTCGATCGTTTCTGACCGTCTCTGTAACTGTCCTTAAGCGCACCATTAACAGGTGTTGATGGCTCCATTACTGGCCACATTGTCCATTGCGATGGCATGAATCGCCGTTCAGCTAGCCATTGTCTCTGCTGAATTCCCCCTTTGGGTTCAACTACATGCTGGGGCATGTCTGATTGCCCTTGTCTGCCTAGAGAACTGTGTGCCACATTAACAATGTTGACTCCCTGGTCGTTTGCCGCATTTGAGCCAAGATTTTTGCCATAAATCATTCTGGTCTCTTCCTCCCCTGAGATAAATGTCTGGGCTATCAGAGCCGCCGCTTCCAAGGTCAAGTCTTTGGTCTCAATCAGTTTTCTGAAAACCCCAGCGTGCCTGATGCCCTCAATAAAAAAGTCTCGCAGCATCTCTGCTCTGAATGCATCTGGGAACTTACATACACTCGCCAGTAGCCGGAGATCTGCCACGAAGTCTGGAACGCTTTGCCCTTCTCGCTGCCGGTGCGTGTAAAACCGGTGTCTCGCCATGTGCATGCTACTCGCCGGTTTAAGGTGTTCCCCGATCAACTTACTGAGCTCTTTGAACGTCTTGTCTGCCAGCTTCTCTGGCGCTAGAAGATCCTTCATCAGGGAGTACGTCCTGGATCCACAAACCGTCAGGAGATGAGCCCTGCGTTTGTCGGCCGAATCCTGTCCCAACCATTCCTTAGTGACAAAACTTTGCTGTAGTCTCTCAATACTGTCGTCCCAATCATCACCAACACAGTACCTCTCTTCTGTGCTGCTAGTGGCCATGCTCGCCTGGTTTAAATCCCAGTTTTTCATCGCCAATGATATGTCCTTACTGTACAGTATAAATGTACACAAGGCCCATACTTGAGAGAAGGTCACTCTGTGACCAGTTACCTTTATTACCAAGAACTCAAGAGACAGACGGTAGGTGGAGCTTCCCCTTTTATACCGAAAAAGTCCAGGTTAGGAGTGTCTCCCACAAGCTCGCCCCCTGTGGTCAGTGTGCTCAAGGTGTACAACTTAGGTCAGCTTGTACATGGGTTACAATGACAGTTGAATACATGACAGTAAGCACTTCGCTTTGAAAATAATCCTCCGACAGTGACCTTTCCCACAGCTCATTTCTCTTCTTGCATGTTTTAAACTCTTTTAACACAATTCTTCCTAATCATTTGGTCTCACAGTCTTCCCTGTGTTCCGTATACATTTCTCCTTGCGCTAGGCCACTGTTTAATTGCAATACTTTCATTGATTACGTTCAGTTGCAGTTTGTTCCTAATTTCTGAACTAGTCTGGGAACTCTGCTCCTGTCTTCTTCCTTCCCTAAGTAAGAAATCACTTAGCACAAAGAGCCTCTTCCACTTGATTCCCTGGCTGCTTCACCTATGACTTTGCTCTGCTCTAGCCAATAGAGTTCTTGCTTCACAAATCGTGCCACGAGTCACCACTGTTTATCAATGGTCACTGAGCAGCCAGGTCTAGCCTTGCCATTTGCTACCTCTTCAGCATCCTGACTGACAGTTTCAGAAGCAAATTGAAGGCTTGCACACTCTCCAAAGGACACCCTGATCCTAGAAACAAAAACAGGAAATACTGGGAACACTCAGCAGCTCAATTATCATTATCATAGGCAGTCCCTCGAAACGAGGATAACTTGCTTCCACACCAAAAAAGGATAAGTTCACAGGTGTTCCAATGAAGGACCTAAAATTTCAGGTCCTGAACTACATCCTGAAGGGTGGAAGATGCCTGTGCGTGGATTTTTTTAATGTGTGGTGACCATTGCACACCAGCCACCACATGGGCTTGACAGAGCTAGGTCTTGGTCCAGTGACAAGGGTTATCCAAGATGACTGGAGACCTGCTCTGCTGCACGGACCTGGTGCGCACACATATTGCAGTGTGGGCTGGCCCATGCTGCCCCGGGGCCCCTGGCCCCTGGCCCCGAACTCACACCTCTCCTGGGCCCCAACACATCATTCCACAGTCTCTCGCCGCTCCTTCGCCCCGATCTCGCCGCTCCTGCAGTATCTGCCCACGCTCCAATCACCGACCTGGACCTTGATGACGTCACTATTCGCTGCCGTCGCAGCTTGTGCTATTCCCTGAAGTAGTACGCCTCCACCTGCTCCCAGGCCGCTGCTTGCCACTCTTTTTATGGCCCCGACCTGCCGCTGGTGTTCTCACGCAGGTTGGGGCCTCCACACTGCTCCCAGGCTGCTGCTCGCCGCTCCAATTAACACCTATGGAAAAAAACAGACAAGTTAACATTTCAGGTGTAACCCTTCATCAGCCCAATCCCAGAAGTATGACCTATGACCTTCCTACCCCTGTTGCGGCTGGTAAATCCCCTTTATATCTGAAAGAGCTGTGAATAATAGGGGACGATCCTCTTTGGAAAGAATACTCAGATGAACTTTGAAAGCAAAATCTGCACCAAAGCCCTTAGCAACCATTGGGAGCTTACTGGTGTTTCTAATGAATGAGATACAGTGACAAACAAAATGTTAATCTGCAAAAGCAAAATAAAACCTTTTTAAGTAAGTCTCACTTGTATAGATGCAACATCTGAGAATTATGGTAATGACTACTTTCTTACATAAGTGATAGCTCAGTTTACAGCAGGGAGAATACTGATTATCTCAATATGATTGTAATATGTAAGCAGCTTTCATTTTCCTGTGTGACTGATTCTATTACCTCCTGAGACCTCACTATAAAAAGGTTCCAATTATTATACAGCATGAACAGACTATTTTAGTTTTGTTAATCAGAAGTGATATACAATGAATCCATTGGCAGGACAGGCATACCAACATCAGTGTTCTCTCTCAGGCCATCATCCCCAGCATCGAAGCATTGACCACACTCAATCAGCTCTGATGGGCAAGCCTGATACAAGTTCGCATGCCTGATACAAGACTCCCGAAACAAGCACTCTACTCTGAGCTCCGTCACGGCAAGCGAGCCCAAGGTGGGCAGAGAAAACGCTTCAAGGACACCCTCAAAGCCTCCTTGAAAAAATGTAACATTCCCACTGACTCTTGGAAATCCCTGGCCCATGACCGCTCAAAATGGAGAAGAAGCATTCAGGAAGGCGCTGAACACTTTGAGTCTCTTCATCGGGAGCACGCGAAAGTTAAGCACAAACAGCGGAAGGAGCGTACGACAACCCAAGCACCTCACCCTCTCATCCATCCCTTCAACCACCACCTGCCCCACCTGTGACAGAGACTGCAGGTCCTGCATTGAACTCATCAGCCATCTGAGAATTCATGTTAGTGTGGAAGCAAGTCGCCCTCAACTCCAAGGGACTGCCTAAGAAGGAGATAATGAATAAAAGTTACAGGTAAGTTGATAATACATTTAGATAGGGCACAGTGGCCTGCTAAGTTAATATGGAACTGGTTTGTAAATTATGGTTTGGATAATAAAACCATCAGCAAAGCAGATATAAAGTAGATAATACAGAAATGCACACAGGTCTTACTACGGTGATGAATCATCCAAATCGAGCCAACAACAAAGTGATATAGTGCTATATTTTGGCTAGAACCTAGAAAAGGAATCTAACACCTAGAAATTAATCTGTGTTTTTCAGGCGCTAAACAGCCTACTGAGCTCCCAATATGGCGGGAAGGAAACGCATGCTCATTTCCAGCCGGATGTGGTGCTACATGTCATGTTGGATAAAGTCGATGTGCTAATGGCAGGAATGCACGTCGGCAACATTTAAAGTGCAGAATCATTTATTTAAATTGAGGCCCTGCACGCCTTGCAGCATCTGTTTTTTAAATTTTCGAACATTCCAGTGCTTCACTTGCCATGCGCAGAATGCTGAGTGCAATATGGCAGGAAGGCCCCCTTACTTACCTGAATGTGGAGCCGAGAGGAGAAAGGGTGCTCTTTCTGAACCCACATTAAAGGAACGCGGGCCATTTCCCCCAGTCCCCGATCGGCGAAATATTAACATATATATTTTCTTTGCACAGCATGAAATGGCTACATTAAAATTCCATTTGTTGAATTATCTGGCGTGTGATAGGTGCCGGGTAATATTAAATTGCCCTGCTTTTAATTCCTATTAGTCAATTGAAACTGAGTTAATTTTACAAAAACAACGGAAATTCCACACTGCACTGTTCCATTCTTTTGTTGCAATAATTATGTACAGGCTATCTCTGACCTTTGTAATTCAGAATGAAAATCACATAAATTTGTCAAACGACAATAAAACGTTTGCTGAATTACAGCTCAGCTAATAAAACAATCAACAATGCAAATATAAAGAAGGTAGTACAGATATCATACACAAATCATCCTAATTGTGCCAACAATAACCATTCAAGAAAACTTACTTAAATGGTCTGCTTAACTTTGTCCAGCTTATTTTCAATAAATAAAGTTCTCTCCAAAGTCAGACAATGACAGTAATTACTTTCTACCCATTGCAATGCTCTTTTCAGCATCAAGTGATGCAAGCTCCCAGGCACCATAACAAAGGGGAACAATAGTATCAAAGAAAAATCCTACTTATTATGGTTCCCAACAATGGATTAGTATTGGAAGAAACATTTTTTTGAAGCCTAAAAGATACATTTCTCACACAAAACAGTCTTTTTAACTGCTGGCTTTCAATTATTTAAAAATCCAAGAAAAATGTAGGGAGCAGCATCAACCTCTGTACATGGCCTTCTTTGACCTCACAAAAGCATTTGACTCTGTCACCCGTGAAGGATTATGGAGTGTCCTTCTCAAATTTGGCTGTCCTCAAAAATTTGTCACCATCCTCCGCCTGCTTCACGATGACATGCAAGCCGTGATCCTTACCAACAGACCCAATACAAAAGGTTGTAAATCTGTGGAATTCACTGCCTCAGGGAATAAGGGGTTATGGGGAGCAGGCAGTGAAGTGGACCTGATCAGCAATGATCATATTAAATGGCAGAGCAGGCTCGAGGGGTTGTATGGTCTACTCCTGCTCCTATTGCTTATGTTCTTATAAGTGCAGACTGGGGTTCAAGTAAGACTGTGTCATCACACCAAAGCTCTTCTCAATCTTCCGCGCTGAAATACTTCAGCTCACCTTTAACAAGCTCCCCGCTGGAGTGGAGTTAATCTACAGGACCAGCGGGAAATTGTTCAACCTCCGACGCCTCCAGTCCAGATCCAAGGTTGTTCTAACCTCTGTCATTGAATTACAATATGCAGATGATGCTTGCGTTTGTGCACACTCGGAGTCCGAACTCCAAACCATTATTGACACCTTCACTGAAGCATACGAAAGTCTGGGCCTTGCATTATACATCAGTAAGACAAAGGTTCTCTAACAACCTACCCCCGCCACACAGTACTGCTCCCCGATTATCAAGATCCATGATGAGATCTTGGACAATGTGGACCACTTCCTATACCTTGGGAGCCTACCAATCAGCAAGGACAGGTATCGATGACAAAGTCCAACACCGCCTTCAGTGTGCCAGTGCAGCCTTCGTTCACCTGAGGAAAAGAGTGTTCAAAGACCAGATCTGAAACCTGGCACAAAGCTCATGGTCTAGAAAGCAGTAGTGATACCCACCCTCCTATATGCCTCAGAGACATGGACTATGTACAGTAGGCACCTCAAACATTGGAGAAGTACCACCAATGCTGCCTCCGCAAAATCCTGCAAATTCATTGACAGGATAGGTGCACCAGCATCAGTATTCTCTCTCAGGTCAATATCCCCAGCATCGAGGCATTGACCACGCATAATCAGCTCTGGGTCACATTGTCCGCATACCCGATATTAGACTCCCAAAACAAGCACTCTACTCCGAGCTACGTCACGGCTACGAGCCCCAGGAGGGCAGAGAAGACATTTCAAGGACACCCTCAAACCTCCTTGAAAAAATGTACCTCCCCACTGACTCTTGGGAATCCCTGGCCCAAGACCGCTCAAAGTGGAGGAAAAGCATCTGAGAAGGCGCCGAACATTTTGAGTCTTTTCACCGGGAGCACGTGGAAGCCAAGAAGGAACAGCGGAAGGAGCGTACGACAAATCAAACCCCACCCACCCGTCCCTCCAACCACCACCTGCCCCACCTGTGACTGAGACTGTCGATCCCGCATTGGTCTCATCAGTCACCTTAGAACTCATTTTAATGTGGAAGCAAGTCATCCTCGACTCTGGGGGACTGCCTAAGAAGAGATTTAAAGGTACTACAGTACTAGTTTTTTTCAGGATAGCATAATGCAGTCTACACATGATTTGATGTACCTTAGTTAAAATGAAATCGAGCACGGTGTAATGTATAGATTAAGTTTGGTCTGGAGTTATAACATATAATTTTCAGTTGGTGAAAAACAACTGAGTTATTTGCTAGTATTGTTTTTGTAGAGTGTAGCACTCCACATATACATTTTTGTTTAAAATAAGCTTCTTACAATGCTCGTATATTATGAGCAGACTTTTCCAGTATATCACACTTTATTTTCTGTTATATCTTTGTCGGTTGGTTTGATTTCCTGTACAATTTCTTCCGTACAATCCAGTGACATCAGACCAAGAAAAAGTAAAACACATTGGGCCGGGTTTTGCGATAAGAATAACGGTGAGGCCAACAGTTATAACACGGTAAATCCGTGCAATGTTTTGTCTCTTTTATCTCTCTAATTCTATCTGCATTTCCCAGTCTTTATTTTACTTTCTGTATATAATCTAAATCTAAATATAGTCCCTGCTTTATACTTCCTGGTTTGGACTGTGGGTTGGATTTTAAGTTTGTGACGCGCTTGGAGCGGGGCTGGGAGGGGTCCGGAAGCGTGCAGGAAACCTGGAAGTAAGTGCAGCGCGTCTGTCAGTAGCTTTTTAACCTAGTCACTGCATTGCCATATGATTTCCTGGTTTCCCGACCAATTAGCATCAGCAGGTATTTATCAGATATGGTCGCATAGTGGTTAGGTTATTGGACTAGTAATCCAGAGGCCCGGACTAATAATCCAGACACGTGAATTCAAATCCCACCACGGCAGCTGAGAAATTTAAATTCAGTTAATTAAATAAATCTGGAATAAAAAGCTAGTATCAGTAATCAGATCATCAAACAACTGGATTGTCATAAAAAGCCATCTGGTTCACTGATGTTCTTAGGGAAGGAAATCTGCTGTCCTTACCTGGTCTGGCCTATATATGACTCCAGACCCATAGCAATGTGGTTGACTCTTAACTGCCCTCTGAAATGGCCTAGCAAGCCACTCAGGTGTAAAATCACTGCTACAGAAAACAATAATAAGAATAAAACCATACGAACCACTTGGCATCGATGTTGGGACCGGCTTTGGATATGACAATGGTCCAGCCCAGTCGAGTCTGCAAAGTTTGCCCCACTAACATTTGGGGACTTGTGCTAAAATTCAGAGAGCTGTCCCACAGACTAGACAAGCAACAGCCTGACATAGTCATACTCACAGAATCATACCTTTCAACCAATGTCCCAGACTCCTCCATCAGCATCCCTGGGTATTTCCTGTCCCACCGGCAGGACAGGCCCACCTGAGGTGGTGGCACAGTGGTATACAGCCGAGAGGGAGTGGCCTTGGGAGTCCTCAACATTGACTCTGGACCTAATGAAGTCTCATGGCTTCAGGTCAAGCATGGGCAAGGAAACCTCCTGCTGATTACCACCTACCGTCCTCCCTCAGCTGATGATTCAGTACTCCTCCATATTGAACACCATTTGGAAGAAGCACTGAGATTAGCAAGGGCACAGATTGTACTCTGGGTGGGGGACTTCAATGTCCATCACCAAGAGTGGCTCGGTAGCACCATTACTTTGGCAGAAAAAAATCAAAGAGCAAGTTATTATTTAAATGGAAAAAGATTGCAAAGTGCCGCAGTACAGCGGGACCTGGGAGTACTTCTGCATGAAACACAAAAGGATAGTATGCAGATACAGCAAGTGATCAGGAAGGCCAATGGTATCTTGGCCTTTATTGCAAAGGGGGTGGAGTATAAAAGCAGGGAAGTCTTGCTACAGCTATATAAGGTATCGTTGAGGCCACACCTGGAATACTGCGTGCAGTTTTGGTTTCCATATTTACGAAAGGATATATTTGCTTTGGAGACAGTTCAGAGAAGTTTCACTAGGTTGATTCTGGGGATGAGGGGATCGACTTATGAGGAAAGGTTGAGTAGGTTGGGCCTCTACTCATTGGAATTCAGAAGTCTTATCGAAACGTATAAGATTATGAGGGGGCTTGACAAGGTGGATGTAGAGAGGATGTTTCCACTGATAGGGGAGACTAGAACTAGAGGGCATGATCTTAGAATAAGGGACCGCCCATTTAAAACAGAGATGAGGAGAAATTTCTTCTCTCAGAGGGTTATAAATCTGTGGAATTCGCTGCCTCAGAGAGCTGTGAGCGCTGGGACATTGAAATAACTTTAAGACAGAAATAGACAGTAACTTAAACGATAAGGGGATAAGGGGTTATGGGGATTGGGCAGGGAAGTGGAGCTGAGTCCATGATCAGATCAGCCAAGATCTTATTGAATGGCGGAGCAAGCTTGAGGGGCCGTATGGCCCACTCCTGGTCCTATTTATATTCTTATTACTAACCGATTTGGCTGAGCCCTGATGGACCTCTAGCTGCCAGACTGGCCCCGCGGCAGGTGGTGAAAGAAACAACACGAGGGAAGAACCTACTTGACCTCGTCCTCACTAATTTACTTGTCGCAGATTTATCTGTCCAAGGTAGGAGTGATCACTGCAAAGTCGTTGTGATGAAGTCCTGTCTTCACACTGAGGACACCCTCCATCATGTGGTGCGGCACTTCCACCATGCTAAATCGGATAGATTCAGAATAGATCTAACTGCTCAAAACCGGGCTTCCATGAGGTGCTGTAGGCCATCATCAGCAGCAGAATTGTATTCCACCACAATCTGTAACCTCATGACCCGGCATATCGCTCACACTACCATTACCATCAAGCCAGGGAACCATCCTTGGTTCAATGAGGAGTGCAGAGGAGCATGCCAGGAGTAGCACCAGGCATACCTAAAAATGAGGTCCAAACTGGGGCAGCTGCACCATCCCGACTCTCATGCTGAAGACTTGTGCTCCAGAACTAGCCGCGCCTCGAGCCAAGCTGTTCCAGTATAGCTACAACACTGGCATCTACCCAACAATGTGGAAAATCACCCAAGTATATCCTGTCCACAAAAAGGATGAATCCAATCCAGCAAATTACCACCCCATCAGTCTACTCTCAATCATCAGCAAAGTGAAAGAAGGTCGCGTCGACAGTGCTATCAAGCAGAACTTACTCACCACTAACCTGATCACTGATGCATAGTTCGGGTTCCACCAGGACCAATCAGCTCCAGATGGCAATACAACCTTGGTCCAAACATGGACAAAAGAGCTGAATTCCAGAGGTGAGGTGAGAGTGACTGCCCTTGACGTTAAGCCAGCATTTTGCCGAGTGTTGCATCAAAGAGCCCTAGTAAAATTGAAGTTAATGGGAATCCGAGGGAAAACTCTCCACTGGCTGAAGTCATACTTAGCACAAAGGAAGATGGTTGTGGTTATTGAAGGTCAATCATCTTAGCCCCACAACATCATTGCAGTAGTTTGTCACAGCAATGTCCTAGGCCCAACCAGCTTTATCAATGACCTTCCCTCCATCATAAGGTCAGAATGATGTTCGCGAATGATTGTACAACGTTCAGTTCATGAGAATGTAAAAACATAAGAAATAGGAGCAGGAGTGGGCTACACGGTCCCTCAAGCCTGCTCCGCCATTCAATAAGATCATGGCTGGTTATCGACTTCTACTCCACTTCACTTCTACTCCACTTTCCTGCCCACTCTCCATATACCTTGATTCCTCTAATCTCCAAATATCTGTCTATCTCAGCCTTGAATACATTCAGAGATTCAGCATCCACAGCCCTCTGAGGCAGAGAATTCCAAAAATTCACAATCCTCTGAGTGAAGAAATTCTTTCTCATTTCTGCCATAAATGGCCTACCCTTTATCCTGAGACTATGCACCGTAGTTCTAGACACTCCAGCCAGGAGAAACAACCTCTCTCAGCATCTACACTACCAATCCAGCTACTGGAAGGTAAATCAGCGACAGCGCAGTGGGAGGCATTCAAGGAAGGTGAGGGTTCAGAGCAAGTATGCGCCCTTAAAGAAAAAGGGTGGGACTACCAAATCTAGAACCCCTTGGATGTCAAGGGGCATACAGGTTAGGATAAAGAAAAAAGGCTTATGACAGATAGCGAGGGCTCAATACTGCAAAAAACCTGAGAGGTGTATAGAAAGTATAGGGGTGAAGTTAAAAAGGAAATTAGGTAAGCAACCATAAGAACATAAGAAATAGGAGCAGGAGTAGGCCATTTGGCCCCTCGAGTCTGCTCTGCCATTCAATAAGATCATGGCTGATCTGATCTTGGGCTCAGCTCCACTTCGGTGCCCACTCCCCATAAACCTTCACTTCCTTATCGTTCAAAAATCTGTCTATTTCCACCTTAAATGTATTCAATAATCAGCCTCCACAGCTCTCTGGGGCAGAGAATTCAATAGATTTATGACCGCCTGAAAGAAGAAATTCCTCCACATTTCAGTTCTAAATGGATGACAACTTATTCTTAAACAATGCCCACTAATTCTAGATTCCCCCATGAGTGGAAACATCCTCTCTGCATCTACCTTGTCGAGCCCCCTCAGTAGCTTATATGTTTCAATAAGATCACCTCTCATTCTTCTAAACTCCAGTGAGTATAAGCCCAACTTGCTTGACCTTTCTTCATAAGTCAACCCCTTCATTTCAGGAATCAAACTAGTGAACATTCTCTAAATTGCCTCAAATGCAAGTATAACCCTCCTTAAATAAGCAGACCAAACTGTACACAGTACTCCAGGTGTGGCCTCACCAATACCCTGTACAGTTGTAGCAGGACTTCTCCGCTTTTATACTCCATCTCCCTTGTAATAAAGACCAACATTCCATTTGCTTTCTTGATCACTTGCTGTGCCTGCATACTAACTTTTTGTGTTTCATGCACAAGGACCCCCAGGTCCCTCTGTACTGCAGCAATTTATAATCTCTATCCATTTAAATAATAATATGCTTTTTTATTTTTCTTGCTAAAGTGGATAACCTCACATTTTCCCACAACTGCCAAATATTTGCCTACTTATTTAGCCTGTCTATATCCCTTTGCAGATTCTTTGTGTCCTGCTCACAACTTGCTTTCCCACCCATCTTTGTATCATCAAAAAATTTGGCTACATTACACTCGGTCCCTTCATCCAAGTCATTAATATAGATTGTAAATAGTTGAGGACCCAGCACCCCTCTCGTTACCATTTGCCAACTAGAAAATGACCCATTTATCCCAACTCTCTGTTTTCTGTTAGTTAGTCAATCTTCTATCCATGATAATATATTACTCTCAACCCCGTGAGCTCTTATCTTGTGCAGTAATCTTTTATGTGGCACCTTATTGAATGCCTTCTGGAAATCCAAATACACCACATCCACTGGTTCCCCCTTATCCACCCTGCTCGTTTCATCCTCAAAGAACTCCCGAAAATTTGTCAAAATTTCCTTTTCATAAAACCATGCTGACTCTGTTTGACTGCATTTTGATTTTCCAAATGTCCTGTTACTACTTAACAATGGACTCCAGCATTTTCCCAACGCCAATTGTTAGGCTAACTGGTCTATAGTTTCCTGCTTTCTGTCTCCCTCCTTTTTTTAAATTGGGGCATTGCACTTGCAGTTTTCCATCCCACTGGGACCTCTCCACACTCCAGGGAAATTTGGTAGATTACAACCAATGAATCCACTATCTCTGCAGCCACTTTTTTTAAGACACTAGGATGTAAGCCATCAGGTCCAGGGGACTTGTCCCCCTTTAGTTCCATTATTTTACTGAGTACTTTTTCTTTAGTAATGATTGTATTAAGTTCACCCCTCACTATAGCCCCTTGATTATCTATTATTGGAATGTTTTTAGTGTCTTCTACTGTGAAGACTGATACAAAATATTTATTCAAAGTCCCTGTTCCCCATTATTAATTCCCCAGTCTCATGCTTTAGGGGACCAATGTTTAATTTAGCTACCCTCTTCCTTTTTTATGTTCCTGAGCATCTCTTACTATCTGATTTTATATTTCTTGCTAGTTTACTCTTATAATCCATCTTCTCTCTCTTTATTACTTTTTTAGTCGTTCTTTGCTGGTTTAAAAAAATTTCCCAATCCTCTGGCCTTCCACTAATCTTGACTACATTGTATGCCCTTGTTTTCAATTTGATACTATCCTTTACATCCTTAGTTAACCACGGATGGTTCACTCTTCTCTTATAGTCTTTCCTTCTCACTGGAATATATTTTTGTTGAGAGTTATGAAATATCTCCTTAAATGTCTCCCACTGCTCATCAACCATCTTACACTTTAATCTATTTCCCCAGTCCACTTTAGCCAACTCTGCCTTCATACCTTAGTAATCTCCTTTATTAATGATCAGGACACTGGTTTGAGCTTCAACTTCCTCACCTTCTAACTGAATTTGAAATTCAACCATGCTATGATCACTCTTTCCTAGAGGATCCTTTACTATGAGATCATTTATTAATTCTGTCTCATTACACAGTACCAGATCTAAGATAGCCTGCTCCCTGGTTGGTTCTACAATGTACTGTTCAAGGAAACCATCCTGAATACACTCTATGAAATCTTCCTCAAGGCTACCTTGGTCAATTTGATTTGCCCAATCAATATCAAGATTTAAATCACCCATGAATATTGCCGTATCTTTCTTACAAACCTCCATTATTTCCTGATTTATAATCTGTCCAACAGTGTAGCTATTGTTAATCCGTCTATATACTATATCGACAAATGACTTCTTCCCCTTATTAGTTCTTATCTCCACCCAAACTGATTCTACATCTTGATCTTCTGAGCCAATATCATTTCTCACTACTTCCTTATTCTCATCCTTTATAAATCCTTTTCCTTTCTGTCTATCCTTCTGAATTGTGAAATATTTCTGTAAGGAAGGACACTAGCTTGGATGATGTGGAATCTGTATGGGTGGAGCTGCGGAATACTAAAGGGCAGAAAACACTAGTGGGAATTGTGTACAGACTATCAAACAGTAGTAGTGAGGTTGGGGACAGCATCAAACAAGAAATTAGGGATGCGTGCAATAAAGGTACAGCAGTTATCATGGGCGACGTTAATCTACATATAGATTGGGCTAACCAAACTGGTAGCAATATGGTGGAGGAGGATTTCTTTGAGTGTATTAGGGATGGTTTTCTGGACCAATATGTCGAGGAACCAACTAGAGGGCTAGCCATCTTAGACTGGGTGATGTGTAATGAGCAAGGAGTAATTAGCAATCTTGTTGTGCGAGCCCCTTGGGGAAAAGTGACCATAATATGATAGAATTCTTTATTAAGGTGGAGAGTGACACAGTTAATTCAGAGACGAGGGTCCTGAACTTAAGAAAAGGTAAATTCGATGGTATGAGACGTGAATTGGCTAGAATAGACTGGAAAATGATACTTAAAGGGTTGACAGTGGATAGGCAATGGCAAACATTTAAAGATCACATGGATGAATTTCAACAATTGTACATCCCTGTCTGGAGTAAAAATAAAATGGGGAAGGTGGCTCAACCATGGCTAACAAGGGAAATTAAGGGTAGTGTTAAATCCAAGGAAGAGGCATGTAAATTGGCCAGAAAAAGCAGCAAACCTGAGGACTGGAAGAAATTTAGAATTCAGCAGAGGAGGACAAAGGGTTTAATTAGGAGGGAGAAAATAGAGTATGAGAGGGAACATAAAAACTGACTGCAAAAGCATTTATAGATATGTGAAGAGAAAAAGATTAGTGAAGACAAACATAGTTCCCTTGCAGTCAGAACCAGGTGAATTTATAATGGGGAACAAAGAAATGGCAGACCAGTTGAACAAATACTTTGGTTCTGTCTTCACGAAGGAAGACACAAATAACATTCTGGAAGTACTAGGGGATCGAGGGTCTAGTGAGAAGGAGGAACTGAAGGATATCCTTATTAGGTGGGAAATTGTGTTAGGGAAATTGATGGGATTGAAGGCCGATAAATACCCGGGATCTGATAGTCTGCATACCAGAGTACTTAGGGAAGTGGCCCTAGAAATAGTGGATGCATTGGTGATCATTTTCCAACAGTCTATCATCTCTGGATCAGTTCCTATGGACTGGAGGGTAGCTAATGTAACACCACTTTTTAAAAAAGGAGGGAGACAGAAAACGGGTAATTATAAATCAATTAGCCTGATATTAATAGTGGGGAAAATGTTGGAATCAATTATTAAAGATGAAATAACAGCACATTTGGAAAGCAGTAACAGGATCGGTCCAAGTCAGCATGGATTTATGAAAGGGTTGACAAATCTTCTAGAAGGATGTAACTAGTACAGTGGACAAGGGAGAACCAAGTGTATTTGAACTTTCAAAAGACTTTTGACAAGGTTCCACACAAGAGATTGGTGCGCAAAATTAAAGCACATGGAATTGGGGGTAATGTACTGACGTGGATAGAGAACTGGTTGGCATAAAGGAAGCAGAAAGTCAGGATAAACGTGTCCTTTTCAGAATGGCAGGCAGTGACTAGTGGAGTGCCACAGGGCTCAGTGCTGGGACCCCAGCTATTTACAATATACATTAATGATTTGGATGAAGGAATTGAGTGTAATATCTCCAAGTTTGCAGATGACACTAAACTGGGTGGCGGTGTGAGCTGTAAGGAGGACGCTACGAGGCTGCAGAGTTACTTGGACAGGTTAGGTGAGTGGGCAAATGCATGACAGATGCAGTATAATGTGGATAAATGTGAGGTTATCCACTTTGGGGGCAAAAACACGAAGACCGAATATTATTTGAATGGCGGCAGATTAGGAAAAGGGGAGGTGCAACGAGGCCTGGGTGTCATGGTTCATCAGTCTTTGAAAGTTGGCATACAGGTGCAGCAGGCAGTGAAGAAAGCAAATGGTATGTTGGCCTTCATAGCTAGGGGATTTGAATATAGGAGCAGGGAGGTCTTACTGCAGTTGTACAGGGCCTTGGTAAGGACTCACCTGGAATATTGTGTTCAGTTTTGGTCTCCTAATCTGAGGAAGGATGTTCTTGCTATTGAGGGAGTGCAGCGAAGGTTCACCAGACTGATTCCCGGGATGGCTGGACTGACGTATGAGGAGAGACTGGATCGACTGGGCCTTTATTCACTGGAGTTTAGAAGGATGAGAGGGGATCTCAAAGAAACATATAAAATTCTTACAGGAGTGGACGGGTTAGATGCAGGAAGAATGTTCCCGATGTTCGGGAAGTCCAGAACAAGGGGATACAGTCCAAGGATAAGGGGTAAGCCATTTAGGACTGAGATGAGGAGAAACTTCTTCACTCAGAGAGCTGTTAACCTGTGGATTTCCCTACCGCAGAGAGTTGTTGATGCCAGTTCATTGGATATGTTCAAGAGGGAGTTCGATATGGTCCTTATGGCTAAAGGGATCAAGGGGTATGGAGAGAAAGCAGGAAAGGGGTACTGAGGTGAATGATCAGCCATGATCTTATTGAATGGTGGTGCAGGCTCAAAGGGCCGAATGGCCTAATCCTGCACCTATTTTCTATGTTTCTATGCTTCTATGAATATTCAATTCCCAGCCTTATCAAAGAGAGAGCATCAAAACATTTTGGCAAGTAAAATCAAGGAAAACCTAAAGATGTTTTATAAATACATTAGGAACAAAAGGAGAACTAAATAAAGAGTAGGGCCTATTAGAGACCTTAATGGAAATCTGTGTGTGGAGGCAGAGGAAGTGGGTATGGTTCTCAATGATTACTTTGCGTCTGTTTTCACAAAGGAGAGGGGTGATGCTGACATAGCAGTTAGAGAGGTGGAGTGTGAAATATTCAATGAAATAAACATCGTGAGAGAGGAAGCATTGAGAGGTTTAGCAACTTAAAAGTGGATAAATCCCCAGGCCAGGATGAAATGTATCCCAGGCTGTTAAGAGAAACAAAAGAAGAATAGCAGAGGCTTTGACCATCATTTTCCAATCCCCTGTGGCTACAGGTGTGGTGCCAGAGGAATGGAGGACTGCTAACGTTGTACCTTTGTTTAAAAAGGGAGAAAGGGATAGACCATGTAATTATAGGCCAGTCAGCCTAACCTCAGTGGTGGGAAAATTATTGGAGAAAATTCTGAGGGACAGAATAAATCTTCATTCAGAAAGACACAGATTAATCGGGGACAGTCAGCATGGAATTTTTAAGAGGAGGTCATGTCAAACTAAACTGATCGAACTGATCGAGGTAATGAGAAGGGTCGATGAGGATAGTGCGTATGATGTAGTGTAAATGGATTTTAGAAAGACTTTTGATAAGGTCCCACATGGCAGACTGGTCATGAAAGTAAAAGCCCATGGAAATCAAGGCAAAGTGGCAAGTTGGTTGCACAATTGGCTCAGAGGCAGGAAGCAAAGGGTAATAGTTAATGGTTGTTCTTGTGACTGGAAGGATGTTTCCAGTGGGGTTCCGCAGGGCTCAGTACTGGATCTCTTGCTTTTTGTGGTATATATCAATGGTTAATACTTGAATGTAGGGGTATGATTAAGAAGTTTGCAAATGATACTAAAATTGGCTATGTGGCTGATAATGAAGAAGAAAGCTGTAGACTGCAGGAAGATATCAATGAACTGGTCAGGTGGGCAGAACAGTGGCAAATGGAATTCAATCCGGAGAAGTGTGAGGTAATGCATTTGGGTAGGGCTAAAAAGAAAGGGAATGCACATTAAATTGTAGGACACTGAGAAGCGTAGAGGAACAAAGGGACCTTGGAGTGCATGTCCACAGATTCCTGAAGGTAGCAGGCCAGGTGGATAAGGTGGTTAAGAAGGCATACAGAATACTTGCCTTTATTAGCCGAGGTATAGAATACCAGAGCAGGAAGGTTATGCTTGAACTGTACAAAACACTAGGTAGGCCACAGCGAGAGTACTGTGTGCAGTTCTGGTCACCATTTTACAGGAAAGATGTGATTGCACTGGAGGTGGTACAGAGGAGATTTACGAGGATGTTGCCTGAACTGGAGAGTTTTAGCTATGAGGAAAGATTTGATAGGCTGGGTTTGTTGTTTTTGGAATAGAGGAGACTATGGGGAGACCTTATTGAGGTGTATAAAATAATGAGGGGCCTAGAGAGAATGGCTGGGAAAGACCTATGTCCCTTAGCAGAGGGGTCAACAACCAAGGAGCATAGATAGGTAGGAGGTTTCGAGGGGATTTGAGGGGAAATATTTTCACCCAAAGGGTGGTGGGGCTACGGAACCCACTGACTGAAAGGGTGTAGAGGCAGAAACTCTTACCACTTTTAAAAAGTACTTGGATATGCACTTGAAGTGCTGTAAGCTACAAGGCAATGGACCAAGAGCTGGAAAGTGGGATTAGGCTGGATAACTCTTTGTCGGACATGATGGATCGAATTGACCTTTCATGCTGTAAATTTCTGAATCTATGAATCTATGAATCAATCTAGTGACCTCTAAGGCAAGTATATCCTTCCTTAGAATAGGGGACCAAAACTGTACACAATACTCCAGGTGTGGTCTCACCAAGGCCCTGCACAATTGTAGCAAGATGTCCTTACTTTTATACTCCAACCCCCTTGCAATAAAGTATAACATGCCATTTGCCTTCCTTATTACATGCTGTACCTACATGCTAGCTTTCTGTGTTTCTTGCACAAGGACACCCAAATCTCTCTGAACACCAACATTTAAAAGTTGCTCACCATTTAAAAAGTATTCTGTTTTTCTATTCTTCCTACCAAAGTGAATAACCTCACATTTCCCGATATTATACTCCATCTGCCACCTTACTGCCCATTCACTTAGTCTATCTATATCCCTTTGCAGACGCTTTGTGTTCTTTTCACAGCTTACTGTCCCACCTAGCTTTGTATCATCAGCAAACTTGGATACATTACACTCGGTCCTTTCATCTAGGTCATTAATATAGATTGTAAATAACTGAGGCTCCAGCACTGATCTTTGCAGCACCCCACAAGTTACTGCTTGTCAACCTGAAAAAGACCTGTTTATCCCTACTCTCTGTTTTCTGTCCATGAACCAATCCTCTACCCATGTTAATACATTGGGCCAAAAATTCCAACCTCGCGGGTCCGTATGAAGCGCGCAACGAAGTCCATACGGCGATGCTTCGCAAAAGCCGGTTTTCGGAGCATGATGTGCATGCACTGAAAACCAGCTTTTCCGATCTGTCATTGAACACCTCCCAGGAGAAGGACATCTGCCCGGGAGAGATTGGGCTATTTGCACAACTCTTGCCCAGCGAAAGTCCTTCAAACTTTTACGCCTGGTAAAAGCAGGTGCATAGCTTACTTTTACCAGCATAAGTCTAGAAATTGGGCAGCCTTGCGCCCATCTTTCCTGCGATATTTTGCCTTTTATGACGCTAAATTGGCCAAAGTTGTGCGCCGGCGGTTTTGAAATATCGCTGAAAAGCGGACCGCCGTCGTGCAATGGCAAAAAACACGATACCGCTATAAATTGGCCATTCGGCACGTCCATATTCTCCGCGAAAAAAACGACAGGTAAAAAGTTACGTTGCAGCCTCAGAAACAGCGGTAAATATAAAGACCTGCAAAAAAGGTAAGTTAAAGTTTTTATTTTTTATTCTTCTGCAGCGACTACTTAGTTAAGGGTCTTGTAAATGTTTTGTCATTTTTGATTTTTTTGTGTTTTGCAATTTTTCTTGTGTGTTTTCCCCCTTCCAGGGCCTGTCTTTTTAATAGTAATCGGCCTTGGACTAAAGTTGGTGAGGACCGTGTTTCCCACCACAAATCCTTGTACAATGCCGATTTTTACCATCTCCTGCATTTTCTTGCCAATTTTATCCTTTTAAAAAATAGCGGTATTTGTAATGGTATTTTTGAGCAAAAATGCCAAAAAAATACAGCTACCACCAAAAATTCAATTTCTAGCCCTGAGTTTTAAAAGATAGAAAAATAAAATTTTATCAATAATTTTTATATTAAAAACCCTGTCCATTTAGGCAAGTTTATTTTTAACTCTATTAAAACACGTTGGCCTGGAAATCACGGCCTCCCCAGGTCTGTACGGAGTATGTACAGACCCGGGAAGGTATCACAAAAGCCAGTTTTCAGCGCACAATGCGCATGCGCTGAAAACCGGCTTTTCCGATCTATCAAGCTGGAGCTTGACAGATCGCATGGATCTCGGGAGCGAGGACATTTGCAAGGTCAAGATTTCAGGATTTACCCATATCTTGCCCAGCCTACTTTTACAGGCGTAAGAGTTTTAAAACATACAAAAATATAATTAAATTAAATTTAAAAAACACATTTTATTGTTTAAAAACCCTGCCCACGAAGGTAAGTTTATTTTTAACCCTAATGACAAAACTTTTTTAAAAATCGGAAAAAATATTTTTTTTCTAAAGCATTTATTAACTTTAATTTCAATTAATTTTAATTACGTGAGGTGTTTTTAAAATTTTTTTTATGGTGTTTATTGTGTTTGGGTTTTTTTTCTCATTAATAGCAATGAGAACTTATAGATATGGAGTTCTCATTAAAACATAGAAACATATTAATGAGAAAGCTGTGGAATACCGTACCTGATAGGTTGAGACATGTGACTGCACCTTCTGCGTCCGAACTGGGAGGACGGGAGCGTGCTTTGCAGCACGGGAAGGGAAGGCCTCCCCAACGCAATCCCACGCTCCTCCGAAAGAAGCCACCGACTGGGATTTCAGGGCCATTAAAAAAAATTCCCCCCAATGTTATTTTCTAAAACATTTAATTACATTTAATTTCAATTAATTTTAAATATGTGAAGTGTTTTATTATTTTGTTTTGCTGTGTTTTGGTATTTTAGGGGTTATTCTCATTCATAGTAATGGGAGTCCGTACAAACAGAGTTCCCATTTTTATCAATGAGAATACTTCATGGTGATTGGTGGTCCAGGCCCATGTGACACCAACTTGTACGTACCTGAAAGGCATCATCCCATGCGCTGCGCAGCGAATCTAGGTCTCCGACCGGGATTCTGCATTCCTCCAGGACCTCCAGGTACTTTTGTAGACTTTTTCCGGGTCGGAGACGTTCGTACAAAGGAAGCCTCCGCCCACAATTTTCCCCCCATAACCTCCAATCCCATGAGCCCTTATCTTGTGTAATAATCTTTTATGTGGCACCTTGTCAAATGCCTTTTGGAAATTCAAATATACTGCATCCACTGGTTCCCCTTTATCTACCCTGCTAGTCGCATCCTCAAAAAGCGATAATAAATTTGTCAAACACGATTTCCCCTTCATAAAGCCATATTGACCCTTCATAAAGCCTAATCATATTTTAATTTTCTAAGTGTCACTTCCTCAACAAAGAATTCCAGCATGACGACTGATGTCAGGCTAACTGGCCTGTAGTTCCCTATTTTCTTTCTTGAATAGTGGTGTTACATTTGCTACCTGACAGCCAAGTGGGACCCTTCCTGAATGTAGGGAATTTTGAAAGTTCAAAATCAATACATCCACTATCTTTGCAGCCACTGCCTTTGCAACTCCTCAGAAAATGAAGCAGTCCATGCTCGCAGGCAGCAAGACCTGGACAACATTCAGGCTTGGGCTATAAGTGACAAATAACATTTGTGCCACAGAAGTGCCTGGCATGGACTATCTCCAACAAGCGGAAGTCTAACCACCGTCCCTTGACATTAAACGACATAAACATGGGCGAATCCCTCACCATCAACATCCTGGGGGTCACCATTGGCCAGAAACTTAACTGGACCAGCCACATAAATACTGTGGCTACAAGAGCAGGTCAGAGGTTGGATATTCTGCAGTGAGTGTCTCACCTCCTGACTCCTCAAAGCCTTTCCATCGTCTACAAAGCAGAAATCAGGAGTGTAATGAAATACTCTCCACTTGCCTGGATGAGTGTTGCTCCAACACTCAAGAAGCTCAACACCATCCAGGACAAAACAGCCTGCTGGATTGGCATCCCATCCACCACCTGAAACATTCACTGCCTCCCCCACCGGCGCACTGTGGCTGTGGTGTGTCCCACCTGTAAAGGGGTGGTCCCGGGGGTCAGCTTCACCTCTGACCTACTTGAGTGATTCGATTCGCTCCCACTCCCTTGGGTTTTAGACTCTGGGTTTATTTGGGGGGTGTGATAAAGTGCAAAGGACAACTGGTTTGATGCAAAAGAACTTTGATTTTATTACAGACAAGAAAATACAATGTCAAACTTATAATCACTCGAATAAAGAACAATACATTACACATTCAAAGGGGGTTACAGTAAAAAAATACCCCTCCCACCTCCCAATATCTAATCCTAGCTAGGTTAGACTCCAGGGCAGGTAGGAACTATGCTTACCAATCCTTTCTGGTCAGTTAGAAGTAGTTTGTGATTTCGGGGTTCATTGAATTCTGTAGGATCTGCTTGCCGTACCCCGAACATCGGAGAAGACTTCTAGCTGCGCAATCTTCAGTTAGGTTGAGTCTGCTGATGCGGTAAGGCGCATTTTGGATCTATGGGGTAAGTACCCGGTTTCCTTCATTAGAAATAGGTTCAAAGTCTCTTTAGGTAATGTTTTCACTTGTTGATAGTCAGGACTTAGATTGTAGAGTGGAAACTTTCGATTCTTCTGTTTCTTTCTGTTGGAGTTTTGTCTCGAGTTTGGTCGATCGTGGTGGTTTTTCGTTGGTACCACCTTGGCTGTGGTCGGTTGCTGCCGCGATGGTGATGTTCTTCCTTCCTTCAGGACTTCGAGACTGGAGAAGTTAGTTTACAACTGTCGCGTTGGTTTCTCTCCCTTCTTGATGACATCAGCGTAGTATGGTACACCCTCGGTTGTATGGCAAAGTGTGTCATACCCTCTGTTAAAACAGGGGTCCAGTTATACGGTTTGAGTTGTCCTAATCTTTGCGCCTAATCAGTCCAGAATTCTTTGTTTAAATTTGGCGGGCTTGACTTTCCTTTGTAATATTTTGGCGGGCTCGGTAAAAGTTAATATGTCTTGGGTGGGTTGCATTTCTAAATCTGTTTCCTGATGGAAATATTAGCTTGGTAATTGCAATGTCCTTTTGTGCTTGGTTTTCGCATACAGGCTGTAGTGGGCCCTTTTGTTCTTATTCATGTTGAAGATGGCTTTTCTCGGTTTAGTTTGATGGCTAGCCATCTCTGAGTTATTGTTGTAATGTAAATGCCTCTTGTGAAGAAGGGTTTTCGAGTATCCATTCCTCCAGACAATTTACTTTAGTCCCAACACCCAGACAGTTCCAATAATCAAGTGGGCTTCTTTCGTTCCTTAGGCCCATCCACAGACTTGAATTTGTCTTTTATAAGTCCAAAATTTGATTAAAGTTCGTAGGTCTGTGGGTCTGTGGGTCTGTCACGACCCTTATGGGATTTCCACAGTCGGGGGCTGTTAGCTTGTCTTTAGTACGGTTTACAGTTTTTGGCTGTCCCTTACATTTTGCTGCCGCACCCGGGTTGAAAAGTTTGCACTGATTTATTTGAAACCACTTTTTACGGCGGGGCAATTTTATGGCATAGACCATGGGGCTTGCCTTGTCGGCAATGTGGTACGGTCCCATGTACAGTGCCTCAAAGACCCCTACTCTAGAGTAGTTCCTCACCATAACCTGTTCCCCTATCTCCCACTCATGGTGTTTGCGGGGCTCTAGCAGCAGTCGGTTGCTCCGATGCTGTTTTCCCATGTTGTTAGCAGCCTGCCAGTGAATCTGTTTAAGGTGTTCAAACAGATTCCTGACAAAGCTGTCCCAGTTTGCTTCCCTAAGCTGACCTTCCGTGAGTACCAGGGCTAACACACGGGTGGGGGTTCGCACGGCTCTGCCGGTCATGAGCTCGTACGGGCTGGCCTGGATCCCCATGAGGCCCAATGGTAGGACTTCTAGCCACCCTTTGGGTGAGTCCCCGTCTCTTTGCGCAGCCTTTCCTTGATAGTGCGGTTTAAACGCTCCAAGGCCCGGATGACTGCGGGTTGTGGGCGACATGCCATTTTCCTTTGATGCCAAGCACCTTAAGAGTCTCCTGCGTCACCTGCCCGGTGAAGTGATTCCCTTGGTCGGACTCCATGTGGTAGTCCCCATCAGGAGAACACATCTCTGACCAGCATCCTGGCTGTTCCCAAGGCAGTGGCTTTTCGGCATGGGAAGGCTTCCACCCATTTGTGAATACGTCCACCAATACTAGGCAGTACTTGTAGTCTCCCTGGGCAGTGAGTAGGGACCCGATGTAATCGATTTGGATCAACTGCCAGGGTCCCTCTACCCTCCTGATATGTCCCATCGACACCTTTCTTTTCTGGGGGTCGGGGTTGTTGGCCGCGCACACCAGACAGCCAGCACAGAACTCGCGGGCGTCTTCCCTGAGTCCTGGCCACCACCCTGCCTGTTCCACTCGTTGCCAAGTGGTCTCAGGTCTGGGGTGTCCTGCTCCTGGACCCTCGTGAGCCAGCTGGAGAAATTTTCTCCGGTGTTGTTGCAGTACTGCCCATTGTTCCCTCCTGAACAGCAAGCCTTCTTTAATAGCAATTGCTGTGGTGCTGTACGGACCGTCTATCCTTTCCCCTTTAGCTAGCATGTTCAGGACAGTTTTGAGGCCTGGGTCTTGGGTCTGAACTGTTTGTAGGCCCGGGGCAAAGCTACCCGTGCCTTCCCTGCCGATCCCATCCTGCCCCTGACTGCTGCGATGGGTCCTGGGTTGTACGGATCCTAGAGCTTGTGCGTGCGGGCCCCCTGCTTGGCTAACATGTCAGCCTGCTGGTTTCCCTCGCTATGGGGTTCAGTGGTGGAATGTGCCTTCACTTTATGTATATAGATATTCCCTTCCTACCCTACGGCTTTCATGATCTTTTCTAGTCGGGGCTTAATTGCCAGGAGTCTCCCGTCTGCGGATGTGTATCCGCGGCGGGACCAAATAGCCAGGTACTCCGTACACGAATTGCATGTGAACATACTGTCCGAGCAAATCGTGTATGGGGTAGGGAATTCTTCGGGGTGTGTGACTATGTACACCACCGCAGACAGTTCAGCGTGCTGGACGCTCATAGTACTGGGGAGTTTAATCACCAGGGCAATGCCTGCCTCGGGGTCATAAACGCTGCAGCCTGTGAGTCGTTCACCCGCAGATACCATGCTTGAACCGTCCACATAGATCACTCGGGCTATGGGGTGTAACCCAGCCCAAAAGCCTATTTTAATTTCCCATACCCCTTCTACGGAACACCGGTGGGCTGTCCCTGGATAAATCATGTTGGCTGCGAATCTTGGCTCGCAGAGACCCTTTACCCTTAGGTCCATTTGAGAGAGGAGCAGGTACCAGCGAGCAATGCAGGCACTGGTCACTGTCCTGTCCTTGATTCTCCCGTCCAGGAGCATTTGGGTGGGCGTATGGTGGGTAAGGAGTGTGATAGGGGACCCCCCTGTGAAGATCAGTGATCTTTTCACAGCCCAGTGAGTGGCTAGGAGGTGCCTCTCACAGTTGGAGTATCCCTTCTCCACATCCGTGAGTATCCTGGAGGAGTAGATCACTGGTCTCAGCCGGCCGTGCCGCTCTTGGAGCAGTACTGCACTCAGGCTGTCCCCACTGGCTGCTACCTCCAGGAAAAACTCTTTACCCTCATCGATAGCCCCTAGAGCTGGCGTGGTCTGCAGGTCTTCCTTGAGTTGGATAAATGCTGCCTCGCAACCTCTGTTCCAATCCCACTCCACTCCCTTGTGTAGGAGTCGGAGCACAGGGGCTGCTGTGGCTGCATAATCCTCAATGAAATCTCTGCAATACTCGGTTAGCCCTAGAAAAGATCTTACTTCTGTCACTGTGTTGGGGGCGGGTAACTTCTGCACTGCTTCCCTTCTAGTTTTGTCTATGGCCCTTTCCCCTGCGCACACAGCCAGTCCCAGGAATTTTACTTCCTTCAGGCCGATCTGTGCCTTCTTGGGGTTTACTTTAAATCCTTCTTCTTTCAGCAGCTCCAGCAGTTCAGCCAGCATTGGGCCATGCTCCGCCCCCTCATCGGTGAACAGGAGCAGGCCGTCTACATACTGTACTAGCTGCCAGGGTCTTCTGAAGCTCTTTAAACAGTTGGCCATACATTGATGGAAAATACTGGGGCTGTTATGGAAGCCCTGAGGGAGACAGTTCCAAGTGTATTGCTGTCCTTTAAAGGTAAACGCAAACTTGTACTGATCTTTCCTTCTTAAGGGTATGGACCAGAACCCATTGGAAATATCCAGCACTGTGAAGGTGGTCTGGGAGGCTGGGATACTTCCAATGAGGTCGGCGACAGCAGCAACGGTGGGTGCACAGGCGGGGATGTTACGGTTGAGTACTCGATAGTCCACTGTGGCTCTCCAGGAGTTGTCCGGTTTCTTAACCGGCCACAATGGAGAGTTCACATGGATAGCTATTGGTTTCAATACCCCCTGTTTAACCAAAGAACCAAGGCTGTTTCCATGTCCGCCTCCGCCTCCCTGGGGAAGTTGTACTGTTTCTGTGGTCAGGTCATGTGGTCCCCATCTATGCTAACCTCGATCCCATTTATTCTCCCAGTCGTGTTTGTGAGTGACAAAAGCTGCAAGGTTTTTCCTTACATATTCTTGGTCTTCTATCGGAGTGTTACTGACCAGTGATTCAAGGTCGTAACCCTCCTTTGGTTTCACGGTGCACAGCATCCTTTTGTCCTGTTTTCCCGGGATAACCATCACCTCACTCGTCTGTCCCATACAGACTAACCCCCAAAGACAGTGGTTTTTTAAATCCATTCAGATCCCGTGGCCTAGGATGAAGTCAGCCCCCAGGATCTCTCTCCCTTCCTGTTCCCACTTCATCAGGACACAAGTCCACTTAGTGTGGAGTGTATGGAATAAATGAATGGAGAGCGGAACAGAAAATGAGCCAGTCTGTTCAGTGCCTGTGAAACCCACCAAGCTGTAGGGGACCCCGTTAGACAGAGGTGAGGTGGCGGTGTTAGCTGCATAGACAAGGCTGCTTGAGACACCGGTGTCCAGCAGGTAAGTCCCTTTCACCTTCTCCACTTCCATCTGTACGGTCTGTCTTCCGAAAGCATCATACTCGAGGGCACACAGGTGGACAGGCTGTGTCTGTCCTAGTCATGGTTTTGGTTGGGAGGGGGCAGATTGGATTTTGGTACTGGTGGCGGTGGCTATCTTCCCAGGGCCATCTAACATTGTTCGGAGTGCGGTTAGGAAGGTATCGAATGGGCTGGGGAGGGACTGGTTTATCTGTCTCGGCCCTTTTGGCCGGGGCTGGAGAACTCTTTCCTGCGCTACTCTTCCAAGGATTTCTACAATCCTTTCTCCAGTGCCCACTTTTTTCGCACCCGAAGCAGGTACATTTTGTATTGGAGGGGTTGCCCCCCTCGTGGTGCCATTCCCTCTTATCTTGGCTCAGTCGGATTTCATGCACCCTTCCCTTTTGTGGGTGCTCTTCCGTTCCTCTGCCGTTCGGGTAAGCTAGGGTCAGTTGCCTGACCACTCCCTGTTCGGTGGCTTGGGGATCTCTTGGGTCAAAACAGGCCTCAGCCTTGGCTCTTATTTGGGGTAAACTGTTAGCTACTAGGCTTCGGAGTCAGTGGGCTAACTCGTCCGGGCTTAAGTTATTTCGGTCGATGTCCCCACTACAGGTGCTCTGGTACACAGGCCACAGTCAATCTGCGAAAGCCTGTGGGGTTTCCCCTGCGAGCTGCAACGTTTTCTCTACTCTGGAGAAGGAACTCCCGTCATTGCAGCCCATGGCTTCTAAAATGTCTTTCTGGATGGCAGCAAATTTTCTCCGTCCCATTTTGCTCTCAGTAGAGAGGGACTGGTACAGTTTGCTGTCCAGGGACAGAAGGAGCATCTTTGCTATTTCTGCATCATCGCACGCATTAATATCCCCTGCCTGTTCCACCTCTATAAAGTGAACCGAGGGGGCTCCCTTTGGAGTTAGCTTTCCCAGGTGGTTTATCATAGCTCTAAGCATTTGGGGAGTGTGGGGGACCACAAACTGACTTTCCAGGGGCCCTGGATCCCCGGCATTGGTGGGCGGGCCAAACTTCTGTTGCCGGACCGGGCACATTGGCCCTGGTTCTGGCTCTCCTTGTTCTGGCTCCCCGGTGCCACAGGGGGTGGCTGAACAGTTTCTTCCTTCTCTTCCAGGCTTACCTGGGGCGTACCCGGGCTTATTAGGCATACCATGCCTTTTGCTTCGGACAGAGCAAGGTTTAAAACTTTTGATTTGCTGCTGGCAGGGACCGTGGTCTCCCAATTCAAACCCATTAGTGCTAGCTACTTTATACGCTGCCTGCACATCTTTTAATTTTTCCTAGAGCACTTTTACTTGTAGGGTGAGGCGAGTGCTTTCCTCCCGCAGTGACTTTTCATTATTTTTGGCCTCGGTAACTTGACATTGAAAATAGTCCTGACTGTTTTTAAACCTCTCCATTATCTGGGTCCTTTCCTGTTTTAGCTTACGGAGTTCACCCCATAACCTTTCTTCTGCCATAGCCCTTTCCTGATAGTTCTCTGTGCATTCCCATAACTCTGCCTGTAGTGTCTCATTGGTTTTATCTAGGAGTTGGACCTGTCGCTGTAGACAGACCAACCAAATTGCCTTCTCTACTGCTTCTTTGTGATCCTTGCTTGCTGTCCACTGGGCTGCAGCGTCAGCCGAACGCTCAGCGTGCAATAGACCAAGCACCCATTCCTTAGTGACATTGACCTTCTTATACCCATCAGAGGAAATCCTCTCTTCCATCTTGGTTCTTTGCCCCAAACCAGCACTCTCCATATCACACCCCTTGTACCAGAGTCCTGCCGCGGTCACCATTTTGTAAGGGGTGGTCCCGGGGGTCAGGTTCACCTCTGACCTACTTGAGCGATTCAAATCGCTCCCACTCCCTTGGGTTCTAGACTCTGGGTTTATTTGGGTGGGGGGGGGGGCGGTGATAAAGTGCAAAGGACAACCAGTTTGATGCAAAAGAACTTTGATTTTATTACAGACAAGAAAATACAATGTCAAACTTATAATCACTTTAATAAAGAACAATACATTACACATTCAAATGCGGTTATAGTGAAAATTACCCCTCCCAGCTCCCAATACCTAATCCTAGCTAGGTTAGACTCCAGGGCAGGCAGGGACTATGCTTACGAATCCTTTCTGGTCAATTAGCGATAGTTCACGATTTCAGGGTTCGTTGAATTCTGTAGTTTCTGCTTGCCGTACCCCGAACGTCGGAGAAGACCTCTTACTTTGCAATCTTCAGTTGGGTTGAGTTACTGATGCGGTAAGGTGTGTTTTGGATCTATGGGGTAAGTACCCGGTTTCCTTCATTAGAAATAGGTTCAAAGTCTCTTTAGGTAATGTTTTCACTTGTTGATAGTCAGGACTTAGATTGTAGAGTGGAAACTTTTGATTCTTCGGTTTCTTTCTGTTGGAGTTTTGTCTCGAGTTTGGTCGATCGTGGTGGTTTTTCGTTGGTACCACCTTGGCTGTGGTCAGTTGCTGCCGCGATGGTGATGTTCTTCCTTCCTTCAGGACTTCGAGGCTGGAGAAGTTAGTTTACAACTGTCGCGTTGGTTTCTCTCCCTTCTTGATGACATCAGCGTAGTATGGTACACCCTCAGTTGTATGGCAAAGTGTGTCATACCCTCTGTTAAAACAGGGGTCCAGTTATACAGTTTGAGTTGTCCTAATCTTCACGCCAAATCAGTCCAGAATTCTTTGTTTAAATTTGGTGGGCTTGACTTTCCTTTGTAATATTTTGGCGGGCTCGGTAAAAGTTAATCTGTCTTGGGTGGGTTGCATTTCTAAATCTGTTTCCTGATGGAAATATTAGCTTGGTAATCGCAATGTCCTTTTGTGCTTGGTTTTCGCATACAGGCTGTAGTGGGCCCTTTTGTTCTTATTCATGTTGAAGATGGCTTTTCTTGGTTTAGTTTGATAGCTGGCCATCTCTGACTTATTGTTGTAATGTAAATGCCTCTTGTGGAGAAGAGTTTTTGAGTATCCATTCCTCCAGACAATTTAACTTAGTCCCGACACCCAGACAGTTCCAATAATCAAGTGGGCTTCTTTAGTTCCTTAGGCCCACCCACAGACTTGAATTTGTATTGTAAAGGTCCAAAATTTGATTAAAGTTCGTAATTTCTTCCATAAGCACTTTAGGATTCCAAACTTTCTGGTACATAGTCCCAAATTAAATTTCCTTTCCAATGAGCCCAGACACTGGGGGGCGGTGGGGGGGTTCTCGTGAATTTTAACCATTCACACCTACAAGATGCACTGCAGCAACTCGCCAAGGCTTCTTTGGCAGAACCTCCCAAACACACAACCTCTACCACCTAGAAGGACAAGGGCAGCAAGAACAAGAGAACGCCATCCCCTCCAAGTTACCCTCCAAGTCATACACCGTGTTGACTTGGAAATATATCGCCGTTCCTCCATCGTCACTGGATCAAAATCCTTGAACTCCCTACCTAACAGCACTATGAGAGTACCTTCATCACATGGACTGCAGCGGTTCAAAAAGGGGGCTCACCACAATCTTCTTGAGGGAATTTAGGGCTGGGCAATAAACGCTGGCCTTGCCAGCAACTCCCAAACTCAAAGAACAAATATATATTTTTTAAAAGGCTTGTTGTTGACCCTCATGTAGTGATTTCCAACTCCAGTATTTAAAGGGATACTCCAATCATAACACTGGATCAGATGCCGGTTTAGAGCAAGTCTACGATCTAAAGCCAGCAAAAACTTAGTGGGTAGCTGTCAGCGAGGTGAATGGCAAGCATTGTTCCTTTCCGCTGACCACAAACTCCGAGCCAATGGTTTATGTGTTCCCACTGTGTGTACAGCCAGCACTTTCCCTATCCTTGTACTGCAACATAACTTATTGTTTACTGTCATACTGCTGCTGTTCACATAGGAATTCCGTCTTCTTTCTGCTGTTTGCTTCTTCTCTGACTTTTTTGTCTCTGCTGTTCCTGTGTTCTCTTTTCGTTCCTTCTACTTTTCTCTATTTTTTTAGGTAGGGGGCCATTCGGCATCTGGAGGAGGCCTTTCAGCCAGGGATAGGTGCGGGGACCGGGAGGGGCGAAGCCGTTCGGCCTGGAATAGGAGTGGGGACCGACACCGGCATCGGGAAGTGGGGGGGAACTTTAATAATTTAGTGGAGGTAAGTTGCTGAAATGTGCTTGTGCTTGGTAAGTTGCTGCAATGTACTTTAATGAGCTTATGCAGGTTGCGAGCTGACTGTATGTTTCACTTTCCAGCCTCAGTCCGCATTGTGTTCCTGGTTACCCCATCTTTTTGGCTCAGATCAAGGCTTCACCCCCAAAACTAAATGACAGGCTAGGTTGCACTAAAATGAGGAAATCAAACGGGGAAACTTGGAAGATTTTTTTTTGGTGTACTTGGACCCCAAAAGGCGGGCGTAACTCTTCAAGTACGCCAAAAAAACAGCTTTGGGGAAAATTGAGCCCTAAGAATGGATTCTTTGCTGAGTTATTGACGTGCTACTGCTGCCTGTGAAACTATACTCTAGCAAGAATCAGCATCCTCTGCAGAGGACTGAAAAATTGAGCAAAAATATAAAAAGTTTATCTAAGACACATTCATGAAGGCCGTTCCTTACAATCCTATATAATAGGAATTCCGAAGTTCTGAAGTAGTATTTATCTCCTGTCCTCAGCACTGTATCTGATTTTTTGTGTGTTTTCCAGTTTTTACTGCAGCTGTTTTCTATTCTTTACATCATCTGACCAGATTGCTGCTCAGTGGTTTTTAATTGAGCACAATGGGGTTGAATTTGCACAGGGGTTCTCCCAATTATCCGCTATAACATCAGCAAATGATCCATGGAAAGCCCAGAGAAATAGTGTGAACGGTGTTTGTGCCATTTTTCTGGGGTTTCGCTGAATTACGGTGGATGATCAAGAGAATTCAGCAGAAATTCGACACCGAAGACCTCAATTTTGCTATTTTGTTATGTCACTATATTCATTTGATCTGAACATGTTGCATTTCACCTGAATCAGTATAAAATTAGGTTGCCTTTTGAACAGTATTTTCAATACACCCTACCTGGTGTGGCAGTACTTTTCTTCCTTTGTGTATGGATGCAAAGAGTGTAAGGAACACCCATCAGAGAAAGTCCATCAAGTTAATTTGGTATATTTCCAGTGGGAGGGTGTGTTGAATATTTCACTCCATAAACTTGACTTGAGCTCCCTGATAGCTCTGGTGCCGTGTTGCTAGTGTGAACCTAGACTGTGAGTGATGACAGCTACTTCTATGGCTGTCACAGCTTTCCCTGACCTTATTGTCACTTATTTACTCATCGAGCACCAGTCATTTAGATAGTGACCCGGTGTAGAAAAACTGGCTGATTTGCATCCCTGTGACCTGAGGTTCAATTGTGGTCCCACCCCTGCTGCTCAAGTTGATACTAGAAATCAAACCAGGGAACTTCCTATTCTCTATGGCTCCATAATACACTATGCAATGCATCTACCCACTCATCAAGCACGGGAGCTTTTTCCTACTCAGGCCCAAAATTCAGTACCACTGGTGCTCCCCCTACCTTTTTGGGGCCATTAGCGCCAACATTTTTTGTGGCTGAGCCATCCCATATTCAGCTCCAAAAGTGGAAAAATGGGTTTCTGCGCTAATGAACCCTTCCAAAGTGAATTTTTCAGCAGTGTGGCTGTCTTAATTTGAGCATTATGACCACTGAGAAATTCAGCATGCAGGGTAAGAGTTTCGAAGGAGCCAACTGCTCCCTGGCCTTTTTAAATGACAGGGTTTGCAGCAAGGCCCTGAGGGGGGAAGGAGTTTGGAAGGATGGCTGGTGTAAGAGGTGCAAGGAGAGCCAACTGGTTCACTGATATGGAGCTGGAGACACTGATGGACGGTGTGGAGGACAGAAGAAGAATACTGTTTCCTGACGTGGGAAGACCTGGCAGACTGCCAGTACATAATGCATGGAGGGAGATTGCAGAGGAGGTGTCAACCACCTCCATTTATGTGAGGACGCACCCTCCCACGAGGGTGCTGGCTAGTTTGCACCCGGCCCTTCAGGGTGGCGATGGGTCACGCCTCCTAGCTCTGGGGCGATGGGGATCCTCCTCCTCTTCCTGTGCCTCCTCCTCCTCCTCCTCAGGTGGTACTGCTGGCTCGACCTCCAGCGGCTGTCATGATGGCCAGGTTGTGCAGCATGCAGCAGACCACGACGATTATGGAGACTTGTTGAGAGTAATGCAAGGTGCTACCAGAGTGGTACAGGCACTGGAACCTCTGCTTAAGGATGCCTATGCACTGCTCGATGATGCACCTGGTGACCCAATAAGTGTCATTATAGGCATGGTCTGGTGCTGTCCTGGGGTTCCGCAGTGCAGTGAGCAGCCAAGTGGATAGGGGATGTCTCTTGTCCCCAAACAGTCAACCGCAATCCTGATTCGGGCCGGTGAAGATGGCGGGCACACTGGTCTGGCACAGAATGAATGAATCATGGCTGCTGCCTCCGTTGCCCGCTGCCTCTCTGCACGGTGCTGATGGCGATGCCTTCTCCTGCGTGCCACCCTGCTTCTGAGCAGGTGTACCAGGTGTCACCCTCCCAACACTCCTCCCATCCTCAGGGTGAACCCTGCCAAGCAGGTCTCTGCAGCCCACAGGCCTCCACTAAAGAGTCAGACCTGAAAGTTGTACAAAAGTATGTGAAAACCTCTGAGCAGCACTCAGCAGGTTTAATGGAGCCAAAACAATTAATAAAACTATATGAAAAGCTAAATATTGCGGATGATGGAATATGAAATAAAAACACTAAAATTAATAAAACTATTTCCCTACCAAACGGACCCAATCGCGGCAAACCTCCAGTGGTGTCGTATTCCTGCGGGGGTATTGCCGGGAAAAATCCTATCTTTTCATCACTGAATTTCATTGTCCTGGCCGCTTTTCAGCGGTCCACACGTTGCTGAGGTCACCGCTGGAAACCTTCCTTTACTGCGGTTTCACCCCGTCATTTCCGGTGGAAGTGCGCACCACTCAAATCCCCCCCCGAACTGAATATGGCTCGGGGAGGGAAAAACACCCAACCGTGGCGGCCGATTGATTTTTTCGATTGGCTGCCCAAACCCCGCGGCAGCCATCCCTTCGGTGAATTTCGGCCCCGAAGGCTTCAAAGCCAGCAAACATGTTCAGCTTGTCTCTACTTGGACACTCTTATTCTAATTACAAAAGACAGCATTTAATTTATTCACATGGAAAATTATTTAATACATCTGAAATAAATGATGTTTCAATAAAGCTGATAGTTGATAGAGTTGTTTCTTAAAAAGACCTATTGCTTCCTAATCTACAGCCTTTGTCAGTCAGCAGTTACAATGTTCCAGCCACTTACCACTTGCTGATTGGTGTCAGTTGGACATTATTGTCTGATGCCCAAGGTTGAAAGGTGCCAGTAGTTGAAAGCTGAGGGAAGTAGTCACCTTCGCTGACACTAATAAGCTATGATTGTCATGAACCATGCACCACATTCTCTGTATCTCTTTAGACAAGTCAATGTATGCTAATTAAATCAAAATCCCTGAAAAATGTGTGGGTTGGGCAAATCAATAAAAATAAAATAAAAACCTGCAAATACTGGAAATATCAAACCACTCCACAGAAAATGCTGGAATTACACATCCAGTCTGTTAGTATCTATGAAGAGACGCGTCAACATGTCAGAATGAACAAAGTTAATACATCCTCCTCAGCTGCCTTATCATCCCGTTCCCCTGGTCTTACCAGACTGCCCAAAAATCAGTTTTATGGAACTCTATCGAACAATTATCAAAGCTGTGGATAAGAGAATGGCTGTTTGCAGGCAAGAGCCATGAGACTGACTACGAAGGCAACACAATCAGCTAACTGTGTTCAGTTTTATTGCAATCTAAGATGTAAGCTGATATGACCCGTAAGTTTACAAGCCACAATCTTGCCACTTACACCAGAACTGCAGCTGCTGGTGCACTTCAGGGCTGTGGTGGAGCAGGCTCGATGGGCCGCATGGCCTACTTCTGTTCCTCTTTCTTAAGTTCTTATGAACCAGCTGGAGTATGCTAGATCAGGGGAGGGCAGCTAATTAATATTGAACAGCAGGCACCTATGCCCCCTATGGGCACAGCGTGGGTGCTACATGCCCCAAACTGCAAGAAAACCTGGTTGCCAGGAAATACATGAAGATTGGCACCCTTTGTAATGGGTGTAGAGAGATTCTGCCCCTTATAAGTAGCAAAAGTGAAGACATGCAGATCTCAGTCTGTTTGTAGTGAAAGTGTGCCAAAAGGACCATAACATTTCAAATGCAGAGGGGGGCGAAATTGCCCCTTGCCCCAATTAGGGGTGGTAACCTTCCGGGACTGGGACTTATGTGTAGTTGATAATGAAGAGAAAAGTCATGTGCTGCAGGAGGATATCAATCTACTGGTCAGATGGGAGAGCAGTGGCAAATGGAATTTAATTCAGAGAAGTGTGAGGTGATGTACTTTGGGAGGGCTAATAAGGAAAGGATATACACATTAAGCGGTAGGCCACTTAATAATGTAGATGAACAAAGGGACCTTGGAATGCTTGTCCACAGATCCCTGAACATAGGAGGCCAGGTGGATAAGGTGGTTAAGAAGGCATATGGAATGCTTGCCTTTATTGGCCGAGGCATAGAATATAAGAGTAGGCAGGTTATGCTTAAATTGTATAATACTTTGGTTAGGCCACATCTGGAGTACTGCGTGCAGTTCTGGTCACGATATTATAGGAAGGACGTGATTGCACTAGAGAGGTGCAGAGGAGATTTAGTAGGATGCTGCCTGGAATGGAGAATCTTAATTATGAGGACAGATTGGATAGGCTGGGTTTGTTCTCATTGGAACAGAGGAGGTTGAGAGGAGACCTTGCTGAGGTGTACAAAATATTAAGAGGTCTGGACATAGTGGATAGTAAGAGTCGATTGCCATTGGTGAAGGGGTCTATTACGAGGGGGCATAGTTTTAAGATGGTTGGTGGAAGGATTAGAGGGGATTTGAGGGGGGGCTTCTTTACGCAGAGGGTTGTGGGGATCTGGAACTCGCTGCCTGGAAGAGTGGTGGATGCAGAAACCCTCACCACTTTTAAGAGATGGTTGGATGGGCACTTAAAGTGCCGTAACCTGCAGGGTTACGGACCGAGAGCTGGTAATTGGACTGGATGACCTTTTGTTGGATGGCGCAGATATAATGGTAAGTACTGCAGGGAATAAAATGCGGCCAGGGTGATCTCCTGGACTAGTTTCGATCACCTGGATGGGTCCGAGAGGAATTTTCCCAGATTATTTCTCCCTAAATTGGCCTGGGTTTTTATCTGGTTTTTGCCTCTCCCAGGAGATCGCATGGCTCCGGTTGGGGTGGAGTGTAGATGTTTTCAATATAAGGGGTATCGCAGTCGTGTGAGGTGGACTGGTTGGGCTGGGTGCTTTTTGCCTTTCCGTTATTGTTCATAGGTTTATATGTAACCTTTAGGAATGCTGACCAAGGGCTGTGCGGCTCTTTGTCGGCCGGCGCGGACACGATGGGCTGAAATGGCCTTCTTCTGCGCTGTAAATTTCTATGTTTCTATATCTCCCAGACCGGAAGTCCCGCCCCCGACGTGGAATTTGGCCTTACACCCCTCAAAGCTCCGCTATCCGGGGCGGTAGCGTGGCGTTTTAATTAAAGGGGAGGGCCGCTGCTTACTCTGCATAGCCCTTTGGTGGCCGCCACTGGGCCACCAGTGATGCGTGAGACCAGGCCAGCAGCCCCGTACCCAAACTGGAGTGTCGGCTGCACGATGACAGCCCGGTCCACACTAGGGCCGCCATGGACAAGCCGACCCAACAGTCGGCAGACCAACAAAGATGGTGGCTCGGAGCACTGCAGGCCTCCCCTTTAAACAGGGATTGGGAGCAGATGTCTGCCAGCTTCACAGCCCGTGAAGCTGCTGTTGTCATCCGCCCGCGCCAGCCTCGCAGCCCGTGTGGTAATTTCCCCCACAGGGCGTTAAGGGGTTGGTGCGGGGACGTGAGGGATCGCCACACACGGCAATGATATCATCGCCGGTTGCACGGTGGCCTGGGGAGCTAACAGTGGAGCATGGTGCTGCCAGGTCAGCGCCTCCCAAACCTCCCGAGCAATGTCCCGGGAGGTGGTAGCGCATCCCTCCCCCGAGCAAAATCAGCCTTGTCCTGAGGCGCTAACAGGGCTGTGAAATGGGGCAATTTTGCCCCCAGAATGTCTTTGTACTAATTGTTGTGGGACATGCTAATAGACCCTGAAATTCCTGGCCCCCCCAACTCGCATAACTTTGCATGGGGGAATGTGTCCCCACAACATTTAGACATTGCTGAACCAGGAAATTCAGAGTGCCACCTTACCATTATGTTTCAGAGCTGGTCGTACTGGCCAAAGATGGCTCAAAATATTTTTTCAAACTTATAAATTTAAGATTATCCCATTCACAATGGTAATTGATCATTCTGCAATTGATTGCCATTAGAAAACAAGCATTTGATTCATTCATTGTTCCCATATCTGCAAGGATCTTGTCCTTGCAGGCTGGCATGCCTAAATCATAGAGGTATTTAGCACTTGGGGCAGTGGAGGTAGAATTGGTGGGAATTTTGGCGAATTATGTCATCCCACCATCCTGCCTGTCCTGATGTCTGCATGGAATGGGTTGCAGATAAGGGGCACCCAAATGTTTATCCGACAAAGTGATGCATTCCTATTTAGACTGACTGGATCCACCATCTGCATTTGATGTAGATGTGGTTACCAGTTTTTCATCAAGCATGAATTGGCTCAAATCAAAATCCAGAATGAGTGCTACAGTTTGTGTGGTGAAGGAATCTGAATTGAAACCTGAATCATAATCTGAATATTCATCTGGCTCTGGATATCAATACAGAAACATGTTGAAGCCTAAAACCACTTGATTAGATAATTTGTCTGTTAATAGCCAGATGTCATCTATTGTTAGTTTTTATAGAAGTCCACCTATTTTGCATGCAATTCATGCATGGAATGACACAAGTGAATGGATGTCACAGAAGTAAGAAGATGTCAGTATCAGCCAAGCTATAGGTTAATATATTCAGAAGAAAATATTTTTAGAAATATGAAATCTAGGCCTATGTCAATGGAAGGATTTAAAAAGTAACCTCAGAAAAGTCTCAATTTGACGTTGCCTGGTAATCTGTTTTCACAGTGCGAAAATATCTGAAGGCTGTTGGCATCAGGCTGTCACTCTCAGCCTTTTCGACATTCACTGCACAGTAGCTAGGGTTTATCAATCAACCACAAGGGCAACAAGGTGAGACTGGCTCTGAGAATGTTTATACAAGTCTGATGGCTTTTAGCTACATTTTGAAGATTAGCTCTCACTGTCAGGTTCATCTCCAATGATTCTGATGTTGACGTATCAAATTTATTGATGTTTTCACTCCTCGCATGCTTTTATTAACCAGCTTAATTGGATCAAAATGGTTTAACCCTTGAGCAAATCTCTCTGTAAGATGTAGAAAGCAAAATGGTTAAAAAGCCAAAAGGAAAACATTGCAGATGCTGGAAATCTGAAATAAAAACAGAGGGCTAAAACTTTGATTAAGCTGAAAAGAAGCGCGGGGATCGCGATGCACGATTGGCCTGCGCCTGTTGAACGGAATGCAGGGAGCACGTGACCTTCGTACTGTCTACTAATTACCATGATTGATGCACTGAGTGCACTGCTGAGTGACTGATCGCTCAACAAGGGGCCGAAACTCATGTGAGGCTAGCTCTATTTAAATTTAGCCTCCACTTTTAAAGGCAGTTGTTATGTATGCAACCCTATATAACCAGCACACTACCACCACCAGAAAGCGTATCTGTTGGAATCCCAAGAGATCCCAGCAACCCTTGGGAGCACTGTATATAAGCAGGCCTCCTATGCTGTACCAGCACTCTGGAGTTAGAATAAAGAGACTAAGGTCACACTTACTCACGTCTACAGTACTCAGTTACATTGCTTTATTCAAGACATAACAACTGGCGACGAGATAATGAACCATCATGCAAAAATGCAGAGAACTGTTGGCATCCTGGAGAAATTCTCAGAAGGGGACAATGAGAGGCCTTCGTGGGGCAACTCAACCAATACTTCTTGGCCAACGAGCTGGAAAGGAGTGTGAATGCTGCCAAACGAAGGGCGATCCTCCTCACCGTCTGTGGGGCAACAACCTATGGCCTCATGAAGAATCTTCTTGCTCTGGTGAAACCAACAACAAAGTCATATGAAAAACTGTGTACGCTGGTCCAGGAGCACCTAAATCCGAAGGAGAGCGTTCTGATGGCAAGGTATCGATTTTACACATGTCAATGGTCTAATGGCGAGCTACATCGCCGAACTAAGACACCTTGCAGGACATTATGAATTCGATGGATTCCTGGAGCAAATACTAAGAGACTTTTTTGTGCTTGGCATTGGCCATGAGATTATCCTTTGCAAACTATTGACTGTTGAAACACCGAACCTGAGCAAAGCCATAACGATAGCCCAGGCATTTATGTCCACCAGCGATAACACCAAACAAATTTCGCAACATAAAGATGTTTCGGCAAGTACTGTACACAAAGTAACGTCGTTTTCAGGCAGGAATGCTTATGGCAGAACGTACATGCCTGCAGCTGCACAACCTCAGATGACCCAGAGTCCACTATCAAGCGTTAATGCAAGGCAATTGACACCTTGTTGGCGCTGCAGAGGTGATCATCGAGCCCATCAATGCCGCTTCAAACACGATATGTGCAAAGGCTGTGGAACAATGGGACACCTCCAGCGAATGTGCAGACGAGCTGCAAACCCTGCAAACCACCACGTTGCAGAGGAAGACCAATTCATGGCAGATCAAACTGAACTAGAGACTCAAACCGAGGAGGCAGAAATGTATTGGGTACACACCTTCACCACAAAATGTTCATTGATCATGTTAAATGTTGAACTGAATGGAATTCCTGTATCCATGGAATTGGACACGGGTGCGAGTCAGTCCATCATGAGCAAAAAGACCTTCGACAGGCTGTGGTGCAAATAGGCACACAGGCCCAAGGTGAGCCCTATTCATTCCAAGCTGAGAACTTACATTAAAGAGCTGATCCCTGTAATTGGCAGCACAGCAGTAAAAGTCTCCTATGATGGAGCAGTGCAAGAACTACCACTATGGATTGTACCAGGGAATGGCCCCACATTGTTCGGCAGAAGCTGGCTGGGAAAAATCCGCTGGAACTGGCATCCGAGCGTTTTTGTCCATTGACGATGCCTCATGTACCCAGGATCTGAGCAAGTTTCCGTCGTTGTTTGAGCCGGGCATCGGAAGTTTCTCGGGGGCAAAGGTGCAGATCCACTTGATTTCAGGTACACGACTCATCTGCCACAAGGCACGGGTGGTGCCATATATGATGCGAGAGAAAGTGAAGATCAAGCTAGACAGGCTGCAACGAGAGGGCCAGTCCGATTGTTCGGGTTTTCAAGGGCGGTGGCACGGTCAGAATTTGTGGGGACTATAAAGTAACAATTAACCGTTTTTCACTGCAGGACCAGTACCCGATACCCAAGGCAGACGACCTATTTGTGACGCTGGCGGGAGGGAAAATGTTCACCAAGTTGGACTTGACCTCGGCCAACATAACGCAGGAGCTGGCGGAATCTTCGAAAGGCCTCACCTGCATCAACACGCACAAAGGTCTGTTCATCTACAATAGATGCCCATTTGGAATTTGATCAGCCGTGGCTATTTTTCAAAGGAACATGGAGAATCTGCTGAAGTCAGTTCCGAGCATCGTGGTTTTCCAGGATGACATATTGATCACAGGTCGGGACACCATCGAACACTTGCTGAACCTGGAAGAGGTTCTAAGTCGGCTAGATCGTGTGGGACTCAGGTTGAAACACTCGAAGTGTGTTTTCCTGGTGCCAGAGGTCAAGTTCTTAGGGAGAAGAATCACGGCAGATGGCATCAGACCCACCGACGCCAAGATGGAGGCCATCACGAACGAGCCGAGACCACAGAACGTAACGGAGCTACAGTCATTCCTGGGACTCCTCAATTATTTTGGTAAGTACCTACCCAGGTTAAGCACCTTACTAGAACCTCTACATGTGTTGCTACGCAAGGGAGATGACTGGCTATGGGGGAAATCACAAGGGACAGCTTTTGAGAAAGCCCAAAATCTGTTATGTTCCAACAAACTGCTTGTCCTCTATAACTGGGGCCTCCACGCTGGTTTGGTGTTGTCAGCAAACTTACATATACAGCTCTCTATACCCTCATCCAAGTCATTTATAAATCGAGTGAAAAGTTGAGGCCCCAGTACAGATTCTTGTGAGACACCACGAGTCACATCTTGCCAATTGAAGTACATACACATTGGGTGGAAAATTGCGGTTGGAGGCTTCCTGCGGGCGAATGCCTCAGACCAAATTTTTTTTTACAAAAATACCTGGTGGTCTTGGAGAAACGTAGGCTTGCGCTCGGAGGCCTAGTTGCACAGTCCAGCATATGAGAACATATCTTCTAGGTGTGTATGCGTATCCTGGAATCACGTGGACCTGGACTACCAATCACTATGTAGTAATCTCATTCATAGTAATGGAAGCTCTGAGCTCCCATTACTATCAATGAGAACACTCCAGATCGAGTGTTTTTATCTCCACGATTTTGTTGCTTCTTCTTCTTTTGTTTTGCTTCTTTTTCCTTTTCATCATCACTGAAATCCAGAGCCTCAACCAGTGGCTCCTGGTCATTTCTCCATGACACATCTGAGCCTTTACCTTGCTTCAGTTGGTCTGCAACGATCTACTGAGTGAAATCCTTTACTGTAGGGGCAAAGTATAACAGCTCCTGCATCTCGATTCCCTTTGCATCAATGTCTTCAACAGAATTGAAACGTAGAATGTAGAATGGATGAAAAACTGGATCAAACACTTTAAATACCTTCCCACCTGAGTTGCTGTCCTTTCTGATTTCTTATTGACCGACTGGTTATTGTTGAATCATTGAAGGACTTGCCACTATGAATGAGGAAACTATCCTTTTCAGAAAGGACAGCAACTCAGTTGAGAAGCCTTAGTGTAGGGGATAGAACAGAGGGGACCAGGAGACCTTCTAAACTCACAGTCAGAAGACAGTGGGAGCAGATAGCCAAAGTAGTCACTGCTAACAGTCTTGCCCCAAGGACCTGGATCCAGTGCAGGAAGAAGTTCATTGACCTCACATGAGTGATCATGATCAGTGAATGCATCTTTAAAAGCCACATCCCACCATCTGCACCACAAGCCTCACACACTGCTCAATGCACCACACCCCCATCACTCACCTACCAACATTCTCTATCAATCACGACTTATACCTTCATAGCTTCAACTCACCCTCACACACTTACCACTGCTGCTAGCCTCACGCCTTGCACACACTGCCAACTATTCAACCATGACAGGCACATCACCCAAACACATTGCACCACACTTACTGACTCACTTCCCTTTCTCTTTCAGGGCAAGGTGGCTCATAACTGCAAGCAACAGCAGCTAACCGGCAGGGGACGGACAAACTTACATATCCTCATCCAGCTGGAGGAGACCGTGCTTAATATTATTGGAGGTGCTGTCACTAAGGCCGTGGCGATCGTTGAGGCTGAAACAATTGAAGATGCACATACCTAATCCTAATTCTCACATCCCACTTCCCCTTCATACCAAGAACTCCAACCTGGCCAGCCAATGTAAGAAGAGCAAGAGTGATGCAGGTGAAGAGCCACCAACACTTGATTTCACACTCGCTCGCACCAGCTCAGAACCTCACAGTGCCCGTACTTTAGAGGATAGTATAGAGGTGGAGTCTGCATGTTGTAAGTCACCGGGCACGAGTGGGCTGCAGCCAGTGCAAGGGAAAAGCATAGCGCAGGTGCCAATTCCTCAGAGGGGGATACCACACACAAGTTCTGCTGCAGCAGGACTCCGATGAGGACTTCGATGGGGCGGCATACAGAAGAAAGGTGATGGCCATGTAAATAGAAATTCTTGGTGCAAGGGCAGGCACTGACAAGGAGCATGGAGGAGTCCGGCTCCAACCTTGCACAGGACTTTGCAAAGAGCTTGGAGCCCCAGATTTCCCAGATGGAAATTCATGTCTGGTTCCAAGAGGCAGAGTTCTGTAAATACCTCCTTGGTGAAGTGGAGTTGCTGAACACACTGCTCCTGGCTTAGGTGCAGGTAGGAGAAGTGCTCCCTGGATAATTCGGTGGGTAAGGCCTTCTGCTGAGAGCCCGCTTTCCCCTCCTCTCCCTCCCTCTGTGAGCAGCTTGTCTTCTTTGCCTCTGCTCCATCTCTCTATCATGCTGCAGTGCAAGGGGGACTGCAGCTAGAGTCCCCGTGACTCGGGCCAAGTGATGTACTCAGAGGCCTTCCAGTAGCAGCTATTGTCTTCCCCACATCCAGCAGCACTCATGCGCACTATAACATCTTTTGAAATGTCTTCCAGCCTGCCTATATTGACGTAGATGCTGCCAGATCCAGTAGAAGAGAAAAATCAACTTACTTGCAAATTGGATGTATCCCTTTAACCGCTGATGGGGTTGGTCGTGCAGCAGAATGCATGTGCAGCTCTGCATGCTTAGGAGAAGGCACTGAATGGAGTGGCAACTTCAAAAATGGCAAATCTTGTGTCAAATCTGTGTTACACGCTGACTGATACCACAATCTGCCTACTCTGCATACTGCTGGTGTGTGCACGTATCGTGCTATCACCTTCTCCTAGATTGCGGACAGCGTGGGCCAGGCCGGTTGTGGGCAGAATCGAGACAGATGCCATTTATTTTACAAAAACAAGCAAGTCTATCAGTGCTACCAGAAAATGCTGGAAACACACAGCAGATCAGGCAGTATTTGTGGAGAGAGAAACAGTGTTAACAGTTCAGATCAATGAATTTTTATAGTTTCTGATGAGTTTTGGACTTAACCATCATGTAGATGGATTCTGGGTTGAGACTTGTTAACATGCAGGTACAGCAAGTAATTAGGAAGGCAAATGGAATGTTGCCATTTATTGCAAGGGTGATGGAGTACAACTGTAGGGACGTCTTACTCCAACTGTAAACATAAAAACATAGAAACATAGAAAATAGGTGCAGGAGTAGGCCATTCGGCCCTTCGAACCTGCACTATCATTCAATGAGTTCATGGCTGAACATGCAACCTCAGTACCCCATTCCTGCTTTCTCGCCATACCCCTTGATCCCCCGAGTAGTAAGGACCACATCTAACTCCTTTTTGAATATATTTAGTGAATTGGCCTCAACAACTTTCTGTGGTAGAGAATTCCACAGGTTCACCACTCTCTAGGTGAAGAAGTTTCTCCTCATCACGGTCCGAAATGGCTTACCCCTTATCCTTAGACTGTGACCCCTGGTTCTGGACTTCCCCAACATTGGGAATATTCTTCCTGCATCTAACCTGTCTAAATCCATCAGAATTTTAAACGTTTCTATGAGATCCCCTCTCATTCTTCTGAACTCCAGTGAATACAAGCCCAGTTGATCCAGTCTTTCTTGATAGGTCAGTCCCGCCATCCCGGGAATCAGTCTGGTGAACCTTCGCTGCATTCCCTCAATAGCAAGAATGTCCTTCCTCAAGTTAGGAGACCAAAACTGTATACAATACTCCAGGTGTGGCCTCACCAAGGCCCTGTACAACTGTAGTAATACCTCCCTTCCTCTGTACTCAAATCCCCTCGCTATGAAGGCCAACATGCCATTTGCTTTCTTAACCGCCTGCTGTACCTGCATGCCAACCTTCAATGACTGATGTGCCATGACACCCAGGTCTCGTTGCACCTCCCCTTTTCCTAATCTGTCACCATTCAGATAATAGTCTGTCTCTCTGTTTTTACCACCAAAGTGGATAACCTCACATTTATCCACATTATACTTCATCTGCCATGCATTTGCCCATTCACCTAACCTATCCAAGTCACTCTGCAGCCTCATAGCATCCTCCTTGCAGCTCACACTGCCACCCAACTTAGTGTCATCCGCAAATTTGGAGATACTACATTTAATCTCCTCGTCTAAATCATTAATGTACAGTGTAAACAGCTGGGGCCCCAGAACAGAACCTTGTGGTACCCCACTAGTCACTGCCTGCCATTCTGAAAAGTACCCATTTACTCCTACTCTTTGCTTCCTGTCTGCCAACCAGTTCTCAATCCACGTTACCACACGATCCCCAATCCCATGTGCTTTAACTTTACACATTAATCTCTTGTGTGGGACCTTGTCGAAAGCCTTCTGAAAGTCCAAATACACCACATCAACAGGTTCTCCCTTGTCCACTCTACTGGAAACATCCTCAAAAAATTCCAGAAGATTTGTCAAGCATGATTTCCCTTTCACAAATCCATGCTGACTTGGACCTATCATGTCACCTCTTTCCAAATGTGCTGCTATGACATCCTTAATAATTGATTCCATCATTTTACCCACTACTGATGTCAGGCTGACCGGTCTATAATTCCATGTTTTCTCTCTCCCTTCTTTTTTAAAAAGTGGGGTTACATTGGCTACCCTCCACTCCATAGGAACTGATCCAGAGTCAATGGAATGTTGGAAAATGACTGTCAATGCATCCGCTATTTCCAAGGCCACCTCCTGAAGTACTCTGGGATGCAGTCCATCAGGCCCTGGGGATTTATCGGCTTTCAATCCCATCAATTTCCCCAACACAATTTCCCGACTAATAAGGATTTCCCTCAGTTCCTCCTTCTTACGAGACCCTCTGACCCCTTTTATATCCGAAAGGTTGTTTGTGTCCTCCTTAGTGAATACCGAACCAAAGTCCTTGTTCAATTGGTCTGCCATTTCTATGTTCCCCGTTTTCACTTCCCCTGATTCTGAATGCAGGGGACCTACGTTTGTCTTTACTAACCTTTTTCTCTTTACATACCTATAGAAACTTTTGCAGTCCGTCTTAATGTTCCCTGCAAGCTTCCCCTCGTACTCTATTTTCCCTGCCCTAATCAAACCGTTTGTCCTCCTCTGCTGAGTTCTAAATTTCTCCCAGTCCCCGAGTTCACTGCTATTTCTGGCCAATTTTATTGCCACTTCCTTGGCCTTAATACTATCCCTGATTTCCCTTGATAGCCACGGTTGAGCCACTTTTCCTTTTTTATTTTTACGCCAGACAGTGATGTACAATTGTTGTAGTTCATCCATGCGGTCTCTAAATGTCTGCCATTGCCCATCCACAGTCAACCCGTTAAGTATCATTCGCCAATCTATCCTAGCCAATTCACACCTCATACCTTCTTTAAGTTCTGGACCATGGTCTCTGAATTAACTGTTTCATTCTCCATCCTAATGCAGAATTCCACCATATTATGGTCACTCTTACCCAAGGGGCCTCGCACAACGAGATTGCTAATTCATCCTCTCTCATTACACAACACCCAGTCTAAGATGGCCTCCCCCCTCGTTGGTTCCTCGATATATTGGTCTAGAAAACCATCACTTATGCACTCCAGGAAATCATCCTCCACCGTATTGCTTCCAGTTTGGTTAGCCCAATCTATATGCATATTAAAGTCACCCTTGATAACTGCTGCACCTTTATTGCATGCACCCCTAATTTCCTGTTTGATGCCCTCCCCAACATCACTACTACTGTTTGGAGGTCTGTACACAACTCCACTAACGTTTTTTGCCCTTTGGTGTTCTGCAGCTCTACCCATATAGATTCCACATCATCCAAGCTAATGTCCTTCCTAACTATTGCATTAATCTCCTCTTTAACCAGCAATGCTACCCCACCTCCTTTTCCTTTGATTCTATCCTTCCTGAATGTTGAATACCCATGGATGTTGAGTTCCCAGCCCTGATCATCCTTGAGCCACGTCTCTGTAATCCCAATCACATCATATCTGTTAATATCTATTTGCACAGTTAATTCATCCACCTTATTATGGATACTCCTTGCATTAAGACACAAAGCCTTCAGGCTTGTTTTTTTTAACACCCTTTGTCCTTTTAGAATTATGATGTAGTGTGGCCCTTTTTGTTTCTTGTCTTTGTTTACTCGGCCTTCCACTATTGCTTTTTACCTTTCTACCATCTGTTTCTGACTCCATATTACTTCGCCCTATCTCACTGCATTGGTTCCCATCCCCCTGCCATATTAGTTTAAACACTCCCGAACTGCATTAGTAAATGTTACCCCGAGGACATCAGTTCCAGTCCTGCCCAAGTGCAGACCGTCCCTTTTGTACAGGTCCCACTTCCCCCAGAACTGGTTCCAATTTGAATCACTCCCTCTTGCACCACTGCTCAAGCCACGTATTTATTCTAACTATCCTGCTCCCTCTACTCTGACTAGCACGTGGCACTGGTAGCAATCCAGAGATTACTATCTTTGAGGTCCTACTTTTTAATTTAACTCCTAGCTCCCTAAATTCAGCTTGTAAGACCTCTTCCCGCTTCTTACCTATATCGTTGGTACCTACATGTACCACAACAACTGGCTGTTCACCCTCCCTCTCCAGAATGCTCTGCAGCCGCTCAGAGACATCCTTGACCCTTGCACCAGGGAGGCAACATACCATCCTGGGGTCTCGGTTGCGGTCGCAGAAACTCCTATCTATTCCCCTTACAATAGAGTCCCCTATCACTATAGGTCTCCCACTCTTTTTCCCACCCTTCTGTGCAGCAGAGCCACCCACGGTGCCATGAAACTGGCTGCTGGTGCCTTTCCCTGGTAAGTCATCTCCCCCAACAGTATGCAAAACGGTATATCTGTTTTGGAAGGAGATGACCGCAGGGGACTCCTGCACTACCTTTCTGCTCTTGCCTTTTCTCTTGGTCACCCATTCACTATCTGTCCTAACCCTCACCTGCGATGTGACCAACTCACTAAATGTGCTATCCACAACATTTTCAGCATCGCGCATGCTCCAGAGTGAGTCCATCGCAGCTCCAGTGCCGTCATGCGGTCTGTCAGGAGCTGCAGCTGGACACACTTCCCACACACATAGTAGTCAGGGACACTGGAAGCGTCCCTGACTTCCCACATAGCACAGGAGGAGCATGACATGGGTCTGAGCTCTCCTGCCATGACTTAACCCTTAAATTAATTTACTTACTAAAATTTACTTAAACACCAAACAGCTACTTATTGGTTGGCTGCCAATTAAACCAATCTAAAAGTCAGTCTAAAAGAGAGTTATACTTACCAGTCGAACAGCCAACCACTTACCAGCTTGGCTGTGACGTCACCTCTCGATTTCTCACCTCTCTATCCTTGTCTGCAACTGGTTGGGCTGGTCTCTGGGCTCCGTCTCCTACTCTCGCACTCCTTATTAGCTGCTCTAGTGTCAGCATTGGTAGGAAAAACAAGACAAAACAGCACCTGCCACCCCCGCTTGCCCGAACACGCCCACTTACCAAACTCACAAATGCCACTCTATGCTGTTGCACTCCGTGCACTACACGAGCTGCCTCTTTTTAAACTGTATCTAGGTCAGATGACTCACTACTGGTCAGTCGTTTACAGAACTGGTTTTAACTTGCTGCTAATTGCCTCCTACTGGAGAGTTACCTTGTTTTTCTCTGCCTAAACCTGAAAGATTCCCAACTATTTAACTTTTCCCCTTTAAATTAAACTGCTACTTACTTAGAAGCTACTAGCAATTGCCACTAACAATTTACTCCAGCCTTCAAATGGTTTAAAGAGAATAACCTTTAAAACTCACCCACTTACCAAACTCACAAATGCCACTCTATGCAGTTGCACTCTGTGCTCTGCACGAGCTGCCTCTTTTTAAACTGTACAGGGTATTGGTGAGACCACACCTAGAGTACTGCATAGTTTTGTTCTTATTTAAGGAGGGATATACTTGCATTGAAGGCAGTGCAGAGAAGGTTCACTAGTTTGATTTCTGAGATGAAGGGGTTGTCTTATGAGGGAAGGTTGAGCAGGTTGGGCCTATGGAGTTTCGAAGAATGAGAGGTGATCTTATTGAAACATAGATTCTGAGGGGGCTCGACAAGGGTAGATGCTGAGAGGATGTTTCCTCTCGTGGAGACTCAAGAATTAGGGGCATAGTTTCAGAATCAGAGGTCGCACATTTAAGACGGAGATGAGGAGCAATTTCTTCTTTCAGAGGGTCGTGAGTCTTTGGAATTCTCTACCCCAGAGAGCTGTGGCAGCTGAGTTATTAAATATATTCAAGGCGGAGATAAACAGATTTTTGAACTAAGGGGAGTCAAGGGTTATGGGGAACAGGCAGGGAAGTGGAATTGAGGCCAAGATCAGATCAGCCATGATCTTATTGAATGGTGAAGCAAGCTTGAGGGGCTGAATGGCCTACTCCTGCTCCTATTTCTTAGGTTCTTTTGTTCTTACCAACTGCAGCACTTAAAGATTCCATCATAATTCATGGCTTTCTGTGTGCGCATGTCATGATCGTGCACAGCAACCCGTTTTCGCCCCAGAGTGAAAATTGGGTCGTGCCCCCTGAAGCCAGAGACATACGCCACTCACAGGGTGAAATGTAAAGGGGAGGTGGCGTATTGAAAAAAAAAATTGGCCTACTTACCGGTCGCTGCCTGCTTCATGTTGGATCACAGGGTCTGTGCTGCGATCTTGCAAGCCGGCACTCCGCTTGAGTGCCGGGCTGATACCACAACACCCCGCTCACGGTGGTCCAGATAGGGACTTGTTTTGCCCCCACAGAGTCGACAACTTGGACCACCCCTTTAATTAAGGGGAGGATCCTGTTATGCGGCAGTGCTACACAACTCACCGCGTGGTGCTGCCCCCCCTCACTGATCCCTTCTGCCCCACTCGTGCCTCACAGAGCAAGGGGAGTGCATTATTTTGTGTTCCACTTGCTCTCAGGGGTGGTAACCCAAATTTAGGTCATGGGGTGGGACATCCGTGCCTGGTGTAGGAAATCTCGCATCGCAGCTGTTACCGGCCCAAACAGGTGCTACACAATGTCACCCCCCACCCACCTTTCTTTGCATCGAACACAATCTTTGAAACCTCAAACCAAAATTTATTACTCACTGTCTGCTGTCTGCTAAAGCTTTATCCATAAAAATGAAAAATTGGGAATTTTATATTAATGAATATCTACATTGTGTTACTACAGAGGAGCCTATAAATAGAAGAACATTTACTTATTATTAATCATTGCTTTAACATATCGAAAGGAGAAGACACTATAACTTACACAGGAACTTCAATAAGATATTGATCTTGTAAAATTCATTCTCGGGATGTAGGCGTCACTGGCAAGGCCAGCATTTATTCCACATCCCGAGTTGCCCTTGAGAAGGTGTTGATGAGCTGCCTTCTTGAATCATGGCAGACCAGGCACTGAAGGTGTTCCAACAATGCTGTTTGATAGGGAGTTCGATGATTTTGACCTAGTGACGATATATGTCCCAGTCGGGATGGTGTGTGACTTGGAGGGGAACTTGAATGTGATGAAGTTCCCTTGCACCTGATGCTCTTGTCCTTTTTAGATGGTGGATATCACTGGTTTGGGAGGTGCGGATGACAAAGCCTTGATGAGCTGCTGCATTCTATCGATAGCAGCCACTGTGCACCGGTGGTGGAGGGAGTGGATGTTTAAGGTGGTGGATGGGCTGCTTTGTCCTGGATGGTGTCAAACTTCTTGAGCGTTGTTGCAGTTGCATCCATCCAGGCAAGTGGCGAGTATTCCAGCACACTCCTGACTTATTCCTTGATGGTGGTGGAGAGATTTTGGGGAGCCAGGAGGTGAGCCATTGCATAATATCCAGCCTCTGACTCACTGTAGTAGCCACAGTATTTATGTGGCTGGTCTGGTCAATGGCAACTCCCAGGATGTTGATGGTGCTGTTTCGGCGATGGTAATGCCATTGAATACCAAAGGGAAGTGGGTGATTAGACTGTCTTGTTGGAGATGGTCATTGCCTGGCACTTGTATGGAATTAATGTTACTTGCCACTTGTCAGCCCAAGCCTGGATATTGGCCAAGTCTTACTACAGCATGGACTGCTGCATTATCTGAGGAATTGCAAATAGAAATTGTTATGTATTTAACCCTTGGCCACCTGTATCACACCACCACCAGAGGGCCTGCCTGTTGGAGTCCCAAGGGATCCCAGCATCCCTTGGGAGCACTGTATATAAGCAGGCCACCCATGCGGTACCTGCACTCTGGAGTCTAATTAAAGGAGATAAGGTCACACTTACTCATTGCTCACAGTACTCAGTTTCATCATTTATTATGAGCTTATCAATTGGTGACGAGATAACAAACAACCGCGCGAAAATGCAAAGAATAGTTGGTATCCTGGAGAAGTTCACAGAAGGGGACGATCGGGAGGCCTTCATGGAGAGACTCGACCAATACTTTGCGGCCAACGAGCTGGAAGGGGACGAGAACGCTACCAGACGAAGGGCGATCCTCCTTACCGTCTGTGGGACAACAATCTATGGCCTCATGAGGAATCTTCTAGCTCCGGTAAAACCAACAACCAAATCCTATGAAGAATTGTGTACGTTGGTCCGGGAGCACCTAAATCCTAAGGAAAGTGTTTTGATGGTGAAGTATCAGTTCTACATGTGTCAACGGTCGGAGGGCCAAGAAGTGGCGAGCTACATCGCCGAACTAAGGCGCCTCGCAGGACATTGTGAGTTTGATGGATTCCTTGAACAAATGTTGAGAGACTTTTTTGTGCTTGGCATTGGCCATGAAGTAATCCTTCACAAACTATTGACTGTTGAAACACCGAATCTGAGGAAAGCCATAACGATAGCCGGGGCATTTATGTCCACCAGCGATAACACTAAACAAATTTTGCAGCATAAAGAAGATTCGGCCAGTACTGTGCACAAAATAACGTCATTTCCGAGCAGGAATATACATGGCAGAATGTACACGCCAGCTGCTGCACGACTTCAGATGACCCAGAGTCCACCATCAATCATTAATGCGAGGCAGTTATCACCTTGTTGGCATTGTGGAGGTGATCATCGGGCCCATCAATGCCGCTTCAAGGACTATGCGTGCAACGACTGCAAAACAATGGGACACCTTCAACGAATGTGCAGGTGAGCTGCAAACCCTGCAAACCCTGCAACCCACCACGTTGCAGAGGAAGATCGATTCACGGTGGATCAGGCTGAACTAGAAACTCAAACCGAGAAGGCAGAAGTATACAGGTTACACCTTCACCACGAAATGTCCATCAATAATGTTGAAAGTTGAGCTGAACGGAATTCCAGTATCCATGGAACTGGACACGGGTGCGAGTCAGTCCATAATGAGCAAAAAGGACTTCAACAGACTGTGGTGCAACAAGGCACACAGGCCCAAGCTCAGCCCCATTCACACCAAGCTAAGAACTAATCCCTGTAATTGGCAGTGCAGAAGTCAAAGTCTCCTATGATGCAGCAGTACACGAACTCCCGCTATGGATCGTGCCAGGGGATGGCCCCACATTGTTCGGCAGAAGCTGCTGGGAAATGTCCGTTGGAACTGGGACGACATCCGAACACTTTCGTCCATCGATGACGCCTCATGTGCCCAGGTTCTGAGCAGATTTCCATCATTGTTCGAGCCAGGCATTGGAAGTTTCTTGGGGGCGAAAGTGCAGATCCATTTGGTTCCCGTTACACGACCCAACCACCACAAGGCATGGGCGGTACCATATATGATGCGATAGAAAGTGGAAATTGAGCTGCACAGGCTGCAGCGAGAAGGCATCATCGCACTGGTGGAATTCAATGAGTGGGCCAGTCCGATTGTCACATTACTTAAAGGTGACGGCACGGTCAGAATTTGTGGGGACTATAAAGTAACGATTAACTGTTTTTCGCTACAGGATCAGTACCCGCTACTCAAGGCAGACGACCTATTTGCGACCCTGGCTGGAGGGATGACGTTCACCAAGTTGGACCTAACCTCAGCCTATATGACGCAGGAGCTGGAGGAATCTTCGAAAGGCCTCACCTGCATCAACACGCACAAAGGTCTGTTCATCTATAACAGATGCCCGTTCGGGATTCGGTCGACCACGACAATTTTCCAACGGAACATGGACAGCCTGCTAAAGTCAGTTCCTCGCACCGTGGTTTTCCATGATGACATACTGGTTACAAGTCGGGATACCATTGAACACTTGACGAATCTGGAAGAGGTTCTAAGTCGGCTAGATCGCGTGGGACTCAGGTTGAAGTTTGTTTTCCTGGTGCCGGAGGTTGAGTTCTTGGGAAGAAGAGTTGCGGCAGATGGCATCAGACCCAGCAATACCAAGACGGAGGCCATCAAGAACGCGCTGAGACCACAGAATGTGATGGAGCTACGGTCGTTCCTACCAGGGTTAAGTACCTTGCTACAACCCCTACATGTGCTACTGCGCAAGGGAGATGACTGGGTATGGGGGAATTCACAAGAGGCTGCCTTTGAGACAGCCTGTTATTTTCAAACAAACTGCTTGTTCTGTATAACCCATGTAAACGATTAGTGCTAGCTTGCGATGCGTCGTCATACGGGGTCGGGTGTATGTTACAACGGGCTAACGAATCGGGGATTTTGCAACCGGTCACCTATGCATCGAGGAGTCTGTCCAAGGCTGAAAGGGCCTACAGCATGATTGAAAAAAAAGCTCTGGCGTGCATTTACGGAGTGAAAAAAATGCACCAGTATTTGTTTGGCCTCAAGTTTGAGCTTGAAACTGACCATAAGCCGCTCATATCGCTATTCTCAGAGAGCAAAGGGATTAACACCAATGCCTCTGCCCACATCCAAAGATGGGTGTTCACGCTGTCGGCATAGAACTATGTAATCCACCACAGACCGGGCACAGAGAACTGCGGTGATAGTCTCAGTCGGGTGGAAATGGCACAGCCTGCAGACTTGCTCATGGTGATGGATGCATTCGAAAATGAAAAGACACCCATTACGGCCTGCCAGATCAGGACCTGGACCAGCCAGGATCCTTTACTGTCCCTGGTAAAAAAACTGTGTTCTCCATGGGAGCTGGTCCAGCGTCCCAGAGGAGATGCAGGAGGCGATTAAGCCATTCCACAGACGCAAAGACGTCCTTGCAGGCGGACTGTCTTTTGTGGGGTAATCGCGTGGTCTTGCCCAAGAAAGGCAGAGAAACGTTCATTCGTGACCTACACAGCACCCACCCAGGCATTGTAATGATGAAAGCCATAGTCAGATCCCATGTGTGGTGGCCCGGCATTGACTCAGATTTAGAGTCATGCGTGCGCCAATGCAACACTTGCTCTCAACTGAGCAATGCACCCAGAGAGGCACCACTAAGTTTGTGGTCGTGGCTCTCCAAACCGTGGTCGAGGATCCACATTGACTATGCGGGCCCATTTCTTGGCAAAATATGCTAGGTTGTCGTGGATGCTTATTCAAAATGGATTGAATGTATAATGTCTTTAAGCACATCCACCACCACCATTGAAAGCCTACGAGCCATGTTTGTCACACACGGCCTGCCTGATGTCCTAGTCAGCGACAATGGGCCGTGTTTCACCAGGAATTCAAGGAATTCATGACCCGCAATGGGATCAAGCACGCCCCATCTACCCCATTCAAGCCCGCATCCAATGGCTAGGCAGAACGGGCAGTTCAGACCATCAAGCAAAGCTTGAAACGCGTGTTGGAAAGCTCCCTGCAGACCCGACTGTCCCAAGTTCTGCTCAGCTACCGCACCAGACCCCACTCGTTACTGGGGTTCCCCCAGCCAAGCTACTCATGAAAAGGGCACTCAAAACAAGGCTCTCTCTTGTCCATCCTGATCTCCATGATCACGTAAAGGGCAGACAGCATCAACAAAGTATGTACCATGATAGTGCAAATTTGTCACGCGATATTGAGGTCAATGATCCTGTGTTTGTACTCAATTATGGACATGGTCCCAAATGGCTCACTGGCAGGGTTATAGCCAAAGAAGGGAGTAGGTTGTTTCAGGTCAAATTGGCCAATGGACTAACGTGCAGAAAGCATTTGGACCAAATCAAATTGCGGCTCACTAACAGCGACAAGCAACCCGAAGAGGACACCATCAACTTCGACCCTCCAACACACACACAAGTGGCAGCCGACATCATGGTTGACCACGAAGCCAAACTCACCATCCCCAGCAGCCTGGCAAGGCCAGCTGCCCAGCAGCCCAGTGAAGAACTAACCAACTCACCCACACCTGCATTTGTACCGAGACGATCGACAAGGGAGCGAAAAGCCCCAGATTGTCTCACCCTATATATAAGTATACTATTGACTTTACGAGGGAGTGATGTTATGGATTTAACCCTTGGCAACCTTATCACACCACCACCAGAGGGCCAACCTGTTGGAGTCCCAAGGGATCCCAGCATCCCTTGAGAGCACTGCACTCTGGAGTCGAATTAAAGGAGCTGAGGTCACACTTACTCAATGCTCACAGTACTCAGTTTCATCCTTTATTATGAGCTTATCAGAAATGAACACTGTAAAATCATCAATGAAGAGGCCCAATTCTGACATTATGATTGAAGGTAAGTAGGTCGATCATTGAGGAAGTAGCTGAAGATATTTGGGCCTAGGACACTGCCCTGAGGAACTCCTGCAACAATGTCCTTGGACTGGGATGATTGTCCTCCAACAAACACAACTATCTTTCTTTGTGCTGGATATGACTCCAGCCACTGGAGAGTTTTCCACCGATCCCATTGGCTTCAGATTTACTAGGGCTCCAATGATGCCGTGATGTCAAGGGCAGTCACTCTCACCTCACTTCTGGAATTCTAGAATGTTTTGACCAAGGCTGTAATGAGGTCTGGAGCCAAATGGTCCTGGTGTAAATCAAACTGAACATTGGTGAGCATGTTATCGGTGAGTCAGTGCTGCTTAATAGCACTGTTGTTGACTCCTTCCATTACTTTGCTGATGATTGGGAGTAGACTGATAGAACAGTAATTGGCCGGTTTGGATTTGTCCTGCTTTTTGTTGACAGGACATACCTGGGCAATTTTCTACATTATCGGGTCGATGCTAATGTTGTAGCTGTACTGGAACAGCTTGGCTAGAGGTGCAACTATTCTGGAGCACAGGTTTTCAGCAGGACAGCCAGGATGTTGCCTGCACCCGTAGCTTTTGCTGTGTCCATTGCACTCAGCAGTTACTTGATATCGGGCAGAGTGAATCAAATTGACTGAAGATTGACTGATGGTGGGGAACTCAGGAGGAGGCTGAGAAGGATAATCCACTTGGCATTTCTGACTGAAGATGGTTGTGAACACTTCATACTTGTCTTTTTCACCCATGTGCTGGGCTCTACCATCGTTGAGGATAACATTGTTCATGTACCCGCCCCCCAATTTGTTTAATTGTCCACCACCATTCACGACTGAATGTGGCAGGACTGCAGTGCTTTGACCTGTTTATAAATTTTATCTTTCATCTTGTGGTAACAGTAAATAGACTTGGGTGCCAGTACAAATGTAATAACAGAGATGCTTATTACATTCTTTACATCAAAGGATAACACTAATTGTGAATGGAAATGTTTTAATACATTTTGAAAGCAAAACACATGTGGAAATGTATTTTTATCTAAGCTGTATCACACTGTATTTTGTACTCTTTTTGATATAACACAAAATGGAGTCCTGGTCCTTCCAGAAATTTCTGCAACAGATAGTCTGTTTGCATAAACAGCTAAACCTGGCTTGAAACGGCTGATCAATTGCCACCAGACAGCATGGAGTCTGCCCTGCTGAGACAAGTACCACCCATGGTGCTCTCCTGTATTGTCCATTGTAGCACCAGTTCCACTTCCCCCCCTTTCTGAGATACTCAAACCACCAGTCATTATCTCTTGTACAGACCTCATCCATTTCATGCAAAAAGATAACTGACCAGGAAACTGGACAATCCTGACACAATGCAATTCCGGTAATAGCTCATTACCACACTCTCATCGAGTAGTGACTGACTGGCCAACTAATAACCCTGACAAAAGGAAACATTTGGAAACCAGGACAAGGATGTAGTAATTAACTCTTTATCTGTATTCACTGACTGCAAGACAGAGCCAATACACAGGAAGAGGCCATAACTTGGGTTTTTACTGTATAAATATCTCGTGAAATTGTACCATTTGGAAGGTCTTCACTTAGCCTTTGACTGAGTGAGACTTTTCCCTTGCTGGCAAGTAAAATTAAAGGAACATCTGCCGGAGCTGAAGGTGTCTGAGTCGTATATTGCGAGTTGAGATTTCGACACACGGCAAATGCTTTGTCTGTCATCATGATAGATTTAAAGTTAATGAAGTTAATTTGATCCCATTTTACTCTTTTTTTTGGCTGAGAATGAGAGGAAAAATGATCAATTTTACTATTTTATTCCCGCTCTCCAAGGACGCCTGAAATATTATGTGGAATATGTTAATGAGGGCCTGGCATCTGTTTCAGGCCCCCTCTCCTAAACTGGTCAGCTCAAGATATCCTGCATTTTCTCCAACTTAACTGACGGTTGCTAACAAAACAGTAAGTTTTATTTGATAAACGCACCTTTGCGCAGATCTAGAGAGAGCGGGAGTGCTTCTCCCGGATCTACAGTACTACTGCAGGCCACTTTGGCCAGGCTAGCCCACACCACTAATCCTCCACCTCTTTACCTCATGACTTAGCTGATGGCTGTTTCCAGCAAGACAGCTGGCCCAAATTGGAGGCTAGTATAGTCATGACCTGCCTCAGGAGGCACAACAGGTGCCCGAGACCCAATTATGGGTGATCCTTGGGCCTCTGCTTCTGGCGCACTTCTAGCATGCCAACCATCTCCTCCTAGTGGACTTCTGCTCCACCTAGTGGACTACTGTGGTAATGCAACTACTGATGTAAATAATAAAGGATCATGTGGACTGGCCGAAACTCTCTGTAGTGGCCCAGTGGACCTAACTAAAGTAAATGCAGAATTTGCAGCGGCCCTCCCCTTTAAGTGAAGGAGAGAGACGTGCTGACACGCCAATGCGATGTCATCATCAGCACTATGCTGATGAGTGACAGCAGCAGACAATCCGCCTGCCTCCCCGCGCCCCCCCACCCCCCTCGCCCCACTTTCACCCCTCTAGTGTGCGAACTTCCACTCTTCGCCATACTTCTGCCCCCATTATGACCGACTTCCAGGCCGCTGGAAACAAAAAGCCAAAGACGGAATTTCATTGCATTCTTTGCGGCAATGAAAACAGCTGAAACAGGGTAAGTGCGCCACGTTTCTGGCAGTGGGCAATTTCGGCCATATATCCTTATCTAAATGGCCACCATAAGTAACTGTATGTAAAACTCTTGGTCAAGCACATTCCCAGGTGCTGGTCATGAAGATCTCCTAACAATTTGAACCTGAATTTATTTGGAATAACTACTCTTGCATCCCACATGATACAATCTTTATCCAATGATAATTCATTTCTATGAACAAAGTATGGATGCATATCTTCCTCTGATACCTGGTTTGGCCAGCCATTTGCTATGTAATCATACACCTTAACTGGGTCATGTTTGGTTGCTCTACCAATCTCGTCAGCTGTGACTGGCAGTTCATCAATGTATGAAAAATAGAACACTTCTACCTCAGAGATAATGTTCTCAGGTTCTAGTCTTTTTAGTTCTTGCTCAACTTTCTCCTTGAGTGCGTATGGTATGGGATGTGGCTTGCAGTAAACTGGTCTTGCGTCCTTTTGCACTCTGACACTCGTCTTGAAGCCTTGGATCGGACTGACTGTTTTGCAGAACATCTTCGGATACTGCTTTGAGGAATGTATTGTCCCAGGCACTGATAGCACGACTTCAATGAGCTGTTACCTTGGCCTTGGGGCCCAACTGCCTTTTACTTTTAACCTGTAGATGATTCACCTCGATTGGCTGATGACTGGAAATGGTATGAAATTCTCGGGAATATTGGTCGTCCATATCCATCAACATAGCTGTCTGACAAGCTAAGTCAAAAGTCAAATTAGGGGTTGTCAACAACTTTCTTCTGATTGCTTCATTTTTCACCCCACAAACAAAGCGGTCCTGAAAATTTCCAAAATGACAATGAATGGATAGCTTTTTTAAAGCTACAATGTTCTCACTGATACCATCATCAATTAATTGATTTTGTATTGAATAAAGATAACTTTTAGCTATTTTCAGTGGCTCAGGACAGTAATGCTGTTCTAAATTGGCCAGAATCTTCATCAGTGGCATGTCTTTTGGCTTGACGGAAACAAACACATTTCTTAGGGTTTCATACACCTCGGGGCCTGTGCTAGTCAGGAAAATAGCCCATTTCCTTTCTAAAACCACCCGGCTACCGTTTTCATCTTCGGAGACTTCGTTGATAATATGATCACAAGATGGGGTGCCAGGCTGCCTGTTGGAGGCCCGGCCGAACCCAGGGCCATAATTGTTGGCCCAACCTGGCAATCGGCCGACAAAAGAATATAAGATGGCCGCAGCAGTGCTCCCTCCCCTTTAATGGTGGCTGCATCATCATTTTACAATGCGGCAGCAACATTTTTTCCATGGAATTTCGCGTTTGGGGGGAGGGGAACATCGGTGGTTCATGCTCTGATGACACACTTTGGATAGATTGGCAGCAGCAGGGGGAATGGGTCACCACCAGGATACCACAGGAGGGCAATTTGCAAAATGGCGGCCATTCCACAAAAAGCGGTGGCCATTCCACTCCGCAGCATGGCGGCCGATTTCCAGCAGTAACAGGCCTTCAGGAAAGGGCAATTTCAGTCCCATAGGTTGCATCATTAGTTAGTGTACAACATGTCAATCGGTAAGCAACAAATGACTATCAGTACCATTATAGCCATGGAAATGGCCTCCCAGGTTGTGGCAAAGCTTACATGTAGATTTTGCTGAGCTAGAAGGTCAGCAATTGTTCATTGCGATTGCTGTTCATTTGAAATGGGTAGAGGTGTTTCCAATGCGGAAAATAACAACAAGTAAAACACTAGACAATTTGCGAAGATTGTTTTCTTCATATGGCCTCCCAGAAGAAATTGTCTGATAATGGGCCATAATTTTGCTCAGAAGAATTTATACAGTTCATGAGCAGAAATGGCATAGAAACATAGAAACATAGAAAATAGGTGCAGGAGTAGGCCATTCGGCCCTTCAAGCCTGCATCACCATTCAATAAGATCATGGCTGATCATTCACCTCAGTACCCCTTTCCTGCTTTCTCTGCAAACCCCTTGATCCCTTTAGCCATAAGGGCCATATCTAACTCCCTCTTTAATATATCTAATGAACTGGCATCAACAACTCTCTGTGGTAGAGAATTCCACAGGTTAACAACTCTCTGAGTGAAGAAGTTTCTCCTCATCTCAGTCCTAAATGGCCTACCCCTAATCCTTAGACTGTGACCCCTGGTTCTGGACTTCCCCAACATCGGAAACATTCTTCCTGCATCTAACCTGTCTAAACCCATCAGAATTTTATATGTTCCAATGAGATCCCCTCTCATTCTTCTAACTCCAGTGAATACAGGCCCAGTCGATCCAATCTCTCCCCATATGTCAGTCCTGCCATCCCGGGAATCAGTCTGGTGAACCTTCGCTCATTATATATACTAGATATACTAGCTTTGGAAGGGGTACAGAAACGATTCACTACGCTGATTCCAGAAATGAGGGGGTTACCTTATGATGATAGATTGAGTAGACTGGGTCTTTACTCCTTGGAGTTCAGAAGGATGAGGGGTGATCTTATAGAAACATTTAAAATCATGAAAGGGATAGACAAGATAGAGGCAGAGAGGTTGTTTCAATTGGTGGGGGAGACTAGAACTAGGGGGCACAGCCTCAAAATACGGAGGAACCAATTTAAAACCGAGTTGAGAAATAATTTCTTCTCCCAGAGGGTTGTGAATCTGTGGAATTCTCTGCCCAAGGAAGCAGTTGAGGCTGGCTCATTGAAAGTTTTCAAGTCAAATATCGCTAGATTTTTAAGCAATAAGGGAATTAAGGGTTACGGGGAGAGGGCGGGTAAGTGGAGCTGAGTCCACGACCAGATCAGCCATGATCTTATTGAATGGCGGAGCAGGCTCGAGGGGCTAGATGGCCTACTCCTGTTCCTAATTCTTATGTTCTTATGTTCTTATTAGCAAGAACATCCTTCCTCAGATTAGGAGATCAAAACTGAACATAATATTCTAGGTGAGGCCTCATCAAGGCCCTGTACAACTGCAGTACGACCTCCCTGCTCCTATACTCAAATCCCCTCGCTATGAAGGCCAAAATGCCATTTGCCTTCTTCACCGCTGCTGCACCTGCATGCTAACCTTCAATGACTGATGTACCATGATGTCCAGGTCTCGTTGTACCTCCCCTTTTCCTAATCTGCTGCCATTCAGATAATATTCTGCCTTCATGTTTTTGCCACCAAAGTGGATAACCTCACATTTATCCACATTATACTGCATTTGCCATGCATTTGCCCTCTCAGCTAACCTGTCCAAGTCACCCTGCAGCCTCTTAGCATCCTCTTCACAGCTCACGCTGCCACCCAGCTTAATGTCATCTGCAAACTTGGAGATATTACACTCAATTCCTTCATCTAAATCATTGATATATATTGTAAATAGCAGGAGTCCCAGCACTGAGCCCTGCGGCACTCCACTAGTCACTGCCTGCCATTCTGAAAAGGACCCGTTTATCCCGACTCTCTGCTTCCTGTCTGCCAACCTGTTCTCTATCCACGTCAATACATTACCCCCAGTACCATGTGCTTTAATTTTGCACACTAATCTCTTGTGTGGAACCTTGTCAAAAGCCTTTTGAAAGTCCAAATACACCACATCCATTGGTTCTCCCTTGTCCACTCTACTAGTTACATCCTCAAAAAATTCTAGAAGATTTGTCAAGCATGATTTCCCCTTCATAAATCCATGCTGACTTGGACCGATCCTGTCACTGCTTTCCAAATGCGCTGCTATTTCTTCTTTAATAATTGATTCCAGCATTTTCCCCACTACTGATGTCAGGCTAACCGGTCTATAATTCCCCATTTTCTCTCTCCCTCCTTTTTAAAAAAGTGTTGTTACATTAGCTACCCTCCAGTCCATAGGAATTGATCCAGAGTTGATGGACGGTTGGAAAATGATCATCAATGCATCCATTATTTCTAGGGCCACTTCCTTAAGTACTCCGGGATGCAGTCTATCAGGCCCTGGGGATGTATCGGCCTTCAATCCCATCAATTTCCCTATCACAATTTCCTGACTAATAAGGATTTCTTTTTGTTCCTCCTTCTTGCTAGACCCTCGGTCCCCTAGTATTTCTGGAAGGTTATTTTTGTCTTCCTTTGTGAAGACAGAACCAAAGTATTTGTTCAATTGGTCTGCCATTTCTTTGTTCCCCATTATAAATTCACCTGGTTCTGACTGCAAGGGACCTACGTTTGTCTTCACTAATCTTTTTCTCTTCACATATTTATAGAAGCTTTTGCAATCAGTTTTTATGTTCCCAGCAAGCTTCCTCTCATACTCTATTTTCCCCTCCTAATTAAACTCTTTGTCCTCCTCTGCTGAATTCTAAATTGCTCCCAGTCCTCAGCTTTGCTGCTTTTTCTGGCCAATTTAAATGCCTCTTCCTTGGATTTAACACTATCCCTAATTTCCCTTGTTAGCCACAGTTGAGCCATCTTCCTCGTTTTATTTTTACTCCAGACAGGGATGTACAATTGTTGAAGTTCATCCATGTGATCTTTAAAAGTTTGCCATTGCCTATCCACCGTCAACCCTTTTAAGTCTATTCTAGCTATCTGACGTCTCATACCTTTGAAGTTACCTTTCCTTAAGTTCAGGACCCAAGTCTCTGAATTAATTGTGTCACTCTCCATCTTAATAAAGAATTCTATTCGAATGCTATTAGAAACAGGATAACACAGCTAGGAAGGCATTAGATATAAAAGATATAATACATAGGAAGGGACAGAGTGACCTCTCGCTCAGCAGTAGTATTCCCACCTCTGAGGTAGAAGGGTTGGGTTTGGGCCCCATTCCAAGCAACCCCATCAGTAAAGCACTTTGAGATATCCAGTGGTCGTGAAAGGCGCTATATAAATCCAAGTCTTTCTTTCTTTCATTTATTAATCGGAGACTGAAGTGCTGGCTCTGAATACTGAGTTGATATCTGTGGGGGTACTTATGTCCCATGAGCGTGGATGTCCTTCCCCATCATGTGGTTGGTGGACTCCTTAGCATTGGTTGCAGCTCACCTCGGAGAAGGTACTTTGAAGATAAAAACCACGAGGAAGGCAAAGCGAAACCACCTCAGCTACTCTTCACTAGTAAGGGATGAAGAATTTCATGTGAGTGTTGAGTTAGGACCTGCCTTGGGGCATACCACAATGGTTGGAGGCAAGGACATAGGTAAGTCTTTGTTAAGTATCATAAATGTAGGTTAATGATTATATAAGACTGTGTTGCTAAGTTAATATTGGCTGGAAGTGTGTTTATATATAGGATAGCTTACAGATCTATAAACCTGCATTTCCCTTTGAAACAAAATGCCCGTTTTCAGACAACGTAGAGGTGGTCTGGCAAGTAAAATGAGGCAATGAGTCTTCACATCAAAAATTCCTTCCCAACAACATTGAGGGAACGTCTTCATCACACAGACTGCAGAAGTTTAATTAGAAGGCCCACCACCAGTTTTTCAAAGGCCAATACATGGCAGACTTGGCAGAAACTCAAACATATCCCGAGAATGAATTAAAAAGAAAAGAATCCATGGAGCATTTTGTCAAGAATATCTGGGCCTGTCCCCACATTCTGATTGTTTATGCTCGTTCTGCAACCATCTCCATTTGCTGCTCCTCATTTGTGCTGTGAATTTCAACATGTGTTCTCTCCTGAGTATCTCTGTCTGATTCACCCGAGGTGGATGTGTCTGAGCTGATGTCTGCGTGATCAGGATAGTATTACGGATGCTGATGAGATGGCCCAACTTTCTACATGGGTCTGGGGGCAGGGATGTCATCTTTGGAGGTCCCTACACAAAGAGAAAGCAAACGTGTGTAAGCATGGTGCCTGCCTGAAATAATTGAGCATGCAGTCCCAATGCTAATACACTGTGTGTAATGCTGCTGCTGAGCAGATGTGTCTGAGTGAGTGAGTTTGAAGTGGGAGTTAGTTTGAAGTGTGAGTAAGAAGAAGTTAAAGAGGATAATTGCCTTGTGGGGCAGCCAGCAAGCTGCCAAGCTCTCTATGGCCTGTTCTCTCTATTGTTTTGACACCAGAGATTTGAAAGCTCTCTTCTTGTACTGATTCACAGGTTGGCAGGCCTACCACCGTCTTTGTTTCTTTGTGGTTGTGTTCAGCCTTCTCCTTTCAAAAAGGACAAAACATGCAGTCAGCGTGTGGAAGGACAGTTGCCCCTCAGTACCCAGCCAACATCCCACTTCATGTGAATGAATAACTAATTGGCAAGCAATTTTCAGCTGGCAGTTTGACTTGGTGGGACAACATGCAACAGTTATGTGTGACATTAACCACAAATTGCAAGCCCAACTATGATGGAGATGGAAGTGCAGATGTAAAAGATGTGGGAGGTTGTGCCAGTATTTCCCATGTTTTGTTGGTGATGCAACACCATGTTTGCAAAAAATGCTTGAAGCATGATAATATGGGCATAGATGTAATTTGTGGTGTCAAATTGTGGGCAGTCGTACCTGAGCATTCTTCTTCAGGTCTCAGAATTTCTTTCTAATTTGCTCCCGACTTATGATGCAGGAGTGATTGCATTTAATCAATTGAACCTGTTCTAGCCATGCTTACTGCACATTGGGAAAATAAGGATCTCCTTTGTCCCCACGTATGACCAATTTCCTCTGCTGTATTTCTTCCAGAACATCCAAACTATCATCATCAAAAAGGGCTCTTCTATGCAGGTGTCCTTGCTGACCTTAAAAATGAGGCAGACAAAAAGCAGGAAACTATAGACCAGTTAGCCTAACAGCTTCCCACTGGTTCTGTAGTTTAGCTTCACTCCAGCGGGGAGCTCGTTGATTTTGAGATGGAGCATGGCAGCGAGGAAGATTAAGAAGAGGGTTGGAGCGATAACGCAGCCTTGTTTGACCCTGGTCCAGATGTGAATTTGGTCTATAATGGATCCGTTGGTAAGGATCACAGTCTGCATGTCATCATGAAGCAGGCGAAGGATGCTGACAAACTTTTGGGGGCATCCGAAAAGGAGGAGGGCGCTCCATAGACCCCACGGTTGACAGTGTCAAAGGCCTTTGTAAGATCGAAGGCGGCCATGTATAAGGGCTGGCGCTGCTCCCGACATTTTTCCTGCAACTGTCGCGCTGCAAAGATCATGTCTGTTGTGCCCCGTAGGGGACGAAATCCGCATTGTGATTCCGGGAGCAGCTCCTTGGCCACAGGGAGAAGACGATTGAGGAGAACTCTAGCGACAACTTTCCCAGTGGCTGATAGCAGGGAGATTCCCCTGTAGTTGCTGCAGTCGGACTTGTCCCCTTTTTAAAAAATGGTCACAAATGCATCTCTGAGATCTCCCGGCATGTTCTCCTCCCTCCAGCTGAGAGAGATCTATATTAATGACTTGGATGAAGGGACCGAGTATAAGGTAGCCAAGTTTGCTGATGATACAAAGATGGGTGGGAAAGGAAATTGTGAGGAGGACACAAAAACGCTGCAAAGGGATATAGACAGGCTAAGTAAGTGGGCAAAAATTTGGCAGATGGAGTATAATGTGGGAAAATGTGAGGTTATCCACTTTGGTAGAAATAATAGAAAAGCAAATTATAATTTAAACGGAGAAAAATTGCAAAATGCTGCAGTACAGAGAGACCCGAGGGTCCTTGTGCACGAAACACAAAAGTTAGTATGCAGGTACAGCAAATAATCTGGAAGGCAAATGGAATGTTGGCCTTTATTGCAAGGGGGATAGAGTATAAAAGCAGAGAAGTCCTGCTACAACTGTACAGGATATTTGTGAGGCCACACCTGAAGTACTGCATACAGTTTTGGTCTCCGTATTTAAGGAAGGATATACTTGCATTGGAGGCTGTTCAGAGAAGATTCACTAGGTTGATTCTGAAGGTGAGGGGTTTGACTTATGAAGATAGGTTGAGTAGGTTGGGCCTGCACACATTGGAGTTCAGAAGAATGAGAGGTGATCTTATTGAAACATAAAATAATGAGGGGGCTCGACAAGGTGGATGTAGAGAGGATATTTCCACTCATAGGGGAAACTAAAACTAGGGGACATAGTCTTAGAATAAGGGGCCACCCATTTAAAACTGAGATGAGGAGAAATTTCTTCTCTCAGAAGGTTGTAAATCTTTGGAATTCTCTGAATATATTTAAGGCAGAGATAGACAGCATTCTGAGTGACAAGGGAGTAAAGGTTTGTGGGGAGTGGGCAGGGAAGTGGAGCTGAGTCCATGATCAGATCAGCCATGATCTTATTGAATGGAGGAGCAGGCTCAAGGGGCCAAATGGCCAACTCCTGCTTCTATTTCTTATGTACTTGTGTTCTTATGTTCCATTGGTGTTCTTCAATGAAATCAAACCAAATAGCCATGTTAAAATGGAACAGTAGCCCTGTAAAAGCTGCTGCTTTTTCGATTTGCTGCTCTTTCTATTCATTGCATTCCCTGTGCTTGTGAAAACATGAAAGAAGCACATTCAAAACTATGGCAGTAAGCAAGCCTGCAGGAAAGATCATTGAGTGCAGACATCCATTTTTACCAGCATTTTTGAATTGACCAGTAAGTTTCTTCATCACACAATTTTAATGAACTCTGTAGATGAAATTTTCTACATCACAACCCATGATTTTCCATCTTTGATTTCTCCTTATGGATCAAACCAATAAACAGAATGTCACTATAAACAATTTCCACTTGGCTGTGAAGTACTTTGGGACAGCCTGAGGGCAGGAATAATGCCAAATAAATGATGTCTTAGCCCTTAAGTCATGTTGACAGTTAAACTATTAAAATATCATGCTTCTGGCATCTGGCATTGATGCTTTTATTTTAAAATTTTAAATATTTACAGCAGAATATTTTTTTCTTTCACTTCAGAGAAGCATGATCTGTCAGTTCATCCATTTCGAAGAACAATTGGAGCGCTATTTTGCATTCTAACCTGTTATAAATTCTAGCAGGGCAGTATACAGAATTGCCTTATCGCAGGTGCACTCCCATTTATTTCTAAACAGAAGAAAATGTAATTGGTGCCTTGTAAATGAGATTATACTAACATTGTAGCATTGTTTCTTGTCCAAAACGTGTCCTGTTTCAGAAAACTGACTTGGCCATTGGTTTATTTCTGTGCTTTCACATTGGGAGCATTCTCTCCTGCAGAATAAAGAAAATACTGTGTGTTCACCAATGCCATTAAGCAGCATTATTCTTTCATGTCTGTAGAAGGCCTGTAACTCATAAGGAAAGCAGCTGTGCATTAGATATGATAATTGTTCATATGAGGAAAGACTAGGTTCTGAAAAGCCATTCAAAAGACAATAGATGAGGAAAGCAGCTCAAAAATGTCACGTAGATTGTGAATAGGGGAACCTGGCAAGAAAATTGGGGTGTCAGATAATTTCCGGGGTTGCCATGGCTCTGCCACCAAAGTCACCCACTGTGCAAATTCACATGGATATTCAGCCCAGAAAGCATACAGAGCACCCAGGATGAAGATATGCGACTGTCCCAAAAGTTTGCTTTAAACTTAATTGAAGCACTACAGGAAGTCCAAGATAGGACTAAGAATGGGAGGAAGAGTTGAAATTACAAAAAAACCACAACAGCATACGACAGTGTACAGTGAGAAAAGGCTCAGCGGCTGCTCCTTCCAGAGACCATGCAAAATATACTTCAACATGGATTCTACTTCATCTATTTAATCTCTTGAGGGAAAAGTCTGCCAAATTGCTCCTTGTTCCCTGAAAGTAATCAAACAAAACTTTAGGATATCCATCTGTGCTTACCCTTCCATTATTGAACTCTTTCTGTTGTATTCATAACAGACTCCTGTTTGATAATACCATAGAACTGACAGGCAATATACATGCCCACGGCAGTTGGCAGGAGGTCCAAACAATTTTGGTGGTTGCAATGTATTTGCTTCATGGGTTATTTGCTTAAGAATTCATAGCAACACATTGCTATCAAGAACTAGTTGGCTTATTAACAAAGATTTAACAATCACACTATACATTACCAGTTCATCCACCAGACTCACAACCACATACCTCATCGTGGATGACCTAGACCCAACTGATTGGGGTCACATAACTGGCTAAGCCACTCACAATGCAACAGCTGTACAACTATTTTAAGTTCATCTATAAATCAAGTTGATCAGTAAATCAAGTGTCCCCTGATTAAAGGGGGTGCACTAAAACCGACAAAATAAACCAATTACATTTTGGACGGTAAACTTAAATCAAATTAAAATTTGGTTGCCGGGGGTGATGATGCACTCCAGTCAAGTGCCCCCTGATTAAAGGGGGGGGGGGGTCACACTCCAAAACCTTTTCAGGTGCCTCCTGTATTTTTTTTTGTTATGTTTTTGTTTCCTGAGGGCACCAAAACACAAATTATACAAATGCCTCCTGGCTAAAAAGGGGGGTGGGGGAGGCACTAAAACTGATAAACTTAAACAAATTAAACATTGACACGGTTCAAATTAAAATTTGGTTGCCGAGGGTGATGATGCACTCCAGTCCCTCCGGCGCCCACCTCTCGCGGAAGGCCGCGCGCGTACCGGTGGACATCACGTGCGACATCTCCAGGGACACCCTGGCTCGGATGTCAGCTCTTCAACTCTTTTGAGAGAACAATAACTAAACATTAAATCAAGTGCCCCTTGAATAAAGCGGAGGGGGGGGGGGGGGGGTGGGGGGGAACATTCCAACAGTTTTCAAGTGCCCTTTTTTGTTTTTTGTGTTTTTTTGGGAGGTTTTTATTTTTTTGGGGGGGGAGCTTGGGCACTAAAACCACAAATTATACAAGTGCCCCCTGGCTAAAAGGGGAGGGGGAGACTAAAACCCGGCACAATAAACCAATTAAACTTAAAATATATAAAATCAAATTCAAATTTGGTTGCCAGGGGTGCTGATGCACTCCAGTCCCTCCGGCGCCCACCTCTCGCAGAAGGCCGCAAGCGTACCAGTGGACACCGCATGTCCATCTCCAGGGACACCCTGGCTCAGACCTGTGAGCATAGTCACAGATGCATACATTACAGTGGTCAGGCCTCATATTCATGCAAGAGGCTAACTGCCAGCACTAATCATGCTGGTTCAAGGCAGCTTGTCATTTGGGAGGGTGGGAAATGCAGTGGGCCTGCCACTACTTAAAGGTAACCTACAGCCCTAAAAGGGGACTTGCACTTTTCAAATGGAGGAAGTGGCGAGCACATTACTGAGGCATCAGGCAGCATTATGTTGTCCTGGGTTTACCCAATTCTCTGATACATCCGAGGAGGTGCTCGCAGTGCAAGTGAGAAATAGGAAGGAGGCCCTCATCCTCTGATAGGCAATGGGTGCCCGATCAAATTAGCCAGCAGCAGGAGAAAAAATTGGTTGGGCGCATCAATGCCAAAAGCATAGTTCCAAGGACTTTGCTGCACTACAGACTACTAGTGGACTGCTGCTCCACCTGGTGGACCATGGTGGTAATGCAACTCCTGATGTATATAACAATAAACGTGACATGTGACAAGTTACATTATGAGAGTTTCCAGTTGGAGCCATCTTGTAGTCTGTGTGTGTTTGTGATGTCATAAAGAATATATCACATTGGCGACATAGGATAGGATTTCTGAATTCCCTAGCTGAAATTTGAGTTTGTGGATGATTCCTGCTAAACAACAGAGAGACTTTGAGAGGTTTTTTGTTTTGCAGCACAGCTAAAAAATCAGAGGAAAATTTCAACCAAACTTGGCTGAACTGTGAGTCCAGATGGCCATGCCTTTGGGAATAATAGGACGCTTGGGTGAGTTCCATCATGACCGAGAGACTTTTGGAGCATATGTGGAGTGGCTAGGTATGTTTTTCACCACAAATAGTATCGGCGAAGTCCCCGATGATGAAAACCGTAACCAGGTGGTGTTAGAAAGAAAATGGGCTATTTTCCTGACTGAAGCAGGGCCCGAGGTGTATGGAACCCTGGAAAATTAGCTTGTTCCTGTTAAGTCAAAGGACACACCACTGACGGAGACAGCATTACAGTCCTGAGCCTCTGCAAATTGCTGAAAGCTATCGTTTTGGAATACAAAATCAATTAACCAACGAGAGTATCAGTGAATACATTATAGCATTAAAAAAGCTATCCATTCACCATCATTTCAGAAAATTTCAGGACCGAGCATTGTGTAACCGCTTTGTTTGTGGGATAAAAAATGAAGCAATCAGAAGGAAATTGTTGACAACCCATAACTTGACTTTTGGTTTAGCTTGTCAGACTGCTATGTTGATGGATATGGCCAGCCAATACTCCCGAGAATTTTGCGCCATTTCCAGTTATCAGCCAGCCAGCCTGCAGGTTAGAAGTAAAAGGCAGTTGGGCCCCAAGGCCTCAGCAACTGGCCAGGGTAACAGCACATTGAAGACATGCTATCAGTGTCTGGGACAGCACATTTCTCAAAGTTGTCCATATGTGAAGGCAGAGTGATTCTTCTGCAAGAAAACAGGGCATCTTGCAAAGGTGTGCCAACTGAAAAGTAAACTGATGTTCAATGCTAGGAGTAGAAATCACCAGAGACTACACAGCATTGAAGAGAAGCAACAGGACGAGGAGGTTCTGGAGATAAACGTCATCAGGAGCACGAGGGTATCTAACAACGATCCGCGAAGTATTGTCATCCAAGTAGACATTGCAGGAACGAGGATATGCATGGAAATCGACACTGGTGCATTCGTGAGTATAGTACCGGGATCACTATATCTCGACAAGTTGAGTTATTTTCCACTAGAGAAGTTGAAGATAGTGCTGTGAGGCTACCCAGGAGAGCAAATCCCTGTGGTAGGACATATCACCATACCGGTGAAATACAAGGATCAGTTTCAGAGCTTGCCTCTCTTAGTAGTGGCAGTAAACAAGCCTGCCTTAATAGGTAGAAATTGGTTGGATCACTGAAACTGGATTGGAATGAGATTTTTCATGTTGAAACGAGATTTGCATTGAAGGATGATGTCATCAAGCAATATCCAAAGGTGTGCCATGAAAAAGACAGTGCGATCCAAGGTTTCAATGCAAGTGTGAGGGTACAGAAGGATGCTACACCAGTTTACTGCAAGCCATGTCCCATACCATATGTACCTAAGGAGAAAGTTGAGAGCAAGAACTCCAAAAACTAGAAACTGAGAACTTTGGGTCAGATTTTTGAGATGTTTGAGATGGGTTTTTGCCATGATTTGACCCTCCTCAGTGAAAACCTAATCATAAAGCCCGGGCGGGATCCTCGGCTCATTGTTTGCGGCGGTGATGGGACGTACTGCTGTGGAGAGTTGCGCCAACGCGCAACACCGCGGATTGCATTACCGTCGGACTTTCGGCTCACTCCCGACTCATATGCCATGCTCAGAATACTAACAGGTCAAAACTGTCGATGCAGCCCAGCCAGCAGCGGCAAGTATGAAAACCTGCAAAAAAGGTAAGTTAAAGTTTTAAATGTTTTTTCAGTGATTCAATAGATAAGTGTATTGTAAATGCTTTTTGAACGTTTTGGGGAATTTTTTTTTCTCTGCCCAAGGCCTCTCTCGCACCACTCCCAGCCCTGGACTAAATTTGGCAAAACTCACGTTTTTGCACCACGAATCCTGCCTTACTGACGTGCAATGCCCCCTTTACTGATGTGCCCCTGGCGCAAACGTAAAACCCGAAAGTTCGGCCTAGATACGATAGCACAGCGAAAACGGTACGTTTTCTGAAAATTAGATCTCACAAATGCCTACTTACAACTTGAACTAGATGAAGATCTAAGTCATGCTTGACTATAAATGATCTAGGGCTATATCAATTTAATAGGCTATCATTTGGAATGTCTTCCGCCCCCCCCCCCCCACCACCCCGCCGCCATATTCCAAGGGGTGATGAACAAGATTTTGCAAGGCATTGAATGGGTAGTATGTTATTTAAATGACATACTCATTTCAGCACCAAACAGGCAAATCCATAATAATGTATTGAATGAAGTGCTCAAATGGCTAGAGAAACACAGACTACAAGTGACTGCTCACAAGTGTGAGTTATTTCAAAGTTCAGTGGAGTACTTAGGGCACAGAGTAGACAAAAATGGTTTACCTCTAACCAAGGGAATGCTGGATGCAATTAGAAATTCACCCACTCCCAAGAATGTCACTGAACTTTGATAATTTCTGGATCTTTTGAGCTATTATGGGAAGTTCCTACTAAATTTGGCTACAGTATTACATCCACTGAATGAATTGTTGAAAAAGCAGTTCTATTGGAAGTGGTCAGAAGAATGCAACACAGCAGCAAAGATGTGTAAAAGCCAGTTGGTAGAGAGTACCATGTTAGTTCACTATGACATATCTAAGGAGATCAAGCTAGCATGTGATGCCTCTCCGTATGGAGTTGGGGCAGTAATCTCTCATGTACTAGTTAGTGGGGAGGAGAGACCAATTGCTTTTGCTTCACGCACTCTCAGTGCCAGTGTGCGCAATTATGCTCAGTTTGAAAGGGAAGCTCTGGCATTGATTTTTCAGGTCCAGAAGTTCCACAAATACTTGCATGGTCATAATTTTACCATCGTTACTGACCATAAGCCCCTGACATCAATCCTCCATCCAAAGTCCCCAGTTCCAACCTTAGCTGCAGCCCGAATGCAGTGATGGGCTTTGATTTTGTCAGCATATACATATGACATTGCGTACAGACGAACTGCTGATCACAGTAATGCTAATGCTATATCCAGGTTGCCATCCCCATCACAAGTTACACAGAAAAAGGAAGGTGTTCTATTTTTCATACATTGATGAACTGCCAGTCACAGCTGAAGGGATTGGTAGAGTAACCAAACGTGACCCAGTTATGTCAAAGGTGTATGATTACATCATCATCATCATCATAGGCAGTCCCTCGGAATCGAGGAAGGCTTGCTTCCACTTCTGAAGTGAGTTCTTTGGTGCCTGAAAGCCACAGACTCTGTCACAGGTGGGACAGACATTCGTCGATGGAAGGGATGAGTGGGACTGGTTTGCCAAAAGCTCCTTCCGCTGCCTGCGCTTGACCTCTTCACGCTCTCAGCGTTGAGATTCGAAGAGCTCAACGCCCTCCCAGGTGCACTTTCTCCAGCTAGGGCAGTCTTTCGGCCAGACACTCCCAGGTGTCAGTGGTGATGTCGCACTTTACCAGGGAGGGTGTCCTTGTAATGTTTTCAATGCCCACCTTTGGCTCATTTGCCGTGAAGGAGCTCCGCATAGAGCATTTGCTTGGGGAGTCTTGTGTCTGGCATGTGAACTATGTGGCCTGCCCAACAAAGCTGATCGAGTGTTGTCAGTGCTTCAATGCTGGAGATATTAGCCTGGACGAGGACACTGATGTTGTTATGCCTGTCCTCCTGGGGGATTTGCAGGATCTAGTGGAGACATCATTGGTGATATATCTCCAGCGACTTGAGGTGTTTTCTGTTCATTGTCCATGCCTCTGATCCATACAGGAGGGTGGGTATTACTACAGCCCTGTAGACCATGAGCTTGGTGGTAGATTTGAGGGCCTGGTCTTCGGACACTCTTTTCCTCAGGCAGCTGAAGGCTACGGATGCGGATGGAATCCCTGCTGAGGTGCTAAAGTATGGCGGAGAGACACTGTTGGAGCGGATAAATGACCTCAACTCTCTCATCTGGAGGGAGGAGAGCATGTCGGGAGATCTCGGACATGCAGTAATCATAACCATCTTTAAAAAGGAGGACAAGTCCGACTGCGGCAACTACAGGGGAATCTCCCTGCTGTCAACCACTGGGAAAGTTGTCGCTGGAGTTCTCCTCAACCGTCTTCTCCCTGTGGCCGAGGAACTCCTCCCAGAATCACAGTGCAGTTTCCGTCCCCTATGGGGCACAACAGACATGATCTTTGCAGCGCGACAGCTGCAGGAAAAATGCAGCGAGCAGCGCCAGCCCTTATACATGGCCTTTTTCAATCTTACAAAGACCTTTGACACTGTCAACCGTGAGGATCTATGGAGCATCCTCCTCTGTTTCGGATGCCCCCAAAAGTTTGTCAACATCCTTCACCTGCTCCACGATGACATAATTACATAGCAAATGGCTGGCCAAACCAAGTATCAGAGAAAGATATTCATCCATACTTTGTTCGTAGGAATGATCTGTCAGTGGATAATGATTGTATCATGTGGGGTGCAAGAGTAGTTATCCCAAATAAGTTTAGGTCCAAATTATTAGGAGATCTTCATGACCAAGAGTTTGCACGCAGGTGGCCAGGTTTAAATAATGATATAGATTACATCGCCAGTCAGTGCACAACATGTCAATCGGTAAGCAAGAAGCTACCATCAGTACCATTACAACCATGGAAATGGCCTCCCAGGGTGTGACAAAAGTTACATGTAGATTTTGCTAAGCTAGAAGGACCACAATTGTTCATTGTGATTGATAGCCATTCAAAGTGGGTAGAGGTGCTACCAATGCAGAAAATAACAACAAGTATAACACTGGACAATTTGCGAAAATTGTTTTCTTCATATGGCCTCCCAGAAAAAATTGTGTCTGATAATGGTCGCTATTTTGTTCAGAAGAATTTGCACAATTCATGAGCAGAAATGGTGTGAAACATACCAAAGTTCCACCGTACCACCCTGCTTCAAATGGTGCAGCAGAGTGCACAGTATAAATTGTAAAACATGCCCTCATCAAGCAAATGTTGGATCCAAATCCAAAGATATGGCAGTTGTCGTTGACCACAAATTAGCTAATTTTCTTATTACTTATCGTAATACTCCTGATACAACTACTGGTAGAACACCAGCAGAGTTGTTTCTCAAATGACAGCCACGAACCAGGTTCTCATTGTTAAAGCCAAAATTGGCACAGTCAGTAGAAGAGAAACAATTAAGACAGAACGAGAATCATAATAGAGGTAGAGTAAAAGTTAGAAGTGTGAAATTGAATCAGGTTAGATTGAAGAACCATCACCATAATTTGGTGAAAGTGGTTACCAGGAAGAGTAGTGGCCCTCGCGCATATTTAGTCAAGGTGTTTGATCATGGAAAGTTTAGGTTTGTTCACATTGATCATATTTTACCGACAGATGTGGAAAGAGTTGAAAGTTGAAATGATTTGATTATTTCTGATGTGTCAGATAGTCTTATTACAAGTAGAGCACCAGTATCAAATCGTACATCAGAAATACTAGAAACAATTCCAAGAGAAAGTCAGAATCTAAGGCTGAGTCCGAGTTAGGCAGACAAACAATCTGAAGCTGTAGAGAGTTCAAATGTAAATCAAGGGCTGCCCTTGGAGAATGAGTCTAAGTTCCATACCAAGTTTGGAAGGTTGTGCTCAAGAGTGAAGTAGAAAACCAGTGTTTAAGTTTGATTTGTAAATATGGCAATGTAAGTCCATGGGACCAAAATTGGGGCACTTATCGCTGACTGCCGCCGACAGTCCTCTTGTCGAACCGTCCAGTGCTACTTTTGTCATAGCCTGGAGCGGGCGGGAGGGGAGAGCCGCCGGAAAACACCCTTCAATGTCAGAGGACGGCCGATGCACGTAAGTACACTCCCGCCCACCAAGATGTTATATTCATGCAGGCGGGAATCGGTGGCCGGCCGGCGGTGGACCGCTAAGTGCAGGAAGCTCTGTCCTCAACGGTAAGTGTGAAGGTGCTGTAAAAAAGTTTAGTGAAGTTTATTTAAATTATTTATTTACAGATACTTATCTGGATGGGGTCCCCTGAAGGTCGTCAGATGTTTTTTTTTTGTTTTTGATGCGTTTTATTTTTAGTTCTTTGACCCTCCCTGGCCCCAACTCCATCACTTGGGCGAATCAGAGTTCCCTTTGGCTGCCGCCCAGGTTGGTGGTGTACGTTGCAGATTGGCTGCCTGCTGACCTTCGAGGGACCTGGGTGATGAAAATCCCGCCCAAAGAACCGTCAGGGACCTCGGTGGCCATCAGCGGTCCTTTGGGCAGAACTTAGGCGGGCAGCGGCCTTCACCAAGTTCAGGCTCCATATCTTTTTTTGTGTATAACCTTGCAAGTTATGTATGATGATTATTTTATTATGATTACTTCTTCATTATGGAGGGAGAAGTGTAATATAGCTTCATCTAGTGGATTACTGCTCTACCTAGTGGACTACTGTGGTAATGCAACTCCTGATATATATAACAATAAAAGTATCATGTGACAAGTCATATGATGACAGTTTCCAGTTGGAGCCATCTTGTAGTCTTTGTGTGTTTGTGATGTCGTAAAAATATATCACAAGAACCTTACCAGAATTGCTAAGCTAAGACGCCGCTTCACATTTCTCTTGCTCTCTATAAAGCCCTGCAACACCCGACTTTATCTCCCGCACTAGCAATCCTTCCCTCCGTCACTTCACAAGCCTCTCTTCCAATCACAGTAGGACACTTCATTGCACCTCATTTTGCTGTCACTCACACGCTGATGTTGCCTTCACAACTTCCCCCTCTTGCCCACACTTGATGCTTCTTCCTTTCAGCATGCACACTTGCTAAACTGCCTCACATATCTTCAAAACTCTTCTTCAAGGCACACTCAAACCCATTCCCATTCTTCTTGCAGGATCGCAGAATGAAAGGGAGACCTCAAGAACAGCAGCAGGTCACCTAGTAAACTTTGACTCCATTGGTGGACTCCACCATCAACCTCATTGTCAGAGGGAGGACATGTAACATTGGATAGTGAGACTGGAGGCCACACATGGCAGGGTGTTTGAACATTTTGTCTTTTCACTTACCTCCTACACTCTCACTCACACACATACATGTACACACAGAATGATACCCTGGTGCTGCTGCATTGCACTGCTACTTATCTGCCTCTGCTTATCCTCGACATTACATGCTAATCTTTGACCTTCTGCTCTTTTTCTAGGTCTTTCAGGTGACTTGGGGCCCTCTAGCCATGGAGATGGAATGGGAGGACCCTCTCAACGTTACTTGCTCTTAACATTCCAAGCACCAGCACAGAAATCGACTCCCCAAATGGTATAGATAGTTATTTAAAGGGGTGTACATAGACAAGCAGATGATGCAGATGGAAAGGAAAAAGCTTACTGGAAGAGATGCATGTATCCTAGCTCTGCTGAAAAGGACAGAGCTGCAGACTTTAGGAGCCTAATTGTTAAATGAGAAGTGATTTCTGCATTCCAGCAGTTGCTGAATGTAGCAGAATGCCTGCCAGAAAACGACTGCAACATGTTTGAGTGTGTGGAGGAGTCCATTACCAACTTGTGTGGGGTTCTGATGCACTTTGGAGTGGATTATGTGTGTGGTCAACTCAATCGATGCTGCCACTGGGCCCTCCGTGCAGGAGTCTGTGGCACCAGCAGTCGTATTTCTCAGAATTGTTCCTATTGGGGCCATGCAGACTCTGGGCTTCACCATCTCTTCTGTCTTGGACAGGCTGGGAGACTGAATGGATAAAGCTTTCAACCGCAATACAGATTTGCTACAGTCTGCTCTCCTGCAAATCTATAGAAGTTTTTAGCCGGAACAGGGGCAGTCATGCAATGGGAAAGGAGCGTGCTGCTCGTTCCCAAAAGGATAGCTAGTCTGGATCATTGCCATCCCTTCAACCAACACCCGCCCTGGTGGCAGAATGCCTTGCCTTCCTTGACAGCTGCCGAGTTGTTGCAGTTTGCAAGCCGAGTCCTCTCAGTCCCAAGCTACTAGAGGTTGGCAATCACCAGCATCTGAAGAGCCCTGGACTGAGCCACAGTATTCTTCCACCTCCCAAGCTGAAGCCACTGAGGAAGCACCTTGTATAAGCGCTAGAGCAAATAACACATCGTTTCATACAGGCTTGCACCTGGGTGATAATTAGTTTGTAGACATTTGTATAAGACAGTAAAATGATTGAAAAAAATGAAATCTTTGTGTGCAGAGTGTTCCTGTAGTAGCTGGGGCACCTGCAATGTCAGGTGACATGAATATCAATGTTGGTCTTTGGGAAGATGCAGTTTATTTGTGAGTGGAAGGACTGGGAGAGATGATTTGATGCAGGGGAGCAGGGATTGATCGTTAAGTTGAAGTGCCCTTCAAAGTACTCTGGCTGAAGGCAAGTGTTGGAGCCCACCTGCTTCCTCGCTCTCCTATGTCATCATTGTTTGTGGACTCCAACGTGTGGCCCAGTGAGGGTTCTGATTGATCCATGGATCTGATTGTAGCGCAGTTCAGCTACCCAGCATGGGTTCCTGAGAGGAATTATGAGCCAAGTGTTCTATCAAAAGCCTTTGTACCCAAGCAGCCAGCCTCTCACCTACTGTGCAGGGGCAAAGACTGGGGGGAATGCAGGATTGACATAATATAAAAACATCACAACAGTTGCCAGGAAGGCAGGCACAGACCTGATACACTGCTGATACTCACACACTAGCTCCCCTATAATGGAATGGAAGCCTTTGTGATTCATGAAGGCACTGAACTCGTCTGAAGAAGTCCACAGGGTGATGTAGGTGCAGTGAATGAGGCCGTGGACTTGGGGGTTGCCTACAATCTTTCTGAACCCAGCAACCCTATCCTGCTGATCACTGGGGAAAGTGATTGAAGTGTAGCAAACAACGGCATCAGTCACCTGTTTAATGCAAGAACCAAATGCTGACTGACTGATGTTATAATATCCGCTGTGACAGCCCGGAAGTAGCTGGAGGCAAAGAAGTTCAGCGCTCCAGTGAGTTTGACTGCAATTGGCAATGCTGTGCTAACTCTGGCAGTTGGTTGTAGATCTAATTGCATCTTCTTTATGCACTACTCCTCAGAGAAGTGCACATATGTTGTCCTCAGCCTACAAACTCTATTTGGAGGGTAATAATTCCTGCGAGGGTGCCTCCTTCTAATAGCTCTCTTTGTAGATGCAACTCTGCTCCTCCCTCCGATAACAGCTCCTCCCTCTAAAGCAAGAGTGTGTTGGAAAGGTATTTTTGTAATAATATAGACAGAGACTGTAGTACTGTGTCTATGTGCCAAGAATGAGTTTGAAACTTGGAATCAAACGCTTGCAGCTTTACTCAGGGTTAAATGAACAAACATACTTACAGCCAGCATCGAAATTACATTAGATGTTGCCGCAGAAGGATGCACGTTACAGCCAGTTGAGCTCAACCTCTCTCCTCATCCTTCTTTCGATTTCTTCTAACTTATGGCTAAAAACAGTTTAGACTGTTTCTTGCTGCACTACTCCATAGGCATATGTAATCCATAAGCCTTTTCACACATTCTCAGTATCAACTGGTACCACTCTCTATCAAGATGATCCAGGCCTTCTAAACATTAATCTCACTATTCTGATGCTCTATAGTCATGAAGGTAAACAGGAAATGACAGTGTTTAGGGTTAGCAAGGTTGTTTTAAAAGATTAGCAAGGCATAAAGAGGGTTATATTCCTATAATATAGATAGTATTGACTCCAGACATAAAAACAGTGATAAATTTCATTCTAAATGTAAGCATGTATGACCTGACCTCTAAAACAGACTGGCCTGGATTTTAGCCAGGAAGCAAGTTCCATAGGATTGTTCTGAGGTTGGGAAACCCGAAAGAATGGGTATCCCGAATGTCCTGAAGATTTTAACTGCAGGGCTCCTATAAAAAAAATTATTTTGGTTTCAAGCTCACAGACAGCTTGGTTGTCAGACTGGAGGCCTTTCAGTTGGGAAGCCTGCTTCACGAGGCCGCAGCTTAAAAGAGCAGGTAAGTGTATTGGGGGAGTGAGAGAGATTGTGGGAGAGGTCCCGATTGTGGGGGTGGGAGAGGCCCCAATTGCGGGACTCGATCGCAGGGGGAGTCACGATTGCAGTGGAGTCCTGATTGCTGCGGAGTCCAAGGGTGGTTGAGGGTTCCCGATCGCAGGGGGAGAGCAGATGGTGGTTGGGAGGGTCCCGATCGCGGAGGGTGGGGGAGCGGAGCACATGGTGGTTGGGAGGGTCCTGATCACGGAGGGTGAGGGAGCAAAGCAGATGGTGGTTGGGAGGGTCCCGATTGCGGAGGGTGGGGGAGCGGAGCACATGGTGGTCGGGAGGGTCCTGATCACGGAGGGTGAGGGAGCAAAGCAGATGGTGGTTGGGAGGGTCCCGATCGCGGAGGGTGGGGGAGCGGAGCACATGGTGGTCGGGAGGGTCCTGATCACGGAGGGTGAGGGAGCAGAGCAGATGGTGGTTTGGAGGGTCCCGATCGCGGAGGGTGGGGGAGCGGAGCACATGGTGGTCGGGAGGGTCCTGATCACGGAGGGTGAGGGAGCAGAGCAGATGGTGGTTGGGAGGGTCCCATCGCGGAGGGTGGAGGAGCAGAGTAGATGGTGGTTGCGGAGTACCGATCACGAGGGGGGGCGGGTGAACAGAGAAGCATATGGTGGGGGGGGGGGGAGTAAATGGTGGTCAGGGGATCTTGATCGCCGGGGGGGAGGCGCAAATGGGGGAGGAGGGGAGAAGATGGTGGTCGGGGGGATCTGATGATAGAGGGGGTGGGAGCAGATGGTGGTCGGAGGTCGGATGGTTAGAGTGGTGGGTCCGATGGTGGTTGGGGGAAGCAGATGGTGGAGTGAGTGTAGACAGATCACTGGGGTAGAGTTTACTGGGCAGCTTGTTGGGCCTGGAGGAAACAGTCCTGCTCCTCCTGGCCCACAAGCAGTGCTGTAAAGGCACTTATCTCAAGGATTCAGCCCTTCTCACCTCCTTTCAGCTACGGGTTTCCCGAGGCCAGGGAAACTCGGCTAATGTGAGTTAAAAATAGAATGACTATTAAAATGAAGGCAGGCAGCCTCATTATAATATGTAAATTATTATGTCTGTAATGTACTTATGAATAACTCCACGAGGCAATGTGTTGTACTCAAACTGTAGTGACCATGATCCTTTATTCCAAACTCCAGAGTGAGGCAGAAGCAAGGTGGGCAGCCTTTTATACTGGGCCTTGCCACCAGGACAGGAAACCCCCGGTCTTCACCAGTTGCACCCTCTAGTGGTGCCAGCATGTATAAAAACCATGTAAACCTTATTTGAAGTACATCAGGTAAACAGATCTCCATCTTTTGCAATCACACAGTGACTACACAGAGAGTACATCCATAGTCTGCATATACAACATCACTCTCCCCCAAGTCCTTTGTACTAATTACCTTTGCACTATATGCTCTGGCTTAGCTCTCCCCAGACTTAAGTGCCAATAGCCCTTGCACCTTGGCTGTGCTTTGGCTTGGCTCTCTCCCTGTTAACCCCCAAGTCCTTTTGCCACAACGTTGGGTGGTGGTTACCAGATTGGATGGTTCAATGGTGCAGTGGAAGTTCCAGTGGGTTCTGCGTGTGATCCATGTGTGTGTCCATGGCTACATACATCCATTTCCCCCCGCCCCCCCCACAGTGAGATCATGCAGCTGGCCCATTACATTAACATACAGGATCAGACACAGTGCAAGTGCAAAGAAAGGAAGAAAAACATTTTTTTTACAGTTTGTATCATGACACCTTGGTTCAGCGACTTACATTTGTTAAGGTTTATTGTCATGCACCAGGATTGGGTAGATTGTATTCATGGTTCAATCATGGTCAGTGTTGAGGTAGCAGTACAGGTATGTGAGGACGCAGGTTCCAGAACAACCAGACGGGGTCCTAATCGTCTGATGGCGGTGCTGCGCCCCCTGCTAGTGGGGTGGGCTTGGTTCGCTCACCGAGCCAGGACTCAGGGCTTTTGCCGTTGCCTAATGGTAGGTAGAGCCATAGATGTGTGTGGCCTCCCTGTCCTCCTTTGAGGGCTGCAGAGTCTTCTGCGTGCTCTCTAATGGTGTTGGAAACCTGGCTGTTCCAGGTCCCGTTTGGGGAGCTCGTTGGTTCTGACCTTTCGCTCCCGGACATGGCTGAGGTAGTGACTGGGTCTGGGGGGCTGCGCCGTCTCCACCCTGGTGGTGGGCAACGACGGCTGACTGCGTGTATTGGCGCCATTTTCGCTTCTGGGTCCGTGCAAATAGTGCCATCGGGTGCCTGCAGCGTGGGATAGACCTGGGGCAGGGTAACAGGATCAGTGCCTTCACCCTCCTGAGGTCGCTCACTTGTTACTTTTGGGGACACTCTATTCCCGACATCTCGCAACAACATTTTGTTCTTTACATTAGGAACAGTACCGACAATTCGCAACAACATTTTGTTCATAATCTTAATCGGTTCATTACATTGATTGCCATGCATACAATATCTCTTTACATTCAATTGATTGCAGGTCTCCTTTAAAAGAACCCTGCATGCTTTATCTCAGTCAAACAAATCTTTGTTTGACACCACGTGTTGGTCCCTCGTGATATTGCCGCGGCCATCTTTTTTTTCAGCCACGCTGCCCCTCGCTGCAACGGGACACCATCTTGCCTCTGTCCTCACGGTGGACTGCCTTGATCATTCTCTCCCGCAATTCTGCCACAAAAGCTGGAAGAGTGCCTGTGAATTCGATCTTCCTCCGCAGGAGTCAAGCCACTGGAGCCGGGGAGATACTTTTAGGTTGTTCCAGTTGGATCATTGCCACACAGTCGTGATGGTGCTGTACTGGTCTGTTCTCTGGTGCCTGGTCGAAGTGAAGGTGAGCTTTTGCTCTGCCTCTGAGCATGGGGGACATTGATTGCTGGAGTGAAGAGGTCTTCCCATTTCCACTGGATCTTCCCCATCCACCTTCTTCCGAGTAGCATTGGACCATCACCTGCAACAATCCACAGAGGTAACTTGTGCACCACGCCATTATGGATTACATTTACATTCACACTACCAAGGACTGGGATCAGCTCCTTGGTGTAGGTGCACAACTTTTCCTGTACTGGAACCAGCTCGGGTCGTTTTTCGTTCCAAAGGCATCCTGGCTCATCACTGACTGGCTCGCTCTCGTGTCCACTTCCATGAAGACTGGAATGCCGTTTATCTCAACATCCATCTTCACTGGAGGGCAATCGGTGGTGCAGGTATACACTCCATACACTTCTTCTTGGGACTGAGCTGCCTCTCTGGCCAAATCATCATACTCCCCGCTGGATTCAAAGTCATCTACCGACTCCTCTGCTAGATGGTAAGTCGTATTTCTTTTACACAAACGCTGGAGGTGGCCCTTCATGTTACAGGCTTTGCATACCTACTCAGCAAACCGATACTGGTGAGCCCTATGGTTTCCTCTGCAACGTCAGCATGGTGCTACTCGATTAGCACCCCTCAGTGGACTTTAAGTTCTGGAACCCTGAGGTCTGTGCTCTCTGCCCTGGGCAGAGCCATGTTTTACAGTCTTGCCTGTGAAAGGCACCATTCTGTGTACAGTACTTTCCGGGTTTGAGTCCACAGGATGAATAATTTGCTTGGTGCTGCAGGTCGAGGTCATGAACGCCTGACTGATGCTGATGGCCTTCTGCAGGTTGACTGTGGTGTCGGCAGATAATAGCTTGTGAAGAAGGCCCTTGTGGCCAATTCCTATAATGAAGATGTCTCGCAATGCTTCGTTGAGGTGCGTGCCAAAATCAGATGGTGTTGCAAGTCTCCTGAGGTCGGCAGCATATTTTGCAATCTCCTGGCCCTCAGGTCTGCGGTGAGTGTAGAATCTGTGCCTGGCCGTGAGGATGCTCTCATTTTGTTTTAGTTGTCCATGAATTAGTTCAGTCAGCTCATCATATGTCTTATCCTTGGCCGTTGTGGGTGCCAGCAAGTCCCTGGTGAGGCGGTAGACCTTGGGCCCACAACTGGTCAGCAGTATAGCCTTGCGCTTCTCCGCCAATGTGTCCGTCTCCCCTGCCAGGTCGTTTGCCAAGAAATATTGCTCGAGCCTTTCTGTGAAGGCAACCCAATCATCACCCTCTGCGAAGTCTTTTTGTGTGCCAAAGGTAGCCATGATCACTTGAAAGTCCTTATTATGTCTGTAATGTACTTATGAATGACTCCATGAGGCAATGTGTTGTACTCAAACTGTAGTGATCTTGGTCCTTTGTTCCAAACTCCAGAGTGAGGCACAAGCATGGTGTGCAGCCTTTTATACTGGGCCCTGCCACCAGGGCTGGAAACACCCGGTCTCCACCAGTTACACCCTCTAGTGGTGCTAGCATGTATATACACAGTGTAAACCTTATTGATTGTACATCAGGTAAACAAGTCTCCAACTCATGCAACCACATAGTGACTACACAGAGAGTACAACCATAGTCTGCATATACACAATAAATAACCAACCTGCTTCCCGCGAGTGGATTGGTTGCCCGCTCCTCATCCCGCCTCTGTTAAAACCTGAAGTGGCAGGGTACATTCCTTTTTCAGATTTTTTGAATTTTAACCTCTGACCCGACCTCAACCCACCCGTTTTTGGGAGTTAAGATTCAGCCCACTGGTTCTAACCTCTATACAGACATGCACTGCCAACTATATTTTTGGTATTTTAATTCCAAGTTTTCAACTATAGAGCCAGTATAAAATGGAAGTGAATATAAACGGATTACTTTTGGAGAAAATGGATTTGTTTACTATCTCCTGATTTTGATCTCTAACAAGTGATATTGCTAGAAGCATCCCCATGAAGAAAAAAATGTATTGCCAGAAGGCACTTAAGAGTTCACAAGGTTATACAGATATTCATTGGGCCCAAGTTTCCCCCCGCCCGCCCCCCCCCGTAAAAATGGCATACCTCCGTGAGGTGCGGCGACTTTCTAGACTAAAAAGGGCGTTGAAAAGTTAGCTTCCAATTCTCCCCGCTCCTCAGGATGTCTTTGGCCTCGGCGTGGCGCATCACATCCAGTGGGGGGGGCGGAGCCAGGTCCCTGCGCTGTAAACAGTGCCGGGACTTCTGCATATGCATGCTAGAGTGTGCACGCATGTGCAGTAGCTCCTCGCCCCCAGCATGTCCTGCAGCCTGAGAGGGACCCGATGCTCGCAGTTGCCGACCCTATCCCTGGCCGAGTGGTCAGATGAAGGTAGGACTTCTAGCCCAGGATTCCTTTCCTACTTGTTTTGAAGCTGACTGGCCCTTTTCTTGTTAGCAACGTAAGTAATCGGCTCAGAAGCCATTGATTTCAACATCCTCTGCAAATAATGTAGCGCTGCTCATCAGGTCCCTGGGCAGGGCAGCCCAGCTCGCCAGTTTCGGTCTTGATGTGTGCTTGTATGCGGCAGAGGAGCTTTTGGTCAGCTATGCTGGCAATGGGTTGGATCGCCTGAGCTTTGCCCAGAGCCGCTGTTGACACCCATCCTCCCACCATTTGCACTTACACCTGCCGGGGCCGGGGCCGGAGCAGACTGTTGGTCACTGCGGAGAGCCAGCCTGTCGCACTCATTACTTCGCATTCCATGGCTCACAGTTACCAATACTCCGCGCCGAGTGCCATCCACCTGCACCCTTAACTACATCTGTAAGTTCTCCTGCCTGCCTGCCTGCCGGTGACTTCTCCTGCTCCTATCCCCGGCTGAGTGGCCTCCTGGCCCGCTGACTTCCCCGGCCCAGTATGAAGGTAGGACTTAAGTTTTATTTTTTATTTTTTCATTCATTTACTTTTTAATTATTATTGATGGTTTTTATGCTTAATGAATGTTGTTGAGAAGGTGTTTAGTGCTCCCACTTCCCTCCCCCCACCCCCACCATCCCCCCACTGCCCCCCCCGCCCCCATCTCTGGCTACCTGCGCTAATTTCTTAATTCACCGCAAGGTTTTTCTGAGCGGCCACAAGTGGCCTCATAAGCTGGCCTAAGTTAGTTTGGAGTACATTTTAGCTGGCTAAACTTGCTTAAATGGCTAAAACAGGCGTAAGTGGCTGGTAACGCCCCCTTTTGAAAAAAAGAAACTAAACTAAAAAAAAACCTAACTAACTCACTTTCACTGGAGCAAATTAAATGGGGAGAATTGCGATTTTTAAGTTACTCCAAAAAAATCTAGTTGCTCCAAAAAAAAAGGACCATCTCCTGGGGAAATTTGGGCCCAATGTGCCTGGCAGGAATGCCAGTACCTCGCACAGTTGCTGCTGTCCTTCTATAATTCTCCTTTTCATTGATAGTCCCCCAGGTTACATAGGATTACATAGGATATAAGGCACAAGAACAGGCATTCAGCCCAACAGTTCATACTGGCGTTTATGTTCCATTCAAGCCTCCTCCCGTCTTTCCTCATCTAAATCTATCAGCATAACACTCTAGTCCCTTCTCCCTCATATGCTTGTCTAGCCTCACCTTCAATACATCTAAACTATTCACTTCAACCACTCCCTGTGGTAGCGAGTTCCACATTCTCACCACTCTATGGGTAAAGAAGATCCTTCTGAATTCCCTACTTGATTTCTTGGTGACTATCTTATATTCATGGCCTCTAGTTTTGCTCTTCCCCACAAGTGGAAACATTCTCTCTGTATCTACTCTATCAAAATCTTTCATAATTTTAAAGATCTCTATTAGGTCACCCCTCAGCTTTCTCTTTTCAAGTGAAAAGAGACCCAGCCTGTTTATCCTTCCATGATAGGTATACCCTCGCATATCTGGTATCATCCTTGTAAATATTTTTGCACCTTCTCCAGTCCCTCTATATCCTTTTTATAATTGTACGCAGTACTCCAAGTGTGGTCTAACCAAGATTCGATACACGGTAAGCATAACTTCTTTTCAATTCAATCCCTCTCGAAATAAACCTTAGTGCTTGGTTTGCTTTTTTTATGTCCTTGTTGACTTGTGTCGCCACTTTTAGTGATTTGTGTATTTGTACTCTGAGATTCCTTTGCTCTTCTACCAAACTTAGATTCATATTTTCCAAGTAATTTGTGATCTCCCTATTTTTCTTACCAAAATGTAATAGCTCACATTTATCTATGTTGAAATTCATTTGCCAATTATATGCCCATTCTCCAAGTTTATCAATGCCTTCTTGCACAGACCTCAGTATTGACTATCAACGGCAATTTGGTGTCACCTGCAAATTTAGAAATTGTGTTTTTGATTCCAAAGTCTAAATAGTTCATATATATATTGTGAACAACAGTGGTCCTAGCACTGATCCTTGTGGAACACCACTTTCCACCTTCTGCCATTCTGAATAGTTACCCTTTACCCCTACTCTCTGTCTTGAAGCCAGCTTGTTATCCATTCTGCTACTTGTCTCCTGACTCCGCATTCTCTGACATTATTCAATAGTCGATTATGAGGTACCTTATCCAAGGCCTTTTGAAACTCTAGATAAATTACATCTACTACATCCCCCTTGTCGACTCTCTCTGTTACTTCTTCAAAAAATTCAATGAAGTTGATCACGTAAAACTTTCCCTTTTGAAATCCATGCTGACTATTCCTTATTATATTTTTGGTTTTTAAATGTTTTTCCACTTTTTCCTTTAGTAAGGATTCAATTATATTTCCTACCACCGATGTTAAGCTGACCAGTCTATAGTTGCCTGAATATGTTCTATCTTCCTTCCTAAGTATAGGGATTATATTGGCTATCCATCAGTCCTTCTTCTGTTACCTCTTCAAAAAATTCAAATTATTAAACATGTGTAGTAATGACCCTGCTATCTCTTCCCTAGATTCCTTTAAAATGCACGGATGTAATCCATCCGGACCAGGGGTTTAATATTCTTTGAGTTTGATTAATTTATTTAATATTTCTCTTTATTTTAAATTCAGTTATCTCATTACTAATCTCATCATCCGATGTCATGTCCACCTTTCTGTCTCCCTGGTAAATATTGAAGCAACTATTTTGTTTTATTTTCTTTGCTAATTTAATTTCATAGTCCCTTTTTGCCTTTCTAATTGTTTTTTTGACTGCTCTCCTAATCTCTTCATATTCTCTCTTGTTGCTCTCTCCCCTGCTGTCTATGTACTTAGCGTATGCCTCTTTCCTTACCCTCAATTTTTCCTTTAAGTCTTTATTAATCCATGGTGTCTCATTAGTGTTTAGCTTGTTCTTGTTTTTTAAGGAATATATTTTTCCCGGACACCTTTGAACACCATGTTAAATATTTCCCACTGCTGTTCTACATCATTGTTTGGCAATATCATTGTCTCTTTTATTTTCCCAAGTTCTATTCTCAGCCCCACAAAACCTTCATGGGGCTAGACTTTCCACTTCACCTCGCCCATCTATGGCCCATTTTTTGCCCAAAACGGACCTCTATTGCCCATTTTGAGGAATATCACCGGAAAATAAGTCCCCAAGTTTCGGGTCACTTCGCCAAACTGATCGCCGAGCTGATCGCCCACACATGGCCCATACCAAGTTTCAGCACATTGCCATCACAAGGCCGGGCTGATGGAAGGCTGAAAACATCGCTGCGAAATAGTTGCTTTTCCTGGGCTTTACAGAAGGAAATGGGCACTATGGATGCTATTTTGAAGATCAGAGGAATGGGGGAGACAGCCAAAAAATCGTGCTTAGATGGTTGTGAGTGATTTATGGGTCCTGTATAGATAGATCTACTCAGATTTTTAATTATATTTAATTTTACTAATAGTAGCCGAGTGGATTAGGCATTTTTTAGTGAAAAGTTAATTTATACTTAGTGAAAATAACTATTTAAAGTGAAGGGGGCTGGAATAGATAGCGTAGTTTAATAGATTCACAATCTTTGTACTGCGTGCAGTTTTGGTCACCTTACTTAAGGAAGGATATACTAGCTTTGGAGTGGGTGCAGAGACGATTCACTAGGCTGATTCCGGAGATGAGGGGGTTACCTTATGATGATAGATTGAGTAGACTGGGTCTTTACTCATTGGAGTTCAGAAGGATGAGGGGTGATCTTATAGAAACATGTAAAATAATGAAAGGGATAGACAAGATAGAGGCAGGGAGGTTGTTTCCACTGGTCGGGGAGACTAGAACTAGGGGGCACAGGCTCAAAATACAGGGGAGCCAATTTAAAACCGAGTTGAGAAGGAATTTCTTCTCCCAGATGGTTGTGAATCTGTGGAAATCTCTGCCCAGGGAAGCAGTTGAGGCTAGCTCATTGAATGTATTCAAATCACAGATAGATAGATTTTTAACCAATAAGGGAATTAAGGGTTATGGGGAGCGGGCGGGTAAGTGGAGCTGAGTCCACGGCCAGATCAGCCATGATCTTGTTGAGTGGCGGAGCAGGCTCGAGGGGCTAGATGGCCTGTTCCAATTCCTAATTTTTATGTTCTTATGTTCTATGTTTAGTAAAAAGTTCATTCATAACAATTGAAAATAATTATTGATAGTGATGGGGCCTATGCTTTCTGCGCCATTACTCATAACTGCTCACAACTGGTTTCTGAAAGGATCAATCGAAGAGGTGGCAGAGAAATGCATAGACAGAGACAAAGGAGACAGAGGAGGTGCGTGTACAGCCAACGAAGGTACAAAAAAACGCAATCTTACCTCAAATTGTCTGAAAATTCGTGTCTAAGGAGGCTGCGCTTCCGGAAGGAGGTCATCGATGAGATTTACCAACTCATCAAGGGGGATCTTCAGCCTTCCAGCACCATCAGAACAGCACTGTCCGTTGAGGTGAAGGTTACTGCTGCCCTAACCTTCTATGCTTCGGGATCTTTTCAGGCTTCAGCTGGCGACATCTGTCATATCTCTCAGCACGCCACACACTGCTGTATTTGGCAGGTGACTGAAGCCCTTTATGCTCACAGGATGGACTCTATCAGCTTCCCTATGATCAGGGAGGCACAGACCGGGAGGGCTTTGGGTTTCTCCAGAATAGCAGACTTCCCCAAGGTGCAGGGAGCAATAGGCTGCACGCACATCGCCCTGAAAGCCCCCTTAAAGAACGTGGAGGTGTTTTGTACCAGAAAGGATATAGAGTCAGTGGTGGAGGAAGGTCCAGCTGGCCCAGAATGAACTGTTATATTTTCCTCCGTCGCCACCCCCACCTCCACTGGCTCCAGGATGAGCTGCTCTTCCTCTTCCTCTTCCTCTTCCACTTCCTCTTCCTCTTCCTCTTTCTCATCTCTGGCAGGGCTGAAGTCGGGAGAGGGCTGCATGAAGCCAGAGGTGGAAGCAGTGGGTCTGGTGTCAAGTCTCTCTGCGGAGGTCTGGTCTGAATCCTCCGAGTCTGGAAGTACAAAACAACATTTAATTGCTTGGCACCAGGGGAGGGGTCAGGGTTACATGACATGAGTACAGTCAGGTAGCACAGTCTTACTTAAATGTCCACCACTGCTACATTACTGCATTACATATCGCAGACAGACAATACATATATACATATACATTGCATTACATGCCCCTAACATTGCAATACATCATATGAGCCCAACATTACAGTGCAATAAACTTACATTACATGATGCCAACATTACAGTTAGAGCTACATTACATGACACTACACAACCACAACACAGACTGGGGATTGTATTGAACTGACCATCCTGTGTGAGTGGGTCAGCTCCAAAGCCAGTGACTGCTATCTCCGACCAGCGACAGGGCACGGATCTCAATTTCCGTTAAGACTTCTTGCATTGGGGGTCCACCCCCCATGCGCCGCAGATGTCTTCTTCTGTAGAAATGAAAGTAAATGAAAGTAAAAATCTTCAATCCATTTAACATTGCACGCACATTGGCTCGCACACACATCAAAACACTAGTCTTTATTTTAATCTACCATTAATGTCCAAGCAATGTACAATGAAGCCTCATATGGTTTGTGAGGCAAAACCCCAACGTGCTGAAGCACAAATACATCACCATAGCCTTCAGATAAATAACATCATCCATGTGACACTGAACCTACATTTACATGGCACATGGGGGGAGCATAAATAAATTAATTACTTACTCTTGCTATCCTCACTAGGTCGTTCCACCTCTTATGACACCTTTCTCAGTGTGTACCATTGTACTTGTGGAGGAGACAGCCTCCCCGATCTCGCCCCATATTTTGTTGTACAGCTTTGGGGCACGCTTTCCATGACCACCCTTGGTTAAGTCAGAGTATCTCTCCGTGATGTTCATCAGTAGTGCAGGTAGTTCCGTTTCGTCGAAGGTGGGCGCCCTTAACCTCCTGTCCTTCTTGATATTCCTGCGCTTAGATTTCTTTTTAAGCATTTCCATTGAGTATTTGAGTATTTATTATATTTATTATCTTATATGATTTGTTATTTATAAAAATACATTATTATTATTGATATTGTATTATTTATGTGTTATTAATATTATTTAACTATGGAATTTCTAATGAAAACAACCAACCCTTGATTATTTTGCTATTTCTTCTCACTCTTTCTCTCTCGACTCCAACTCTCTGCACATGCGCAGGTGACCCCTGACTCCCGAAATCGTAGGGAAAAAGGAGCTGTAAAAAAAGGCAAAAAAAAAAATTGTGCATGTGCAGTGCAGTGCCGTACCGTCCATCAAGAAGAAAGTCGATCTTGATCGACTATAATGCTGAATACTGCCCGCTGCACACCACTCGTACACCACCGAAAAAAATGTGATGAACACTAACTGACTTCGGTCTTGGTGGTATTCCGGCGGTTTTAAACCACGCACCACCGGAATACCGCCGAGAAGTGGGCGGACCTTAAATTTTGATGAATTTCGGACCCATGGTGTCCACCTGGACCAATCACTGGCTGACACCCAAATCCCAAAATCTAATCATAAAGATGCAACGCAGGTTTACGCAGTCTTATGACACCCTTCCATCATTTATTTTTGACCATCAACATTTAAATCTGGGGTAGTAATGGCAACACAAAAGGAATATGTCTTCATAGGTTGAGATACAGTCCTTGCTGTTGGCCTTTATTTTTAATTCACTGCGGATGTTATAACATTCCAACACAATGGTAACTGCACCTAACCTGGGTTCCCTGGCTAGCTGTAATTTATTTCATTCTCACTTTTGGCTAATATCCAACTTTCACCCACAGCCTGACTACTTGACCATAGCAATCCTCCTTCTCACCCCAGGTTGTGTGGTTACAGCTTACTCACAGACTTAAGCATAAGAAAAAGGGTTACATGTTATATATAATTCAGGTTACCGTTGCATACAGTTGATGATTACAGACTTTTATATTTAATATTTACACACGATTATGAATCTATTACTGATGATTATAAGATACAGATGATTATAAGATCGTAAAGCAAGTATTGTATAAACCAACTCATCCATGATAATCTTACAAATGGCATGTTGGCCTGTATTGCAAAGGGGTTGGAGTACAAGAGTAAGGAAGTCTTACTACAATTGTACAGGGCTTTGGTGAGACCACACCTGGAGTACTGTGCACAATTTTGGTCTGCTTATCTAAGAAAGGACATACATGCCTTATTGTCAGACTGCTTGTTCGACATCCAGTTCTGGATGAACAGAAATTTTCTCCAATTAAATATTGGGAAGATCGAAGCCATTGTTTTCGGTCCCCTGCCACAAATTCCGTTCCCGAGCCACTGACACCATCCTTCTCTCTAACATCTGTCTGAGACTGAACCAGACTGTTTGCAACCTTGGTGTTATATTTAACCCTGAAATAAGCTTCCGACCACAAATCTGCAACATAACTAAGACTGCCTATTTCCACCTCCGTAACCTTGCCAATCTCTGCCGTTGTCTCAGCTCATTCCCTGCTGAAACCCTTATCTCTAGGCTTAACTGTTCCAATGCACTCCTGGCTGGCTTCCCATGTTCTACCCTACATTAACTTGAGGTCATCCAAAACTCTGCTGCCCATGCCCTAACTCACATCAAGTCCCGCTCACCCATCACCCCTGTGTTTGCTGACCTACATTTGCTCTCGGTTAAGCAATGCCTCGATTTCAAAATTTTCACTCTTGTTTTCAAATCCTTCCATGGCTCCCTATCTCTGTTATCTCCTCCAGCCCCACAACCCCCCAAGATATCTGCGCTCCTTTAATTCTGCCCTCTTAAGCATCCCTGATTATAATCGCTCAACCATTGATGGCCGTGCCTTCTGTTGCCTAGACCCTAAGCTCTGGAATTCCCTGCCTAAACCTCTCCACCTCTTCACTTCTCTTTCCTCCTTTAAGATGCACCTCTTTGACCAAGCCTGGCCTAATTTCTCTTTATGTGGCTCTGTGTCAAATTGTTTGTCTTATAATACTCCTACGAAGCTCCTTGAGAAATGTTACTACATTAAAGGTGCTTTATAAATACAAGTTGTTGTTGTTGCCTTAGAGGCATTGCAACAAAGATTCACTAGATTGATTTCTGGGATGAGAGGGTTGACCAATGAGGAGAGATTGGGTAGTCTGGGCATATAGTCTCTGGAGTTTAGAAGAATGAGAGGTGATCTCATTGAAACATGTAAGATTCTCAGGGGGATTGACAGGGTAGATGCTGAGAGGTTTTTTCCCCTGGCTGGAGAGTCAAGAACTAGTGTGCATAGTCTCAGGAGGAATTTCTTCACCCAGAGAGTGGTGAACCTGTGGAATTCTCTACCACAGAAAGTTGTTGAGGCCAATTCACTAAATATATTCAAAAAGGAGTTAGATGAAGTCCTTACTACTAGGGGAATCAAGGGGTATGGTGAGAAAGCAGGAATGGGGTACTGAAGTTGCATGTTCAGCCATGAACTCATTGAATGGCGGTGCAGGCTAGAAGGGCCGAATGGCCTACTCCTGCACCTATTTTCTATGTCTATGTTTCTATAAGGGGTCGGCCTCTTAAGCCTGAGATGAGGAGGAATTTCATCACTCAGAGGGTTGTGAAACTTTGGATTTCTTTACCCAAAGGGTTGTGGATGCTGAGTCATTGAACAAGATAGATTTTTCGACTCTACGGGAATCGAGGGATATGGGGATCGAGCGGGAAAGTGGAGTTAAGGTTGAAGATCAGCCATTAACATTGAATGATGGAGCAGTCTCGAAGGGCCATATGGCCTACTCCTGTTCTTAATTCTTATGTTCTTGTGTTCAAACAGACAGATATGATTCAGTCGTGGGAATGTACAGTGTTCAAATGCAGATGATTAAGGTGATCATATTTCATTAAGTGCTGAAGTCAAATCAAGTTGACTTTGTCTTACAGGAGATGTGAGCCTGAGAGTTTAATTCTGTCACTCTGCAGCAACACACTAGCAGTCCCGCCATCCAATGCCTCCTTTTCTGCTGATGTGAGCTCCAAAATCTGTGGTCAGTCCGCCTCCAGTCCTCGCCCTCTCCCTTGTATTCTGTGCTCTTTTCTCCTGCAAGGGTAGCATGACAGACCTATGAGTTGCTGTAAGGAACTCTATGCATCCGATGGAAGGTGACAATCAGGCAGATGCATGATGAATGGCAGTGGCATGCATTTGAGGAATGTGTGCTGAGAATTGGGGTATGTGACTGAGGTGGTATCAGATTACATGAGGATTGGGGTGAGTGCATGGAGGAAGGGAGAGGAGAAGAATTGAATTGAAATGGAATGATGGATTTTGCTGAAAACTAAGTGCCTGTGAGGAGTGATGTGAATGGAGTGCATTTGAAAAACAGAGTGAGAGCGGGGTACACAACAGAATGTCGGTGAATCTGCAACTTTGTCCACCTTTGCTGATCTGGTTTGGTCATTGAAACGCTTCCTGCACTGTATGCATATCCCCTTGAAGATGCTTCTGCTGCTAACTTCTTGTGCCACCTCCACTCATACCTTCTTTGTATTGGCTGCAGGTTTTTTTTACCCATTGCTGGGAAATAACCTCTTTCCTTACTCTTACAACGCCCAGCAGTACAACCTGGGTGCAATCGTTGACTTCCTTCCTTCCATTACTCTGATTTTACTTCTCTCAATGCAATGTACAAAACTCCAAACCTCCTCCACCATTGTTTCTATGACTGGGCCTTTAAATAGTTGAGCTGAAATCACGTCATGCGATTTCATATTATGCTCTCTCTTGCACAGTGGATGCATGAAATTCAGAAGTAAAATTATAATGAGGTGTCCCTGTTGCAATCAGACATTCCTGAATGTCCCACGCTGTTGCACATTTGTCGCCCACACTCCAGCTCCGATCCCGTCTCCACGTTAATATCGAGCCCCAGAGACTTCAGCACAAAATCGAAGCTGACATTCCAGTGCAGTATTGAAGCAGTGCCACATTGTTGGAGGTGCCGTCTTTTGGTTGAGAAATTAATCCAAGGTGGACATAAAAGATCCCATGGCACTATTTTGAAGAAGAATAGAGGAGTTCCCCTGATGTCCTGGCCATTATTTACCACTCAACCAATCACTAAAACAGATTAGAGACTCATGGGGCTAGATTTTCCATTATTTTTGCATGCATACCGCCCACTTAACGTCCATTTTTCTCGCTGAAATGAGGTGTTATGCCCATATATCGCCCATTCAGCCATAAAATGGAAACTGATGCTCATTTCTCGGTCACTTATCACTGAGCGTTACTTTCGGCATGTACGTAACGCCAAGAAAAAATAATACCGCCCACCCAATTTCTTGGGACGGAAACATCAGAATGGGCGAACCCACCGCCCATAATATCAGCCAGTGTTACTTTCAGCACGTACTTAACGAGATTCAATAATACTGACCGCTCACTTTTTTTTGTCGTAAAGATCATATTTGCCGAAACTAACGCCCAGTATATCGGCCAGCGTCACTTTCAGCACCTCGCACACATATTGCCCACAATCTCGCTCGCCCAAAACACCGCTCTGAAAAAGTGGAACTGTTCTGAACTAATCACAGCGGCGTGGACGCCATTTTGTAGGTCGCTTCATTGAAAAGGCTGCTTCAACTTCGGGGGAGTTTGGATGTACTCTGGAGTTCTTTTCAGGTGATGTGACCGTCTGAACAGATATCTTATCATATGTGGATGATTGGATTTTACTTTAAGTGTCTTCGTGGGGAAATTTATTGCTTGTGAACAATCGGCATTATAGTTATTGGAATGGGGCCAGCCATTTCTCAGCCTGCATCGATTACAACGCAGATGCTGCAGAGTGCAAATGGCACAACGTCTAATGCACATCATTATGTGCCCAATCTAAGATGTGCCAGAATGAGGAGGAGGTCCAGATCATACACCCGCCACACTGACAGGGAGAAGCGGTCCTACATAAGAACATAAGAACATAAGAAATTGGAGCAGGAGTAGGCCATACGGCCCCTCGATCCTGCTTCGCCATTCAATAAGATCATGGCTGATCTGATCATGGACTCAGCTCCACTTCCCCGCCCACTCCCCATAACCCCTTATCGACTTATTGTTTAAGAAACTGTCTATTTCTGTCTTAAATTTATTCAATGTCCCAGCTTTCACAGCTCTCTGAGGCAGCGAATACCACAGATTTACAACCCTCTAAGAGAAGAAATTTCTCCTCATCTCTGTTTTAAATGGGTGGCACCTTATTCTAAGATTATGCCCCCTAGTTCTAGTCTCCCCCATCAGTGGAAACATTCTCTCTGCATCCACCTTGTCAAGCACCCTCATAATCTTATACATTTCGATGAGATCACCTCTCATTCTTCTGACTTCCAATGAGTATAGGCTCAACCTACTCAACCTTTCCTCATAAGTCAACCCCCTCATCTCCAGAATCAAACTAGGGCACCTTCTCTGAACTGCCTCCAAAGCAAGTGTATCCTGTCGTAAATATGGAAACAAAAACTGCACGTAGTATTCCAGGTGTGGCATCACCAATACCCTGTATAACTGTAGCAAGACTTCCCTGCTTTTATACTCCATCCCCTTTGCAATCAAGGCCAAGATTCCATTGGCCTTCCTGATCACTTGCTGTACCTGCATGCTATCCTTTTGTGTTTCATGCATAAGTACCCCCAGGTCCTGCTGTACTGTGGCACTTTGCAATCTTTCTCCATTTAAATAATCACTTGCTCTTTGATTTTTTTTCTGCCAAAGTACATGACCTCATACTTTCCAACATTATACTCCGTCTGCCAAATTTTTGCCCACTCACTTAGCCTGTCTATGTCCTTTTTTTAGATTTTTTGTGTCCTCCTCACACATTGCTTTTCCTCCCATCTTTGTATCATCAACAAACTTGGCTACATTACACTCAGTCCCTTCTTCCAAGTCGTTAATATACATTGTAAATAGTTGGGGCCCCAGCACTGATCCCTGCGGCACCCCACTAGTTACTGATTGCCAACCAGAGAATGAACCATTTATCCCGACTCTCTGTTCTCTGTTAGTTAGCCAATCCTCTATCCATGCCAATATATTACCCCTAACCCCATGAACTTTTATCTTGCACAGTAACCATTTATGTGGCACCTTGCTAAATGCCTGCTGGAAGTCCAAATACACCACATCCACTGGTTCCCCTTTATCCACCCTGTTCATTACATCCTCAAAGAATTCCAGCAAATTTGTCAAACATGACTTGCCCTTCATAAATCCATGCTGACTCTACCTGACTGAATTTAGCTTTTCCAAATGAGCTGCTACTGCTTCTTTAATAATGGACTCCAACATTTCCCTAACCACAGATGTTAGGCTAACTGATCTATAGCTTCCTGCTTTTTGTCTGCCTCCTTTTTTAAATAGGGGAGTTACATTTGCAGTTTTCCAATCTGCTGGGACCTCCCCAGAATCCAGGGAATTTTGGTAAATTACAACCAATGCATCCACAATCCCTGCCACTACTTCTCTTAAGACCCTTGGATGCAAGCCATCAGGTCCAGGGGATTTATCTACCTTTAGTCCTGTTATCTTACTGAGTACCACCTCCTTAGTGATTGTGATTGTGTTAAGTTCCTACCCCCCTATAGCCCCTTGGCTATCCACTATTGGAATATTGTTAGTGTCCTCTACCGTAAAGACTGGTACAAAATATTTGTTCAGAGTTTCTGCCATCTCCATGTTCCCCATTACTAATTCCCCGGTCTCGTCCTCTAAGGGACCAACATTTATTTTAGCCACTCTTTTCCTTTTTGTATACTTATAGAAACTTTTGCTATCTGTTTTTATATTTTATGCTAGTTTACTTTCATAGCCTATATTGCCTTTCTTAATCATTTTTTTAGTCATTCTTTGCTGACTTTTAAAAGCTTCCCAATCTTCTGTCCTCCCACTAGTTTTGGCCACTCTGTATGCCCTTGTTTTAAATTGGATACCGTCCTTTATTTCTTTAGTTAGCCTTGGATGGCTATCTTTTCTCTTACACCTTTTCCTCCTCACTGGAATATATTTTTCTTGAGAGTTGTGAAATATCTTCTTACCTCGACTTATCCGCGAACACCTGCCTTCGGAGACTGCACTTCCACAAGGTGGTTATCAGTGAAATATGCCAGCTCAACAGGGCAGATCTGCAGCCTGCCAGCACCATCAGGACCTCACTGTCCGTTGAGGCTAAGTTCACCGCGGCACTGTCATTCTACGTGTCCGGTTCCTTTCAGGACTCCACGGTCGACATTTGCACTATATCTCAGCATGCCACACATTGCTGCCTTAGACAGCTCACTGAAGCCCTTTACGCATGTAGAATGGGCATTATCAGCTTCCCTATGACCATGAAGGCTCAGACTGACAGGGCTCTAGGATTCTACCGAATTGCTAACGTCCCTAAGGTGCAGTGAGCAATACGCTGTACACACATCGCCATTTGGGCACCTTCTCAGGACACAGAGGTTTTTCGCAACCGAAAAGGATTTCACTCCCTGAAGGTCCAACTCGTTGTCGATCACAACCAGATAATTATGGCAGTGAATGCCAAATTTCCGGGCAGCATCGATGAGGCTCACATCCCGCATCAGAGCGCTGTATCTGACATGTTTACCAGTCAGCCACAAGGTCAAAGCTGGATGCTTGTTGATAATCGATATGGCCTCGCCACCTGGCTGATGACCCTCTCTGCATGACACCCACACCGAGGCCAAGAAGCGATACAATGAGAGCCACAGAGCCACATACAATGTGGTCCAGAAAACCATTGGTGTGCTTAAGCAGTGCTTTAGATGCCTGGAGCACTCAGGAGGTGAGCTACAATACAACCCTGATCAGGTAGCTCAATTCGTGGCCGTGTGCTCCATGCTACACAACTTGGCTATTAGGAGGGGACAAGAATTGCCAGAAGAGACTGATGGCCCACCTCAGGAGAGAGAGGAAGAGGAGGACAAGGGGCTGGACGCTGACCTCGGGCCAGACAATCAGGCTGACTATGCAACCATGCCCACGCCCCCCTCCGGACCACAGGAAAGTGCCCGTGGTGGCTACATAGCTGCAAGACTCTTACATCGCTTTGCCTGAAAGAACGTTGGTGTTATTGATAAAGCTGATACACTGCTGTGTGGGCAGCTCAGACATCAATGGTGGGCATCACCTTGGTGGCAGTTAAAGTTTAAGTTGATTCAAGTTAAGTGTAATTATACCCTTTTATGTTAAGGAATCACCAGTGTGTAACTGTCCAGCTATCTGAGACAATGCGCAACAAGGTTATGTTCAATAAAAAACATCTAATACGACCATTGGTCTGAAATCATAAGTATAACGGTCAAAAACACCCCATCCTCACCCCACCCCACAACACTTTTTAGAACATTGACATCAATCAAATGGTCAACATGTCCAGCAACACAGAACACAAATGCAAACCAACAGGGTGGCCCCCTCCCCCCATACCTTACAACAAATTGCATACACCGAGATGGAGAGATAACAAAGCAATCACCTGCGGACATGCACCTCACTTTCCTTACCCCCTCCCCTTCTGCTCCCAACTCTACCCCTTCACCTCCTCACTCCATGCCGCCTGGCCGAGGCACTCCTCAGGCGGTGCCTTATTGGGGGGGATGAAGGCAGAGGCGATGGTTGCATGGATATGGGAGCAGGGGGTACCGAAGTGGGAACATTCTCGGATCCAGAAGCAGGATCTTGCTCCTGCCTCTCATGTGTCGTTAGCACTGAGGGTATGGAACCTAGGGGTGGAGTGCCGTGCTCCGGGACCACTGGGAGGCCTGTGCCACCAGTGTTCCTGGCTATCGCCTCCAGGGCCTCCGCTATCCGCGGACCGTACTCCGTCATGGTGCTGGAGATGCTGGCCAGCTGTCGAGATATGCCCCCCAGTGCCTGTAGGATCTGGTCACCTATGTCAACAGTCCTCCTGGACAACTCTACCATGTCGCCCCGCTTATCTGGCGCTCGTGGAGCAGACGTGCCGCGTCTATGAAACCTCCGCAGGGTCGGCGCCGTCCTGGGGACACCTGGGGTGCCCAGTGGTGAGGTGCTTGGGCGCAGTACCTCCAGAGTGGAGGTGGGAATGGCCGGAGGAGCATTAAATGGCCTTGGGGTCGAATGCCTTCGGGAGCCTGGTGATGCAGGCTCTTCAAAGTCCATGCTGTCATCCATTGAGAACGTACCCAGCAGATTGACGGGCAATAATCGGAGCTTCTCAGCACCAAATATAGCATCGTCCGGCGAGTCCGGCCCCGCACCGCCACCTTCTGGCCTCTGTGGTCTTGCCTGGGGCCGCGCTGCTGGCTGAGCTGCAAAACACAAATGAGGTTATTAGAGGAGAAGGGGGTGCTAGAGTCACAAGGTGAGTCCAGCTCTACACACAGCCATTGCACGTCAAAAGTACCACCACTATCAAAATCATCACAGACATCACATTTCATGACCATCAACACATTCTGCATTGTAATGATTCTCAAGAGGCCAGCATTATTTAGAGGACACTTTTAGTAATCAGCTATCATATATTAGTGTTCGGATATGAGTGGATGTGGCACCTATTGACTTCACATCACGCAATGGTGTATACTTTACTCACGTGGCATCACTTCAAGTTCTGCAGCTGCCTGCATGGCTGTCCGGGGGTGGGTCTCCACGAGTGAGAAGATCCGCTCCTCGATGTCAGTGAGGTCACTGGAGGCCCCCCACCCGTTCGCCTCTGCTCGGCCCTATTGCTCGAAAGCTTCTTCTGTAAAAGGTAACAACAGGACGACAGGCATGACATCATTGCGTGATATCATTGCTAGGTACTGTCACAGAGACAATACATAACCGACAGATGTAATCATGATTATTGTTGTGTATGGAGAAAGAGTCAGACTGAACACTGTGAGCTCAAAAGTAAAGTGTGACCGTAGTCTTTTGTTGCAGGTCTCCAGAGTGCCTCTTCAACCTGTGAAGCCTTCTTAAATACCTGTGCTCCCAAGAGATTTTGAGATCCCTTGGGACTCCAGGAGATGAGCCCTCTGGTGGCTGTACAGAGTAAATATAAGTATACATATATGACAATTATTATGATAATTATCATTCTTTACCTAAAGACGTACACCATAACCGCAGGCTGTGAGTACAACATTCCGGCTAAAAGTAAAAGACCTCACACTTGATTATAGTCATTTATGACTCTTACAAATCAAATGATTTAACTATATAAGTACCTGTAAATAAATGTAATGCTTACTCTTGCGGATCTGACAATTTTGTTCCATCGCTTACGGCATTGGTTGCCCTCATGCACCTCATTGGTCGCCGATGAGACCACCTCTGCTATCTCGGCTCATATCTTCTGATAGGCCTTTGGGGTTGGCTTCCCACGCCCTCCCTGGGTCAAATCACCCGAGCGTGACTTGACTCCTGCACAAGGGAGGCATTTGCCTTGTCCGAGAACCTCCTCGCTCTCTTTCATCCTGCAATTTGTTCCTCTCCCAGCTCACTGCTCTCGGCAGCGTCAGTCTCCACAGCGTGCTGGGTCGCCTCCTCCACTCCCTCCATTATAGGCACCAAATTCGTGAAAATATCTGGCTGGTAACTGCTAACTATTTTCGCACAATTCGCTATAAAGCTCGAAACTCTCCTTCCGACCTCCCAAAGCAGCCAAACAAGCACGCACCACACACATACATGCCTTCACTCCCTCTCTGCTCCCTCTCTCTCTAGTTCCTCTTATGTGCACGTAATGATGACCCCTGACCTCCTTAATCGAGGGAAATGAGTGTTGCCATGACGTTGCTAAAGACAGCGACACTTTATGGCAGAAGTTCAGAGAGATTTAACGCTAACGGCCATTTCAGATCGCTCGCGGTAATGCGCAATTTTTAAAATGGAAATTCGGGGCTTTGAAAATAGGCGTCAATCCGGCGATCTGAAACCCCATATTTATTGCTCACGCCGGAAATAACGCCCATTTTTGGGCAATCTGCACAAAAGTGAAAAATCTAGCTCATAGAATCATAGCATCATAGAAATTTACAGCATGGAAGGAGGCCATTTGGCCCAGCATGTCCGTGCAAACCAACAAAGAGATATCCAGCCTAATCCCACTTTCCAGCTCTAGGTCCATAGCCCTGTAGGTCACGGCACTTCAAGTGCATATCCAAGTACTTTTTAAATGTGGTGAGGGTTTCTGCCTCTACCACCCTTTCAGGCAGTGAGTTCCAGACCCCTACCACCCTCTGGGTGAAGAAATTTCCCCTCAAATCCCCTCTAAACTTACTACAAATTACCTGTTCTGGTATTCTATGCCTTAGCTGATAAAGGCAAGTATTCCATATGTCTTCCTAACCACCTTATCCACCTGGCCTGCTACCTTCAGGGATTTTTGGACATGCACTCCAAGGTCCCTTTGTTCCTCTACACTTCTCAATGTCCTACCATTTAATGTGTATTCCCTTGCCTTGTTAGCCCTCCCCAAATGCATTAACTCACACTTCTCCAGATTGAATTCCATTTGCCACTGTTCTGCCCACCTGACTATTGGTATCTTCCTGCAGTCTACAGCTTTCTTCTTCATTATCAACCAATAGCCTATTTTAGTAGCATCTGCAAACTTCTCAATCATACCCCCTACATTCAAGTCTAAATTATTCATATATACCACAAAAAGCAAGAGACCTAGTACTGAGCCCTGCGGAACCCCACTGGAAACATCCTTCCAGTCACAAAAACACCCATCAACCATTACCCTTTGCTTCCTGTCTCTGAGCCAATTTTGGATCCAACTTGCCACTTTGCCGTGGATCCCATGGGCTTTTACTTTCATAACCTGTCTGCCATGTGGGACATTATCAAAAGCCTTGCTAAAATGCATTTAGACTACATCAAATGCACTACGCTCATCGACCCTCCTTGTTACCTCCTCAAAAAATTCTAACAAGTTAGTCTGACACGATCTTCCCTTAACAAATCCATGCTGACTGTCCTTGATTAATCCGTGTCTTTCTAAATGAAGATTTATCCTGTCCCTCAGAATTTTTTCCAATAATTTTCCCACCACAGAGGTTAGGCTGACTGGCCTGTAATTACTCGATCTATCCCTTTCTTCCTTTTTGAACAAAGGTACAACATTAGCAGTCCTCCAGTCCTGCAGCACCACACTTGTAGCCAGAGAGGATTGAAAAATGATGGTCAGAGTCTCTGGTATTTTATTTTTTGCTTCTCTTAACAGCCTGGGATACGTTTCATCCGAGCTTGGGGATTTATCAACTTTCAAAGCTGCTAAACCCCTTAATACTTCCTCTGTCACCATGTTTATTTCATCAAATATTTCACAGTCCTCCTCACTGATTGCAATGTCAGCATCGCCCCTCTCTTTTGTGAAAACAGACGCAAAGTATTCATTAAGAACCATACCCACATCTTCCACCTCCACACACAGAATACCTTTATGGTCTCTAATAGGCCCTATTCTTTCTTTAGATATCCTCTTGCTCATAATGTATTTATAAAACATTTTTGGGTTTTACTTGCCAAAGTTTTTTCATGTTCTCTCTTTGCTTTCCTAATTTCCTTTTTAATTACACCCCTGTACTTTCTATACTCCTCTAGAGTTTCTGCAGTATTGAGCTCTCGGTATCTGTCAGAAGCCTCCCTTTTATACTTTATCCTACCCTGTATATCCTTGACATTCAGGGGGCTCTAGATTTGTTAGTCCCACCCTTTTTCTTTAAGGGAACATACATGCTCTGAACCCTCCGAATCTCCTCCTTGAATGTATCCCACTGCTCTGACACTGATTTACCTTCAAGTAGCTGTTTCCTGTCCACTGTAGCTAAATCACATCTCAGCTTATTAAAATTGGCTTTTCCCCAATTGAGAACTTTTATTCCTGGTCTATCTTCATGCTTTTCCATAACTACCCTAAATCGAACTGAATTATGATCACTAGTACCAAAATACTTTCCCATTGATACCCCTTCCACCTGCCCAGCTTCATTTCCTAAAACTAAGTCCTGAACCTTGTTGGACTTGCTACATACTGTCGAAAAAAATTCTCCTGAATGCATTTTAGGAATTCTGCACCCTCTATACCTTTCACACCAATTTTATCCCAGTTAATATTAGGGTAGTTGAAATCCCCTACTATTACTCCCCTATAGCTTTTGCACTTCTCAGAAATTAGCTGACTTATTTGCTCGTCTATCTCCCTCTGACTGTTTGGAGGTCTATAGTACACTCCCAGCAGTGTGACCGCCCTTTTTTTGTTCTTTAATTTGACCGATATAGCCTCATTTAATGACCTTTCCAACATATCATCCTTCCTTACAGCTGTAATTGTTTATTTATTCAATACTGCAAACCCCCTCCTTTTTTATCCCTCTCTCTATCCCATCTGAAATAAATGTAACCAGGAAGGTTGAACTGCCTCTCTTTCAACCATGTCTCAGTAATAGCTATAATCTCCCAAGTGTCTATCTGTGCTCTCAGCTCATTTGCCTTATTCCCTATACTCCTTGCATTGACGAATATACCATTTAGTATTGCCAAACTTCCTTGGTGTCTATTTTCTCGCCCTTGTTTCCTCTCCCAAATTCATTTTCTACATTTTTGCTTTCCAATTCCAGCTTTGTTTCTCTCCCTACTGAACTATTCTCAGGTTCCCATCCCCCTGCCAAGCTAATTTAAACCCTCCCCAACAGCACTAGCAACTCCCCCCACGGGATATTGGTCCTGGCTTTGTTGAGGTGTAACCCGTCTGACTTGTACAGGTCCCACCTCCCCCAGAAATGGCCCCAATGCCTCAGGAAATGAAAGCCTTTCCTCCTGCACCATCCTTCCAGCCACGCATTCATCCTCTGTATCCTCCTATTTCTGTACTCACTAGCACGTGGCACCAGGAGATTACTACCCTTGAAGTCCTGCTTTTTAATCTCTCTTCTAGCTCCCTAAATTCTGCCTGCAGGACCTCATCCCTCTTTCTACCTATGTCATTGGTACCGATATGGGCTACGACCTCTGGCTGTTCATCCTCTCCCCTCAGAATGCCCCGCAGCTGCTCGGTGACATCCTTGACCCTGGCACCAGGGAGGCAACATAACATCCTGGAGTTGCATCTGCGGTCACAGTAACATCTGTCTGCTCTCGTAACTATTGAATCCCCTACCACTATTACTTTTCCACTCTTCTTCCTCCCCCCTGTGCAGCTGAGCCACCCATGGTGCCATGAACTTGGCTCTGGCTGCTCTCCCCAGAGGAACCATCTCAGGAAGTGTTTTTGTCTTCCAAAAACACCAGTACTCAGGACAGAATACTGGTATGAGATCGAGATGCACTCAGGGGAATCCTGCACTATGTGCCTGGTCCTCCTCTTCTGTCTAGCTTCATCCACTTCCTCTCTGCCTGCACACGCTTTAGCTTCAGGGTGGCCACCTCTAGAAACGTGCTAGCCACGAAATTCTCAGCCTCGCGGATGCACCGCAGTGGCTCCAGCTGCCGTTCAAGCTCCGAAACCCGGAGCTCGAGTTGCTGTGGCTGGTAACACTTCCTGCACATGTGGCTGTCCAGGTTACACGAAGCATCCAAGACTTACCACATGGCACAGGATGTGCACTCCACGGGACTGAGCTGCCCTGCCATGCCTCTCATTATTTGACTATGAACTAAACTATGAACTATGAACTATTTGACTATGAAATAAACTTCTTAAAACTGGAAGACAAAAACACTCATTGGCTACTCACCAATCAGCTGTCTCCCTTGAACCTACATCACTCTGATGTCACACTTCCGATTTTTGCCTCTGCTAGGTTGCTCCCACTCCCAGCTAGCTCCTTTTATCCCCGCTGCCATTGCCCCTCTGGTCCCACTCTCGCCACTGGTCTCGGGCCTCGGGCGCTGCTCCTTTTATCAGTGCTGCCACTGCTCTTCTGGCCCCGCTCTCGCGACTGGTTATCTGGTCGTTATCTCATTGCTGTTGTGGGAGCTTGCTTTACGTAAATTGGCTGCCACAACAGTGATTCAAAAGTACCTCATTGGCTGTAAAGCACTTTGGGACATCTCGAGGTTGTGATAAGCGCTATATTAATGCAAGTTCTTTCTTTAGGTTTACACATCAAGAATGGCCAATGGAGCTTGGCCAGAGTCCTGAAATTGTACCCCCTCTAGATTTAGCACCTTCAGTAGAGAAGGGGAAACATTGATAAGAACTCTTGAGACTTATATAATTCCATATTTAAGTTTAATTTAAAACAAATCTTTAATATATTTAATAAAGAGCTTTGTGATATCGAGAGCCTCTGGATTTCACTGTTGGCTCTCCTGATGCAACCAGTCTGTTCCTTACATTGCAGCTCCTTTCTTGAATCAGAATGAAATGACAAGATTCAGCCTGGCGAGCCACCATCTGACATTTCAATACATCCAGTGTTCCCATATCTACAGTCATTCTTGTATTTTCCTGGGACGAAATGACCCCCTGTACACCAAGACAGCTAATTAAATATTAATGTCATTATTTCTATTGTGCCCTAAAATAGATCCCTGTTGCAGCATTACAAAGATAGTACAGCAAGCAACATCACAGTGTGCCACAGCAAGTATTGTAACTATCAGGAAATAAAGGAGTAAAACAACAGTCAGTCAGGAACAACATCACAAGGATATTAGCATTATACTGCAACTGATCCTGCAGAATAATTACAGCTAGCCAATGGATGGATCATGTATGTACTTATATATAATTGTAATGTACTACCTGCATAACAAAAATAGTTTAAACACTGCTTTATTGTTCTGTGCTGATTCACAGACGAGGCAGAACTGTCAAGCACTGGTTGATTATTTATAATCTTAGCTGGTTTACAACCTCCACATACTAACCAGTTTGACATAAGAAATATTGGTTGTCAAGACTTATTGGCTAAGTTCGTGCTGCATAGAGCAGCAACACGAAGCTGAGCTAAACCAAGATCATAAATTCTCCAAATGTTGAATTGTTAAATGTGTCTCAATGCTGTGAGGAACCTCTGTTCTGAAGCAACAGGATTAAAGAAACTGCCAGCGAGTGCAGGAGCATTGCAGCAGATATTTTATAGCTTTGACTGGTGTTGAACCAGAATTTAATTTTTAGAACATTTAAATATAGTTTAGAAATTTAGACAGAGTAAGAAAGAAGGCATCGGAATGATCTTCACATGTACATGCATTTTCCTACTATTTTCAATGGGCCAAGAAAACACTTGCATAGGCCCCTCGGATCTCTCCACTTGAGGAATTTGCAACTCCCAAAATATACTAAATAAATCATCTTGCTTTAGTATCATAAGCTAACCAGAGAGGATCTTGCTGTTTTGTGCCCTTTTGCTTTTGCCTTTGGTTTCTAAACTGTTTCTCAGATCTTAATCTGTCATTATGTGTATGTATTTACAACCCTAGGGTTGTAACTTAAAAACAAAGAGCAGAAGTATAGCACAATAAAAAAATTAAAAAATAACATTGTGCATTTGTACATGTCACTCCTCAAATGTCTCAAAGCACTTTGCAGGGTGAAGAGATAAGCAGAGAGTGGGAACGCTGAGAAATTTAAGGAGGCAAGAGGAGACCAAAGGCTCAATCAAAGCTACCAACTTACACCAAGCCATGAATAATAAAAGATTACAGGGTTTTTGGCAGCAGCGCAAAGGCAAATCAGCAACACATTTGACACCATGCCGATTTTCTTTTCTATTCTTTTGCATTCTGCTTGACAGAAGTGTGGATCAGCCAATCAGACACGGAATTTTTAGTCATTAAACTTAATAGCCAGAAAATCGGGAGTGATGCAAATCAGTTGCACTGACCTTTGCACCCAATTCTCCGGTTCCCTCTCAAACTGAGCAAGGGTCTGTGCCAGGAGAGGAGCATTCCAAAATTGGCACTGTAATGTCTGTAAATAAAAGTTGTAACAGATATCTGTACCGTTTTAGTTTAAATTCTACATTTTATTAAATACTTCCAAATCAGCAGTTGTGTTACTCATGGTGAGTCAGAGGTTTTATAAAAACAGGAATGTTATGCCAAGCAGTATTATCAGGGAGACTGAGTTATCAGCATTAGGGTCAGCTCAGTGTTGAGCAGTAAAAGGATCTATTCTCAAGGTCCAGCAGTACTTTGGCGGGTTCCAAGTTTCTGGGAGCACTGGGAGGATATATCCTGGTTCTGTAAGTACTACAGTGGCTTTTAATAAGACGATCACACCCTAAACATCACCACCTGTCTCTTTTCTTCACAGGTGCTGACAGATCTACTGTATTTCACATTTCCTCTATTTCACATTTTATTTCAAATTTCCAGGGTTTGAGATTTTTCCTATCTTGTTATATAGTTTTGGAAACAGGTCTTGGGATCATTGGAAGTGGGGCACTATAATCTGGGAAGAGGAAGGAGGCCACCCTGGTCTGAGGAAGTACTGGGAATGCTTTCTGATGATTTCTGAGCACTGAGAGTCTGGGGATCTAGAAGTGGTGGATGGAAGTCCCATGGAAGCTGCACGAGGGAAGTGGCATGGAAGTTTTTTGGGGGGAGACAGAGTCAGGGAGTTTTTTTAGGGAGGCAGGTTGCTACAATCTGCCAATATTTGTAGGGGAGGGATCTACAACCCTGTGGAAGAGGGAAGCCAGGAGAATGAGACCCAAACTGCCCATGGTCCCATTCAGACCATCAAGCCACAACCGTCCCATCACAGTCCTGTCTGTCAGCTTTCTCTCCAAGTGATCTGCAGCTCCTTTTGCACCAAAGCCACACTCACTCCTCATTGTTTTCCCTGTCCTCTTGGATCTTGTTTTATGTTCTGCCTTAAAACAATACGTACTCTATTCTTGAGTTTGCCAACTTATACAGTCTTCAATAAATTTCCATAAATGAAAATTACTTCATAATAATCAGTGTATATGGAATTCCAGTTTTTAATTGAACAAATCCATTAATTCTCAAAAATCGTTCAGAATGGAAAGATTATTTAATTATATTCTCCAACTTCTAATTGAGGAAAAGAAATCCATTCTTAATAAACAACACAACACAAACGGTGCTAATAATAGGTATGGGTTTACCTTGTCTGAACACTGCATAATAGAGAAGTTGTTAACATCTTAAATGACACCTGCTTGAAATAAAGTTTTGAAAATTCAATCTTCAGTTTGTATAAACATCTTATGGAAGAAGCAAAAAAACTCACAAATCCTTACAGGATGAGCGGACATACCATTTTAGACACCACCGCAGGTCAGAAGGATAAAAAAGCTGGAGCATGCCACTACAACTTCCAGCACGAGCTGCTCCAAGTGTGCGACGACTTCGAGGTGGGTGACTGGGTGATGTCATCAAAGCCCAGGTCACCGTTTGGAGCATGGGCAGGAACATCGGCGGGGCCCCAGGTACAGCAGAGGAGCGGGAATGTTGGTGTGGACGAGTGGTGAGAGATCATGGCGGAGGTGCGGCGAATGCTTGAGTTGGAGAAGCAGTGAGAGATCGAGGCAGAAATGCAGCAAATGATCAGGGCGGAGGAACGGTGAGAGATCGTGGCTGAGATTTGGTGAGAGATCGTGGTGGAGGCACAGCGAATGTTTTGTGGCGGGGGAGCGGTGAGAGATTGTGGCAGAGGTGTGGCGAATGTTTATGGCGGAGGAACGGCGCGAGATCATGGCGGAGGTGCGGCAAATGAAGGTACAAGGCCCAGAAGAGCAGAGGGCTCAGGGCAGCACGGATCAGCCCACACTGCAATATGTGTGCGCACTAAGTCCGTGCAGCAGAGCAGGTCTCCAGTCATCCTGTTAACCCTTGTCGCTCTGTCAAGCCTGTGTGGTGGCTGATGCGCAACGGTCACCATGCGTTAAAAAAATCCACGCACAGGCATCTTCCACCCCTCGAGTTCACAACTGGAATATCGGGTCCTTCATTGAAACATCTACGAACTCAACCCTTTTGGTGTGGAAGCAAGTCATCCTCATTCGAGGGACCGCCGATGATAATGACCCTTCAATTCTTGTTAATTCACAAATTGCATTCTAGGAAATTCTACTAAGTGCACATGTTCAAAATGCACAAATGTGGTTGAAAGCTATGTGTAACTTTTCTGAGGTGAAAATTTCTAGTCAAACCACAGGCTTTTGAGATTGGCTGAGGACTTGAAGGAAAAGCTTTAAACGCTTAGGGCTAGATTTTAAACTTTTGTGCCTATCGCCCAAAAATGGGCGTTATTTCCGGCACAGGTGGTAAAAATGGGTTTTCAGACCGCTGGCTTCTCGCCCATTCTCAAAGCATCTAGTCTCCATTTTTGAAATTAGGCGTTACCGCGAGTGATATGAAATGGACGGTAGCGTTAAACCTCACTGACGTTCTGCTGTAAAGTGTCGCTGTCTTTAGCAATGGCGTGGCAACGCTCGATTCCCGTGATTCAGGAGGTCAAAGGTCATAATGACATGCATAGAAGAGCAGACAGAGAGAGAGGGAGCTCAGAAAGACTAAAGGTGTGGTGTGGCTGTGGTGTGTGCTTGTTTGGCTGTTGTGGGAGGCACGAGGGAGATTCACCAGCAGCAAAAAGCCTACTAAGCACCAAGAACATATTTGGCACCAAGTTTTTGTCCAACAAATAAGATATAACATGGAAGGGATGGTGGAGGCCCTGGAGCTGGTAGCCAGGAACACTGGTGGCAGAGGGCTCCCAGCGGTCCCGGAGCACGGCACTGCACCCCAAGGTGCCGCACCCCCATTGCCAACCACACACGAGAGTCAGGAGCAACATCTTGCTTCTGGCTCGGAGCACGTTCCCACCTTGGGACCGTCCTCTCCCGTATCCGTCCAAGCAGCGGTTCGGCTGTCACCTCCCCCCCCGCCACAGAAGCATCGCCCGAGGAGCTCCTCTGTCAGGCGGCTTGGAGTCAGGAGGGGAAGAGGTAGAGGTGGGGAGGAGAAGCGGCGGGGGGGGGGGAAAGGGTTGTTTTTTTACAGATGTACTGATGATTTCAGACAAATGTTCGGTTTAAATGTTATTTATTTAACAAAACCGTGTTGCGCATTGGCTCAGATAGCTGCACCATTACACGCTGGTGATTCCTTAACATCAAAGGGTATAATTACACTTAACTTCAATCAACTTAAACTTTAACTGTCACCAAGGTGATGCCCACCATTGGTGTATGACCTTCACACCCAGCAGTGTGTCAGCCTTGTAAATAACACCAACGTTCTTTCAGGCAAAGCGCTCATTGATGAGCTCCTGATATAAAGCTCTTGCAGCTATCATGCCACCACGGGCCCTTTCATTTGATCTACAGGGAGGCGGGGGCATGTCTTCAACATCAGCCTTATTGTGTGGGCCAATGTCAGTGTCCGCCTCCTCATCCTCCTCTTCCTCTCTCTTGTGAGGTGGAATGTCAGACTCATTAGGAAATTCTTGTCCCGTCCTGATAGCCAAATTGTGCAGCATGGAACACACCACCATGAATTGAGTTACCTGCTCAGGGTGGTATTGGAGCTCACCTCCTGAGTGGTCCAGGCATCTAAAGCGCTGCTTCAGCACTCCAATGGTTTTGTCCACGATATTGCGAGTGGCTCTGTGGCTCTCGTTGTATCACCTCACAGCTTCGGTGTGAGTGTCACGCAGTGGGGGTCATCAGGCAGGTGGCGAGACCATACCCTTTGTCACCAAGCATCCAGCATTGACCTTGTGGCTGATTGTTAAACAAGTCAGATACAGTGCTCTCACGCAGGATGTGAGCATCATGGATGCTGCCTGGAAATTGAGCATTCACTGCCATTATAATTTGCTGGTGGTCGACAACGAGTTGGACATTTAGTGAGTGGAATCCCTTGCGGTTCCTGAAAACCTGTGTATCCTGAAAAGGTGCCTGGTCATAGGGAAGCTGATCAAGTCCCTCCTGCATGCGCACAGGTCTTCAGTGACCTGTCTAATGCAGCAATGTGTGGCATACTGCAATAGGCCGCAAATGTCGCCAGCTGAGGCTTGAAAAGAACCCGATGCATAGAACAATAGTGCCGCGGTGAGTTTGACCTCGACAGACAGTGCAGTACTGATGTGCTGGCAGGCTACAGATCTCATAGAAACATAGAAACATAGAAACATCGAAAATAGGTGCAGGAGGAGGCCATTCGGCCCTTCTAGCCTGCACCGCCATTCAATGAGTTCATGGCTGAACATGCAACTTCAGTACCCCATTCCTGCTTTCTCACCATATCCCTTGATTCCCTTAGTAGTAAGGACTTCATCTAACTCCTTTTTGAATATATTTAGTGAATTGGCCTCAACAACTTTCTGTGGTAGAGAATTCCACAGGTTCACCACTCTCTGGGTGAAGAAATTCCTCCTCATCTCGGTCCTAAATGGCTTCCCCCTTATCCTTAGACTGTTCTGGACTTCCCCAACATTGGGAACATTCTTCCTGCATCTAACCTGTCTAACTCCATCAGAATTTTAAACGTTTCTATGAGGTCCCCTCTCATTCTTCTGAACTCCAGTGAATACAAGCCCAGTTGATCCAGTCTTTCTTGATAGGTCAGTCCCGCCATCCCGGGAATCAGTCTGGTGAACCTTCGCTGCACTCCCTCAATAGCAAGAATGTCCTTCCTCAGGTTAGGAGACCAAAACTGTACACAATACTCCAGGTGTGGCCTCACCAAGGCCCTGTACAATTGTAGCAACACCTCCCTGCCCTTGTACTCAAATCCCCTCGCTGGCATACCTCAGTGATAACCCCTTTGTGGAAGCGCAGTCTCCGAAGGCAGATGGTGTCGGGCAAGTTGAGTTAAGACTGCTTGTCCCTGTACTTGCGGGGGGTGTAACGTCTGATCCTCCTCATCAGTCTGGCATGTCTTACATTGGGCACATAATGCTGTGGAGCGTACCTTCGGCCATCTCGAAACTGCAACATGTAATTGGTCATCAAGAGAAGGTGAGAAAGGACAGGGCCCATTGCAATAGCTTTCAGTTTTCAACCGATTGGTCACAAACAATGAATGTCCCAAGGAAGACACCTATTAAATTCCAATCGGTCACAATATGGTCAAGATGTTTGTACAGATCTTCACATGAACTCCAATGACCTCCAGAGTACATCCGAACACCCCCGAGGTTGAAGCAGAGCAGCCTTTTAAAGGATGCGACATGTGATGTAGAACATGACGTCCATAACGCTGTGATTCATTCAGAATAGTTCCACTTTTTCTGGGCAGTTTTTTGGGCAAGCGATATTGTGGGCGATATGTGTGCGAGGTGGTGAAAGTGATGGTGGGTGATCTCCTGGGCGTTAGTTTTGTGTATCTGTAAAGCATGCACTCCCATGTTCCGCCACCAGGGAACTCATCCCCTGAAGTTCCAAGGGATCCCAGCATCCCTTGGTAGCACTGTATATAAGCCGGCCCCTAAGGCCTGTTCCTCACTCTGGAGTGTCTTATTAAAGACTGAGGTCACTGTTACTTTAACCTCCCTGTGTGCAGCCTCATCTGTGTTAGGAACACAATAACTGGCGACGAGAATACGAATCCAATGCAAAGATGCAGCAAACTGTGGGCATCCTGGAGAAGTTCTCGGAGGGTGAGGACTGGGAAGCCTATGTCGAACGGCTAGACCAGTACTTGGTAGCTGGACGGAGAAGGAAGCGCTGCAAAAAGGAGAGCGGTCCTCCTCACAGTCTGTGGGCCACCAATCGACAGCCTCATAAAGAATCTTCTGGCTCCGGTGAAACCCACAGATAAGTCGTAAGAGGAGCTGTGTACACTGGTTCGGGAGCATATTAATCCGAAGGAGAGCGTGCTGATGGCGAGGTATCGGTTCTACACGTGCCAATGATCTGAAGCTCAGGAAGTGGCGAGCTACGTCGCCGAGCTAAGGCGACTTACAGGACAATGTGAGTTTGATGGCTACCTGGAGCAAATGCTCAGAGACTTTTTTGTACTGGGCATTGACCACGAGACCATCCTTTGAAAACTTTTGACTGTAGAGACACCGACCCTCAGTAAGACCATTGCGATAGCACAGGCATTTATGTCCACCAGTGATAACACCAAACAAGTGCACACAAGTGCAAGCAATGCTCATAAATTAACTGGAACTGTGTTTGCGAACAGAAATGTACAGGGCAGAAGCCACGAGTCTGTAACTGCCAGCAGGCCTCAGGTGACCCAGATGACTCAGAGTCCCCAACAAAGGATGAATGCAAGGCAATTCACTCCTTGTTGGCGTTGTGGAGGCGTCCATTCAGCCTATTCATGCCGCTTCACAGGGTATGTTTGCAAGAGCTGTGGAACAATGGGGCACCTCCAACCAGCTTGCAAACGAGCTGCAAGCTCTGCAAAACCTGCTAACCACCACATGGCAGAGGAAGATTGGCCCATGGTGGATCAAAGCAATTTTGAGCCTCAGAGAGAGGAGGCAGATGCTGAAGTACACGGGGTGCACACATGTCCACCTATAATGCTAAATGTAAAATTGAATGGCTTACCCGTAGCCATGGAACTGGGCACTGGTGCTAGCCAATCCATCATGAGTAAAAAGATGTTTGAGAGACTGTGGTGCAACAAGGCATTCAGACCAGCCCTAAACCCCATCCACACGAAACTGAGAACATACACCAAAGAGCTTATCACTGTCCTGGGCAGCGCCATGGTCAAGGTCACCTACGAGAGCACGGTGCACGAACTGCCACTCTGGATTGTCCCGGGCGATGGCCCCACACTGCTTGGAAGGAGCTGGCTGGGCAAAATCCGCTGGAACTGGGATGACATCCGAGCGCTATCACATGTCGATGAGGCCTCATGCACCCTGGTTCTTAACAAATTTCCTTCCCTTTTTGAACCAGGCATTGGAAACTTTTCCGGGGCGAAGGTGCGGATCCACTTGGTCCCAGAGGCACGACCCATTCACCACAAGGCGCGAGCAGTACCTTACATGATGAGGGAGAGAGTGGAAATCGAGCGGGACAGGCTGCAACGCGAGGGCATCATCTCCCCAGTGGAATTCAGCGAGTGGGCCAGCCCGATTGTTCCAGTACTCAACAGTGATGGCACGGTCAGGATTTGCAGCGATTATAAAGTAACTATTAATCGTTTCTCGCTACAGGACCAATACCCGCTACCTAAGGCAGACGACCTATTTGCGACGCTGGCAGGAGGCAAGGTGTTCACCAAGCTCAACCTGACATCGGCCGACATGATGCAGGAGCTGGAGGAGTCTTCGAAGGGCCTTACCTGCATCAACACGCACAAGGGACTGTTCATCTACAACAGATGCCCGTTTGGAATTCGGTCGGCTGCAGCGATCTTCCAGAGAAACATGGAGAGCCTACTCAAGTCGGTACCACACACGGTGGTCTTTCAGGCCAACATATTGGTCATGGGTCGGGACACTGCCGAGCACCTACTAAACCTGGAGGAGGTCCTCCAGCGACTGGATCGCGTAGGGCTGCAGCTGAAAAGGTCGAAATGCGTCTTCATGGCAACAGAAGTGGAGTTTTTGAGGAGAAAGATCGTGGCGGACGGCATTCGGCCCACAGATGCCAAGACAGAGGCTATCAGGAATGTGCCCAGGCCACAGATCATCACGGAACTGCGGTCGTTCCTGGGACTCCTCAACTATTTTGGTAACTTCCTACCGGGGTTAAGCACCCTTTTAGAGTCCCTACATGTGTTATTGCGCAAAGGTGAGAACTGGGTATGGGGAAAAAAACAAGTCATTGCTTTTGAGAAAGCCAGAAACATTTTATGCTCCAACAAGCTGCTTGTATTGTATAACCCGTGTAAAAAAACTTGTGCTAGCATGTGACGCATCATCATACGGAGTCGGGTGTGTATTACAACAAGCTAACGTTGAGGGGAAGTTGCAACCTGTCGCTTATGCTTCCAGGAGCTTGTCGAAGGCCAAGAGGATCTGCAGCATGATTGAGAATGAGGCATTAGCATGTGTGTTCGGAATAAAGAAGATGCATCAGTATCTGTTTGGCCTCAAATTTGAGCTGGAAACCGATCACAAGCCCCTCACATTGCTGTTCGCTGAAAACAAGGGGATAAATACCAATGCCTCAGCCTGCATACAAAGGTGGGCACTCGTGCTATCAGCGTATAACTATACCATCCGCAACAGGCCAGGCACCAAGAACTGTGCGGATGCTCTCAGTCGGCTACCATTGCCCACCATGGGGGTGGAAATGGCGCAGCCTGCAAACTTGTTGATGGTGGCGCAGCCCGTAGACTTCTTGATGGTCATGGATACGTTTGAAAATGATTAAACACCTGTCACAGCCTGCCAGATTAGGACTTGGACCAGCCAAGATCCTCTGCAGTCCCGAATAAAAAACTGTGTACTGCATCGGAGCTGGGCCAGCATTCCCGTTGAAATGCAAGAGCCAATCAAGCCGTTCCAGTGGCAAAAGGACGAGCTGTCCATTCAGGCAGACTGCCTGTTGTGGGGTAACCACGTAGTGCTACCCAAAAAACGTCAGGGAGACGTTCATCTCGGATCTCCACTGCACACACCAGGGTATAATAATGATGAAAGCGATAGCCAGATCCCATATGTGGTGGCCTGGTATCGACTCTGACTTAGAGTCCTGTGTACGGAAATAAAGCGTATGTGCTCATTTGAGCAACGCGCCCAGAGAGGCACCACTAAGTTTGTGGTCCTGGCCCTCCAGACCATGGTTGAGGGTCCATGTCGACTATGCGGGCCCGTTTCTCGGTAAAATGTTCCTGGTGGTGATGGATGCTTTTTCAAAATGGATTGAATGTGAAATAATGTCGGGAAGCACCGCCACCACCACCATTGAAAACCTGAGGGCCATGTTTGCCACCCACGGCCTGCCTGACATACTGGTCAGTGACAACGGGCCATGTTTCACCAGTGCCGAATTTAAAGAATTCATGACTCGCAATGGGATCAAACATGTCACCTCGGCCCCGTTTAAACCAACCTCCAATGGGTAGGCAGAGCGGGCAGTACAAACCATCAAAAAGAGCCTTAAACGAGTCACAGAAGACTCACTCCAAACCCGGCTGTCCCGAGTACTGCTCAGCTACCGCATGAGACCCCACTCACTCACAGAGGTGCCCCCGGCTGAGCTACTCATGAAAAGGACACTTAAAACCAGACTCTCGCTGGTTCACCCTAACCTGCATGATCAGGTGGAGAGCAGGCAGCAGCAACAAAATGTAAACGATGCTCATGCCACTGTGTCATGGGAAATTGATCTGAATGACCCTGTGTATGTGCTACACTACGAACATGGTCCCAAGTGGATCGCGGGCACGGTGATAGCTAAAGAAGGGAATAGGGTGTTTGTAGTCAAACTAGACAATGGACAAATTTGCAGAAAGCACCTGGACCAAACAAGGCTGCGGTTCACAGACTGCCCTGAACAACCCACAGCAGACACCGCCTTTTTCGAGCCCACAACACACACCCAAAGGATCAACGACACCATGCCGGACCAGGAAATTGAACCCATCACACCCAACAGCCCAGAAAGGCCAGGCTCACCTAGCAGCCCTGCAGGGCTAACACATGCCAGCCCAGCGAGGGCACAGCCAACACACCAGAACAGACATTTGTACCGAGGCGGTCCACCAGGGAAAGAAAGGCTCCCGACCGCCTCACCTTGTAAATAGTTTTCACTTTGACTTTGCCGGGGGAGTGATGTTGTGTATCTGTAAAGCATGCACTCCCATGTTCCGCCACCAGGCAGCTCATCCCCTGAAGTCCCAAGGGATCCCAGCATCCCTTGGGAGCACTGTATATAAGCCGGCCCCTAAGGCCTGTTCCTCACTCTGAAGAGTCTTATTAAAGACTGAGGTCACTGTTACTTTAACCTGCCTGTGTGCAGCCTCATCTGTGTTAGGAACACAATAGTTAGTTTCGCCACATGTGCTCTTTCCAACAAAAAAAATGGGCGGGCAGTATTATTGGATCTCAGCGTTAATTCCGTGCAGAAAGTAAAGCTGGGCAATATTATGGGCGTTGATTTCGCCTATTCTGATGATTCTGCCCAAAAAAAGTGGGCAGGCGGTATTATTTTTTCCCGGCGTGACACATCTGGGAAAAGTGACGCTCAGCGATAAGTTTCCGAAAAATGCCAGTCAATTTCCATTTTGTGACTAACTGGACGCTATATGGGCGTTACATGTCATTTCAGCGGTAAAATGGATGATAAGTGGGCGTTAAGCATGCAAAAAATGTGGAAGATCTAGCCCATAATAAGACACAAAACGTAATTTAATTGGTAAATGTAATCATGTTATTGTGAAATATGTAATCTTGTGATTCTTTAATTTTGTTTAAAACTTTATTTCAGATATTATGGGCTACTTTTTACAATTGTATCATCACCAGTAAATTCCTAAAAGGGAATGGATTACTGCTAGCATTGTATTTAGTCATCGTCAACATCTTCGCCGAGGCATACGAAAGCATGGGCCTTGCACTAAACATCCGTAAGACAAAGGCCCTCCACCAACCTGACCCCACCACACAGCACTGCCCCCTAGCCATCAAGATCTACGGCACGGCTTGGACAACGTGGACCACTTTCCATACCATTCGTGTGGCATTCGGGGGGCGCGACGTTCAGCGCATCACATGACGTCAGTGCATCGCTAACGCACTACACCATGACTTCGCGTCCCAACATCCCTCCGTTTCTCTGAAAGAGGAGGAATGTGGCGATCTGAGCAGCACATTCAGTGCCTCCTACCGGGCCACCAGGAAGGGTGTCAGCCAAACCAGTGGCCGGCATTGTCGGGCTGACTAGAGAGTCGGACGACGCAAAAAACTTGGCGGCTGCTGCGGCACACCTTCCCTTTAAGGGCGCCTCATCCACTGAGAAGCAGACTTCGCTCCCGTGGAGCAATTTCCTCCACGAGGTGTAAAGGGGTCAGCGCGGGGCGATGAGGGGTCAGTGCGCATGCTAATTGTGGGGCGCGGCGCAAATCACCTTTCACCGGCAGAGCCCCGGGAACAAATCCACACAGATCGATGTGTCCGCCGCGCTCGCGTGCTAACGTATTAGCTCTCCGGTAGCGCTGGCCAACAGCGCTAACTGGCCCTGCGCAAAGGGGCAATTTTGGCACTTAAACATTTGCATAGGCAGTTGCAGAATTTGGATTATGCAGTTCAAAAATGTTCAATGAACCTCACTTTCCAGGATGTTTCAATACCATTCAGTTAGAAACATCGAAACATAGAAAATAGATGCAGGAGTAGGCCATTCGGCCCTTCGAGCCTGCACCACCATTCAATATGATCATGGCTCATCATGCACTTCACTACCCCATTCCTGCTTTCTCTCCAAACCCCTTGATCCCTTTAGCCGTAAGGGCCACATCTAACTCCCTCTTGAATATATCTAATGAACTGGCCTCAATAATGTTCTGTGGTAGAGAACTCCACATGCTCACAACTCTCTGAGTGAAGAAGTTTCTCCTCATCTCGGTCCTAAATGGCTTCCCCTTATCCTTAGACTGTGACACCTGGTTCTGGACTTCCCCAACATCGGGAACATTCTTCCTGCATCTAACCTGTCCAATCCCGTCAGAATTTTATATGTTTCTATGAGATCACTTCTCATTTTTCTAAATTCCAGTGAATATAAGCCTTGTCGATCCAGTCTTTCTTCATATGTTAGTCCTGTTATCCTGGAAATCAATCTGGTGAACCTTCGCTGCACTCCCTCAATAACAAGAATGTCCTTCCTCAGATTAGGAGACCAAAACTCTACACAATATTCGATGTGTGGCCTCACCAAGGCTCTGTGCAACTGCAGTAAGACCTCCCTGCTCCTATACTCAAATCCTCTCACTATGAAGGCCAACATGCCATTTGTCTTCTTCACCGCCTGCTGTGCCTGTATGCCAACTTTCAATGACTGATGTACCATGACACCCAGGTCTCGTTACACCTCCCCTTTTACTAATCTGTCACCATTCAGATAAGAATCTGCCTTCCTGTTTTTACCACCAAAGTGGATAACCTCATATGTATCTACATTATACCGCATCTGCCATGCATTTGCCCACTCACCTAACCTGTCCAAGTCACCCTGCAGCCTCTTAGTATCCTCCTCACAGCTCACACTGCCACCCAGCTTAGTGTCATCTGCAAACTTGGAGATATTACATTCAATTCCTTCGTCTAAATCATTAATTTATATTGTAAATAGCTGGGGTCCCAACACTGAGCTCTGCGGTACCCCACTAGTCACTGCCTGCCATTCTGAAAAGGACCCGTTTATTCCTACCCTTTGCTTCCTGTCTGCCAACCAGTTCTCTATCCACATCAGTACATTACCCCCAATTATATGTGCTTTAATTTTGCACACCAATCTCTTGTGTGGGACCTTGTCAAAAGCCTTTTGCAAGTCTAAATACACCACATCCACTGGCTCCCCCTTGTCCACTCTATTCGTTACATCCTCAAAAAATTCTAGAAGATTTGTCAAGTATGATTTCCCTTTCATAAATCCATGCTGACTAGGACTGATCCTGTCACTGCTTTCCAAATGTGCTGCTATTTCATCTTTAATAATTGATTCCAACATTTTCCCCACCACCGATGTCAAGCTGACCGGTCTATAATTCCCTGTTTTCTCTCCCTCCTTTTTTAAAAAGTCAGGTTACATTAGCTACCCTCCAGAACATAGGAACTGATCCAGAGTCTATGGAATGTTGGAAAATGACCACCAATGCATCCACTATTTCTAGGGCCACTTCCTTAAGTACTCTGGGATGCAGACTATCAGGCCCTGGGGATTTATTGGCCTTCAATCCCATCAATTTTCCGAACACAATTTGCTGACTAATAAGGATTTCCTTTTGTTCCTCCTTCTCGCTGGACCCTCGGTCCCCTAGTATTTCCAGAAGGTTATTTGTGTCTTCCTGAATGAAGACAGAATCAAAGTATTTGTTCAATTGGTCTGCCATTTCTTTGTTCCCCATTATAAGTTCATCTGATTCTGACTGTAAGGGGCCTACATTTATCTTCACTAATCTTTTTCTCTTCACGTAACAGTCGAAGCTTTTGCAGTCAGTTTTTATATTCCCTGCAAGCTTACTCTCATATTCTATTTTCCCCTTCCTAATTAAACCCTTTGTCCTCCTCTGCTGAATTCTAAATTTCTCCCAGTCCTTAGGCTTGCTGCTTTTTTTGGCCAATTCATATGCCTCTTCCTTAGATTTAACATTATCCCTAATTTCCCTTGTAAACCACGGTTGAGCCACCTTCTCCATTTTATTTTTACACCAGACAGGTATGTATAATTGTTGAAGTTCACCCATGTGATCTTTAAATGTCTGCCATTGCCTATCCACCGTCAACCCATTCAATATAATTCGCCAATCTATCCTAGCCAATTCACATTTCATACCATCGATGTTACCTTTCTTTAAGTTCCGGACTCTTGTCTCTGAATTAACTGTGTCACTCGCCATCTTAATGAGGAATTCTACCATATTATGGTCACTCTTCCCCAACGGGCCTCGCACAACAAGATTGCTAATTAACCCTCTCTCATTACACAACACCCAGTCTCGGATGGCCAGCTCTCTAGTTGGTTCCTCGACATATTGGTCGAGAAAACCATCCCTTATACACTCCAGGAAATCCTCCTCCACAGTATTGCTACCAGTTTGGTTAGCCCAATCTATATGTAGATGAAACTCACTCATGATAACTGCTGTACCTTTATTGCATGCATCCCTAATTCCCTGTTTGATGCCATCCCCAACCTCACTACTATTGTTTGGTGGTCTGCACACACTCCCAGTAGCATTTTCTGCCCTTTGGTGTTCCACAGCTCTACCTATACAGATTCCACCTCATCCACGCTAATGTCATTACTTACTATTGTGTTAATCTCCTCTTTAACCAGCAATGCTACCCCACCTCCTTTTCCTTTCAGTCTATCTTTCCTGAATATTGAATACCCCTGAATGTTAAGTTCCCAGCCTTGGTCACCCTAGAGTCATGTCTCCGTAATCCCATTACATCATATCTGTTAACAGCTATCTGCGCAGTTAATTCATCCACCTTATTACAAATGCTCCTTGTATTGAGGCACATAGCCTTCAGGCTTGTTTTTTTAACACTCTTTGTCCTTTTAGAATTATGTTAGCTGCATTGATGGAATTTTCTAGCCGTTTCTGACCAAAAATGTTTTATGAGTGGCGACATTGTCAGCATGTGAAAATGATCTTTATTAATCCACCAATATATATTCCATCATCTGCACCATAGCAATGCTGGATTCAAAGGATGCCTGTTTAGTTTGTGACATTCAGCACTGCTATGAATGGAGATGGGGATTTAAAATTTAAAAATGAAACCAATTCAATAAATCATAAAATTGTATTGGCTTAGACAGGAAGTTAAAAAAATTAGGGGGCTGAAATTGCCCCCCCCCCCACCCGAAACAGGGCGCACGCAACCCGTTTTGAGTGTTTTTAACCACAGTGGGAGAGCTTGCGCAATCTTTAAACTTCGGTCCATTGGGCCACCAGGGAGGGTTTTGGCCGGGCCAGCAGCAGTAGGTCCTCCCCTTTAATGGGAGCCGTGCCGCCATTGCAGCTAGCCTCAGCCTCACTGAACCACCACGAAAAAGCTTGTTTTGGCACCGCCAGGCTGGCTGAAGATTTTCACGCCAGAATTTCGCCGTCGGGGCGGGGGGGCGGTAGATCGTCGGTGCGCACTATGATTAAGGCACTTAATACGGATCAGCAGCAACGGAGCTGTAGGGGGTAGGAGGGGGTCAATACTGGGATAACACGGGAGTGGAATTTTGATAATGGTGGCTATTATACAAAAAGTCGGCCGCATTCCGGTCTTAAGGGGCGTTAAGGATAGAGGCAATTTCGGCCCCAAAATGTTTTAATAAATGTTTAAAACATAAGAACATAAGAAATAGGAACAGGAGTAGGCCATACGGCGCCTCGAGCCTGATCCGTCATTTAATAAGATCATGGCTCTTCTAATCATGGACTCAGCTCCACTTCCCCGCCCACTCCCCATAACCCCTTATCCCCTGATTGTTTAAGAAACCGTCTATTTCTGTCTTAAATTTATTCAATGTTCCAGCTTCCACAGCTCTCTGAGGCAGCGAATTCCACAGATGCACAACCCTCTGAGAGAAGAAATTTCTCCTCATCTTTGTGTTAAATGAACGGCCCCTTATTCTAAGATCATGCCCTCTAGTTCGAGTCACCCCCATCAGTGGAAACATCCTCTCTGCATCCATCTGTCAAGCCCCCTCATAATCTTATACGTCTCGATAAGATCACCTCCCATTCTTCTGAATTCCAATGAGTAGAGGCCCAACCTACTCAACCTTTCCTCATAAGTCAACCCCTCATCCCCGGAATCAACCTAGTGAACCTTCTCTGAACTGCCTCCAAAGCAAGTATATCCTTTCGTAAATATGGAAAACAAAACTGCATGCAGTATTCCAGGTGTGGCCTCACCAATACCTTATATAGCTGTAGTAAGACTTCCCTGCTTTTATACTCCAAACCCTTTGCAATAAAGGCCAAGATTCCATTGACCTTCCTGATCACTTGCTGTCCCTGCATACTATCCTTTTGTGTTTCGTGCACAAGTACCCCCAGGTCCTGCTGTACTGCAGCACTTTGCAATCTTTCTCCATTTAAATAATAACTTGCTCTTTGATTTTTTGCTGCCAAAGTGCATGACCTCACACTTTCCAACATTATACTCCATCTGCCAAATTTTTGCCCACTCACTTAGTCTGTCTATGTCCTTTTGCAGATTTTTTGTGTCCTTCTCATTCATTGCTTTTCCTCCCATCTTTGTATCATCAGCAAACTTGGCTACGCTACACTCAGTCCCTTTTTCCAAGTCATTAATATAGATTGTAAATAGTTGGGGTCCCAGCACTGATCCCTGTGGCACCCCACTAGTTACTGGTTGCCAACCAGAGAATGAACCATTTATCCCGACTCTCTGTTCTCTGTTAGTTAGCCAATCTTCTATCCATGCTAATATATTACAGCCAACCCCATGAACTTTTATTTTGTGCAGTAACCTTTTATGTGGCACCTGGTCAAATGCCTTCTGGAAGTCCAAATACACCACATCCACTGGTTCCCCTTTATCCACCCTGTTCGTTACATCCTCAAAGAACTCCAGCAAATTTGTCAAACATGACTTGCCCTTCATAAATCCATGCTGACTCTGCCTGACCGAATTTTTATTTTCCAAATGTCCTGCTACTGCTTCTTTAATAATAGTCTCTAACATTTTCCCAACCACAGATGTTAGGCTAACTGGTCTATAGTTTCTTGCTTTTGTCTGCCTCCTTTTTTAAATAGGAGTGTTACATTTGCAGTTTTCCAATCTGCTGGGACCTCCCCAGAGTCCAGGGAATGTTGGTAAATTACAAGCAATGTTTAAGTGGCAGCAGCTGTGACACTGCTTTGCCAGTAGCTTCTGAAGCTCAAGCCCCATTCGAAGTGGATTCCCCAATGGAAGCCAAGGAATGAGAAAATCAGCAGGGCCCCTGTGGCAGAATGAAGCATTATCATGCTGGAGATGCAACCCAACTCTGTGGAAGCAGAAGATCAGGGCTTGCTTTATCACGACATCGGCAGATTATTCCAGACAAATTTTTAAATTAAGTATCTTGCATCTGATCTAAATTTACTTTCATAGTTTATACTGATGACCATGGACCCTATTATTCTGCATTGTTTTAAAGTAACATTTTACACACTTGAAAAGGTCCCAGCTTAACATTCTTTTCCCTAGCTTGTAGAGGCTGATTATTTGTTACCTCTCCTCATATTTCAACCTCCTTACATTTCCAATCACTCTGATGATAGGTCAACAACCTGAAACATTAACTCTGTTTCGCACTATACAGATACTGCCTGACCTGCTGAGTATTGTATTTTATAATTTCTTGAACACTGTTAGTTCAAATTAACTCTATTTATTTGGGAGATCTCAGACAGCCATGTTCAAATTAAAAATGGAGTTCCTCATCAGACAATCAGATCCAAGACTCTATACCTCCTAGTAGAGGACGCTATACATTATATCGTTACACTTTTCCTTTCATAAGAAACAAAATGAATTAAAGTGAGCTTCATTATAAAGTGGCAATTAACTTCTTATGAATGCATGTAGTAAACAACTACAAGTTTAACAAACAACAACAAAACCCTTGTCTTACTGTTTCTTTATCCAAGTGTCCAGTGTCCATGATTTCTTAGTTCTGTACATAGTGTTCCAGGTATTTTGGTGTTGTGTGGATTCTGTTGCTTCGCCTTAAACTGGTTGCTTCAGTGGTGTTCTGTGCACTGATCGCTTTAGTCCCTTTATCAGTGCTCTGAGGGGAAATATCAGGCAACATATCCCTGTTTTCGCATAAGAACGTAAGACATAGGAGTAGGCCGTTTGGCCCCTCGAGCCTGCTCCGACATTCAATAAGATCATGGCTGATCTGAACATGAACTCAGCTCCACTTCCCTGCCCACTCTCCATAAACATTCACTCCCTTATCGCTCAAAAATCTGTTCATCTCTACCTTAAATATATTAAATGACCCAGTCTCCACAGCTCTCTGGAGCAGAGAATTCCATAGATTTACAAACCTCTGAGAGAAGAAATTTCTCCTCGTCTCAGTTTTAAATGGGCGGCCCCTTATTCTAAGACTATGGGGCTAGAACCTCCACTTTTTTTGCCTGCTTAATGCGCACTTAACGCCCATTTTACCGCTGAAATGATGTATAACGCCAAGATATCGCCCATTCTGACTCAAAATGGAAACTGACGGGATTTTTTAGGAGACTTATCACCGAGCGTTATTTTCCCAATCGGCTTAATGCCGAGAAAAAATATCACCGCCCGCCCACTTTTTTGGGGCAGAATCAGAAGAATAGGCTAATTCAACGCCCATAATATCACCCAGTGTTACTTTCCGAACAGAATTAACGCTGAGATTCAATAATAACGCCCGGCGACTGTTTTTTGTCGTAAAGAGCATATTTTCCCAAACTAGCGGCCATGGAGATGACCCATCTTCAATTTCACCACCTCGCACACATATCGCCAGCAATATTGCTCGCTCAAAAAAACGCCCACAAAAAATGGAACGAACCTGAACAAACGCCAGCGGTGCGGCTGGCATTTGTAAAATCCCACTCTTACGTGAGGAGCTGATATCGGAAAGATTTGACTGGAAGAGCGCTGATGTGAGTGACAATGCTAACACACTGCTGTGTGTGTGCAGCTCAGACATCAATGGTGCCCATAACCTTGGTGCCAGTTAAGAACATAAGAACATAAGAATTAGGAACAGGATTAGGCCATCTAGCCCCTCGAGCCTGCTCCGCCATTCAATAAGATCATGGCTGATCTGGTCGTGGACTCAGCTCCACTTACCCGCCCTCTCCCCGTAACCATTAATTCCCTTATTGGTTAAAAATCTATCTATCTTTGACTTGAAAACATTCAATGAGCTAGCCTCAACTGCTTCCTTGGGCAGAGAATTCCACAGATTCACAACCCTCTGGGAGAAGAAATTCTTTCTCAACTCGGTTTTAAATTGGCTCCTCCGTACTTTGAGGCTGTGCGCCCTAGTTCTAGTCTCCCCCACCAATGGAAACAACCTCTCTGCCTCTATCTTGTCTATCCCTTTCATGATTTTAAATGTTTCTATAAGATCACCCCTCATCCTTCTGAACTCCAAGGAGTAAAGACCCAGTCTACTCAATCTATCATCATAAGGTAACCCCCTCATTTCTGGAATCAGCCGAGTGAATCGTCTCTGTACCCCTTCCAAAGCTAGTATATCCTTCCTTAAGTAAGGTGACCAAAACTGCACGCAGTACTCCAGGTGCGACCTCACCAATACCTTATACAGTTGCAGCAAGACCTCCCTGCTTTTGTACTCCATCCCTTTCGCAATGAAGGCCAACATTTCATTTGCCTTCCTGATTACCTGCTGCACCTGCAAACTAACCTTTTTGGGATTCATGCACAAGGAGGCACTCTACGCAGGGGTCCTCCCACTATTCATCGGGGACTTGGCCTGGAGGGTGGTGCACGGAGCAGTGCCGTGCAACAAATTTTTAAGCCGGTTCACGGACTCCCAGGCCGCCTGCAATTTCTGCGGTCTGGAGGAGTCCGTGTTCCATGTTTTTATTGAGTGCACAAGGTTGCAGCCCCTGTTCCATTATTTGAAGGGGCTGCTCCTGAAATTCTGGCTGCACTTCAGTCCCACTCTCCTGATCTTTGGGCACCCTGTGCGGAGGGGAGCGGGTAGGTCCGAGGGCCTCCTCGTAGGACTGCTCCTGGGCACGGCCAAGGGTGCCATCAGCCGGTCCAGGCAGCGGGCGGTCGAGGGGGTCGTTCAACCTGACTGCCTGCCTCTCTTCCGCTCTTACATCCGGTCCAGGGTGTCCTTGGAGATGGAGCACGCGGTGTCCACCGGTACGCTCGTGGCCTTCCGCGAGAGGTGGGCACCGGAGGGACTGGAGTGCATCATCACGCCCGGCAACCAAATTTTAATTTGATTTTACGTTTTTAAGTTTAATTTGTTTTAATTGCCGGTGCTTTTAGTGTCCCCCTTCCCTTTTATAGGGGGCACTGGAGAAAATTGTGATTTTAGTGCCCAAAAAAAAACCAAAAAAAGAAAAACACAAAAAAAAAAGGGGGAAAAAAAAAGGGCCTTGTAAATGTCTGGAGTGTCACCCAGGTCGGGTGGCACCGTTTAATGTTTTATGTTTTTGCAGGTGAACTCCAAAAAGAGTTTCATGCACAAAGACCCCCAGGTCCCTCTGCACCTCAGCATGTTGTAATTTCTCCCCATTCAAATAATATTCCCTTTTACTGTTTTTTTTCCCAAGGTGGATGACCTCACACTTTCCGACATTGTATTCCATCTGCCAAACCTTAGCCCATTCGCTTAACCTATCCAAATCTCTTTGCAGCCTCTCTGAGTCCTCTACACAACCCGCTTTCCCACTAATCTTAGTGTCATCTGCAAATTTTGTTGCACTACACTCTGTCCCCTCTTCTAGGTCATCTATGTATATTGTAAACAGTTGTGGTCCCAGCACTGATCCCTGTGGCACACCAATAACCACTGATTTCCAACCGGAAAAGGACCCATTTATCCCGACTCTTTGCTTTCTGTTCGTCAGCCAATTCTCGATCCATGCTAATACATTTCCTCTGATTCCTTTATCTTCTACAGTAACCTTTTGTGTGGCAACTTATCGAATGCCTTTTGGAAATCTAAATACACCACATCCATCGGTACACCTCTATCCACCATGCTCGTTATATCCTCAAAGAATTCCAGTAAGTTAGTTAAACATGATTTCCCTTTCATGAATCCATGCTGCGTCTGCTTGATTGCACTATTCCTATCCAGATGTCCCGCTATTTCTTCCTTAATGATAGTTTCAAGCATTTTCCCCACTACAGATGTTAAACTAACCAGCCTATAGTTACCTGCCTTTTGCCTGCCCCCTTTTTTAAACAGAGGCATTACATTAGCTGCTCTCCAATCCGCTGGTACCTCCCCAGAGTCCAGAGAATTTTGGTAGATTATAACGAATGCATCTGCTATAACTTCCGCCAACTCTTTTAATACCCTGGGATGCATTTCATCAGGACCAGGTGACTTGTCTACTTGAGTCCCATTAGCGTCCAGCACTACCCCCCTAGTGATAGTGATTGTCTCAAGGTCCTCCCTTCCCACATTCCTATGGCCTGCAAATTTTGGCATGGTTTTTGTGTCTTCCACTGTGAAGACGGAAGCAAAATAATTGTTTAAGGTCTCAGCCATTTCCACATTTCCCATTATTAAATCCCCCTTCTCATCTTCTAAGGGACCAACATTTACTTTAGTCACTCTTTTCCGTTTTATATATCTGTAAAAGCTTTTACTATCTGTTTTTATGTTTTGCGCAAGTTTACCTTCGTAATCTATCTTCCCTTTCTTTATTGCTTTTTTAGTCATTCTTTGCTGTTGCTTAAAATTTTCTCAATCCTCTAGTTTCCCACTAACCTTGGCCACCTTATACGCATTGGTCTTTGATTTGTTACTTTCCTTTATTTCCTTGGTTATCCACGGCTGGTTATCCCTTCTCTTGTCGCCCTTCTTTTTCACTGGAATATATTTTTGTTGCGCACTATGAAAGAGCTCCTTAAAAGTCCTCCACTGTTCCTCAATTGTGCCACCGTTTAGTCCTTGTTTCCAGTCTACTTTAGCCAACTCTGCCCTCATCTCACTGTCGTCCCCTTTGTTTAAGCATAGTACGCTCGTTTCTGACACAACTTCCTCATCCTCAATCTGTATTACAAATTCAACCATATTGTGATCACTCATTCCGAGAGGATCTTTTACGAGGAGATCGTTTATTTTTCCTGTCTCGTTACACAGGACCAGATCCAAGATGGCTTGCTCCCTTGTAGGCTCCGTTACATACTGTTCTAAGAAACAATCCCGTATGCATTCTATGAATTCCTCCTCCAGGCTACCCCCTGCGATTTGATTTGACCAATCGATATGTAGGTTAAAATCCCCCATGACTACTGCCGTTCCTTTTTCACATGCCTCCATTATTCCCTTGATTATTGCCCGCCCCACCATGAAGTTATTATTTGGGGGCCTATAAACTACGCCAACCAGTGACTTTTTCCCCTTACTATCTCTAATCTCCACCCACAATGATTCAACATTTTGTTCATTGGAGCCAATATCATCCCTCACAACTGCCCTGATATCATCTTTTATTAACAGAGCTACCCTACCTCCTTTCCCTTCTTGCCTATCTTTCTGAATCGTCAGATACCCCTGTATGTTTAATTCCCAGTCTTGGCCACCTTGCAACCAGGTTTCTGTAATGGCCACCAAATCATACCCATTTGTAATGATTTGTGCCGTCAGCTCATTTACTTTATTTCGAATGCTGCGTGCATTTAGGTAGAATGTTTTCATCCGAGTTTTTAAACCATGATTTTTAGTTTTTACCCCTCCTGCAGCCTTTTTATATTCAGTGGCCCTTTTTGTTTCTTGCCTTTGGTTTCTCTGCCCTCCACTTTTACTCATCTCTTTTCTGTCTTTTGTTTTTGTCTCCTTTTTGTTTTCCTCTGTCTCCCTGTATTGGTTCCCATCCCCCTGCCATATTAGTTTAACTCCTCACCAACAGCACTAGCAAACACTCCCACTAGGACATTGGTTCCGTTCCTGCCCAAGTGCAGACTGTCCAGTTTGTACTGGTCCCACCTCCCCCAGAACTTGTTCCAATGCCCCACGAATTTGAATCCCTCCCTGCTGCACCACTGCTCAAGCCACGTATTCATCTGTGCTATCCTGCGATTCCTACTCTGACTAGCACGTGGCACTGGTAGCAATCCCGAGATTACTACTTTTGAGGTCCTACTTTTTAATTTAACAACTAGCTCCTTAAATTCGTCTCGTAGGACCTCATCCCTTTTTTTACCTATGTCGTTGGTACCAATGTGCACCACGACAACTGGCTGTTCTCCCTCCTTTTTTCGAATGTCCTGCACTCGCTCGGAGACATCCTTGACCCTTGCACCAGAGAAGCAACATACCATCCTGGAGTCTCGATTGCGGCCTCAGAAACGCCTATCTATTCCCCTTATGATTGAATCCTCTATCTCTATCGCTCTCCCACTCTTTTTTATGCCCTCCTGTACAACAGAGCCAGCCACGGTGCCATGAACTTGGCTGCTGCTGCTCTCCCCTGATGAGTCATCTCCCTCAACAGCACTCAAAGCAGTGTATCTGTTTTGCAGGGGGATGACCAGATGGGACCCCTGCACTACCTTCTTTGTACTACTCTTCCTGCTGGTCTTCCATTCCCTAGCTGGCTGTGGATCCTTCTCATGCGGTAAGACCAACTCACTACACGTGCCACTTATGTCATTCTCAGCATCGTGGATGCTCCAAAGTGAATCCACCCTCAGCTCCAATTCCGCAACGCGGTCCGTCAGGAGATGGAGGCAGATACACTTCTTACACACGTAGTCGTCAGGGACACCGGAAGTGTCCCTGAGTTCCCACATGGCACAGAAGGAGCATATCACGTGACCGAGCTCTCCTGCCATGCCTTAACCCTTAGATACACTTAAATTGGTAATAACAATGTTACAGTTTACTTACTGATATAAAAAAGAAAAAAGAAAAGCTACTCACCAATCACCAGCCAATCACTTACCCCATTGGCTGTGACGTCACCTTTTGATTCCTTTCTACTTCTTTTTTGCTTTCTCTCCTGCTGTAGCTGCACCGGTACGCCTTTTATAGGCTGCTCCCGCCTCTCACCAACTGTCGTTGGCTCTCGAGCTCCCGCTGGGCCTTTTATAGGCCGCTCCCGCCTCTCACCAACTGCCGCTGGCTCTCGAGCTCCCGCTGGGCCTTTTATAGGCCGCTCCCACCTCTCACCAACTGCCGTTGGCTCTCGAGCTCCCGCTGGGCCTTTTATAGGCCGCTCCCGCCTCTCACCAACTGCCGCTGGCTCTCGAGTTCCCACTGGGCCTTTTATAGGCCGCTCCCGTTAAAGTTTACATTGATTGAGGTTAAGTTGTATTTAACCCTTTCATGGTAAGGAATCACCAGTGTGTAATGGTCCAGCTATCTGAGACAATGCGCAACAAGGTTATGTTCAATAACAAAGGTTTAATACCAACATTGGTTTGAAATTATAAATAACACAGTCAGTAACACCCAACGACCACACACATCCCTCTTTTTCCACCATTGACATCAATCACATGTTCAATATGTCCAGCAACACAGAATACAAAGGCCCCAGCCTCCACACAACACAACAAATTGCTTACACCCAGATGGAGATATAACACAACCATCACCTGCGCACATGCACCTCACTTTCCTTCCCCCCTCTCCATCTTCTCCCCACCTCTACCCCTTCCCCTCTTTGCTCCACGGTGCCTGGCTGAGGAGCTCCTCAGACAGTGCCTCATTGGGGCGGATGAAGGCAGATGCATTGGTTGCACGGGTACGGGAGTGGGGGATGCCGAGGGGGCAACATTCTCTGATGCAGAAGCAGGATCTTGGTCCTTGCTCTCATCTGTCATTCGCAGTGGTGGTGTGGAACCTAAGGGTGGGACCACTGGGAGGGCTGTGGCAGCAGTGTTCCTGGGTATCGCATCCAGGGACTCCACCATGCACGGAGTGTACTCAGTCATGGTGACCAGGTGTCGGGATATGTCCCCCAAAGCTTCGATGAGCTGGTCACCAATGTCTACAGTCCTCCTGGACAACTGTACCATCTCTCCGCTGTCAGGTCGCGCTCGTGGAACAGACCTGCCGCGTCCACGAGACCTCCGTGGGGTCGGCGCGTCCTGGGGACAAATGGGGTGACCTGCGGAGAGGTACTTGGGGCTAGCATCTCCAGAGTGGAGGTGGGAATGACTGGAGGACCAATAGATGGCATGGGGTGGAATGGGTTGTGGAGCGTGGCGATGCAGGTTCTTCGAAGTCCACATTCTCATCCATTGAGAACAAACCCAGCAGATTGACAGGCGACAATCGGAGCTCCTCAGCACCAGATGTAGTCGGATTGTCCGCCGACTCCTGCCCCGCGCCCCCACCTTCTGGCCTCTTGGGCCGCGCTGCTGGTTGAGCTGCAAGACACAAATGAGGTTATTAGAGGAGAAGGGGGTGCTAGGGTCACAAGGTGAGTCCAGCTCTACACACAGCATATGCACGACAAAAGCACCACCCCTCTCAAAATCATCATAGACATCACATTTCATAACCATCAACACAGTGTGCATTGCAATGATTTTCATTCGGCCAGCTTTATTTCTATGCCACTTTTAGAATTCATCTATCACATATGATTGGTCAGATATGAGTGGGTGTGGCATCTATTGACTTTACATCGTGCAATGGTTTAAGCTTTGCTCACATGGCATCACTTCAGGGTCTGCAGATGTGTCTGTGGCTGTCCAGGGGTGCTTCCCCACGAGTGCTAGCACTTGCTCCTCTATCTCTGTGATGTCGCTGGGGACTGGTTGCCCCCCACCCATTCGTCTCTGCATGGACCTCATCGTCGATAGCTTCTTCTGTAAAAGGTGACAGGATAACATGGCATGAGATCATTGCGTGATGTCATTGCTAGGTACTGTCACAGAGACTGATACAACACATAACTGACAGATGTAATCATGACTATTATGATTATTATCATTCTTTACCTAAAGACGTACACCGTGACTGCAGGTTTTGAGTAAAACATTCCCGGTAAAGGTGCAAGACGTCACATCTGCTGATAGTCACTCATAACTCTAACAAATCAAATTATATAAATACATAAGTACATGTAAATCAATGTAATACTTACTCTCGCAGATCCCACGAGGTCATTCCACCGTTTGCGGCATCGGTTGCCATCACGCACCTCGTTGGTCGCCAACGAGACCACCTCTGCTATCTCGGTCCATATCTTCTGGTAGGCCTTTGAGGTGGGCTTCCCACGCCCTCCCTGTGTCAAATCACCCCAGCAGGAGGGAGGCATTTGCCTCGTCCGAGAACCTCCTGGCTCTTTTGCAGCCTCCAATGTGTCCCTCTCCTTCCTCACTGCTCTTTCCAGCGTCAGTCTCCAAAGTGTGCTGTGATGCCTCCTCCTCTCTCTCCATTATAGGGCAAATTCGGTCAAATATGTTGCTGTTAACAGCTACTTTTTGTTTGCCTACTTGCTGTGAAGCTTTAAAGTCTCCCTCCTTCCTCCCAAAGCAGCCAAACCACACCCAGCCATGCCTTCAGTCCCTCTGAGCTCCCTCTCTCTCTGTCTCCTCTTCTGCGCATGTCATGGTGACCCTTGACCTCCAGAATCGCAGGAATTCAGTGTTGCCATGCCGTTGCTAAGGATGGCAACACTTTACGGCAGAAGGTCAAAAAAATGTAATGCTACTGCCCATTTGATATCGCTTATGGTAATGCCCATTCTCAAAAATGTAAACTAGCTGTTTTGAGAATGGACGAGAAGCCGGCGATCTGAAAACCCTTTTTTACCACCCACGCCGGAAATCACGCCCATTTTTGGGCGATAAGCTCAAAAGTGGCGGTTCTAGCCCGATGTCCCCTAGTTTTAGTTTCCTCTATGAGTGGAACTATCCTCTCTGCATCCACCTTGTCGAGCCCCCTCATTATCTTATAAGTTTCAATAAGATCACCTCTTATTCTTCTGACCGCCAATGTGTATAGGCCCAAGCTACTCAACCTATCCTCATAAGTCAACCCCCTCATCTCCAGAATCAACCTAGTGAACCTTCTGTGAACAGCCTCCAATGCAAGTATATTCTTCCTTAAATACGGAGACCAAAACTGCATGCAATACTCCAAGTGTGGCCTCACCAATACCCTGTACAGTTGTAGCAGGAGTCCTCTGCTTTTATACTCTATCCCCCTTGCAATAAAGGCTAACATTCCATTTGCCTTCCTGATTGCTTGCTGGACCTGCATACTAACTTTTTGTGTTTCATGCACAAGGACTCCCAGGTCTCTCTGTACTGCAGCACTTTGCAATTTTTCTCCATTTAAATTATAATTTGCTTTTCTATTATTTCTGCCAAAGTGGATAACCTTATATTTTTCCACATTATACTCCATCTGACAAATGTTTGCCCATTTACTTAGCCTGTCTATATCCATTTGCAGACTCTTTGTGTCCTCCTCACAATTTGCTTTCCCACCCATCTTTGTATTATCAACAAACTTGGCTACATTACACTCGGTCCCTTCATCCAAGTCATTAAAATAGATTGTAAATAGTTGAGGATCTAGCACTGATCCCTGTGACACCCCACTAGTCACTGTTTGCCAATAGGAAAATGACCCATTTATCCCGACTCTGTTTTCTGTTAGTTAGCCAATCCTCTTCCATGCTAATATATTATCTCCAATCCCGTGAGCTTTTATTTTGTGCAGTAACCTGTTATGTGGCACCTTATCGAATGCCTTCTGGAAATCCAAATACACCACATCCACTGGTTTCCCCCTTATCCACCCTGTTCGTTACATCCTCAAAGAACTCCAGAAAATTTGTCAAACATGATTTCCCTTTCATAAAACCATGTTCCTTTTCCTTGTTCTTTGTTGGCCTTAAACATTTCACAATCCTCCAGCCTCCCACTAGACTTGACCACATTGTTTGCCTTTGTTTTCAATTTGATACCCTTCCTTATTTTCTTAGTTAGTCACCGATACAAAATATTTGTTCAATGTCTCTGCAATTTCCCTGTTCTCCATTATTAATTCCCCAGTCTCATCCTCTAGGGGACCAATATTTACTTTAGGGACACTTTTCCTTTTTAAGTACCTGTAGAAACTCTTACTAGCTGTTTTTATATTTCGTGCTTATTTACTTTCATAATACTCTTCCCTCTCTTTATCATTTTTTTAGTCATTTTTTGCTGGCTTTTGAAAGTTTCCCAATCCTCTGGCCTCCCACTATAGTCTTGGCCACATTGTATGCTCTTGTTTTCAATTTGATGCCATCCCTTATTTACTTAGTTAGCCACGGATGGTTATCCCTTCTCTTACAATCTTTCCTTCTCATTGGGATATATTTTTGTTGCGAGTAATGAAATATCTCCTTAAATGTCTGCCACTGCTCATCAACTGTCCCATTCTTTAGTCTATTTTCCCAGTCCACTTTAGCCAACTCTGCCCTCATACCTTTTGTAGTCTCCTTTATTTAAGCATGTTGTCATTGAAGTGCTGTTTCGCGTGTTAGTTGACTATGTAGTCAGCGGATCGTGTGTGGGTGTCTGGAGTTGAGATCTCTGGAGTTTCAATGAATGCCTCAGTGCTCTTTCTCAGATGTTTCCTATTTTGGCAATACTCACAGCCATCTTCTGTAATGACCTGATATGATTGAATGCCGACTTGTTTCTGAACCTGAGCTTTTTGCCACACTTTGCTGTCTTGCAATTGTTTGAATCTCACTGTTTCTCCTCCTGCAATGTAGGAAGTGCTGTAGCACCTCTGTTGTAGTAGTGTGCTTTTCTTTTTTGACAATTACGTCTTGTATGATACTTGGTTTGAGTAGTTTGTTTGCGATTGGGATGTTTGTCTTTGTGGGGTGACCGAGCAAGCGTTGTGCTAGTGAACTATCAAGGCCTTCAGTTGGTGTGTTTCGCCAGATGAGAAGGTTCATGTAGAAGTCACCACAGTCTTTCTTTGTCTTCTTTATTAAATGCTATGCGAGCTTAACTGCATTCTCAACCTTTCCATTGCTTTGTGGATATTCTGGTGAGCTTGTTGTGTGATCGAATCCAAATGTTGTGGCAAAGTTTGTGAACTGTGGTGAGTTGAAGGGAGGTCCATTGTCGGATTGAACCTTGTCTGGAATACCATGGTTAGATAAGTGTTTCTTGAGGTGTTTGAAGATGACAGTTATCATGGATGAAGAAAAATTGCAAAGTGCTACAGTACAGCAGGACCTGGGGGTACTTGTGCATGAAACACAAAAGATTAGTATGCAGGTACAGCAAGTGATCGGGAAGGCCAATGGAATCTTGGCGTTTATTGCAAAGGGGATGGAGTATAAAAGCAGGGAAGTCTTGCGACAGTTATACAGGGTATTGCTGAGGCCACACCTGGAATACTATGTGCAGTTTTTGTTTCCATATTTACGAAAGGATATACATGCTTTGGAGGCAGTTCAGAGAAGATTCACTAGGTTGATTCCAGAGATGAGGGGGTTGACTTATGAGGAAAGGTTGAGTAGGTTGGGCCTCTACTCATTGAAATTCAGAAGAATGAGAGGTGATCTTATCAAAATGTATAAGACTATGAGGGGGCTTGACAATGCGGATGCAGAGAGGATGTTTCCACTGATAGGGGAGACTAGAACTAGAGGGCATAATCTTAGAATAAGGAGCCACCCATTTAAAACTGAGATGAGGAGAAATTTCTTCTCTGAGAGGGTTGTGGATCTGTTGAATTCACTTCCTCAGAGAGCTGTGGAAGCTGAGACATTGAATAAATTTAAGACAGAAATAGACAGTTTCTTAAATGATACGGGAATAAGAGGTTATGGAGAATGGGCAGGGAAGTGGACCTGAGTCCATGATCGGATCAGTCATGATCATATTAAATGGACGAAGGGGCCGTATGGCCTATTCCTGCTCCTATTTCTTTTGTTCTTATGTTCTTATGACAGTGGCATCTTTCTTTCCGTGCAGATTATCTATCTCGAAATAGTCCGAGTAGTAGTCCGCTGTGTATAAGTGTGATCGAGTGTGAATATATCACAACCAATCTTTTTCCACGGTCTCTGAGCGAGGCCGTGACTTATCATGGCTCTTTTGGTTGGCTAGACTGATAGGTGTTGCATGTTTCACACTTTGAAACAGGGAGCTAGAATTTCCTATCAGCTCACCAGTACCCGATCACCGCCCAAAAGACCGCTGAACTGGGACGATTATCGCCGGCGAAAACGTCCCTCCAAAAAATTAAAAAATCTGCCGAGCGAAAAACATGGCCTTGCCCCCCCCCATTCTGGGCCAAAAAGTGCAATTTAGGGTCGATTGGGCGGTTCGTAAACAAAATGGGCGAAAAATTTTAAAATCAATAAAAATTTACCCCTAACACCAGAAAAACAATAAAAATAATTTTTCAAAAAACATCAATTAAAAAAATCAAAAAAATATTCACAGGATACTTTAAAACTAAATCACAACAACACATTTTAAAAATAATTAGTAAAAAAACAATTAGAAACATAGAAACATAGAAATTTACAGCGTAGAAGGAGGCCATTTCGGCCCATCGTGTCCGCGCCGGCCGACAAAGAGCCGCACGGCCCTTGATCAGCAGCCCTAAAGGTTACATATAAATCTATGAACAATGATGGAAAGGCAAAGAGCACCCAGCCCAACCAGTCCACCTCACACAACTGCGACACCCCTTATACTGAAAACATCTACACTCCATCCCAATCGGAGCCATGTGATCTCCTGGGAGACGCAAAAGCCAGATAAAAACCTAAGCCAATTTAGGGAGAAACAAATCTGGGAAAATTTCTCTCCGACCCATCCAGGTGATCGAAACTAGTCCAGGAGATCACCCTGGCCATATTCTATTCCCTGCAGTACTTACCATTATATCTGCGCCGTCCAGCAAAAGGTCATCCAGTCTAATCCCAATTACCAGCTCTAGATCCGTAACCCTGCAGGTTACGGCACTTCAAGTGCCCATCCAACCATCTCTTAAAAGTGGTGAGGGTTTCTGCATCCACCACTCTTCCAGGCAGCGAGTTCCAGATCCCCACAACCCTCTACGTAAAGAAGCTCCCCCTCAAATCCCCTCTAAACCTTTCACCAACCACCTTAAAACTATGTCCCCTCATAATAGATCCCTCCACCAATTGCAATAGACTCTTACTATCCACTATGTCCAGGCCCCTCAATATTTTGTTCACCTCAATGAGGTTTCCTCTCAACCTCCTCTGTTCCAATGAGAACAAACCCAGCCTATCCAATCTGTCCTCATAACTAAGATTCTCCATTCCAGGCAGCATCCTTGTAAATCTCCTCTGCACTCTCTCTAGTGCAATCACGTCCTTCCTATAATACGGCGACCAGAACTGCACGCAGTACTCCAGCTGTGGCCTAACCAAAGTATTATACAATTTAAGCATAACCTCCCTGCTCTTATATTCTATGCCTTGGCCAATAAAGGCAAGCATTACCAACCTTTATCTTACAGAGGTACTCACCTACTGCCCAGCTCCACTGATCCTCGTGGGCAGTTTTTAAAAAACTTACCTATGGGTCACCGCTCAGCCAAATATCACGCCAGGGCAATCTCAGGACGATGCATGCCGGCGGTCCGCTCCCCAGCAGTACCTCGAAACCACCAGCATAACTCAGGTAAGGAAATATTTGCTCATCTGATTACCGCCCACAATGGCCAATGCAGCCCAGAAACCGTGCGGTAAGCCATTGGAAATTCCAGCCCATAGTCTTTTATGTCACTGTTCAGTCCTGGTCAGTAAACGGATTCTCTGACATGTCGAAGAGTTCTCTCGACGCCAGTGTGAGCAGCATGAAGTCGCTGATGAATGTCGGATCTCAGGGTTTTTGGTATGGCACAGCGATAGTCTTTAAAGACTATGGGCTAGACTTTCCACTAGCTGGCTAAGGCCAAAAAAAATGGGCCTTGTTCCAGCGATGTGGGTCATCTCAGCCTTGCTGATCAGCGAGACAAGGCCCATTTTTTTTTGCGATTTTCCACTCAGCCTTACTCCAGCGATGCCAAATGGGCAATGTGATTTTTCGGCGATCTCATGATTGCCCACCGAAAACAGAAGTAAAAAAAAAAGCTTCCCTATCAACGCTATTCTGCGCATGTGTTGGAATTTTGTTTTAGGTTGACTTTCTTTGCCGCGTTTTGAGAGGTCAGGGGTCATCACACATGCTCAGAAGGCACAGGGAGTGTCAGAGAGAGAGAGAGTGGAGATAGAGCGAGTAAAGGAAGGCAGAGAGGCAGAGGAGAATTGTTGGGCTTGTTTGAATTTTTTGCAATCAAAAATAGTTATTTTTACTTTTTAAAATTTATATTCTTATACTTATTATTGTGGAAGTGACCAGAAAGTTACAAAATTAATTTTAAACTTTATTATTAAAATTATATATTAAAATGGAGGGCGAAAGAGAAAGGAAAAGAGCAAAACCCTTCAGTGACGAGGCCAACGAGGCACTTTTCAATAATGTCTATGGCAGGTGGGACGACTTGACACGGGGTGGGCATGGGAAACCTCCACCCTGTGCCTACCGAAAAATCTGGCAGGAGATTGCCGATGTCATCGCATCTGCATCCCACGAGATGCGGACATCTGACCAGTGTCGGAAAAGGTGGAATAGCTTGTTGGCAGCAGCCAGAGTAAGTTGCATGTTATACTTAAAATGTTATATGTAATATTTTAATGATGCAAATTTTAATTGGAAGCTTGAATTTTATTTCTTTATTGTATTAATTAATTAAATTATGAATTAATTTATGCATCCTAACAGTAAGTTGAATTTTATATTTATGAAATATTGTTCATATGCAATGCAATGCAATTTTTTAATCGAACATTGCATCTCCGGCATTGAATTTAAGTCTGTCATTCTTAAATTTTTATTACCAAGTCCATTAGCTTATGCCATGCCATGTTCTCTTCTCATTTGCAGAAGAAGATATCTATCAACCGCTCGGAGCAGAGAAGGATGGGGGGACGGCTCTGCTCAGCTCCAGCCTCTGTCAGAAATTGAGGAGCTGCAGTCGCGCTGGTGGGACATGACAGCCATTTGGTAACAACCCGTGGTGTGGCCGAACCCAGCCTTGAGTCTCGTGAGTAATGGGAACTGTTAATGTGTTAACCATTATTAAAGACATTTTAAAAATCTATCTTAGTTACGCATGTAATGTCCTGTAATTATAATGCAATATGCAATATACTTGTGATGTACTCTTGATGTACGAATGATGTCATAAGAACACAAGAACATAAGAATTAGGAACAGGAGTAGGCCATCTAGCCCCTCGAGCCTGCTCCGCCATTCAATAAGATCATGGCTGATCTGGCCACGGACTCAGCTCCACTTACCCGCCCGCTCCTCGTAACCCTTAATTCCCTTATTGGTTAAAAATCTATCTATCTGTGATTTGAATACATTCAATGAGCTCACCTCAACTGCTTCCTTGGGCAGAGAATTCCACAGATTCACAACCCTCTGGGAAAAGAAATTCCTTCTCAACTTGGTTTTAAATTGGCTCCCCCGTATTTTGAGGTTGTGCCCTCTAGTTCTAATCTTCCCGACCAGTGGAAACAACCTCTCTGCCTCTATCTTGTCTATCCCTTTCATTATTTTAAATGTTTCTATAAGATCACCCCTCATCCTTCTGAACTCCAATGAGTAAAGACCCAGTGTACTCAATCTATCATCATAAGGTAACCCCCTCATCTCCGGAATCAGCCTCGTGAATCATCTCTGTATCCCCTCCAAAGCTAGTATATCCTTCCTTAAGTAAGGTGACCAAAACTGCACGCAGTACTTCAGGTGTAGCCTCACCAATACCCTATACAGTTGCAGCAAGACCTCCCTCCTTTTGTATTCCATTCGCCTTCCTGATTAGCTGCTGCACATGCAAACTAACTTTTTGGGATTCATGCACAAGGACCCCCAGGTCCCTCTGCACCGCAGCATGTTGTAATTTCAAATTCAAATAATATTTCCTTTTACTGTTTTTTTCCCCAAGGTGGATGATCTCACACTTTCCGACATTGTATTCCATTTGCCAAACCTTAGCCCATTCGCTTAACCTATCTAAATCTCTTTGCAGCCTTTCTCTACACAACCCGCTTTCCCACTAATCTTAGTGTCATCTGCAAATTTTGTTACACTACACTCTGTCCCCTCTTCCAGGTCGTCTATATATATTGTAAACAGTTGTGGTCCCAGCACCGATCCCTGTGGCACACCACTAACCTCCGATTTCCAACCCGAAAAGGACCCATTTATCCCGACTCTGCTTTCTGTTCGCCAGCCAATTCTCTATCCATGCTAATACATTTCCTCTGACTCCGCGTACCCTTATCTTCTGCAGTAACCTTTTGTGTGGCACCTTATCGAATGCCTTTTGAAAATCTAAATACACCGCATCCATCGGTACACCTCTATCCACCATGCTCGTTATATCCTCAAAGAATTCCAGTAAATTAGTTAAACATGATTTCCCCTTCATGAATCCATGCTGCGTCTGCTTGATTGCACTATTCCTATCTAGATGTCCCGCTATTTCTTCCTTAATGATAGTTTCAAGCATTTTCCCCACTACAGATGTTAAACTAACCGGCCTATAGTTACCTGCCTTTTGTCTGCCCCTTTTTTTAAACAGAGGCGTTACATTAGCTGTTTTCCAATCCGCTGGTACCTCCCCAGAGTCCAGAGACTTTTGGTAGATTATAACGAATGCATCTGCTATAACTTCCGCCATCTCTTTTAATACCCTGGGATGCATTTCATTAGGACCAGGGGACTTGTCTACCTTCAGTCCCATTAGCCTGTCCAGTACTACCCCCCTAGTAATAGTGATTGTCTCAAGGTCCTCCCTTCCCACATTCCTGTGACCAGCAATTTTTGACATGGTTTTTGTGTCTTCCACTGTGAAGACCGATGCAAAATAATTGTTTAAGGTCTCAGCCATTTCCACATTTCCCATTATTAAATCCCCCTTCTCATCTTCTAAGGGACCAACATTTACTTTCGTCACTCTTTTCTGTTTTATATATCTGTAAAAGCTTTCACTATCCGTTTTTATGTTTTGCGCAAGTTTACTTTCATAATCTATCTTTCCTTTCTTTATTGCTTTCTTCGTCATTTTTTGCTGTCGTTTAAAATTTTACCAATCTTCTATTTTCCCACTAACCTTGGCCACCTTATACGCATTGGTTTTTAGTTTGATACTCTCCTTTATTTCCTTGGTTATCCACGGCTGGTTATCCCTTCTCTTACCGCCCTTCTTTTTCACTGGAATATATTTTTGTTGAGCACTATGAAAGAGCTCCTTAAAAGTCCTCCACTGTTCCTCAATTGTGCCACCGTTTAGTCTGTGTTCCCAGTCTACTTTAGCCAACTCTGCCTTCATCCCACTGTAGTCCCCTTTGTTTAATCATGGCAGCCCTGGTGAACCCTTGTGCATATGGGGTATTGAAAACGATTGATATGTAATGTTTCCTATTAATGATTACCTTAATGTCCTAATAAGTTGTTTAGAAATGTATTTTGTCTTTGTAAGGTCAACCTGAGAAGGTCATCTCACTACAGCCATCCACTCCTCCTGCACCATCAGCAGCAACCACCTTGGAGGAGGAAGAGGAAGAAGATGAATAAATTAGTGTGGAGGAAGAAGAAGAGCAGGAGGTGGAGGAGGAATCAAACATTGTTGTGGGGGTGGGGGGGAAGAATTTGCGGTCATTTCTATTGAGTGGGATGAGGCACCGGGACCAAGCGGTGTGCAGGTGGCGACGCCAAGGCGTAACATTTTGCACATGCCGACCCCATGGAGGTCGGGTCAATGAGGTGAGAAATCGCCTACCTTGGACGGGCAGATGGAGTGCTTGATATCCCTGTGCAGGGAGATGGTCGCGATAGATCGCGATCTTATCCAGACGTTCGAGGGTTTTGCCACAAACTGGAGCCAGTTCAACGCGAACTTCTCCAACTGGTCTTCCGTGCAAATGGAGATAGCATGGGAGACATTGGAGACGATCTGATAACAGACCGCTGCAACAAATGCCCTTCGGTATGCGTTGCTGGCTAGGCACGGCACTGCACCCCAAGATGTCGTGTCGGCTCGCAGTGAGACCCCTAGCACTCAAGCGACTACGGAGGACACAGTTCCTCCTGACTTGGAAGTGGAGCCTCAGACTTCTGCATCCACTCCGTCACCTCCAACACGGCAGGAAGTCTTGCCATCCCACGCTCCACACCACGTTCGTGTCGATTTGCGTGGACCAAAGCGGGTGGGTGGTGTAAGAATACGGGGTGGGAAAGGACCTGGAGGGAAACGTGGCCGTAGGTAGGGAGGGGGGGGTGTTTTTTAATTACATTGTTAAATTGTTAATGTTTTGTTCAGGGTTATTTGGGGTTGAGGTGAAGGCGGGGGAATGGAGTTGTTAACTCATTTTTTTAAATTAATTTGTTGTGTTAATAAATTTTTTTTATTGAATTCAACAATTGTTATGCCTTCTCTCTTAGTTACATTAGTTACATTAAGCATAACATTTTCATATAACATATTTGCAGTTCATCATTATTTGTTCAGTCTTTTATTATAGCCGTACTTTACTTAAGCTCACCATTAATGCAGATACCAGGCCACAGCAGGCAAGGCAAAAATGAAACCCCACGCAAATGAAACTTTTGATTAACCGTAACTGTAAATGCAAATGTGAATATCCACAATGAAAGTTCATACAAAGCATTCATAAATGAGCTGCTGACGCAACAGCTTAGCAGCCGTATAACTGCCCCTGGCTACTGGTCTTCGGGAGGGGGGTGGTGGTCCCGGTGCTGGATCGGCAGACTGATTGGCCTCCCCTAGGTCCTCGCCTGCGTCCTCTTCCACCTCTTCATCCTCGCTAGCTGGCTCTTTCGTCTCCCCTCCTTCTGGAGGTGGACCTGCAGCCCGATCTGGCATTTCTTGTCCTCTCCTTATAGCTAGGTTATGCAGCATGCAACACACCACAGTAACCTCAGCGACCTGGTCAGGGTGGTACTGTGGCTGCCACCAGAATGATCCAGACATCTGAAGCGCTGCTTTAGGATTCCAATTGTCTTTTCAACGATGTTGCATGTCGCTATGTGACTTTCATTATAACGCTTCTCTGCTTCAGTGACGGGATTATGCAGAGGGGTCATCAGCCAACTGGCAAGGCCATATCCTTTACCCCCCAGTATCCAACCGTGACCTTCTGGCTGATTGAGAAACAGGTCAGGGATAGCACTCTCACGTAGGATGTGCACATCATGGATGCTGCCAGGAAATGTGGCATTTACTGTCATGATTATTTGGTTGTGGTCGACAACAAGCTGCACATTTAGGGAGTGGAACCTCTTTCTGTTACGAAACACCTTCACATTCTTTAAGGGGGCTTTCAGGACAATGTGCGTGCAGTCTATTGCTCCCTGTATCTTGGGGAAGTGTGATATTCTGTAGAAACCCAAAGCACTCTCGGTCTGTGCCTCCCTGGTAATAAGGAAGCTTATAAAGTCCATCCTGCGAGCGTAAAGGGCTTCAGTCACCTGCCGAATACAGCAGTGTGTGGCGTGCTGAGAGATATGACAGATGTCGCCAGCTGAAGCCTGAAAAGATCCTGAAGCGTAGAAGGCTAGGGCAGCAGTAACCTTCACCTCAACGGACAGTGCGGTTCTGATGGTGCTGGAAGGCTGCAGATCACCCTTGATGAGTTGGCAAATCTCATCGATGACCTCCTTTCAGAATCGCAACCTCCTAAGACAAGTGTTTTCAGACAAGTTGAGGTAAGATTGCTTTTCCAAGTACCTTCATTGGCTGTACACTCTTATCCTCTGTCTTCGTCTCTGTCTACGCATTACTCTGCCACCTCTTCGATTGATCCTTCCAGTAACCAGCTTGTGAGCAGTTACAAGCAATGGCAGGGAAAGCATAGGCCCCATCACTATCAATAATTACTTTCACTAAATTAAACTAATCTCTTTACTCTCTATTCTCTAATCTCTCTACTCTCTCTACACTGTATACCAGTCAGTTTAACAGGCCCCAACAATATCAGTAATTATTTTAACTATCTATAAAAGCACTTTTCACCAAAAAAATGCCGATACAATACCTAATATCAATATATATACCATAATATAATATTCTGAGTTGATCTATCTATAAATAACTCTCTAAATAACTCACAACTATTCAGCTCCTTTTTTTCTGTTGTCTCCAAACTTCCCCCAATCTTCAAAATGGCATTCTTCTGTTAAGCCCAGGAAAAGCAACTATTTCTCAGCGATCTGTTCGGCCTTGCATCAGCCCAGCGAAGTGCAGGCTAGGTGTTGAAAGTTGGGATGGGCCTTTTGTCGCCGATCAGTTCGCCGATCATTTCAGCGAAGTGAGCCAAAACTTGGGGGCCTATTTTTCCAGCGATGTTTTGGGCCTAGTTTCCACTTTTTCCTCAAAATGGGTGATGGAGGTCCGTTTTGGGCCATAGATGGGCCTTCAGTGGATGATGTGAAGTGGAAAGTATAGCCCTATGCCTTCCTGTGTTGTGAGTTCCTTACGAACTTTGAAGTATGCATGCATTTCAGGCGGGCATTCATGTGTCAAACCACTGTGATTTGTTGTATGACCAGTTATAGTGTGGAGTCGCTTGTAGTTGTGTGTTGTTTGTTAGTCAGTCCCTGTTTGGAGAGTGGGAGAAAGTCCACCATGTGGATGCATTCCCCTGCAATTTCAGTTGGTGATCTCTCCACGTTTTCGAGGTATGCGCGCGAGAGTGTGTCTGCTAGGTACATTACTTTTCCTGATTGATACTTTATTTCGACATCATATTGGTTGAGCCGAATGAGCAGATGTTGTTGCCACTGCAGATAATGGCTTGCGTCGTATGGCATCAAAGGCTCTGTCCCTGGCATGTGTCCAAGAACTAGAACCTCCACTTTTGTGCTTATCGTCCAAAAATGGGCGTTATTTCCAGCATGGGCGTTAAAAAAGAGTTTTCAGATGCCGGCTTCTCGCCCATTCTCAAAACACCTAGTTTACATTTTTGAAAATGGGCGTTACTGCAAGCGATATCAAATAGGGGTAATGTTAAATTATTTTGACCTTCTGCCATAAAGTGTGGCCGTCCTTAGCAAAGGCATGGCAACGCTCGATTCCCACGATTCAGGAGGTCAAGGGTCACCATGACATGTGCAAAAGAGGAGAGAGAGAGAGAGGAAGCTCAGAGGCACTGAAAGCGTGTGTGGCTGTGGTGTGTGCTTGTCTGGCTGTTGTGGGAGGCACGAGGGAGATTCACCAGCACAAAAAGCCAATTAAGCACCAAAAACATAGTTGGCACCGAGTTTTTGTCCAACAAATAAGATATAGCATGGAAGGGATGGAGGAAGCCCTGGAGTTGGTAGCCAGGAACATTGGTGTCAGAGGGCTCCCAGTGGTCCCGGACCATGGCACTGCACCCCAAGGTGCCGCACCCCCATTGCCAACCACACATGAGAGCCAGGAGCAACATCTTGCTTCTGGCTCAGAGCACGTTCCCACCTCGGGACTGTCCTCTCCCGTATCCGTCCAAGCGGTTCGGTCGTCACCGCCCCCCCCCCCACCCCCAATGAAGCATCGCCTGAGGACCTCCTCAGCCAGGCGGCTTGGAGTCAGGAGGGGAAGGGGAAGGGGTTGAAGTGGGGAGGAGAAGCGGGGCGGCAGGGGGAAAGGGTTGGTCTGTACAGAAATAATTATGATTTCAGACTAATGTTTGGTTTAAATGTTTTTTATTTAACAAAACCTTGTAGCACATTGGCTCAGATAGCTGCACCATTACACACTGGTAATTCCTTAACATTAAAGAATATAATCACATAACTTCAATCAACTTAAACTTTAACTGTCACCAAGGTGACACCCACCATTGATGTATGACCTGCACATCCAGCAGTGTGTCAGCCTTGTAAATAACACCAATGTTCTTTCAGGCAAAGTGATCATTGATGAGCTCCTGACGTAAGGCTCTTGCAGCTATCATGCCACCATGGGCCCTTTCATGCAGTCTACAGGGGGGCGGGGGCATGGCTTCAGTATCAGCCTGATTGTCTGGCCCGATGTCAGTGTCCACCGCCTCGTCCTCCTCTTCCTCTCTCTGGTGAGGTGGACTGTCAGGCTCATCAGGCAATTCTTGTCTCTTCCTGATAGCTAAGTTGTGTACCATGGAGCACACCACCACGAATTGAGGTACCTGCTCAGGTGGTATTGGAGCTCGCTTTCTGAGTGGTCCAGGCATCTAAAGCGCTGCTTCAGCACTCCAATGGTTTTCTCACAATATTGCGAGTTGTTCGATGGCTCTCGTTGTATCGCCTCTCGCCTTGGTGTGGGTGTCATGCAGGGGGGGTCATCAGCCAGGTGGCAAGGCCATATACTTTGTCACCAAGCATCCAGCATTGACCTTGTGGCTGATCGTTAAACAAGTCAGATACAGTGCTCTCACGCAGGATATGAGCATCATGGATGCTGCCCGGAAATTGAGCATTCACTGCCATTATAATTTGCTGGTGGTCGACAACCAGTTGGACATTCAGGGAGTGGAATCCCTTGCGGTTCCTGAAAACCTCTGCATCCTGAAAAGGTGCCCGCATCGCGGTGTGCGTATAGTCTATTGCTCCCTGCACCTTGGGGAAGTTTGCAATTCTGGAGAATCCTAGAGCCCTCTCATTCTGTGTCTCCCTGGTCATAGGGAAGCTGATCAAGTCCCTCCTGCGTGCGTACAGGGCTTCAGTGACCTGTCTAATGCAGCAATGTGTGGCATGCTGAGAAAGTCCGCAATTGTCTCCAGCTGTGGCCTGAAAAGAACCCGAGGCATAGAACGACAGTGCCACGGTGACTTTGACCTCAATGGACAGTGCTGTACTGATGGTGCAGTGATAACCTCTTTGTGGAAGCGCAGTCTCTGAAGGCAGGTGGTGTCGGGCAAGTTGAGGTAAGACTGCTTCTCCCTGTACTTGCGGGGGGTGTAACGTCTAGTCCTCCTCATCAGTCTGTCACTTCGTACATTGGGCACATAATGCAGTGGAGCATTCCCTCGGCGATGTCGAGTCTGCTGCATGTATTTGGTCACCAAGAGAGGGTGAGAAAGGACAGGCCCATTGCAGTAGCTCTCTGTTTTCCATCGATTGTTCACAAACAAAGAATGTCTCGATGATCACACCTCTTCAATTCCAATCGGTCACTGTATGGTCAAGATGTTTTTAGAGATGTTCACATCACCTCCAATGACCTGCAGAGTACATCCGAACTCCGCCGAGGTTGAAGCACAGCAGCCTTTTAAAGGATGCGATATGTGAATAACAACTTGGCGTCCATAACGCTGTGATTCATTCCGGTTAGTTCCACTTTTTGTGGGCGTTTTTTTGAGCGAGCGATATTGTGGCCGATTGTAGGAGGTGGTGAAATTGACGATGGTCGATCTCCATGGCCGCTAGTTTGTGTAAATATGCTCTTTACGACAAAAAATAGTGGGCAGGCCTTAATATTGAATCACCATGTTAATTCCGCGCGGAAAGTAATGCTAGCCGATATTATGGGCATTGAATTTGCCCATTCTGCTGATTCCGCCCAAAAAAAGTGGGCAGGCGGTAATATTTTTCTCGTTGTTAAGCACATGGGGAAAGTAACGCTCAGCAATAAGTTTCCGAAAAATGCCCGCCAGTTTCCATTTTGTGCCAAAATGTGCAATATATGGGCGTTATACATCATTTCAGTGGTAAAAAGGGCGCTAAGCATGCAAAAAAAGTGGAGGTTCTAACCCCAAGTCCCTTAAACACATCTTGATATGCATTGTTGACATCAGATTTTGGCGCTAGTGCGATGTTTGCATTGTTCATAGTTTGCGATTCGCGTGTTTCATTTATCACTGCGATATTCTGATTCTGCATTTTATCAGTTGTAGCTGTTGAGCAGTACATGAGCCAATCAGTGGTGCACTTAGGCCCTCAATGACCACAAAGAGCACAACATACTTTTGCTTGTTTTTTGTATTTTTTTCCAGTGGTGCATTACAAGATCCTACCACTGGAATGGTTGCATGGTTGTCATATAGTGACAGTGTTGTCTTAGATTATTTTACTTTAAGCCTTTAGGTATGTGGCCCCACAATCTATTTGCATTTTTACCATTTGACCTTTAATGGAGGAGGCAGCCATAATCTTCTTTGGATACTTTCTGTCAGCTTTGTCCTTGATTGTGCGCTCAACTTCACAAAGCATCTTTACAGTCATGACTTCAAAATCAGAATCATCACTGTCTTCATATAGTGCATGAACTTTTGACTTGCCCTTATATTTAGGTTTATGTGTAGACTTCTGCCTCAATCCACTCTGCCTGCACTGTTGAGAAAAGTGATTTTGTTTGCCGCAACTTGTGCAGGTCTTCTCATATGTTGGGCATTTTGTTTTTGACAGCTCATGTCTTTTGCCACAATATCTACAATTGTTCATGAACTCTTTGTCTGTGAATTCTTTCTTTGTGGGTCGGGGTTTCTGTTTGACAGCTTTGACATCTTCACAGTCTAAATCTGTTTTAGTGATCTTCATGGATTTAATTTGCGCAACTGTAGCCTCTGTAGCTTTAGAGAACATCACACATTTATCTGGTGTTAGACTTGATTCTTCCAACAGCCTCTTACGCAGAGCGTTATCAGTTATTCTGCAGACTATGATGAAATCATCCCCCCAAATTGCCAAAATCACATGACGATGCAAGTTCCCTCACTTTCACTAGATATCTGTCAAAATGGTCGTCGCCTTGTACACAGTTGTTAAACTGGTACCATTCATAGATGATGTTGGTTTTATCTTTACAGTGCTCTTCCCAGAGCTTCAAAATAGTCTCAATTTCCTGCTTGTCATCCTCTGACTTGTAGAGAAGATTATTGTGGATCTCTAGGGCATCTCTACCAATGACAGTGATAAACGTTGCAACCCTAATTCCACTTGGTTTTTTCCACAATATTCAAGAATTTCATAGTTGTCCCACAGCTGTTTGAATTTCTTCCAGTTGGCTTTCAAATCGGCAGTCATCTGCAATGGAGGTGAGAGAGGAATGTGCACAGGAGTTAGCACCGTGGTGGTCATGATAGCTCACTACAATTTAGGACTATGGGCTAGACTTTATCAAAAATGTCGAGCGATACAAGTGTGCAGCAGGAGGAATTGTCAGGGAGAAGGAGGGTGAAAACCTTTCCTGATGAAGCGAATGAGGCCCTCGTAAATGAGATGGAAAGTCGGTTGGGACAATTAACCTGGGGTGGGCGTGGGAAACCTCCCCCAGATACGTATTAAAAAATAAGGGGCGATATCGCCGGTATTGTTTCCTCAATGACCCACGATAGGCGTGAGGCAGACCAGTGCCACAAGAGGTGGAACAGCCTGGTTGCTTCGGCAACAGTAAGTATTAAATTATGAGATTTCAAATTGCAATGATCCATTGAATTAATTAGATTGTAAATCTGCCGGATTGTAATTAAGCTGGGCAATCTTGCGTAGCTTCCCTGCTAAGATTTGGACTGGGGTCGGAACCTGCTCCCTTTAAGTCTAATTTTGCTCAGATGCCTTACATTTAATGAGCAGTATTAATTATTATTATTTAAAGGAATGACTGGAAACAGACAGACCACAAACATTTAGAAACATAGAAACATAGAAAATAGGTGCAGGAGTAGGCCATTCAGCCCTTCTAGCCTGCACCGCCATTCAATGAGTTCATGGCTGAACATGAAACTTCAGTATCCCCTTCCTGCTTTCTCGCCATAACCCTTGATCCCCCGAGTAGTAAGGACTTCATCTAACTCCCTTTTGAATATATTTAATGAATTGGCCTCAACTACTTTCTGTGGTAGAGAATTCCACAGGTTCACCACTCTCTGGGTGAAGAAGTTTCCCCTCATCTCGGTCCTAAATGGCTTACCCCTTATCCTTAGACTGACCCCTGGTTCTGGACTTCCCCAACATTGGGAACATTCTTCCTGCATCTAAACACGTTAGTTTAGAAGGAGAATTTATGTGTGCTGTGAGCAAGTCTTTAACTTGGGCACCGTTTCCTTTTTGGTTACGCTAGTAGTCGTGAGAAAGACTTCCATACAAAACTTTCGCTCAACGAGCAATATATTGATCATTATCATCATCATCATCATCATAGGCAGTCCCTCGGAATCGAGGAAGACTTGCTTCCACTCCTAAAGTGAGTCCTTTGGTGGATAAATAGTCCAATACGAGAGCCACAGACTCTGTCACAGGTGGGACAGATATTTGTTGAGGGAAGTGGTGGGTGGGCCTGGTTTGCCATGCGCTCCTTCCGTTGTCTGCACCTGACCTCTTTAAGCTCTTTGCATTGAGACTCGAACAACTCAACGCCCTCCGGGATGCACTTTCTCCACCTCGGGCGGTCTTCGGCCAGGGTCTCCCAGGTGCCAGTGGTGATGTCGAATTTTACCAGAGAGGCTTTGAGGGTGTCCTTGTAACGCTTCCACCACCCACCTTTGGCTCGTTTACCATGAAGGAGCTCCGCATAAAGCATTTGCTTCGGGAGTCTCGTATCTGGCATGCGAACTATGTGGCCTGCCCAGCGAAGCTGATCGAGTGTGGCCAGTGCTTCAATACTGGGGATGTTAGCCTGGACAAGGACACTGATGTTGGTGGGCCTGTCCTCCCAGGGAATTTTCATGATCTTGTGGAGACATCGTTGGTGATATATCTCCAGCGACTTGAGGTGCCTTCTATTATAGACCGGTCAGCCTGACCTCAGTAGTGGGTAAAATGATGGAATCAATTATTAAGGATGTCATAGCAGTGCATCTGGAAAATGGTGACATGATAGGTCCAAGTCAGCATGGATTTGTGAAAGGGAAATCATGCTTGACAAATCTTCTGGAATTTTTTGAGGATGTTTCCAGTAAAGTGGACAAAGGAGAACCAGTTGATGTGGTATATTTGGACTTTCAGAAGGCTTTCGACAAGGTCCCACACAAGAGATTAATGTGCAAAGTTAAAGCACATGGGATTGGGGGTAGTGTGCTGACGTGGATTGAGAACTGGTTGTCAGACAGGAAGCAAAGAGTAGGAGTAAACGGGTACTTTTCAGAATGGCAGGCAGTGACTAGTGGAGTGCCGCAAGGTTCTGTGCTGGGGCCCCAGCTGTTTACATTGTACATTAATGATTTAGACGAGGGGATTAAATGCAGTATCTCCAAATTTGCGGATGATACTAAGTTGGGTGGCAGTGTGAGCTGCGAGGAGGATGCTATTAGGCTGCAGAGTGACTTGGATAGGTTAGGTGAGTGGGCAAATGCATGGCAGATGAAGTATAATGTGGATAAATGTGAGGTTATCCACTTTGGTGGTAAAAACAGAGAGACAGACTATTATCTGAATGGTGACAGATTAGGAAAAGGGAAGGTGCAACGAGACCTGGGTGTCATGGTACATCAGTCATTGAAGGTTGGCATGCAGGTACAGCAGGCGGTTAAGAAAGCAAATGGCATGTTGGCCTTCATAGCGAGGGGATTTGAATACAGGGGCAGGGAGGTGTTGCTACAGTTGTACAGGGCCTTGGTGAGGCCACACCTGGAGTATTGTGTACAGTTTTGGTCTCCTAACTTGAGGAAGGACATTCTTGCTATTGAGGGAGTGCAGCGAAGGTTCACCAGACTGATTCCCGGGATGGCGGGACTGACCTATCAAGAAAGATTGGATCAATTGGGCTTGTATTCACTGGAGTTCAGAAGAATGAGAGGGGACCTCATAGAAACGTTTAAAATTCTGACGGGTTTAGACAGGTTAGATGCAGAAAGAATGTTCCCAATGTTGGGGAAGTCCAGAACCAGGGGTCACAGTCTGAGGATAAGGGGTAAGCCATTTAGGACCGAGATGAGGAGAAACTTCTTCACCCAGAGAGTGGTGAACCTGTGGAATTCTCTACCACAGAAAGTAGTTGAGGCCAATTCACTAAATATATTCAAAAGGGAGTTAGATGAAGTCCTTACTACTCGGGGGATCAAGGGTTATGGCGAGAAAGCAGGAAGGGGGTACTGAAGTTTCATGTTCAGCCATGAACTCATTGAATGGCGGTGCAGGCTAGAAGGGCTGAATAGCCTGCTCCTGCACCTATTTTCTATGTTTCTATGTTTCTATGTTACATCGTCCATGCCTCAGATCCATACAGGAGGGTGGGTATTACTACAGCCCTGTAGACCATGAGCTTGGTGGTAGATTTGACGGTCAGGTCTTCAAACACTCTTTTCCTCAGACAGCCGAAGGCTGCACTAGCGCACTGGAGGCGATGTTGAATCTCCGCATCAATGTCTGCCTTTGTTGATAAGAGGCTCCCGAGATATGGGAAATGGTCCACGTTGTCGAGGGCCACGCCGTGAACCTTGATGACTGGAGGGCAGTGCTGTGCAGCGAGGACAGGCTGGAGGAGGACCTTTGTCTTATGGATGTTAAGCGGAAGGCCCATGCTTTCATATGCCTCGGTGAACACATTGACTATATTCTGGAGTTCAGCCTCTGAATGTGCACAGACGCAGGCGTCGTCCCCATACTGCAGCTCAATGACAGAGGTTGGGGTGATCTTGGACCTGGCCTGGAGGCGGCGTAGGTTAAACAGCTTCCCACTGATTCTGTAGTTTAGTTCCACTCCAGCAGGGAACTTGTTGACTGTGAGATGGAGCATGGTGGCGAGGAGATTGAGAAGAGGGTTGGAGCGATGACGCAGCCCTGTTTGACCCCGGTCCGGACATGAATTGGGTCTGTAATGGATCTGTTGGTAAGGATCACGGCCGGCATGTCATCATGAAGCAGGCGAAGGATGTGGACAAACTTTTGGGGGCATCCAAAACGGAGGAGGATGCTCTATAGACCCTCACGATTGACAGTGTCAAAGGCAAAAATCATTTCCGTTGTGCCCGTAGGGGACAAAATCCTCACTGTGATTCCAGGAGGAGCTCCCCGGCCACAGGGAGAAGACAGTTGATGAAAACTCTAGCGATAACCTTCCCAGTGGCTGATAGCAGGGAGATTCCCCTGTAGTTGCCGCAGTCGGACTTGTCCCCTTTTTTAAAAATGGTCACAATCACTGCATCTCTGAGATCTCCTGGCATGCTCTCCTCCCTCCAGATGAGAGAGATGAGGTCATGTATCCGCGCCAACAGCCCCTCTCCGCCATATTTTAGTGCCTCAGCAGGGATTCCATCCGCACCCGTAGCCTTGTTATTCTTCAGCTGTTTTATGGCTTTGCCTACCTCGTACAACATTGGAGTTTCACTGAGTTCGTGGCGGGTCGCATGCTACGGGATGGAGTCGAGAACACTCAAGTCAAAGGCAGAGTCGCGATTGAGGAAATCTTCAAAGTGCTCTTTCCATCAGGCCATGACAGCCTCGCTGTCCTTGATGAGTGTTTCCCCATTCTTGGCCAGAGTAGGGTGGGGCCTTGGGAGTTTGGACCATAGGTGCCTTGACTGCAATGAAGAATCATCGCATATTGTGGCTGTCGGCCAGTTGTTGTATCTGTGCTTTCTCCATCCACCACCTGTTCTTTAAGGCCCGGGTTTTTTGTTGGATCTGAGCCTTGAGCCATCTATAATGTTGTTTTGCAGCTCCCAAGTTAGGTTGTTGCTTGAGGCTCAGAAATGCTTTGCGCTTACGATCTATGTAAAGTCTTGTCCCCTCAGTACAGATTCACACGAGGCATGTAGTGAAGTCAAGGTCACTCTGGACCTGCACCTTTATTTCACAGCTCTCGAATGCTGCACTTGCCTGAGACCTGTCCTTACATACCTGTCTCTTGCAAGTGCACCCCTGGTGGTAAGATATGCTGGTGGTTACAGGTCATATCTTATTACAGTCACGTATAGCATGTTAGGATACAGTTATATATAATAATGTAAGATACATGACATCACCCTCCCCCAAGGTCTTATTGTCTTTATAAGTTCAGTCTCTCAGGTGGTCTACGCTATCGCGTGGAGCGTCTGAGTTGTGGTTCAGTTGTTTGCCTTGGTGTCTGCTTTTCTTTGGGTGTGGTTGCTGGTATCTCGCCTGGGCTGTCTGTTTCGATTGGTGTGATTGTTGTTGACTCGCCTGGGCTGTCTGTTGGGATTGCCCTTTCCTCAGGTTGTTCCCTCTGTCTGTCCACCAGGTGTGGTGTGAGTTCCACATTGTAGTCTGCCTCTGGTTCCGCAGTGTTGTTGGTAAATCTGCTTTTGACTTGGTCTACATGCCTCCAGCAGGTTTTGCCATTGTCCATTTGTACTACCAGTAGCCTGTTTCCTTCCTTGCCTGTTACTGTCCCTGCAAGCCATTTGGGACCCTGCCATAGTTTAGTATAAACACTTTGTCCCCTATCTCATTCCATCTCCCCCTCGAATTTCGGTCATGGTATTCAGTCAGCTGACGGTGCTATGCCTCAACGATTTCATGCATGTCTGGGAGCATTAATGAGAGCATTGTTTTTAAAGTCCTTTTCATCAACAGTTGTGCGGGGGGGATCCCAGTCAATGAGTGCGGACGAGATCTGTATGCCAGCAGCAGTAGCGACAGGCGACCCTGCAGCGTGGGACCTTGGATTTTAAGCATGCCTTGTTAAATGATTTGCACTGCTCTCTCCACCTGGCCATTGGAGGCCGGCTTGAACGGTGCCGTCTTGACGTGATTTATGCCGTGGTCAATTATAAAGTCTTGGAATTCTGCGCTGGTAAAGCACGGACCATTGTCACTGACCAATATGTTAGGATTCCGTGCGTTGCAAACATGGTTGTGAGGCTCTCCACAGTGGTGGAGGTTGTGCTTGAGTTTAAAATGGTGGATTCGATCCACTTTGAAAATGCATCTACAACTACGAGGAACATTTTGCCCATGAATGGGCCCACATAGTCTATGTGCACCCGCGAGCACGGTTTGGTAGGCCAGGGCCAGGGGCTCAATGGAACCTCCCTGGGAGCATTGCTGAGTTGGGCACAAATGGTGCACCTTCGGACGCAGAGCTCCAAGTCCGCGTCAATACCAGGCCACCAGACGTGGGATCTGGCTATGGCCTTCATGAGAACGATCCCCGGGTGCTCGCGGTGGAGCTCCCGGACAAATACCTCTCTGCCTCGCAGAGGCATGACTACTCGGCTGCCCCACATCAGGCAGTCTGCTTGTAGTGATAGCTCATGCATGCGCCTGTGAAAGGGTTTTAATTCCTCGGGGCAGGCATCGTGAGCCTCTGCCCAGTCACCGGTTAGGACACATCTTTTTACTAAGGATAACGTGGGGTCACTGGCCGTCCAGGCTCTGATTTGGCGAGCCGTCATGGACGAACCTGTGGACTCAAAGGCATTGATTACCATGACTATCTCACAGTCCTGTTCGTCAGACCCTTCCGTGGTCGCCAGGGGTAGCCTGCTGAGCGTGTCGGCACAGTTGTCTGTGCATGGTCTGTGCCTTATGGTATAGTCGTATAACGCCAGCATGAGTGCCCACCGTTGAATTCGTGCCGAGGTGTGGCGTTTATTGCCTTGCTCTCGGATAGGAGGGACGTGAGGGGCTTGTGGTCGGTTTCTAACGTGTACTTGGCCCTGAAAAAAATATTGGTGCATCTTTTTGACACCGTACACGAACGCGAGCGCCTCCTTCTCTACAATTCCGTACCCGCGCTCCACCCGCGAAAGTGACCTGGAGGCATAAGCTATGGGTTGTAATTTGCCCGCACTATTGACTTGTTGCAAAACGCACCCGACCCCATACGCTGACGCATCGCATGTGAGAACTAGCTTTTTACCTGGATCAAAGAAAGTCAAAACACTGTTGGAACACAGAAGGTTGCGTGTCTTATTGAATGCGCGTTCCTGGGCGTCCCCCCAAAACAAATCGCACCCCTTCCTGAGTAGCACGTGGAGAGGCTCCAGCAGCGTGCTTAAGTTCTGCATAAAGTTCCCAAAGTAATTGAGTAGCCCGAGAAAGGCGCGCAGTTCTGAGACATTCCAGGGCATGGGTGCCAGGTGAATTGCTTCTGTTTTGGATTCGATTGGGCGGATTCTATCAGCGACAATCCTTCTGCCCAAAAATTCAACTCGGATGCGAGAAACAGGCACTTGGATTTCTTGACTCGTAGGCCTACCCGATCCAACCGCTTTAGTACTTCCTCCAAATTACGGAGATGGGAGTCGGTGTCCCTGCCCGTGATAAGTATGTCGTCTTGTAATACAACCGTCCCCGGGATGGACTTGAGCAGACTCTCCATGTTGCGCTGGAATATGGCAGCTGCCAACCTGATGCCGAATGGGCATCGATTGTACATGAAAAGGCCTCGATGTGTGTTGATGGTGGTGAGTAGCTTGGATTCCTCGGTCAATTCTTGCATCATATACGCAGATGTGAGGTCTAGTTTTGAGAAAAGTTTACCTCCAGCCAATGTGGCAAATAAGTCCTCCGCTCTGGGCAGCGGCTACTGGTCCTGTAGGGAGACTCTGTTTATGGTAGATTTGTAGTCCTCACAGATTCGTACGGATCCATCAGGCTTCATGACTGGGACGATGGGACTTACCCAGTCGCTAAATTCCACAGGTGATATAATGCCTTCCCGCAGAAGCCTGTCGAGTTCGTGTTCAATCTTTTCCCTCATCACATAGGGTACAGCTCTGGCCTTGTGATGGACCGGTCTAGCATCCTGTGTGATGTAGATTTTGACTTTGGCCCCTTTGAAAGTGCCCACACCTGGCTGAAAGAGATGTTCAAATTGCTTTATAACTGTTGAGCAGGAGGTCCATTCCTCTAATGACATGGCATGGAAATCATCCCATTTCCAATTTAGTTTTGCCAGCCAGCTTCTCCCCAGACAATCCACAGGGGAAGTCGGTTCACTGTCCCTTTGTGTGTGACAGAGAGCATGGCACAGCCGAGGACTGGTACGATTTCTTTGGTATAGGTCCTTAGTTTGGTGTCGACCCTTGTGAGTTTTGGTCTGTCTCTTTTATGAGGCCACAGTTGTTCAAATTGCTGAGCGCCCATGAGAGATTGACTCGCTCCTGTATCCAGCTCCATGTTGATAGGTATCCCGTTGAGTAGGACCCTCATCATTATAGGAGGCACCCTGTTGTAGGAGCAGCGGCCATTGATCGTGTTGACCCGCCTTACATCGGTGTCCCGGGTACTGTCCCCATCGTCTTCTGGTCCGCTTTCCGACCCATCCGATTCGTATACCAACCGAGCTGCCGTTTTTTTGCACATGCGGGCCAAATACCCTGTATATTCACAGTTCCTGCAAACAGCCTGCTGAAATCGACATCCCCTTGATGAGTGCCCACCCCCACACCTCCAGCACAGACCTGTTCCATTGTTCAAAGTGTTCCCAAAGAATAAGCTGCGTTTGGCTGATCTCTCTTGAGCTTCTCTCAGTTTGTAGTTGATTGCTCGCTTTGTGGGTTGATGAGGTGTGAACTGCCGTTCCTGTAGCCCTTGATGGCTTCTGGTGCCACTGCCTGCTGTCGAGAGCCTGTTCTCCCGGTTTTGTCTGTGTGTGGGGGTAGCAGCTTGTTTAGTGCTGTGAACTTCTTGTTCCGATATTTCGTTAGTTGTCGTACCTGCATTGTAAACCAACCTCGTTTCTTCTTCCCCTACCAAGAATGTCTGTGCAACCAGTGCTGCTGCCTCTAAGGTCAGGTTCTTGGTCTCTATGAGCTTTCGGAATATGCCTGCGTGGCCTATTCCTTCAATGAAAAAGTCTCTCAGCATTTCTCTCCTCAGTTCATCAGAGAACTCACATAAACTAGCCAACCTCCGAAGTTCCGTCACAAAGTCGGGTATGCTCTGGCCCACACAACATCTGTCGTTGTAGAACCTGTGTCTGGCCATGTGTAGGCTGTTCGCTGGCTTCAGTTGGTCTCTTACCAGTGTGCTCAATTCTTCAAACGACTTGCTTACTGGTTTCTTGGGTGCCAACAGATCTTTCATTAAAGCATATGTTTTCGAGCCACAGCTGGTCAAGAGATGGGCTCTTCTCTTGTCTGCCTTATCGTCGCCTAACCAGTCTTTGGTTACAATGCTTTGCTGGAGCCTTTCTATAAAGTCCTCCCAATTGTCCCCCGCATTGTACTTTTCATCTGATCCGTTGTTCGCCATTCTGTGGATTCTGTAATCCCATCCTCGTCGCCACTGTGAAGTCCTGTCCTCTCAGTACAGATTCACACGAGGCATGTAGTGAAGTCAAGGTCACTCTGGACCTGCACCTTTATTTCACAGCTCTCGAATGCTGCACTTGCCTGAGACCTGTCCTTATATACCTGTCTCTTGCAAGTGCACCCCTGGTGGTAAGGTATGCTGGTGGTTACAGGTCATATCTTATTACAGTCATGTATAGCATGTTAGGATACAGTTATATATAATAATGTAAGATACACGGCAATCCATTAGTTCTTCGATCTCCTGATCATTTTCATCAAACCAGTCCTGATGTTTTCCTGTTGAGTGACCAAGTGTCTCATCACAGGCACTAGTTATAGAGGCCTGGAGGGCAGATCAAGTGCTGTGGGCATTCAGCATCTCAGGGTCATCAAGGCATGCCAGATTGGCTGTGAGGCGCTGGCTGTATAGAGCTCTCTTAGCTAGGTCTCTCAGTGTCCCGGCATTAATTTTTTTGCGGCACTGCTTCTGCTGTCCCCTCTGCTTTGGGGCTATGTTAATGTCGATGATGGATCGGATTCAGCGGTGGTCCGTCCAGCAGTCGGCAGTTCCTGTCATGGCGTGGGTGATGCGCACATTCTTGCGATCCCTGGCTCGGACGATGACATCGTCAAGCAGATGCCAATGTTTGGAGCGAGGGTGTTGCCACGATGCCTTGTAATGCCCCTCTGGCGGAACAGGGTGTTGGTGATGAGGAATTGGTGTTGTCAGGAGTAGGCTACCGCTGGATTTGGCTTTCCCTACCCCCTCTCTGCCAATCACGCCTCCCCAGAGGGCTGTGTCTTTACCGACCCTGGCATTAAAGTCACCCAGGAGGATCAATTTGTCGTCCGTGGCTACGCGGGACATGGATGTCTCGAGGTTGGAATAAAAACCCCCTTTAGCCTCATCCGTTGCATCGAGTGTGGGGGCATATGCACTGATGACTGTGGCGCATTGGTTCCGGGATAGGGTGAGACAAAGAGTCATGAGACGTTCGCTAACCCCATGGGGGAGTCTTTGAGGCAGTCGACCAGCTCATTCTTGATGGAAAAGCCGACTCCTTGAAGGAGGTGTTCTCTCTCTGGTTTTCCTTTTCAGAAAAAGGTATAACCTCCATCATGCTCCTTCAACTGGCTTTCCTCTGCCCGCCGGGTCTCGCTTAGGACAGCGATGTCAATGTCAAAACATCTGAGTTCCCGGGCAACTATGGCGGTGTGGCGTTCCGGCCTGTTGCTGTTGGAATTGTCCATGAGGGTCCTGATGTTCCAGGTCCCGAATTTCATACTGACGGAGTGGAGGATGCCTTTGCATAAGTTCTTTTAATGAGGGGTGGCCGCCGCACATCGGCAACCATACGGGCTTAGCTGAGCAAGGTCTTGGTCCAGTGGCAAGGGGGCCCAAGACACCTGGAGACCAGGCACTGCTGTATAAACCTACTTGCCTTTGGCGAAGTGTTGGCCGCAAGCTCGGCGCCGAGTAGCGCCATTGGTGGTAGATGGCCCGAGGCTTGGTTGGGGGTCAGGCATTAGGAAGGTGACTTAGAAAGTTATTTTAAGAGTTAAAAGTTGATAAAAATTCCCAATTTGTTTAAAAAGTTTCTAAGAATTGTTAAAAAGTCTAAGATGTATTTTAGAAGTTTAAAAGTATTTCCAAATTGTTTAAAAAGATTAAGAGTTGACTAAAAGTTGATAAAAATTCACAATTTATTTTATAAGTTTCTAAAGGTTGTTAAAAAGTCAAAGTTGTAGATCAATAATAGGTGTTTAAAAGTATTTCGATTAAAAGTCAAAAATGTAAGTTTTAAAAGTTCTCCCAAATTGTGTAAAAAGTTTAAAAGTTGATTAAAAGTTTGAAAATTGATTAAAAGTTGGTTAGAAGTTTAAGGTGTTGGGTTGAATGCCGCCGCCTCGGTCCCTTCAGCCGGTTGAACGCCGGCCTCGGAGACCCTTCCGCCGGTTCAGCGCCAGCCCCGGAGTCTCTTCGGCCGGTACGATGTCCCCCTGAATCTGTCAGCATAATTGTTGATATATACCACAAAAAGCAAGGGACCCAGTACTGAGTCCTGTGGAACCCCACTGGAAACATCCTTCCAATCACAAAAACATCCATCAATCATTACCCTTTGCTTCCTACCTCCAAGCCAATTTTGGATCCAACTTGCCACTTTGCCCTGGATCCCATGGGCTTTAACCTTCATGACCAGTCTACCATGAAAGCCCTTCATACTTCCTCTCTCACTATATTTATTTCATCCAGAATATTACACTCCTCCTCGATAGCAGCATCTGCATTGCTCCTTTCCTTTGTGAAAACAGATGCAAAGTATTCGTTAAGAAACCTACCAACATCTTCCGCCTCCATACAAAGATTACACTCATGGTCTCCAATAGGCTCTACCCTTTTATTAGTTACCCTCTTACTCTTAATATATTTATAGAATATCTTAGGGTTTTCCTTAACTTTACTGGCCAAGAATTTCTTGTGTTCTCTCTTAGCATTCCTAATATCCTTTTTAATTTTCGCCTCTTAACTTTCTATATTCCTCTAAAGATTCTATAGTATTTAGCTGTTGGTATATGACATAAGCGTCCCTTTTTTTCTTAATCCTCCCCTGTAAGTCCCTAGACATCCAGGGGGCTCTAGAATTATTTTTCCCAGCCTTTTTCGTTAAGGGCACATGTTTGGCCTGAGCCTTCCGGATCTCCTTCTTGAATGCCTCCCACTGTTCCGACACTGATTTACCCACAAGTAGCTGTTTCCAGTCCACTGTAGTCAAATCACTCCTTAACTTAGCAAAATTAGATTTTCCCCAATTCGGAACTTTATTCCAGGCCTATCCTTATCCATAACCAACTTGAATCTGAATGAATTATGGTCACTGGCACCCAAGTGCTCCCCCACTAATACCCTTTCAACCTGCCCAGCTTCATTCCCCAAAACTAAATCCAAGACCGCCCCCTCTCGTGTTGGGCTTGCTACATACTGACTAAAAACGTTCTCTTGAATGCATTTCAAGAATTCCACACCCTCTATACCCTTCACACTAAATTTGTCCCAATCAATATTAGGATAGTTAAAATCCTCTACTATTACAACCCTATGGTTTTTGGACTTCACTGCAATTTGCCTACATATTTGTTCCTCTATCTTCTGCCCACTGTTTGGGGGTCTATAATAGATGCCCAGCAGTGTGATCACCCCTTTTTTATTTTTTAATTACACCCATATGGCCTCATTTGATGATCCTTCTAACATATCATCCCTCTTCACTGCTGCAATAGTTTCCTTAATCAGTACGGTGACCCCCCCCTCCCCCAACACACACCTTTTTGCTCCCCCTCTCTAGTCTAAAAATCCTGGAGCCAGGAATATTGATCTGCCGAACCTGCCCCTGTTTCAGCCATGTTTCTGTAATTGTCATTATGTCAGACTCCCAAGTGTCTAAATGTGCTCTTAGCTCATCCGCCTTATTCGCTATACTCCTTGCATTAAAGTATATACCATTCAGCACAGGAAGACCTCCTTGCTGACTATTTACTAAGCTCTGTTTCCTCTTGCTCTCTAGATTCTTGCTTTCCAATTTCTGCTTTACTTCCTTCCCTTTTGAATTTGTTCTCAGGTTCCCATCCCCCTGCCAAGCTAGTTTAAACCCTCCCCAAAAGCACTAGCAAAACTCCCTGCGAGGATATTGGTCCCGGTGCTGTTGAGGTGCAACCCATCCGGTTTGTACAAGTCCCATCTCCCCCAGAAGCGGTCTTAATGCCTCAAGAATTTAAAGCCCTCCCTCCTACACCAACTTTCCTGCCATGTGTTCATCCTCTCTATTCTTCTATTCTTATACTCAATAGCACGTGGCACTGGTAGTAACCCGGAGATTACTACCTTTGGGATACTACTCTTTAGTTTTCTTCCTAGCTCCCTAAATTCTTCCTGTAGGACCTCATCCCTCATTTTACCAATGTCATTGGTCCCTATATAGACCACGACTTCTAGCTGTTTACCCTCCCCCCAGGATGCCCTGCATCTGCTCTGTGACATCCTTGACCCTGGCACCAGGGAGGCACAAAACCATTCTGAATAACGTCTACGGCCACAGAAACGCCTGTCTGTTCCCATAACTATAGAATCCCCTATCACTAGGGCTCTTTTATTCTTTGTCCCTCCTCCCCGTGCAGCACTCCCCAGAGGCACCATCGTCCTTACCGATACTCAGAATTAAATATTGGTTTGAAAGCGAGATAGACTCACGGGGGGACTCCTGCGCTACCTGCCTAGCACACTTACTACGTCTGGTGGTCACCCACTTCCCCTCTACCTGCATGAAACGCAGAGCTCGAGCAGTTGAAGCTGGAGACACCTCCTGCACACATGGTTGTCTGGGCTGCACGAAGCATCCAGGACTTCCCATATGCCGCAGGATGTGCACTCCATGGGACTGAGCTGCACTGCCATCCTCTAGTTAGACTTGCCTAGTTTAAAATCTATTTAAAAAGAAATAGCGAAAAGAGAGCTACTAACCAACTCACTCCACCGACCTCTGTGGCCTCCCAAACTCACCAACCTCTGTGGCCTCCCGACCTCTCAGCCTCCGAACTCATGGCCTCTGAACTCCCGACCTCTCGGCCTCCGAACTCCCGACCTCCGAACTCCCGAACTCCCGGCCTCCAAACTCCCGACTCGCCAACCTCACAGGGCCTACCAACTCGACGAACTCCCGACTCACCGACTCCCTGACCTCCCGACTCACCGACCTCTCGACTTACTCGCCGACCTCCCAACTCATTCGCTGACCTCTCGACTCACTGATTCGCCGAACTCCCGACTTACCGACTCGTTGACCTCCCGGCTCACCGACCTCCCGACAACTCACCGACAACCATAGATGATTGGCAAGAGTCAAGAAGGCCCTTAAAATCACTCACAAATTGATTCTCCTCACAAGCACTTGAAGCAACCTTTTAGTACAGATCCTCTAACTTAGAAAATGGTGTCCGTAGTGCCGAGTACTGCCGAGTAGTGCCGAGTTAAGCTGAGGTGAATGTAGCTTTTCTTCAGCGATTTTTTCGGCCAGCGATCATTTCGGCGACTTGTGGGTGAATTGCCGAAAATAGCAGTTGCCGATAATCTGTGCGATAATCGGGCTCAAGTTTCCATTTTCAGCACTATTCTCGGCTTTGCACATGGATGACGTCATTTTTTTTTTTAACTTAGGCCGGGCGATGCAGCACATTCATGTGTGCCAAATGTTGGGCCGGTAGTAAATGGACTATAATCGGGTGCTAGTTTCCACTTTTTAGCAAATACGGGTGATAGCCTGCACCTCAGCTCTTATACGGGTGCTAAATCGACGATAAATGAGCGATGATATGCCGAAAGTCGAGCCCTTTGAGTTTGTCAAATGCATGTATACAGTTCAAATAACCAGTCTAAAAGTAAAATATCATGGCCATGTATTTGTAGAAATACTTTTTCAATCAAGGCTCTGCAATAGCTAATGCTACCTTAAGTTTACTTTACTAATGCCGCTAGATTACTTTACAAGCTCATGACTATTTATCGCCCTTCAGAGATCCATGCGCAATGTGTACGAAGCATGCTCTGCACTGCACTGCTTAACATCGATTTCGATCGGCTCGAAAAAGTCTTACAGTTCCAATATTTCGATCGTAGATGCATTCGACGAAAGAGCTGAAGTCTCTGCTTCTGATACCATATATTTTATAATCTCTTGAACACTCTTAGTTCAAATTAACTCTATTTATTTGGGAGATCTCAGACAGCCATGTGCAGATTAAAAATGGAGTTCCTCATCAGACAAGCAGCTTTCTTGAAAACAGATCCAGGACTCTATACCTCCTAGCTAGAGGGCGCAATACATTATATCATTACAAGTATTTCCAGCATTTTCTACTTTTATTTCAGATTTTCAACATCTGCAGTATTTTTTTTTTTGTCCAATCATTCTTGTTGTTTTTCTCTGTACCTTCTCCAATGTTTGCACATCCCTTGTATAGTATGGTGTTAAAAACTATTTTTTTATTTGTTCCTGGGATGTGGATGTCACTGGCAAGGCCAGCATTTAAAAACTGTACACAGTACTCCAAATGAGGCCTGATCAATGATTTGCATTGCCCCAGTATGACTTCAGCAAACTTGTATTTCACTGTTCTTACTAATATCACAGTACTTTGAAAACATCTTTTAACATTTCATCACTATATTGTCTTGACATTGATGGTCAATAGTCCACATATTTCCAGATTCCATTCTGAGTCTCCCTGTGCCAATTCTATTCAATTTTATTTTGTATTTAAGATTTGAATACTGCTTCTGTATCCAGAGAGGCCCTTCAAGCATCTCCCTCACAGTTCTGGACATAGCAATCTGATATGGATTTTATGGATATTGCTGTGGCTAGTGCTCCTCTGAACTAGATGTAGACAGACTTTGTTTCATTGGAGCAAGTTATATTTTATTTAACTTTTATGTTTTTTTTTTATTTTGCTCAGCTTGCTCACATTCCAGGGCCAATTTCCCAAATGAACTGTCCTGGTGCAGAGCCTTGTTTTCTGAGAGTATGTGTCAGGAATTCACACGTGCACCTCCTGTGCTCCTGTGCTTTTCTGCACATTTAGAAAATAGGCCCTGATGCATCCATCCTTAACAATAGATATGACCAAAATCTTTGACTACAATTGGCTGCCATATCATACATTCCACAAAGTAATAAAAGGTTCAGAGGGAAGAGGAACAATTAAATGGTTTTTACTTTACTAGGGGTTAAATTTAATTGTCTCAGACTTGACCCATATTAAATGTATGTACTTAGCTTTGCAGTCACTGAGCTGTTTCAGAATGATTATTTCAAGCAGCTAATGTAAAGCCCACTGTAATTGTAATTCACCAATCAACTATATAAAAGAATTAGAGTGAGACAATTCAGCAACTACAAAACTAAGCTCCATGGATTTTAACATGGTGAGATCATACTTAAAATGCCGGTTGATTTATCACTGCTATTCAGACATTTCCAGGCCTAACGAGTTCCAAACTTTTCATGTTGCAGTTTGAAAAAGATAACTAAAACAGGTTAAATCATTGCTTAATGTTTTGGAAGCAAAGTAAAAATAGGACATTAACTAGGAAGTTGAATGGGGTGATGATCACATTTTTCCTTCATTAAGCTCACATTTAAAATATTCAATTTGCTCATTATTCAAATAATCAGTATGACTTTAAAAAATAATGGCTAGTCTATTTTCTGTCTTTTTCTGTGCTCAAACTGCACAACTATGGGAAATTAAGCTGGTTGGATTACATAGCTTTCTACAGGTAACGCGTGGATGTTTTCACCCAGCCTCGACTGTCAGAATGAAAAATGTTTCACATTCATCTTATTCAGTTTCAGGTCAGTCCTTGAACCTTCTCTGTTTCATTACTGTATGCTTATGTTTCAGTCCTTGACTGCTCTTTGATTTGAGGCATCAAAAGAAGCTTACATGTGTCACAGGGCCTTCATGTTAGGTTGCAGTTCAATGCAAACAACTAAAGCTACAGCAGACAAGGTTATGGTACAACAATTTACAGCAAGACCTTTATCCAAGGCGAGGCAATGGCTATGAGAACTGCAAGTGCGACACTTAAGGAAAAACAAATAGGAATACACTCACAAGCCCAAATAATATGCATCATTCTGCAACGGCAAAATATTGGGCAGTATTTTACGGTCCTTTACACTCCAAGTTTCGCCCCGGAGCAGCGACAAAGGCGGCGGTGAGGTCTCCAGCGCCCGCCGCGATCCTGCAGTCGGGTTTTGTAGCGGCACCGAACAGCACCGCCAGGAAGAGCTGCGTCAGATGTGCAATGCCTCTGGTTGTGTCACCGGCGCGAGTTTTGAGTCTTGCCCAACCCGTCTGCCTGGAAGTGTGCCTGCAATGACCGCCTGGGTAATCAGAGCGGTCGAACGATCCCAGCAGCGGAAAGGAAGGTAATGTACTCCAAAAGTAAGTGCGAGTGGTTTTTGATTACATTTTTTGTGCGATTTGTGTTGCGGTGGCGTGGGCAATGTTTCGGAATGTTTTTGTGGCTCCCCGCCCCACCCCCATGCCTCTCTCGGAGCGCTCTCTGGCTGGCTGTTTAGCTCGGGAGTTTTCCTTCCTTGCGCCGAGAGGTGTACAACGCCTCCCTCAGAGCTGTGCCCCCTGACGCAAGGCCCAGATGCCCAAACTTAAATACTAACTATTCCTGGCCGCTAACTTTCCCGCCCCGCCAACATTTTCAACCCAGAAACAAAAAAGCCTAAAATCCAGCCCATTAACTCTCAATTCAATCTTTCTATGAAGTTATTTATTTACGAGCTGTATTGTAAGATGCCCCATTCCCCATCTGTCAAGACATCAGGATCTTTGCTACACCATGGCTATAGTGTGTTTGCTGATGATTCTGGTGAATGCATGCCACTGGTGATGTGCAGTTGTACATGAGGTTTCAGGAACCATGCCTGAAGAGCTTTGCTTGGACTCCTAGAAGTCAACCTTGCACTTTTCTTTGTGGGTCAAATAAGAGGGAAATAGTGGATTGTCTTAGAATGAATGCATCATAATTGTTGCCGAAGAAGCAGGCATTTAAGTGCATGATTCTGTATAAATGGTCGTGCACTATTTACAAATTTATAGAATGATAGCTCCTTTGGTTCAATAATACTCCGCGATTGCGTGTAAGAGCAAATAGGGCTATATTTATATAAACAAAGACATCCTAGACTTCAGTGAATCCAATCATTTGGAATTGCGCAAAGGGAGTGTGAAAGACCAAAAGAATGTACAGTTTAGCTTCAATTGGAGTCATTGGAAGTATTAAAATTTCCATTTATTTATTTTACTCTATTTTGAATTTAATTTACTTAGGTTTACTTAATATTTCCTGTTCAGTACTAAGAGCTATTTAAACTTGCCTACTTGTTGCCTTAAAAATAGGCCATTTTGAGCCAGTAATAGATAAGTAATTGTTTATAAAAGAGGTGTGATTAGTAGTGCTCCAATTAGCTGCTTTTTCTTGTGGCAGTTAACATAGAAACATAGAACCATAGAAAATAGGTGCAGGAGTAGGCCATTTGACCCTTCGAGCCTGCACCACCAATCAATAAGATCATGGCTGATCATTTTTGCAACTTTAGTACCCCATTCCTGCTTTCTCGCCATATCCCGTGATCTCTTTAGCCATAAGGGCCACATCTAACTCCCTTTTGAATATATCTAACGAACTGGCCTCAACAACTTTCTGTGGTAGAGAATTCACAATTCTCTGAGTAAAGAAGTTTCTCCTCATCTCGGTCATAAATGGCTTACCCCTTACCATTAGACTGTGACCCCTGGTTCTGGACTTCCCCAACATCGGGAACATTCTTCCTGCATCTAACCTGTCTAATCCCGTCAGAATTTTATATGTTTCTATGAGATCCCCTCACATTCTTCTAAATTCCAGTGAATATAAGCCTAGTCGATCCAATCTTTCTTCATATGTCAGTCCTGCCATCCTGGGAATCAGTCTAATGAACTTGCGCTGCACTCCCTCAATAGCAAGCATGTCCTTCCTCAGATTAGGAGACCAAAACTGTACACAATACTCTAGGTGTGGCCTCACCAAGGCCCTGTACAACTGCAGTAAGACCTCCCTGCTCCTATAATCAAATCCTCTTGCTCTGAAGGCCAACATGCCATTTGCCTTCTTCACCGCCTGCTGTACCTGCATGCCAACTTTCAATGACTGATGTACCATGACATCCAGGTCTCATTATACCTCCCCTTTTCCTAATCTGTCACCATTCAGATAATAATCTGCCTTCCTGTGTTTGCCACCAAAGTGGATAACCTCACATTTATCTACATTATAAGCTATTAATACAATCCAAATTTGAGGCTGTATAGCAAGAGACCAGTCCCAAGCTGTAAGGCTAGAAGAGACTGAAAGGTATAAGGTGCATGGAGTTTAGCCTCAGTGGAAATTCAGCATTGAGATGGAGTTGGACAGGAGTTTATTTCTATAATTAGTACTTGTGCAAAGTGAGTAAGGAGAGATTGATTCTTGCTGAACTTTGGTGCTGGCAGGAGTTAAGGCAAACATGATCTAAATGTTAAAGTTTTATTCAGAAGGCTGACCGTGCAGGGAACCACTGTGATGTGTGTGGAGTGCATTGTATGGATTATCATGGATTCTCAATGTATCTAGGGGCAACACATTTACACAAAATAGCAGACCATTGAGTATCTGGGAGAGAATCTCTGCTCGAGCAACAATTAGCCACACTCCACAGCATTTCAGAGAATGACGGTTTCTGGATCAGACTCTCCAGAATGTGGTTACCCCAGAGACAGTGTGAGACAGTTCAGCACACCAGGATAATGTATAAAGAATTCCTCTTTGGTCTCGTCTGTAGCTTCCAGTGTTGGGGCCTACGCACTGATGACCATAGCACACTGGTTCCAGGCTAGGGTGAGTCGAAGGATCATGAGGCGTTCATTTATCCCACAAGGGGAGTCTCTGAGATGCCAAACTAGCTCATTTTTTATGGTGAAGCCTACCCCACGGAAGTGGCATTCTTCTTCTGGTTTACCTTTTCAGAAGAAGGTGTAACCACCACCAAGAGGAATTTTATTCCAGCCTTGAACATTCCCTGACCCAAGCGCCACTGGGTGACAAGCTGATCTTCCTCGGTGACTTTAAGACCAAAGTTGGAAAGGAAACAGGGGAGGTGTGATCGGCAGAGAGGGGGTCGGGAAAGTCAACTCCAATGGTAACCTCCTCCTGACGAAAAGCTTAGAACATGGTCCTGTCATAACCAACACGCTGTTCCATCAGAGAGACAAGTACAAGGCCTCAAGCACTGACATCTGCTAGACTACGTCATCATCTGAGCAAGGGACCGCAAGGACGTCCACATCACCTGCGCCATGACAGGAGCTGACGACTGCTGGACTGACCACTGCCTAATCTGTTCTGTCATTTCCATCAATGTAGCCCCAAAGCAGTGGCGGCAACAGAAAGGCTGTCGCAGGAAAATCAACGCTGGAGCACTCAAAGACTCTGCTAAGAAAGCCCTATTCAGCTAGCACCACACAATCAACCTGATGACTCCCAGTGAACTGGAGACGCAGAATGCCCACGGTGTCTGGTCTGCCCTCAAGGCCTCCGTAACTAACACCTGTGAAAGGACGTTTGGTCACTCCACCAGGAATATCAAGACTGGTTCGACAAGAATGATCAGGAGATCCAGGAGCTGATAAGCTGCAAGCGCAAGGCATAAATGAACTGGAAACAGCAACACAATTTAAAAGCAAGAAAGCAGCTCTATAGACATCTGAAGGCCAAGGTCTAACATAAAGCTCGTGACCTAAAGAACAGATGGCAGGTGGAAAAAGCACAGGAGATCCAGCAACCACAATGTGCAGTCAAAAACATCTACGGCCCAAGCACCCAAGATCCTACCCCACAGCAGGCCAAGAACGGAGAGGTACTCATCAAGGACAGAGAGGAAATCAGTGCTCGCTGGAAGGAGCACTTCGAAGATCTCCTTAACGGAGACTCTGTCTTAGACGTGAGTGTCCTTGACTCCATCCCGCAGCATGCTACCCACCACCACCTCAGCACAACCCCAGCCCGGCATGAGGTTGTAAAGGCCATTCGACAACTGAAGAACAACAAGGCCTCAGGAACAGATGGAATCCCCACTGAAGTACTAAAGCATAGCGGAGAAGCACCATTGGTGCGAATCCATGAACTCATTTCTCTTATTTGGAAGGAGGAGAGCATGCCAGGGGATCTTAGAGATGCTGTAATCGTGACCATCTTCAAGAAAGGTGACAAGTCTGATTGTAATAATTACAGAGGAGCTTCCCTGCTGTCTGCCACAGTGAAAGTCATCACAAGAATCCTCCTCAATCACTTTCTCCCAATGGCTGAATAGTTACTTCCAGAGTCACAATGAGGATTCCACCCACTATGGGGCACAATGGACATGATCTTCACCGCGCGTCAAATTCAAGAGAAATACAGCGAGCAGCACCAGCCTCTGTACATGGCCTTCTTTGACTTCACAAAGGCTTTCAACACTGTCAACCAGGAGGGATTATGCAGTGTCCTCCTCAAATTCGTTTGCACTCAAAAGTTTGTCATGATCCTCCGCCCACTTCACGATGACATGCAAGCCGTGATCCTAACTAACGGATCCACCACAGACCCAATATACGTGCGGACCGGGGTCAAGCAAGGCTGTGTCATCGCACCAACGCTCTTCTCAATCTTTCCTTCTGCAATGCTCCATCTCACCCTCAATAAGCTCCCCGCTGGAGTGGAGCTAATCTGCAGAACAAACGGGAAACTGTTCAACCTCCGTCGCCTCCAGGCCAGATCCAAGGTCATCTCATCCTCTGTCATTGAATACAGTATGTAGACGACGTTTGCATTTGCGCACACTCGGACATCGAACTCCAAACCATCGTCAACACTTTCACCGAAGCGTATGAGAGTATGGGCCTTACACTAAACATCCGTAAGACACGTCTTTCCCTCTCTCCTTAGTTCTCCGGTTGAGAGCCACTTTGTCCTGCAACAGAGAAGGAAGTGTGTCAGTGAGTGTTGTGCAATCTGTTTGGGTGATGTGGCTGTCATGGTTGAATAGCTGGCAATGTGTGCAAACTGTGAGATGTGGGTGTGAGGCTTGCAGTAATGCTGAGTCTATGAAGATGAGATGAAGCATATAAGAGTTAGGTGTGAGTCCTAATTGATAGATATTGCTGATAGGTGAGTTATGGGTGTGTGGTGATTTGAGCAGTGGCTGAGGCTCGTGGTGCAGTTGGTAGGATATGACATGTGAAGATGCATTCACTGACCTAGACCACTGGTGTGAGGTCATTGAACTTCTTGCAGCACTGCATCCAGGTCCTCGGTGCTTGACTCCCTGGCATTGGTCTCCACAGCTATCTGCTCCCACTGCCTTTTAACTGTGTGTCTGGGTGGCCACCTGCCCCCTGCGGATACAGCACACCTCTTCTCCATTCCACCTACTCCACCAAGACCTCCATTGTAGCGTTGAAAAACTTGGAGCCCACTCTATCCCATCTTATGCCCTTTCTCACTGTTTCCCTTCCAGGGATTCACTTCCAGTACAACTCCCAGCACCAGCTCCAGCCACAATGCAGCTCCCCTTTAAGAGTTACAGGCTAGCTTAAAGCAGTGCAGGATAACTTTAAATAGTGCTAGGACGTTATGATTTTGGGCCGCTGCTGATGCGTGTAGCCAATGAACAGCATGGTTAGCGCTGGCTGCATGCAGAAATCATTATAATAAGCCGACAGCATCAAGTTGGCATGCTGCCTGCATTTCAATCAATGGGAGCAGGGTAATCGTGCATCGTGATCCCCACGCCCGTTTTCAGAGGGCGATCCAATTTAGACCCCTCTGACTCTGCACCCTCACAATAAAGTATTTCCCACTCTCTTTTCTTGACCCTCCACTTGACAGAGTCTCTCACGTCCCTCCTTTTCCTGGCGAACCTCCTTTCCTCCACACTGAGGGCTCAATTTTCCTCAAGTCCATTTTCTGCCGTATTGCCAGAGTTACGCCAGTTTCTCTGGGCCAGAAATGGGCCAGAAATATTTTGCCAAAGTTTCCCCAATGTATAATTCGAATTCGGCGCTGCGCAGTGTGTCCAGTTGCCTCGGGGGATGGAGCCTGCTGTTTGCGCCAAAAAACAATGCGTACCTTCTGTGCATGCGCGGGTAACAAAGTTACGTTTTTGACGTCGTTCCAATGGACGCGCATGCTCAGTACAGCTCAGATTTGGCAACCGGCCATTTTTAAGGAGCCAGTTGTGTGTGTGAGAACATTCAGTGCTGTGTGAGAACATTGGAAAATCGTTGCTGCAGCTATAAAAGATGCAACGCAGTGCAAGGACCAAGAATTTCTTACAGGAAGACGTGGAGGCACTAGTTACTGTGATTGAGAACAGATGGCAGGAGCTGGACACCAGCAGAGGTCACAAGAGATTGGTGTGCAAAATCAAAGCACATGGTATTGGGGGTAATGTACTGACGTGGGTAGAGAACTGGTTGGCAGACAGGAAGCAGAGAGTCGGGATAAACAGGTCCTTTTCAGAATGGCAGGCAGTGACTGGTGGAGTGCCACAGGGCTCAGTACTGGGACCCCAGCTCTTTACAATATACATTAACGATTTAGATGAAGGAATTGAGCGTAATATCTCCAAGTTTGCAGATGACACTAAACTTGGTGGCAGTGTGAGCTGTGAGGAGGACGCTAAGAGGCTGCAGGATGAGTTGGACAGGTTAGGTGAGTGGGCAAATGCATGGCAGATGCAGAAAATGTGGATAAATATGAGGTTATCCATTTTGGGGGCAAAAACACGAAGGCAGAATATTATCTGAATGGCAGCAGATTAGGAAAAGGGAAGGTGCAATGAGACCTGGGTGTCATGGTTCATCAGTCATTGAAAGTTGGCATGCAGGTACAGCAAGCAGTGAAGAAGGCAAATGGTATGTGGGCCTTCATAGCTAAGGGATTTGAGTATAGGAGCAGGGAGGTCTTACTGCAGTTGTACAGGGCCTTGGTGAGGCCTCACCTGGAATATTGTGTTCAGTTTTGATCTCCCAATCTGAGGAAGGACGTTCTTGCTATTGAGGGAGTGCAGCGAAGGTTAACCAGACTGATTCCAGGGATGGCTGGACTGTCATATGAGGAGAGACTGGATCAACTGGGACTTTAGTCATTGGAGTTTAGAAGGATGAGAGGGGATCACATAGAAACGTATAAGATTCTGACGGGACTGGACAGGTTAGATGCAGGCAGAATGTTCCCGATGTTGGGGAAGTCCAGAACCAGGGAACATAGTCTTAGGCTAAGGGGTAGGCCATTTAGGACTGAGATGAGGAGAAACTTCTTCACTCAGAGAGTTGTTAACCTGTGGAATTCCCTGCAGCAGAGAGTTGTTGATGCCAGTTCATTGGATATATTCAAGAGGGAGTTAGATATGGCCCTTACGGCTAAAGAGATCAAGGGGTATAGCAGGAAAGGGGTACTGAGGGAATGATCAACCATGATCTTATTGAATGGCGGTGCAGGCTCGAAGGGCCGAAAGGCCTACTCCTGCACCTATTTTCTATGTTTCTATGTTTCTATAAAAGTTCCACCTAAAGAAATTAAGAAACGCTGGAATCAAGTTGCAGAAGATTACTGCGCAATGGTGACCACCACGAGATCTGGAGGCCAGTGGTGAAAAGAAATGGCAGAACATTAGTCAAGTAGTTAGTGTAGGTAATATTTTCATTTATTGAATGCAATTGTAAATGTGACCAGCTGTACATGTCCCACCCAGCAGAAAGAAACCCTCTCTAAAAAGTTGCATTTTCATCTTTGCAGAGGAAAGTGGCACACAACAAAAGGGAAAGAACTCGACCAGGAGGAGTCCCGGTAAATCTGCAGCCACTGACACCCTTGGAAGAGAGGGTCGCTGCTTTGATGGGTCCCACCTGGAAAAAAGCAATCAGTACTGCACAAGCTGGGCCCACACTCAAGGGAGAGGGTAAGTCCTGCAAATTCATTGTGGCCCTTCAAATCAACCTGCTGCCTGGCCTGTGATGTGTGAGCCTACTCATGCCACCCATCCTACCCCCTCCTCTGCTGCTAACCATTTGTCTGTTCTGTTATATTTTGCAGAACTTGAGGCCAACCCTGACGATGCAGAAGAAGATTCAGAAGCGGACGAGCCAGAAGGGAACATCTTCCAATCCATCCATGGAGGTAAGGGGGAGGGGATGGAGCTGGATGAAGCTTCCACTGTTGTACTGACTTTGGAGGTAGTGCCGCTCATGGAGGTGACAGTGCCTTCCATGACGAGTGGTTTGAGTGTTGGTGGGACATTCCATGGTTTCACACTTTCCGAGGTTGCGGGTCCCAGTGTTGGGGTGCAGCGAGGCACACCCAGCGCCCACATTCCGAGGTTACAGCTCACAATGGTGTGGTGCAGCGAGGCACACCCAGGACCCCACCGTCCCAGGCTGCAGGTTCCAGTGTTGAGGTGCGAGCCACTCCCATGGGGAGGAGGGGAAGGAGAGCTCGACCACGCTCTCCTGAGATGCAGGAACTAACAGATGTGATTCAGATGATATCATTGAGTGCAGAGAGTATTGACCTTACACGATCATTCCTGGACATAAGAACAGAAGAACATAAGAAATAGGAGCAGGAGTAGGCCATACAACCCCTCGAGCCTGCTCCGCGATTTAATACAAACATAGTTGATCCGATCATGGACTCAGGTCCACTTCCCTGTCCGCTCCCCATAACCCTTTATTCCCTTATCGGTTAAGAAACTGTCTATCTCTGCCTTAAATTTATTCAATGTCCCAGCTTCCACAGTTCCCTGAGGCAGCGAATTCCACATAGTTACAACCCTCTGAGAGAAGAAATTCCTCCTCATCTCAGTCTTAAATGGGCGGCCCCTTATCCTAAGATTATGCCCTCTAGTTCTAGTCTCCCCTATCAGTGGAAACATCCTCTCTGCACCGACTTTGTCAAGCCCCTCATAATCTGATACATTTCAATAAGATCACCTCTCATTTTTCTGAATTCCAATTAGTAGAGGCCCAACCTACTTAGCCTTTCCTCATAAGTCAACCCCCTCATCTCCAGAATCAACCTCGTGAACCTTCTCTGAACTGCCTCCAAAGCAAGTATATCCTTTCGTAAATATGGAAACCAAAACTGCACGCAGTATTCCAGGTGAGGCCTCACCAATATCCTGTATAGCTGTAGCAAGACTTCCCTGCTTTTATACTCCATCCCCTTTGCAATAAAGGCCAAGATCCCATTGGCCTTCCTGATCACTTGCTGTACCTGCATACTATCCTTTTGTGTTTCATGCACAAATACCCCCAGGTTGCGCTGTACTGCAGCACTTTGCAATCTTTCTCCATTTAAATAATAACTTGCTCTTTGATTTTTTTTCTGCCAAAGTGCATGACCTCACACTTTCCAACATTATACTCCATTTTTGCCCCCTTACTTAGCCTGGCTATGTCCTTTTTTAGATTTTTTGTGTCCTCCTCACACATTGCTTTTCCTCCCATCTTTGTATCATCATCAAACTTGGCTACATTACACTTGGTCCTTTTTCCAAGTCGTTAATACAGATTGTAAATAGTTGGGCTTCCAGCACTGATGCTTGCGGCACCCCACTAGTTACTGATTGCCAACCCGAGAATGACTCCATGAGGCAATGTGTTGTACTCAAACTGCAGTGACCTTGGTCCTTTACTTATAACTCCAGAGTGAGGCAGCCGCATGGTGACTCCCCTTTTACACAGCCCTTGCCACCAGGGCAGTAAACCCTGGTCTCCACCAGTTGCACCCTCTAGTGGTGCCAGTATGTATATACACAGTGTAAACCTTATTGATAGAACATCAGGTAAACAAGTCTCCATCTTATGCAACTATACAGTGACTACACAGAGAGTATATCTATAGTTTGCTTATATAATATCACTCTCCCCCCAAGTCCTTTGTGCCAATTATCTTTGCACTATGTTCTCTGGCTTAGCTCTCCCCAGACTTAAGTGCCAAAGAACTTTGTCTGTGCTTTGGCTTGGCTCTCTCCCTGTTAACCCCCAAGTCCTTTTGCCATAACGTTGGGTAGTGGTTACCAATTTGGATGGTGCAGTGGAGGTTCCAGTGGGTTCAGGATGTGATCCATGTGTGTGTCCATGGCTACATACATCCATTTCCCCTCCACTCCCCACAGTGAGATCATGCAGCTGGCCCGTTACATTAACATACAGGATCAGACACAGGAGAAGTACAAAGAAAGGAAGAAAAAAAAATGTTTTTTTTTCAGTTTGTATCATGACACCTTGGTTCAGTGACTTACATTCGTTACATTTTAGAAACATAGAAACTTTTGACAAGGTCCCACACAAGAGATTAACATAGAAAGATAGAAACATAGAAAATAGGTGCAGGAGTAGGCCATTCGGCCCTTCGAGCCTGCACCGCCATTCAATGAGTTCATGGCTGAACATGCACCTTCAGTACCCCATTCCTGCTTTCTTGCTATACCCCTTGATCCCCCTAGTAGTAAGGACTACATCCAACTCCTTTTTGAATATATTTAATGAATTGGCCTCAACTACTTTCTGTGGTAGAGAATTCCACAGGTTCACCACTTTCTGGGTGAAGAAGTTTCTCCTCATCTCGGTCCTAAATGGCTTACCCCTTATCCTTAGACTGTGACCCCTGGTTCTGGATTTCCCCAACATTGGGAACATTCTTCCTGCATCTAACCTGTCTAAACACGTCAGAATTTTAAACGTTTCTATGAGATCCCCTCTCATTCTTCTGAACTCCAATGAATACAAGCCCAGTTGATCCAATCTTTCTTGATATGTCAGTCCCGCCATCCCGGGAATCAGTCTGGTGAACCTTCGCTGCACTCCCTCAATGGCAAGAATGTCCTTCCTCAAGTTAGGAGACCAAAACTGTACACAATACTCCAGGTGTGGCCTCACCAAGGCCCTGTACAACTGTAGCAACACATCCCTACCCTTGTACTCAAATCCCCTCGCTATGAAGGCCAACATGCCATTTGCTTTCTTAACCACCTGCTGTACCTGCATGCCAACCTTCAATGACTGATGTACCATGACACCCAGGTCTCGTTGCACCTCCCCTTTTCCTAATCTGTCACCATTCAGATAATAGTCTGTCTCTCTGTTTTTACCACCAAAGTGGATAACTTCACATTTATCCGCATTATACTTCATCTGCCATGCATTTGCCCACTCACCTAACCTATCCAAGTCACTCTGCAGCCTCATAGCATCCTCCTCGCTGCTCACACTGCCACACAACTTAGTGTCATCCGCAAATTTGGAGATACTACATTTAATCCCCTCGTCTAAATCATTAATGTACAATGTAAACAGCTGGGGCCCCAGTTCGTTTACGGTCGTGCACCAGGATTGGGTACATTGCATTCATGGTTCAGTCATGGTCAGTACTGAGGTAGCAGTACAGGTATGCGAGGACGCTAGTTCCAGAGCAACCTGACGAGGTGCTAGTCGTCTGATGGCAGCGCTGCGCCCCCTGCTAGCGGGGTAGGCTTGGTTCGCTCACCTTGCCAGGACTCAGGGTCTTTGCCATTGCCTAATGGTGGGCAGAGCCACAGATGTGTGTGGTCTCCCTGTCCTCCTTTGAGGGCTGCAGAATCTTCTTCCTGCTCTCTAACGGTGTTGGGAACCTGGCTGTTCCAGGTCCCGTTTGGGGACCTCGTTGGTTCTGACCTTTCACTCCCGGACATGACCGAGGTAGCGACTGGGTCTGGGGGGCTGCGCCGTCTCCACCCGGGTGGTGGGCAACGGCAGCCGACTGCGTGTATTGATTCCGTTTTCGTTTCCAGGTCCGTGGCGAATAGTGCCATCGGGTGCCTGCAGCATAGGATAGACCTGGGGCAGGGTATCAGGATCAGTGCCTTCACCCTCCTGAGGTTGCTGGCCTATAACTTGAGGGGACATCTGGGGCAGGGCATCAGGATCAGCGCCTTTACCCACCTGAATTCACTCGCTTGCTACTTTTGGGGACACTCTATTCCCGACATCTCGCAACAACATTTTGTTCTTTACATTCTTAATCGAGTCATTACATTGATTGCCATGCATACAATGTCTCTTTAAGTTCAGTTGGTTGCCGGTCTCCTTTAAGAGAACCCTGCTGGCTTTACCCCAATCAAATCCTTTGTTAGAAACCACGTGTTGGTCCCTCAGCGATGCACCTCGTGGTCTGGCCGTAGCCATCTTTTTTTCCAGCCACTCTGCACCTCGCTGCAGCAAGGATGCTATCTTGCCTCTGTCCTCGAGGTCAACTGCCTTGATCCTTCTCTCCAGCGATTCTGCCAAAAAAGCTGAACGAGTGCCTGTGAATTCAATCTCCCTCCCCAGGAGTCCTGCCACTGGAGCCGGGAAGGTACTTTTAGGTCATTCCGGTCAGATCATTGCCACACAGTCATGATGGACGGTCTGTGCCTCAGGTGCTGTGCTGGTCTGTTCTCTGGTGCCTGGCCCAAGCGAAGGTGAGGTTTTGCTCTGCCTCTGAGCATGCGGGACATCAATTGCTGGAGCGAAGAGGTCTTCCCATTTCCACTGGATCTTCCCCATCCACCTTCTTCCGAGTAGCGTTGGACCATCACCTGCAACAATCCACAGAGGTAACTTGTGCACCACGTCATTATGGATTACACTTACATTCGCACTACCAAGGACTGGGATCAGCTCCTTGGTGTAGGTGTGCAACTTTTCCTGTACTGGAACCAGCTCGGATCGTTTTTCATTCCATAGCCTCTCAAAGGCATCCTGACTCATCACTGACTGGCTCACTCCTGTGTCCACTTCCATGAAGACTGGAATGTCGTTTATCTCATAAGAACATAAGAACATAAGAATTAGGAACAGGAGTAGGCCATCTAGCCCCTCGAGCCTGCTCCACCATTCAACAAGGTCATAGCTGATCTGGCCGTGGACTCAGCTCCACTTACCCGCCCGCTCCCCGTAACCCTTCATTCCCATCTTCACTGGAGGACAATCGGTGGTGTAGGTATACGCTCCATACACTCCTTCTTGGGGTGGAGCTGCCTCTCTGGCCAAATCATCATACTCCCCGCTGGATTCAAAGTCATCTACCGACTCCTCTGCTAGACGGTGAGTCGTATTTCTTTTACACGTACGCTGGAGGTGGCCTTTCATGTTACAGGCTTTGCATATGTACTCAGCAAACTGACACTGGTGATCCCTATGGTTTCCTCTGCAATGCAAGCATGGTGCTACTCGATTAGCACCCCTTGGCGGACTCTGAGTTCTGGAACTCTGAGGTTTGTGCTCTCTGCCCTGGGCAGGGCCACATTCTACAGTCTTGCCTGTAAAAGGCAACATTCTGTGTATAGTACTTGCCAGGTTTGAGTCCACAGGATGAATAATTTGCTTGGTGCTGCAGGTCGAGGTCATGAATGCCTGACTGATGCTGATGGCCTTCTGCAGGTTGACTGTGATGTCGGCAGATAATAGCTTGTGAAGGAGGCCCTCGTGGCCAATTCCCATAACAAAGATGTCTAGCAATGTTTTGTTGAGGTGTGTGCTGAAATCACATGGTGCCACAAGTCTCCTGAGGTCGGCAGCATATTTTGCAATCTCCTGGCCCTCCGGTCTGCGGTGAGTGTAGAATCTGTGCCTGGTGGTGAGGATGCTCTGTTTTAGTTTTAGTTGGTCGTGAATTAGTTCAGTCAGCTCATCGTATGTCTTTTCCTTGGCCTTCGTGGGTGCCAGCAAGTCCCTGACGAGGTGGTAGACCTCGGGCCCACACCTGGTCAGCAGTATAGTCTTGCACTTCACCAATGTGAACATCTCCCCTGCCAGGTTGTTTGCCACGAAATATAGCTCGAGCTTTTCCGTGAAGGCATCCCAATCATCACCCTCTGCGAAGTCTTTTAGTGTGCCAAAGGTAGCCATAATCGCATGAAATTCCGTCTTCTCGATGCCAGTTGTTATGTCTATAATGCACTTATGAATGACTCCACGAGGCAATGTGTTGTACTCAAACTGTAGTGACCTTGGCCCTTTATTCATAACTCTAGCGTGAGGCACAAGCATGCTGAGCAGCCTTTTATGCTGGGCCCTGCACACCAATGCAGGTGATCTTCTGGTCTCCCACCGTATTGCCCTCTGGTGGACAGCCTCTGCCACAGGGGCAGGTAACCCCGGTCTCCACCAGTTGCACCCTCTAGTGATGCCAGCATAGTATATGCACAGTGTAAACCTTATTGATAGTACATCAGGTAAAAACTCTCCAGTGATTACACAGAGAGTATATCTATAGTCTGGATATATAACAGGAATGATGTCCGGGACCATCAGTGATGGAATTGTGGCCCCGAGGGAGGAAATGTCAGAGGTAGTGCAAACCACATCACTGGCCATGAGGGAGGGAATGCTGCAGGTCGTTGAGACACTGTCAGGGTGCATGAAGGACAGCATGTTGGAGTTAGCTGCTGCAGTAAGTGAACACGCCCAGTTCCCCGCGCCCATTGACAGAATCAATTGTCACTCCCAGTCCAATCCCCACACCAGCCTCTGAAGAGCCCAAAACCATGCCCTCCAACTTGCCGCCTGGGCCCTCCAACTTGCCGCCTGGGCCCTCCAACTTGCTGCCTGGGCCCTCCAACTTGCTGCCTGACGCTGACCCCCCCCCCACCCCCACCCTCAAAAGGTGCGCAGTACCCGAGATGTTAGAAAGAATAGGCTTGGTATCGAGCCCAGAAACACTGTGCCACCCACTGCGGGCAGGGGTGCTGGAGGGTCCAAGACTAAGCGCAGCGGGCGGTCTTAGAATAAGGGGGAGGAGAGATGGGTGCAGCCTTTCTTTGCTGCTGTTGTTGTTGTTGTTATTATTATTGTTACTGTTGTAACTGTTCTCAAATTAAAAGTTTTTTGTAAGTTATGTAAATTTACAAGTTTATAAGTGATCTTAAAGTTTATATGTGATCTTAAAGAATGATCTTAAAGTAATGTTTGATACAAGAATAATTTTATTAAAGTTAAGTTATTGTAAACTTTTGAATACAGTATATTTTACATTAAAACGGAACCATGTTCCATTAACACAACACAACATTACAGAACAGCTCCAAACAGTAAACATGTCCGTGTGGAATAGTTGTCGCTGACCCCTCAGGGTCTCCTCTCTTCCCCCCTACCCCACCCCCCCCCGCTTTGAGTCTTGTGACTTCTCCCTCTCCCTCCCCCTCCCCGGGCTCGAAGCCTAGCCTTCCAATCGGCATCTCCCTCTCTCTCTCCTTTCCTCCCCCCCTCCCCCAGTCTCTACTAACTGTTTGTGACTTCTCTCTCTTTCCCCTACCCAGGCTCCAAGCCTTCCGACCTTCCGATCGGCACCTCGCTCTCTCTCTCTCCTCCACGCCGCCTCCCCCCGCCCCCCCCACACCGCCCATGGCTTGATTTGTAGCCGAACCCCGAGCCACTGTGTCCGGAGGCGAGGCCGATTCTGCCAGCCAAACCTACAACCCTCCAGGCCTTTTTCAAGACGTTCGCTGGTGGCTTGTGAGTGAGTAAAAAAATGAGAAAACTTGTGAAATCCAACAAATTTACATTTCTACGTTGACAGGTGAAAATAAGTTGAACTTTATTATTGATTTTGACAGTGTTCTTGACTCCCTCCAAAATCTTCGATTTAAAAACAATGGCGTCTTTCAATGCAGAATTGTGAATGTGGACTGGTTTGCTTAACTCACCAGGAGGTTTTTCGGGAGTGGCCAAATACGCCAACATAATAGAAAAAAATGTTGGCCAAACTGCAAACAATTGAAAAAACCAGCGCAGACATAAGGGAACGCCCCCATATGACATCAAAAAAAACTGGCCTAGAAAAATCGTAACTAAGTCAGTTATGCCGGCGCAGATCGCAGGGGGAAAGTTTGAAAAAAATAAATGTGCCAGAAAAAATAGCGCGCGCCAAAAAAACGGCGCAAATGACTGGGAAAATTGAGCCCTATGGATCTATCTCTCTCCTTTTATCTTCCGGCCTCAAGAATCTCTCTCCGTTATCCTACGCTACATCATCTGTTTGTCTATCTCTCTCATCTTTGCATATTCTAGGCACAAAAATAAATAAATAAATAAAACTTGTTCGCCAGTGAAGGCTGCCTGTGCATATACAAAATGGGACTGTTCTTGATTATAGGAAGAAAACGTGCTTAGTTTTGCACATGTATTTCAACCTCAAGTCAGTAGTGTCTTTGACATATTCCGGCAAATGTGCATTTTATTTGAAGGAAGAAGCACAATCCTTTGTACATATGCTGTATCCCTGGGCATGTAGTGGTTTCTGGGAAATGTAGGGGCCAAAATACTTCCTTCCTCTTCTGCATACACGAAGTGTATTCCACCCAGCATGTCCTCAACCTGTCTGTATTTCTAGGTTAGATCACTTATTCATAACAGACACTCCCTCTGGTGCAGCCTGCAAATGGTTTGGACTTGCAAGTGTGGGAGGAAGGGCAGTCTTGTACGTTAGGAGTATATTCTCATAACAACTTGTTGATGAGCAGCCGCCACCAAACAACTGGCTTGGAGTTGCTCACGTATGCAAGTTTGCATGTCAGTGATTGTACAACTGAATAGGATGAAATGTAAAGGCAGGATAAGTGTTGTACCCAACTTGAGCCTGGACCGTGCCTCTCACCCTGCCATCTCCTGCCTCCTCCTTCTTCATGTCCCAATCCTGAATTTGGAGCAGCCACTGTTCGAGGTGTGTGAGGTTGCAAGGTTACCGCTCCTCTTCCATTTGCAGATGTCAACCTCCTGTTGCACACTGCCTTCTCCTACAGAAGCAGAAATTTACAATGATTATGTACCATTGGTGGCATGGAATCTTCCCCCCACCATCGTGTATGTGAATGTGTTGTTCATAGGTGCTGTGGAGACAGAAACGTGCAGCATACAGGTGCAAACCTTGCTGCTCTATTCAACTCTGAACTGAACTTTAAATCCCCCACATCCTATTCTTCGCAATGACTGCCTATTTCCATCCCTGTGACACTGCTTGCCTTTGCTCCTATCTCAGTCCCTCCGTTTCTGAACCTCCTATTTTCGCTTTTGTCATCTCCAGACTCGATAGCTCCAATAACCTTGTTGCCATTTTCTCATTCTCCACCCTCAATAAACTTCAACTCACAAGCTCTGACTAGAGGAATGAATTTAGCAGTCCGGGTCTGAAATGAATGCAAGGAGCCTCACTTCAGGCAGCTGCCAAGCCCACCCAAAAAAAGAGCCAACCAATTCAGCAGTGGCCCAAACTCCTGTGCATATCAGTGACATGTCTCTTCACTGCTAGATTAATTATCATTGAGTCCGTTTTCGGCCATTAAAACAGCTGCAGTAATGTTAAATTTATACCCCAACAGGGTTTAATTTTGGTGTAATCACCAGAATGTCTATTGGTGTGTGTTATATAAACTTAAGGCATCTCAACTTATTAACAGCCTTTTCCGAGGCTGAAAGGGCATACAACTAAGAAGAGATAAACAAAAATGAATGGAGAGGAACCCTAGGTGCAAGCATGACTGTGCAGATGAGTGACAGCTGATCTTCACTGTCACTGCCCATGTCAACTCTATGCTGCAAGGTAGTCACAGGGGCTCTTGCAACAGATAGTGCAAATCTGCAACTGCCTTTCTCTTGAGAAGATAGTTTCACAGGGTCATTGTCATATGATATGCAGGGCCCATAACAATGATTGTTGACATCTTGGTGGGTGTAGGCAATCACAGAATCACAGAAGCATAGACATTTATGGCACAGAAGGAGATCATTCGGCCATCATGACTGTGCTGGCCGAAAAAGATCTATCCAGCCTAATCCCACTTTCCAGCTCTTGGTGCGTAGCCTTGTCGGTTATGGCACTTCAAATGCATATCTAAGTATTTTTTAAATATGATGTGGGTTTCTGCCTCTATCACCCTTTCAGGCAGTGAGTTCCAGACCCCCACCACCCTCTGGGTGAAAAAAGTTCTTCTCAACTCTCCTCTAATCCTTCTACCAATTACTTTTAATCTATGCCCTCTCTGCAAAGGGAAACAGATCCTTCCTATCGACTCTATCTCGACCCCTCATAATTTTATACACCTCAATTAAATCTCCCCTCAGACCCTCTGTTCCAAATAAAACAACACCAGCCTAGCCAATCTTTCCTCATAGCTAAAATGTTCCCATCCTGGCAAATATCCTCTGCACCTTCTCCAGTACACTCACATCTTTCCTATAATGTGGGGACTAGAACACTCTACCTGTGTCCTAACTAGTGTTTTATACAGTTCCAGCATAACCACCCTGCTCTTCTATTCTATACTTAGGCTAATAAAGGAAAACATCCTGTATGTCTTCTTAACCACGTTATCTACCTGTCCTGCTACTTTCAGGGATCTGTGGACATACACTTATGTATTCTCTTGCCTTGTTAGCCCTCCCCAAATGCATTACCTCACACCTCTGGATTGAATCCCATTTGCCACTGTTCTGCCCACCTGACCAATCCATTGATATCTTCCTGCAGTCTACAGCTTTCTTCCTCACTATCAACCACATGGCAATTTTTGTATCATCTGCAAACTTCTTAATAATACCCCCTACATTGCAATCTAAATCATTGATATATATCACAAAAAGTAAGGGACCTAGTTCTGAGCCCTGCAGAACCCCACTGTAAACAGCCTTCCAATCACAAAAACACCCATCGAACATTACCCTTTGCTTCCTGTCGCTATGTTAATTTTGGATCCAACTTTCCACTTCCCCTTGGATCCCATGCCATCATGTGGGACCTTGTCCAAAGCCTTGCTAACATCCACTACATCAAACACGCTACCCTCATTGATCCTCTGTGTTACCTCCTCCAAAACTCAATCAAGTTTGTCACACATGACCTTCCCTTAACAAATTTGTACTGACTCTCCTTGATTAATCCGTGCTTTTCTAAAAAGTTATTAATACAGGTGTGACGTCCGAAATCCGGAAACCTCGTGACCGAGGCCATTCCGGATTCTGGGTATTTCCGGAGTTTGGAATCTCTTTGCCTGGGCCGAGGAAGGCAGGTAGCGGAAATCGGTCGGGCCGCTGGAGTTCGGGGGGTCAGTCTGACCGGGTGGTGGTCGGTTGGGCCACCGGAGGTCGGGGGTGTCGATCGGGCCGAGGCTGGGGGGGTGGGGGTCGGTCGGGCTGTCGGAGGCCAGGGGGAGACTGAAGGAGGGCGGAGGCCGGGCGGCCAGAGGCCAGGCGAGGTCGGCTCGAGACAGGGGAAGGTCAGGTGGCCGGAGGTCGGGCCGAAGCGAGGTTGGGCAGCTGGCGTGTGGGCCGAAGCCGGGGAGTTTTGGGCTGAGGCGAGGTTGGGCCAAGGCCAGGGGAGGTCGGGCCGTGGCGGGTGTGTCCGGATTTCAAAACATTTTCCAGTTTCCGGATGACCCTGCCACGGATCTACCCGGTGTTGGGATTCCAGAACATTCCTGATTCTGGGACTTCGGATTTTGGACGTTGCACCTGTACAGGCCCTCATAATTTTTTCCAATAATTTCCCACCACCAAGGTTAGGCTGAATGGCCTACAGTTACTCTGTCTATCCATTTCTTGCAGATGCAGATGGCAGCCCAGATTAGATTTCAACAGCAATGTTTGCTGTTCACCACCCTGGCCCTCCTTTTATGCAGTATCATTGAAAGCATGGCATACTGTGATTGGGGTGTCTATGAGGAAGCATCTAACATTACACTTAGCCAGGCATTTATTCACCTCTGTGATGCTTTGAGGGGGCATGACGAATCTTCCTTAGAAAATAAAAGCCTTCACCAGCACTATGTTTGGAGGGAGTGGCTCCTAGGAGTCTTGGTTTAACCTCTACATCTGTGGCTTCTGAGCTAACTGACAAAGCTCCTAATAGCAGAAGTGCACATTAGGCTTGAAATCTAACATCTGTTTGCTATTCCTGGGCTTCCATTTGCATCTGCAAGAAAAGTGTGCCATCAGCTTTAGCACAATGTAAGACTGCGTGCAAAATTGGCAATGGTTGAGTACAATGCTTGAAATGGTACTCCGCCCCTCCCCCCATCCCCAAAGGAGATGTGAGAGTTCTGAACTTAAGTTTGTGTCCATCCTGATGGTCCCGAAAAAAGGTGTGTGCTAACCTGAGAAGCACTTTTAGCTTCACCCTCCGCCTGATACCAGCAAACTCCTTTGTCATTTGCAGCCAGGTACAAGAATTCTGGGTAAGTGCATTGGCTCAATTGGCAAACTCATTCCATGCAGCTTATAACTGTGCTTTTGCTGGAGGGTGCCCTTAGTCCCAAAAAAAGCCACCCCTCGTTTGGTGTGCTAACGGGATGCAAAACTGTTTTTGCCTGGGGTGGGGGGCAGGGGGGCGCTACAGAATCCCGCAAAATTGCACAGGAGTTAGAGGACCGGCCATCATCGGCGTGCACGGTGACCCCTTTACGCCCCACAGTGAAAATTGCCAAGCACCCTGTGAGGCTTCCGCGGGCAATGCCCGTGCCAGCCTCACGAGTCGCGAACCAGGCCGACCTCCTTTCCCAGGGCGGAAGAGATAGGGGAGGTGCGCTGCACCGCATGGCACCATATTTTTTCTTTGGCTGACTCACCGGTTGGCCCCTTCTCCAGCGATTTTGCATGATCTGGGCCGCGATCATACAGTCCGGCATTCCATTTTGGTAACGAGTTGCGGCCATGGCACTACACAGTCCTGGTGGCCCAGTGTAGGCCATCAAAGAACATAAGAACATAAGAAATAGGAGCAGGGGTAGGCCATTTGGCCCCTCGAGTCTGCTCCACCATTTAATAAGATCATAGCTGATCTGATCATGGACTCAACTCCACTTCCCTGCCCACTCCCCATTATTCCCTTACTCCCTTATCACGCAATAATCTGTCTATCACCGCCTTAAATATATTCAATGACCCAGCCTCCACAGCTCTCTAGGGCTGAGAATTCCATAGATTTAGAACCCTCTGAGAGAAGAAATCCCTCTTCAACTCAGTTTTAAAAAGGCGGCCCTTTATTCTGAGACTATGTCCCCTAGTGTTAGTTTCCCCTATGAGTGGAAATATCCTCAATGCATCCACCTTGTCAAGCCCCCTCACTATCTTATACATTTCAATAAGATCACCTCTCCAATGAGTATAGGCCCAACCTACTCAACCTATCTTCATAAGTCAACCCCCTCATCTCCGGAATCAACCGAGTGAACCTTTTCTGAACTGCCTCCAATGCAAGTATATCCTTTCTTACATACGGAGACCAAAACAGTACGCTAGGTGTGGCCTCACCAATACCCTGTGCAGTTGTAGCAGGACCTCTCTGCTTTTATACTCTATCCCCCTTGCAATAAAGGCCAATATTCCATTTGCCTTCCTGATTACTTGCTGTACTTGCGTACTATCTTTTTGTGTTTCATGCACAAGGACCCCCAGGTCTCTCTGTACTGCAGCATTTTGCAATTTTTCTCCATTTAAAAAATAATTTACTTTTCTATTCTTTCCGGAAAAGTGGATAACCTCACATTTTCCCACATTATACTCCATCTGCCAACATTTTGCCTATTCACTTAGCCTATCTATATCCTTTTGCAGATTTTTTGTGTCTTCCTCACAATTTGCTTTCTCATCCATCTTTGTATCATCAGAAAACTTGGCTACATTACTCTCAGTCCCTTCATCCAAGTCATTAATGTAGATTGTAAATAGTCGATGCCCCAGCACTGATCGCTGCGGCACCCCACTAGTTACTGTTATCCAACCGGAAAATGACCCATTTATCCCGATTCTCTGTTTTCTGTTAGTTAGCCAATCCTCTATCTATGCTAATATATTACCCCCAACCCCGTGAACTTTTATCTTGTGCAGTAACCTTATATGTGTCACCTTATCGAATGTCATTTTCCAACATTCCATTGACTCTGGATCAGTTCCTATGGAGTGGAGGGTAGCCAATGTAACCCCACTTTTTAAAAAAGGAGGGAGAGAGAAAACAGGGAATTATAGACCGGTCAGCCTGACATCGGTAGTGGGTAAAATAATGGAATCAATTATTAAGGATGTCATAGCAGTGCATTTGGAAAGAGGTAATATGATAGGTCCAAGTCAGCATGGATTTGTGAAAGGGAAATCATGCTTGACAAATCTTCTGGAATTTTCTGAGGATGTTTCCAGTAGAGTGGACAAGGGAGAACCAGTTGATGTGGTATATTTGGACTTTCAGAAGGCTTTTGACAAGGTCCCACACAAGAGATTAATGTGCAAAGTTAAAGCACATGGGATTGGGGGTAGTGTGCTGACATGGATTGAGAACTGGTTGTCAGACAGGAAGCAAAGAGTAGGAGTAAATGGGGACTTTTCAGAATGGCAGGCAGTGACTAGTGGGGTACCGCAAGGTTCTGTGCTGGGGCCCCAGCTGTTTACACTGTACATTAATGATTTAGACGAGGGGATTAAATGTACTATCTCCAAATTTGCGGATGACACTAAGTTGGGTGGCAGTGTGAGCTGCAAGGAGGATTCTATGAGGCTGCAGAGCGACTTGGATAGGTTAGGTGAGTGGGCAAATGCATGGCAGATGAAGTATAATGTGGATAAATGTGAGGTTATCCACTTTGGTGGTAAAAACAGAGAGACAGACTATTATCTGAATGGTGACAGATTAGGAAAAGGGCAGGTGCAAAGAGACCTGGGTGTCATGGTACATCAGTCATTGAAGGTTGGCATGCAGGTACAGCAGGCGGTTAAGAAAGCAAATGGCATGTTGGCCTTCATAGCGAGAGGATTTGAGTACAAGGGCAGGGAGGTGTTGCTACAATTGTACAGGGCCTTGGTGAGGCCACACCTGGAGTATTGTGTACAGTTTTGGTCTCCTAACCTGAGGAAGGACATTCTTGCTATTGAGGGAGTGCAGCGAAGGTTCACCAGACTGATTCCCGGGATGGCGGGACTGACCTATCAAGAAAGACTGGATCAACTGGGCTTGTATTCACTGGAGTTCAGAAGAATGAGAGGGGACCTCATAGAAACGTTTAAAATTCTGACGGGGTTAGACAGTTTAGATGCAGGAAGAATGTTCCCAATGTTGGGGAAGTCCAGAACCAGGGGACACAGTCTAAGGATAAGGGGGAAGCCATTTAGGACCGAGATGAGGAGGAATTTCTTCACCCAGGGAGTGGTGAACTGTGGAATTCTCTACCACAGAAAGTTGTTGAGGCCAATTCACTAAATATATTCAAAAAGGAGTTAGATGAAGTCCTTACTACTAGGGGAATCAAGGGGTATGGTGAGAAAGCAGGAATGGGGTACTGAAGTTGCATGTTCAGCCATGAACTCATTGAATGGCGGTGCAGGCTCGAAGGGCCGAATGTCCTACTCCTGCACCTATTTTCTATGTTTCTATGTTTCTATGTCTTCTGCAAATCCAAATATACCACATCCACTGGTTCCCCTTTATCTACCCTGCTCGTTACATCCTCAAAAAATTCCAGCAAATTTGTCAAACATGATTTCCCTTGCTTAAAACCATGCTGACTCTGCTTGATTGAACTATGCTTTTCCAAATGATCTGCTACTGCTTGCTTAATAATGGGCTCCAGCATTTTCCCAACTACAGATGCTAGGCTAACTAGTCTGTAGTTTCCTGCTTTCTGTCTGCCTCCTTTTTTAAACAGGGGCGTTACATTTGCAGTTTTCCAATCTGCTTGGGGGGAGAGAGAGAGCCTGCTTGGGGAATCCAAGGAATTTTCGTAAATTACAACCAAAGCATCTACTTTCTCTGAAGCCACTTTATTTAAGACCCGAGGATGCAAGCCTTCAGGTCCTGGTGACTTGTCCGCCTTTAGTCCCATTATTTTGCCGAGTGCTACTTCTTTAGTGATAGTGATTGTTTTAAGTTCCTCTCTCCCTATAGCCCCTTAATTATCCACTATTGGGATGCTTTTAGTGTATTTTACCGTGAAGACCGATACAAAATATTTGTTCAAAATCTCTGCCACTTCCCTGTTCCCCATTATTAATTGCCCCGTTTCATCCTCTAAGGAACCTACATTTAATTTAGCCACTCTTTTCCTTTTTATATGCTTGTAGAAACTCTTATTATCTGTTTTTATATTTCGTGCTAGTTTACTTTCATAATGTATCTTCCCTTTCCTTATCAGTTTTTTTAGTTGTGCTTTGTTGGCTTTTAAACATTTCCCAATCCTCTGGCCTCCCACTAGTTTTGGCCAAATTGTATGCCGTTGTTTTCAAATTGATACCATGCCTTATTTCCTTCATTAGCCACGGATGGTTATCCCTTCTCTTACAGTGCTTCCTTCTCATTGGATTAATTTTTTGTTGAGAGTTATGAAATATCTCCTTAAATGTGCTGCAGAAAAGGCCCTGCAGATTTCACAGCAGCCCTCCCCTTTAACGGAAGGGGAGGGATGTTGAAACCTGTTAGCATTACACGGAGAAGCCGTGTTGCGCTGCCGATCCCACCCGGTAGTGCTGCAGACACAACCCTAACAGGAAGTGGAGTGCATGACATTGCACTCCACTTCCTGTGAGGGGCGGTAAACAGTAGTAGTGAGGTTGGGGACAGCATCAAACAAGAAATAAGGGATGTGTGCGATAAAGGTACAGCAGTTATCATGGGCGACTTTAATCTACATATTGATTGGGCTAACCAAACTGGTAGCAATGCGGTGGAGGAGGATTTCCTGGAGTGTATTAGGGATGGTTTTCTAGACCAGTATGTCAAGGAACCAACTAGAGGGCTGGCCATCCTAGACTGGGTGATGTGTAATGAGAAGGGACTAATTAGCAATCTTGTTGTGCGAGGCCCCTTGGGGAACAGTGACCATAATATGGTAGAATTCTTTATTAAGATGGAGAGTGACACAGTTAATTCAGAAACTAGAGTCCTGAACTTAAGGAAAGGTAACTTCGATGGTTTGAGGCGTGCATTGGCAAGAATAGACTGGCAAAGGATACTTAAAGGGTTGACGGTGGATAAACAATGGCAAACATTTAAAGTTCACATGAATGAACTTCAGCAACTGTATATCCCTGTCTGGAGTAAAAATAAAACGGGGAAGGTGGCTCAACCATGGCTAACAAGGGAAATTAAGGATAGTGTTAAAGCCAAGGAAGAGGCATATAATTTGGTTAGAAAAAGCAACAAACCTGAGGACTGGGAGAAATTTAGAATTCAACAGAGGAAGACTAAGGGTTTAATTAAGAGGGGGAAATAGAGTACGAGAGGAAGCTTGCAGGGAACATAAAAGCTGACTGCAAAAGCTTCCATAAATATGTGAAGAGAAAAAGATTAGTAAAGATAAATGTAGGTCCCTTGCAGTTGGATTCGGGTAAATTTATAATGGGGAATAAAGAAATGGCAGACCAATTAAATAAATACTTTGGTTCTGTCTTCACGAAGGAAGACACAAATAACCTTCCGATTGTACTAGGGGACAGTAGGTCGAGTGAGAAGGAGGAACTGAAGGATATCCTTATTAGGCAGAAAATTGTGTTAAGGAAACTGATAGGATTCAAGGCCGATAAATCCCAAGGGCTTGATAGTCTGATCCCAGAGTACTTAAGGAAGTGGCCCTAGAAATAGTGGATGCATTGGTGATCATTTTCCAACAGTCTATCGATTTTAGATCAGTTTCTATAGACTGGAGGGTAGCTAATGTAACACCACTTTTTAAAAAGGGAGGGGGAGAGAAAGTGGGTAACTATAGACTGGTTAGCCAAACATCAGTAGTGGGGAAAATGTTGGAATCAATCATTAAGGCTGAAATAGCAGCGCATTTGGAAAGCAGTGACAGGATCGGACCAAGTCAGCATGGATTTACGAAAGGGAAATCATGCTTGACGAATCTTCTGGAATTTTTTGAGGATGTAACTAGCAGAGTGGACAAGGGAGAACCAGTGGATGTGATGTATTTGGACTTTCAAAAGGCTTTTGACAAGGTCCCGCAAAAGAGATTGGTGTGCAAAATCAAAGTGCATGGTATTGGGGGTAATGTACTGACGTGGATAGAGAACTGGTTGGCAGACAGGAAGCAGAGAGTCAGGATAAACAGGTCCTTTTCAGAATGGCAGTCAACGACAAGTGGAGTGCCACAGGGCTCAGTGCTGGGACCCCAGCACTTTACAATATATATTAACAATTTAGATGAAGGAATTGAGTGTAATATCTCCAAGTTTGCGGATGACACTTAACTGGGTGGCGGTGTGAGCAGTGAGGAGGATGCTAAGAGGCCGCAGGGTGACTTGGACAGGTTAGGTGAGTCGGCAAATGCACGGCAGACGCAGTATAATGTGGATAAATGTGAGGTAATCCATTTTGGGGGCAAAAACACAAAGGCAGAATATTATCTGGATGGCGGCAGAATAGGAAAAGGGGAGGTACAATGAGACCTGGGTGTCATGGTTCATCAGTCACTGAAAGTGGGCATGCAGGTACAACAGGCGGTGAAGAAGGCAAATGGTATGTGGGCCTTCATAGCTAGGTAATTTGACTATAGTAGCAGGGAGGTCTTACTGCAGTTGTACAGGGCCTTAGTGAGGCCTCACTTGGAATATTGTGTACAGTTTTGGTCTCCTAATCTGAGGAAGGGCGTTCTTGCTATTAAGGGAGTGCAGCGAAGGTTCACCAGACTGATTCCGGGGATGGCAGGACTGTCGTATGAGAAGAGACTGGATCAACTGGGCCTTTATTCACTGGAGTTTAGAAGGATGAGAGGGGATCTCATAGAAACGTTTAAGATTCTGACGGGACTGGACAGGTTAGATGTGGGAAGAATGTTCCCGATGTTGGGGAAGTCCAGAACCAGGGGACATAGTCTTAGGATAAGGGGTAGGTCATTTAGAACTGAGATGAGGAGAAACTTCTTCACTTAGAGAGTTGTTAACCTATGGATTTCCCTGCCGCAGAGAGTTGTTGATGCCAGTTCGTTGGATATATTCAGGAGGGAGTTAGATATGGCCCTTACGGCTAAGGGGATCAAGGGGTATGGAGAGAAAGCAGAAAAGGGGTACTGAGGGAATGATCAGCCATGATCTTATTGAATGGCGGTGCAGGCTCGAAGGGCCGAATGACCGAATGGCCTACTCCTGCACCTATTTTCTATGTTTCTATGTTTCTATGTTACCAGAATTTCGCAGCCGGAGTGGGACTTCCCCACCAGCGCAGGAAGTCCTGCCCCGACTCGGTCACTGGCCCCATATATGGCGTAACACAATTTCACCCGCTCTTTCTGTTGTGGAATGAGATTATGCTCACAATTCATGGAGAAAAGTATGTTGGTCAAAGTTCTGAAAGCAAAGATATGATAGAAGCAAATAGGAACAAAATAAATGAGAATTATATCAAAATATGACAATAGATATTGCCTCAAATCTGCAGGTCTTTTGTGAAATCAGTGAGCATTTCCCACATTTATCGATACCACTGAACCATGACATTTATAATAATTTGAATTTAATTGAATGCACTGCAACCAAGCTGAAAGCACAAGCACTGAATTCACATGGAGCTAATTTGCATATGAAAATTAACATAAAAAATGCTAGCTATCAAAATGCCACAGCACTCTGCCAAATTATACATCTGAAGCCACCTGCAATCCCATAGCATGTAAATCTATTTGCTTCTACAAATCCTTTGTGTGCAGTGTCACAGATGATTGACTGGATTCTGAACTTCAATCACCTGACCTTTCAGATTGGAGCCATCTCAATCCAAAGAGGCTGTGCTTTGACCATGGGGGTTAAACTGTCTAAGCCCCCCCAGAAACGGAAATGGTGATCGTGGTATGAGATTAACCAGCACCTGTTCATTGCGTTGCAGGTAGCATAATAAATTTGGACTACCTGCCTGCATGATTACTGTATGCAGCCAGTGCACCGTTCAGTGGCTGCATGCATCAGCTAGGGCTCGAAAGCACAAGTGGCTAGGACTATTTAAAGGCAGCTGGCAGCTGTTAAAGGGGAGGTGCATTGTGGCTGCAAGAAGTTGTGTTAGTTTTTTCAAACGTCAATCTGGGCTGTGATACTTTGAGGAATGGCTCACCATGTGAGAGAACAAGCACCAAGGTTTTCTGACAATGCATTGGAGATCTTGGTGCAAGACGTGAAGAGAAGGAGAGACTTCCTATATCTACAGGGGATCAGGAGGCCTTCCAGACATATGCTCAGGAGGCCGTAAGAAAAAGTAACGGCGGAGGTCAAGCCAGGAGTGTTGTTCTAAGAACATGGATATAGTGAAGGAAGAAATTTAAAAATCTGACATGAGTGTCGTGGTGGGTGAATTTATCTTCAAATGGCATATCCTACCAACTGCACCACTAACCTTATCCACTGCTCAATTCACTACACCCCCATCACCCACCTACCAATGAGCTTTATTAATCAGTACTGAACCCTTCAATTCATATGCTTTACCTCACCCTCACACATTGTAAGTGTCATGTATTCAACTATCATTGTAACCCATGTATAAGCTGACCTAAGTTGTACACCTTGAAAACACTGACCACGAGGGGAGAACTTGTGGGAGACACTCCTAACCTGGGCTTTCAGGTATAAAAGGGGAAGCTCCACACACCTTCATGACTTGAGCTCTTGGTAATAAAGGAAACTGGTCACAGAGTGACCTTCTCTCAAGTATGGGCCTTGTGTGCATTTATACTGTATAGTAAGGACATATCATTGGCAACGAGAAACTGGGATTTAAACCACGCGAGCATGGCCACTAGCAGCACAGAAGAGAGGTACTGTGTTGGTAATGATTGGGATGACTTTATTGAGAGACTCCAGCAAAGTTTTGTCACTAAGGAATGGTTGGGACATGATTCGGCCGACAAACGCAGTTTGTGGATCCAGACTTGGATAGGTTAGGTGAGTGGGCAAATGCATGGCAGATGAAGTATAATGTGGATAAATGTGAGGTTATCCACTTTGGTGGTAAAAACAGAGAGACAGACTATTATCTGAATGGTGACAGATTAGGAAAAGGGGAGGTGCAACGAGACCTGGGTGTCATGGTACATCAGTCATTGAAGGTTGGCATGCAGGTACAGCAGGTGGTTAAGAAAGCAAATGGCATGTTGGCCTTCATAGCGAGGGGATTTGAGTACAGGGGCAGGGAGGTGTTACTACAGTTGTACAGGGCCTTGGTGAGGCCACACCTGGAGTATTGTGTACAGTTTTGGTCTCCTAACTTGAGGAAGGACATTCTTGCTATTGAGGGAGTGCAGCGAAGGTTCACCAGACTGATTCCTGGGATGGCGGGACTGACCTATCAAGAAAGACTGGATCAACTGGGCTTTTATTCACTGGAGTTCGGAAGAATGAGAGGGGATCTCATAGAAACGTTTAAAATTCTGATGGGTTCAGACAGGTTAGATGCAGGAAGAATGTTCCCAATGTTGGGGAAGTCCAGAACCAGGGGTCACAGTCTAAGGATAAGGGGTAAGCCATTTAGGACCCAAAGGAGGAGAAACTTCTTCACCCAGAGAGTGGTGAACCTGTGGAATTCTCTACCACAGAAAGTTGTTGAGGCCAATTCACTAAATATATTCAAAAAGGAGTTAGATGTAGTCCTTACTACTAGGGGGATCAAGGGGTATGGCGAGAAAGCAGGAATGGGGTACTGAAGTTGCATGTTCAGCCATGAACTCATTGAATGGCGGTGCAGGCTAGAAGGGCCGAATGGCCTACTCCTGCACCTATTTTCTATGTTTCTATGTTTCTATGTATTCCCTGATGAAGGACCTTCGAGCGCCAGAGAAGCCGGCGGACAAGACGTTCGAAGAGCTCAGTCAGTTGATCGGGGAACACCTTAAACCGGTGAGCAGCATGCACATGGTGAGACACCGGTTTTACACGCACCGACGGCGAGAAGGGCAAAGCGTTCCAGACTTCGTGGCAGATCTCCAGCGACTGACGAGCCTATGTAAGTTCCCAGATGCATGCAAAGCGGAGATGCTGCAAAACTTTTTTATTGAGGGTATTGGGCACGCTGGGGTTTTCAGGAAATTGATTGAGACCAAAGACTTGACCTTGGAAGCGGCGGCTCTGATAGCCCAAACATTTATATCAGGGGAGGAAGAGACCAGAATGATGTATGACAAAAATCTTGGTTCAAATGCGGCAAACGACCAGGGAGTCAACATTGTTAATGCGGCACACAGTTCTCTTGGCAGACAAGGGCAATCGGACATGCCCCAGCATGTAGTTGAACCCAAAAGGGGAATTCAACAGAGACAATGGCTAGCTGAACAGCGATTCATGCCATCGCAATGGACAATGCGGCCAGTAATGGAGCCATCAACACCTGTTAATGGTGCGCTTAAGGACAGTTACAGAGACAGTCAGAGACGGTCGACTGGTAATGGACCTTTTGTTTACAACAACGGGGCCTCCAGCTCATGTTGGAGGTGTGGGGGCAAACACCCAGCCAGAGCTTGCAGGTATCAGCAATATACCTGCAGAAACTGCAACATCAGCGGTCATTTGGCGCGTATGTGCTGGAAGCCTGCAGCCAGATTGATGTACGAGGAGGACAGGCCCGATGTAAGTCCTACAAGACCAAATGAATACTGGGGGAAATCGCTGGAAGCTGAAGTTCAGCGAGTTCATGTGGAGCACGTATACAGTTCATATACCAGGACACCACCGATAATGATGAAAGAGCTCCTCAATGGCATCCCAGTATTAATGGAGCTAGACACGGGGGCCAGCCAGTCCCTGATGAGTATCAAACAGTTCGAAAGGTTGTGGGTGTCCAAGGCCAGGAGGCCAAAATTATTGCCGACTGACGCACAGCTACGGACATATACAAAGGAGATAATTCCGGTGCTAGGCAGCACCACGATAGTCGTGACCCACAAAGATTCGGAGAACAGGTTGCCACTCTAGATTGTCCAGTGGGATGGTCCTGCACTGGGGAGGAGTTGGCTTGGTGTCATGAACTGGAAGTGGGGCAATGTCAATGCAATTTCTTCTGTGGAGCGAGTATCATGTTCACAGGTCCTGGACAAATTTGACTCATTATTTCAAACCGGCATCGGCACTTTCATGGGGGCCAAGGTGGTGATTCACATAAACCCGGATGCCAGGCCAGTACACCACAAGGTCAGAGTGGTGCTGTAGGTGATGTGGGAAAAGATAGAATGTGAATTGGACCGCCTGCTGAGGCAAGGCATCATCTTGCCAGTCGAATTCAGTGACTGGGCGAGCCCAATCGTGCCGGTGCTCAAGGCAGATGGGTCGGTCAGGATATGCGGCGATTACAAGGCCACCATCAATCGGGTGTCACTCCAAGACTAGTACCCGCTACCGAGAGCGGAGGACCTCTTTGCGACGCTATCCGGTGGCAAACTTTTTTCAAAATTGGACCTCACCTCAGCTTACATGACCCAGGAGCTGGCGAGTGCGTTGAAGAAGCTGACCACTAAATATATTCACGACACACAAGGGGTTGTTTGAGTATAACAGATGTCCATTCGGGATTCGTTCGGCCGCCACGATCTTTCAGCGAAATATGGAAAGCCTCCTCAAGTCGATTCCAAGGACGGTGGTTTTTCAAGATGACATCCTCATCACGGGTCGCGATACTGAAGAACACCTCCACAACCTGGAGGAGGTGCTACGCAGACTGGACCGGGTAGGGCTACGACTGAAAAAGGCGAAGTGCGTCTTCTTAGCTCCAGAGGTAGAATTCCTGGGGAGGAGGGTAGCAACAGACGGGATCAGCCCGACTGCTTCCAAAACGGAAGCGATCCAGAGAGCACCCAAACCCCATAACACGACGGAGCTGCGTTCGTTCCTGGGGCTCTTGAACTATTTTGGTAACTTTCTTCCCAAATTGAGCACGCTGTTAGAGCCGCTACACGTGCTCCTACGCAAAGGTCGCTGTAAAGTCCTGTCCCCTTAGTACAGATTCACACGAGGCATATAGTGAAGTCAAGGTCACGCTGGACCTGCACCTTTATTTCACAGTTCTGGAATGTTGCACTTGCCTGAGACCTGTCCTTATATACCTGTCTCTTGCAAGTGCACCCCTGGTGGTAAGGTATGCTGGTGGTTACAGGTCAAATCTTATTACAGTCATGTATAGCATGTTAGGATAGAGTTATATATAATAATGTAAGATATGACATCACCCTCCCCCAAGGTCTTATTGTCTTTATAAGTTCAGTCTCTCAGGTGGTCTATGCTCTCGTGTGGAGCGTCTGAGTTGTGGTTCAGTTGTTTGCCTTGGTGTCTGTTTTTCTTTGGGTGTGGTTGCTGGTATCTCGCCTGGGCTGTCTGTTTCGATTGGTGTGATTGTTGTTGACTCGCCTGGGCTGTCTGTTGGGATTGCCCTTTCCTCAGGTTGTTCCCTCTGTCTGTCCACCAGGTGTGGAGCGAGTTCCACATTGTAGTCCGCCTCTGGTCCTGCAGTGTTGTTGGTAAATCTGCTTTTGACTTGGTCTACATGCCTCCAGCAGGTTTTGCCATTGTCCATTTGTACTACCAGTAGCCTGTTTCCTTCCTTGTCCGTTACTGTTCCTGCAAGCCATTTGGGACCCCTGCCATAGTTTAGTATAAACACTTTGTCCCCTATCTCATTCCATCTCACCCTCGAATTTCTGTCATGGTACTCAGTCAGCTTACGGCGCTTTGCCTCAATGATTTCATGCATGTCTGGGAGGATTAATGAGAGCCTTGTTTTTAAAGTCCTTTTCATCAACAGTTGCGCGGGGGGGATCCCAGTCAGTGAGTGCGGACGAGATCTGTATGCCAGCAGCAGTCGCGACAGCTTGGGACCTTGGATTTTAAGCATGCCTTGTTTAATGATTTGCACTGCTCTCTCCACCTGGCCGTTGGAGGCCGGCTTGAATGGTGCCGTCTTGATGTGATTTATGCCATGGTCAATTATAAAGTCTTGGAATTCTGCGCTGGTGAAGCATGGACCATTGTCACTGACCAATATGTCAGGGATTCCGTGCGTTGCAAACGTGGTTGCGAGGCTCTCCACAGTGGTGGAGGGTGTGCTCCACTGGTGCATTCAATCCACTTTGAAAATGCATCTACAACTATGAGGAACATTTTGCCCATGAATGGGCCCGCATAGTCTACGTGCACCCGCGACCACGGTTTGGTAGGCCAGGGCCAGGGGCTCAGTGGAGCCTCCCTGGGGGGATTGCTGAGTTGGGCACAAATGATGCACCTTCGGACGCAGAGCTCCAAGTCCGCGTCAATACCAGGCCACCAGACGTGGGATCTGGCTATGGCCTTCATGAGAACGATCCCCGGGTGCTCGCGGTGGAGCTCCCGGACAAATACCTCTCTGCCTCGCAGAGGCATGACTACTCGGCTGCCCCACATCAGGCAGTCTGCTTGTAATGATAGCTCATGCATGCGCCTGTAAAAGGGTTTGAATTCCTCGGGGCAGGCATCGCGAGCCTCTGCCCAGTCACCAGTTAGGATACATCTTTTTTTACTAAGGATAACGTGGGGTCGCTGGCTGTCCAGGCTCTGATTTGGCGAGCCGTCATGGGCGAACCTGTGGACTCAAAGGCATTGATTGCCATGACTATCTCACATTCCTGTTCGTCAGACCCTTCCATGGTCACCAGGACTAGCCTGCTGAGCGCGTCGGCATAGTTGTCTGTGCCTGGTCTGTGCCTTATGGTATAGTCGTAGGACGCCAGCATGAGTGCCCACCGTTGAATTCGCGCCGAGGCGTTGCCGTTTATTGCCTTGCTCTCAGATAGGAGGGACGTGAGGGTCTTGGGGTCAGTTTCTAACGCGAACTTGGCCCCGAAAAGGTATTGGTGCATCTTTTTGACACCGTACACGCACACGAGCGCCTCCTTCTCCACCATTCCGTACCCGCGCTCCGCCCGCGAAAGTGACCTGGATGGCATAAGTTATGGGTTGTAATTTGCCCGCACTATTGACATGTTGCAAAACACACCCAACCCCATTCGCTGACGCATCGCATGTGAGAACTGGCTTTTTACCTGGGTTAAAGAAAGTCAAAACACTGTTGGAACACAGAAGGTTGCATGCCTTATTGAAGGCGCGTTCCTGGGCGTCCCCCCAAAACCAATCGCACCCCTCCCTGAGTGGAGAGGTTCCAGCAGCGTGCTTAAGTTCTGCATAAAGTTCCCAAAGTAATTGAGTAGCCCGAGAAAGGCTCGCAGTTCTGAGAAATTCCGGGGCCTGGGTGCCAGGCGAATTGCTTCTGTTTTGGACTCTGTTGGGCGGATTCCATCAGCGGCAATCCTTCTGCCCAAAAATTCAACCTCGGGTGCAGGAAACAGGCACTTGGATTTCTTGACTCGTAAGCCTACCCGATCCAACCGCTTTAGTACTTCCTCCAAATTACGGAGATGGGAGTCGGTGTCCCTGCCCGTGATAAATATGTCGTCTTGAAATACAACCGTCCCCGGGTTGGACTTGAGCAGACTTTCTATGTTGCGCTGGAATATGGCAGCTGCCGACCTGATGCCGAATGGGCATCGATTGTACATGAAAAGGCCTCGATGTGTATTGATGGTGGTGAGTAGCTTGGATTCCTCGGTCAATTCTTGCATCATATACGCAGATGTGAGGTCTAATTTTGAGAAAAGTTTACCTCCAGCCAATGTGGCAAATAAGTCCTCCGCTCTGGGCAGCGGGTACTGGTCCTGTAGGGAGACTCTGTTTATGGTAGATTTGTAGTCCCCACAGATTCGTACGGATCCATCAGTCTTCATGACTGGGACGATGGGACTTGCCCTGTCGCTAAATTCCACAGGTGATATAATGCCTTCCCGCAGAAGCCTGTCTAGTTCGTGTTCAATCTTTTCCCTCATCACATAGGGTACAGCTCTGGCCTTGTGATGGACCGGTCTAGCATCCTGTGTGATGTAGATTTTGACTTTGGCCCCTTTGAAAGTGCCCACACCTGGCTGAAAGAGATGTTCAAATCGTTTTATCACTGTTGAGCAGGAGGTCCGTTCCACTAATGACATGGCATGGACATCATCCCATTTCCAGTTTAGTTTTGCCAGCCAGCTTCTCCCCAGCATTGCTGGGAGGTCTCCGGGGACAATCCACAGGGGAATTCCTTTGTGTGTGACAGAGAGCATGGCGCTGCCGAGTACTTGTACGATTTATTTGGTATAGGTCCTTAGTTTGGTGTCGATCCTTGTGAGTTTTGGTCTATCTCTTTTATGCGGCCACAGTTGTTCAAATTGTTGAGCGCCCATGAGAGATTGACTCGCTCCCGTATCCAGCTCCATGTTGACAGATATCCCGTTGAGTAGGACCCTCATCATTATTGGAGGCGTCCTGTTGCAGAAGCAGCGGCCATTGATCGTGTTGACCCACTGTACGTCGGTGTCCCGGGTACTGTCCCCACCATCTTCTGATCTGCTTTCCGACCCATCCGATTCGTATACCATTGTTCAAAGTGTTCCCAAAGAATGAGCTACGTCTGGCTGATCCCTCTTGAGCTTCTCTCAGTTTGTAGTTGATTGCTCGCATTGTGGGTTGATGAGGTGTGAACGGCCGTTCCTGTGGCCCTTGATGGCTTCTGCCTACTGTCGAGAGTCTGTTCTCCCGGTTTTGTCTATGTGTGTGGGTAGCAGCTTGTTTAGTGCTGTGAACTTTCGTTAGTTGTCGTACCTGCATTGTAAATCAATCTCGTTTCTTTTTCCCCTACCAAGAATGTCTGTGCAACCAGTGCTGCTGCCTCTAAGGTCAGGTTCTTTGTCTCTATGAGCTTTTGGAATATGCCTGCGTGGCCTATTCCTTCAATGAAAAAGTCTCTCAGCATTTCACTCCTCAGTTCATCGGAGAACTCACATAAACTAGTCAACCTCCGAAGTTCCGCCACAAAGTCGGGTGTGCTCTGGCCCACACAGCGTCTGTAGTTGTAGAACCTGTGTCTGGCCATGTGTAGGCTGCTCACTGGCTTCAAGTGGTCTCTTACCAGTGTGCTCAATTCTTCAAATGACTTGCTTGCTGGTTTCTCGGCTGCCAACAGATCCTTCATTAAAGCATATGTTTTCGAGCCACAGCTGGTCAAGAGATGGGCTCTTCTCTTGTCTGCCTTATCGTCGCCTAACCAGTCTTTGGTTACAAAGCTTTGCTGGAGCCTTTCTATAAAGTCCTCCCAATTGTCTCCAGCATTGTCCCCTCAGTACAGATTCACACGAGGCATGTAGTGAAGTCAAGGTCTCTCTGGACCTGCACCTTTATTTCACAGCTCTGGAATGCTGCACTTGCCTGAGACCTGTCCTTATATACCTGTCTCTTGCAAGTGCACCCTTGGTGGTAAGGTATGCTGGTGGTTACAGGTCATATCTTATTACAGTCATGAATAGCATGTTGGGATACAGTTATATATAATAATGTAAGATACATGACAGTCGCGATTGGGTCTGGGGGGACAGCCAGGAAAGGGCTTTTGATAGAGCACGTAATTTGTTATGCTCCAACAAACTGTTAACGTTATATGACCCGTGTAAGAAACTTGTTTTAACGTGCGATGCATCATCCAATGGGGTTGGGTGTGTGTTGCAGCATGTGAATGCCAATGGTCAGTTACAGCCAGTAGCTTATGCCTCTAGAAGTTTGTCCCAGGCAGAAAGGGGCTACGGGATGGTAGAAAAGGAAGCACTAGCATGTGTATATGCAGTAAAAAAAAATGCACCAATACTTGTTTTGCAGGAAATTTGAGCTGGAGACAGATCACAAACCCCTAACGTCCCTTTTGACCGGCAACAAGGCCATAAATGCGAATGCATCGGCCCGCATACAGAGATGGGCACTCATGTTAGCCGCCTATGACTACAAAATTCGGCACAGACCGGGCACCGAAAACTGCGCCGATGCACTCAGCAGGCTCCCACTAGCCACCACTGAGGGGGCAACTGAGCATGATGCTGAGATGGTCATGGCTGTTGAAGATTTCGAAAGCAAAGGCTCACCTGTGACAGCCCGCAGATTAAAGTCTGGACAAATAAAGACCCGCTACTTTCTTTAAGTAGGAAATGTGTCCCGAATGGGGACTGGGCAGCCACTGGGCATGCCCTGAGGAATTTAAACCGTTTCTTAGGCGCAAGGATGAACTCTCGATTCAGGCCAATTGCCTACTGTGGGGTAACCGAGTAGTCATGCCCCAGATGGGCAGAGAGGTGTTTATCAGAGAACTTCACAATGAGCACCCGGACATTGTCATGATGAAGGCAATTGCCAGGTCACACGTTTGGTGGCCAGGGATAGAAGCAGACCTGGAACTTTGTGTTCGCAGGTGCAACATGTGTGCTCAGCTGGTCAACGCACCCAGGGAAGCCCCCCTTAGCCCCTGGTCCTGGCCCGCCAAGCCATGGTCATGCAACCATGTGGACTACGCAGGTCCTTTCATGAGAAAAATGTTTTTGGTTGTAGTAGATGCCTACTCCAAATGGATTGAGTATACCATTTTAAATTCAAGCACATCCTCTGCCACAGTAGAAAGTCAATGGGCAATGTTCGCTGCCCATGGTCTACCGGATGTCTTAGTCAGCGACAATGGCCCGTGCTTCATAAGCACTGAATTCCAGGACTTCATGGCGGGCAATGGAATCAACCATATCAGAACGGCACCGTTCAAGCCGGCCTCAAAGACCAGGTGGAACGAGCAGTGCAGATAATCAAACAGGGGATGCTCAGAATCCAAGCGGGTTCCCTACAAAGCCGCTTATCACGCTTCCTATTGGCCAATAGATCCCGACCACACTCGCTCACAGGGGTTCCACCCGCAGAGCTGCTAATGAAAAGGACGCTCAAAACCAGGTTATCCCTTATACACCCTACTATGAAAGAAATTGTTGAGAGCAGGCATCAGTCACAATGTGACTACCATGACAGGAATGCGAGGGCACGATGTTTTGTGCTTAATTACGCTGCAGGGCCCAAATGGCTTGCAGGCACTGTGATTGCCAAAGAGGGGAATAGGGTTTTGGTAGTTAAACTTACCAATGGACAAATCTGTCGCACCCATAGCTTGCACACACTTCCAGCTATTCACCCATGACAGCCACATCATTTAACCATATTGCAGGTCATTCACTGGCACACTTCCCAATTTCTTGCAGGAGAAGGTGGAGCATAACAGGAAGTAGCAGGGAAGATTTGGAGGAGGACTAGCCTGCATGTTTTAACCCCCATGGAGGAGACAGTGCTGGCCATCATAGAAAGGGGCATCTTTGTGTCTGTGGCCACTGGCGGGTCTGGAGGAATCAATGATGAGGATATCTGCTTACCTAATCCTCCTTCTCTCATCCCACTTCTTCCTCATCCCACAATTGCTTCTGACTCACAAGCTGCAGATCGTTTAAACACACATTTCTTATTTTCCCCTCACCTCAACCCAACCCTTGTTCAGATGCTCAAGAACTGGAACCTTCCTAGTCAGAGGAGGACGAGGAAGAACACAGTGATGATGTTCTCTCTCCTAGGCACAGTCTAATAACTCTCGGAATGAATAGCACAAACAAATTCCATCAAAGGTCTGAGTGCTGCAGTGGAAATTCAAACTGCTGACTTGCAAGCTGAAACCACTGCCCTCATGGCTCTGGATAACACTGTTCAAAGGGGCTTCCAGGGCATCACAGGAGTCCATCAATCTGTTCTCCAACAGATCAGTAGGATTGCTGAGGCTCCGCCGCGGTAGAGTGACAACGCCTCCATGTAACAGGAACCTGCTGTCCTCTCTCAGGATGACAATATTCTTACTCCCCACCCTGCCACTCCACCAGTGCCCTTGCTGTTGCCTGTCAGCCAGCCAGCCCAGACTGCTGCTGCCCAGGCCGAGATGGTGCAGTCTGAAGCCGAGCCTTCTAGGCCCAGAGCTGCTCAAGGTCGCATTCCAAGACCATCTGCAGTCTCCTCCATTAGAGGTCAGCAGCCTTCCACCTTCCATGCTGCTGGGGAAGCACTTCATAGGAGCACTAGGCCAGGCAAAGGTTCACAGAAGAAAGTCACTAAGGGAATGCACAAGGATGATCAGTATATTTTTGTATGCATTATGTAATCATTGAAGGGATAAAATTGGATTGGAATGTGCATTTTCCGGTGGGTTTATTTTTGTGTTGTCGGAAAGCGGACAATGTGATGGTCAATGACAGAGGAAAGGTACGGAGTGTGGGAATGTTTGTGAATGGGGAGGTGTGGTTGAGGTTACTGCTCTCGCTCATGAATCATTTGATTATGTAGAGCCTGGGCAGAAAGGAGCTGTCTACATTGCAGCCTCCTTTCCTATTCCTGTTTCTCCACTCCCTGTTACACTTCCTCCTCCTCCACTTCCTCCATTTCCTCCTCCTCCTCCTCTTCCTTGTGCTTCTGCTCTGCAGTTTCTCACCTGATAAGTGGTGGCAAGGGCTGTTTCCTCTTGATGACGATGTTGTGCAGCATGCAGCATATACCACAAATCTTGTTATCCGCTCAGCTCCTCCTGAGCAGTCCAGGCAGTGGAAGCATTGCTTGAGGGTGCCAATGGTGTGCTCTATAATTTTCCTTGTGGCAGTATGGCTCTCATTGTTGGTCTATTGTGTATGTGTGTAAGGATTCCGGACCAGTGTCATGAGCCGTGTCATAAGTAGATAACCCTTGTCAGCTAATAGCTAGCCTTAGACTTGCCATGGTGGTTGAAATACAGGTGACACAGAGGATTGCTGCAGAATCAATAAATTGTGACTGCTGTCAGGATAATGGGCACCTTCATAATGCACTGCCTGTGGTCGCACACCAGCTGCACACCAGTAAGATGTTGCTTACCTCTCCAGCAGCAGCCTGGAAGGAACCAGACACACAAAAGTTAAGAACCACGGTCACCTTGACAGCCACAGGCAATGCAGTCCTTCCCCTGCTTTGAGGCAGTAGTTGTGACTGCAGCAGTTGGCACATTTCAGTCAAGACCTCTTTTGTGAAGCGAAGACATCTCATGCATTGGTCCTTGCTGAAGTTGAGATAAGAGAATCACTTGCTAAAGATGCTTGTCGGTGTAATATATATAGCTCCACCCAGTGGACTACGGTGGCATTGCAGCCATCGCTGTTTACAACAATAAAGAGGGAACAAATCATGGAAGTTATCAGCAATCTTAAAGCCTGTGTGTTTGTGAGGTCGTACCGAAAACATAAAATTGGGGACGAAGAATAGGATAATCGGATAACCTAGCTGAAATTTTTGTTGGTGGATGATTCAGCCATCTGACAGTGAGACTTTGAGAGCTTCTCTGTTTTGATTAACAGCTAAAAATCCAAGGTAAATTACAAGCACACTTGGCTGAACTGCCAGAGTCCAGATGGCCGTGCCTATGGGAATAATAGGGCGGTAGGAGGAATTTCAATGCGACCATGAAAGTTTCGGAGCATATGTGGAGCGGCTAGAAAGGTTTTTCACTGCAAATAGTATCATCAAAGTTCCCGATGATGAAAACCATAACCGGGTGGTGTTGGAAAGAAAACAGGCTATTTTCTTAACTGAAGCAGGGCCTGAGGTGCATGAAAACCTGAAACATTTGCTTGTGCCTGTCAAGCCAAAGGACACATCACTTAAGCAGTTAGAACAGCCCTACAGTCCTGAGCCCCTGGAAATTGCTGAAAGTTTTTGTTTCGGAATAAGAGATCAGTTAACCGACGAAAGAATCAGTGAGTACATTGTAGCATTAAAAAAGCTATCTATTCACTGTAATTTCAGAAACTTTCAGGATCGAGCATTGCGCAATCGCTTTGTTTGTGGAATGAAAAATTATGCAATCAGAAGAAAGTTTTTGACAACTCCTAACTTGACTTTTGATTTAGCTGGCCAGACAGCTATGTCAATGGGCATGGCCGACTAATATTTCTGAGAGTTTCGTACCATTTCCAATCATCAGACAACCGAGGTGAATCGCCTGCAGGTTAAAAGTAAAAGGCAGTTGGGCCCCAAGGTCTCAGCAACTGGCAATAGTAACAGAGCATTGAAGTCATGCTATCGGTGCCTGGGACAACACATTGCTCAAAGTTGTCCATATGTGAAGGCAAAGTGTTTCTTCTGCAGGAAAACTGGGCATCTTGCGAAGAGTAAATCAACTTTCAAAGCTATAAGTAGAAATCCCCTGAAACTACTTAGCATGGAAGAAAAACAACAGGACAAGAAGGTTTTAGAGCTACACATCATCAGGAGCATGAGGGTATCTAACAGCGATTCAAAAAGTATCATCATCCAAGTAGATGTTGCAGGAAACTAGATACCCATGGAAATTGACACTGGTGCATCCGTGAGTGTAGTATCAGAGTCGCTATATCTCGACAAATTGCGTGATTTCCCATTGGAGAAATCCAAGATAGATCTGCGAGGCTATTCGGGAGAGAACATTCCTGCGGTAGGTCGTATCAGAGTGCCGGTGAAATACGAGGATCAATTTCAGAGCTTGCCTCTATGAGTAGTGGCAGGAGACAAGCCTGCCTTACTAGGAAGAAATCGGTTGGGATCACTGAAGCTGGATTGGAGTGAGATTTTTCGTGTTGAAACGAGATTTGCATCAAAGGATGATGTCATCAAGAAGTATCCAAAGGTGTTCTGCGAAACAGGCTGTCCGATACAAGGCTTCAAGGCGAGTGTCAGGGTACAGAAGAATGTTAGACCAGTTTACTGCAAGTCACATCCCATACCATATGCACTCGAGAAAGTTGAGCAAGAACTCAAAAGATTAGAGACTGAGAATATTATCTCGAAGATAGATCTATGTAATTGTACTACACCCATTGTTGTTGTACCTTAATCCGATTATTCTCTTCATTTGGCTTCCCAAACAAAATTGTTTCTGATAATGGACCACAATTTTGTTCAGAAGAATTTGCACAGTTCATGATCAAAAATTTTGTGAAACATACCAAGGTTCCACCGTAGCACTCTGCTTCAAATTGTGCAGCAGAGCGCACAGTACAAATTGTAAAACGTGTCCTCATCAAACAGATGTTGGATCCAAATCCAAAGAAATGACAGTTGTTATTGGACCACAAATTGGCTCATTTTCTAATTACGTATCATAATACTCCTCATACAACAACTGGTAGAACACCAGCTGAGTTGTTTCTCAAATGACACTACGAACCAGATTCTCGTTGTTAAAACTGAACTTGGCACAGTCCATAGAAGAGAAACAATTAAGTCAGAAAGAGAATCATGATAGAGGTAGAGTAAAAGAGAGAAGTGTGAAATTAAATCAGAAGGTGAGAGTGAAGAACCATCACCATAAATGGTTAAAGTGGTTACCAGGAAGAGTGAAGATGTGTGGTCCTCGTACATATTTGGTCAAGATGTTTGATCATGGACAGGTTAGGTTTGTTCACAGTGATCATATTTTACCTACAGATGTGGAAGGAGTTGAAGGTGGGAATGATTCGATTATTTCTGACTCATTAGATAGTTTTGATACAAGTAAAGTACCAGTGGCATATCCTACATCAAATGTACTCGAAACAAGTCCAAGAGAAAGTCAGAATTTAAGTCTGAGTCTGAGTCAGGCAGACAAACAGTCTGAAGTTGTAGAGAGTTCAAGTGTAAATCAAAGGCATCCCTTGAAGGAAAACTTTCCTTCGGACCAGCCTAGAATGAGTCTAAGTTCGCCACCATGTTTGGAAGGTTCTGTTCAAGAGCAAACAGAAAACAAGTGATTAAGTTTGATTTGTAAATATGGCAAAATAAGTCTAAATCTTTTGTTTTGTATGCAAATTATGTATGATGATTGTTTGTTATAATTACTTCTTCATTAAGGAGGGAGAAGTGTAATATATATAGCTTTACCTAGTGGACTACGGTGGCATTGCAGCCATTGCTGTTTACAACAATAAAGAGGGAACAAGTCACATGACTGGTTCCGGAAGTTATCAGCCATCTTAAAGCCTGTGTGTTTGTGAGCTCGTACCGAAAACATAACAGGCGGAAAAGGCCTCCTGCTGAGAGGCGTTCTACCCCTCCTTCTCCCCCCTCTTCTAGGAGCTTGTCCTGCTCTGTGTAACCTCTGCTCATTTTCCCAATCATGCTCAATTCCCCAAAGGAAGACCTAGAAGACCACCCATATCTGGAAGCCACCTATTTCAGCACAAGCTTTTAAACCAATATAAAAGTACTTCAGCACCAGCCAGAACATTTGCTGTACATAGGAATGCTCCCCAAACATGGACAATTGCATCAGCAGCTGGAGGAAATAATTTAGCAACTAACCTGTAAATACTTCCTGATCATAGAAACATAGAAACATAGAAACATAGAAAATAGGTGCAGGAGTAGGCCATTCGGCCCTTTGACCTGCATCGCCATTCAATGAGTTCATGGCTGAACATGCAACTTCAGTACCCCATTCCTGCTTTCTCGCCATACCCCTTGACCCCCCTAGTAGTAAGGACTACATCTAACTCCTTTTTGAATATATTTAGTGAATTGGCCTCAACAACTTTCTGTGGTAGAGAATTCCACAGGTTCACCACTCTCTTTTAAAATAACACTGGTGAGGGGTCTTTCCTTCCGTTTAACATTATGTTCAGCTGTGCGAGGTTAAGACAGGATATTGACTGGAATGTGCATTTAATGCCCAGTCAATAATTCTTTTAGAGTTTATCTGTAAAACATAAAACATTAAACCGTGCCACCCGCCCTGGATGACACAGCAGACATTTACAAGGCCTCTTTTTTTTCTTTTTTTTGGTTTTTTTTGGATGCCCAGTCAATATCCTGTCTTAACCTCGCACAGCTGAACATAATGTTAAACGGAAGGAAAGACCCCTCACCAGTGCTATTTAAAATGGCAGCGCTGGCGTCAAATTAGTGTTGCACAACAAAACACACAACGCAAACTCATTCACCAGGATGGCGATCAGCTCACTTCCCATCGGACCCGTCAGAAATGTGCACACGCATCTTGGACCCTATTTTCGAGTGTTAGGTGGCCACGTAGCAACCAAAAGTGGTCTGCAAAGAGTGATTTCAACAGAGTGCTTCGAAACAGAGAGTTAAACTTGGGAATTTGGAGAAAGTAGAACTACTGGGAGAGTATTAGCTGTAAAAAGTGAAATTTAGTTTAATATTTTGAGTTTAAGTTAGAACTTTAAAAACTGTAGTTAACAGAAACTAGCTGTCAGTGGCAGTTACCTGTCAGTTATCTGTGAGTGTTTGTCATGTACACGTGCTAATTACAGTGAGCAGGAAGCTGAGACAGCATCTGTAACTTCAACGCCTGTCCTGGGCCGACGTCCGGCGCGTGGCCAAAGCCATCGAGTCGCTAAAGGTAGCACTAAGCCCTGACTCCACGAGGTACGTCGAGGAGGCTCAAGCATGTGGGGCGATTCCGTCCGAACTGACCCCCGTCCGGACAGAATTCTTCATCAGCACCAGGGCCCGAAACCTCCCTCGGGAGCTGACGCCTCACAACTTGAGCCGCCTCCGGAAAATCCCTTCCGTGCCTTTCCGTTCTGCATGGAGAGGATTTCTGCACGGGCTGCTCTTGCACACCCTCCACTTTATCATCCTTGTTTGCCGTCCAGACACGCTTTGGCACACTGTCTTGTCATCCGGAGAAGGCGGGGGTCCCCAATAGAGGGCTCTCTATGTGGGAGTCCTCACTTTATCTATTGGGGGCTTCGCCTGGAGGGTGTTGCATGGGGCAGTCTTGTGCAATAAAGTGTTAAGTCGGTTTACAGACTCCAAGCCGCCTGCATTTTCTGCGGCCTGGAGGAGTCCGTATTCCATATATACACTCAGTATGAGAGTTGCAGCCCGTCTTCCACTATTTGAAGGGGCTGTTCCTCGATTTTTGGTTGCAATTCAGTACCACACGCCTGATCTTTGGGAACTCGGTGCGAGGCGGGGAGCAGGCAAATCGGAGGTCCTCCTTGTGGGACTGCTCCTGGGCCTGGCCAAAGTGCCCATTAACAGGTCCAGGCAGCGGGCAGTGGAGGGGGTCATTCAGCCTGACTGCCTGTCTCACTGCTGCAGCTACGTTCGTGCCCAGGTGTCCCTGGAGATGGAGCACGCGGTGTTCACTGGCACGTTTGAGGACTTCCCTGATCGACCGGTGGGCACCGGAGGGAATGGAATGCATCACCACAACTGGAAGTAGGATTTTAATTTAATTTATTAAGGTTCATTGAAACTTTTTTTGTTAATTTACAGGTTTTATTGGTTATGCCCCTTTAACAAGGGGGTACATTGTTGACTTTTAATTGGCATTTGCCAGTAATGAAGTCACCACCTGTAACTTGAGTGTGGCTCCAAAGGTATAAAAGTAAAAATAAAATGGGGAAGGTGGCTCAACCGTGGCTAACAAGGGAAATTAGGGACAGTGTTAAATCCAAGGAAGAGGCATATAAATTGGCCAGAAAAAAGCAGCAAACCTGAGGACTGGGAGAAATTTAGAATTCAACAGAGGAGGACAAAGGTTTTAATTAGGAGGGGGAAAATAGAGTATGAGTGTAAGCTTGCAGGGAACATAAAAACTGACTGCAAAAGCTTCTATAGATATGTGAAGGGAAAAAGATTAGTGAAGACAAATGTAGGTCCCTTGCTGTCAGTATCAGGTGAATTTATAATGGGGAACAAAGAAATGGCAGACCAATTGAACAAATACTTTGGTTCTGTCTTCACTAAGGAAGACACAAATAACCTTCTGGAAATACTAGGGGACCGAGGGTCTAGCGAGAAGGAGGAACTGAAGGAAATCCTTATTAGTCAGGAAATTGTGCAAGGGAAATTGATGGGATTGAAGGCCAATAAATCCCCCAGGGCCTGATAGTCTGCATCCCAGAGTACTTAAGGAAGTGGCCCTAGAAATAGTGGATGCATTGGTGGTCATTTTCCAACATTCTATTGACTCTGGATCAGTTCCTATGGATTGGAGGGTAGCTAATGTAACACCGCTTTTTAAAAAAGATGGGAGAGAGAAAACAGGGAATTAAAGACCAGTTAGCCTGACATTGGTAATGGGGAAAATGTTGGAATCAATTATTAAAGATGTAACAACAGCGCATTTGGAAAGCAGTGACAGGATCGGTCCAAGTCAGCATGGATTTATGAAAGGGAAATCCTGCGACAAATCTTCTAGAATTTTTTGAGGATGTAACTAATAGAGTGGACAAGGGAGAACCAGTAGATGTGGACTTACAAAAGGCTTTGACAAGGTCCCACACAAGAAATTAGTGTGCAAAATTAAAGCACATGGTCTTTGGGGGTAATGTATTGGCGTGGATAGAGAACTGGTTGGCAGACAGGGAGCAAAGAGTAGGAATAAACTGGTCCTTTTCAGAATGGCAGGCAGTGACTAGTGGGGTACCGCAAGGTTCAGTGCTGGGACCCCAGTTATTTACAATATACATTAATGATTTAGACGAAGGGATTGAATGTAATATCTCCAAGTTTGCAGATGACACTAAGCTGGATGGCAGTGTGAGCTGTGAGGAGGATGCTAAGAGGCTGCAGGGTGACTTGGAAAGGTTAGGTGAGTGGGCAAATGCATGGCAGATGCAGTATAATGTAGATAAATGTGAGATTATTCACTTTGGTGGCAAAAACAGAGAGGCAGAATGTTATCGGAATGTGACAGAGTAGGAAAAGGGGAGGTGCAACGAGACCTGGGTGTTATGGTACATCAGTCATTGAAAGTTGGCATGCAGGTACAGCAGGTGGTGAAGAAGGCAAATGGCATGTTGGCCTTCATAGCGAGGGGATTTGAGTATAGGAGCGGGGAAGTCTTATTGCAGTTGTACAGGGCTTTGGTGAGGCCACACCTTGAATATTGTGTACAGGTTTGGTCTCCTAATCTGAGGAAGGACATTCTTGCTATTGAGGGAGTGCAGCGAAGGTTCACCAGACTGATTCCTGGGATGGCAGGACTGACAAATGAAGAAAGACTGGATCGACTAGGCTTATGTTCACTGGAATTTAGAAGAATGAGGGGGGATCTCATTGAAACATATAAAATTCTGACAGGATTGGACGGGTTAGATGCAGGAAGAATGTTCCCGAGGTTGGGGAAGTCCCGAGCCAGGGGTCACAGTCTAAGGATAAGGGGTAAGCCATTTAGAGATGAGGAGAAACTTCTTCACTCAGAGAATTGTGAACCTGTGGAATTCTCTACCACAGAAAGTTGTTGAGGCCAGTTCAAAAGGGAGTTAGATGAGGCCCTTATGGCTAAAGGGATCAAGGGGTATGGAGAGAAAGCAGGAATGGGGTACTGAAGTTGCATGATCAGCCATGATCATATTGAATGGTGGTGCAGGCTTGAAGGGTCGAATGGCCTACTCCTGCACCTATTTTCTATGTTTCTATATTTCTCTGTAAGCACTATCTGCTGACACACCGAATTCTTCTAAACAGAGTGTTAAATTTGGGAATTTGGAGAGAGTGGGAATTCCCTGCAGAGGGGGAAGGAGGTGCTGCTTTTTGCCTCGAATACTTCGAGTGCTTTGTGTTACAGGTAAATTTAATTTAATCTATCTATAACTTAAACTTGATCTCGTAATTAGTTAAAAACTAAAATTTAAGCTAAGTTAATTAAATATATCAATTTTAATTAACTAAATAAATAAAACAAGGTTATAAAGGGATAACATTGCAGGTAGTGTGCTGCAACTGCAGCAGGTGAGAGCTTGTGGAGAGCATTGTGATCCCAGATGACCATGTCTGCCACAAGTGTCTGCATCTCGAGGAACTTCAGCTCAGAGTTGTTGAGCTGGAGTCCAAGGAGCAGACATTGTGGGGCATCAGGGAGGGGGAGAGTTTTCTGGACACTTTGATACAGGAGGCAGTCATACCCCTTAGGTTAGGTAGTGGTACAAGTTTGATTAGCAGTCAGGAACAGGAGGGTGTGACTGCAACTCAGGCAGGTAAGGGGATCCCAGGGGCAGTGCTGGAGGAGCCTCAGCCTTTGCCCTTGTCTAACAGGTTTGAGGTTTTTGCTGCCTGTGATGAAGGCAAAGTCTGCAGGGTTGATGAGCCAACTGACCACGGCCATTCAAATGCTGTAGTGAAAAGGAATGCTGTAGTGATAGGGGACAGTATATTCAGAGAGCTAGATACTGTTCTCTACAGCCGCGACCAGAAGTTCCAAAGGCTTTGTTGCCTGCCCGGTGCTAGGGTTAAAAATATCTGCTCACGATTGGAGAAGGATTTAGAGTGGAAAGGGGAGGATCCAGTTGTTGTGGTCCACATAGAAACCAATGACATACATAGAACTGGGAATGAGGTTCTGCTGAGAGAGTTTGAGGAGCTAGGGTCCAAATTAAAAAGCAGAACCTCAAAGGTAATAATATCTGGATTGTTACCTGAGCCACATGCAACTTGATTGATTCCTGAGATGAGGGGATTGTCCTATGATGAGAGATTGAGTAGACTAGGCCTCTATTAGATTTGAACTCTAGGGGAATCAAGGGATATGGGGATCAGGTGGGAAAGTGGAGTTGAGGTCGATGATCAGCCATGATCTTATTGAATGGTGGAGCAGGCTCTAAGGGCCGTATGGCATACTCCTGCTCCTAAATTATTTTGTTCTTATTAAAAGCCGTGTTTTACACAGCCCAATTTATCCCTCAAGGTCTAAAGTGAGGATTTCCTTGTTACATTATTTTGTAACTATCTTGTGTGAATGACCATCTTAAAGTGAGGAAGAACATTCTTTCAAAGTATAGTTGAAAATGCTCTTATTGTGTGCTGACTGTAGCTTCCAATAACCATATGAATCGAGACACTCAAAACACAGTAGTCAGCAATTACAGTGTTCAAGTACACACACCCTGTGCACATGATTTATATTAATCACTCCTTCAAAAACTAATGAAAGACATTGGTCAGAACGAAATGCTAAACACATTCTTCAGGTCAATGGAAATTAAATCTCGTAGAATGTATAACAGGCAGCCAATCCAATACCACCAGTTTTATGCCCTGCTAAAGTTGAACATTCCGCCCACTATTTCAGTGGCCACCACATAAACAGCAGTTGAAAAAGTGGAACGTCTGCTTGCAAAGTGGACAGTTAGCAAATATGTGAAGGATATAAATAACCTATCATTCTCCTTACCAGAGTCATTGGACTGTACCAAGGAGAGAAAGTTGTTGAAATCTTTTGTTTGGCTGGGCAAGGCTAAACCGGGTAACCAGAGGTCACATATTAAAGGCGATAAGTAAAAGAACTGGAAGTAACATGAAGAATTTTTTTTGCAATGAGTTTTTATGATATGTTAATACACAAGATTATTTTTTTATTTAAAAACAAATTATGCAGCGAGTTATGATCTGGAATGCACTGCCTGGAAGGGTGGTGGAAGCAAATTCAATAGTAACTTTCAAAAGGGAATTGGATATATAATTGAAGGGAAAAAAATTACAAGGAAAAAGCAGTGGAGTGGGACAAATTGGAGAGCCCTTGCAGAGAGCCGCCATGGGCTGAATGACCTTCTTCTGTGCTGGATCATTCTATGATTCTATAAAATTTAATAATGTTTTTGGCAGAGCTTCCCCGCTGAGATGGTCGTGTGAGTAAGATGCTGCTACTGGGTCTCCCATGGCATTGCTTGCAGTACTTCACAAGGTATGATAGAAGTTTAAGGGTCATGTGGTGAGGATAGTGGTAATGTTGAAGATAATTACATTTATTTCGGACACTTTTATTTATTTAATTAATTGCCAGATGATTTAATCCCCTCCACAAAGTGATATTGCATTTATTAATGTGTTCAATTGCAGGGTGATGTGGCCCAATGCTGTCGAAGCCTGAGTCCAGAATGAATTATTTACTTCATTTGTGACTAGCATGGTCCCCCAAGACTGAGTCTATGCGATGAGAGCTGATTCATTTATGTATTTAATTCCCAGCTGGCCCCCTGCCTCTGAAGTCTAATTTCAATGAGATCCACTCTCTGCAAAGACCAATTAAATTTATTGAGCCCACATTTATTGGTATAATTAATAGCCAGCTGCCATAAACCTGATTCCACTACACTTCTCTGAAAATTGAAAGTTCCATTTATTATGAAAAGAATATAAAATTACAAAATATATTACTCTTAGACAGGAGGCTCTGCTGGTGCCGACACAGTTGGGAGCTGGAGTGTTAAAGGCACAACAGTGCAGCTTATGGTTGGAGGACTGAAAGGTTCGTCTAATGGTCAGTATGGATAGTTTAGTACTTATGGTAGCAAGCCTGTGCCTTATATTAATCGCAAAGGATTCTCTGACTCTCAGATGGTCCTAGACACCACAACAGAATAACACAGGTGACGGCAAAAAACATAAGAACATAAGAATTAGGAGCAGGGGTAGGCCATTCAGCCCTTCAAGCCTGCTCCGCCATTCAATAAGATCATGACTGATCTTTTACCTCAACTCCGCCTTCCTGCACTATCCCCATATTCCTTGATTCCCTTAGTATCCAAAAATCTATCGCTCTCTGTCTTGAATATACTCAATGACTGAGCAACCACAGCTCACTCTCCTCTCAGGGGTAGAGAATTCCAAAGGTTCACAATGCTTTTAGTGAATAAAACTTCTCCTTATCTCAATCCTAAATGGTCAACCCTTTATTCTGAGACAAATGCAAAATACTGCGAATGCAGGAATCTGAAATAAAAACAGAAAATTCTGAAAATCTCAGCGGGTCAGGCAGCATCTGTGGAGAGAGAAACAGAGTTAACGTTTCAGGTCGATGACCCTTCATCAGAACTTTATTCTGAAACTGTTGTTATGTCTTCAGATGCTCTAATAATGACCCCACAAGACAATGTGTTGTGCTTGAACTGTAGTGACCTTAGTCCATTTAACGTAACTCCAGAGTGAGGATCACACAAGGTGGCCTACCTTTTATACTCGGCCTGACACACCTGTACAGGTAACCTACAAGTCTCCCACTGCAGTGCCCTCAGGTGGCACACCTTGTAATAGTACAAGCAGTAACCATGTAGGATACATGACATCACTCTCCCCCAAGTCTTTAGTGCAAATCGCCTTTGCATTGTCTGTGCTCTGAGCTTAGCTCTATCTGGTTGACCCTTGGAGGGCCGTTTCCATCTTGGGTGAGTAGGTGGTGTTTCATTGGCAGTAGAGTTGCTGGTGGTTTCTGTTTATCCATGATCACTCCATTCTCTCCTCCCACCCCCACATACAGATTATGCTGTTGACTCATTATATTCATATACATTCAAGTCCCCAAAGAAATTTGCATTTACAGTATTGCATTCGTGGTACCTTGATGAGGTAAGTACATTTGAATGGTGAGGTATATACTTGGAATATACTTGGAGTCAGTGCTGGGGTCAGCACCGGTGCATGAGGACAAACTAATGCCAGAACTGCTGGATGGTGTCCAGGTAGTCTGGTGGCGGTGCAGTGCCGAGTGCTGGCAGTGGGAACCCGGTTGGTTCAAGTTGCCTGCTCTCGGGGCCTTTGCCGTTGCTCCTAGTGTCGGGCAGGTTCACAGATGCCTGTGACCTCCCTGTCCTCTCCTTGCGCCCCGGGTCGATGCTGCTCCCTGAGGAGCAGTCATCTGGCAGTGCGCAGGGAACTGCTGACTCGCTTGCCTGGGCGTTATTTGGTTTGGGATCCTGGCTGGTCCCAGTCCCATTTGGGAGAACCGTTGCGGGTGACCCTTCATTCCCGGGTGTAGCCTTGATGGCAATAGGGTCTGGGGGCTGCGCCTTAACACAGTTCGCTCTTTCAGGCTCATGGTGGTTGGTGCCATTGTGTGCCTGAGAGGTGGAGCCGATCGGGGGCAGGGTATCGATACCATTGCCATGGCCCTCCTGAGATCGCTTGCTCTGCAGCTTGTATATATTAGCTGCTTGTGACCACACTCTGTAATGCATCACTCTGGTCCCAGGGGCGCAGGCTACAGCGTTGGGTAGCTCGCTGGACCTGTATGCTCCCAATGGGTGTTTGCCCACTGCATTGGCTATATGCAGTTGAAATCCTACATCGCACAACATTTCACTACTTATTGTGAATAACCTGTAGCTCTGATCGCAATCGCGCGACTTTTCCTTGCTTATTGCATGTACACAACTCTGATCATCAATTACACATTTTACATCTAACTCACAGTTGCTATTACATTGATTGAGAGTGTGGAACTGTCCCTTTAAGTGTGGTGAGTTGCAGGCCTCCTTTCAGAGAGCCTTTCTATCTCTACCCCAATCCTCTTCTTCGCTTGGTGCCACGTGTTGCTCTATCAGCGCTGCACCTCGTGGTCTGTCCACCGCTATCTTTTTCTTCAGTGCCTCACCTCGTGGTTTGGGCGCCATCTTCCCTCCATCCACGATGTCGACTGCTGAGATCCTCTTCTCCTCGGGTTCCACTACCAAAGCTGGGAAGTTGCCTCTGGGTGCGATTTTCTTCCTCCAGAGTCCTGCCACTGGAGCCTGGAAGGTGCGTTCGGGTCATCTCCGTTGGATCATCTCCACACAGTCGTGCTCAGCGGTCTGTGCATCGGGTGCTGTGCTGGTCTGCTCTCTGGTGCCGGATCCAACCTCAGGTGGGGGTTTGCTTTGCCTCTGAGTGATGAAATCTTCCCAGCTCCAATAGATTTTCTCCATCCACCTTCTTCTGAGCAGCGTTGGTGCATCTCCTGCAACAATCCACAGGGGTAACTTGTGCACCGTGCCATCATGGAGTACCTTTACATCCGCACTACCAACGACTGGGATAAGTTCATTGGTGTAGGTGCGCAGCTTTGCCTGAACCGGGACCAACTTGGGTCGTTCAGCCTGATTGTCCCACAGCCTCTCAAATGCTTCTTGATTCATTAATGACTGGCTTGCCCCCATGCCAATTCCATGAAGACTGGAACGCCATTTATCTCGACTTCCATCCTCAACGGAGAACATTCGGTGGTGCAGGTAAACATACCATATACCTCATCGTGGGGCTGAACTGCCTCTCTGACTACCATTTCATAATCCACGCTGGATTCATGGCCATCTGCAGACTCTTCATCAACACAGTGAGTCATATTTCTTTGACACAATCGCTGGAGGAGGCCCTTTGTGCTGCAACCTTTACACACATAGTCCTTAAAACGGCACTGGTGAGCCCTGTGATTCCCTTCGCAACGCCAGCATGGTGCTACTCGATTAACACCCCCTTGGCGGACTCTGAGTTAAGGGACTCAGAGGCCTGTTCTCTCTCTCTGAGAGGATTCATGTTCTACCGTCCAGCCTCTAAAAGGCGCCATTCTGTGTACTGTACTTGCCGGGTTTGAGTCCTGAGGATGAGTCATCCGCCTAGAACCGCAAGTCGAGGTCATGAAAGCTTGGCTCACAGAGATGGCTTTCTGCAGTGTGACTGTGGTATCCGCAGATAGTAGCTTATGAAGAAGGCCTTCATGCCCGATTCCGATGACAAAGATATCCCGCAGCGCTTCGGTGAGGTGCCGCCAGCCTCCTGAGGTCTGCAGAGTATTTCGCAATGTCCTGGTCTTCAGGTCGTCGGTGGGTGTAAAACAGGTGTCTGGCTGTGAGGATGTTCTCTTTGGGCTTGAGTTGTTCTTGGATAAGCGTTACAAGCTCCACGTACGTCTTGGTCGTTGTCTTCGCTGGTGCCAGCAAGTTCCTGACGAGGTCATAGATGGTGGGCCCACAACTGGTTAGCAGGATAGCTCTGCGCTTATTAGCCAGTGTGGCCGGATTGTCGCCTGCCAGGTCGTTTGCTGTGAAGAAATGGTCGAGCCTGTCATGTATGTAACCACAATGTAACACCACTGTATTACTGTATACACTCAACCTAGATGCGCACCTTGACCACAAGGGGTGAACTTGTGGGAGACACTCCTTACCTGATCACACAGGTATAAAAAGGCAGGTCCCATGCAGGGTCATCGTCTTTGGAGTCCTGTGAATAAAGAGTTAAGGTCACAGAGTGACCTTGTCCCCAGAATGTGCCTCGTGTGGTTTCATACTGTAGAGTAAGGACTTTACAGAGCCTCTCTACAAAGGCTTCCCAATCATCACCATCGGTGAACTGCTGCAATGTACAAGGTTAGCCATTTTCGCATGAAGGTCCGTAATCTCGTCGCCAATTGTTATTTCTTTAGATGCTCTAATAATGTCTCCACGAGACAATGTGTTGTGCTTGAACTGTAGTGACCTTAGTCCATTTAATGTAACTCCAGATTGAGGATCACACATGGTGGCCTGTCTTTTATACTAGGCCTAGCACACCTGTACAAGTAACCTACAAGTCTCCCACTGCAGTGCCCTCAGGTGGCACACCTTGTAATAGTACAAACAGTAACCATGTAGGATACATGACTGTGACCCCTAGTTCTAGAATCCTCAGCAATACAGCCCTGTATGAATTTTGTATGTTTCAATGAGAACACATCTCGTTTTGCTAAACTCTGGGGAATATAAGAACTTAAATATGAATTTGGAGCAGGGGTAGGCCATACTGTCCCTTGAGCCTGCTCTGCCATTCAATAAGATCATTGCTGATCCTCAACCTAAACTCCACTTTCCTGCCCGATCCCCATATCTCTTGATTCACCGAGAGTCCAAAAATCTAATAGAGACTTAGTCTACTCAATCTCTCATCATAAGACAATCCCCTCATCCCAGAAATGACTCTAGTGAACCTTCATTGTACATCCTCCAAGGTAAGTTTACCCTTTCTTAGGTAAGGAGACCAAAACTGTACACAGTCTTCCAGGTGTGGTCTCACCAAGGCTCTAAATAATTTCAGTAAGACTTCTTGGGGCCAAAATTCAGGTCCGCCCGAAACAGGCCGCACCTTTTTGACCACCATTACCACCGCAATGTTGGAGTCGGAAATCTGCCCAAAATTCAGGGAATTTATGAAAAAATGGTGCCCAGTGGTATTGGCCGGCGGGAATCGGCACTTTGCAGCGGTGTGGGTGAGGAGCTTGGAGCGGAGTTTGCACGGGGAAATTTACCTTCTGTTGATGAGATCATAATGAACCAGCTGCTCCCTGGCCTTCTTAAAGAAGCCCAAGAAGTCTTACTGCAGCTTGGCCCTGAGGAGGGAAGGCGTTTAACTGGAGGAAATGACTGCTGGACCTGCTGGACCTGTAGTGAGGAGGACAACCCGTTTTTCAGATAGAGAAGTGGAGACACTGATGCACGCTGTGGAGGGAAGGAGGCGAGTCCTGTACCCCGATGCAGGGAGATCAAGTCAGGAAGTGTTCACCAATGCCTGGCGCGAGATATCTGTGGAGGACTCAGGGACCCCCATTCATGATCGGACGGCCACACAGTGCCGAAAAAGGCTGAACGGCATCAGCCATCTGATGAAAGTGAGCACCTGTTTCACCTACTGCTGACCTTCCATCTGCGAGCCTCTCCTTCATCCTTCTTTTATTTCCCACCTTCACTATATAGTCACTGAAGCAGCATTTCACTATTGAGGCCTCTAAATATATATATATATGTGTGTATGCTCTTGCATTCCTTTTCATGTCACAGTTACAGCTGCAGGGGCACACACTTGTGCACTCATTTCTGAGGCCTGATGACACTGCTACTCAGCAACCCTTCTTTGTTTTGCAGGACAAGGTTGCGCACAGCCGGATGGAGCAAAGGAGGACTGGTATTGGCGAGCCCCAGCTTCAACTCCTGATATCTTTGGAGGAGAGGGCAGAGGCGCTAATGGACAGACATGCTGCCTTTCCTGTGGCCACTGGTACTGGTGATGTCGATCCCCCTGCAGGCAGCATGGGTAAGTGAGGCCTTCCTTTAATGCTATCTCTCCCTGAAAGCACCAGCGCCTACTGTGTCTTTCCTTCTGAAAGTGTGCTAGTTGCAGCCTCCATGCGTCAATTCCCTACCTCCCCCTCACGACATCCATTGCGCCATTTATGCTTGCAGATGAGAGGTCAAGTGAGACCCAACCAGCGGGTCCTAGCACTGGTGCAAGTGGGAGGGCAATGGAGGAGGACAGCACTGAAAGCCATGGTAATTCTGACACACTGGAGGACATTGGGGCCTCGAGCCCAGATGACAACCTGGAATCCTCTCCATCCGTTGGCGACCACTCAGATGAGGCAGGGGACAAGGGGAGCACTGCTGGCAGCACCACGTCACTGCTTCCTCTCACACGTGCCAGCTCAGATACTGGGAGCACACGGTCAGATTTAGTGGAGATAGCAGAGGAGCCTGCACTGGGTGTTGCACCGGGGCCTAGCGGGCTGTAGCATGGTGATGGGCACAAGGAACCTTGGGTGCCATCTCTCCGGGGGGGGTGAGTACGCACCGGAGTTTTGCTGAAGAGGACTCAGACGAGCCCATCGATGTTGGGGCTTATGAAAGAAGGGTGGAGGTCATGCATTCCCAGATGTTGGGGGCAGTGGCAAGGGTGCTGGAAAGGCTGTCGAAAGTGGCGAGTCCGCCACCCGCATTGTCGACAGCTCTGCGCACTCCATGGAGCCAATCATTGCCAGTGTGCAGGCGATGGTGGACTCCTAGAGAGACCGTGCGGATCCAGCTGTGAATATTCAACTCTTTACTGATGTGACAGCTGCCATTACAGCACAGGTGCAAGGGAACGAGTGTATCGGTGCTGCTTTGGAGAGGATGGCCACGGCCCTGGAACTTCAGAATGCTCTTATGCACTCTGTGCAACAGGCCACGGAGCGTCGAACAGCTGTCATCTCCGGGGGCTTTGAGACAGTGGCTGCTCTCATGCAGTCTCAGCTCGATGCCACCCGACAACTTAGTGTTGCCTTCGCGGCTGGGTCTACCACAGGCCACGGGAATTCCGGTGTGACACCACAGCACCAACCTGACCTCCCTCAGATTGGTGGTGGTGGTAATATGCTGCCCCCGGGGAGTGACGCAGGCTCCTCGGACCAGGATCCTGATGACGTGCTCTTTCAGGATCACACCATTCCTGACTCCAGGCCTGTCACTCTGCCATTGCATCCAACCATGAACTCGCCCGAGCCAACCTAGACTGAACCCTCCAAGGAGGGTGCTGACCAGTCTTCAGCCGGCCCAGTGCTTTGACGCAGGATGAAGGCATCGTAGCTGCTGCCTGGATACCGGGCATCAACTGCCAGGATCCTGCGCTGGTGGTCACACACCAGCGGAACATTCAGGGAGTGGAATCGCTTTCTGTTCATAAAAATCTCAGCACAGGTTTGTGGCGCCCTCAGACCGACGTGTGAGTAGTCGATGGCCCCCTGCACCCTAGGGAACCCTGCAATCCGGACAAATCAGGCCTGCCACTCCACCTGCTTCTCCCTGGTCATCAGGAATGATATGTATTGCACTCTACTTTTATAGAGAGCATCGGTCACTTGATGGATGGAGCGAAGGGTAGAGAAGATCAACCATGATCTTATTGAATGGAGGAGTAGGCTCAAGGGGCCAAATGGCCTGTTTCTGCTTCTATTTCTAATGTTCTTATGTAGTTGCAGACTGGAAAGAGCCAGTTGCGTAGAAGTTCAGCACTATGGTGACTTCTGTTTCAACGCTAAGAGCTGTCCTCAGCCTTGTCTGAGGCTGCAGATCTGGCCCGTGGAGATTGCACAGCTCCCTCAGGATGTCCTTCCTAAATCCGAGACATTGCTCATCGCTTAGCTCCAGGAAGGAAAACTGATGTCAGTACTCTCTTGCATGGTCGGGCCTCCTTCCCCCAGGTCTGTGCTGGGTCCCTCTGATGGCAGCTTGCTGATTGCCTTCTCCCTCATCCTGTTGATGTTCCTCAGCCTCTGTTGGCTGAAGCTGGCAAGCATCTGGCCATCCTAGACTGGGTGATGTGTAATGAGAAAGGACTAATTAGCAATCTTGTGCGAGGCCCCTTGGGGAAGAGTGACCATAATATGGTAGAATTCTTTATTGAGATGGAGAGTGACACAGTTAATTCAGAGCCGAGGGTCCTGAATTTAAGGAAAGGTAACTTCGATGGTCTGAGGCGTGAATTGGCTAGAATAGACTGTCAAATGATACTTAAAGGGTTGACAGTGGATAGGCAATGACAGACATTTAAAGATCACATGGATGAACTTCAACAATTGTACATCCCTGTCTGGAGTAAAAATAAAATGGGGAAGGTGGCTCAACCATGGATAACAAGGGAAGTTAAGGATAGTGTTAAATCCAAGGAAGAGGCTTATAAATTGGCCAGAAAAAGCAGCAAACCTGAGGATTGGGAGAAATTTAGAATTCAGTAGAAGAAGACAAAGGGTTTAATTAGGAGGGGGGAAATAGAATATGAGTGGAAGCTTGCCAGGAACATAAAAACTGACTGCAAAAGCTTCTATAGATATGTGAAGAGAAAAAGATTAGTGAAGACAAACGTAGGTCCCTTGCAGTCAGATTCAGGTGAATTTATAATGGGGAACAAAAAATGGCAAACAAATTGAATAAATACCTTGGTTCTGTCTTCACGAAGGAAGACATAAATAACCTTCTGGGTACTAGGGACCGAGGGTCTAGTGAGAAGGAGGAACTGAAGGATATCCTTATTGGGTGGGAAATTGTGTTAGGGAAATTGATGGGATTGAAGGCCGATAAATCCCCGGGGCCTGATAGTCTGCATCCCAGAGTACTTAAGGAAGTGACCATGCAAATAGTGGATGCATTGGTGATCATTTTCCAACAGTTTATCGACTCTGGATCAGTTCCTATAGACTGGAGGGTAACTAATGTAACCCCACTTGGTGAGACCTCACCTGGAATATTTTGTTCAGTTTTGGTCTCCTAATCTGAGGAAGCACATTCTTGCTATAGAGGGAGTGCAGTGAAGGTTCACCAGACTGATTCCCGGGATGGCTGAACTGACATATGAGGAGAGACTGGATCAACAGGGCCTTCATACACTGGAGTTTAGAAGGATGAGGGGGGATCTCATAGAAACATATAAGATTCTGACGGGACCAAGGCCCTGTACAATTGCAGTAAGACCTTCCTGCTCCTCTACTCAAATCCCCTAGCTATGAAGGCCAACATACCATTTGCCTTTTCACCACCTGCTGTACCTGTATGCCCACTTTCAATGGCTGATGAACCAAGACACCCAGGTCTCGTTGCACCTCCTCTTTTCCTAATCTGACGCTAGAAGCGGAAAGAATGTTCCCGATGTTGGGGAAGTCCAGAACCGGGGTACACAGTCTTAAGATAAGGGGTAGGCCATTTAGGACTGAGATGAGGAGAAACCTCTTCACTCAGAGAGTTGTTGATGCCAGTTCATTGGATATATTCAAGAGGGAGTTAGATATGGCCCTTACGGCTAAAGGGATAAAGGGGTATGGAGAGAAAGCAGGAAAGGGGTACTGAGGGGATGATCAGCCATGACCTTATCGAATGGTGGTGCAGGCTCAAAGGGCCGAATGGCCTACTCCTGCACCTATTTTCTATGTTTCTATGTTTCTATGTTTCCTCGCCCACTATCTGGTGTGGGGGATCAGCGTACCTGACCTTCCTCCTGACGCCAGCTCCTTCCTGGCCAACATCTCTGCCTTGAGGTCTGCGGCCATCTCCAGGCCCTTCTCCATGTTGGGCAGCCATGCATGCTGCCTCCCTTGCCCGCTGCCTCTGGACACATTGCTGATGGTGCCGCCTTCTCCTGCATGCCTCCGTGCCTCGCACGATGTGGACAAAGTGTTCCCCTGCTAACATTGAGCCCATTGCATCTGCAGGCTCAACCCTCACTAGGAGACCTCTGTGGAGTACAGAATGAGGCCCCCAGGCCACTCGTAATCATGGTGAGTAAAAAACGATTCAATAGTCGGCAAAAGTTCTCAAAAGTCCGCAACAGTTTTTGGAACGCCCAACAATTTGTTAAAACTTCGCAAAATTTTCGCGCACAAAAATCCCAATCCCACCAAAACTCCTTTCTCCTCCGCTGGCAGTCTCGAGCAGCCTGGCAAAGTGCTCCGACACAAAAAGCTGTCGGGGGCACCATCAGGAAGCAGGTAGGTTTTTTTATGGTGAATATCGGTTCTGGGGCGGAGCGGCAGCGGTGCGCACTCTGATTGCATCATTACGGCCGCAACCACAGTACCACACCAGAAGTGGGGGGAGCGGAGCGGAAGTTAGCACCAGTGCAAAAATGGCCAAGCTAAATTTCGCTATGGCGACCATTGGACCGGAAGTCAGCAGCCGCTCAACTCCACCGCCTGGTCGCCGCATTCCAGCGATAACCGGCCTTTTTGGGGACCTAAATTTCAGCTCCCTTTGCTCTTATACTCCAATCACTTTATAATGAAGACTAACATACCATTTGCTTTCCTAATTTCTTGCTGTGCCTTCATGTTAACTTTCTATGATTCATATGCAAGGACACCCAAGTCCCTCTGAGTACCAACATTTCCCAGACTCTCACCATTTAAAAAATATTCTGCTTATCTATTTTTCTTACTAAAGTGGATAACTTCACACTTCTCCACATTATAGTCCATCTGCCATGCTCTTGCCCATTCACTTAATCTGTTTATATCCAATTGCAGCCTCTTTGCGTCCACCTCACAGCTTAATTTCCCACCTAACTTTGTATCATCAGCAAATTTGGATACATTATACTCGGTCGTCTCATCTACTTGAAGGAAAAAGATTTGCAGGGCTATGGGGAAAGTGCCGGGTAGTGAGACTAGCTGAAATGCTCTTGCAGAGAGCCGGCACGGGCCAAATGGCTTTCGTCTGTGCTGTAACCATTCTATGATTCTATGATATAGATTGTAAATAGCTGAGGCCCCAGCACTGATCCTTACGGCCTGCCAACCTGAAAATGACCCTCTTATCCCTACTCACTGTTTTCTGTCCGTTAACCAATCCTCAATCCTTGCTAATATATCACCCCCAATCTCATGACGCCTAATTTTGTGCAATAACCTCTTGTGTGGCACCTTATCGAATGCTTTTTGAAAATGAAAATTCACTCCATCAACTGGTGCCCCCTTATCGACCCTGCTATTTATAACATCAAAAAACTCTAGCATATTTGTCAAACATGATTTCCCTTTCAGAAATCTGTGTTGACTCTGCCCAATCATATTGTAATTTTCTAAATGCCCTGTTGCCATGTCCCGAGTAATTGATTCTAGCATTTTCCCTACTACTGATGTCGGGCTAACTGGTCTATCGTTTCCTGTTTTCTCGCTACCTCCTTTCATGAATAGCGGGGTTACATTTGCTATCTTCTAATCCAGGGGGACCGTTCTAGAATCTTGGGAATTCTGGAAGTTCAAAACCAATACATCCACTATCTCTGTAGCTACCTCTTTTTTAAACCCTAGGATGTAGGCCATCTGGTCCAAGGGATTTGCAGACTTTTAGTCCTATTAATTTCTCCAGTACAATTTATTTACGAATGCTAATTTCTTTAATTTTTTCATTCTCACTAGACCTTTGGTTCCTCACTATTTCCAGAATATTATTTGTGACTTCTACCGTGAAAACAGATACAAAGTATTTGTTTAATCTCTCTCTCATTCTCTTATTCCCCAGTATAGTTTCTCCTGTCTTTGCCTATAAGGAATCCACATTTACTTTCGCTAATCTCTTCCTTGTTACATGTCTATAGAAGCTTTTACAATCTCTTGTTATGTCTCTTGCTAATTTACTCTCATATTCTATTTTCATCTTTTTTTCAATCAATCTCTTGGTCATCCTCACAGTCCTCAGGCTTACTACTCTTTTTGGCAACATTATAAGTCTCTTTCTTTAATCTAGTGTTATCTTTAACTTCTCTTGTTAGCCACAGTTGGACAACTTTTCCCATGGGGTTTTTATTCCTTAGGGGAATGTATATTTATTGCAAATGTTTGTCATTGCTTATCCATCATCATATCTTTTAATCCAGTTTCCCAATCTACCGTAGCCAACTAGTCTTTCAAACCTATGCAGTTTGCTTTGTTCAGATTTAGTTTCAGATTTATCTACATCACTCTCAAACTCAACAGATAATTCTATCATAGAAACATATAAACATAGAAAATAGGTGCAGGAGTAGGCCATTCGGCCCTTCGAACCTGCACCACCCTTCAATATGATCATGGCTGATCATGCAACTTCAGTACCCCACTCCTGCTTTCTCTCCATACCCTTTGATTCCTTTAGCCGTAAGGGCCACATCTAACTCCTTTTTGAATATATCTAACGAACTGGCCTCAACAACTTTCTGTGGTAGAGAATTCCACAGGTTAACAATTCTCTGAGTGAAGAAGTTTCTCCTCATCTCGGTCCTAAATGGCTTGCCCCTTATCCTTAGACTGTGACCCCTGGTTCTGGACTTCCCCAATAATGGGAACATTCTTCCTGCATCTAACCTGTCCAATCCCGTCAGAATTTTATATGTTTCTATGAGATCCCCTCTCATTCTTCTAAATTCCAGTGAATATAAGCCTAGTCGATCCAGTCTTTCTTCATTTGTCAGTCCTGCCCTCCCGGGAATCAGTCTGGTGAACCTTCGCTGCACTCCCTCAATAGCAAGAATGTCCTTCCTCAGATTAGGAGACCAAAACTGTACACAATATTCAAGGTGTGGCCTCACCAAGGCCCTGTACAACTGCAGTAAGACCTCCCTGCTCCTAAACTCAAATCCTCTTGCTATGAAGACCAACATATTATAGACATTGAGAGGGTGAAGAAGAAAGTGGGTGGCCTGACTTGGCCTCCACCTCGTAAGGTGTAGGCCACGTAGGGGATTTATTGTAGTCCAATCACATCTCTAGTGGAGACTCTCCCCTTCCCGTATCTTCAGTGTACCGTCGCTTCTCGAAGCACAATGAAGATTGATGATGTTCGTGAGTCATGCTGCAGCTCCCGCTTCTCCATCTTCTCTCGGTTTCGGTCTTGGCCAGTGTCGTCCTGACAATCGTGAGGATCCGTAACATGGTCTGTGGGAAACAAGATCAGTGCAGTATTTACTCTTTGGCAGTTTTTAACTGATTAATGTGAAACCACTTCTTGTACTTAACACCCTTCTTCCCCGGTAACTGAATCAAATAAACCATGGGATTCAATCGGTCGATAATCATATGCGGTCCCCACCACCCGGGCTTAAAGGCACGCTTCTTCTAATTTGGAATCATTATTAAGTCTCCCACCTCATATACAAAGGGATGTACTTTCTTGTCAAAGTACTTTTTAATTTGTCTTTTTGACAGCCCCAATTTGGTGGCCACAAATTGATTGATCTGATCGGTGTGATCTACCACTTGTTCTAGCCACTTGGAACTAAATGTTTTCATTGTCAGGGGACTAATCCCTGTTAGTGTTAGCTGGCCTGGTGTTCTCATGAGCCTCCCCATCATGGCCTGATATGGGGAGACCCCTGTTGTTCTCTGAGGTGTGGAGCTCATTGCCATTAAGCACATTGGCAGCATGTTAGCCCATTGAGTGGGGTGGTCCGCGCACAATTCTTTTAACATTAACTTGAGGGTCCTGTTCCCCCTTTCGACCCCTCCGGACGAGTGAGGGGGTGGTGAGCAATAAGTAATCTGTGTTTTATCCCCAACATTTCCTGCAGGTGGGTAAAAATTTTACCGGTAAAGTGTGAACCTTGATCGCTGTCCACTTGTACTGGTACTCCCCACCTACAAAACACATGATTCAATAGTGTTTTGGCTGCTGTGATTGCAGTGTTGGAGCGGCAGGGGAATGCTTTGATCCATTTAGTGAATTGATCCACCACCTCTAGGGCATGCTGAAAATTGCCTTGCGCCTGTGGAAGTGGCCCAATGAAGTCTATCTGGAGATGAGTCCATGGCCCTTGAGGTGGGGGTGCACTTTGAAGCAAGGCTCAGTTAGTGCATCCGGGAGGATTGTGTTGCAGGCACAGTAGGCATCGTGCCACAAATTGGTCGATTGTTTCCCTCATGGAAGGCCACCAAGCTGTGGATGCTACCTTGTAGAAGGTTACCAGGGCCAAATAGTGCCCTGCTGTGGGGTGGGAGTGTGAGAGGGAGAGTAGTTCCTGACCCACCTCTGATGGAACACACACCACCGGGCAGGCGTTTGGCTTTCTTTTGAACATCAGCAACTGCTCATCTGAGCCAGGGGCAGTGGCTAGTATGGTATTGGGAACCCAGGAAGGGGCCTGGAAGGGGCCTGCCTTCTCGTGCCAGGCGCTTACAACGGCATATGACCAGTATTGCTGGTGCAGGGATTTTAAATCTAGGTGATCTGTTGGGGAGTCCTTGCTAACAGCATTGCAGGGCTCAACAACTATATCCTCTATCGCCCCATCAATCACAGCGTCCTTGTCTGCTCTGTCTGCTCTGGAATTTCCCTCACTATGTGGACTCCCTTTTCTATGGGCTGCTACCTTTCCTATGAAAAAGTGTTGAGATCGCTGATTAAGGTATGACCAGAGCAGGCGTAACCAGGGCCCGTGGACCAGGGCCTTACCGTCTATCGTACAATAGTCATTTTTGTGGTATAGGGGCAGGGAGAGCATGGTGGTTATAACATAGGCACTTTCGGACCAAATATTCACGGGTCTATCTGAGGTTTCCTTCACAGCGGTTAGAAGTGCGGCGATTTCTGCATATTGTGAAGACTGTTGCATCTTCGCTGGATGATTCTTTCTGGCAGTACCACAGCATATCCAGTGTGAGGGGATCCTTCAATGTGATATGAGGACCCATCGATGTAGACATCTGGGGCACCTTGTATGGGCTCTTTCTGCACAGGATGGGTCTCAAATTTAATCAGGGGTAACGGGCATTCATGCGGGTCCCCCTCATAGATCAGAAATTGTGGCAGCAATGTGGTGGGTTTGGAAATTATATCAATGTCTCTTTCCATAAATTCCAATGTCCATTTGCTGAGGCGCTGCGAGGAAACTAGCGAATGTCAAGGTTTCATCAGTATTTTCAGAGGTGTGTGTCTGTTCTGCAGGCTTGTGCCTGTAACCCAGTAATAAAAATAAAGTGATGTACTGACCAGCAGATGGTCAGTAGGTGGCGCTCGCATGTGGTATACGTCTTTTCTGCCCCCTGCAGGATTCGAGACGCATATGCAATGGGCTGAAGTCGATGAGCTCGCATTTGGCACAGAACTGCAGTGAGGCTTTGCTCTGTGGCCCCGACTTCCAAATGGAAGGGCTGCTTGGAGTCAGGAGGGATCAGACATGTGGCCTATATCACTGCAGTTTTTAATTTAGCCACAGACTGGGTGTGGGTATCAGTCCATGCTGGGTGTATGTCATCATACAGGGGCTCTGCACACTCTGCAAAGCCTGGGATAAAGTTCCTTTGGTACCCCACCAAACCCAAGAATGATCGTAAGGCTGTTTTCGAAGTGGGTAATGGCAGTCACTGTATTATCTCCACCTTGTGAATCGGGGGATGATCCCTCTGGAGAAATGGACACTCCTAGAAAGGTGACCCGTTCTTTTACTAATTGAGCCTTACAGGGATTCACCTTTAGTCCCGCCTGAGTCAACAATGTCAAAAGTTCGTGCAAAAGGGACAGGTGCTCCTCCATGCTGTCGGTTGCCAGCAGTAGGTTGTCTACGTACTGCAGCAAGCAGGTAGGGCAGGACAAGTCTTTTAAAATTGCAGCCATTCTTTTGTGGAATATCGTGGGGACATTGTGGAACCCCTGAGGCAAGCACGTCCAGGTGTAGCTCTGGTCCTCAAATGTGAACGCAAATTTGTACTAGTCTTCCCCTTTAACAGGGATACTCCAGAATCCATTAGCGATGTCGAGGGTCGAGTAGTACTTGGAACCAGCAGGTATTTGAGATAATATGGTAGGAGTTTCTCTTACTACCGGTGAGCAAACTGGTGTTAGAGAATTTAACTTTCTGTAATAAATAGTCAGTCGTCAGCTGCTATCAGGCTTTTTAACCAGCCATGCAGGTAAATTGGTCGTGAAAGTGCCTGTCCTAAGAACACCCTGCTCGACTAGGGATTTTATGGTGTCTCGGATGTAAGGGTGACTCTCCCTTGGGATGGGCTACTGTCAGTGAATGAGTGGAGGGGTCCCTCAATAGACTCCTCGCCTGCCATTTTTCCACAGTCATGCTTGCATGTGGCAAACACCGCTAGGTGTTCCTGAATTAGTTTTGCCACACCTTCATTTTTTCTCCCTGGAGGGTCATACTCAGATGGCATTTTAATAGCAAAAATCGAGTGAGCGTCTGAAATTTCTATCACTCCTGCCTTATCTCTCAATCCCATCCAAACACAGTCCTGATTATAATCTATCACCGCACCATACTGATCCAAAACATCAGTCCCTAAAATTCCCCTTCCGTCGGGGGTGGTCATCAGCATAGGTGCTGGGACCTTACAGTTGAGACCTCCCAACTGAAGTTCAGTGGCCTTCCCTGTATATGCGATGGTTGTATCACCATTAAACCCTTTAAGGGTCATACAATGCTTGCCCGTCGCCGCATGGCATTCAGGGTATGGGGTGTGGATGATGGTAATGGCTGAGCCAGTATCGATATGCATAATCTGCTGTCTGCCCCCTTTTAAGACAATAAGGATTACTGGTCTCCCACTACCATCACGTCGGAACCCTACTTCCGACCAATCTTTGGGGGCCGAATCCTGTCATAGGGTCGATCCTGGAATGGGTCTCTCTAATGAGTGTGCATTGTCGATTACATGCACCGGTAAATAATTTTGCATCCTCCCCGTGGCAATTTGGGTTTGTATGAGGGTTATCAATTTATCCAATCTTTGATCTGTCCCAGAGGGCTTGGATTCGTCCCTCGGGAAGTATCTATGCATTGCATCATGGTTCGGTGCTGGTCTGGGTCTGCTGAAGTCTTTTGCTAAGTGGTCTACCTTCTTGCAATTAAAGCACTGTCCCTTAAAGGGGTAGTTTCGAGATCCCTCCACCATTGACACTGGTTTATTTGCAGTGGGTGGTGACTTCCCCTTTAACTGGCCCCAGGCTATTTGAGCGTTGGTCTCTATATCTGGCCACTGATTGGTGGGCTTCATGGCGATTCCCAGGGTGGTTTTAACTAAAGGGTGGAGTTGGGTCAGGAACATCGATTTAAATTGTTCCTGATTCTTTCCTACTGTAGCATTTGCGGGTGTCTGGTTCAGCATACGTTGATAGATATCATACAGGCGATTACTGAAGGCTCTAGGGGTCTCTTCTGGGCACTGCTTGGTCTGATTAAGCAGAGCCACTAAGCCACTAAGTTCAAGTTTCGGATCCCTAAATAGTTTAGGATCTCGGTCATGAGTACATCGGTCGCTGCGGCAGGCTGGAGGACTGCTTCTGGCAGATTATCTTCTGGGAAGTGGAACAGGCCAAGAAGAGGACATGTGTTAAGTCTCTCTCTTCCAACTCGGGGTGACCCCTCCTGAAATTTGCGCACCACCTATTAACTTCCAGTGGGTCGTTCCCATCATTAATGGGCCCCAACTCGTGGCTACACGCCGTGGCGTCAGCACCAGATATGGGCTGAGTCGGTATGGTTACTGGTGATGTTGCCGTGCGCATTACGTCGTGAAGAAGTGGTTACTACAGCTACGATTGGCTCTTGTGTCTCCAGGTATCCCATTCTACACCACTCTCCTGGGGATTATACTGACTTCCTTCCTCTTCCCAATCTGTCTCCCCCTCGTCCCCTTCTGCTGTCTCTGTTATGGCTCCCCGTGTTACTGCGGATACCAGGGCCTGCTGCTCCCCTAACTTACTTTTAGCCTTGCTATTTCTAGTTGGTACTGGGAGTGATCTGCCTCCCTATGTGGCTTCTTATTGACTTCTCTTAATGCACCTCTAGTGTAAAGTCCTTACTCTACAGCATGAAACCACATGAGACACATTCCAGGGACAAAGCCATTCTGTGACCTTGTCTCTTTATTACAGGACTCCAGAAGTGATGACCCGGCATGGGACCTCCCTTTATACACCTGTGTGGTCAGGTAAGGAGTGTCTCCCACAAGTTCACCCCCTGTGGTCAAGGTGTGCATCTAAGTTGAGTGTATACAGTAATACAGTGGTGTTACATTGTAGTTAACATCTTCTATCTCTTGCTAGAGCCTCAAGTTTTCCAATTTATATTTTTTTAACTCTAATTTGTTTTCATTTGCTTCAACAACGGCTGTGGCATTTAAGTTTGAAAGGCTTTGTTGCTGTAGCAGTGAAGCTGCCTGTTCGACCCCTCTTTCTAATTGTTTAATACTGTGGTTTAATTGGCCAATTTCTTGTCTTAAATGCTGCATTTCTCCCTCTTTTCACTGCTTCACAAGTTGAAGGCCTTCTTCCTTTTGCTGTTTTATACCTTCAATCTCTCTTTCTTTTAACTGAATCTCTTTTACTTACAATTCTTTCAAATCTTGTATCACTTTGGCATCTTGCCTCTTTAATTCCTCATCTCTCCTGGCACAATAAAAAGCGCTAAATGCCACGAGACTGTTTGTCTGTTTTGATCTCAGCTCTCCCCTATCTACCCTCTCCTGTATAAGTCTCACCATCTCCCCAAATGAGGCAGGTCTATCCTCGTGCTGTGCCTGTGCCCTTAACTCTTCTGCATCTTGTATCGGGAGCTTTTTGGACAACCTCTCCTGATAAACCAACTCAACATTACTTTTTATTGTTGGCTTTCTGTCCATGACCGATCCCTTCATCCTGTGTCTTTTGAATATAACTACTGGTGGGTCCCCACTTAAACAGTTACAACTATCAAGATGACTGCTCCCCTAAGACGCAACTCCCGATCCGTTTAATTGTTTCAATTATAATTGCAACACAGGTTAGAATCACAACTCCTGAGATTTCCAATTGTTCAAAAGAATCATCAAAAAGCTGTTTCGCCAGTTGCCCGTATTCTCCGCCAATTTTGTAAGATTTCTGAATCTCTCTGGGCTTATATTTGACAGTGAGACGATTCGTTCAAAACAATTGGAAGGGTTTATTAAAAACATACACACATGCACATTAGCAGCAGTGATCAGTTATCTTAAAAAGACACACACATGCACATTACCAACAGTTGTCAATTATGTTATAACAGAGCTACAATGAGGTTATAATAACGAGTGATATACGTTACGTCCCTTTTGCTGGCTGGTTTGGACACACAGCTTGCTGTTTTAGCTGGTCTTCAGGGATGTCTCGTGCCGTGTGTCCAAGAGAGAGAGAGAAAAGGCTCTGGCTGAGTTCTTTTAAACCTCTTAAAGCCATTGTCCCTCCAAAAGCCTCATGATTGGATCTTGGCTCCAGGGCAGCTTCTTATTGGCTCTCCACACACATGTGGAGCTGCCTGGTCTGGCTCAGCCATCTCTGATTAATTAAATGGATTTCCAATACACAAAACCCATGCGGCAGCTCTGGGGGCTTTCATTTTGTTTCTTACAAAACTTAGCCCATGCTGGCAATCTGTGGGCTTCCATTTTATCTCAACACAAACAGACCTTTCCGTATAATCTACACATTTAACATTTATACATACACAGAATCAATGAATAAACACTTTTATTCTTACAAACCCCAGTTTAAGTGGAGCCCGCCTCAACAGAACAGTTCCCTCTTTACCCAGTACTGGTGCCAGTGCCCCATGAATTGAAACCCCTGCCTCACACACTACTCTTTCAGCCATGCATTTAACGTTCTAATCTGTTAGTCCTTATTCCAATTTGTGTGTGGCTCCAGTAACAATCCAAAGATTATTACCTATGACGTTTTGCATTTTAATTTCAATCTGAGCTCCTCAAACTCTCTCGGCAGAACCTCATTCCTAGTTCTACCTGTGCTGTTGGATCCTATGTGGATCCTCCCCCTCCCACTCCAATTCCTCTCCAGCTGCAAGGCGATGTCCTTAATCCTGGCACCGGGCAGGCAACACAACCTTCGAAACTCCTGGTTGTTGCTGCCCCAAGTTTCCCCAAAATACCCTAAGAGCAGCCACACTATCCTGGTGTTTATGAGCATTATGGCATAGAACCATGTTCTCACACTCTCAGCAGGAAGACACACTCAAAGGGAGCATGTGTCAGAGATAGGTTAACAACACTGTCACCTTGATTTTCCCACCCATGCTTCCTGCAAGCATGCCTCCCCACTAGGAGCATGAGATTGTGGAATTATCCCTATAACTTATTGGTATATCGGTCTACGAAAGATCCAACTGCTTCAAGTAAGAGAATGTAACCTTCATCTGAGTCACCAGGAACTTCATCTATTGCATGGAGCTTTTGCTTGCTTTATTCGCAACCTCTGGACTCTGGAGGCTTGGTTGAGAGTAAACTTACCTTAGTGGGCAGAGTTTTTAACATTAAAATGTGTTTTTAAATCTAATTTTACTATTTTTTGTATGTTTTAAAACTCTTACGCTGGTAAAAGTAGGTGAAGCACCTGCTTTTATTAGGCGCAAGAGTTTTCAGGACATCCACTGGGCAAGATATGGGTAAATACCGCAATCTTGCCCATGCGAATGTCCTACTGTGGGGATACGGACGATCTGTCAAGCCAGAGCTTGCCAGATTGGAAAAATCGCTTTTCGGCGCATGCACATTGCACGCCAAAAACCAGCTTTGCGATGCCTTCCTGGGTCCGTACACACTCTGTGTGGGCTCGGCGAGGCCGTGATTTCTGCCCCATTACATTTCTGCCTGTGTGCTTATGTTTTCAACTTCTTCACTGCCAATTCATTAGCTTTACACATGTTAATGCAAGCTTTCAATGTCTGTTTTACTTCTCGTAAAAGTCATATTGTATCGCAATAACTATCCTGTCTTTGATTAGATTTTCTTCCAGAGCCCTTGTAGTTCTTTGTGCCAGCTAAAGTGCTCACTACAAAGGACTTTTTTGTTTCAGCAAGACCTTGGTCTTCACTGTGCAAGATGTAGAATTGATAGTTTTAATGTGTTTCCCCAATGCATAATTATTCCAGCTTGGTAAAAACACCATCAATGTCAGCCTTGTCTTTATCTGCTTGAAACTGGAGACCACCGTGTGTAACTAGTAGAGTGGAGAAGGGAGAACCAGTGGATGTGTTGTATTTGGACTTTCAAAAGGCTTTTGACAAGGTCCCACACAAGAGATTGGTGTGCAAAATTAAAGCACGTGATATTGGGGGTAATGTATTGACGTGGATAAAAAACTGGTTGGCAGACAAGAAGCAGAGAGTCGGAATAAACGGGTCCTTTTCAGAATGGCAGGCAGTGACTCGTGGGGTGCCGCAGGGCTCAGTGTTGGGACCCCAGCTATTTACAATATTCATCAATGATTTAGATGAAGGAATTGAATGTATTATCTCCAAGTTTGCAGATGACACTGAGCTGGGTGGCAGTGTGAGCTGTGAGGAGGATGCTAAGAGGCTACAGGGGGAATAGGACAGGTTAGATGAGTGGGCAAATGCATGGCAGGTGCAGTATAATGTGGATAAATGTGAGGTTATCCACTTTGGTGGCAAAAACAGGAAGGCAGATTATCTGAATGGTACAAGGGGAGGTGCAACGAGACCTGGGTGTCATGGTACATTAGTCATTGAAGGTTGGCATGCAGGTACAGCAGGCGGTGAAAAAGGCAAATGGCATGAAGGCCTTCATAGCGAGAGGATTTGAGTATAGGAGCAGGGAAGTCTTACTGCAGTTGTACAGGGCCTTGGTGAGGCCATACCTAGAATATTGTCCTCCTAATCTGAGGAAGGACATTCTTGCTATTGAGGGAGTACAGCGAAGGTTCACCAGACTGATTCCCGGGATGGCAGGACTGACAATGAGGAGAGACTGGATCAACTGGGGTTGTATCCACTGGAGTTTAGAAGAATGAGAGGGGATCTCATAGAAACATATAAAATTCTGACGGGATTGGACAGGTTAGAGGCAGGAAGAAAGTTCCTGTTGCTGGGGAGCTCCAGAACCAGGGGTCACAGTTTAAGAATAAGGGGTAGCCATTTAGGACCGAGATGAGGAGAAACTTCTTCACTCAGAGGGTGGTTAACCTGTGGAATTCTCTGCCGCAGAAAGTTGTTGAGGCCAGTTCGTTCGATATATTCAAAAGGGAGTTAGATATGGCCCTTACGGCAAAAAGGATCAAGGAGTATGGAGAGAAAGCAGGAAAGGGGTACTGAGGTTGAATGATCAGTCGTGATCTTATTGAATGGCGGTGCAGACTCGAAGGGCCAAATGGTCTACTCCTGCACCTATTTTCTATGTTTCTATGTTTCAGTGCCTCGCCGACAATATGAGTAATCAGTGTTGTGGTCCTGGATGTTATGTATGTAAACCTTACTAGTGTGTAAGACTTGCCACAGGGGTCGCACCTGTTGGAGACCCAAGGGTCACCTGCAAACCTGGGCAAGCAGGTATAAAAGGCAGTATACCATGCTGCTGCCACACTCTGGAGTTACATTAAAGAGACCAAAGTCACAACAGTTTGAGCTTACAGTATACAGTCTTGTGGAGTTATTCTGAACATAACAATTGGCGACGAGTAACCAATCATGAACTTTCACACGGTTATGGCTGCCTTTGATATTCTTGAGAGATTTGTTGAGGGTGATGATTGGGAAGCCTTCATTGAGCATCTTGACCAGTACTTCGTGGCCAACGAGCTGGATAAGGACAGTAACGCGATCAAGCGCAGGGCGATTCTCCTCACCGTTTGTGGGTCCACTATATATGGCCTCATCAAAAATCTGCTAGCACTGACAAAACCAACAGACAAGACATATTCAGAGTTGTGCACACTGGTTCAGGAACACCTCAAGCCGAAGGAGAGCATCTTAATGGCCAGATATCGCTTTTATACGCACCACCGCTCCGTGGGCCAAGACGTGGCGAGCTATGTCGCCGACCTAAGTCGCCTTGCAGGACCGTGAGAATTTGCTGGATTTTTGGGGGAAATGTTGCGGGACTTTTTCATGCTTGGAATCGGCCACGAAGTCATTCTTCGCAAACTGCTGTCTGCCGAATCCCTAGATCTGAGCAAGGCCATCACGATAGCCCAGGCTTTTATGTCCACGAACGATAACACTAAACAGATATCTTTGCAGCATTGAAGCAAGTACTGTGCATAAAATAACGCCTTCAGCAGGCAGAACTGTACATGGCAGGGCCTACACGCCTGCAGAGGCCAAACCGAGGATAACTCAGAGTCTGCTGTGGGGCGTGAATGCGAATCCCTTAACACCATGTGGGCGCTGCGGGGGTAATCATCGGGCCCATCAATGTCGATTCAAGCACTATGTGTGCAAAGGCTGTGGAACAATGGGGCACCGCCAGCGAATGTGCAAACGTACTGCGACTCACTACGTGGCAGAGTCTGCAGAAGATCTCGCTGAACGAGTGAGAGAGGCAACTCAATCCGAGGTGGAAGAGGAAATGTATGGGGTACACACTTTCACCACCAAAAGCCCTTCGATAATGTTGAAAGTCAAATTAAACGGCATTCCAGTTTCCATGGAATTGGACACGGGGGTGAGTCAGTCAATTATGAGCTAGAAGGCTTTTGAGAAACTGTGGGGCAACAAGACACAAAGGCCAAAACTAAGCCCGATTCACACAAAGCTGCGCACTTACACCAAAGAGCTCATACCAGTCATTGACAGTGCAGCAGTGAAGGTATCGTACGATGGAACTGTATATGATATATGCATTGTACCAGGCGAAGGCCCAATGCTGTTCGGCAGAATCTGGCTAGGAAAGATCCGATGGAACTGGGATGACTTCAAAGCACTGTCTTCGGTGGATGACACATTGTGCGCCCAAGTGCTAAACAATTTCCCGTTATTTGAGCCAGGCATCAGCAACTTCACAGGCGCCAAAGTGCAGATCCATCTAGTCCCTGATGCACGACCCATTCATCACAAGGCTCGAGCGGTTCCATACATGATGCGAGAGAAAGTCGAGATCGAGCTGGACAGACTCCAAGAGGGAATCAAATTACCAGTTGAGTTCAATGAATGGACCAGTCCAATTGTGCCGATGTTGAAAAGCGATGGGTCAGAATCTGCGGGGACTACAAGGTAATGACCAGCCAAGTCTCGTTACAGGACCAGTACCCACTGCCCAAAGTTCGCAATGCTAGCAGGGGGGAAGTCGTTCACCAAGCAGGATCTAACCTCTGTTTACATGACACAAGAGCTGGCTGAACTTTCGAAAAAATTGATGTGCACCAACACGCATAAAGGACTGTTCATATACCACAGATGCCCCTTTGGTATTCGTTCGGTGGCGGCCATCTTCCAGAGGAACATGGAGAGTCTGCTGAAATCGGTTCCGCGCACTGTTGTGTTTCAAGACGATATCCTGATCACTGGTCGCAACACCACTGAACACTTGCACAACCTGGAAGAGGTTCTAAAGCGACTGGACAGAGTGGGACTCAGGCTGAAATGCTCCAAGTTTGTTTTCCTGGCGCCACAGGTCGAATTTTTAGGGAGAAAGATTGCGGCGGACGGCATCTGACCCACGGACTCGAAGACGGAGGCCATCAAATGTACCCAGACCACAGAATGTGACGGAGCTGTGTTCGTTCCTGGGATCCCTCAACTATTTTGGCAACTTTCTACCCGGGTTGAGCACTTTGCTGGAACCTTTGCATTTATTGCTACTCAAGAGTGATGACTGGGTTTGGGGTAAATCTCAAGAGACAGCCTTTAATAAGGCCAGAAACCTTCTATGTTCTAACAAGTTATTTGTATTGTATGACCCGTGTAAACGTTTAGTACTAGCTTGTGATGCATCTTCGTACGGGGTCGGTTGTGTGTTACAGCAAGCCAATGTGTCAGGCAAACTGCAACCGGTTGCATATGCGTCCAGAAGCTTATCTAAGGCTTAAAAAGCCTACAGTATGATTGAGAAAGAAGCATTAGCATGCGTATACGGGGTTAAGAAAATGCACCAATACCTATTTGGACTCCGGGTCGGGCTCGAAACCGACCATAAACCGCTCATTTTGCTGTTCTCAGAAAGCAAATGTATTAACACCAATGCTTCGTCCCACATCCAAAGATGGTCACTAACATTATCTGCGTATGACTATGTAATCCGCCACAGACCAGGCACTGAGAACTGTGCTGATGCCCTCAGTCGGTTACCATTGCCTACCACCGGGGTGGAAATGACGCAACCCGCAGACTTGCTTCTTGTAATGGATGTTTTTGAGAGCGAGGGGTCACTCGTCACGGTTTGCCAGATCAGGACCTGGAACAGCCAGGACTCTGTGCTATCACTAGTAAAAAGCTGCGTTCTTAATGGGAGCTGGTCGGCTGTTCCAGGGGAAATGCAAGACGAAGTTAAGCCATTTTACCGATGCAAGGATGAAATGTCCATCCATTCGGATTGTCTGCTATGGGGGAATCACGTGGTTTTGCCAAAAAAAAGGCAGGGAAACGCGACCTACACAGTACCCACCCAGGCATAATCATGATGAAGGCTATCGCCAGGTCGCATGTTTGGTGGCCCGGCATTGACTCGGAATTGGTGTTATGCACCAATGTAACACTTGCTCACAGTTGAGCAATGCACCCAGGGAGGCCCCACTGAGTCTGTGGTCATGGCCCTCCAAACCAGTGTCCACATAGATTTCGCTGGCCCCTTTCTAGGAAAAATGTTCCTAGTAATAATGGACATTTATTCGAAATGGATTGAATGTATAATAATGTCATCATGTACGTCCACTGCCACCATTGAAAGCCTCCGGGCCATGTTCGCCACCCATGGTTTGCCCGACATCCTTGTTAGTGACAATGGACCGTGTTTCACCAGCTCAGAATTCAATGAGTTCATGACCCACAATGGCATCAAGCATGTCAGGTCTGCCCCATTTAAACCCGCATCCAACGGCCAAGCAGAACGGGCAGACCAAAATATCAAGCAGAGCTTGAAACGCATGATGGACGGTTCCCTACAGACCCAGTTATCTCGGGTTCTGCTCAGCTACCGGACACGACCCCACTTGCTTACTGGTGTTCCCCGTGCAGAATTGTTAATGAAGAGAGCACTCAAAACCAGGCTCTCCTTAGTCTACCCGGATCTCAATGATCATGTAAAAACCCGGTGTCACCGGCATAACATGTACCACGATCGCTCAGCTGTATCACGTGACATTGTGGTTAATGACCCGGTGTTTGTTCTTAATTACGGTCATGGTCCCAAATGGGTTGTTGGCACTGTTTTAGCCAAGGAGGGGAATAGAGTGTTTGTTGTCAAACTTTTGAATGGACAAACGTGCAGAAAGCACTTGGATCAGACCAAACTGCGATTCACTGACAACCAAGAACAGTTTGAAGGGGACATTACCATCATTGATTCACCAAAACACACCCAACCAGCAATCGACCTCGCTGTCAACCAGGAGGATGAACCCGCCATGCCAGACAGTCCGATCAGACCAGCCGTGCTGCAGTGCAGCCATGATCCGACCAACTCACCCATGGCAGGACTTCAACTCAGGTGACCAACCCGGGAACGTAGAGCCCCGGATCGCCTCAACTTGTAAATAACTTGGATCTAAGACTTTGGGGGAGAGTGATGTTATGTATGTAAACTTTACTAGTGTGTAAGACTTGCCACCAGTGGGTGCACCTGTTGGAGACCCAAGGGTCACCTGCACACCCTGGGCAAGCAGGTATAAAAGGCAGTATACCATGCTGCTGCCGCACTCTGGAGTTACATTAAAGAGACCAAGGTCACAACAGTTTGAGCTTACAGTATAGAGACTTATGGAGTTATTCTGAACACTGACCAACGGATCCATTACAGACCCAATCCATGTCCATACCGGGGTCAAGCAGAGCTGTGTCATCGCGCAAACCCTCTTCTCAATCTTCCTTGCTGCAATGCTCCACCTCACAGTCAACAAACTCCCCACTGGAGTGGAACTAAACTACAGAACCAGTGGGAACCTGTTCAATCTTCGTCGTGTCCAGGCCAGATCCAAGACCGTCCCGACCTTCGTCGTTGAACTACAGTACACGGACGACGCATGCGTCTGTGCATATTCAGAGTCTGAACTCCAAGTCATAGTCAACATCTTCACGTACGAAAGCATAGGCCTTACACTAAACATCCGTAAGACACAGGTCCTCCACCAGCCTGACCACGCCATACAGCATTACCCCCCAGTCATCAAGATCCATGGCGCGGCCATGGACAACGTGGACTACTTTCCATACCTCGGGAGCCTATTATCAACAAGGGCAGACATCGACGACGAGATTCAACACTGCCTCCAGTGCGACAACGCAGCCTTCGGCCATCTGAGGAAAAGAGTGTTCAAAGATCAGACGCTCAAAATATGTCACCAAGCTCATGGTCTACAGGGCTGTAGTGATACCCCGCCATCCTGTATGGCTCAGAGACGTGGACCATGTACAGTAGACACCTCAAATTGCTGGAGAAATACCACCAATGATGTCTCCGCAAGATCCTGAAAATCGCCTGGGAGGACAGACGCACCAATTTTAGTGTCCTCGACCAGGCCAACATCCCAGCATCGAAGCACTGACCACACTAGACTAGCTCCGCTGGGTGGGCCGCATTGTTCGCATGCCTGACACAAGTTTCCCAAAGCAAGTGCTCTACTCGGAACTCCTGCACGGCAAGTGAACCCAAGGTGGGCAGAGGAAATGTTTCAAGGACACACTCAAAGCCTCCTTGATAAAATGCAACATCCCCACCGACACCTGGGAGTCCCTGGCCAAAGACCGCCCTAAGTGGAGGAAGTGCACCCGGGAGGGTGCTGAGCACCTCGAGTCTCATCGCCAAGAGCATGAAGAAACCAAGTGCAGGCAGCGGAAGGAGCGTGCGGCAAACCAGTCCCACCTACCCTTTCCTTCAACAACTGTCTGTCACACAGAGACTGTAATTCCCGTATTGGACTGTTCAGCCATCTAAGAACTCATTTTTAGAGTGGAAGCAAGTCTTCCTCGATTTCGAGGACCTGCCTATGATGGTCCTGACACCTTTTGGCTGTATAATGAGACGTGATGCAATCGCATGGCTGTCCCATATTTTATTTAAGCTTTCCCAATTTCTTACTAGATTACCTGCCACTTCTAGTTTTGCTGAGAATTGCACATTTTGAAAAGCTCAGAAGCCTATACAGAGGCTGCCCTGCAGTTGCTTAGTTACTCCATTGGTGATACAGAGCAAGTTACCATAATAAGATGCAGAACCAGTACTGAATCAATCACATTTTACAATATTCCAGACTCAACATTGATTCCAACAACTCAGAAACACAGCTCCTATTTTTATGGACAGCAGGTGCTGGTAATGGTTCTGCTGTTGCCATTCACAGCTCCTCTAGACCCATCTTTTATTTCTTTATTTGTCCTGTTACCACTCCCTTTTTCTTTGAACTATCATCCCTTTTCTCATCTAATCACTCCTGATTTCCAACCTATCACAGACCTTCCCTTTTAATCTTTCCTCCCCTCCTCCACCCCTCCACCCTTTCCCTGGCTCTGCACAAACTGTTATCTCTCGAAAACATTATCAACCCTGGGGTAGAAATTCAGGCCTGCCAGAAAGCTGACGAACCTACCATTTTCCAAGTGTTTTTTCCACCGCGTCAGATGAGGTTGCCTCTTACGCAAAATTTAGCTCTTTGTCTTTTTCTTTCAGGCGGACCGGATGTCGGTCATATTGGGGGCAGAAGTCGGGTGGTAAGCAGTAGATCGGCAACAAGAGGGGCGGAAGTGGAGGCAGGATGGAGTGGTAATGATGTCACGAAGCGTGTGCGTCACCACGCTCTTCCCTTCACTTAAAGGGGAGATCCTTCGGCATTGTGAAACTTTGGTCCACTGAGACACCAGGGAGGGTTTCGGCCGGGCCAGCGGCGTGGCACCCAAGAGGGGGTGCCAGACTGCCTGTTGGCAGCCCGGCCGAACCCGGGGGGGGCATAATTGTCGGCCCGACCTGGCAGTCGGCTGACAAAAGTAAAAGATGGAGGCCGCGGGAGTGCGCCCTCCCCTTGAAGGGCCGCCACGCTGCCGTGACTCACAGAGTGAAAGCAAGGTGCACCGACAGAAAAAGCTGTCAGGGGCACCGCGTGGCGGATTTCGGATTTTTGGGCCTACATTTCACGGGAGGTGCGATGCAGGTGCGGGAGATCAGCGGTGTGACCTTTGATGATGCACTTAGGATGGTCGGCAGCAGCGGGGCGGAAGAGGGGATCGGCAGAAAAATCCCCGAGGTGAATTTCACTGGCGGCAGCCATTGGACCGGAAGTCGGTGGCTGCTCGACTCTGCTGCCTGGCCGCCGCTTTCTGGCGGTAGGTGGCCTTTTTGGGGAGCTGAATTTTGGCCCCGTTAACTCTGTTTCTCTCTCCACAGATGCTGATTGACCTTCTGAGTATTTTCTGTTTTATTCTATCAACTTAGTTGAAAAGCACATGGACTGCAGGAATCTGGCTTTAAATGTTGCTTGTTTCCATCTATATCTCCTTCGAAAGCATTCTGGCAGCATCTCAGTGAGATACTTCCATTCTGACAATATGTAGCTAGCTAAATGACAAAAACTTACAGCTAAATGAATTTTCTCTTTAGTATGCAACCATCTTAATTCTGCACTACAGCTGACAATTAAAAAGCAGAACCAGAACGGTAATAATCTCTGGATTGCTACCTGAGCCAAGAGCAAATTTGCACAGAGTAAATAAGATCAGAGAGTTAAACACATGGCTCAAAGACTGGTATGGGGGAAATGGGTTTTGGTTCGTGGGACATTGGGCACCAGTCCTGGGGTAACAGGGAGCTGTTCCGAAGGACGGTCTCTACCAAGACCGTGCTGGGACTAGCGCCCTAGCGAATCGAATAACTAGGGCTATAGAGGGGGCTTTAAACTAAATAGTGGGGCGAGGGGGGTGCCGGGGGGCATGGGGTGGGGGGTGCTGGTGGCGGGGGGAGAGGATTCAGGTGAGCGAAAATGTAAAAAGTCAAAGAATAAGGAGAAGGCAATAGAGCAGGGTAGCACTTGTAAGGGGAGGTCCCAGGGGTCAGGTTCACTTCTGACCTACTTGAGCGGTTCGAATCGCTCCCACTCCCTTGGGTTCTAGACTCTGGATTTATTTGTGGGGGGGTGATAAAGTGCAAAGGACAACTGGTTTGATTCAAAAGAACTTTGACTTTATTACAGACAAGAAAATACAATGTCAAACTTATAATCACTCTAATAAAGAACAAGACCAATCAAAGGGGGTTACCGTAAAAATTACACCTCCCACTTCCCAATGCCTAATTCTAGCTAGGTTAAACTCCAGGGCAGGCAGGGACTATGCTTACCAATCCTTTCTGGTCAGTTAGTGGTAGTTCGCAATTTTGGGGTTTCAAATGTCCATTCCTCCAGACAATTTCACTTAGTCCCAACACCCAGACAGTTCCAATAATTAAGTGGGCTTCTTTAGTTCCTTAGGCCTTCCCACAGGCTTGAATTTGTCTTGTAAAAGTCCAAAATTCAATTAAAGTTCGTAGTTTCTTCCATAAGCACTTTAAGATTTCAAACTTTCTGGTAGATAGTCCCAAATTAAATTTCCTTTCGAATGAGTCCAAACACGGGGGATTCTCATGAATTTTGCACCCTTCACAATGGGGGAAATGAAAACCAGAGCGTGCCTGGAAGGGACAGAATGTATAAACATAAAGGTGAATCAGAAAGTGGGGTCTAAGCAGGAAAAAATTTTTTTTTTTTTAATTTAAAAGTTCTTTATCTGAATCCACGTAGTATTCATAACAAAATAGATGAGTTGATGGCATAAATAGTTACAAATGGGTAAGATCTGATAGCCATTACAGAGACATGGTCGCAAGGTGAACAGGACTGGAAACTAAATATTCAGGGGTACTTGACAATTCGGAAACAACAGCCAGAAAGGAAAAGGAGGTGGAGTAACACTGTTAATAAACATTGAGATCAGTGCGTTAGTGAGAAACAATATTGGCTCAGAAGGTTAAGAAGTTGAATCAGTTTGGGTGAAAATAAGGAATAATAAGGGGTAAAAGTCGCTGGTGGGCATAGTCTATAGGCCCCCTAACAGTAGCTACACTGTTGTATGGAGTATAAATGAAGAAATAATGGAGGCTTGTAAGAAAGGAACGGCAATAATCATGGGTGATTTTAACCTTGATATTGATTGGACAAAGCAAATTGGCCAGGGTAGCCTTGAAGAAGAGTTGATAGAGTGTATTCAGGATAGTTTCCTTGAACAGCACATTGCAGAAAGGGCTTAAAGGGCTGACGGTGGATAGGCAATGGCAGACATTTAAAAATCACATGGATGAACTACAACAATTGTACATCCCTGTCTGGCATAAAAATAAAAAAGGGAAGGTGGCTCAACCGTGGCTAACAAGGGAAATCAGGGATAGTGTTGAATCCAAGGAAGAGGCATATAAATTGGACAGAAAAAGCAGCAAACCTGAGGATTGGGAGAAATTTAGAATCCGGCAGAGGAGGACTAAGCGTTTAATTAGGAGGGGGAAAGTAGAGTACAAGAATAAGCTTGCAGGAAACATAAAAACTGACTGCAAAAGCTTCTATAGATATGTGAGGAGAAAAAGATTAGTGAAGACTAATGTTGGTCCCTTGCAGTCAGAATCAAGTGAATTCACAATGGGGAACAAAGAAATGGCAGACCAATTGAACAAATACTTTGGTTCTGTCTTCACCAAAGAAGACACGAATAACCTCCCGAAAATACTGGGGGACCGAGGGTCTAGCGAGAAGGAGGAACTGAAGGATATCCTTATTAGTGAGGAAATTGTGTTAGGGAAATTGATGGGATTGAAGGCCGATAAATCCCCAGGGCCTGATAGTCTGCATCCCAGAGTACTTAAGGAAGTGGCCCTTAATTAAAAATAATGGATGCATTGGTGGTCATTTTCCAACATTCTATAGACTCTGGATCGGTTCCTATGCATTGGAGGGTAGCTAATGTAACCCCACTTTTTAAAAAAGGAGGGAGAGAGAAAACAGGGAATTATTGACCGGTTAGCCTGACATCAGTAGTGGGGAAAATGTTGGAATCAATTATTAAAGATGTAATAGCAGCGCATTTGGGAAGCAGTGACAGGATCAGTCCAAGTCAGCATGGATTTATGAAAGGGAAATCATGCTTGACAAATCTTCTAGAATTTTTTGAGGATGTAACTACTAGAGTGGACAAGGGAGAATTAGTGGATTGGTCTATTTGGACTTTCAAAAGGCTTTTGACAAGGTCCCACATAAGAGATTAGTGTGCAAAATTAAAGCACATGGTATTGAGGGTAATGTATTGACGTGGATAGAGAACTGGTTGGCAGACAGGAAGCAAAGAGTAGGAATAAACGGGTCCTTTTCAGAATGGTAGGCAGTGACTAGTGGGGTATCGCAAGGTTCAGTGCTGGGACCCTAGCTATTTACAATATACATTAATGATTTAGACAAAGGAATTGAATGTAATATCTCCAAGTTTGCAGATGATACTAAGCTGGGTGGCAGTGTGAGCTGTGAGGAGGATGCTAAGAGGCTGCAGGGTGATTTGGACAGGTTAGGTGAGTGGGCAAATGCATGGCAGATGCAGAATAATGTGAATAAATGTGAGATTATCCACTTTGGTGGCAAAAACAGGAAGGCAGAATATTATCTGAATGGTGACAGATTAGAGGAGGTGCAATGAGACCTGGGTGTCATGGTGCATCAGTCATTGAAAGTTAGCATACAGTTACAGCAGGCGGTGAAGAAGGCAAATGGTATGTTGGCATTCATAGCGAGAGGATTTGAGTATAGGAGCAGGGAGGTCTTACTGCAGTTGTACAGGGCCTTGGTGAGGCCACATCTTGAATATTGTGTACAGTTTTGGTCTCCTAATCTGAGGAAGGACATTCTTGCTATTGAGGGAGTGCAGCGAAAGTTCACCAGACTGATTCCCGGGATGGCAGGACTGATTATGAAGAAAGACTGGATCGACTAGGCTTATATTCACTGGAATGTAGAAGAATGAGAGGGGATCTCATAGAAACAGATAAAATTCTGACGGGATTGGACAGGTTAGATGCAGGAAGAATGTTTCCGAGGTTGGAGAAGTCCAGAACCAGGGGACACAGTCTAAGGATAAAGGGTAAGCCATTTAGGACTGAGATGAGGAGAAACTTCTTCACTCAGAGAATTGTGAACCTGTGGAATTCTCTACCACAAAAAGTTGTTGAGGCCAGTTCGCTAGATATATTCAAAAGGGAGTTAGATGTGGCCCTTACGGCTAAAGGGATGAAGGGGTATGGAGAGAAAGCAGGAATGGGATACTGAAGTTGCATGATCAGCCATGATCTTATTGAATGGTGGTGCAGGCTCAAGGGCTGAATGGCCTACTCCGGCACCTATTGTCTATGTTTCTATGTTTCTAGAACCACCCAGGGAGCATCTTAGATCTGGTACCGTGTAATGAGACAGGATTAATAAATGATCTCCTCGTAAAGGATCCTCTAGAAATGAGTGACCATAACATGGTTGAATTTTAAATTCAGTTGGAGTTGAGAAAGTTGAATCTCAAACCCAGTGCCCTAAGCTTAAATAAAGGAGACTACAAAGGTATGAGGACAGAGTTGGCTAAAGTGGACTGGGAAAATAGATTAAAGTATGGGATGGTTGATGAGCAGTGGCAGATATTTAATGAGATATTTCATAACTCTCAACAAAAATATATTCCAATGAGAAGGAAAGACTGTAAGAGAAGGGATAACCATCCGTGGCTAACTAAGGAAATAAGGGATGGTATCAAATTGAAAACAAGGGCATACCATGTGGCCAAGACAAGTGGGAGGCCAGAGGATTGCGAAACTTTTAAAAGCCCACAAAGAACGACTTAAAAAATGAAAAAGAGAGAGATTATTATGAAAGTAAACAAGCACGAAATATAAAAACAGATAGTAAGAGTTTTTACAGATATATAAAAAGGAAAAGTGTCCCTAAAGTAAATATTGGTCCCCTAGAGGATGAGACTGGGGAATTAATAATGGAGAACAGGGAAATGGCAGAGACATTGAACAAATATTTTATATCGGTCTTCATGGTAGAAGACACTAAAAACATCCCAGTAGTGGATAATCAAGGGGCTATAGGGAGGGAGTATAATAAAATCACTATTACTAAAGAAGAAGTACTCGGTAAAATAATGGGACTAAAGGCGGACAAGTCCCCTGGACCTGATGGCTTACATCCTAGGGTCTTAAAAGAAGTAGCTGCAGAGATAGTGGATGCATTGGTTGTAATCTACCAAAATTCCCTTGATTCTAGTGCGATCCCAGCGGATTGGAAAACCGCAAACCGCCCCTATTTAAAAAAGGAGGCAGACAAAAAGCAGGAAACTATGGGCTAGACTTTCCACTTTCCTGGCCATCACCCAAAAAATGGGCAATTTTCAACTCGGCCATAGGCCAGCAATGTGAAATGGGCGATGTGATGTTCGCCCACCGAACGTCCAGCGATCTGGAAGGCAAAAGCTTCCCTAGCAACGGCATCTGCACATGTGTGAGGTTTTTTTTCAGCCAACTGGCTTTCCCGCGTTTTGGGAGCTCAGGGGTCACCCACACATGCGCAGAAGGCACAGGGGGGGCAGAGAGAGAGAGAGAGGACAGAGAGAGAGGAGGAAGGCAGAGACAGAAAGGAGAGAGGAGAGATTGAAACAAGAGAGATAAGCAAGAGAGAATTTACAGACTTGATAATATATTGTTATAATATATTGTTATATATTTTTACAAACTTTTACAAATTATAAAATGTCTGAAAGCCATCAGGAAGCTGAGGGGGAGAGAGAGAGGACGAAGTCCTTTAGCGATCAGGCCAATGAGGCCCTGGTGAATGAGGTCCATTCCCGGTGGGACAATTAATTTGGGGTGTGCATGGGGAACCCCCACCCTGTGTATATAGAAAAATATTGGCCGAGATTGCTGATGTCGTCTCCTCGGCATCCCATGAGGCGAGGGGGGCGGACTAGTGCGAAAACGCTGGAATAGCTTGATCGCGGCAGCAAGAGTAAGTTGCATTTTATATTTTGCTGATGCAAATTTTTATTAGAATAATGAATCTCCTGTATTGAATTTAAGTTTGTCATTCATAAATGTATTACGTAAACCATGTTGAGATCTGGACAGTGCTCTGAACCAGCAGCATGTAACGTTTTAAACTGTTGTGACTTCATGATACACTTAGTCAATTAGCTTATGCTATTGTTATGCTCTTTACTCGTTTGCAGAAGAAGATATCTATTAACCAGGCCGAGCAAAGGTGGACAGGGGGGACGGCCCTGCTCACCTTCAGCCATTGACGGACCTCGAGGAGCGTGCGGCCGTGCTGATTGGCCATGAGAGCCGTTCGGCCATCACCAGCAGTCTGGCGGAGCCCAGCCATGCGTCTCGTGAGTAATGTGTAATGTGTCAAACAGTATTAAAAACAGTATTAATAAATTAACTAACTAACTAATGTAATATCCTGTAATTATAATGCAATATGCAATATACTTGTAATATATTTATAATATACTAATGATGTCATGTCATGTCATGCATGCATACATGTATGCAGCCCTTGTGCATAAAAAGCAGGGGATGCAGCCGCTACAGCTTTCTGGGGTAGTGAAATGTATTGATATGTAACGTCTCTTGTTAATGTTCACCGTTATGTTCTAATAAGCTCTGTAAAAAGGTCATATGTGTTTTTACGGTCAACCTGAGACGCTCGTAGAGGTGCAAACAGCACTAGCATCTGCACCGTCACCCTCTGAGGAGGAGGAGGAGGAGGAGGAAGAGGAGCACTTTCCTCAGCTCGAAGAGGAAGAGGAGGAGGACGAGCTCGAGCAGGAATCATCAATTATGGAGGGGGAAGATGAACTTGCGGTCATCTCTGTTGACACTGAAGAGGCACCGGGACCAAGTGGTGTGCAGCCGGCAACGCCAAGGCGCAAGATATTGCGCACGCTGACCCCACGGAGGCCAGGTCAGCGAAGCCAGCAAATGCCTCGCAAGGATGATCAGTTGGTGGGCCTGATGTCCCTCTGTTCGGAGACGGTCGTGATCGGTCGCGAGCTGATCCAGGGGTTCACTCATTTCGCGCATGACTTTTCCAAGGTGTCTGCTGTGCAAGTCGAGCTACTGGAGGTAGCACGGCAGACTCTGGAAGGGGTATGTGAGCAGACTGCCGCAACAAATGCCCTTAGGTATGCGCTGTTGGCTGAACACGACGCTGCACCCCCAGCTGTCGTGTTGTCAACGAGTCAAACCCAAGCACTCAGGAGAGTATGGAGAATACAGTTCCTCTTGACTCGGAAGATGAGCAGCCTGCTTCGTCTCCCACGCCAACACCAGGTGAGTGGGTGGGGAGGAGGGTGTTGAAAAAAATGTACATAAAAAATTTGTTTGCAATAAATTTTTTTATTGATTTTAACAATTGTTGTGCATTCTCTGAAAGGTTAGTTAGCTTAGGCATTTTGTACAATTTAACATATGTTCTTCATTCTCTTGTAATAACATTACTTAAGTTATGCATTAATGCAAATGTTGAACTACAATGGTCAGGCCAGTGCAGGCAAGGCTAAAACGTAACTCAACGAAACTCAATGTAAATGCAACTTTTGTTTAACTGTAACTGTGACTATCCCCAATGTAAGCTCATGCAAAGCTTTGCAACTGCGTAACTCCCACGGGCTACTGTTCTCCTGGGGGGCGGGGGGGGGTGGTGCTGGACAGACCATGGCTACATCGCCAGGCTGGTCCTCCTCGAGGTCCTCACCAGCCTCCTTTTCCACCTCCACCTCCTCCTCCTCCTCCTCCTAGTCTTGCTCCTCACCGGCTGGCTATTCCGTCTCCCCTCCTTCTGGAGGTGGACCTGTAGCCCTATCAGGCATTTGCTGTCCTCTCCTTATTGCTAGGTTATGCAGCATGCAACACAATAAACTTAGTGACCTGGTCAGGGTGGTACTGTAGGCTGCCAGCAGATTGGTCCAGGCATCTGAAGTGCTGCTTTAGGACTCCAATTGTCTTTTCGATGATGTTGCCTGTCGCTATGTGGCTTTCGTTGTAACGTTTCTCTGCTTCAGTGGAGTCATCAGCCAGCTGGCAAGGCCATATCCCTTATCCCCCAGCATCCAACCGTGACCTTCTGGTTGATTGACAATCATGGATGCTGCCAGGAAATGTCACATTTACTGTCATGATTATTTGGTTGTGGTTGACAACAAGCTGTACATTCAGGGAGTGGAATCCCTTTCTGTTATGAAACACCTCTGCGTTCTGTAAAGGGGCTTTCAGGGCAATGTGCGTGCAGTCCATTGCTCCCTGCACCTTGGGGGAGTTTGCTATTCGCGAGAAACCCAAAGCCCTCCCGGTCTGTGCCTCCCTGGTCATAGGGAAGCTTATAAAGTCGATTCTGCGAGCGAAAAGGGCTTCAGTCACCTGCCGAATATAGCAGTGTGTGGCGTGTTGAGATGTCGCCAGCTGAAGCCTAAAAGGATCCCGACAGGTAAAAGGATAGTGCCACTGTAACCTTCACCTCAACGGACAGTGCGGTTCTGAAGACTGCAGATCCCCCTTGATGAGCTGGCAAATCTCATCGATGACCTCCTTCTGGAAGCGCAGCCTCCTAAGACACGCTTTTTCAGACAAATTGAGGTACGATTGTGTTTCTTTGTACCTTTGTCGGCTGTACGCTCACCTCCTCTGTCTCCTCTGTCTCTAGCTCCGCATTACTCTGCGCCTCTTCGATTGATCCTTTCAGAAACCAGCTTGTGAGCAGTTACGAGTAATGGTGCAGAAAGTATAGGCCCCATCACTATCAATAATTATTTTCACTTGCTATAAATGCACTTTTCAGTAATAAATGCCTAATCTATTTAGCTATTATTAGTACAATTAAATATAAGTATAATTCTGAGTGGATCTATCTATAAAAGACCGTTAAATAATTCACAAATATATAGCTGCCTCCTCCCTTCCTCCGAAATTCAAAATGGCGTCCGTAGTGCCCAGTTCGGTCAGGAAAGCCTGGGAAAAGCAACTATTATCCAGCGATGTTCTCGGCGAGCGATCAGCCCGGCAATGTGACGGCGATGTGCCGGAACTTCAAATCGGCGATGTGTGGGTGATCAGCTCGACGAAGTGAGCCGAAACTTGGGGGCTTAATTTTCCGGCGATGTTGAGGCCTGAGTTTCCAATTTTTGCTCAAAATGGGCAATAGTCGTCCATTTTGGGTGATATATGGGCAATGTGAAGTGGAAAGTCTAGCTCAGTTGGCCTAAATTCTGTCGTTCGGAAAATGCTGGAGTCTATTATTAAGGAAGCAATAGCAGGACATTTGGAAAAGCATAATTCAATCAAGCAGAGTCAGCATGGTTTTATGAAAGGGAAATCATGTTTGACAAATTTGCTGGAATTCTTTGAGGATGTAACAAGCAGGGTGGATAAGGGGGAACCAGTGGACGTGGTGTATTTGGATTTCCAGAAGACATTCAATAAGGTGCCACGTAAAAGGTTACTGCACAAGGTAAAAGTTCACGGGGTTGGGGGTAATGTATTAGCATGGTTAGAGGATTGGCTAACTAACAGAAAACAGATAGTCGGGATAAACGGGTCATTTTCTGGTTGGCAAACGGTAACTAGTTGGGTGCTGCAGGGATCGGTGCTGGGCCTCAACTATTTACAATCTGTATTAATGACTTGGATGAAGGGACTGAGTGTAATGTAGCCAAGTTTGCTGATGATACAAAGGTGGGTGGGAAAGCAAATTGTGAGGAGGACACAAGAAATCTGCAAAGGGATATAGACAGGCTAAGTGAGTGGGTAAAAATTTGGCAGATGCAGTATAATGTGGGAAAATGTGAGGTTATCCACTTTGGCAGAAAAAATGAAAAAGCAAATTATAATTTAAATGGAGAAAAATTACAAAGTGCTGTAGTACAGAGGGGCCTGGGGGTCCTTGTGCATGAAACACAAAAGGTTAGTATGCAGGTACAGTAAGTAATCAGGAAGGCAAATGGAATGTTGGCCTTTATTGTAAAGGGGCATAGAGTATAAAAGCAGAGAAGTCCTGCTACAACTGCACAGGGTATTGATGAGGCCTCACCTAGAGTACTGCGTACAGTTTTGGTCTCCATATTTAGGGAAGGATATACTTGCATTCCAGAGATGAAGAGTTGACTTATGAAGATAGGTTGAGTAGGTTGAGCCTATTAAGGGATTATAGGGAGCGGGCAGGGAAGTGAGCTGAGTTCATGATCAGATCAGCCATGATCTTATTGAATGCAGAGCAGGTTCGAGGGGCCGTATGGCCTACTCCTGTTCCTATTTCTTATGTTCTTATGTATACTCATTGGAGTTCAGAAGAATGAGAGGTGATCTTATTGAAACATATAAGATAATAATGGGGCTCGACAAGGTGGATGCAGAAAGGGTATTTCCACACATAGGGGAAACTAAAACTAGGGGACATACACAGAATAAGGGGCCACCCATTTAAAACTAAGATGAGGAGAAATTTAATCTCTCAGATGGTTGTAAATCAATGGAATTCTCTGCCCCAGAGAGCTGTGGAGGCGGGGTCATTGAATATATTTAAGGCGGAGATAGACAGATTTTTGAGCGATAAAAGAATAAAGGGTTATGGGCAACGGGCAGGGAAATGCAGCTGAGTCCATGATCAAATCAGCCATGATCTTATTAAATGGCGGAGCAGGCTCATAGACATAGAAACATAGAAAATAGGTGCAGGAGTAGGCCATCCGGCCCTTCGAGCTTGCACCACCATTCAATAAGATCATGGCTGATCATTCCCTCAGTACCCCTTTCCTGTTTTCTCTCCATACCCCTTGATCCCCTTAGCCATAAGGGCCATATCTAACTCCCTCTTGAATATATCCAATGACAAATGGCATCAACAACTCTCTGCGGTTGTGAATTCCATAGGTTAACAACTCTCTGAGTGAAGAAGTTTCTCCTCATCTCAGTCCTAAATTGCCTACCCCTTATCCTAAGACTGTGACCCTTGGTTCTGGACTTCCCCAACATTGGGAACATTCTACCCGCATCTAACCTGTCCCGTGCCGTCAGAATCTTATATGTTTCTATGAGATCCCCTCTCATCCTTCTAAACTCCAATGTATAAAGGCCCAGTTGATCCAGTCTCTCCTCATATGTCAGTCCTGCCATCCCGGGAATCAGTCTGGTGAACCTTCGCTGCACTCCCTCAAAAGCAAAAACGTCCATCTTCAAATTAGGAGACCAAAACTGAACTTAATATTCCAGGTGAGGCCTCACTAAGACCCTGTACAACTGCAGTAAGACCTCCCTGCTCCTATATTCAAATCCCCTAGCTATGAAGGCCAACATACCATTTGCCTTCTTCAGCGCCTGCTGCACTTGCATGCCAGCTTTCAATGATTGATGAACCATGACACCCAGGTCTCGATGCACCTCCCCTTTTCCTAATCTGCCACCATTCAGATAATATTCTGTCTTTGCGTTTTTGCCCTCAAAGTGGATAACCTCAAATTTATCCACATTATACTGCATCTGCCATGCATTTGCCCACCCAACTAACCTGTCCAAGTAACCCTGCAGCCTCCTAGCGCCCCCTCACAGCTCACACCGCCACCCAGTTTAGTGTCATCTGCAAACTTGGAGATATTACACTCAATTCCTTCATCAAATTGATTGATGTATATTGTAAAGAGCTGTGGTCCCAGCACTGAGCCCTGCGGCACTCCACTAGTCACTGCCTGCCATTCTGAAAACGACCTGTTTATCCCGACTCTCTGCTTCCTGTCTACCAACCAGTTCTCTATCCACGTCAGTACATTACCCCCAATACCATGTGCTTTGATTTTGCACACCAAGCTCTTGTGTGGGACCTTGTCAAAGCTTTCTGACAGTCCAAATACACCACATCCACTGGTTCTCCATTGTACACTCTACTAGTTACATCCTCAAAAAATTCCAGAAGATTTGTCAATCATGATTTCCCCTTCATAAATCCATGCTGACTTGGTCCAATCCTGTCACTGCTTTCCAAATGCACTGCTATTAAATCTTTAATAATTGATTCCAACATTTTCCCCACTACTGATGTCAGGCTAACCAGTCTATAATTACTCACTTTCTCTCTCCCTCTCTTTTTAAAAAGTGGTGTTACATTAGCTACCCTCCAGTCCATAGGAACTGATCCAGAGTCGATAGACTGTTGGAAAATGATCACCAATGCATCCACTATTTCTAGGGCCACTTCCTTAAGTACTCTGGGATGCAGACTATCAGGCCCCGGGGATTTATCGACCTTCAATCCCATCAATTTCCCTAACACAATTTCCCGCCTAATAAGGATATCCTTCAGTTTATCCTACTCACTAGACCCTCGGTCCCTTAGTACTTCCAGAAGGTTATTTGTGTCTTCCTTCGTGAAGACAGAACCAAAGTATTTGTTCAATTGATCTGCCATTTCTTTGTTCCCCATTACAAATTCACCTGAATCCGACTGCAAGGGACCTACGTTTATCTTCACTAATCTTTTACTCTTCACATACCTATAGAAGCTTTTACAGTCAGTTTTTATGTTCCCGGCAAGCTTCTTCTCGTACTCTATTTTCCCCCTCTTAATTAAACCTTTGCTGAATTCTAAATTTCTCCCAGTCCTCAGGTTTGTTGCTTTTTCTGGCCAAATTATATGCCTCTTCCTTGTATTTAACACCATCCTTAATTTCTGTTCTTAGCCACGGTTGAGCCACCTTCCCCGTTTTATTTTTACTGCAGACAGGGATGTACAATTGCTGAACTTCATCCATGTGATCTTTAAATGTGTGCCATTGCTTATCCACCGTCAACCCTTTAAGTATCCTTTGCCAGTCTACTTTAGCCAATTCACGCTTCAAACCATCGAAGCTACCTTTCCTTAAATTCAGGACCCTAGTTTCTGAATTGACTTTGTCACTCTCCATCTTAATAAAGAATTCTACCATGTTATGGTCACTCTTCCCCAAGGGGCCTCGCACAACAAGATTGCTAATTAATTCTTTTTCATTACACATCACCCAGTCTCGGATGGCCAGCTCCCTAGTTGGTTCCTCGACATATTGGTCTAGAAAACCATTCATAATACACTCCAGGAAATCCTCCTTCACTGCATTGCTACCAGTTTGGTTAGCCCAATCAATATGTAGATTAAAGTCACCCATGATAACTGCTGTACCTTTATTGCATGCATCCCTAATTTCTTGTTTGATGCTGTCTGCAACCTTACTATTACTGCTTGGTGGTCTGTACACAACTCCCATAGTGTTTTCTGCCCCTTGGTATTCCGTAGCTCCACCCATACTGATTCCACATCATCCAAGCTAATGTCCTTTCTTACTATTGCATTAATTTCCTCTTTAACCAGCAATGCCACCCCGCCTCTTTTTCCTTTCTGTTTATGCTTCCTAAATGTTGAATACCCCGGATGTTGAGTTCCCAGCCTTGGTCATCCTGGAGCCATGTCTCCGTGATGCCAATTACATCATATCCGTTAACTGCTAGCTGCGCAGTTAATTTGTCCACCTTATTCCGAATACTCCTCGCATTGAGGCACAGAGCCTTCAGGCTTGTCTTTCTAACACACTTTGCCCCTTTAGAATTTTGGTGTAATGTGGCCCTTTTTGCTTTTTGCCTTAGGTTTCTCTGCCCTCTACTTTTACTTTTCTTCTTTCTATCTTTTGCTTATGCCCCCATTCTACTTCCCTCTGTCTCCCTGCATAGGTTCCCATCCCCCTGCCATATTAGTTTAACTCCTCCCCAACAGCACTAGCAAACACTCCCCCTAAGACATTGGTTCTGGTCCTGCCCAGGTGCAGATTGTTCGGTTTCTATTGGTCCCACCTCCCACAGAACCGGTTCCAATGTCCCAAGAATTTGAATCCCTCCCTTCTGCACCACTTCCCAAGCCACGTACTCATCTGAGCTATCCTGTGATTCCTACTCTGACTAGCACGTGACACTGGTAGCAATCGTGAGATTACTACTTTAGAGGTCCTACTTTTTAATTTAGCTCCGAGTTTCCTAAATTCGGCTCGTAGGACCTCATCCCGTTTTTTACTTATATCATTGGTACCTATATGCACCACTACAACTGGCTGTTCACCCTCCCTTTTCAGAATGCCCTGCACCTGCTCCGAGACATCCTTGACCCTTGCACCAGGGAAGCAACATACCATCCTGGAGTCTTGGTTGCGGCCGCAGAAACATCTATCTATTCCCCTTACAATTGAATCCCCTATCACTATAGCTCTCCCACTCTTTTTCCTGCCCTCCTGTGCAGCAGAGCCACCCATGGTGCCATGAACTTGGCTGTTGCTGCCCTCCCCTGACGAGTCATCCCCCTCAACAGTACCCAAAGCGGTGTATCTGTTTTGCAGGGGGATGACCACAGGGGACCCCTGCACTACCTTCCTTGCACTGCTCTTCCTGTTGGTCATCGATTCCCTATCTGGCTGTGTACCCTTTACCTGCGGTAAGACCAACTCACTAAATGTGCTATTCACGTCATTCTCAGCATCGTGAATGCTCCAGAGTGAATCCACCTGCAGCTCCAGTCGGTCCATCAGGAGCTGCAGCTGGATGCATTTCCCGCACACGTAGTCGTCAGGGACACCGGAAGCATCCCTGACTTCTCACATAGTACAGGGGGCCAAATGTCCTACTCCTGCTCCTATTTCTTATATTCTTATGTTCTTATGGGGCTGATTTTGATGAACTTACCGCGCACTGCTGGCGACATTCCTCTGCTCGAAACGTCTAGTGCCACTTTCGATGTGGCCTGGAGCAGGCGAGAGGGGAGAGCGCCGGGAAGCGCCCACCAACATCAGCGAATGGCTGATGCGCGTAAGTGACCTCCCGTCCACCTACCGAGATGCCAGATGTGGGAGTTGACTGGAGTCGGCAGCAGGACGGCGGTGGACCGCTTTGTGGAAGCTGGTCTGTCCTAAATGGTGAGTGTCAAGATCCTATAAAAAAGGTAAGTGGAATGTTTGTAAATTATTTCTTTACAGGTACTTACCTGGATGGGGCCCCTGAAGGTCCTCAGATTTTTTTTATTGGTGATGATTTCTATTTTTGCCTCTTCGACCCTCTGTGGGCCTGACTCCATCGTCGGCGGCACTTGGGCGATAAGCACCTCCCGCCCGCTGCCGCCCAGATTAGCATACGTCATTGATTTGCTGTCCGCCAACCTTCGAGTGACCTTGGCGATGAAAACCCCGCCGAAAGTACCATCTGGTACCTTGGCAGCCTCGGCGGCACTTTGGGCAGCACTTGGCTGGGCGGAGGCCTTGACCAAATTTGGCCCCTATATAAATAACTGCCAGGTTAGAGGAAACAGTCTGGGAACTGCCTGTGCTTCACTATTGATGCAATGTTTTATCTCCATATCAATACAATGCAGTGACGAAAAATATTGAAGGGCTACCAGTAAATTAAACAAGTGTCCACTGACAGGTACTGCACATGTAGCTTTTTTTTCATGTTGGTGGATAAAGCAGTTTTTATTAAGTGTCCCTGGATTGTGTTAAGATAGTAGGATTCTCCTCATTAATACAGTTCGCCAGATAAGCACATACTGAATGTGTAGTAGGATGTTTGAAGAAACAGAAATACCAAAATCAATTTTCAAATCAGTTCATTAATATTACCAGAATAAAGAAAGGGGTTAAGAGTGTTCTCTTTGTTTGCACAACTAAAACGATGAAGGCGTATTGAGCACAAATTAAATTGCTTGTTTTGATAGTTCCAGGGTGGTATAGCCAGAAGTGAGCTAAAATAAATTAATAATTTAAGCCAAACCTCCTTCCCCCTCCGTCTACCCAGGGATATCGCTGTTCTGGTTGCCTCTATTTCTGGAACTGCTGCATAGGATTGGTGGTTTAAGCCAGATGCCTCCAATACAATAACATTTACTTACTTTGATCCCTAATGTGTGCAGCTGCAAAATTTCCTTGTGGTTGTTGGAACATTCAAAAGCATTTTCTATCATCTTTCACCATACTTCAAATAATTGTATTGTGATGAATACCGTTTGTTACATATGTGGACTTGTATTTACTCTGTACAGCAGAGGACTCATCCCCTGGAGTCCCAAGGGATCCCATAATCCCTTGGGAGCACAGGTATTTAAGGAGGCTTCACAGGCTGGAGAGGCAGTCTGGAGATCTGCAATAAAAGACTAAGGTCACACTTTACTTTGAGCTCAGTGTTCAGTCTGACTCTTTCTCCATACACAACAACTGGCGATGAGATACAGATAGCGAACCTAAAGATGCAGAGAACAGTGGGCATCCTGGAGAGATTTTCAGAGGGAGATGATTGGGAAACGTTTGTGGAGCGACTCGACCAATACTTTGTGGCCAACGAACTAGATGGGGAAGAGAGCGCTGCCAAACGAAGGGCAATCCTCCTCACCGTCTGTGGGGCACCAATGTATGGCCTCATGAAGAATCTGCTCACTCCAGTGAAACCCACGGAGAAATCATACGACGATTTGTGCACACTGGTCCGAGAGCATTTGAACCTGAAGGAAAGCGTTCTGATGGTGAGGTACCGGTTCTGCACCTACAAAAGGTCTGAAGGCCAGGAAGTGGCGAGTTATGTCGCCGAGCTAAGACGCCTTGCAGGTCATTGTGAATTTGAAGGTCATTTGGAGCACATGCTCAGAGACTTTTTCGTACTTGGCATTGGCCACGAAACCATAATTCGCAAACTTTCGATTGTAGAGTAAGGCCATAGCGATAGCCCAGGCGTTCCTTGCCACCAGTGACAATATGAAGCAAATCTCTCAGCACACAAGTGCTGCTACAAGTACTGTGAAAAAAGTACAGGGCAGATCACACATACCTGCAGCTGCACATCCGCAGATGACTCAGGGTCCACCATCAAGGGTGATGAATGCAAAGCCATTAACACCTTATTGGTGCTGTGGGGGTGATCATCGTTTCCATTCATGCTGATTCAAAGATTCAAAGTTTGCAAGGGCTGTGGAACAATGGGACACCTCCAATGAGTGCAGGCGAGCTGCTATGTCTGTTAAACCTGCAAACAGCATGTTGCAGATGAGGACAGATCCATGGAGGATCACGACGAACCAGAGCCTCAGATCAAGGAGGCAGAGGTACAAGGGGTGCATACATTCACCATGAATTGTCCCCCGATAAGCTTAATGTTGAACTAAATGGACTCCCGGTGTCAATGGAGCTGGACACGGGTGCGAGCCAGTCCATCATGGGCAAAAAGACTTTTGAAAGGTTGTGGTGCAACAAGGCATCAAGGCCAGTTTTAACTCCAGTTCGCACAAAACTAAGAACTTACTCAAAAGAACTGATTCCTGTAATTGGCAGTGCTACCATAAAGGTTTCCTACGATGAAGCGATGTCTACCACAGAAAGTTGTTGAGGCCAATTCACTAACTATATTCAAAAAGGAGTTAGATGTAGTCCTTACTACTAGGGGGATCAAGGGGCATGGCGAGAAAGCAGGAATGGGGTACTGAAGTTGCATGTTCAGCCATGAACTCATTGAATGGCGGTGCAGGCTCAAAGGGCCGAATGGCCTACTCCTACACCTATTTTCTATGTTTCTATGTTTCTACAAGCTACTACCCTAGGTGGTACCAGGCGATGGTCCCACGCTGCTCGGCAGGAGCTGGCTGGGAAAGATACACTGGAACTGGGACAACGTCCGAATGCTGTCGCCCGCTGACGACACTTCATGTGCCCAGGTCTTAAACAAATTTCCTTCACTGTTTGAACCAGGTATCGGGAAATTTCAAGGAGCAAAAGTACAGATCCACCTAATTCCGAGGGCACGACCCATCCATCACAAGGCGAGAGCAGTACCGTACATGATGAGAGAAAGGGTAGAGATCGAGCTAGACTGGCTGCAAAGAGAGGGCATCATTTCACCGATCAAGTTCAGCGAGTGGGCCAGTCCTATTGTCCCAGTCCTCAAGGGAGATGGCACCGTCAGAATCTGTGGCAATTACAAAGTAACTATCAATCGTTTCTCCCTGCAGGAGCAATACCCACTACTAAAGGCCGACGACCTCTTTGCAACGCTGGCAGGAGGAAAGACGTTCATGAAGCTGGATCTGACTTCAGCCTACATGACGCAGGAACTGGAGGAATCATCAAAGGCCCTCACCTGCATCAACACGCACAAGGGTCTTTTTGTTTATAACAGATGCCCGTTTGGAATCCGATCAGCAGCGCCGATATTCCAGAGAAACATGGAAAGTTTACTGAAGTCAGTCCCGCACACTGTGGTCTTCCAGGAAGACATCTTGGTCACCGGTCAGAACACAGTCGAGCACCTGCAGAACCTGGAGGAGGTTCTTAGTCGACTCAACTGCATGGGGCTCAGGTTAAAATGCTCGAAGTGCGTTTTCCTGGTGCCTGAAGTCGAGTTCTTGGGAAGGACGATTGCGGCGGACGGCCTCAGGCCCACCAACGCGAAGACGGAGGCAATCGAGAACGCACCGAGGCCACAGAACGTGACGGAGCTGCAGCCGTTTCTGGGATTTTTGAACTACTTTGGTAACTTCTTACCGGGTCTCAGCACCCTGCTAGAACCACTGCATGTCTTACTACGAAAAGTGGCGAATGGGTTTGGGGCAAAAGCCAAGAAAATGCCTTTGTAAAAGTGAGAAAATTGTTATGCTCAAACAAATTGCTTGTGTTGTATGATCTATGTAAGCGTTTGGTACTAGCATGTGATGTGTCGTCATAGAAACATAGAAACATAGAAACATAGAAACATAGAAAATAGGTGCAGGAGTAGGCCATTCGGCCCTTCTAGCCTGCACCGCCATTCAATGAGTTCATGCCTGAACATTCAACTTCAGTACCCCATTCCTGCTTTCTCGCCATACCCCTTGATCCCCCTAGTAGTAAGGACCTCATCTAACTCCTTTTGAATATATTTAGTGAATTGGCCTCAACAACTTTCTGTGGTAGAGAATTCCACAGGTTCACCACTCTCTGGGTGAAGAAGTTCCTCCGCATCTCGGTCCTAAATGGCTTACCCCTTATCCTTAGACTGTGACCTCTGGTTCTGGACTTCCCCAACATTGGGAACATTCTTCCTGCATCTAACCTGTCTAACCCCGTCAGAATTTTAAATGTTTCTATGAGGTCCCCTCTCATTCTTCTGAACTCCAGTGAATACAAGCCCAGTTGATCCAGTCTTTCTTGATAGGTCAGTCCCGCCATCCCGGGAATCAGTCTGGTGAACCTTCGCTGCACTCCCTCAATAGCAAGAATGTCCTTCCTCAGGTTAGAAGACCAAAACTGTACACAATACTCCAGGTGTGGCCTCACCAATGCCCTGTACAACTGTAGCAACACCTCCCTGCCCCTGTATTCAAATCCCCTTGCTATGAAGGCCAACATGCCATTTGCTTTCTTAACCGCCTGCTGCACCTGCATGCCAACCTTCAATGACTGATGTACCATGACACCCAGGTCTCTTTGCACCTCCCCTTTTCCTAATCTGTCACCATTCAGATAATAGTCTGTCTCTCTGTTTTTACCACCAAAGTGGATAACCTCACATTTATCCACATTATACTTCATCTGCCATGCATTTGCCCACTCACCTAACCTATCCAAGTCGCTCTGCAGCTTCACAGCATCCTCCTCGCAGCTCACACTGCCACCCAACTTAGTGTCATCCGCAAATTTGGAGATACTACATTTAATCCCCTCATCTAAATCATTAATGTACAGTGTAAACAGCTGGGGCCCCAGCACAGAACCTTGCGGTACCCCACTAGTCACTGCCTGCCATTCTGAAAAGTACCCATTTACTCCTACTCTTTGCTTCCTGTCTGCCAACCACTTCTCAATCCACGTCAGCACACTACCCCCAATCCCATGTGCTCTAACTTTGCACATCAATCTCTTGTGTGGGACCTTGTCGAACGCCTTCTGAAAGTCCAAATATACCACATCAACTGGTTCTCCCTTGTCCACTCTACTGGAAACATCTTCAAAAAATTCCAGAAGATTTGTCAAGCATGATTTCCCTTTCACAAATCCATGCTGACTTGGACCTATCATGTCACCTCTTTCCAAATGCACTGCTATGACATCCTTAATAATTGATTCCATCATTTTACCCACTACCGATGTCAGGCTGACCGGTCTATAATTCCCTGTTTTCTCTCTCCCTCCTTTTTTAAAAAGTGGGGTTACATTGGCTACCCTCCACTCTATAGGAACTGATCCAGAGTCAATGGAATGTTGGAAAATGACTGTCAATGCATCCACTATTTCCAAGGCCACCTCCTTAAGTACTCTGGGATGCAGTCCACCAGGCCCTGGGGATTTATCGGCCTTCAATCCCATCAATTTCCCCAACACAATTTCCCGGCTAATAAGGATTTCCCTCAGTTCCTCCTTCTTACTAGACCCTCTGACCCCTTTTATAACCGGAAGGTTGTTTGTGTCCTCCTTTGTGAATACCGAACCAAAGTACTTGTTCAATTGGTCCGCCATTTCTTTGTTCCCCGTTATGACTTCCCCTGATTCTGACTGCAGAGAACCTACGTTTGTCTTTACTAACCTTTTTCTCTTTACATATCTATAGAAAGTTTTGCAATCCATCTTAATGTTCCCTGCAAGCTTCTTCTCATACTCCATTTTCCCTGCCCTATTCAAATCCTTTGTCCTCCTCTGCTGGCGTCGGGTGTGTTTTGCAACAAGCTAATGATTTCGGGAAACTGCAACTGGTTGCTTATGCATCCAGGAATCTGTCTAAGGCTGAGAGAGCCTACAGCATGATTAAAAAGAAGAGTTAGCGTGTGTCTATGGGGTAAAGAAAATGCATCAATACCTGTTTGGGCTAAAATTCGAATTGGAAACTGACCATAAGACACTTTTATCCCTGTTTTCTAAGAGTAAAGGGATAAATGTATCGGCCCGCATCTAGAGATGGGCGCTCACGTTGTCCGCATACAACTATGTCATCCATCACAGGTAGGCACAGAAAACTGCGCCGATGCTCTCAGTAGGCTGTCATTGCCCACCACGGGGGTGGAAATGGCGCAGCCCACAGATCTAGCCATGGTTATGGAAGCATTTGAGAGTGAGCAATCACCCGTCACTGCCCGGCAGATCAAAACCTGGACAAGCCAGGACCCCTTATTATCTCTAGTCAAAAGCTGTGTGTTTCACAGCAGCTGGTCCAGTGACCCAGTGGAAATGCAGGAAGAGTTAAAGCCGTTCCAGCGACGCAAAGATGAAATGTCTATACAGGCAGACTGCCTTCTCTGGGGCAATCGAGTAGTGGTCCCCAAGAAGGGCAGCGACACCTTCATCAATGACCTCCACAATACCCACCCAGGCATCATAATGATGAAAGCAATAGCCAGATCCCACGTGTGGTGGCCCAGTATCGATGCGGACTTCGAGTCCTGCGTTCACAAATGTAATACATGCTCGCAGTTGAGCAATGTACCCAGGGAGGCGCCGCTAAGTTTATGGTCTTGACCCTCCAAACCGTGGTCTAGGGTACACGTCGACTATGCAGGCCCGATCCTGGGTAAAATGTTCCTTGTTGTTGTAGCCACGTACTCCAAGTGGATTGAATGTGAGATAATGTCGGCGAGCACGTCCGTTGCCACTACTGAAAGCCTGTGGGCCATGTTTGCCACACACGGCTTACCCGATATTCTGGTGAGCGCCAACAGGCCATGTTTTACCAGTGCTGAGTTCAAAGAATTCATGACCTGTAATGAGATCAAACATGTCACATCTGCCCCGTTTAAACCAGCGTCCAATGGTCAGGCAGAGCGAGCAGTGCAAACCATCAAGCAAGGTTTGAAGAGGGTAACTGAAGGCTCACTGCAGACTCGCCTATCCCGAGTCCTGCTTAGCTACCGCAAGAGACCCCACTCACTCACTGGGATCCCACCTGCTGAACTGCTCATGAAAAGAGCACTTAAGACAAGGCTCTCATTAGTTCACCCTGATCTACATGAACAGGTAGAGAGCAGGCGGCTTCAACAAAGCGCATACCATCATGGCGCAAATGTGTCACGTGAGATTGAAATCAATGATCCTGTATTTGTATTAAATTATGGGCAAGGTCCCAAGTGACTTCCTGGCACTGTCATTGCCAAAGAGGAAAGCAGGGTGTTTCGGGTCAAACTTTCAAATGGACTCATTCACCGGAAACACTTGGACCAAATCAAACTCAGATTCACAGACTATCCTGAGCAACCCACCTTGGACCCTACCTTTTTTGATCCCCCAACATACACACCAGTGGCAACCGGCACCATGGTTGACCACGAAGCAGATCCCATCATCTCTGCAGGGCCCAACACACCAGGCAACCCAGCAAGGCCAGCTGCACAGCAGCCCAGCGAAGGCCCAACAAATGATTCAACAATACCAGCTTTCACACCGAGATGATCAACCAGGGCAAGAAGGGCCCCAGATCGACTCACATTGTAAATAGTTACATTATTGACATTGGGGGCGAGTGTTGTTATATATGTGGACTTGTATTTACTCTATATAGCCACCAGAGGGCTCACGCCCTGGAGTCCCAAGGGATCCCATATCCCTTGGGAGCACAGGTATTTAAGGCTTCACAGGTTGAATAGGCACTCTGGAGACCTGCAATAAAAGACTAAGGCCACACTTTACTTTGAGCTCACAGTGTTCAGTCTGACTCTTTCTCCATACACAACACCGTTGACCCTCAAAAGGTATACAAGTGGTGATTTTAGTCTTGATGTGTAAAACAGTTCCAATTTTCTTTGCACTGCTTTAAGACTTGCCTGAATCTGAAGTGCTGCTAGCACTTACCTTTCCCAGTCTAATTGTATTTATATAATTATTAGCAACTTCAAGTGCAAACTCAGGGGTCTTGAGATGACAATACTGGTAGGAGGGGAAAGTTGCATGTATGTCAATTTAAAGGGATGGGGACACTTGAAAAGGAGTGTCACAAGGAGGAGAACAAACATTTGGGGCTGAAATTCATCAACTCACCGCCCGCTGCCGCCGACTGCTGGCCACTGCTGCCATCATTGCTCTTGCAGATCCGCCCAGTGCCACTTTGGAGGTGGGCTGGAGCGGGCTGGAGTGGACGGAAGGGGAGAGCTGCTGGGAACTTCCCGCTGATGTCAGCGGACGGCCGTGTAGCGCAACTGACCTCCCGCCCGCCGAGCTCCCATACTGATGCGGGTGGGAGTCAGCCGGAGTCGGCGCCAAAACGGGGGTGGACCGCTGCGAGGAGGCTGCTCTGTCCCCAACAGTAAGTATGAAGAACCTGAAAAAAAGGTTAGTGAACATTTATTTTTAATTTGTGCAGCGACTTACCTGAAGGTCTTCTGATAGTTTTGAAAATGTTTTAATGATAATTTTTTTTTCAGGTCTTCGACCCTCCGTGGGTCCGACTCCATCCTCGGCAGCACTTGGGTGCCAAGCGACTCTGCCGCCGAGAATAAAACCTCCCACCCGCTGCCGCCCAGATTGGCAGCGTACGTCGCCCATTTCCACCCGTCAACCTTCGAGGGGCCTCGGCCATGAATATCCCACTCAAAGTATCTCGGTGGCCATCGGCGGCACTTTGGGCGGCACTTGGGCGGGCGGGGGCCTTGATGAAAATCAACCCGTTAGAAAGCTTCTGGAAAGCATTAAAATGCACCTTAATGCATCAACAACCATTGCCAAGGCTGAATGGGCATAGGATTAAGAAGTGGCAGAACAGAATGAAGGAACAGAGACCGATCGGTGCAGGCCTAACAGACACTGCAGCCCAACATACAGACACCTCTTTGATAGATGTTGGTTGAGGTGGTGCTGTCTAAGATGCTTGCAAGGAGGATTTTTCTCTGTATCATTCCACAGCACTATCCCATAAATCAGCACTACAGCATACTTGAAAGAGAATAAAGACAGATGTTAAGTCATAATTGATTATCATCCATGAATATTTGCAAGCACTACACTGTATTGTAGTCACAGTTGTCCTTGCTGCAGATGACACATATGACCATTGTCTCTCTGCTGATCCAGACCCCGAGAACGAAGTTTCCCTTTATTATCTCCAAATAGTTTTTACAGGGCCTGCCATCTTTGCAGGTGTAATCAAATAGGCAATGGTGGCTGTTGATCACACTGGCATGCCCTTTTTCATGCAGTGCATTGTAAAGCGTCTCATGTTATGATTGTGGTGCTTTTGAAGAACCTCCCAGTATAGGATCAGTCAGGTATTCACATGTTGTGATTGAACCGGGTGTCTGCTGGTGCAGTTTCCTTTGGGTAGAGGAGCCTCCACCAACAACATCTGCCAAAGTGAAGTTTTCTGCAGATGTCGGGTTTGCATACACAGAGCACCTCTCAACCAGCTTGACACACCTGACATCACTTTATAACACCTCCTCTTCTTCCAAACAAGACAGCTCCTAGGATCCCTGGAGGCAAACCCTCTGGTGCCAATAAAGGGAGCTCAGGATTCATAAAATTAAAAAGCAATTGGCACAAAGGCTCACAAAAGCTTGAGTGCCAGCTAGTTAAAAAAATGTAAAGATCCTTTAAAAGGTCTATTGAACTTACCTCTGAAATCTGTGGTTCTTTTAAAAAGCCCTCCTTTTTGCAGGTCTGCCTGAGGCCTCCTTCTTGTGAGCTGTTACTGAAGCCTGTGCGCATATGGTACAGCATCTGTCATGTATTCAACCAGCATTGTAACCCATGTATAATCTGACCTAAGTTGTACACTGTGAGAACAATGACCACTAGGTGGTGAACTTGTGGGAGACACTCCTAACCTGGACCTTCAGGTATAAAAGGGGAAGCTCCACCCACTTCCATCACTTGAGTGCTATGGAAAAAAGGACAGGTCACAGACTGACCTTCTCTCAAGCATGGGCCTCATGTGCATTTATACTGTATAGTAAAGACGTGTCAATGGCGACGAGAAACTGGGATTTAAACCACGCGAGCATGGCCACGAGCAGAACAGACGAGAGGTACTGTGTTAAGGAATGGTTGGGACAGAGATTCAACATTGTTAAAGCAGCACACAGTTCTCCAGGCAGACAAGGGCAATCTGGCATGCCCCAACATGTAGTCGAACCCAGAGGGGGAGTTCGACAGAGACAATGGCAAGCTGAACGGCGATTCACGCCATTGCAAGGGACAATGTGGCCAGTAATGGGGCCATCAACACCTGTTAATGGCGCACTCAAGGACAATAACAGGGGCAGTCAGGGACGATCGACTAGCAAGGGACCTTTTGTTTCCAACAGCAGCTCATGTTGGAGGCGTGGAGGCACACACTCAGCCGGAGTTTGCAGAGATGAGCAAAATACCTGCAGAAATTGCAGAAATGAACGCTGGGGGAAATCGCTGGAAGCTGAAGTTCAGCGAGTTCATGTGGAGCACGTATACAGTTCATACACCAGGACGCCATCAATAATGATGAAAGTGCTCCTCAATGGCATCCCAGTATCAATGGAGCTAGACACGGGGGCCAGCCAGTCCCGGATGGGTATCAAACAGTTCGAAAAGTTGTGGGCGTCCAAGGCCAAGAGGCCAAAATTATCGCCGATTGACGCACAGCTACGGACATACACAAAGGAGATTATTCCGATGCTAGGCAGCGCCACGGTAGTCGTGACCCACATAGATTCGGAGAACAGGTTGCCACTCTGGGTTGTCCAGGGGGATGGTCCCGCACTATTGGGGAGGAGTTGGCTTGCTGTCATGAACTAGAAATGGGGCAATATCAATGCAATTTCCTTTGTGGAGCGAGTATAATGCTCACAGATCCTGGACAAATTTGACTCATTATTTCAACCCGGCATTGGCACTTTCATGGGGGCCAAGGTAGTGATTCACATAAACCCAGACACCAAGCCAGTGCACCACAAGGCCAGAGTGGTGCCGTACGTGATGCGGGAAAAGATAGAAGGCGAATTGGACTGTCTGCTGAGGGAAGGCATCATCTCGCCAGTCCGAATTCAATGACTGGGCGAGCCCGATTGTGCCGGTGCTCAAGGCGGATGGGTCGGTCAGGATATGTGGTGATTACAAGGCCACCATCAATCGGGTGTCACTCCAAGACCAGTACCCGCTACCGAGAGCGGAGGACCTCTTTGCGACACTATCCGGTGGCAAACCTTTTTCAAAATTGGACCTGACCTCAGCTTACATGACCCAGGAGCTGGCGAGTGAGTCGAAGAAGCTGACCACCATCATGACACACAAGGGGTTGTTTGAGTACAACAGATGTCCGTTCGGGATTCGCTCGGCTGCCGCGATCTTCCAACGAAATATGGAAAGCCTCCTCAAGTCGATTCCAGGGACGGTGGTTTTTCAAGACGGCTACCTCATCACTGGTTACGATACTGAAGAACACCTCCACAACCTGGAGGAGGTGCTACGCAGATTGGACCGGGTAGGGCTGCGACTGAAAAAGGCGAAGTGCGTCTTCCTAGCTCCAGAGGTAGAATTCCTGGGGATGAGGGTAGCAGCAGACGGAATCAGCCCTACTGCGTCCAACACGGAAGTGATCCAGAGAGCATCCAGACCCTGTAACATGACGGAGATGCGTTCATTCCTGGGGCTCCTGAACTATTTTGATAACTTTCTTCCCAAATTGAGCACGCTGCTAGAACCGTGTCCTACGCAAAGGTCGCAAATGGGTCTGGGGGGACAGCCAGGAAAGGGCTTTTAATAGAGCACGCAATTTGTTATGTTCCAACAATCTGATAACGCTATATGACCCATGTAAGAAACTTGTGTTAACGTGCGATGCGTCGTCCTATGGTGTCGGGTGTGTATTGCAGCATGTCAATGCCAAGGGTCAGTTACAGCCGGTAGCTTATGCCTCCAGAAGTCTGTCCCAGGCAGAAAGGTGCTACGGGATGGTAGAAAAGGAGGCGCTCGCATGGTTATATGCGGTAAAGAAAATGCACCAGTACCTGTTTGGCAGGAAATTTGAGCTGGAGACAGATCACAAACCCCTAACGTCCCTTTTGGACGACAACAAGGCCATAAATGCAAACGCATCGGCCCGCATACAGAGGTGGGCACTCATATTAGCCGCCTATGACTACACAATTCGACACAGACCGGGCACCGAAAACTGCGCCAATGCACTCAGCAGGCTCCCACTAGCCACCACTGAGGGGGCTGCCGAGCATGCTGCTGAGACGGTCATGGCTGTTGAAGCTTTCGGAAGCGAAGGCTCACCCGTGACAGTCCGTCAGATTAAAGTCTGAACAAATAGAGACCCGCTATTGTCTCTAGTCAAGAAATGTGTCCTGAATGGGGACTGGGCAGCCACGTACAGGGCATACCATGAGGAATTTAAAACATTTCACAGGCGCAGGGATGAACTCTCGATTCAGGCCAATTGCCTACTGTGGGGAAACCGCGTAGTCATGGCCCAGATGGGCAGAGAGGTGTTCATCAGAGAACTCCACAATGAGCACCCGGGCATTGTCACGATGAAGGCAATTGCCAGGTCACACGTTTGGTGGCAGGGATAGATGCAGATTTGGAACTTTGTGTTCGCAGGTGCAACACGTGTGCCCAGCTGGGCAATGCGCCCAGGGAAGCCCCCCTTAGCCCCTGGCCATGGCCCGCCAAGCCTTGGTCATGCATCCATGTGGACTACGCAGGTCCTTTCATGGGAAAAATGTTTTTGGTTGTAGTAGACGCCTACTCCAAATGGATCGAGTGTGACATTTTAAATTCAAGCACATCCTCTGCCACGGTAGAAAGTATACGGGCAATGTTCACCGCCCACGGTCTACCGGACATCTTGGTCAGCGACAATGGCCCGTGCTTCACAAGCACTGAATTCCAGGACTTCATGGCAGGCAATGGAATTAACCATGTCAGAACGGCACTGTTCAAGCCAGCCTCAAATGGCCAGGCAGAACGAGCAGTGCAGATAATCAAACAGGGGATGCTCAGAATCCAAGGGGGTTCCCGACAATGCTGCTTATCATGCCTTCTGTTGGCCTACAGATCCCGACCACACTCGCTCACAGGGGTTCCACCCGCAGAGCTGCTAATGAAAAGGGTGCTCAAAACCCGGTTATCCCTTATACACCCCACCATGAAAGAAATTGTCGAGAGCAGGCGCCAGTCACAATATGACTACCATGACAGGAATGCGAGGGCGCGATGTATTGATGTAAATGACCCTGTTTTTGTCCTCAACTACGCTGCAGGGCCCAAATTGCTCGCAGGTACTGTGGTTGCCAAAGAGGGAAATAGGATTCTGGTAGTTAAACTTACCAATGGACAAATCTGCCGTAAACATGTGGATGAAACAAAAAGGAGGTTCAGCAACCCCATAGAAGAAGCAGAGGAAGAACACGATATAGAGTTCACTCCTCCACAGGTGACCGAACACAGGAACCAAAGGGAGAAGAGCCCAGTCACTGTGGGCAGTCCGGACAGGCCTGAGTCACCGCAAACAGCAGACACTCAGGCCAGCGCCCAACAACCGGAGCCCTAACTCAGGCGCTCTACAAGAGAGCGTAAACCACCAGAGAGACTCAACCTGTGATCCCAGTAAGACTTTGGAGGGGGAGGTGATGTCATGTATTCAACCAGCATTGTAACCCATGTATAATCTGACCTAAGTTGTACACTGTGAGAACAATGATCACTAGGTGGTGAACTTGTGGGAGACACTCCTAACCTGGACTTTCAAGTATAAAAGGGGAAGCTCCACCCACTTCCATCACTTGAGTGCTATGGAATAAAGGACAGGTCACAGACTGACCTTCTCTCAAGCATGGGCCTCGTGTGCATTTATACTGTATAGTAAGGACGTATCAGCATCCTTTCCCAGCCTCTTTCCCATAGGCTCCTGTCTGGTTTGGGTGGGTGCTTCAGCCATCCACCCCAAGCCTCACTGGAAGATAGACCGGGGCCGAATACCAGCGACAATCCAGTAGAACTGAGCACCACTCGATCTCCTGACCTCTACCACCCTGCCTGCCAATGCCACAAATTGGCAAGTTAAGTAGCCAACAATTGGCCCCATGGCAGCTGGTATTAAGTCATACCTTGTGCCAGGTAATATCTCCAATAAGCGAGAGTCTAACCACCACCCCTTGAAGTTCAATGGCACTACCATCGCCGAATCCCCCACCATTAACATCCTGGGGGTCACCATTGACCAGAAACTTAACTGGACCAGCCACATAAACACTGTGGCAACTGGAGCAGGTCAGAGACTGGGTATTCTGCACCCAGTGTCTCACCTATTCACTCCCCAAAGCCTTTCCACCATCTACAAGGCACAAGTCAGGAGTGTGATGGAATACCCTCCACTTGCCTGGATGAGTGCAGCTCCAACAACACTTAAGAAGCTCAACACCATCCAGGACAAAGCAGCCCACCACCTTCAGCATTCACTCCCTCCACCAGCAGGCACTATGAATGCAGTGCATACCATCTACAAGATGCACTGCAGCAACTTGCTGAGGCTTCTTCAGCTGCACCTCCCAAACCCACGACCTCTACCACCTAGAAGGACAAGGGTAGCAGGTGTATGGGAGCACTGTTACCTACAAGTTCCTCTCCAAGTTACACACCATCCTGACTTGGAAGTATATCGCCGTTCCTTCATCGTCGCTGGGTCAAAATCCTGAAATTCCCTCCATAACAGCACTGTGGGAGTACCTTCACCACACGGACTGCAGCGGTTCAAGAAGGCAGCTCACCACCACCTTCTCAAGGGCAATTGGGGATGGGCAATAAATGCTGGCCTTGCCAGCAACGCTCACATCCCATGAATGAATAAAAAAGAAAAAAAAGTGCTCCATGTTGTTTTCCCCGACTTCGAGTTGCGGTCCCAAATCTACTACCTTGGACTTCAGTATCAAGCCTGGCATAGTGCTTGGTACCCCTTCGTTATTTTCCACCTCTTCCCTTTCTGAAAAGTCTGGCAACTATTCCAACTGAGATGTAATGCAGAACCATTGGGCGCTTTAGCTTATGGGGCAGTGCCAAGTTAAACCACAGTTCAAAAAACATCTTCAGAACTAGCATTTGCAAATGTATTTAATTCATTCATTTACACATAACGGGTGTGAAATTGAATAGCTCCCGCCTACCGACACGAACTGGGCACAGGGAATGATCCCCACCACGGAACGAGTTTGGATGTAAATTTTGGGCAGCTGTATCGGTGGCAACGATCATCAGGTAGTCCTGTGGCTGGGGAGGGACGCGATTAAGAGGGAGAAGTCGACCGGGTGGGATGAAAGATGATTAGGGGCCAGCAACCGCCGTCGGGTCTGCTGTAGAGGCGAGAGGAGTTCCGTTTTGATGGCGGGCTCCAGTGGTCCCTTTAAGAACTCCCAGTTAGACCACATTTAGATTTGATAATCCTGAACGCAACCTGTATGCACGCCGCCTGTCATACTGGACACTCAGTTGCCTATTTTATGCCTATAACAGCAGCGTGGGATCAATGAATATCTAGGCCAATTAATTCCTACCCTGCCCATTGAATCACACCCAGAAAACGCCACCTATTCTCACTCAACCCATCATAGCTATACTTAATATTGGACATTGTTCCTTATTGTTTCCCTGTGGCCATTCAACATCTTGCTTTACTTAGTAATGTAGTCAGTTTAGAGAGAGAGAGAGAGAGAGAGCTATTGAATTGAATTAGATTTTTTTTTAATAATTCGAATTCTCACTATGTGAGGTGCCTTGGCTCTGTGTATCTCTATAGCTCCCCTCCAATATCTGCTAATGAACCATGTTTTGTTGGCACACGAGATTAAACAGAAGGAATGGGGGTGGTAGAGTTACATAACCCTGCCTACTCTCATGCAGTTTGAGGTGGGTAGAACCCTTTGTTATGGCAACCCCAGTAAGGGCAAGAGGTGCCCAGCCTTTTTGGCTTCAGAGACTTGCAATTTTTTATTATTAGGTGCAGGACATTACTGTTGGGCTCCTTGAGGGTCTGCCAATCCTGATGCAATGCAGTGCTTTCTTTTATTTCTTGCTCAGCTTTTCCCAGCATGTTAACTGAGCACCAGCCTGTTTCCTGTGGACCTGGCAAGGCTGTTTTTGAGTTGAAATAAAAGTAATTAGTTTGCCACAGGAGTTCTTTCAACATTTCACTAATGACCTATTCAACACCTGCTTCACATTGACTGATTTGTACGAAACCAGGTCTGGGGCATATCATGTTGTAGATTCCATTTTAAAATAGAATGATTGTTTATCTATAAAGGATTATTTGAGCTACATTTGATGGAATTGAATTTACAAACAGATAGGCCTTAATTGATTGTACTGGTGTCACGTCCGAAATCGGGTAACCTCAGGACCGAGGCCATTCCGCATTCCAGGTATTTCCGGATTTCGTAATTTCGTAGGTAGGGAAGGGGAGCGGGGGAGGGGGGGACGCCGGGGAGGGGACAGGGGCATTAAGGGGGGTGGGGGGGAGTATGGGGTGTCCAAGGTAAGGGGGGGGAGGTCGGGCCGAGGCCGGGGGAGGTCAGGCCGAGGCCGGTGGAGGTCGGGCCGAGGCCAGGGGAGGTTAGGCTAAGGCCAGGGGAGGTCGGGCCGAGGCCGGGGGAGGTTGGGCCGAGGCCAGGGGAGGTCAGGCCGAGGCGGGGGAAGGTCGGGCGGCCGGAGACTGGACCAAAGCTGCGAGAGGTCGGGCCGAGGCGGAAGGAAGTTGGGCCGAGTCAGTGGGAGTACGGGCCGAGGTCAGGGGAGGTTGGGCCGAGGCCAGGGGAGTTTGGGCTGAGACCAGGGGAGGTCAGGCCGAGCCAGGGGAGGTCAGGCCAAGGCGGAGGAGGTCGGACCAAAGTGGGGGGAGGTCGGGCCGAGGCCGGGGGAGGTCGGGCCGAGGCCAGGGGAGGTTGGGCCGAGGCCGGGGGAGTTTGGGCCGAGACCAGGGGAGGTCAGGCCGAGGCGGGGGAGGTCGGACCAAAGCGGGGGGGGAGGTCGGGCCGAGGCGGGGGAAGGTTGGGCGACTGAGGCGGGTGAGTCCAGATTTCAGAACATTTTTTGGTTTCCAGACGACCCTGTCACGGCTCGGCCTGGTGTCCGGATTCTGGAACTTTCCGAATTTCGGAACTCCGGATTTCTGACGCTCAACCTATATATTAATCGGCTAATTTATTATGCTCATATTTGGATTTGAGTTTTTATCCTAAATTGATACAGTCAGTAAAGTTTGAAATTATATATTGCATTCTTCAATATATATTCTCCCCTCGTCTGAAGTTCTCGTTCTTTTCTTGAAGGTGCTGACTGGCTGCAGCATGGTTTGACAATTGTTGGCCTCCCTCCAGTACCTCACCGGCTTTGTTATCTGTGAGCTTGAATAGTAACATTATTGGATAAGACATTAAACCGAGGCCCTGTCTGCTTTCTCAGGTGGAGATAAACGATCCCATGGCACTATTCGAAGAAAAGCAGGGGGGATTTTCCTGATGTCCTGGACAACATTTATCCCTTAACCAACATCACTGAAAAACAGTTTGATTGGTAATTTATCTCATTGCTGTTTGTGGTATCTTGCTGTGTGCAAATTGGCTGCCACATTTCCCACAGTACATTGGCTGTAAAGCACTTTGGGATGTCCTGAAGTTGTGAAAGGTGCTCGATCAATTGTAATTTCTTTCTTCTCTCTGCTTGTTCCAACTTTAACCTTCATGTCCCATGGAAATGAATAGGGAAAGATTATTTTCTCTGTTTGGGGAGTAGTGACAAGGGGTCATCAATTTAAAATTGTCATTAAGAAAACAGGGAGAGGGGTTAGGAGAAATTTCTTTACAGAGAGTTGTTGCAGAGCCCATTGAATTTTTTTAAGGCAAAATTCGCTAAATATTTGAAACATAGAAACATAGAAATTAGGTGCAGGAGTAGGCCATTCGGCCCTTCGAGCCTGCACCGCCATTCAATATGATCATGGCTGATCATTCAACTTCAGTACCACATTCCTGCTTTCTCTCCATCCCCCTTGATCCCTTTGGCCGTAAGGGCCATATCTAAATCCCTTTTGAATATATCTAACGAACTGGCCTCAACAACTTTCTGCGGTAGATAATTCCACAGGTTAACCACTCTCTGAGTGAAGAAGTTTCTCCTTATCTCGGTCCTCAATGGCTTACCCCTTATCCTTAGACGATGTCCCCTGGTTCTGGAGCTCCCCAGCATTGGGAACATTCTTCCTGCCTCTAACCTGTCCAATCCCGTCAGAATGTTATATGTTTCTATGAGATCCCCTCTCATTCTTCTCAACTCCAGTGGATACAAGCCCAGTTGATCCAGTCTCTCCTCATATGTCAGTCCTGCCATCCCAGGAATCAATCTGGTGAACCTTCGCTGTACGCCCTCAATAGCAAGAACGTCCTTCCTCAGATTAGGAGACCAAAACTGAACACAATATTCCAGGTGTGGCCTCACCAAGGCTCTGTACAACTGCAGCAAGACCTCCCTGCTCCTATACTCAAATCCCCTAGCTATGAAGGCCAACATGCTTTTTGCCTTCTTCACCGCCTGCTGTACCTGAATGCCAACCTTCAATGACTGATGTGCCATGACACCCAGGTCTCGCTGCACCTCCCCTTTTCCTAATCTGTCTTCCTGTTTTTGCCACAAAGTGGATAACCTCACATTTATCCACATTATACTGCATCTGCCATGCATTTGCCCACTCACCTAACCTGTCCAAGTCACCCTGCAGTTTCTTAGCATTCTCCTCACAGCTGACACTGCCACCCAGCTTCGTGTCATCTGCAAACTTGGAGATATTACACTCAATTCCTTCATCTAAATCATTGATGTATATTGTAAATATCTGGGGTCCCAGCACTGAGCCCTGTGGCACCCCACTGGTCACTGCCTGCCATTCTGAAAAGGACCCGTTTATTCCGATCTCTGCTTCCTATCTGCCAACCAGTTCTCTATCCACGTCAATACATTACCCCCAATACCATGTGCTTTAATTTTGCACACTAATCTCTTAATCTTTGAAGCATAGGGAGAAGAAAATCGGATTCATTTCAGCAAAAAAACTGTCAGCTACACAATGGGCCTATGCTGTAAATTTCTATTATTCTATTGTTATATTGTTTTTTTTTCTTCCTCCTTTGCTTCTGTTGCTCTTCCCCATTCTTTTGTTTTTATCTCTTTCATTCTACTCCTTCCTTCTTTTCTCTCTGTTCTTCGTCACTTCTTTTATTTTTCATTGTTCTCCTTCACTTCTTTGCTTGCTTTGCTCTTTTACTTCTTATCATTTTCCTTTTTCTCCACCCCTTTACCGACTGTTCTGTTTTTATACCCCTGCAATGTTTGTTTCTGCAGCATTTTCCCATCTATTTCTTGTAGAGTTCCAGCATTACTTGGGAAGAATGTGGTTGTGTGACGGACCAGGCAGCTGAAGAAGCCTAGATCAGTTGGGCCACAGATGCACTGAGCAGCAGACTGGGACTGCTGATGCACCATGAGAGGGATCAGGCGGGGGCCTGAGGAGCACAAAATCTATGAGGAGCAGGCCAGGGCTTCAGGAACACAGAGATTGTTGTGTGAAGAATGAAGTTTGAAGAGTGAAGACAACTATTTTCTCCCTATCTTTTTTCTTTCCCATTCTTTTATGATTTAATTTGACTTTTTCTAACTTATTATATCTTTTCTAACTTTTATCTACAAAAAACCTTAGAACCTATTTACTTACCTGATTTATTTTTCTAACACACCATCCATTTTGGAAATGCAAGCAAGTTTAAGGAAGTGGGTTTTCACTGGTGAAAACCAGCTTTAAAGATAATTTTTCAACCAATGAAAAGACTTAAAAGCCCATGGCCAGACATGTGACTAAGTTGATCTTTGCCATTTTATATGCATCAAAACACAAAAAAGGTTGCTAAATTAAGATATTTGTTGCTGGCTCCTAGAGCATGTTAGTGGCTACATGAGTAAATTCATCTGTAGCAATGCAATTAAAAAGTCTAAGATATGATCGGAATCACATGGATGATTAAGTGAGAAACTAGAGACAGACAAGCCATGCAGTTCAAGTTAAGACTGAGCTGGCACCAATCTGAACTGGACCTGGCTTGATTTGTGGAGAGAAAATATCTTAATACCTGTACAGCTATTTGGGAATCCCTTTTATATAAACCTGTTTATGTGAAGTTACACTTCTAAATGACCAAAAAGAAAATTGTGTACTGTTTAGGACTTGAGAAGTACTTTAAACTAATAAATATTTTATAGATTTAAATCATTACTTGTAGAAATATAGGCCTAGAAATTGGATACTGCCATGAAATGGGCAGTGTTAAGGCCCAACTGTGTTAAGCTGTGCCATGTCAAAATGTCTAGGTAGCAACCACGGGCCGAAGGGACTCTGCACTGGCCCGCTGCAACCCCGGGCCAAAGGGAGCGGCCCGCACCCATCCCGGCCCGAAAGGACTCCACATCTGCCCACACCTATCCCTGTGGTCGCACACCAGCTGTTCATTGTGCTGGCAGACTCGGGGTGGACATCGAACCGGCCGAAGGGACTCCGGGTCCGGCACTGAACCGGCCGAAGGGACTCCGGGTCCGGCACTGAACCGGCCGAAGGGACTCCGGGTCCGGCACTGAACCGGCCGAAGGGACTCCGGGTCCGGCACTGAACCGGCCGAAGGAACTCCGAGGCCGATACTGAAACAGCAGCCAGCGTTCAACCCAACATTTTAAACTTCTAATCAACTTTTAATCAATTTTTAAACTTTTAATCAACTTTTAAACTTTTTAAACAATTTGGGCGAACTTTTAAAACTTACGTTTTGGACTTTTAAGCGAAAAACTTTTAAATACCTATTATTGATCTACATCTTTGACATTTTAACTTTTATTCGACTTTTAATTCTTCTTTTAAAAAAAAGCACTTTTAATCAATCTTAACTTTTAAACAATCGGGGAAACTTTTATAACCGATTATTGATCTACATCTCAGACTTTTTAACAACTCTCAGCAACTTCTTAAACAAATTGGGAATTTTTCATCAACTTTTAACTTAAAAAATAACTTTGACAGTGACCTTCCTAATGCCTGCCGCCCAACCTAGCATCAGGCCATCTACCATCAATGGCGCTACTCGGCGCCGAGCCTGCGGCCAACACTTTGCCGTAGGCAATTAGGCTTATCGAGCTGTGCCTGGTCTCCAGGTGTCTTGGACCCTCTTACCACTGGACCAAGGCCTTGCTCAGCTAAGCCCGTGTGGTTGCCGGTGTGCAGCGGCCACCCCACGTTAAAAGAACTCACACACAGGCATCTTCCACTTCATTAATATGAAGTTCGGGACCTGGAACGTCAGAACCCTCATGGACAATCCCAACAGCGACAGGCCGGAACGCCGCACCGCCATAGTTGCCCGGGAACTCAGACACTTTGACGTTGACATCGTCACCCTAAGCGAGACCCGGCGGGCAGGGGAAGGCCAGTTGAAGGAACATGGTGGAGGTTACACCGTCTTCTGGAAAGGGAAACCAGAGGCAGAACGCCGCCTTCATAAAGTCGGCTTTGCCGTCAAGAATGAGCTGGTCGACCGCCTCAAAGACTCCTCCTGTGGGGTTAACGAATGCATCATGACTCTTCGTCTTACCCTATCCTGGAACCACAGTCATCACTGCATACGCCCCAACACTCGATGCAACAGATGAGGCTAAAGAGGGTTTTTATTCCAACCTCGAGACATCCTTGTCCTGCATCCCCACGGGCGACAAATTGATCCTCCTGGTGATTTTAATGCCAGGGTCGGCAAAGACACAGCCCTCTGGGAGGCGTGATTGGCAGAGAGGGGGTAGGGAAAGCCAACTCCAGTGGTACCCTACTCCTGACAAAATGTCTAGCACATGAACTCCTCATTACCAACACCCTGTTCCGCCAGAGGGACAAATACAAGGAATTGTGGCAACACCCTCGCTCCAAACATTGGCACCTGCTGTCAACGTCCGAGCCAGGGATCGCAAGGATGTGAGCATCACCCGCACCATGACAGGAACTGACGACTGCTGGACGGACCACCGCCTAATCCAATGCATAATCAACATTAACATTACCCCAAAGCAGAGGGGACAGCAGAAGCAGTTCCGCAAAAAAGCTAAGAGAGCCCTATAAAGCCAGTGCCTCACAGCCAATCTGGCGCTTCTTGATGACCCCGAGATGCTGAATGCCCATAGCGCTTGGTCAGCCCTCCAACCCTCTACAACCAGTGTCTGTGAAGAGACACTTGGTCACTCAACCAGAAAACATCAGGACTGGTTTGATGAAAATGATCAGGAGATTGAAGAACCAGTAGATCGCAAGCGCAAAGCAGTTCTGAGCCTCAAGCAACAACCCAACTCTGGAGCTGCAAAACAACATTACAGACGATTCAAGGCTCAGGTCCAACAAAAAACCCGGGATCGAAAGAACAGGTGGTGGATGTAGAAAGCACAGGAGATATAACAACTGGCCGACAGCCACGATATGTGAGGATTCTTCACTGCAGTCAAGGCAATCTACGGTCCAAACTCCCAAGGCCCCACCCCACTCCTGGCCAAGAATGGGGAAGCACATCAAGGACATCGAGGCTGTCAGGGCCCGATGGAAGGAGCACTTTGAAGATTTCCTCAATCGAGACTCTGCCTTTCTCTAGAGTGTTCTCGACTCCATCCCGCAGCATGTGACCCGCCACCAACTCAGTGAAACTCCAACGTTGCACGAGGTAGGCAAAGCCATAAAACAGCTCAAGAATAACAACGCTACGGGTGCGGATGGAATCCCTGCTGAGGCACTGTAAGGGAAAATTGGCATTAGGGGTATAAGCGAAATAAGGTTTAAAGTGCCGGCTTCTACATTGGCTCAGCAAAAGTGGCAGAAGGTCTGTGGCTAACCTCACATTCTAACATGTTCCAGCACCAAGGACCCAGAGGCCTCTGATTCAACATTGATGTAACAAAACACTAGATAACATGAAGGTATGTCCAGTACGACAAGATAAGACTCTGTGAAAAGACTCTGAACAGACTTTTAGGCGCTACGTATGATCAGCAAATTCAAACCCAATGAGGTCATCCCAGTTAAGGTCTTAAAGTTGCCTTGAGATCTTGGTCTGCCAATCCAAAATTTTACTAATAAGGTAACCCAATTAGAGATCAAGGGAGGTCATACCGGGGGGGCGAAGGGATCTATGAAATGTATAAATGATGTACAATTTTGCTATTCAGGGAACATCTCCACTCACAGGCAGCTGTGATGAGAAGTGTTCCCGGACGACCACTGTGCGATGCAGTGATTGTGACCATTTTTTAAAAAGGGGACAAGTCCGACTCCAGCAACTACAGGGGAATAGAAACATAGAAAATAGGTGCAGGAGTAAGCCATTCGGCCCTTCAAGCCTGCACCGCCATTCAATGAGTTCATGGCTGAACATGCAACCTCAGTACCCCATTCCTGCTTTCTCGCCATACCCCTTGATTCCCCTAGTAGTAAGGACTACATCTAACTCCTTTTTGAATATATTTAGTGAATTGGCCTCAACAACTTTCTGTGGCAGAGAATTCCACAGGTTCACCACTCCATGGGTGAAGAAGTTTCTCCTCATCTCGGTCCGAAATGACTTACCCCTTATCCTTAGACTGTGACCCCTGGTTCTGGACTTTCCCAATATTGGGAACATTCTTCCTGCATCTGACCTGTCTAAACCCGTCAGAATTTTAAACATTTCTATGAGATCCCCTCTCATTCTTCTGAACTCCAGTGAATACAAGCCCAGTTGATCCAGTCTTTCTTGATATGTTAGTCCCACCATCCCGGGAATCAGTCTGGCGAACCTTCGCTGCACTCCCTCAATAGCAAGAATGTCCTTCCTCAAGTTAGGAGACCAAAACTTAAACAATACTCCAGGTGTGGCCTCACCAAGGCCCTGTACAACTGTAGCAACACCTCCTTGCCCCTGTACTCAAATCCCCTCGCTATGAAGGCCAACATGCCATTTGCTTTCTTAACCGCCTGCTGTACCTGCATGCCAACCTTCAATGACTGATGTACCATGACACCCAGGTCTCGTTGCACCTCTCCTTTTCCTAATCTGTCACCATTCAGATAATAGTCTGTCTTTCTGTTTTTACCACCAAAGTAGATAACCTCACATTTATCCACATTATACTTCATCTGCCATGCATTTGCCCGCTCACCTAACCTATCCAAGCACTCTGCAGCCTCATAGCATCCTCCTCGCAGCTCACACTGCCACCCAACATCATGTCATCCGCAAATTTGGAGATATTACATTTAATCCCCTCGTCTAAATCATTAATGTACAATGTAAACAGCTGGGGCCCCAGCACAGAACCTTGCGGTACCCCACTAGTCACTGCCTGCCATTCTGAAAAGTCCCCATTTACTCCTACTCTTTGCTTTCTGTCTGCCAACCACTTCTCAATCCACGTCAGCACACTACCCCCAATCCCATGTGCTTTAACTTTGCACATTAATCTCTTGTGTGGGACCTTGTTGAAAGCCTTCTGAAAGTCCAAATACACCACATCAACTGGTTCTCCCTTGTCCACTCTACTGGAAACATCCTCAAAAAATTCCAGAAGATTTGTCAAGCATGATTTCCCTTTCACAAATCCATGCTGACTTGGACCTATCATGTCACCATTTTCCAAATGCGCTGCTATGACATCCTTAATAATTGATTCCATCATTTTACCCACTACCGATGTCAGGCTGACCGGTCTATAATTCCCTGTTTTCTCTCTCCCTCCTTTTTTAAAAAGTGGGTTTACATTGGCTACCCTCCACTCCATAGGAACTGATCCAGAGTCTATGGAATGTTGGAAAATGACTGTCAATGCATCCGCTATTTCCAAGGCCACCTCCTTTAAGTACTCTGGGATGCAGACCATCAGGCCCTGGGGATTTATCGGCCTTCAATCCCATCAATTTCCCCAACACAATTTCCCGACTAATAAGGATTTCCCTCAGTTCCTCCTTCTTACTAGACCCTCTGACCCCTTTTATATCCGGAAGGTTGTTTGTGTCCTTCTTAGTGAATACTGAACCAAAGTACTTGTTCAATTGGTCTGCCATTTCTTTGTTCCCTGTTATGACTTCCCCTGATTCTGACTGCAGGGGACCTACATTTGTCTTTACTAACCTTTTTCTCTTTACATATCTATAGAAGCTTTTGCAGTCCGTTTTAATGTTCCCTGCAAGCTTCCTCTCGTACTCTATTTTCCCTGCCCTAATCAAACCCTTTGTCCTCCTCTGCTGAGTTCTAAATTTCTCCCAGTCCCCGGGTTCGCTGCTATTTCTGGCCAATTTGTATGCCACTTCCTTGGCTTTAATACTATCCCTGATTTCCCTTGATAGCCATGCTTGAGCCACCTTTCCTTTTTTATTTTTATACCAGACAGGGATGTACAATTGTTGTAATTCATCCATGCGGTCTCTAAATGTCTGCCATTGCCCATCCACTGTCAACCCCTTCAGTATCATTCGCCAATCTATCCTAACCAATTCACGCCTCATACCTTCAAAGTTACCCTTCTTTAAGTTCTGGACCATGGTCTCTGAATTAACTGTTTCATTCTCCATCTTAATGTAGAATTCCACCATATTATGGTCACTCTTCCCCAAGGGGCCTCGCACAACGAGATTGCTAATTAATCCTCTCTCATTACACAACACCCAGTCTAAGATGGCCTCCCCACTAGTTGGTTCCTCGACATATTGGTCTAGAAAACCATCCCTTATGCACTCCAGGAAATCCTCCTCCACTGTATTGCTTCCAGTTTGGTTAGCCCAATCTATATACATATTAAAGTCACCCATGATAACTGCTGCACCTTTATTGCATGCACCCCTAATTTCCTGTTTGATGCCCTCCCCAACATCCCTATTACTGTTTGGAGGTCTGTACACAACTCCCACTAATGTTTTTTGCCCTTTGGTGTTCTGCAGCGCTACCCATACTGATTCCACATCATCCAAGCTAATGTCCTTCCTAACTATTGCCTTAATCTCCTCTTTAACCAGCAATGCTACCCCACCTCCTTTTCCTTTTATTCTCTCCTTCCTGAATGTTGAATACCCTTGGATGTTGAGTTCCCAGCCCTGATCATCCTGGAGCCACGTCTCTGTAATCCCAATCACATCATATCTGTTAACATCTATTTTCACAGTTAATTCATCCACCGTATTGCGGATACTCCTTGCATTAAGACACAAAGCCTTCAGGCTTGTTTTTTTAACACCCTTTGTCCTTTTAGAATTATGATGTAGTGTGGCCCTTTTTGTTTCTTACCTTTGTTTACTCGGCCTTCCACTATTGCTTTTTACTTTTCTACTATCTGTTTCTGACTCTATATTACTCGCGCTGTCTCGCTGCATAGGTTCCCATCCCGCTGCCATATTATCTCCCTGCTATCAGCCACTGGGAAAGTTGTCGCTAGAGTTCTCCTCAATCATCTTCTCCGTGTGGTCGAGGAGCTCCTCCTGGAATCACAATGTGGATTTCGTCCCCTACGGGGCACAACCGACATGATCTTTGAGCGCGATAGCTGCAGGAAAAATGCAGGAAGCAGGAAGCCTTATACATGGCTTTTTTCGATCTTACAAAGGCCTTTGACACTGTCAATCGTGAGGGTCTATGGAGCATCCTCCTCTGTTTCGGATGCTCCCAAAAGTTTGTCAACATCCTTCGCCTGCTTCATGATGACATGCAGGCCGTGATCCTTACCAACGGATTCATTACAGACCCAATTCATGTCCGGACTGGAGTCAAACAGGGCTGTGTCATCGCTCCAACTCTCTTCTCAATCTTCCTCACCACCATGCTCCACCTCACAGTCGACAAGCTCCCCGCTGGAGTGGAACTAAACGACAGAACCAGTGAGAAGCTCTATAACCTACGCCGCCTCCAGCCCAGGTCCAAGATCACCCCAACCTCTGTCATTTAGCTGCAGTATGGGGACAACGCCTGCGTCTGCGCACATTCAGAGGCTGAACTCCAGGATATAGCCAATGTATTCACTGAGGCATATGAAAGCATGGGCCTTACGCTTAACATCCGTAAGACAAAGGTCCTCCACCAGCCTGTCCCCGCCGCACAGCACTGCACTCCAATCATCAAGATTCACGGTGCAGCCCTTAACAACGTGGACCATTTCCCATATCTCGGGAGCCTCTTATCAACAAAGGCAGACATTGATGCGGAGATTCAACATTGCCTCCAGTGCGCTAGTGCAGCCTTCGGCCGTTTAAGAAAAAGAGTGTTTGAAGACCAGGCCCTCAAATCTACCACCAAGCTCATGGTCTACAGGGCTGTAGTAATACCCACCCTCCTGTATGGATCTAAGGCATGGACGATGTCTAGAAGGCACCTCAAGTTGCTAGAGATATATCATCAATGATGCCTCCGCAAGATCCTGCAAATCCCCTGGGAGGACAGGCGCACCAACATCAGTGTCCTCATCCAGGGTAACATCCCCAGTATTGAAGCACTGACCATACTCGATCAGTTTCGCTGGGCAGGCCGCATAGTTCGCATGCTAGATACGAGACTCTCTAAGCAAATGCTTTATGCGGAGCTCCTTCATGGTAAACGAGCCAAAGGTGGGCAGTGGAAACGTTATAAGGACACCCTCAAAGCCTCCCTGGTAAAGTGCGACATCACCACTGACACCTGGGAGTCCACTGGCCGAAGACTGCCCAAGGTGGAGAAAGTGCATCCGGGAGGGCATTGAGCTCTTCGAGTCTCAACGCAAAGAGCCTGAAGAGGTCAAGCACAGGCTGCGGAAGGAGCATGCGGCAAACCAGCCCCACCGACCCCTTCCCTCGACGAATGTCTGTCCCACTTGTAACAGGGTCTGTGGCTCTTGTATCGGACTGTTCAACCATCAAAGAACTCACTTTGGCAGTAGAAGCAAGTCTTCCTCGATTCCGAGGGACTGCCTATGATGATGATGAGGTAGCACGCAAAATTCATGCTCAGTCCTCATTAACATGATTGTAGTCTTGATCTCAGCGCTAAAACAACTGTTCATTGGCTTACTGCTCAACAGGTAGGCCAATATTGGGTCCAGTCTAATTCCCAGTCATGTGTGACACAGGCTTTTTTCAGTACTTAAAGGGGCGGTGCATTGTTGCTGCAGCACCTCATTGTCAAGTCACTTACAGCTTCACCTGCAAGCACATGGCAGTGGAAACACATGGGTGAGCCTCAGCACAGGGAGAGAGCTGACAGATTCTCAGACACTGCTCTTGAGGTACTGGTTGTGGCCATAGAGAGGAGGTGGGCTGTCCTCTTCCCACACACTGGCAGGAAGCCCTCGTTACACGAAGACTCTGGCAGGAGATAGCCGGCTAAGGGACAGCCAGCACAGTGGTCCCAATGTCCCAGTCCCAAGATCCCAGCGTCGAAAAAAGTTTAATGATCTCACATGGAAGGTCAAGGTAAGTGAAGACTTCAGCAAATGCCATATGCCACCATCTGCACCACAAGCCTCACACACTGCTCAATACACAATACCTCCAGCACTCACCTACCAACAATCTCTACCTTTCACCACTCACACCTCACAATCATAGCCTCACTTCACCCTCACAACCTTACCACTGCTGCAACACTCACACCCACATTTCACACCTTGCATACACTGACAGCTATTCGACTATGACAGGCACATCACCCAAACACATTGCACCACACCCACTCACACACTTCTTGTTCTCTTGCAGACCAAGGTTGTACATAATCAGAAAGAGCAGCGGCAGACAAGCGGGGGCAAACTGCCATCCAGGACATCAGCCAGCTGGAGGAGAGCATGCTGGTGATCACTGGGCAGCAGATAATGGAGGCTGTAGCAATTGGCGGGGTTGAAGCCCTTGGGGACAACAATGGTGTGCCTATTCCTAATCCTTCTTCTCACATCCCACTTCCCTCTCATTCCACAATCTCTTCTCAATTTCAAGCTGCTGATGCATATCTTGCTTCACCCCATCCTCCCATCAACATAACCCGACTCTTGTGCTTTTCTGCTTTGAGTTAATCAAGACCAAGCACGCGAGCAGCCTGGTCCCGAGGTGATGTAGGAGAGCGAGGGGGAAGAAGGAAAAGAAGACACAGTGTCACTGCATCTGTCACTCACAGGCATCAGCTCAGAAACTGGCACTGTACATACTTTAGAGGCTAGTGTAGAAGCGGGATCTGCACAGGGTGAGGCACCGGGCATGAGTGGGTTGCAGCAAGGACAGGGCGATAAGGTAGCTCGGGGGCCAACTCCCCGGAGGGTGAGTTCGAGGGCAAGTTCTGCTGCACAGGACTCATGTGAGGACCTCGATGGGGCGGCCTTCAGATGAAGGGTGATGAGTATGTACACCGAATTGCTAGGTGCAATGGCAAGCCTGCCAGAGAGCCTGTCGGCAATGTCAAGGAGCATAGAGGAGTCCACCTCCAACATTGCACAGGGCTCTGCACTGAACTTCGAGCCTATGATTTCCAGAATAGAAATTATGGAAAATTCCCAAAGAGACCATGTCAACCCAGACATAATGCTGTCTATGATGGGCGATGTCGCGGATGCAGTACATACGGAAACGACACATTGTTTTAGTGCTACAGGAAAGGGCCTTGTTAGCCTTGTTAATGGGCATTGACCATCAGGAAACGCTGGTCGTGGTCACACACCAAATGCACATTAAGTGAGTGGTAGACTTTGAGGTTACAGCAGATCTCAGGATTGTTATACGGAGTCCGCAAAGCCACGTGGGTGGAGTCAATGGCGCCCTGCTGCATGGGGATGCCCGATATCTTGGCAAAGCCACATGCACACTCATCCTCCTTCTCTCTGCTCAAAGAGAAGAAAACATGGTCCCTTCTCGTGGTGTAGAGTGCCTCAGTGACCTCCCGGATGTAGCAATGGACGGCGAACTGCGAGGTGTTAGCTATTTCTCCTGCTGCAAACTGGATTCGCTGGTGAAGAAATTGAGGGCCATGGTGACCTTGAGGGCTACTGGTAAAGGCATGGTTGCCTTACTCTCAGGCTGCAGGTCTGGTTGCAGGAGGTGGCAGAGTTCTGTAACCACCTCCTTGGTGAAATGGAGCCTCCTAATACACTGCTCCTCACTTAACTGGATGTAAGAGACGTGCTCTTGGAAGAGCCTTGGTAGGGAAGACCTCCTGTTGATAGCCATCCTGGCCCTCCTCCTCCTCCCTCTGTGAGCCTCTTCTCTTCTTTGCTGCCTCCACTCCCTCTTCCAAAAATACACGAGCGTGAGGGAGATTGCCAGTAAAGCCCCCATGACTGTGAGCAAGTGTTGTGAGCAGAAGCTTTTAAATAAGAATGAAGGTGATCTCCACTTGCAACAACACTCACTGTTCATTAGAATAAGTTAATAAAGCTGCTGGGGTTGCAGAGAGCCAGTTAAACTGCAGAACCATGTCAGGTGCAAGTTATTGCTGATGATCCCTTTAACTACCACTGCTGGAGCCTCCTTCCCTCTAGCCAATGCTTGCTCAGCTCTTTACACTTAAGGCATGGCAATAAGTGGAGCAGCGAAGTCGAATTCGCAGATCGGGCGTCAAGTGAGCATTGCACACTCACTGACGTCACAATCTGCATAATCTATATATCACTAGTGAGCATGGATATCGGCAACTCTGCCAGCCATCTGAAAATGGTGGCTGCTGTGGAAACCACCTGCCGCAGGCAGAAGAGCAGCAGCTACTATTTTCTTGCCTGAATCTGGCCGTAGTGGGTGGCGCTAAAGTCCTGAATTTCTAGGCCATAGACTAACATCTTTTCTGTATAATAAATACTATATAAACCAATATTAATTCCCTTTTGTTGTGTAATGTTCTTAATATTACAGTGCCATAAATGACCTTTAACTATCTTGTATGCCGGCTGTAACCCATGGCTTGCATTTTTGATAAGCGTACAATGTAATGTCAACTAAACAACATACAGTTCTTCAAAAGAAATGAAATTGAGTAATATATTCCAGTCAAAGCTAGCCATATATGCTTTATATTAATAAATATCCAAGTAAAGAAAATAATTGACTTCTTTGGACTTTCCTCGATTTAATTAAACACTGACATTTTTAGGATTCGATCTCTTGCTTCTGTGTAGGCAGATCCTGCATGGACTACAAATGAATAACCTGCCACAAGGCATAACAGAGTATATTTTTTCATTTTCACCCACGCAGGGTGATTACTCAGCCAACCATCACTCCATCATTAAACCTTTCTTTTACTTTTTACAAAGTTGCACTTGTTTTTTTTGGACAATTAAACGTGTTATTGAAATGCTCCCCATATCTTTGAATTATGCTTTAACTGAGCTCCAATTAATTAATTTATTTTTGAATTATAGAAAGCTCTGAGCTCTTCTTTGAAGATTATGTAGCTCGTAATATCAGGAAGAACATTATATTTCCATCTCAGTACAGATCATGGCTCTTACATTATGCCATGTGATAGTAGTAAACAAAAACTCAATGCCTTGGTCTGAAATTTCCCTCTGCACTAAAATAATGGAAAGGAATTTCAAATGCGTGCATTAAGCATTTGTATAATATCCTGTGTTTAAAGGCCTATATTTCTTGGCAAACACCCAAATATACAAGAAATGAAAAAATAATATGGCCAAACGTAGGCAGAGCAAAATAAAATAAATTGTTCATGTCACTACCTTTCTTTCAAAGACCCCATTTTTATCTTCTTCCCCTCATAGTCGGCAGAATCCGAATATAGGAATGTCCTTGAGGTTACACTGTGCACGCCTTCAGACTTAAACATGGTGGACCCAAAATTCCCTTGGGAGACCGCTTCACCAGCGCAGACACCCCTGCTTTGTCCCCAAGCTAGAGATCGCCTCTTAAATCCTGAGGACAGGGCCATCTGCATGGCTGGAGTGGGACACGATGACTGCAAGGGCACATCAGTGACTCCTGCCCTGGACTACCGGTGGAATGCCAGCACAGTAGTCAAGCAACTTCATAGGCCGAGAGAAAACCCACCAAGGCCCCAAAGGATGTGGCTTTTTCCAGTATTCAGCTCCCAATGGAGCTAATGAGCCTTATGGGGAAGGTATTTGATCCCCTCCTTTGTAAAAGTTTGGGGCCTATTTACAGGTCACAAGGGGGCCTCGACTGGTGTGAGTTCTGCTGAGGCCCAAGGAGTGTATAAATGGTGGAATTTCCAGAGAAAGGTCAGAAACTCCCTGCCCCCATCACTACATCACCATCACCATTCTCTTCCCCAACCCCCCCGCCCCCATCTCTGCCATCCAATAGGCCCCCTTGATTTGGGAGCAGTATTGTGGGAGTTTCTCCTGCTGGAAAAAGTCCGCAAGCAAAAAGTGGAATGGAATCATGGTGGAACTGTATGCCACCCTAAATTCTGTCCTTAGGTGGCTGATCAACCTACTCTTCCCCAATAATCCCAGCAATATTTGGGGATTTCTTTTTTATATGTGTAACACTTATAGACCAGTAATCTTTATTTTTATTATTATTATTGTTAGAACTAGCTAACATGAACAATGTCTATATCCAATAGGATATTTTTTATTTCTTGAAAACAGTTTGATAACCAAATGCTAATGGGCCAGATTTTACTGGAGTGGGTATCTCGCAGCGTGTCCATTAGCTAGATTTGTTCGTGCACGTTTAGGTTTTAAGATTTCTTTGTCCACCAAGTTGTTGGAGAGCGAGCTGATAACGGAGCAGCGAGGGCAACAGGGCATCGGGAACCTTGGTGAGCAATGGGACCAACAGTGTATCTCCTTAACCCGAGCCAATGGCTTCTCCACTTTACCAGATTTTTCATGCTTCCCTCCCACTTTGCTATTGTGCTGTAAACATTTACGTATCCTCTGGGTCTTGGATATGTCTTTAGCTTCTCTCATTATTCTGTTGTCTTGCACCATTATTACTTCTGTCAGTTAATCATCTCCTGTCCTTAACCTAATCCCTTTTATAGACAAGTCTTTTTTTTCTCCCCATCCTCTTTTCCCTGGCTGTGTTCTTCATCTGGAACATCTTACAGTTCTAACGAAGGGTCATCGAGCTCGAACATTGCCCCTACCTTCATTTCTCCACAGATTCTGCTTGATTTGCTGAATGTTTCCAGTATTTTCTGTTTGTATTTCCTCTTCAGTTTCTTCCTTGTCTTTATCACTTGGAAAATTAAAATGTCATCTACTGCTCTTAATTCAAAACTGCTTAATTCAAATTATCTGATAATTAAAGTTTTAGCACTAAACTATCACTTTGCTGTGTTATTTATATTGATTAATTCAAATTATTGGAAAATTCAAGTTTCTTAATGCAATTATCAGTTGCCTGTATAAAAATCTGTGGCTAAATTTGTGGTTGCCACAAGAGTTGCCGGTGTCGTCGCAGCCTTGAGTTAACAGCCGCTGAAAATGAATGAAGCGCTACAAGAGAAAAATTCATGCTTGGGGGCTAAAGAATATTAGCCCCGTGCTAACTTACCATGTAACACCCTCCTGGTGGCGGGTCAAGGTTCCAGCTTCTAACAGCCTCTGGAAAGGAGGCTCTGGAGTTCGCTAGGAATTGTGGGAAATTAAAAGGGAAATGCATTCTGAACTAATAAAACTTTAAATGAAATGAAAAAATGCAGTATTCAGCCCTTCCTGCCTTAAAAAAATAACATTAAAAAGTCCCAAATAGGAGTCTCCAGCTCTTAAAGCTGAATTCTCTTCTGAAAAATGGGAAAAGTGCTTCAGCACTAACACGCAGCACTCCAGTTTTGTGCAGCGGATCAACATTGCAACCTACAGGGGCCTGGAGGCCCTCCAGTAAGAATGATTTGGGACCACATCACCGAGGCTGTCACTACGAGCAGTATCGTTCCCACAACCTGGCTCCAGTGCCCAAAGAAGCTTCATGACCTCAGACCATTAGTCAAGGTCAAAAGCCATCTCCTACCAACTGTACCACTGGCCTCACACACTTCTCAATGCATGACTCTCCCCCCTCCCCACCCCCACCAATTACTCACCCAATAATCTGTACCAATCATGAGGCATACCTTCCATTCCTAGCCTCACCTCACCCCCATGGTGCTGGCCATTCTTGGCAAGGGCATAACTGAGATCTCAGGTTACAAGATGCTGGTATCCTCATACGTTATCCTCCTACTGGCATGCACCTCTTGCTTTCCCAATCTCCCTTCACCACAACTCCATCCTTGTGCCTTCCTCATTTTGAATACCCAAGAAATGCAGCCTGCCCAGCTAGTGGGGGGGAGGAATAAGAGGAGGAGGAGGAGGAGGAGGATATCCCAAAGAAATTCACATCCAATGTACTTGGAAGCATAGTTACTGTTATGTAGGCAAATGAGCAGCCAATTTGAGCAGAGCAAAATCTAATAAACAACAAATAGATAAATAACCAATGAATCTGTTTTGGTGTTGTGCGTTAATTGGTGTTGGTATGACACTGGATGAACAGTTCTGCTCTTTGAATTGTGTTATGGGATCTTTTACATCGACCTGAACAACCAGACTGCGGCCACCATTTCCAACAGTAGAGCATTCCTTTGTACTACACTGATATATAAACCTATATGAACCTATATATAAACCTGTAATGGGCTTCAGTCGACAATCTTCTGACTCGAAAGTTAGTGTTGTCACTGCAACAAGCAGAAAGATGCCAATATGGGGCTTACCATCATGGAAACTAAAACAGAAACCATTTGAAGGCTCTCTGTCTTTGATCAGAGTTGCCTGTGGCTTTGCTTCCTGGAAGCAGCAAGGTACCACTCCAACATCCTGCCTGCCTAGGGGGGGGTGAGTGCCCCAGGAAGACTGGCACCCACGCCTAGTATGTAAATAACACTATTCTCGGTGTCATGTATGTAACCAGCATACTACTGTAACCCTTATACAATTGTAACCCTCAGATAACCACTACAAACTGTACATACTTAATAAAAATGTACACCTTGACCACAGGGGGTGTACTTGTGGGAGACACTCCTTACCTGGAGATTCAGGTATATAAGGGGAAGTCCCTCGCAGGGTCAGCACTCCTTAGTCCAGGTAATAAAGTTGAAGGTCACAGAGTGACTGTGTCTGCAGTACGTGCCTCGTGTGTTAAGGACTCTACACCTGGCGACAGGAAACGGGAATCACTGAACCCAAAAAATGGCCACCGGTAGCTCAGAGGAATGTTACTGTGTGGGTGAAGACTGGGATGATTTCGTGGAGAGACTCCAGCAGACCTTTGTCATAAAGGACTGGTTGGGAGAGGATGCGGCGGACAAGCGGAGGGCGCATCTATTAACAAGCTGCGGGACAAAAACGTATGTGCTGATGAAGGACCTGCTCGCAACCCACAAACCGGCCGACAAGTCTTTTGAAGAGCTCAGCCAGCTGATCAGCGAACACTTAAAACCGGTGAACAGCATACACATGGCCTGGCACCGATTCTACACACACCGACTCGGGAAGGGCAAAACATCTCGGACTTTGTGGCAAACTTGCGGCGCTTGGCCAGCCTCTGTAAGTTCTCAGACGCCTGCAGGGGGAGATGTTAAGGGATTTTTTCATTGAGGGCATTAGCCATGCCGGGATCTTCAGGAAGCTCATAGAGACCAAGGACTTAACTCTAGAAGGGGCAGCATTGATAGCTCAAACTTTCATAGCGGGCGAAGAAGAGACCGAGCTAATTTATGCGAGTAGTCCTGGGTCCAACGTGGCGATGGACCAAGGAATTAACGTGATAAACGCGGCTCAAGATCTCGCAGTCAGGCAAAGGCATTTTGAAACTGCAGCAGTCAGACAAAGGCATTTTGTAACTGCCCAAGCTGAAACCGACTCTAAGGTGGGCTCCCGACAGGGACAATGGAGAGGGGAGCAGCAATTCACACCATCAAGGAGATCATTAACACCCACCATCTGAGTGTTTAGAAACAACCAAGGGAACAATCAGAGAGGAATGCCTGCTAACAATCCTTTTGTGAACAACGATCTCAGCCAATGCTGGAGATGCGGGGGCAGACATTATGCGAAATGCTGCAAATTTCAGCAGTTCGTCTGTAGGAATTGTAATGCCAGAGGACATTTGGCTAGGGTTTGCAAACAGCCGGTAGCGAGGCTAATCTATGAAACAGAGGAATCAGGCGAGGGGCTTGCAGTGCAGGACAATGTCTGGGGTAAAGCCATGGATGCTGAAGTTCAGTGGGTTCATGTGGCTGACGTCCACAGCTCATACACCAAAACGCCACCCATGATGATGAAAGTTTTATTCAATAGCATCCTGGTGCGCATGAAGCTGGACACGGGAACTAGCCAGTTCCTCTTGAGTGCACAACAATTTGAGAAACTATGGCCACACAGAGCTAGCAGGCCCAAACTGGAATGAATTAATACGCAGCTACGGACGTACACCCAAGAGATCATCCCAGTGCTGGGCAGTGCAAACTTGGTGGTCACACATAATGGGTCACAGAGCCGGCTGCCACTCTGGATTGTTCCGGGAAATGGCCCCACGCTTTTGGGAAGGAGCTGGCTAGCTGAGATGAACTGGAAATGGCGGGATGTGCACGCCATTTCATCTGTGGAGCGAAGCTCATGCTCACAGGTACAAAATTCGGGTCACTGTTTCAACCCGGTGTCGGAACGTTCAAGGGCACAAAAGTAGTTATAAACATCACCCCGGACGCCAGACCAGTGCACCACAAAGCCAGAGCGGTTCCGTACGTGATGCGTGAGAAAATTGAAAGTGAATTGGACAGGCTGCTCAGAGAGGGCATAATTTCACCCGTTGAATTCAGTGACTGGGCAAGTCCCATTGTTCCTGTCCTGAAAGCAGACGGCTCGGTTAGGATCTACAAAGCCACCATCAACCGGGTGTCCCTGCAGGACCAATACCCGCTCCCGAGGGCGGAGGACATTTTTGCCATGTTGGCAGGTGACAAGCTGTTCACTAAATTGGACCTCACTTCGGCCTACATGACTCAGGAACTGGCTGAAGAATCCAAGCTTCTGACCACCATCACGACGCACAAGGGTTTATTCATCCACAACAGGTGTCCTTTTGGCACCCATTCGGCGGCCGCCATCTTTCAGAGAAACATGGAAAGCTGAAATCCATTCCCGGCACAATCATATTCCAGGACGACATCCTAATAACGGGTCGAGACACCGAGGAGCACCTCCACAACCTGGAGGAGGTGACACGCCGACTGGACCGGGTAGGTCCGTGGCTGAAGAAGGCCAAGTGTGTGTTTTTGGCCCCAGAGGTCGAGTTTTGGGCAGGAGGGTTGCCGCAGACGGGATCCGGCCTAACGAATCCAAAACGGAGGCGATCCGTCGTGCGCCCCGGCCCGGCAACACATCGAAGTTGCGATCGTTCTTGGGACTTTTGAACTATTTCGGGAACTTCCTGCCGAACTTAAGTACATTGTTGGAGCTGTTACACGTGCTCCTGCATAAGGGTTGCGAATGGTTTTGGGGGGACTGTCAAGAACGGGCTTTCAACAGGGCGCGGAACCTGCTTTGTTCTAACAAAATGTTAACGTTGTATGACCCCTGTAAAAAACTAGTTTTAACATGCGATGCAAGATCATACAGGGTTGGGTGTGTGTTGCAGCAGGGTAATGGAGATGGACAACTCCAACCGGTGGCTTATGCCTCCAGGTCGCTCTCCAAGACAGAGCGTGGTTACGGCATGGTCGAAAAGAAAGCACTCGCTTGCGTTTATGGTGTGAAAGAAATGCACCAACACCTTTTCGGCAGACCATTCGAGTTAGAAACGGACCACAAGCCGTTAACTTCTCTGTTGTCCGACAGCAAGGAGGTCAATGCAAATGCGTCAGCTTGCATACAGCGATGGGCTCTCACGCTGGCTGCGTACGACTATACCATACGGCACCGGCCAGGCACTGAAAACTGAGCTGACGTGCTCAGCAGGCTTCCCCTTGCCACCACCGAGGGGGCAGCGGAGCAAAGCGCTGAGATGGTCATGGCCGTTGAGGCTTTTGACACCGCAGCTCCCCCATCACAGCCCGCCAGATCAAACCCTGGACCAACAGAGACCCCCTTCTATCCATAATAAAGAAATGTGTCTTGACGGGGGAATGGGCGCCCACACACGGGGCGTGCCCCGAGGAGGTCAGACCGTTTCAGAGACGGATTGATGAGCTCTCCATCCAAACTGACTGGCTGCTATTGGGTAGCCGGGTGGTCATGCCCCAGAAGGGGAGGGAAGCATTCATCAGGGAACTCCACAGTGAGCACCCTGGCATCGTGTTAATGAAGGCCATTGCCCAGTCATATGTATGGTGGCCGGGGATTGACTCAGACCTGGAACACTGGGTTCGCAGGTGCACGACGTGTGCCCAGCTGGGCAACGCCCCCAGGGAGGCCCCACTCAGCCTGTGGCCCTGGCCCACCAAGCCTTGGTCACGCACTCACGTGGACTATGCGGGCCCGTTCATGGGAAAAGTGTTCTTGATAATTGTCGATACATGCTCGAAATGGATCGAGTGCATCATATTAAACTCGTGCAGGACATCCATCACCATGGAGAGCCTGCGCACCATCTTCGCGACCCACGGCTTACCAGACATTCTGGTCAGCGACAATGGCCCGTGTTTCACCAGCCATGAATTCCAGGAGTTTATGTCGGGTAATGGCATCAAACATGTCCGGACGGCGCCGTTCAAGCCGGCTTCCAATGGCCAGGTGGAACGTGCGGTCCAAGTCATAAAGCAAGGCATGCTCCGCATCCAAGGACCCTCTCTGCAGTACCACCTATCGCGCCTCCTGCTGGCCTATAGGTCCTGGCCACACTCGCTCACGGGAGTTTGCGGAACTCCTCATGAAACGTACGCTCAAAACGCGGCTGTCCCTCATCCACCCAACCCTGGCAGACATTGTTGAGGGCAAGCGCCAGTCCCAAACCGAGTGCCACGATCGTAACTCAAGGGAGAGGTGTGTAGGAATGGATGATCTGGTATTTGTACTTAACCATGCATTGGGACCCAAGTGGCTGGAGGGCACCGTAATTGGTAAAGAGGGAAACAGGGTCATAGTGGTCAGACTCAATAATGGGCAGATATGCTGCAAACACTTGGACCAAGTAAAGAAAAGGTTCAGCATAGACACCGATGAACATGAAGAAGAGCATGAGATGTCAACCACACCACTGCCAGTGGACGAGCAACAAGGACAATCACCAGCATGCACAGTCCCTGCGGCCAGCCCGGACAGGCCGGAATCACCTCAGGTGACAGAAACGCATGCCAAGGCTCAGCCACCAGAGCCTCAACTGCGGCGCTCCACGAGATAGCGTTGATAGACCACCTGATAGACTTAACCTTTGAGTAAAAAAGACGTGAGGGGAGAGGTGATGTCATGTATGTAATCAGTATATTACTGTAACTGTTAGATCTCTTAATTTCCAATGAAATACGAACTCCGATTGTAGTTTTAACTTTTTAATCTTGGCAGAGAGCAACAAACTGCTGGCTGATTGCCAGTTTCTTTGTCTTACTGAGACACATGGTCAAAATGGCTGTATTTTATACCAGCATCAATTTACAGATTAGAACTCGCCTTCTTTGACCTTATTGGCTCACTACCCAAAGTCCGAAAATGTCAAGTTGATTGATGAGTTAATGCAACATGCCAAACTGCATGTAGCAGCCTTGACTTGGGGGGTCTGTGAATTTTCAAAATCTGTTTAAATGAGCCTGTTTGAATACTCTATCAATCCCCCCTTTGATTCTTTCACAAACTGAATCATAAAACTTCAGGTATCACTGGTTAAACATTCTATAAAATAATTTCATACATGTTAATAGAGTTTCCTTCTAAAATTTGTTGATGTGTTTCACCACATGTCCGGACTAGTAGCTTCCACACAAATTTACACCAACCCGAGTTCCATCGTGGCCACAATGGATGTTTGGTTTTAGTAGGTTAATTAACCTTATTCCAATTTAATCCAAATCAATATCTTAATTCAACCAGTAAACAACCTTTCCTTAAGCATAACATATCCCTGTGCCACGTACAGATGGTCTGCTGGGACCTGCAAGGTGTCTCACCTGCGGGACAGCAGCTACAGCCGCCTGGTCACAACAACATTTAATCAACATAAACAAACAATATAAAAGTAAAAGGTATTTACATGTAATTCCCTTGCTACCCTACTATTTCCCTTTGGTGCAGAGGGTCGTCTAGTAAGAAGTAGGCCTATGCTTAGAATACCTACAATCAATAATACAGTAAATTTATACATTTTCACGAAAAGTAATTGTCCTTATTAGATTTCAGCTTCAGTTACGGGTGCTCGTTTAACGTGTGAAGCGTGGATCCAGGCTTTCTTTCCTTGGACTTTAACAGCTGCCTGGGTGGTCAATAACACTTGATAAGGTCCCTCCCACTTGGCACCCAAAGGTTCTTTATGCAACTTTTTCACATACACCCAGACTCCCGGGATGATGTCGTGTCCTCCTTCGGGTGGATTACCCCAAGCTGCCGATACCTGTCGGGAAACAGAACTAATAGCATTGGTTAGGTTCTGATAGTATGATAACAAAGTGTCACTCATTAAGTGAACATCAGCTTTCCGTAAATCGATAGTTCCTGGCAGCGACATGGGTCTTCCTGTTATAATTTCAAATGGGCTTAGACCTGTAGTTCTGTTCGGGGTTGCCCTAATGCTACATAGCACTATTGATAGTGCCTGGGGCTATGGTGTTCCTTCTTGGTGATATTTGGCAAGCCGTTGTTTCAGAGTTCGATTCATTCATTCTACTTGTCCTGATGATTGTGGATGATAAGGACAGTGTAAATCCCACTTAATGTTCAGTAACCTACAGACTTCTTGGCAGACAGCACCAGTGAAGTGTGTTCCCTGATCTGAGTCAATACTACTCGGGACTCCCCATCGGGGAATGTAATCCTTACACAAGACCTTTGCAGTGTGATTGGCTGTGGCTCTTTTAGTTGGGACAGCTTCTACCCATCTAGAGAATCTGTCGACCATGACAAGAATGTTAGTGTATCCTTGGCATGAAGGAAGAGATATATAATCAACCTGCAGATGCTGGAATGGTCCGACAGGGGCAGGGGGCCTCAGTTGGGGCATTACCGTGATGGGTCCAGAATTATTTTTCTGGCAGACCACACAGCAGTCTGTTACCAGCTGGGCATGTTTTTTAAATCCCCGACCCCACCAGCTTTTCTGGAACCGTGCCGTCCTCTGTTGTGAGGCCAAGTGTCCCCACGAGTGGTTCTGTTGGGCTAAAAAAGGCATAAGCGCTTGTGGCGCGACTGGCTTGTCGGTAACTCTTTGTCTCCAGACACCATCTTCGCATAGATCAATCCATGTCCATTTTTCCTCTCGGGAGCACTCACCTTGCATTGTTTGAAGGTCTCGTGTCAGAGTCCTGAGTGCTTTCAATCTGCACATCTGTGTTGGTTCTTCTGGAGGAACGCCCTGTGAGGCGGCATCTTTAGCTGCCTGGTCGGCTAGGGCATTTCCCTGTGCTTCTGTGGTATTTTCCTTGATATGGGCCTTACACTTCAGGATGGACACTTCCTGAGGTAATTGTATGGCCTCCAGTAAGTCTCGGACTTCTTTTCCATTTCGGATAGGTGTACCAGCAGCAGTGAGGAATCCTCTTTTCCGCCATAACATACCAAAGTCGTGAGCGACTCCAAAAGCATAACGCGAATCTGTGTAGACATTAGTTGTCTGTCCTTCTGCTATTCGACATGCTTCTGACAGGGCCCGTAACTCGGCCTGTTGTGCTGACGTTCCTGAGGGTAAACATCCTTTTGCCACTACCTCATATAAGGTTGTAACTGCCCATCCTGCTTTTCTGGTACCATTGTCAACAAAGGAGGAACCATCTGTAAACAGGATGAGGTCTGGGTTGTGCAGAGGCTCCTCTGCTGCTAAGGCTGCTTCTTCTGTTTCTTTTAAAATCTCCACGCAGTCATGCTCTTCACATTCTCCCCCCTCTTGCTCCCTCGATTCTGACATCGGGAGCATAGTTGCGGGATTAACCGGGCTGGCCCGGACGATATGGAGATTAGGAGCTTCCAAAACTGCTGTCCAGCGGGTCCATCTTGCTGCTGTCACCTGAGACATTCTATTCATAGACAGCAAAGCGTGTACGGTGTGGGGACACTTGACAATCAGCTTTTGGTCGAGGACTAGACCCGCAGTGATCATTACCGCTCGACATGTAGCTTCCATGGCCCTTAGGCAACTTCCCCATCCGGGGGCTACAGCATCCAGTTTTGCCGAATAATAGCCAATAGGTCTTTGCCGATCCCCATGTTCTTGTGTCAGTATAGCTGTCATATATCCTTCTTTCTCATGGACAAACAGGGTAAATGGCTTACCACTGTCGGGGATTCCCAGAGCCGGTGCCGAACACAAAGCCTTTTTCAAACTCAGGAAGGCCTCTTGCTGTTCCTTAGTGAGGGTGATGGCTTCTTTAGAGGCACGTTTCCCCTTTAAGATATCATTCAATGGCTGAGCAAGCTGTGTGAAGGAGTCAATCCAATTTCTGTTAAAGTTACACAATCCCAAAAAAGACCTTAGTTCCTGAATAATGGTGGGTTTTTTAGCAGCCCGAATGGCTGCAGTTCTATCCTGGGTAAGTTCTCTCTTTCCTTGTGAAATCTTTTGTCCCAGGTATACAACCTCTTCTTGGGATATTTGTGCTTTGTCGATGCTGGCTTTATGTCCTTTCAGCCGAAGGTGATCCAGCAAAGCTCGTAAATCTTGTTCATGCTGTTCTTCCGTGTTTGAAGCTAGCAAGATATCGTCTACATATTGGATGACTGTGGATGACAGGGGAGGTAATTCTCGCAAATGGCTTTGTAAAGCCATGTGGAATACCGTAGGGCTGTTGTGGAAACCCTGCGGTAACCGGGTCCAAGTATACTGTTGTCCTTGGACAGTGAAAGCAAACCACTGTCGAACCTCCGGTGCCAGAGGCACCGACCAAAATCCGTTGGCCATATCGATAACCGAGAAATATTTATGTTCCGGTTTGAGGGCATTAAAAATGGTGGAGGGATCTGCGACCAAAGGAGCTTTTTGATCAATACACTGGTTAGCTTTCCTATAATCAACAGTCAAACGCCAAGTCTCATTAGATTTCTGTACCGGCCACACGGGGCTATTGGAGGAGCTATGCCTTTTAATAGCACCCCTTGTTTCTCCAATTGCTGAATAACCGGTAAGATTCCCGCGATGGCAGTTGGACTGATGGGATACTGTTTAATGCATGGAGGCTTGGTCCCTGTAAATGATGCAGGCTCCATCTGGAGTAGGCCACAATCGTTCATATCTTTAGCCCATATCGGGTGTTCCTTCAATTCTTCTTTCTTCAAAGTTCTAATTGACCATGTCACCCGACCATCCTCGAAATGCAACGATGAATCTATTTGGATTAGAACGTCCATTCCCAAAAGGGGTTGATCTACTGGGCCTATCCAGACTGGCGTGGTTAGTTCATGTGGACCCAGCCCTATAAGTACCGGTGTTGTCCTTTTAATTTCCATTTTATGGCCCCCAACTCCATAGGCTGTACGTGCCCTACCATCCAACGGCGAAAAGTCTCCATATTGTAGGGGTAAGCATGTTAATTCCGCCCCTGTGTCTAAAAGACAGTCCACATCCTTATCGCCCACCCTCACAGTTATATATAGCCCATCTCCCCTTTGTTGTATTAGTGCGAGGAGGGGGGCCAGAGTGGGCTCTAATCGTTTTTTGCTATCCCAAGTAACTCCTTCTGTTGTTATATTGTCAGTCGCTTAAATGCTTCTATGAGGTCATTATCTTGTGACAAGCCTGGTTTGTTGGCTGAATTGTATCCCTGGCTGCGTCCTCTTCCCCAGCCATGACCTTGCTGTTTTGCCCTGCACGTCTTGGCCCAGTGACCTTCTTTCCCACAATAATGACATTTTCCGGGTAATTTTCCTAATGACTGTTTATCGGAATCCTGGGATTTCCATCCCATAGCCTGTACAGCTCGGACTTTAGCTCCCATATCCCGATCTAATTGGTTACATCGATCCACCAATGCTGCAAAGGTAGTTCCTCTACCTTCCCAGTCCGGTAACACTACCTTAAGCATTTTGGACTGTTCTGGCTTTAGACCTGCCACGAAAGCTGCTTTCAGGGGTCCAAACGCTTGTTCATCCATTTCCTCATCCGTATTATTCATACCCGAATGTTCTAGCCACGTGTATCTAAACCGCTCATCATACTCCAGGACCTCCTCTGTTCCTTTCTGTTGGCAAGCTGCAATTTTTCCCCAGTCTGTCTTAGCTGGACTGAAGGCTTGCAGCCAGTGTTTAATCGCCTCCCATCCTGCGTCTAATTCTTGCTCATTCTGCCCCAAAGCTTCATCTACCTTGTCGTGCAATTTTCTTCCCTGTGTTTTTGGCACCATTATGGTCAAAATTTGCACTCCGTCCCAGGGATGAAGTTGATATATATTTCTTAAGCGGTCCAATTGGTCCCACGTTTTTACTCCCCCTTTCTTTGGATTGGGCAATTCCTTGGACCATTTATCAATTTTCTCTGGGTCTGCCGGAGCATGAACTAAGTATTCTGCATACACCCTTCTCTTTGTTTTTTTGGTTTCACCCTCATCCGCAGTCTCTTCTGATTTGACTATAACTCGTCTTTTTTTAAACGGGGCAAAGCGCGCCCCTAATTCTTCATCCTCCGACCCTGTATTGTCGGAGGATTCAGAAACCGTATCTATTCCTCGGTCGTGTCTTCGGGTTTGCGCTTTTAATTTATCCAAACATGGATACCCTGTGAATTGATCAATACATTTTCCTTTTCCTATTACTGTCTCTTGACCTAATGATTTTTTCCATTCTTTAATTTCAACTTTAAGATCTTTAACTTCCGCTTCCAGCTTTTCAAGTTCAAGCTTTTTCTGTCGCAGCTGTGCACAAACTGCTTGCAATTGATCCTTTGTACTGGTCAGTTCTCGATCATGTTGGGAACGCATTATAATTTCATTCCGGTTTCGGATCTGGCCCATAACCGCTAGGGACCATCTAGTTCGCTCTTTATTTTTCATATGGGTCGTTTTTCCCCAGACCCTTTTAATCTGTCCTTTGGAGGTTCCATACTTTTGTTCGATCTTAATACAGGTTTTAGATAAGTTGAATTGTTGCTCTATGTATTCTTTCAACTGTTCGAGAATTAAATCTAGCGAAACTTCAGGTGGTGCCTGCCCACCTTTAACAGTTTAGGCAATTCGTTGTTCTTATCTCCTGTTGCCATTATACTGAGTTCTTTACTGGGGTCTCGAGTCGTAAGCTTTCTAGCTGATCAATAGGTCGGTGATTAATTAACTAACACACCGCCGAAGTTTAGACGTCTATGGGACCTCGAGCCGACTACCAACCGGAGGGTTCGCAAACCGGAGGCTTTCGGAATCGCGTAGAAGGAGAGGCGAATTTAGACCTTTGACCAAGGACTTTTTTTTTAAAAGAGGAGTCCTTACCTCAATATGTAGGTCCGATGTCCAAAATTCAGTTTCTTTCCTCAGCGATCCTGTTCGCAGCGCCAAAATTGTTAGATCTCTTAATTTCCAATGAAATATGAACTCCGATTGTAGTTTTAACTTTTTAATCTTGGCAGAGAGCAACAAACTGCTGGCTGATTGCCAGTTTCTTTGTCTTACTGAGACACATGGTCAAAATGGCTGTATTTTATACCTGGATCAATTTACAGAAAAGAACTCGCCTTCTTTGACCTTATTGGCTCACTACCCAAGGTCCGAAAATGTCAAGTTGATTGATGAGTTAATGCAACATGCCAAACTGCATGTAGCAGCCTTGACTTGGGGGTCTGTGAATTTTCACAGTCTGTCTAAATGAGCCTGTTTGAATACTCTATCAGTAACCCTTATACAATTGTAACCCTCAGGTAACCGCTACATACTGTACATACTTACTAGAAATGCACACCTTGACCACAAGGGGTGTACTTGTGGGAGACACTCCTTACCTGGAGATTCAGGTATATAAGGGGAGGTCCCTCGCAGGTCCAGTTAATAAAGGTGAAGGTCACAGAGTGACTGTGTCTGCAGTACGTGCCTCGTGTAATTATGTTGAAGAGTTAAGGACTCAACATTCGGGATTTGGAATGCAGTCATCAGGGACAGATTGATGGTCCAAGTTCTGCCCTGCTGCAGTTCCAGCGGAATTTCTCGGTTTAGTAGTGTTAAAATCAATGCAAGATTTGTGAGGTCAACTTTTGTTCTGTCTGAAACACTTTGCAACTCCCTCAATCTTTGGCCCAGCATAGTTAGCTACAGGGAAATGGCTTGTATTTGGGAGGGAAACAATCATCTCTATTTAATAATCTGGTGTGGAGGAGATGAAAACCTAAGACTGTGCTGTGCAGATCTTTTGGATTAGTAACAGCATGTGATTTGTACATGTACTTCTTATTCTTCACAAGCAGCCTCAAACCCCAGGCAATTAGATGTGGCCATAAATTGCTTAAGATTTATTTTTAAAAACTGTCAGATTTGGGCAACAAGATGAGGAGCCATTTTCGGAAGGTGATCAATCTTTAGTCAGATAGAGATTTACAAACAGTTAATGTACTTTAATAGAATATTGCTTATGACCAGGAACAGCAGAGCTGTCTGATATTTGATAGAGGAGACAGGCTAGTGTTGCAGTGCATTATGAAAGTTGATTTATGTGTGTGAAATATTAATAACTTAATTGAGGTGATGTTCCATTTATTCTATGGCACAATTAATTCTGTTTTTTTAAATATCTCCTGAATTTGACTGTTAAGTGATGGTATTCACTTCAGTGAATTAGCAATTCAATTTCACTTCAATGAATAATCGCATCACTGGGCAGTAAGAATATAATTCGCATTCACCGGCATCGAAATTATTTTTCAGTTGAGTGATGTGAGCACTATATGTGGATAGAATTTAGAATTCTGCTTCAACCTTATGAATTTATTTTTCGGCAAGTGATTTAAGATTATCACTAAACTTAATTCTCAGTCACAAAAATGTAAGGGATTACTTTGCAAAGGGAAGCCTCTTAGCAATTAACATTTACAACATTTGCCCTGAGAATGTTCTGTAAAGTGCTTTAAAGAAATACAGGGCCCAAATTTGGTGAACTTACCGCCGGCTGCCACCGAGTTTTCTCAACAGTCTCTCTGTCTTTTTGGCGCTCTCCCCTCCGAACGAGTTTGGTGAGTCCTTCACATCGACGGGGAGAGAAGACTGCTGGGGAGCGTCCGCTGGCATCTGCTGGCATGCGCCAGCATGGAAGGCCAACAAAAGTCCTCCCGCCTGCTCCCTCCCGAGAATGGTCCGCTCCAGCAGCAGAAAAGACCACCGGTGAAGGCAGGTCTTACCTGAATGGTAAGTACGAAGACCTGCATGGAAACATAGAAACATAGAAAATAGGTGCAGGAGTAGGCCATTCAGCCCTTCGAGCCTGCACCACCATTCAATAAGATCATGACTGATCATCATCTCAGTACCCCTTCCCTGCTTTCTCTCCATACCCCTTGATCCCTTTAGCCGTAAGGGCCATATCTAACTCCCTCTTGAATATATCCAACGAACTGGCATCAACAACTCTCTGCAGTAGGGAATTCCACAGGTTAACAACTCTCTGAGTGAAGAAGTTTCTCCTCATCTCAGTTCTAAATGGCTTACCCCTTATCCTTAGACTGTGTCCCCTGGTTCTGGGCTTCCCCAACATCGGGAACATTCTTCCTGCATCTAACCTGTCCAGTCCCGTCAGAATTTTATATGTTTCTATGAGATCCCCTCTCATCCTTCTAAACTCCAGTGAATACAGGCCCAGTTGATCCAGTCTCTCCGCATATGTCAGTCCCGCCATCCCGGGAATCAGTCTGGTGAATCTTTGCTGCACTCCCTCAATAGCAAGAACATCCTTCCTCAGATTAGGAGACCAAAACTGAACACAATATTCCAGGTGAGGCCTCACCAAGGCCCTGTACAACTGCAGTAAAACCTCCCTGCTCCTATACTCAAATCCCCTAGCTATGAAGGCCAACATGCCATTTGCCTTCTTCACCGCCTGCTGTACCTGCATGCCAACTTTCAATGACTGATGAACCATGACACCCAGGTCTCGTTGCACCTCCCCTTTTCCTAATCTGCCACCATTCAGATAATATTCTGCCTTCATATTTTTGCCCCCAAAGTGGATAATCTCACATTTATCCACATTATACTGCATCTGCCATGAATTTGCCCACTCACCTAACCTGTCCAAGTCTCCCTGCAGCCTCTTAACATCCTCCTCACAGCTCACACTGCCACCCAGCTTAGTGTCATCTGCAAACTTGGAGATATTACTCTCAATTCCTTCATCTAAATCATTAATGTATATTGTAAATAGCAAGAAAAGGTTAGTGAACTGGTTTTGTTCATTTCTTTTGCAGCGATTTTGTTGGATAGGGTCCTCTGAAGGATTTGTAATAGTTTTTTTATCATTTGTTGAACATTTTTTTTTCCATTCCCCCCTCCCTGGGCCTGACTCTATCCTCGATGTTACTTTGCCGAGGATCGCAGTTGTCGCCTAGAATCCAACCTACTGCCCGCTACCGCCCAGAATCGGCGTGTAAGGTCCACTTTTTTCCGCCAGGCTTTTGTCCCCCATTTTTCCACCAAACTTCCGCCCAGAGTACCGTCAGGATCTTAGCGGTCCTTTCGATAGTACATGGGCGGAACTTAGGTTTGACCAAACTCGGGCCCTGTCTCCTTTGAGGATCAGTCAAACTTAAAAAATATAATTTATTCTGACTATCTCGCAATCGATAGTATTCCTTTCCAAGCATTTCTGATGTTCTGAGGCAGCAATTGATCTAAATATCATAAGAAGCTGAGATAACAATCACGTAAAGTGAAGGGGAAGGCTAAGAGGCAATTATCAATAATAAGTTGTAAGAGCCGTGGAACTGAACACTTTAATGTTCAAATCGACAATGAATAAAGAATTGAATAGTTAGTCTGAAAATAGTTATGAAGAGAGCTTGTATATTTGATTGGCCTGGCAGTAAATATAGTTAATTGAGAGGTCAAAAATAAAGAGCTGTTTTTTGGTGTTTTTCAAAATAAAATTTCAAGATACTGTAAAAATATTTTAATGCATCAGCACCAAGAACAGCAATTATAATGCAGAATACATTATGTATTTCTTTTTAATAGAAAGTCTGATGTCAATCTTAGTTCAGTAGTACTACACTTGCCTCTGAGTTATGAAGGTTGTGGGTTTAAACCCACTCTAGACACTTGAGCACAGAATCCAGACTGTGGGAGTTAGCAGTCATCTGCATATATTTTAAACCGAAGGTTAGACATTTGATTTTCAGTAGCACTGAGCAGCGGTATTAAAGATTGTAGCTTGTTGTTTCTTCTCTGTCTGATGCACTGGCTTGTAACTATTAGCTGTCCTGTTAAAGGAACCCATTATAAGAACATAAGGACATAAGAAATAGAGGCACGAGTCGGCCATCCAGCCCCTCGAGCCTCCTTTGCCATTCGATAAGATCATGGCTGATCATCGACCTCAACTCCACTTTCCATTCCGATCTCCATATCCCTTTAATCCCCTACACTCCAAAAACCTATCTATCTCAGCCTTGAATATATTCAGAGACTCAGCATCCACAGCCCTCTGGGGCAGAGAATTCCAAAGATTCACAACTCTCTGGGTGAAGAAATTCCTCCTCATCGCTGTCTTAAACGGTTTACCCCTTATCCTGAAACTGCCCCCAGGTTCTAGACACTCCAGCCAGGGGAAACAACCTCTCAGCATCTACCCTGTCAATCCGCTTCAGAATCTTGTATGTTTCAATGAGATCACCTCTCATTCTCCAAACTCAAGAGAGTATAGGTCCATTCTACACAATCTCTCATCATAAGACAGCGCTCTCATCCCAGGAATCAATCTAGTGAACCTCCATTGCACTGTCTTCAAGTATATCCTTCATTAGATAAGGGTCCAAAACTGTCAACAGTACTGTAAGTGTGGTCTCACCAATACCCTGTACAATTGTAGCAAGTCGTCCTTATTCTTATACTCCAACCCCCTTGCAATAAAGGACAACATGCCATTTGCCTTCCTTATTGCTTGCTGTACCTGCATGTTAGCTTTCTGTGTTTCTTGTACAAGGACACCCAAATCTCTGTGAATACCAACATGTAAAAGTTTCTCACCATTTAAAAAAAATTCTGTTTACCATTCTTCCTACCAAACTGAATAACCTCACATATCCCCACAACTCGAGGACCTTCGGCTCCGTGTTGATGAGCTAGAGGCCGAGCTGCGGACATTGCGACACATCAGGGAAGGAAAGAGTTACCTGGACTCTGTGGGTTCAGGTTTTGGCCTGAGTTGCTCCTATTTTTTTGGTTTAGAATGGAGCATCTTAGAAATTGCAATTCTCAGCATTTAGTTTGCTCCAGTTCCAGTGAGTTAGAATAGTTTCATTTTAGAATAGATTTTTTTTTCAAATGGGGGCGTGTCCAGCTGCCTGTTTTGCAAGTTTAGGCAGCGAAAACTTACTCCAACCTAACTTAGAATGGAGTAAGTGTAGATTTTTGAACTTTCAGGAAAAACCTTGCCTACACTTAGAAGTTAGGCATAGGGAATGAGAGATGCGGGGAGGGGGGCAGGGAGGGGAAGTTTACAAGCATTAAACACTTCACTTTTACAAATAAAGAGTCATCATCAATAATAAATGATAAATAAATCAATAAATCAACCAATAAATCAATCAAAAAAAAATTTAAAAATGAAAGAAATAAAAAAAAATCAAACAAAAAAAATAAAAAATAAAAGAAATAATAAAAAATCAATCAATAAATTAAAAAATACGTTTCTACTCACCTACTGCAGCACCGGGAGCCCTCCAACAGCATGCTGGGATGGGGCCCCCCCAGGAGATGCCGGTCAGGCTGGCCCCGCCACCACCCAGGACTTCAGGCGGGCCCCGCTGCCGATGACGCCACTTCGGACGGGGCCCGCACCCAGAAGATGCCAGACCGCCGCCGAGGACTTTGGGTGGGGCCTGCAAACAGCGAGATGCCACTTTGGGTGGGGCCCACACCCAGTGATGATTGGCACCACCGAGGTCTTCGGGCAGGCCCCGCCGCTGCCGCCGCCGTCACTTCAGGCGGGGCCCACACCCAGAAGATGTCGGCCCACTGCTGAGGACTTCGGACATGGCCCACCCCCAGCGAGGTGCCGGGCAGGTGGGCCCCGCTGCCCGCTGCCGACAACGCCACTTCGGGCGGGGTCCGCACCCAGGAGTTATGGGCCGCCGCCGAGGACTTCGGGCGGGGCCTGCCCCCAGTGAGATGCCAGGCGGGCGGTCCTCACTGCCGACAAGGTAAGGGCTGTCAGGCCACTCAGCACAGGATAAGGGTGACATCCCTTCGACCAGGAATAGGGTCGTTGCCCAGAGACAGGACGCGCTGGGAGGGCCAGGAGCTACTGCGCACGCGTGCAGCCTTCACTGCGCATGCGCACAGCTGCCGGCACTGTTTTTGGATCAGGAATGTAGCTCCGCCCCAGCAGCTCCTACTGCGCCGCGCCGAGCTGGAAATGGGCATACAGATATCGGAGAATCGCGAGGTAAGTATTCGGCCCAATTTCTGTTCTACAAATTAGACGGGCCTCTCTGATGTACACCGTTCTAGTGGGGGTCTGAAACTTAAGCCCTGTGCTCCAAGAGGCAGTCAGACAGCTTACATTAATTCATTCAAATTTGGTCTATGGTCAGGGACAGGAGGGTGTGACTACATAGAAACATAGAAACATAGAAACATAGAAAATAGGTGCAGGAGTAGGCCATTCGGCCCTTCTAGCCTGCACCGCCATTAAATGAGTTCATGGCTGAACATTCAACTTCAGTACCCCATTCCTGCTTTCTCGCCATACCCCTACAAGTGAGGGATGTATGGGGACCCAAGAGGTAGTGATGGAAGAGCCTCAGCCCTTGCTCTTACATAAGAACATAAAAACATAAGAAATAGGAGCATGCATAGGCCATTTGGATGCAGAGAGGATATTTCCATTCATCGGAGAAACTAAAACTAGGGGATATAGTCTCAGAATAAGGAGCTGCCGATTTAAAACTGAGATGAGGAGGAATGTCTTCTCTCAGAGGGTTGTAAATCTATGGAATTCTCTGCTCCAGAGAGCTGTGGAGGCTGGGTCATTGAATATATTTAAGGTGGAGATCGACAGATTTTTGAGCGATAAGGGAGTAAAGAGTTATGGGAAGCGGGCGGGGAAGTGGAGCTAAGTCCATGATCAGATCAGCCATGATCTTATTGAATAGTGGAGCAGGCTCGAGGGGCCAAATGGCCTACTCCTGCTCCTATTTCTTATGTTCTTAACTTAAACATCCTTTAGCAATTTTATCATTACAAACACGAGATTTCACCTTTTGCTTTTTTTCTGTTCTTTATAAATTTAAAACACTTGTTAAACATCTGAACTTTAGCCTATATAAATTATTTTCTTGGTCCTCCTTCCTGTCTTAATTTATGAGCAGAATTAGCAGGCCAGGGACCCTAGTTTCTGACGTATATTTTACACTTCACTAATCATGTACATTACCCTGCTATGAAGCTGAGTCCTTCTGCACAGAGTGTTCATCATTATAACGCTATTAAAGTTCTTTCTCTACAATGTGACAGTGAAAATCAGGCTAGATCAGATGGCATTGGCATCAATAGTGTTAATGGATTCTAACACTTGCATGTCTGCCTGCATCTAATGGTTTGTTTTACTGTCAGTCAATAGCTTTGGATCTATGCCAAATCTAGTGCAATTCAGACATAATTTAATCTGCAACTTTAATGGAGCTTTGAATAATACAGTACTCAGATTGTACACTTATTTGTTTACTTGTTTAACATCGTCAGCGATCACGTTGCATAAATGGACAGTTGGTTAAGCTGTTTCAGTAAAGTGTTTCATTCATAGAATTTTAAATTACATTCGTGTGTTAAGGTCATTGAATATGTAAATTGAAATCAAAACTGATTAATACAGTTTGGCTTATCTCACTACTAAATGTTTACAAGTGGCCAGTGTCAAGAGCAACCAGTCAGTTTCAAAAGGTAAAAGAATTGTTTTAACTTTTATTCACAATAAAGTGATTCTGGAATACAGATGCAAAACATGACAGTCAGAATTTTTTTCAGTATTATAACAGTATGAGGGTAGTCAGAGAAGAGGTCTAATTTCAAAAGGATACAAACAGACCAAAAGCTGAGGACGAATATAAAATAGTTGATATGCTAAATGATTACTTGCTCCAAGTATTAACTAGAGAAGACATGGGCTATATGCATGCCATTATCAGTATTAATCCAAGTAGAATTAACAACTCCAACATAAAGAGGTGGAGAACCTATTCAGACTAAAATAGCTCAAAACAAATAAATCTCCAGCAATGGATGCAATTTATCTCTGAGAGAGAAAACGGATCATAATTGTGAGATGATAACAACCATTATGATGCAGTTAATGAACACTGGAAAAGAAACAATAAATTTATATTTATATAACAGATTTCACATCCTTAGGATGTTGCACAGGTAACAAATTACTTTTGGAAGTATAGTCACTACTGTAATGTAAGTCAACACTACAGCTAATTGGCACACAGAAATGTTACACAGACAGCAGTGAGTCAAATAACCAGATAATCTGTGTTATTAATCATCCAGGTGAATATCCACTTCCCAGGCAGCACTCACAATGTTTTTTTTATGTTAAGGCGATCCTTTATACCTGATCTATTCGAAGGAGAAGGCAGACTTGAAGTATGCTTCCTAGCTGACAAGGCTACCGTCTGCATATTAGCAAATAACACCTGATAGAGCAAATTTCTTGCATCTGCGGAGAGTGATAAACAGCACGTCAGATACTGGACTAAATTAAGGGGCAAATTGCAGTGCAGCTCCATCAGAGTCCCCAACAATATCTTGTCTGCTGCATGCTTCATCATTTTGCTATCCAAAGAGTGTAAGGGGTTCTGGGGAGTTTTGTGTCTTGAGTGTCTCTCTCTGGGCTTCTGCCCTCACAGCTTATGCCTGGCCTGTGAGGTACCCTGAGTGCTGTAAGAGCACTCCTGGAGAGACTGTGTCCACAGCTTACGAAGGGGGTTTCGAGACTCGTGCGTCCCCACAGCTTATGACTAGCCTGTGAGGCACCTGTGAGTGTCAAACACTCCTTAACCCCTTTCTTCCCTAGCCTGTAACACACAGTTGAGCGTTTTCGAGGCGCTCCTGGCTTCCCTTACACTGTTCTGACACAAGACTCATGATCAGGAGATATAATACAACAGAACTGAGATGAGGCGATTCCAAGAGGAACTTTAAGCTTCCAATTTATTTGACAAGGCGTATCTCAACAAACAGCAATACACCAACAAAACAATCCCCCTAAATCCCACTAAACGGACACAACGGAAATTTTTACACAAGTTTAACAGCAGTGCAATGCCCAACCTCCCACCTTCCTGACCTAACTGAGTTGGGAGTTCTGGGGACCAGAGATTATACTCACCACAGCCTTTACAGTCTTTCCAGGTCAAAACTCCTTTTGCTATCTGCAGGATCTTGAAGTTACTTTTTCGGTTGTGATTGTCTTAGAAACTTGGTTGTTGTTGCATCTTGTTGTTGCTGTGGATCTACCTGAGTCCAGCTCTCAGGGGAAGATCCTCATTGGAAAAGGAAAAGGTTCAGTCTCTAGTAGCGAAAGGAAGCTAAACTGATGCCGTCTCAGGATGGTGGTTTGCTTCTTCTGTCTTCAGTGTCTTCGGACATTGGTCTTCCTTCTGTGTCGAAAGGCTGACTGCTTGCTGGGACATGAACACGGAACAACTTTTCGGGGCAGAAACCCCTTCTTATATCCAGTTATCCAGCCAGACTTTCGTGCTGAAATAAATCCTTCCCATTGGTGGGCTTGTGATTTTTGAAAAATGCAGCAGTGTTGGATTTCGCAGGGGCTATCCATGGCCAAGGTGTTAACCTAATCAAGGGTTGAGTAGATGTTAATTGGGTTGGCAGGGTGTGGGCCTCCTGTCGCCATTGTGTAGGCCCTCGATTTGTTTTGGGTTCCCTAGTTTTCTTAAGGCCTGCAAAATATCCCTCCATAGTGTAAACGTGGGGAAGGCAATAGCCCGGTATCGGTGATGAGTCAGTCCCGAGTTTTCGAGCAAGGGCACTCCCATTGGCTTGGAGTCCCTTGCTTCAGGCTGACTCTGTCCAACCATTGGCCTTCCGGTGTCCTCCCCCGTCCAATCACTGCCCTGCCAAGGCCACACCGTCTCGGTTTCAATCCACATCTGGTTCTGGGTTCCCTGTTCCTTCCAGGACACTGGCCTGCTGTTTTATTGTAGCACAGACAGATCTCACAGCTCTTTTCCTTCTGGGTAAAATGAGCGGTTTTCGTCCTCCCCTACAAGAGGCCTAATTATGGAGGCGGTGGAGGAGGTCTATTTGTAGCCAAACCAGAAAATGATAGTGACAATAATTTGGAGGGTATCACCAGCAAAACAGCTTTGTAGCTAAGAAGAGTTGCTAAGAGAAGAGCTCTCAAGGAGACCACCTATTTCCACCTCTGTAACATCGCCCGTCTCCTCCTTGCCTCAGCTCACCTGCTGCTGAGGCCCTCATCCATACTTTTGTTACCTCTAGACTTGACGATTCCAATGCATTCCTGGCTGGCTTCTACCCTACATAAACTTGAGGTGATCCAAAACTCAACAGCCCGTGTCCTAACTCGCACCAAGTCCTGCTCACTCATCACCCCTGTGCTCGCTGACCTACATTGGCTCCCGTTTAAGTAATGCCTCGATTTCAAAATTCTCATCCTTGTTTACAAGTCCCTCTATGGCCAGGCCCCTTCCTATCTCAGTAATCTCCTCCAACCCCACAAGCCCCCGAGATATCTGCACTCCTCTAATTCTGCCCTCTTGAGCATCCCTGATTATAATCGCTCAACCATTGGTGGCCATGCCTTCTGTTGCCTAAGCCCCAAGCTCTGAAAATCCCTGCCTAAACCTCTCCGCCTCTCTACCTCTCTTTCCTCCTTCAAAACGCTCCTTTAAACATACCTCTTTGACTAAGCTTTTGGTCACCTGCACTAATTTCTACTTATGCGGTTCGGTGTCAAATTTTTATCTCATAATACTGATGTGAAGTGCCTTGGGATGTTGCATTATATTGAAGGAGCTATATAAATACAAGTTGTTGTTGTTATCACTGTACTATCTTCTCTGTCCATTCTACAAACAGACCTGCCCACATGTGCACATTTCCTTCTATGTCACCAAAACTGGTACAGAGGCTCCTCTTTATCTCTCCTGCTCTCTTATTCTGCACCAGTAGAAATAAATTCGATTTAAGATATTGATTTGGCAAGAAATTACAATAAAATTAAGAAACTCTAAAAGTACAACCAATACATTTTCTAAAAAATGATCAGTGGCTGTGTGGTCAGTGATTTTTTTGCCTTGGTAACGGTGCGCGTTCTCCAGAACCTATTCTAGTGACCCATCTGGTGCATCCACAGTGGAAGAAGCAAGTGAAATAGTCGGCTGCTGAGTGTTGGTGGAAGTCTTCTGGTATTGAGTTGGCACTGCAAATGATTATTCCGCAACCACTTCTGTGGTGGCTGCCTGGTCCTGCCTGCCTTCTGGCACATCTATTGTCATTTCCGATGAGTTCTAAATGGCCAAATGCAGCAGCCTTATCCATCCTGTACCAGCCATGCACTTGCTACATGTCCAGTGATCTGCGTGGATGCAGAATTTTGGCCAGTGAACAAGTCAGTGAAGTCCTGCATAATAACACTCTGAATCTGATCTACCAGCATGTTGAAGCTAGACAAGAGAGCCTGTTGTAGGTTGGAGCCTATGTAGTAACAATCTGAACATTCACATGAGATGATCCAATTGCACTTAGGAATGCTGCCACTAAATGCTCCACTGCAGATGCATATGGAGTTGCCATGGTCTTCACACAGTAGACTACAATACCAGATGTGGATATTGGACCCTGCCATTATCTATGCAAACCTTGCAAGGAGTTTTGTTCAGTCTCAAATCACTCCATAAGATGCTCGTACTCAAACTTCTATAACTCTGAATCACTATGCTCTACAGCTGAGGAAGGGCATGAGATGGCCCTCCACCCAGCACAGTTCGGCTCCTCCACTGGTACCTCCACTTGCTCCTATTCATGTGTGCTCAGTGCTCCATCTAATGTTCCCGCCTCAAGTTCACTCCCTAAATTCCACAGTGAAGCCACCATAATTCCTGCCTATGCAACAGCGAACTGTCTGCGAGCATCCGAACAGCAATGGCAGCTCACCAGTATTACGGACATGAGGTCTGGCTGTCAAACTGGCTCGGGGTCTCTCTGTCGAGATTGTGGGTGGTGGCGAGAGTGTTCCTGCCATCACCCACTCAAAGTCCGTCCCCAGTTAAAGTCTACCCCACCCTTTCCATTCAAATAGACCTGTTGCTACTTTCCACCCCGATTTTAACCTAACACGTCTAATGAAAACTGAGGGACTTGAGTCATATTAATGCTCCTTTGATGCACCCTATCATTCAAATGGAACAGTTGTCGCAGTGAGAAATCTGGGGCTGAATTTTAATGGTGAAGGTGGGCTGGTGGCGGGGAGCCTCTAAGGCGGTCGGGAAACCCAAGACAACAGTTTCCCTCAGACCCTGCCGAAATAAATGGCAACGGCTGATTTAAATGGGATGCCTCTGTTTCCCACCTGCAGCCTGCCAGATTGTGAGGCTGGCTGGTTCCGGGCGGGAGGGCCTACAGCACTAGGCCGCACAGAGGAGGGAGGGATCGCGTAGGCTTGGGATCAGTTGGAGGAGTGGGGTAGGTGGGGGAGCGTGTATTAGCGATCGCGGGCCAGGACCAGCACAGAGGGGTGGTGGGAAGAAGCTTCTGAGTGTTCCAGAAAAACACGATCAACTGCTGCGACATCTCGCCCACCGGGGAGAAGCTCATCTCCAGCAGTGACGATGACTCCATCGTCCTGTACAACTGCCAGTACAGTACGAAGTATGGGATAGACCTGATCAAATACACACACAGCTTACTGTCCCACCTAGCTTTGTATCAAATACACACATGCAGCAAACACTGTGGTTTACAGCTCTAAAATAAAATCAATGATACTATCAGGTACTTGTCACTGCACAACAACAAGTGCATTAGATAATTTCATGGTCACAACAAGAGACTTGTAGTACTATGTATGTCTCCTGTGGATGACCCCTTCATGTCCAGTTCCTTGGATAAAACATTCAGACTGAGGGACCTCAGATCACCCAACTGCCAGGGCTCAATGCATCTTCAAAGAGGCCAGCCGGATGGGGGGCTGAAGAAGTATTGGGGGCCAGAGGAGCACAGGGGGTGTCCAAAGAAGATCGCGGGCCAGTCAGAAAAGCAAGGGAGTGGAGCAGATCGTGAAGATCACGAGCCAGGTAGCGGCCAGAAAAGCAGGGGAGTATCTGACCAAAACCATGCAACTTCACATTCCCGCCCAATCCCCATCTCCCTTGATTCCCCTAGAGTCGAAAAATCAAAATATTCACAACCCTCTGAGTGAAAAAATTCCTCCTCATCTTAGTCTTAAATGGCCGACCCCTTATCCTGACACTATGCCCCCTACTTCTAGACTCTCCAGCCAGGGGAAACAACTTTTCAGCATCTACCCTGTCAATACCCCTCAAAATCTTATATGTTTCAATGAGATCACCTCTCATTCCTCTAAACTCCAGAGAGTATAGGCCCAATCTACTCAATCTCTCCTCATAGGACAACCCTCTGTAAGTGGTTTTTCCCCTGGTGGTTTCGAATCACCCCTCCTACAACAGTTCTAGACACCAGAATTACAGTCATGAACAGTAATATACAGTCATAGATAGATCTTTTCAGACTCAACCGTCACAATGCTTTTATTCAAGTTAAAGCACACACCTGCACCCAGTAAAAACACACCCTGATAGTGTAATACAAACAAACACAGTGCAACACGCAGTCTGGCCCATCTAAACAGGCCCTTAATGCGAAGTACCCATGTCTAAAACACCCCTGCTCGATTCAAAATTGCACCACTGAAATCTGTCCAACAGAATGTGCGTATACTTATGATCCTTGCAAAAACCTCCCCTAAGGGTTGGTTGGGACACACGACACCCTTTCACACTATGTGGTGGCCTTAAAGGTGTGTGGGCTGGGATAAATGCTCACCAATTACCTCTCTGGCTTACTCGCTGCTTCTCCCGATGAGGCGTATCTTCAGGGTCTTCAAGTCCAGTCTCAAGATCAGCTTCCCAGTCGAAGTAGCAAGGCTCTTTGGTGTTTCTTCTCTCCATTCCAGATGGAGTGTTCAGTCCTTGTGCGTCGAACGACACAAGCAGGCATAGAAGAGGGGAGATAGAGAGAGAAGGCAGCCAAAACTGCCTCTCTTATACCTGCAAAAATGCTTCTTCTCATGCCAAAAGTCCAACTGTCCTTCCCCTGAGGCTGTGCAACTCAAAAGTAAAATCAAGTCTCTCGCCTGTTCCTTTGTCAACTGGGCTGTACCTCGATGTGTGGTTCCAATGAGTCTGTGGTCGAATAGATTTCCTTTGTCTTTCGATGGCCTGAAACCTTGGCAACTTTATTTAATGTCTTACTGATTGCAAGACAAAAAGCCTGTCCATCAACCATTCCTGCCATTGATTCCTTGTCCACCTGATGTGTAATCCTGTGGGGCATATTTGGACCTGCCCCACGTCAGTGCTGTCTGCTCTCTGCAGTAACAGAAAATGTGTCCAAGCAATGTCCAAAACTTTAAGTTTTTGCTGTCGATGTTTTCGCCGAATCTTATACCTCTCATCCCAGGGATCAATCTAGTGAACCTCTGTTGCACCGCCTTTAAGGCAAGTATATCCTTCCTCACATAAGCAGATCAAAACTGTGCACAGTACTCCAGGTGTGGTCTCACCAAAGCCCAGTACAATTGTAATAAGACTTCTTTACTCATGTACTCCAAACCCCTTGCAATAAAGACCAACATGCCATTTGCCTTCCTGATTGCTTGCTGTACCTGCATGCTAACTTTTTATGCTTCCTGTGCGAGGACACCTAAATCTCTCTGAACACCAATATTTAATAGTTTCTCACCATTTAAAAAATATTATGTTTTTCTATTCTTTCTACCAAAGTGAATAACCTCACATTTCCCCACATTATACTTCATTTGCCACATAGCCTGCTCACTTAAACTGTAAGGAATAACCGAATAACTCATATTAGTGTGGAAACAAGTCATCCTCGACTCCGAGGGACTGTCAAAGAAGAAGAAGATATCCCTTTGCAGGTTCTTTGTGTTCTCCTCGCAGCTTACTGTCCCACCTAGCTTTGTATCATCAGCAACTTTGGATACATTGCATTCAGTCCCTTCATCTAGGTCATTAATGTAGATTGTAAATAGCTGAGCTCCAAGCACTGATCCTTGCAACACACCACTAGTTACAGCCTGCAAACCGGAAAATGACTTGTTTATCCCTACTCTCTGTTTTCTGTCTGTTAACCAATCCTCTATTCATGCTAATATATTACTCCCAACCCCACAAGCCCATATCTTATGTAGCAACCTTATTGAATGTCTTTTGGAAATCCAAATATACTACATCCACTTGCTCCCCTTTATCTACCCTGCTAGTTACATCCTCAAAACACAATTTCCCCTTCATAAAACTATGTTGACTCTGCCTAATCATATTATGATTTTCTAAGTGTCGTGTTACCACTTCCCTAATAATGGATTCCAGCAATTTCCTGATGACTGATCTCAGACTAACTGGCTTGTAGTTTTCTATTTTCTTTCTCCCTCATTTCTTGAATCGCAGGGTTACATTTGCTACCTTCCAATCCACTGGGACTGTTCAAGAATCTAGGGAATTTTGGAAGTTCACAACCAATGCATTCACTATCTCTAAAGCCACCCCGGTTGGAACCCTAGAATTTAGGCCATTAGGTCCAGGTAATTAGTTGGCTTTTAATCCCATTAATTTCTCAAGTACTTTTTCTCTGCTAATATTACTTCAAGTTCCTCACTCTTATATTTGGCATGCTTTTTGTGTCTTCTACTGTAAATACAGATACAAAATATTTGTTAAAAGTTTCTGCCAGTTCCTTATTACCCATTATATTTCACCTGTCTCAGCCTCTAAGGGAGCAACGATTACTTTTGCTATTCTCTTCCTTTATGCATACTTGTAGAAGCACTTACAATCTGTTTTTATATTTCTTGCTAATTTATTCTCATAGTCTATTTTTATTGAGAATGTTGGAATATTTCTTTCAATGTCTGCCACAACTTATCTACTTTAATCTAATTTCCCAATCTACCTTAGCCACTTACCCCTCATACCAATGTAATTGGCTTTATTTAAGTTTAACATTCCCATTTTGAAATTAAGTATTTCACTCTCAAACTCAATATTAAACTATATAATTCCTCTTTCCCAGAGGATCATTTATTAATTAACCCTATTTCATTACACAATACAAGTTCTAAAATAGCTTTTCCCTAGTTGGTCTCATGGCGTATTGTTCTGGGAAACTGTATTGAATACATTCCATGAAGTCCTCCAGACTACCATTGCCAATTTGATTTGCCCAGTCTATAAGAATATTAAAGTCACCATGTTTATTGTATTACCTTTGTTACAAGTTCTTATTATTTGTTGATTAATACCCTGTCCAACTTTATGTTTACTGTTATGGGATCTATAAACTACTCCCACCAGTGTTTTCTGCCCCTTGTTATTCTTTAACTCCACCCATACTGATTCTGCTTCCTGATCTTCTGAGCTGAGATCCTTTCTCACTACTGTCCTTATGCCATCCTTTATTATCAGGGCTACCCCCCTCCTTTTCCATTCTGCCTGCCTTTTCAACAGTTGTTCGAAGTGCAAGCTGATAATGGTGCAGCGATGGCAACGGGGCATCTGGGACCTTGGTGCACACAACAGGACAAACAGTCTATCTCCTTAATCAATGAGATTTAAGAATTGAAAAGTAAACAGAGGAAGGACTGAGAAGGAGGGTGAACTAGAGTAGGTAAATGCAATGTCAAATCAGGTGCAGAAAGAAAATAATGGCTGGAATTTTTCAAGTCCTGAGCGTGTGGGTTTGGGAGTGGGTCAGCAGTAAAAATCACCAAAATGCTCATTCTGCCAACATCCGCATTTTACACAGGTACATTTTCCAGTGTGAGAGTGTAGTTAGGAATTTATTAATTTATGTAGGCATGTATTAATGAATTAATGTTTATGTGTAGGAATATATTAGTGAATTAATGTTTAGGAATGTATGTGTAAAGATAGACGAGCTTTCTTTAAATGGTCGGGTTAAGTAATGTGAGCTTATGAACTGTGACTTTTGACTGGGGAAAGTGTACTGTTTAGGCTCTTTGAGGTGGACTTGTGAACTGTGATCTTTGACTCTGGAAATGATTCCTCCTGGTTTCGGACAAAGGGACTGAGATTCCCGCTGGAAGGACATCATTGGACAAAGCCTGTGCTGGAACAAGGAGAACCAATCGGAGGCTGATCGTGCAGTTTGGGAACCAATCACCGGGCTCAAAAGGAGTATGTACAAGGGACCAAGTATTGGAGACTGTATAAAAGTAGGCAGCCATGTGCTAGAAGGCACAGCGGAGAAGGACAAGTGAGAAACTGGAAGCTGGGAAGAATACCCAAGTCGAGTCAGCGTGCTCTGCCGTCCAAGGTTGAAATGGGGAGTAAAGCCTGTCTAAGCTATAATTGCTGTCTAGTTTTGTTAAGCTATATGTATTTGCATGTTTAGTAACATTTTCCGACTTGTCATAAATCAGTGATGTTGTTGTCAATTTAAGCTGTTCCAAAAGGACCAGAAATATTTTACAACAGGCGCCGCGGACCTGCTCGGCAGAGGCAGGCAACCTCATTCAAGTATTTAAATGTTTGTTGAAAGACCCTTATGACGCTTTTGAACAGGGTCGTTTGGCTTTAACTGCAGAAGGACAGGATTCACGCACCTCGGGAACCTTGCTTATGAAGGGCAGAATCTCAGTGGCCATGTGCGAGTCCTTTGAGAGCTGGGAAAAACATATAAATGCTCCCATATTACTTGGCTAATGGAAAGGCTCTTGCTTACTCAATTTTGTGCAGAGATTTAGCTATCAGGAGTTTGCAGGTCATTTTTCCAACCTCAGAAACCATCACTACCTTGCTAGTCACTATGAAAACATTGAGGGTTTGGGCACTTTACCTGCCATCTGAGGAGTGATGTGCAGGAGTCGGTTTGGGAAGGCAGAGTGATGGGGTTGGGGTGACAGGCACATCAGGATGTAGGTGAGTGTGGCATTGCACTCACTCTATCTGACCTCATGAGATCATTAAATCACTTGCGGCACTGGATCCATGTTCTCCTCACCACATTCCTGCTGTTGGCCACATCTGCGATGTCAAGCTATGCTGTCTTTGTATTTTTTGCTGCTCTTTTTCTGCCATCCCCAGGGAAGAGCCTCTCCCTGCATGCTCTTACTCCCTGGACCAGTGCTCCTAGGGAGGCATCTGGGAGTCTTGAGGCTGCCCTCTGCCTTTGTGTCTCCATGACCCACAGAATTGTCAAAGCTATGCAGCAATTTATATCTCTGGGACTCAGCGTGAACACTCCTACATCAACCTTCAAATGAGATGTGTGCAAGGCTGCTTTAAATATCTGCGCTGAAAACAAGTCATCGATGATGTCATCAGACCCACTGTATTTAATTAGTCCAGGAAACACGCATGACTGGTTTAATTGGGGCCATTAAGTGTAAGTTGTAGTGTAGAACATGCTGTTCACATCTTCGGGTTCCCGACCCGCTTTGCGCTCCGCACGCGCATAACCTGATTCCAAGATAAAGATTCCGGCAAAAGAGTTGGAAAGAAATATTAGATTAATAGAAAGTGAAAAAAGAGACAGAAAATAAAAGTAAAAATCTTGATTTCAAATTTTACATTTTTAAAATCTTCCAACCACAATTCACAACCTGAATGATTGAGACTCCATGCTTATAATTGTTTACTTTCTGAGTGAGAAAGGTTGTTTGGCAGCCATTAACAATTATCACTTTGTTAAAAGGGTGCTTTAGCTATTAATTACTAGACTTAACTTTCGTGGAGAGTTTAATGGGCAATTAATGTGCGAATTGCGAGATGCCAACTTTCACCATTGGCTTTGTTAGCATGAATACCACAGGCTGCGATGTGGCCGTCACTTCGAACAACCATGAAATGACTGTCCTTCAGTGAAGTAATGTCCAGTTTACATTGATAGATAGAAAATAATGTTACACAGGATCATTCCCATCTGTGGCTGCATGTGTGTCTCACTCTTTCTTACTTTTTTTTACAGGGCCAGTCATTTATTCAAACTTCCAGATTTCTCTCCATTTTCAAATGTCCAGGTTTCATTTTCTTCTACAACACCTTAACTTTAAGAAAAAAGAAAAAAGCCCTATCTTGCTTATCATAATATGGGAGCATATTAAAGTAAAGTTTCAGATATGTGACACCTAACCTCCTTCTAAATGATTACTTTGTGGGAGAAGTAAGTGTGCTGGCTGGTGCAGTAACCTGCTAAGATTCTGGTAAAACTAGACTTCCTTAGGTTGTACATTGCTAGGACCCTCCATGTAAGTCGGTTTTGTTTCGGACTGGTAACTGACTAATACTACTTACTTTATGCGACCTGGTCCCATTTCTTCTGCAAGGAACTTCTGAGGAGGTGCAACAGTCCCATAAAGTGCATGTCTCTCCTCCCCGACTCAGAGAATTGGGCAATGTAATGTGATGGAAGGTTACGAATCTACGTTAGAAGCAATAGGGTTCCCAGTATGTGACCAATAATCCTGTCTTCCCACATTCTGTGATGCTCAATTCATCAAAAAATGTTCTCAGTAAACATGTAGTTCAATTGTTTAAATACTTGGTAATTGCAGTGTGTGGCTGATTAAGACAATTAGTGCTTCTCCTTTTTAATTGTTTGTTCTGCTATGTGGAAGAGAAAGGGGTGAATTCATAACATAATGCTCCCAGCAAAGAGCTTGCTCAATGGGAGCTCATATCAGGAATTTGGTGCAGAGGTAAGCTCACCTGATTCACAGCCACATGATTTATCGGGAACACCGAATCATAAAATTTAGCCGTAGACTACAGTTTCAACTACAAAGAAAGAAAGACTTGCATTTAGGTAGCGCCTTTCACGACCACTGGACGTCACAAAGTACTTTACAGCCAATGAAGTACTTTTGGAGTGTAGTCACTGTTGTAATGTGGGAAAAGCGGCAGACAATTTGTGCACAGCAAGCTCCCACAAACACAATGACAAGATAATCTGTTTTATAAACATAGAAACATAGAAGCAAAGAAAATAGGTGCAGGAGTAGGCCATTCGGCCCTTCGAGCCTGCACCACCATTCAATAAGATTATGACTGATCATCATCTCAGTACCCCTTCCCTGCTTTCACTCCATACCCCTTGATCCCTTTCGCCGTAAGGGCCATATCTAACTCACTCTTGAATACATCTAACGAACTGGCATCAACAACTCTCTGAGGCAGAGAATTCCACAGGTTAACAACTATCTGAGTGAAGAAGTTTCTCCTCATCTTGGTCCTTAATGGCTTACCCCTTATCCTTAGACTGTGTCCCCTGGTTCTGGACTTCCCCAACATCGGGAACATTCTTCCTGGATCTAACCTGTCCAGTCCCGTCAGTATTTTATATGTTTCTATGAGATCCCCTCTCATTCTTCTAAACTCCAGTGAATATAGGCCCAGTCGATCCAGTCTCTCCTCATATGTCAGTCCTGCCATCCCGGAAATCAGTCTGGTGAACCTTTGCTGCACTCCTTCAATAACAAGAACAACCTTCCTCCGATTAGGAGACCAAAACTGAAAACAATATTCCAGTTGAGGCCTCACCAAGGCTCTGTACAACTGCAGTGAGACCTCCCTGCTCCTATACTCAAATCCACTAGCTATGAAGGCCAACATGCCATTTGCCTTCTTCACCGCCTGCTGTACCTGCATGCCTACCTTCAATGACTGATGTACCATGACACCCAGGTCTCATTGCACCTCCCCTTTTCCTAATCTGCCGCCATTCAGATAATATTCTGTCTTCGTATTTTTGCCACCAAAGTTGAAAACCTCACGTTTATCCACATTTTACTGCACCTGCCATGCATTTGCCCACTCACCTAACCTGTCCAAGTCACCCTGCAGCCTCTTAGCATCCTTCTCGCAGCTCACACCATCACCCAACTTAGTGTCATCTGCAAACTTGGAGATATTACACTCAATTCCTTCATCTAAATCATTGATGCATATTGTAAATAGCTGGGGTCCCAGCACTGAGCCATGTGGCACCCCACTAGTCATTGCCTGCCATTCTGAACAGCACCCATTTATCCCGACTCTCTGCTTCCTGTCTGCCAACCAGTCTCTAGCCACGTCAATACATTACCCCCATACTATGTGCTTTAATTTTGCACACCAATCTCTTGTGTGGGACCTTGTCAAAAGCCTTTTGAAAGTCCAAATACACCACATCCACTGGCTCTCCCCTGTCCACTCTACTAGTTACATCCTCAAACAATTCCAGAAGATTTGTCAAGCATGATTTCCCTTTCATAAATCCATGCTGACTTGGACCAATCCTGTCACTGCTTTCCAAATGCGCTGCTGTTACATTTTTAATAATTGATTCCAACATTTTCCCCACCACTATAATTCCCCATTTTCTCTCTCCCTCCTTTCTTAAAAAGTGGTGTTACATTAGCTACCCTCCAGTCCATAGGAACTGATCCAGAGTCGCGCTGCTGGAAAATGATCACCAATGTATCCACTATTTCTAGGGCCACTTCCTTAAGTACTCTGGGATGTAGACAATCAGGCCCTGGGGATTTATCGGCCTTCAATCCCATCAATTTCCCTAACACAATTTCCTGACTAATAAGGATTTCCTTCAGTTCCTCCTTCTCTCTAGATCCTCGGTTCCCTAGTATTTCCGGAAGGTTATTTGTGTCTTCCTTCGTGAAGACAGAACCAAAGTATTTGTTCAATTTGTCTGCCATTTCTTTGTTCCCCATTTATAAATTCACCTGATTCTGACTGCAAGGGATCTACATTTGTCTTCAATAATCTTTTTCTCTTCACATATCTATAGAAGCTTTTGCAGTCAGTTTTTATGTTCCCAGCAAGCTTACTCTCATACTCTATTTTCCCCCTTCTAATTAAACCCTTTGTCCTCCTCTGCTGAATTCTAAATTTCTCAGAGTCCTCAGGTTTGCTGCTTTTTCTGGCCAATTTATATGCCTCTTCCTTGGATTTAACACTCTCCTTAATTTCTCTTGTTAGCCACAGTTGAGCCACCTTCCCCATTTTATTTTTACTTCAGACTGGGATGTACAATTGTTGAATCCTTGTGATACTTAAATGTTTGCCATTGCCTATCCACCGTCAACCCTTTAAGTATCATTCGCGATGTTGATCAAAATCAGAAAAAATCATTAGGTTGACAATACAATACCAGTGTAGCAGCACATTGTTTTGTAGAATCATGGAATCATAGATATTTACAACACGGAAGGAAGCCATTTCAGCCCATCATGTCTGCACCTAGCGGCAAACAGCTATCCAGCCTAATCCCACTTTCCAGCTCTTGATCCATATCCTTATAGGTTATGGCACTTCTAGTGCATATCCAGGTACTTTTCAAACTGTGGTGAGGGTTTCTGCCTCTACCACCTTTTCATACAGTGAGTTTCACACCCAAACACCCTCTGGGTGAAAGAAATCCTCCTCAGATCCCCTCTGAACCTCCTACCAATCACTTGAATCTATGCTCCCTGGTTGTTGACCTCTCTGCTAAGGGAAATAGGTCCTTCCTATCCACCTTATCTAGGCCCCTCATAATTTTATACACCTCAATAAGGTCTCCCCTCAGCCTCCCCTGTTCAGGAGATCAAGGCCCTGATAAAAGGGCACAGAGTTCGGGAGGAGGAGCAGCAGTTCAGGATATCGAGGCCCTGATAAAGGGCAATGAGTTCGATAGGAGGAGCGGCAGTTCGGGAGATCGAGGCCCTGATAAAAGGGTGTGGATTTCGGGAGGAGGAGCAGCAGTTCGGGAGCGGAAGATCGAGGTCGAAGGTAAAGCAAAGAAGTAAAAGGAAATCGAAGTGTGACATCACAGCAAAGAGGGTAAGTGATTGGTTGGTTGATTGGTGAGTAGTTTTTCTTTTTTTCTTTTTCTTTTTCTTTTTCATATCAGTAAGAAACCTTTGGCATTGTTGCCAAACAAAGTTACTTGAAGGATTAAGTCATGGCAGGAGAGCCCAGACCCATGTCCCTGACTACTGTGTGTGTGTGCAGGGAGTGTATCCAGCTGCAGCTCCTGTCATAAAACATCGCGGCACTGGAGCTGCACATGGATTCAATTCTTGAGCATCCGCGATGCTGAGGATGTCATGAGTAGCACATTTAGTGAGTTGGTCACACCGCAGGTAAAGGTTACAAAGGTAGATAGGGAATGGGTGACCATCAGGCAGAGCAGGAGTAGGAAAGTAGTGCAGGAGTCCCCTGCGGTCATCTCCCTCCAAAACAAATATACCACTTTGGATACTGTTCGGGGAGATGACTCAGCAGGGGAGGGCAGCAGCAGCCAACTTCATGGCACCATGGGTGGCTCTGCTGCACAGGAGGGCAGGAAAAAGAATGGGAGAGCTATAGTGGTAGGGGATTCTATTGTAAGGGGAATAGATAGGCATTTCTGCGGCCACAATCGAGACTCCAGGATGGTATGTTGCCTTTCCTGGTGCAAGGGTCAAGGATGTCTTGGAGTGGCTGCAGGGCATTCTGGAGGGGGAGGGTGAACAGCCAGTTTTCATGGTGCATATAGGTACCAACGATATAGGTAACAAATAGGATGAGGTTCGGCAAGCTGAATTTAGGGAGCTAGGAGTTAAATTAAAAAGTAGGACCTCAAAGGTAGTAATCTCTGGTCAGAGTAGGAATAGCAGGATAATTAAGATGAATACATGGCTTGAGGAATGGAGCAAGAGGGAGGGATTCAAATTCCTGGGACATTGGAACCGGTTCTGGGGGAGGTGGGACCAGTACAAACTGGCCAGTCCGCACCTGGGCAGGACCGGAACCAATGTCCTAGGGGGAATATTTGCTAGTGCTGTTGGGGAGGGTTTAAACTAATATGGCAGGGGGATGAGAATCTAAGCAGGGAGACAGAGGGAAGTAAAATTGGACAGAAGAAAAAGGTAGAAAGGAGATAAGGAAAAGTGGAGGGCAGAGAAATCAAGGGCAAAAATCAAAACGGGTCACATTACTACATCATTCTAAAAGAACAAAGAATGTTAAAAAAACAAACCTGAAGGCTCTGTGTCTCAATGTGAGGAGCATTCATAATAAAGGTGGATGAATTAACTGTGCAGATAGATAGATGTTAATGGATATGGTGTAATTGGGATTACAGAGACATGGCTCCAGGGTGACCAAGGCTGGGAACTCAACATCCAGGGGTATTCAATATTCAGGAAGGATAGACAGAAAGGAAAAGGAGGTGGGGTAGCGTTGCTGGCTAAAGAGATTAACGCAATAGTAAGGAAGGACACTTTCTTGGCTGATGTGGAATCTGTATGGGTAGAGCTGCGGAACACCAAAGGGCAGAAAACGCTAGTGGTAGTTGTGTACAGACCACCAAACAGTAGTAGTGAGGTTGGGGATGGCATCAAACAGGAAATTAGGGATGCGTGCAATAAAGGTACAGCAGTTAGCATGGGTGACTTTAATCTACATATAGATTGGGCTAACCAAACTGGCAGCAATACAGTGGAAGAGGATTTCCTGGAGTGTATAAGGGATGGTTATTTATACCAATATGTCGAGGAACCAACTAGAGAGCTGGCCATCCTAGACTGGGTGTTGTGTAATGAGAGAGAATTAATTAGCAATCTTGTTGTTCAAGGCCCCTTGGGGAAGAGTGACCATAATATGGTAGAATTCTTCATTAAGATGGACAGTGAACAGTTAATTCAGAGACTAAACTTAAAGAAAGGTAACTTCGATGATATGAGAAGTGAATTGGCTAGGATAGACTGGCGAATGATACTTAAAGGGTTGACGGTGGATAGGCAATGGTAGACATTTAAAGATCACATGGATGAACTTCAACAATTGGACATCCCTGTCTGGCATAAAAATAAAACGGGGAAGGTGGCTCAACTGTAGCTAACAAGGAAAATTAGGGATAGTGTTGAATCCAAGGAAGAGGCATATAAATTGGCCAGAAAATACTCAGCAAATAGGAGGGGGAAAATAGAGTATGAGAATAAGCTTGCAGGGAACATAAAAACTGACTGCAAAAGCTTCTATAGATCTGTGAAGAGAAAAAGATTAGTGAAGACAAATGTAGGTCCCTTGCAGTCAGAATCAGGTTAATTTATAATGGAGAACAAAGAAATGGCAGACCAATTGAACAAATACTTTGGTTCTGTCTTCACTAAAGAAGATACAAATAACCTTCTGGAAATATCAGGGGACCAAGGGTCTAGCGAGAAGGAGGAACGGAAGGAAATCCTCATTAGTCAGGAAATTGTTTTAGGGAAATTGATGCGATTGAAGGCCGATAAATCCCCAGGGCCTGATAGTCTGCATCCCAGAGTACCTAAAAATGGTGGTAATTTTCCAACATTCTATAGACTCTGGATCAGTTCCTATGGATTGGAGGGTAGCTAATGTAACCCCATTTTTTTAAAAAAAGGAGGGAGAGAGAACAGGGAATTATAGACCAGTTAGCCTGACATCAGTAGTGGGGAAAATGTTGGAATCAATTAGTAAAGATGTAAGCAGCGCATTTGGAAAGCAGTGACAGGATCGGTCCAAGTCAGTATCGATTTATGAAAGGGAAATCATGCTTGACAAATCTTCTAGAATTTTTTGAGGATGTAACTAGTAGAGTGGACAAGGGAGAACCAGTGGATGTGGTGTATTTGGACTTTCAAAAGGCTTCTGACAAGGTTCCACACAAGAGATTAGTGTGCAAAATGAAAGCACATGGTATTGAGGGTAACGTATTGATGTGGATAGAGAACTGGTTGGCAGACAGGAAGCAAAGAGTAGGAATAAACGGGTCCTTTTCAGAATGGCAGGCAGTGACTAGTGGGGTGCTGCAAGGTTCAGTGCTGGGACCCCAGCTATTTACAATATACATTAATGATTTAGACAAAGGAATGGAATGTAATATCTCCAAATTTGCAGATGGCACTAAGCTGGTTGGCAGTGTGAGCTGTGAGGAGGATGCTAAGAGGCTGCAGGGTGACATGGACAGGTGAGGTGAGTGGGCAAATGCATGGCAGGTGCAGTATAATGTGGATAAATGTGAGGTTATCCACTTTGGTGGCAAAAACATGAAGGCAGAATACGATCTGAATAGTGACAGATTCGGAAAAGGGGAGGTGCAACGAGATTTGGGTGTCATGGTACATCAGTCATTGAAAGTTGGTATGCAGGTACAGCAGGCGGTGAAGAAGGCAAATGGCATGTTGGCCTTCAAAGCGAGCGGATTTGAGTATCAGAGCAGGGAGGTCTTACTGCAGTTGTACAGGGCCTTGGTGAGGCCCCACCTGGAATATTGTGTACAGTTTTGGTCTCCTAATCTGAGGAAGGGCATTCTTGCTATTGAGGGAGTGCAGCGAAGGTTCACCAGACTGATTCTCGCGATGGCAGGACTGACATATGAAGAAAGACTGGATCTACTCGGCTTATATTCACTGGAGTTTAGAAGGATGAGAGGGGATCTCATAGAAACATATAAAATTCTGCCGGAATTGAACAGGTTAGATGCAGGAAGAATGTTCCCGATGTTGGGGAAGTCCAGAACCAGAGGTCACAGTCTAAGGATAAGGGGTAAGCCATTTAGGACTAAGATGAGGAGAAACTTCTTCACTCAGAGAATTGTGAACATGTGGAATTCTCTACCACAGAAAGTTGTTGAGGCCAGTTTGGTAGATATATTCAACAAGGAGTTAGATGTGGCCCTTCCGGCTAAAGGGATCAAGGGGTTTCGAGAGAAAGCAGGAATGGGGTACTGAATTTGCATGATCAGCTATGATCATATTGAATGGTGGTGCAAGCTCGAAGGACAGAATGGCCTACTCCTGCAACTATTTTCTAGGTTTCTATGTTTCTATGTTTCCAAAGAAAACAACCCCAGCCTATTGAATCTTTCCTCATAGCTAAAATTCTCCAGTCCAGGCAACATCCTCGTAAATCTCCTCTGTACCCTCTATACTGCAATCATATCTTTCCTGTAATGTGGTGACCAGATCTGCACGCAGTACTCTAGCTGTGGCCTAACTAGTGTTTTGTACAGTTCAAGCACAACCTCCCTGCTCTTGTATTCTAGGCCTCAGCTAACAAAGGTAAGTATTCTGTATGCCTAATTAAACACATTGGGGCTGATTTTGATGAACTTACCGCCCACTGCTGCTGACATTCCTCTGCTCGAAACGCCCAGTGCCACTTTCAATGTGGCCTGGAGCGGGCGGGAGAGGAAAGCCGCCAGGAAGCGGCCACCAAAGTCAGCGTACGGCCAAGACGCACAAATAAACTCCCGCCCACCGAGATGCCGGATTGGTGCAGGCGGGAGTCAGCTGGAGTCGGCGGCAGGACGCCGGTGGGCCGCTGCATGGAGGCTGGTCTGTCCTAAATGGTGAGTGTCAAGATTCTGTAAAAAAGGTAAGTGGAATGTTTTTAAATTATTTCTTTACAGGTACTTACCTGTATGGGGTTCCCTGAAAGTCCACAGATGTTTTTTTTGTTGGTGATGATTTTTTTTTTTAGGTCTTCGACCCTCCGTGGGCCCGACACAATCCTCGGTGGCACTTGGGTGGCAAGCGCCTCTGCCGCAGTGAATGATACCTCCCTCCCGCCCCAGATTGGCGGCGTACGTCGTTGATTTGCCGCCTGCCGGCCTTCGAGGGACCTCGGCGATGAATATCCTGGCCAAAGCCCTGTCCGATACCTCAGCGGCCATCGGCGACACTTTGGGCGGCACTTGGGTGGGCGGAGGCTTTGACCAAATTCATCCCCCTTATCTACCTGTCCTGCTACCTTCAGTGATCTGTGCACATGCACTCCAAGGTCCCTTAGCACCTTTACACTTCTATTGTGTATTCCCTTGCCTTGTTATCCCTCGCTAAATGCATTACCTCACACTTCTCTGAATTGAATTCCATTTGCTGTTCTACCCACCTGACCAGCTCACTGACATCTTCATGTAGTCGACAGCTTTCTTCTTCATTATCAACCACTTGACCAATTTTTGTATCATCTGCAAACCTTTTAATCATACCCCCTACATTCAGGTCTAAATCATTGATATATACCGCAATAAGCAAGGGACTAGTACTGAGCCCTGCATTAACCCACTGGAAACATCCTTCAAGTCACAAAAACAGCCATCAACCATTATCCTTTGCTTCATGCCTCTGGACCAAATTTGGATCTAGCTTGGATCCCATGGGCTTTAACTTTCGTGACCAGTCTGTAATGAGGGACCTTATCAAAAACCTTGTTTTGTGTCAGCTGTGGCTCAGCGGGTAGCACTCTTGCCTCTGAGTCAGAATGTTGTGGGTTCAAGACCAGGGACTTGAGCACAACAATCTAGGTTGACATTCCTGTGCAGTGCTGAGGGAGTGTTGCATTGTTGGAGGTGCCGTCTTTCGGATGAGACGTTAAACCAAGGCTCTCTCAAGTGGATGTAAAAGATCCCATGGCGTTATGTTGAAGAAGAGCAGGGAAGTTATCCCTGAATCAACATAACAAAAACAGATTATCTGGTCATTAACTTATTGCTGTTGGTGGGAGCTTGCTTGTGCGCAAATTGGCTGCCGCATTTCCCACATTACAACAGTGACTACACTACAAAAGTACTTAATTGGCTAAAAAGCACTTTGAGACATCCGGTGGTCTTGAAAGGCGCTATATAAATCCAAGTCTTTCTTTCTTTTGCTAAAATCCATATAGTCTACATTAAACGCACCACCTTTATCATCCCACCTTATTACTGTTCAGCTCAGAATAACTCCATGAGACTGTGTTGTAAGCTCAAGCCATTGTGACCTTGGCCTCTTTAATATCACTCTAAAGTAAGGCAGCAGCATGGTGGACTGCCTTTTATACCTGCTTGCTCCAGGATACACAGATGACCCATAGGTCTCCCACAAGTGTGCCCCCTAGTGGCAAGTTTTACACACAGGTGAGGTTCACATACATAACATCACTTCCCCCCAAAGTTTTGAGTACAAGTTATTTACAGGTTGAGGCGAACTGGTGGTCTGCGTTCCTGGGTCGATCGCCTGAGTTGAAGTCCTGCCATGGATGAGTTGGTCGGATCATTGCTGCACGGCAGCTCGGCTGGTCTGATCGGACTGTCGGGCATGGTGGGTTCATCCTCGTGGTTGTCAGCGAGGTCAATTGCTGGTTGGGTGTGTGTTGGTGGATCACTGAAGGTAGCAGGACAGGTAGATAAGGGGGCTGAATTTGGTCAAAGATCTTCAAACTGTTCTTGGTAGTCCGTGAATCACAGTTGGGTCTGATCCAGGTGCTTTCTGCACGTTTGCCCAGTCAACAATTTCATAACAAACACTCTCTTCCCCTCCTTGGCTAAGACAATGCCAGCAATTCACTTGGGACCATGACCGTAATTTAGAACAAACACTGGATCATTGACTTCAATGACACGCGAGGCCGCCACACGATTATGGTACACGTTATGCCTGTGCCGCTTGGTTTCTACGTGATCATTGAGATCTGGGTGGACTAAGGAGAGCCTGGTTTTGAGTGTTCTCTTCATTAACAATTCTGCGGGGGGGGGATCCCCAGTGAGCGAGTCGGGGCTGAGCAGGACCCGAAATAAGCGGGTCTGCAAGGAGCCGTCCGTTACGCGTCTCAAGCTTTGCTTGATTGTTTGGACTGCCCGTTCCGCTTGGCCGTTGGATGCGGGCTTAAATGGGGCAGACCTGACATGCTTGATGCCATTGCGGGTCATGAACTCGTTGAATTCCGAGCTGGCGAAACATGGTCTATTGTCACTGACAAGGACGTCGGGCAAACCATGGGTGACGAAGATGGCCCTGAGGCTTTCAATGGTGGCAGTGGACATACATGATGACATTATTATACATTCAATCCATTTTGAGTAAGCGTCCACTGCTACTAGAAACATCTTCCCCAGAAAGGGGCCAGCGGAATCTACGTTGACCCTGGACCACGGTTTGAATGATCATGACCCAGGCTCAGGGGGGCCTCCCTGGGTGCGTTGCTCAGCTGTCAGCAAGTGTCACATTGGTGTACGCATGACTCACATTCGGAGTCAATGCCGGGCCACCAGACATGCGACCTGGTGATAGACTTCATCATGACTATGCCTGGGTGGGTACTGTGTCGGTCACGTTTAAATGTTTCCCTGCCCTTTTTGGGTAAAATCACGCGATTCCCCATGGGAGACAATCCGACTGGACTGACAGTTCGTCCTTGCGTCGGTGAAAAGGCTCAATTTCCTCTTGCATTTCCCCGGGAATCCCCGACCAGCTCCCATTGAGGATGCAGCTTTTTACTAGTGATAACAGGGGGTCTTGGCTGGTCCAGATCCTGATCTGGCGAGCCAAGACGGGTGACCCCTTGCTCTCAAAAGCATCCATTACCAGAAGCAAGTCTGCGGGTTGTGCCATTTCCACCCCGGTGGTGGGCAATGGCAGCCGACTGAGGACGTCAGCGCAGTTCTCAGTGCCTGGTCTGTGGCGGATTACATAGTCACATGCAGACAATGTTAGTGCCCATCTTTGGATGCGGGACAAAGCATTGATGTTGATACCTTTGCTTTCTGAGAGCAGTGAGGTAAGCGGTTTGTGGTCGGTTTCGAGCTCAAACCGGGGACCAAATAGATATTGGTGCATTTTCTTAACCCGTATACACAAGCCAACGCTTCTTTCTCAACCAAGGCTCTTTCAACCTTGGATAAACTTCTGGATGCATATGCAACCAGTTGCAGTTTGGCTGACATATTTGCTTGCTGTAACACACCCCGTATGATGACGCATCATATGCTAGTACTAAGCGTTTACATGGGTCATACAATACAAGTAACTTGTTAGAGCATAACAGGTTTCTGGCCTTATTAAAGGTTGTCTCTTGAGATTTACCCCAAACCCAGTTGTCACCCTTGCATAGCAACAAATGTAAGGGTTCCAGCAAAGTGCTCAACCCCAGTAAAAGTTACCAAAGTAGTTGAGGAGTCCCAGGAACGAACACAGCTCCGTCACATTCTGTGGTCTGGGTGAATTCTTGATTGCCTCCATCTTGGAGTCCGTGGGTCTGATGCCCTCTGCCACAATCTTTCTCCCCAGAAATTCGACCTCTGGTGCCAGGAAAACACACTTGAAGCGTTTCAGCCTGAGTCCCACTCTGTCCAGTCGCTTTAGAACCTCTTCCAGGTTGTGCAAGTGTTCGGTGGTGTTGCAACCAGTGACCAAGATGTCGTCTTGGAACACCACGGTGCATGGAACTGATTTCAGCAGACTCTCCATGTTCTTCTGGAAGATGGCCGCCGCCGAGCGAATCCCAAAGGGGCATCTGTTGTATATGAACAGTCCTTTGTGCGTGTTGATGCACGTCAACTTCTTTGATGGTTCAGCCAGCTCCTGTGTCATGTACACGGAGGTTAGGTCTAGCTTGGTGAACGACTTTCCCCCTGCTAGCATTGGGAATAAGTCCTCCGCTTTGGGTAGTGGGTACTGGTCATGTAACGAGACTCGGCTGATCATCACCTTGTAGTCCCTGTAGATTCTGACCGTCCCATCGCTCTTTAGTATCGGCACGATTGGACTGGCCCACTCGTTGAACTCGACTGGTGATATAATTCCCTCTCATTGAAGTCTGTTCAGCTCGATTTCGACTTTCTCTCATATATGGGACTGCTCGGGCCTTGTGATGAACGGGCCGTGCCCCAGGAACAAGATGGATCTGCACTTTGGCGCCTGTGAAGTTGCTGATGCCTGGCTCAAATAACGCCGGGAATTTGTTTAGCACCTGTGTGCATGAGGCGTCATCCACCGAGGACAGTGCTTTGATGTCGTCCCAGTTCCATTGGATCTTCCCTAGCCAGCTCCTACTGAACAACGTTGGGCCATCACCTAGTACAATCCATAGTGGTAAATCATGCACCCTTCCATTGGGCTCAGTTTTGGCCTCTGTCCCTTGTTACTCCACAGCTTCTCAAAAGCCTTCTGGCTCATAATCGATTGACTCACCCCCGTGTCCAATTCCATAGAGACTGGAATGTCGTTAAGTTTAACTTTTAACTTTATCGGAGGCCTTTTGGTGGTGAAGGTGTGTACCCCATACACTTTGTTCTCATCTTCCGGTTGGGTTGCCTCTCCTGCTCGTTCAGTGTGATCCGCGCTGGATAGGTCGCTCTGCTGACTCTGCCACGTGGTGAGTCCGAGGTCACTTGCACATTCGCCGGTGGTGCCCCATTGTTCCACAGCCCTTGCACACGCAGTGCTTGAATCGATATTGATGGGCTCTGTGACTGCCCCCGCAGCGCTAATGTGAATGGATTCACATTAGCACTCCCCAGCAGCCTCTGAGTCACATTAGGCCTGGCCTCTGCGGTTGTGTGGGCCCTACTATGTAAAGTTCTGCGTGCTGGGGGTATTATTTTATGCACAGTATTTGCCGGTGAGCTCCGATTCTGTGAAGGTATCTGTTTCGTATTGTATAATGTATAATGTATAATGTAAACAGCTGGGGCCCCAGCACAGAACCCTGCGGTACCCCACTAGTCACTGCCTGCCATTCCGAAAAGTACCCATTTACTCCTACTCTTTGCTTCCTGTCTGACAACCAGTTCTCAATCCACGTCAGCACACTACCCCCAATCCCATGTGCTTTAATTTTGCACATTAATCTCCTGTGTGGGACCTTGTCGAAAGCCTTCTGAAAGTCCAAATATACCACATCAACTGGTACTCCTTTGTCCACTTTATTGGAAACATCCTCAAAAAATTCCAGAAGATTTGTCAAGCATGATCTCCCTTTTACAAATCCATGCTGACTTGGACCTATCATGTCACCATTTTCCAAATGCGCTGCTATGACATCCTTAATAATTGATTCCATCATTTTACCCACTACTGAGGTCAGGCTGACCGGTCTATAATTCCCTGCTTTCTCTCTCCCTCCTTTTTTAAAAAGTGGGGTTACATTGGCTACCCTCCACTCAATAGGAACTGATCCAGAGTCAATGGAATGTTGGAAAATGACTGTCAATGCATCCGCTATTTCCAAGGCCACCTCCTTAAGTACTCTGGGATGCAGTCCATCAGGCCCTGGGGATTTATCGGCCTTCAATCCCATCAATTTCCCCAACACAATTTCCCGACTAATAAAGATTTCCCTCAGTTCCTCCTCTTTAATAGACCCTCTGACCACTTTTATATCCGGAAGGTTGTTTGTGTCCTCCTTAGTGAATACTGAACCAAAGTACTTGTTCAATTGGTCTGCCATTTCTTTGTTCCCCGTTATGACTTCCCCTGATTCTGACTGCAGGGGACCTACGTTTGTTTTTACTAACCTCTTTCTCTTTACATACCTATAGAAACTTTTGCAATCCGCCTTAATGTTCCCTGCAAGCTTCTTCTCGTACTCCATTTTCCCTGCCCTAATCAAACCCTTTGTCGCTCATGGATGTGAAGGCCTGGGCTATCGTGATGGCCTTGCTCAGATCTAAGGATTCGGCAGACAGTAGTTTGCAGAGGATGGCCTCGTGGCCAATTCTGAGCACGTAAAAGTCCCACAACATTTCCCCCAAAGATCCTGCAAATTCGCACGGTCCCGCAAGCGATGGTGCGTATAAAAGCGATACCTGGCCAATAAGATGTTCTCCTTCGGCTGGAGGTGTTCTCGAGCCAGCACGCACAGCGCTGTGTAAGTTTTGTCTGTTGGTTTGTCTGGGACCAGTAGATTTTTGAGGAGGCCATATATCGATGACCCACATGCGGTGAGGAGATTCGCCCTGCGCTTGGTCTCCGTCTCAGCCGTGTCCAGCTCGTTCACCATGAAGTACTGGTCGAGACGCTCAATGAAGGCTTCCCAATCATCACTCTCAACAATTCTCTCAAGATTACCAAAGGCAGCCATTTCCGCATGAAAGTTCATGATCTTTAACTCGTCGCCAGCTGTTAAGTTCAGAATAACTCCACGAGACTGTGTTGTAAGCTCAAACCCTTGTGACCTCGGTCTCTTTAATATCACTCCAAAGTGAGGCAGCGGCGTGGTGGGCTGCCTTTTATACCTGCTTGCTCCAGGTTTTACAGGTGACCCATAGGTCTCCCACAGGTGTGCCCCCTAGTGGCAAGTCTTACACACAGGTGAGGTTCGCATACATAAGTTACCTCCTCAAAAATTTTTATCAAGTTAGTCAGACATGACCTTCTCTTAACAAATCTATGCTGATAATCCTTGATTAATCCATATATTTCTAAATGAAGATTTATCTTGACCCTTTTTTTCCAATAATTTTCCCACCACCAAGGTTAGGTGAACTGGCCTGTAATTACTCAGTCTATGCCTTTCTCCCTTTTTAAACAACAGTACAGCGTTAGCAGTCCTCCAGTTCTCTGGCACCAGACCTGTAGCCAGAGAGGATTGGAAAATGATGGTCAGAGCTCTTTCACTTCCCTTAACAGCCTGGGATACATTTCTTCCGAGCCTGTGGATTTATCCACTTTCAAAGATGCTAAACCCTTTCATGCTTCCTCTGTCACTATGTTTATTTCATCTAATATTTCACACTCCTCCTCCCTGATTGCAATGTCTGCATCGCCCCTCTTTTTTGTGGAAACAGACGCAAAATATTCATTAAGAACCATACCCACGTCATCCGCCTCCACACACACATTACCTTTATGGTCTCTAATAGGCCCGACTCTTTCTTTAGTTATCCTCTTGCTTTTAATGTATTTATAAAACATCTTTGGGTTTTCCTTGCCAACATTTTTTCATGCTCTCTATTTGCTTTTCTAATTCCCTTTCTAATTTTGCCCCTGCACTTTCTATACTCCTCTAGGATTTCTGCAGAGTTGAGCCCTCGGTATCTGTCATAAGCTTCCCTTTTTTGCTTATCCTACCCTGTATGCCCCTTGACATCCAGGGGGCTCTGCATTTCTTAACCCCACCCTTTTCTTTACGGGAACATACTTGCTCTGTACCCTCAAAATCTCCTCCTTGAATGTCTCCCACTGTTCTGACACTGATTTACCTGCTAGTAGCTGTTTCCAGTCCACTATGGCTAAATCACATCTCAGCTTAGTAAAATTGGCTTTCCACCAATTGAGAACTTTTATTCCTTTTCCATAACTAGCTTAAATTTAACTGAATTATGTTCACCAGCACCAAAATGCTCTCCCACTGATACCTCTTCCACCTGCCCAGCTTGATTCCCTAAAACTAAGTTCAAAATGACCCCCTCCCTTGTTGGGCTTGCTACGTACTGGCTAAAAAAAGTTCTCCTGAATGCATTTTAGGAATTCTGCACCCTCCATACCTTTCACACTAATTTTATCCCAGTTACTTGGGCTCAATTTTCCCCAGTGATTTGCACCGTTTTTTTTGAACAGGCTGCTTTTTTTGGCCTGAGTTACAAAACCACAGTTTCCCCAATCAAGTTGCACCAGCGTAACTGTTAGTTACAATTTTTTTAGGTACATTTTTTTTTCAGCCAAAGGGGGCATAACCTGCCACCCGCACCAATTCTGGCCATTTAGGCAAGTTTGGCCAGCTGAGAGTTACTCCAGTTCTGCTTAGGCCAGCATATGTGGCCTCTGCAGAAAAACCTTCGGGAGAGTTAAAGAAATCGATGCAGGTAAGGAAATCGGTGCTGGTAAGTGCAGCAGATGCCCAGACAGCAGCAGCAGGAAAGGTAAGAGAGAGGGGGAGAGAGAGAGAGGGCGGGGGGAAGAGAGAGAGGGATGGGGAGGGGGGAGAGAGAAGGGGAGGAATAGAGGGGGTGGAGGAAGAGAGGGGACCGAGAGGGAGGAGACCACGGCCTGGGATGGGGCGGGGGAGCGGACCGGGAGGCCACGGCCTGGGATAGGGGTGGCGGAGTGGACCGGGAGGTCATTCGGCTTGGGCTAGGGGCGGGACCGTAAAGGCACTCGGGGCTGGGGGTCGGGGGAGCTGGACCGGCAAGCCCTTCAGCCAGTGCTAGGGGCGGGGAGCTGGACCAGCACTGGCAAGGGACCCGGGATGGTGGGGGGGGGAGCGGAACCGGCAAGACCTTTGGCCATGGCTAGGGGCGGGGGAACGGGATCCGTACCAGCAAGGCACTCAGAGCTCGGGGTGGGCTCGGGAAGCAGACCGGCAAGGCAAACGGGGCGGGCGGGGGAAGCAGACCTGGAGGCCCTTCGGCCTGGGATAGGGGCGAGGATCAGTGAGGAAGGAGAGGGGGTCATTAATAATTGGAGGTAAGTTGCTGCAATATATTTTAATGTGTTTTTAAGTTGATGCAAAGCGTTTTAATGTGTTGCGAGCTGGCTGTATGTTTCACTTTCCAGCCTCAGCCCGCATTGTGTCCCTGGTTACCAGAGCAACCCGATCCTTTTAGCACAGATCAAGGCTCCACCCCCAAAACTAAAGGACAGGTTAGGCTGCGCCAAAATGAAGAAATCCAACGGGGAAACTTAGAACTTTTTTTTGGGCGTACTTGGGCCCCAAAAAATGGGTGTAACTCTTCGCCAAACAAAAGCTTTGGGGAAAATTGAGCCCACATTAAGGTGGTTGAAAGCTCCTACTATTACTGCCCTATAGTTTCTGCACTTCTCAGAAATCTGCCTACATATTTGTTCTTCTATCTCCCTTTGACTGTTTGGGGGTCTATAGTACACACGTTTGCTTGCTATCACTGCAGGTCTCCCAGCTGAGCTCACTCCATAATGTGAGGTCAGCTAATTTAAGCATGGTGTACAAGATAAGTTCCACCAAGGGTCAGAGGGCAGGCTATCTCCCAGGAGATCGCACGGCTCTGGGTGAGGAGGACTCTGCTGTGTGACATTACAGGTAAGGCAGGTAAGTGATTGGTAGTGATTGTGAGCTAAGTTTTTCTTTTAAATTAACATATAGCATATAACTAAATACTAAAAACGAACCTTTATTTGTTTAACTAATTTAATAAACTATATAGGGTAAATATTTGATTAACACTAAACTAATTAATTAAATTAAATAATGGGGAAACAGGAGATGTGTTGCTGCTGCAATATGTGGGAGCTTCGGGACGTTCCAGGGCGACTACATCTGTGACTACATCTGCGGTAAGTGTCTGCAGCTCGACAAACTTCGGATCTGAGTTGAGAGCTGGAGTCCAAGCTACAGATATTGCAAGACATCAGGGAGGGAGAAAGTTATCTGGACCTTTTGCTCCAGGAGGCAGTCACACCCTCCAGATTAAATACTTTAGAATTGACACGTGGTCAGGGACAGGAGGGTGTGACTGCGCGTGAAGCAGGTAAGGGGATCTAGGAGGTAGTATTGCCAGAGCCTTAGTCCCTGCACTTGTCCAATAGATTTGAGGTTCTTGCAACTCTTGAGGACAAGTGTGCAGACTGTGGGGTGGATAAGCAGACTGACCAAGGCATCGTGGGGGGAGTAAAGAGGCAGGTGGTTGTAGTAGGGGACAGTATAGTGAGGCGGATAGATAGGGTTCTCTGCAGAGCGTTCATCCCGAAGGCCGTGTTGGCTACCCGGTGCCAGGGTAAAGGATGTCTCGGAGCAGCTGCAGTGCATTCTGGAGGGGGAGGGTGAACAGCCAGTTGTCGTGGTGCATATAGGTACCAACAATATAGGTAAAAAACAGAATGAGGTCCTATAAGCTGAATTTAGGGAGCTAGGAGTTAAATTAAAAAGCAGGACAGTTCGGGTGATCGAGGCCCTGATAACAGGGTGCGGAGTTCGGGAGGAGGAGCGGCAGTTCGGGAGATTGAGGCCGAAAGAAAACAAACAAGTAAAAAGAAATTGAAGCGTGATGTCACAGCCAAGCGGGTAAGTGATTGGCTGGTGGATTGGTGAGTATTTAATCTTTTTTTTTCTTCCTTTTTATTTCATTATCAGTAGGTAACCTTTGACATTGTTGCCAAATTAAATTAATCTAAGGGTTAAGTCATGGCAGGAGAGCCCAGACCCGTGTCATGCTCCTCCTGTGCTATGTGGGCAGTCAGGGGCACTCCCAGTGTCCCTGATTGCTACGTGTGTAGGAAGTGCATCCAGCTGTTGCTCCTGACAGACCACATTGCGGCACTAGAGCTGCGGACGGATTCACTCTGGAGCATCCGCGATGCTGAGGATGTTGTGAATAGCACGTTTAGTAAGTTGGTCACACCGCAAGTCAAGGTTACTCAGGCAGATAGAGAATGGGTGACCATCAGGCAGAGCAGTGGAAGGAAGGTAGTGCAGGGTCCCCTGCGGTCATCTCCCTCCAAAACAGATATACCATTTTGGATACTGTTGGGAGAAATGACTCAGCAGGGGAAGGCAGCAGCAGCCAAGTTCATGGCACCATGGGTGGCTCTGCTGCACAGGAGAGCAGGAAAAAGAGTGGGAGAGTTATAGTGGTAGGGGATTCTATTGCAAGGGGAATAGATAGGCATTTCTGTGGCCACAATCGAGACTCCAGGATGGTATGTTGCCTCCTTGATGCAAGGGTCAAGGATGTCTCGGAGCGACTGCAGGACATTTTGGAAGGGGAGGGTGAACAGCCAGTTGTCGTGGTGCATTTCGGTACCAACAATATAGGTAAAAAACGGGATGAGGTCCTACAAGCTGAATTTAGGGAGCTAGGAGTTAAATTAAAAAGCAGGACCTCAAAGCTAGTAATCGCAGGATTGTTACAGTGCCACGTGCTAGTCAGAGTAGAAATAGCAGGATAGCTAAGATGAAGACATGGCTTGAGGAGTGGTGCAGGAGGGAGGGATTCAAATTCCTGGGACATTGGAACCGGTTCTGGGGGAGGTGGGACCAGTACAAACCAGACGGTCTGCACCTGGGCAGGACTGGAATCAATGTCCTAGGGGAAATGTTTGCTAGTGCTATTGGGGAGGAGTTAAACTAACATGGCAGGGGAATTTGAACCTATGCAGGGAGACAGAGGGAAGTAAAAGGGGACAGAAGCAAAAGATAGAAAGAAGAAAAGTAAAAGTGGAGGGCAAAGAAACCCAAGGCAAAAATCAACAAGGGCCACATTACAGCAAAATTCTAAAAGGACAAAGTGTGTTAAAAAAACAAGCCTGAAGGCTCTGTGCCTCAATGCAAGAAGTATTCGTAATATGGTGGATGAATTAACTGCGCAGGCAGCTATTAACGAATATAATATAATTGGGATTACGAAGTCATGGCTCCAGGGTGACCAAGGCTGGGAACTCAACATCCAGGGGTATTCAGCATTCAGGAAGGATCGACAGAAAGGAAAAGGAGTTGGAGTGGCGTTGCTGGTTAAAGAGGAAATTAACGCAATAGTAAGGAGGGACATTAGCTTGGATGATGTGGAATCTGTATGGGTAGAGCTGCGGAATACCAAAGGGCAGAAAACGCTAGTGGGAGTTGTGTACAGACCACCAAAGAGTAATAGTGAGGTTGGGGACAGCATCGAACAAGAAATTAAGGATGTGTACAATAAAGGTACAGCAGTTATCATGGGTGACTTTAATCTACATATAGATTGGGCTAACCAAACTGGTAACAATACGGTGGAGGAGGATTTCCTGGAGTGTATTAGGGATGGTTTTCAAGACCAATATATCAAGGAACCAACTAGAAGGCTGGCCATCCTAGACTGGATGATGTGTAATGAGAAAGGACTAATTAACAATCTTGTTCTGCAAGGCCCCTTGGGGAAGAGTGACCATAATATGGTAGAATTCTTTACTAAGATGGAGAGTGACATAGTTAATTCAAAGACTAGGGTCCTGAACTTGGGGAAAGGTAACTTCGGTGGTGTGAGATGTGAATTGGCTAGAATAGACTGGCGAATGAGACTTAAAAGGTTGACAGTGGATAGGCAATGGCAAACATTTAAAGATCACATGGATGAACTTCAACAATTGTAAATCCTGTCTGGAGTAAAAATAAAACGGGGAAGGTGGCTCAACCGTGGCTAACAAGGGAAATTAAGGATAGTGTTAAATCCAAGGAAGAGGCATATAAATTGGCCAGAAAAAGCAGCAATCCTGAGGACTGGGAGAAATTTAGAATTCAGCAGAGGAGGACAAAGGGTTTAATTGGAAGGGGGAAAATAGAGTATGAGAGGAAGCTTGCTGGGAACATAAAAACTGACTGCAAAAGCTTCTATAGATATGTGAAGAGAAAAAGATTAGTGAAGACAAACGTAGCTCCCTTGCAGTCAGAACCAGGTGAATTAATAATGGGGAACAAAGAAATGGCAGACCAATTGAACAAATACTTTGGTTCTGTCTTCACAAAGGAAGACACAAATAACCTTCCGGAAATACTAGGGGACCGAGTGTCTAGCGAGAAGGATGAACTGAAGGAAATCCTTATTAGTCAGGAAATTGTGTTAGAGAAATTGATGGGATTGAAGGCCAATAAATCCCCAGGGCCTGATAGTCTGCATCCCAGAGTATTTAAGGAAGTGGTCCTAGAAATAGTGGATGCATTGGTGATCATTTTCCAACAGCTTATCGACTCTGGATCAGATCCTATGGACCTGAGGGTAGCTAATGTAACACCGCTTTTTAAAAAAAGGAGAGAGAGAACGGGGAATTATGGACCGGTTAGCCTGACATCGGTAGTGGGGAAAATGTTGGAATCAATTATTAAAGACTAAGAAAGAGGTTATGCTGAGAGAGTTTGAGCAGCTCGGGACTAACTTGAAAAGCAGAACCACAAAGGTAATAATCTCTGCATTATTACCTGAGCCACGAGCAAATTGGTATAGGGTCAATAGAATCAGGGAGGTGAATGCGTGGCTCAGAGGTTGGTCTGGGAGAAGTGGGTTTCGATTTGTGGGGCACAGGCACCAATACGCGGGAAAGAGAGAGCTGTTCTGTGGGAACAGACTACACCTGAACTATGCTGGGACCAGAGTTCTAGCAAACCGACTAACTAGGGAGGTAGACAGGGCTTTAAACGAAATCAGGGGGAGGGCGGTGGGGGGGAGCCGGAGGGCTGGGGGGGCGGGGTGGGAGGCAGAGAGGATGGTCGCAGTAGAGAGCAATCTAGAATGCTAAAGAGAAAAGAAAAGGAAACAATGCAGGAAAGTGATTGTGGTAAGGATTAGAAAAAAACATAGAAAATAGGTGCAGGAGTAGGCCATTCGGCCCTTCGAGCCTGCACCACCATTCAATAAGATCATGGCTGATCATTCACCTCAGTATCCCTTTCCTGCTTTCTTTCCATACCCCTTGATCCCTTTAGCCGTAAGGATCTTATCTAACTCCCTCTTCAATACATCCAATGAACTGGCATCAGCAACTCTCTGCAATCGGGAATTCCACAGGTTAACAACTCTCAGTGAAGAAGTTTCTCCTCATCTCAGTCCTAAATGGCTTACCCCTTATCCTTAGACTGTGTCCCCTGGTTCTGGACTTCCCCAACATCGGGAACATTCTTCCTACATCTAACCTGTCCAATCCCGTTAGAATTTTATATGTTTCTATGAGATCCCCTCTTATACCTTCTAAACTCCAGTGAATACAGGCCTAGGCGATCCAGTCTCTCATCATATGTCAGTCCCGGCATCCCGGGAATCAATCTGGTGAACCTTCGCAGCACTCCCTCAATAGCAAGAACGTCCTTCCTCAGATTAGGAGACCAAAACTGAACACAATATTCCAGGTGAGCCCTCACTAAGGCCCTGTACAACTGCAGTAAGACCTCCTTGCTCCTATACTCTCATCCCCTAGCTATGAAGGCCAACATACCATTTGCCTTCTTCACCGCCTGCTGTACCTGCATGCCAACTTTCAATGACTGATGTACCATGACACCCAGGTCTCGTTGCACCTCCCCTTTTCCTAATCTGCCGCCATTCAGATAATATTCTGCCTTCGTGTTTTTGCCCCCAAAGTGGATAACCTCACATTTATCTGCATTATACTGCATCTGCCATGCATTTGCCCACTCACCTAACCTGTCCAAGTCATCATGCAGCCTCTTAGCGTGCCCCTCACAGCTCACACCGCCACCCAGCTTAGTGTCATCTGCAAACTTGGAGATATTACACTTAATTCCTTCATTCAAATCATTAATGTATATTGTAAATAGCTGGGGTCCCAGCACTGAGCCCTGCGGCACCCCACTAATCACTGCCTGCCATTCTGAAAAGGAGCCATTTATCACGACTCTCTGCTTCCTGTTTGCCAACCAGTTCTCTATGCACGTCAGTACATTACCCCCAATACCATGTGCAGAAATGTCAGCGAGGGCATGCAAATAGTTACAAAATCACTTTGAAATCTTCTAGGCCATAGAAAAAGGCAAGCCGAGCTCCCTTCATTTTTTTGATGAATGAATTTCTTGAAATTCAAAATTATCTTCATTACCTCAGTAAGCTTTCAAGGCCAATAATACCCTTCCTATGATTATGATCCATTAACTGGCAGGAAATTGAGATGTTAGAATTGAGATGCTTCTGGAACTAACACACTGCTTTTTTGGTGGAAAAAAATGGATAACAATTCTGAGGGCAGGAAGTGCTAATTAAACTGATCAGGGAAGTAACAGCAAAAATGAGTTCAAGAAACACTTGGCAATCACGAGACGGCAAGTACAGTAGATCTCTCAAAAAAGGACAGGCTTGTTTGAGTCGAATAGCTTTTTATTCTTGTCCTCCATTGTCGATATTGGGCTGGATCTTGCTGCGAGTGGCAAACCAACCGCGCCAGCCGTTTGTTAAGACTTACATAGACTTTCCATTGGGTTTTGCACGGCAAGTTGCTGTCAGTGGGATATCCAAATGGCGCGGTGCCCTCTAGAGGGCATCGAGAACCTGTGTGAACACAGGAAGCAACTGTCTATCTCCTTAACCAATCAGATTGAAAAATTGTTAATGAGCAATGCAGAGTCTGAACCAGAAAGTGTAAATTAGAATAGTGAATTCAATGTCAAATAAGGTACAGAAAGCAAAATAAAGGGAAAGAAAGACTGGATTAAGAGAGGAAAGACAAAGAAAAAAATGTAAAAATTACATTTAAAAAAATCTAATGATAATTAAAATCTGAAGGAATGAGACTCCACACTTGTTGAAAGTTAATTTTCAGTGCCTGAGAGGTTATTTGAACATAACAAAAGAATTAGGAGCAGGAGTAGGCCATTCGGCCCCTCGAGCCTGCTCTGCCATTCAATGAGATCATGGCTGATCTTCTACCTCAACACTTTCCTGCACTATCCCCATATCCCTCGATTCCCTTAATATACAAAAATCTATCGACCTCTATCTTGAATATACTCAACGACTGATCCTCCACAGCCCTCTGGGGTAGAGAATGCCAAAGATTCACCACTCTCTGAATGAAGAAGTTTCTCCTCATCTCAGTCCGAAATGGACGACTCCTTATTCTGAGTCTGTAACTGAGATTTAGCAGTAATAAGACTTACCAAGCCGCAACAAAGGCACTTAGAATGGAATGACTTGACTTAACTTTGTGGCAAATTTAGTCCATATCTCTGATGTCAGTACAGGAAATTCAGGTTGTTCAATACATTTGAAAGGGTAGCCAGATGGTGAGATGCTGTTTTTGTGGAGTTTATGGAGGAGAGCGCATCTTGGACAGCAACGTTTGAATTTTTGTGTTTAACTGCTTTTGAGCTCGCTGGGATTTGTGCATAAATAAAGGTGAGCATTGTTCGCCTCACCATTATTTTCACAACAAAATCAAGCCCAATATCTCACTCTTTACCTGTTCCCAGCAGCACAAGAACCATTCTGTCTTGATATAACAACTTTACTGTCACTGCAAAGCAGCACCAAATTTACAATATGTCAGCAGTCCAGATCAATAGTTGCAGTACAAATGCACCATTCGTCTTTAATAATCCCTATAACCTCAAATTCTGTTCCCAACAAGCTACAAGCTATTTATCCAATCCCTTTTAGAAAGAGAATTAACTGACACACAAAATGCATTTGTTGAAATTATGATGTACTACTTTACTTACAAAAATAAGGAAAATATATCACAACATTCATCACTCAAGAACATTACCTGTTGCTCCACTGGAATCATCATTTTCTCTCATTCCTTGCTCCAAGAGAGTATTCAGAGAGTTTGTGTAATCTTCCAATATCCAATATGCCATACTCCGCAACACAGGATCAGAATGTCTAAAAGAAAGGTTAAATCTTTGCTCTTTGCATCAAAGCCCAGGATTCTTCTGAAAAGTACAGACTTGTAGGTGGACGACACTTCAAACTCTGATTCATATAATCGTGCTATTACAAGAGCTAACTGAACATCATGAAGTCTTTCAAGACAAACCTCAACTGCATCCTTAAGGATAACCAGATTATGTCAGGAAGAGACAAAGCATACAATCAAAAGAGTGCACGAACAAATAGGTTCCAGGTAAGTAAAAATAGCGATAAGACAAATAGGGCTATTAGTACAAAATTATATTAAGGGGCTAGATTTTCCACTTTTTTTGCATGCTTACCACCCACTTAACGCCCATTTTACCGCTGAAATGACGTATAACATCCATATATCGCCCATTTAGCCACAAAATGGAAACTAACGGGCATATTTGGGGAACTTATCGCCGAGCATTACTTTCCCCATGTGCTTAACGCCAGGGAAAAAAAATAACGCCCGCCCACATTTTTTGGGCGGAATCATCAGAATGGGCAAAATCAACACCCATAATATCGCCCAGCGTTACTTTCCGCACGGAATTAACACCAAGATTCAATAATACCGACCGCCCAATTTTTTTGTTGTAAAGAGCACATTTGGCGAAACTAACGCCCAGGAGATTGCCCGCCGTCACTTTCACCACCTCGCACATATCGGCCACAATATCGCTCGCCCAAAAAAACGCCCATTAAAAGTGGAACTGTTCTGAACTAACGACAGCGGTGTGGCTGCCATTTTTTAAATTGCAGGTCGCTTCATTCAAAAGGCTGCTTCAACTTTGGGGGAGTTTGCATTGACTCTGGAGTTCTTCTCAGGTGAAGTGAACATCTCAACAGACCTATGTTCAGACTCTGGACTATTGGGGGTTTACACTAGGTGTATATTAGTGAAGAAATTATTGCTTCTGATCAATCGCTATTATACTTTCATTGCAATAGGGCCAGCCATTTCTCAGCCTGCATCGATTAATACGCAGATGCTGCAGAGTGCAGATGGCTCAATGTGTGATGCACATCATTATATCCCCAAGTTATGAGGTGCAAGAATGTGGAGGAGGGCCAGACCATACACAACCCGCACGTACAGGGAAAAGAGGTCTTACCTCGACATACCAGACCACACCTTCCTTCGGAGACTGTGCTTCCACAAGGTGGTGATCAATGAAATATGTGAGCTCATCAGGCCACATATGTAGCCTGCCATCAGGACATCAGTGTCGATCGAGGTCAAGGTCACCACGCCACTGTCTTTCTACGCGTCCGGTTCCTTTCGGGCCTCCGCGGTCGAGATTTGCTCTCTGTCTCACCATGCCACCCATCGCTGCATTCGACAGGTCACGGAGGCCCTGTACGCGCGAAGGATGGACTTTATCAGCTTCTCCATGACCACGGAGACTCAGACTGACAGGGCTGGAGCATTCCACCGCATTGCTCAGTTCCCCAGGGAGCTATACAGTGCACTCACATCGCCATGCGGCCACCTTCTCAGGACCCGGAACAGAAAAGGATTTCACTCCCTGAAGGTCCAATTAATTGTCGACCACAAGCAGATCATCATGGCAGTGAATGCCAAATGTCCGGGCACATTCGATGAGGCTCACATCCTTCCTGAGAGCGCTGTCTCTGACATCTTTAAGAGTCAGCCACAAGGACAATGCTGGATGCTTGATGATAACCGATATGGCCTAGCCACCTGGCTGATGACACCCACACCGAGGCCGAGAAGCAATACAACCGGAGCCACAGAGATACACGCAATGTGGTCCAGAAAACAATAACTGTGCTTAAGCAGTGCTTCAGATGTCTGGACCACTCAGGAGGGGAACTACAATACAACCCTGAGCAAGTAGGTAAATTCGTGGGTCGTGTGCTCCATGCTGCACAATCTGGCTATCAGGAGGGGTCAAGAATTGCCAGAAGGCACTGATGCTCCACCTCAAGAGAGAGAGGAAGAGGACGACGAGGGGCTGGACACTGATCTCGGGCCAGACAATCAGTCTGGCTATGCAACCATGCCCACGACCCCCTCCAGACCACAGGAAAGGGCCCGTGGTGGCTACATAGCTGCAAGACTCTTACATGAGGAGCTGATATCTGAACGATTTGTCTGAAAGAACGTTGATATGAGTGACAACACTGACACACTGCTGTGTGTGTGCAGCTCAGACATCAATGGTACACATCATCTTGGTGCCAGTTAAAGTTTACGTTGATTGAAGTTAAGTTGTATTTCACCCTTTCATGTTAAGGAATCACCAGTGTGTAACGGTCCAGCTATCTGAGACAATGCGTTCAAGGTTATGTTCTATAAAATGTTATACCAACATTCCAACATTGGTTTGAAATCATAAGTGTCACAGGCAATAACACCCAACCCCCGCCCACACCCCACTTTTTCCACCATTGACATCAATCAAATGGTCAACAGAATACAAAGGCAAAGCAAAAGGGTGGTCCCCAGACTCCATACATTACAACAAATTGTATACACCCAGATAGAGATATAACTCAACCGTCACCTGCGGACATGCACCTCACTTTCCTTCCCCCCTCGACCCCTTCCCCTCCTCGCTCCACGGTGCCTGGCCGAGGAGCTCTTCAGGCGGTTCCTCGTTGGGGTGGGCGGGGGGTGGGGGGAATGAAGGCTGATGCGGAGGTTGCATGGGTACGAGAGCAGAGGGTGCCGAGGGGGCAACATTCTCTGATGCAGAAGCAGGATCTTGGTCCTTGCTCTCATCTGTCGTTCACAACAGTGGTGCGGAACCTAGGGGTGGAGTGCCGCACTCTGGGACCACTGGGAGGCCTGTGCCAGCAGTATTCCTGGCTATCGCATCCAGGGCCTCTGCCATCCGCGGAATGTACTCAGTCATGGTGGCCAGCTGTCGGGATATGCCCCCCCTAATGCTTCGATGAGCTGGTCACTAATGTCTACAGTCCTCCTGGACAACTGTACCATCTCTCCGCTCTCACGTGGCGCTTGTGGAACAGACCTGTCGTGTCCACCAGGCCTCCAGAGGACCACGGGATGACCGGAGGACCACGAGATAGCCATGGGGTAGAATGGCTTCTGGAGCATGGCGATGCAGGTTCCTCGAAGTCTGGGCTCTCATCCGTGGAGAACAAACCCAGTGGATTGACGGGCGAGAATCGGAACTCCTCAGCACCAGATGTTGGATCGTCTGGAGAGTTGGGCCCCACGCCCCCACCTTCTGGCCTCTGTGGTCTTGCCTGGGGCAGTGCTGCTGGCTGAGCTGCAAAACACAAATAAGGTTATTAGAGGAGAAGGGGGTGCTAGGGTGACAAGGTGAGTCCAGCGCTACACACAGCATATACACAACAAAAGCACCACCGCTATCAAAATCATCACAGACATCACATTTCATGACCATCAACACATTTGCATTGCAATGATTTCCATTAGGCCAGCAATATTTCTATGACAATTTTAGAAATAATTTATCATATATGATTGTTCGGATATGAGTGGGTGTGGCATCTATTGACTTTACATTACACAATGATGTAAGCTTTATTCATGTGGCTTCACTTCAGGGTCTGCAGCTGCTTCCATGGCTGTCCGAGTGTGCTTCCCAACGAGTGCGATCACCCGCTCCTCCATCTCAGTGATGTCGCTGGGGACTGGTGGCCCCCCACCCGTTCGCCTCTGCACGAACCTCATTGTCGATAGCTTCTTCTGTAAAAGGTGACAGGATGACATGGCATGAGATCATTGCGTGATGTCATTGCTAGGTACTATCACAGAGACTGATACAACACATAACCAACAAATGTAATTATGATTATTATGAAAATGATCATTCTTTACTTAAAGACGTGCCACGTGACCACAGGCTTTGAGTAAAACATTCCTGGTAAAAGTGAAAGACCTCACATCTGCTGATAGTCACTCATGACTGTTACAAATCAAATTATATAAATACATAAGTGCATGTAAATCAATGTAATACTTACTCTTGCGGATCCCACAAGGTCATTCCATCGTTTGCGGCATTGGTTGCCCTCATGAACCTCGTTGGTCGCCGATGAGACCACCTCTGCTATCTCAGTCCATATCTTCGGTAGATCTTTGGGTTGGGCTTCCCACGCCTTCCCTGTGTCAAACCACCCCAGCGTGACTCGATCTCCTGCAGGAGGGAGGCATTTGCCTCGTCCGAGAACCTCCTGGCTCTTTTGCAACCTCTAATGTACTTCTATCCCACCTCACTGCTCTCTCCAGCGTCAGTCTCCACAGCGTGCTGTGATGTGTCCTCCTCTCCCTCCATTATAGGCCAAATTCGGGCAAACATGTGGCTGGTAACAGCTAATTTTTGTTTCCCTACTTGCTGTGAAGCTCTCAAATCTCCTTCCTTCCTCCCAAAGCAGCCACACCACACCCAGACATCCCTTCAGTCCCTCTGAGCTCCCTCTCTCACTGTCTCCTCTTCTGCGCATGTCATGATGACCCTTGACCTACAGAATTGCGGGAATCGAGCGTTGCCATGCCGTTGCTAAGGACGGCGACACTTTACGGCAGAAGGTCAGCCAGATTTAATGCTACCGCCCATTTCATACCGCGCGCGGTAACGGCCATTTAAAAAAATGGAGACGAAGTGCTTTGAGAATGGGCGAGAAGCCAGCGATCTGAAAACACTTTTTTACCGCCCACGCCGGAAATAACGCCCATTTTTGGGCGATAAGAACAAAAGTGGAAAATCTAGCCCAAGATATCTAATAATGTTAAAAAGACAAATCTAAAAGCATTGTATCTGAATGCACGAAGCATCTGTAATAAGGTAGACGAATTAACAACGCAAATATATGTAAACGGATATGATATAGTTGCAATTACGGAGACCTGGTTGCAGGGTGACCAGGGTTGGGAACTGAATTTCCAAGGATATTCGATACTTAGGAAGGATAGGCAAAAAGGAAGAGGGGGTGGTTTGGTGTTGTTCGTAAAGGATGTAATCAGAGCAATAGTGAGAAAGTATATTGGCTCAGAAAATCAAGATGTAGAATCAGTCTGGGTGGAGCTAAGGAGCACCAAGGAGCAGAAAACATTGGTGGGAGTTGTCTATTGGCCTCCAAACAGTAGTGGTAGTGTAGGGGACGGCATCAAACAGGAAATTAGAGATGCATGTGGCAAGGGTACTACAGTTATCGTAGGTGACTTTAATCTACATATAGACTGGCCAAACCAAATTAGTAACAATACTGTGGCAGATGAATTCCTGGAGTGTGTCCGAGATGGTTTTTTAGACCAGTATGTTGAGGAGTCTACTAGGGAACAGGCTATCCTAGATTGGGTATTGTGTAATGAGAAGGGGTTAATTAACAGTCTTATTGTGCGGGGTCCTTTAGGGAAGAGTGACCATAACATGATTGAATTCTTTATTAAGATGGAAAGTGAAGTAATCCAATCCAAAACTAGGGTCCTTAATCTAAATAGCATGGATAGCACGTTTCTAGAGGTGGTCACCCCACAGCTTAAGAATGTGCAGGCAGATAGGGATTGGGTGACCCCTGGTCAGAAGAGGAGGACTAGGCAGGTAGTGCAGGAGTCCCTAAGTCCATCTCGCTCTCCAACCGGTACTCTGTTCTGAGTACCGGTGAGGGCAATGGTGGCTCTGGGGAGTGCAGCCAGAGCCAAGTCCATGGCACCACAGGTGGCTCAGCTGCACGGCGGGGGGGAAGAAGAATGGAAGAGCTATAGTGGTAGGGCATTCAATAGTCAGGGGAGCAGACAGGCATTTCTGCGACCGCAGACGTGACTCTAGGATGGTATGTTGCCTCCCTGGTGCCAGAGTCAAGGATGTCACAGAGCAGATGCAGGGCATTCTGCGGGGGAGAGGGTGAACAACCAGAGGTCGTGGTCCACATCAGCACCAATGACATAGGTAGGAAGAGGGATGAGGTCCTGCAAGCAGAAATTAGGAAGCTAGGAGAGAGATTAAAAAGCAGGAGGTAGTGATCTACAGATTACTCCCAGTGCCACGAGCGAGTGAGTACAGAAATAGGAGGATAGAGCAGATGAATACATGGCTGGAGAGATGGTGCAGGTGGGAGGGCTTTAGTTTCCTGAGGCATTGGGACCACTTCTGGTGGAGATAGGACTTGTACAAGCCAGACGGGTTGCACCTCAACAGAGCCAGGACCAATATCCTCGCAGAGGGGTTTGCTAGTGCTGTTGGGGAGGGTTTAAATTAGCTTGGCAGAGGGATGGGAACCTGAAAATAGATTCAGTAGGGAGGGGACTAAAGGTGGAATTAGAAAACAAAAATAAAGAAAGTGAGTTTGAAGGAGAAAGGAAACAAGCAGGGAAAAAAAGAGTAAAAAAACAAATTTAAAGGCACTTTCTCTAAATGCACGTAGCATTTGTAACAAAATAGATTAATTGACGGCACAAATTGAGACAAATGGATATGATCTGATAGCCATTACAGAGACGTGGTTGCAAGGTGACCAGGACTGGGAATTAAATATTCAGGGGTACTTGACAATCCAGAAGGACAGACAGAAAGGAAAAGGAGGTGGGGTTGCTCTATTGATAAAGGATGGAATCACTGCAATAGTGAGAAACGATATTGGCTCAAGTGATCAGGGTGTTGAAACAGTTTGGGTGGAGATAAGGAATAGTAAGGGAAAAAAGTCACTGGTGGCCATAGTCTATAAGCCCCCGAACAGCAGCAACTCTGTTGGTTGGAGCATAAACCAGGAAATAGTAGGGGCTTGTAAATAGTGAACAGCAATAATCATGGGTAATTTTAACCTCCAGATTGATTGGACAAATCAAATTGGTCAAGGTAGCCTTGAGGAAGAGTTCATAGAGTGCCTAAGGGACAGGTTCCTTGAGCAGTATGTAATAAGAACATAAGAACATAAGAAATAGGAACAGGAGTAGGCCATACGGCCCCTCGAACCTGCTCCATCATTCAATAAGATCATGGCTGATCTGATCATGGACTCAGTTCCACTTCCCCGCCCGCTCCCCACAAACCCTTATCCCCTTATCGTTTAAGAAACTGACTATTTCTGTCTTAAATTTATTCAATGTCCCAGCTTCCACAGCTCTCTGAGGCAGCAAATTCCATAGATTTACAACCCTCTGAGAGAAGAAATTTCTCCTCATCTCTGTTTTAAATGGGCGGCCCCTTATTCTAAGATCGTGCCCTCTAGTTCTAGTCTCCCCCATCAATGGAACCAACCAGGGGGCAGGCTATCTTAGATTTGGTCCTGTATAATGAGACAGGATTAATAAACAATCTCCTAGTAAAGGGTCCCCTCGGAATGAGTGATCGTAGCATGATTGAATTTCAAATTCAGATGGAGGGTGAGAAAGTTGGATCGCTAACCAGCGTACTAAGCTTAACTAAAGGAGACTATGAAGGTATGAGGGCAGAGTTGGCTAAAGTGGACTGGGAAAATAGATTAAAATGTAGGATGGTTGATGAGCATTGGTGTGCATTTAAGGAGATATTTCGCAACTCTCAAGAAAAATATATTCCAGTGAGGAGGAAAGGGTGCAAGAGAAAATATAGCCATCCGTGGCTAACTAAAGAAATAAAGGACGGTATCCTATTAAAAACAAGGGCATACAATGTGGACAAAACTAGTGGGAGGACAGAAGATTGGGAAGCTTTTAAAAGCCAGCAAAGGATGACAAAAAATGATTAAGAAAGGAAGATAGACTATGAAAGTCAAGTAGCACAAAATATAAAAACAGATAGCAATAATTTCTATAAGTATATAAAAAGGAAAAGAGTGGCTAAAGTAAATGTTGGTCCCTTAGAGGACGAGACCAGGGAATTAGTAATGGGAAACATGGAGATGGCAGAAACTCTGAACAAATATTTTGTATCCTTCTTTACAGTACAGAAAACTAACAATATCCCAACAGTGGATAATCAAGGGGCTATTGGGGTGGAGGAACTTAACACAATCACAATCACTTAGGAGGTGGTACTCAGTACGATAATGGGCTGAAAGGCAGATAAATCCCTTGGACCTGATGGCTTGCATCCTAGGGTCTTAAGTGAAGTAGCGGCAGGGATTGTAGATGCACTGGTTGTAATTTACCAAAATTCCTTGGATTCTGGGGAGGTCCCAGCAGATTGGAAAACTGCAAATGTAATGCCCCTATTTAAAAAAGGAGGCAGAGAAAAAGCAGGAAACTATAGATCAGTTAGCTTAACACCTGTGGTTTGGAAAATGTTAGAGTCCATTATTAAAGAAGCAGTAGCAGGACATTTGGAAAAGGAAAATTCGGTCAGGCAGAGTCAGCATAGATTTATGAAGGGGAAGTCATGTTTGACAAATTTTCTGGAACTCTTTGAGGATGTAACGAACAGGGTGGATAAAGGGGAACCAGGGGTGTGGTGTATTTGGACTTCCAGAAGGCATTTGACAAGGTGTCACATAAAAGGTTACTGCACAAGATAAAAGTTCACGGGGTTGGGGGTAATATATTAGCATGGATAGAGGATTGGCTAACTAACAGTAAATAAAGAGTCGGGATAAATGGTTCATTCTCTGGTTGGCAATCAGTAACTAGTGGGGTGCCGCAGGGATCAGTGCCGGGACCCCAACTATTTACAATCTATATTAATGACTTGGAAGAAGGGACCGAGTGTAACGTAGCCAATTTTGCTTTTCCAAATTCTGACTCTGCCTGACCGAATTTTGCTGACGATACAAAAATGGGCTGAAAAGCAATGTGTTAGGAGGACACAAAAAATCTGCAAAAGGACTTAGACAGGCTAAGTGAGTGGGCAAAAATTTGGCAGATGGAGCATAATGTTGGAAAGTGTGAGGTCATGCACTTTGGCAGAAAAAAATCAAAGAGCAAGTTATTATTTAAATGGAGAAAAATTGCAAAGTGCTGCAGCACAGCAGGACCTGGAGGTACTTGTGAATGAAACACAAAAGATTAGTATGCAAGTACAGCAAGTGTTCAGGAAGGCCAATGGAATCTTGGCCTTTATTGCAAAGGGGATGGAGTTTAAAAGCAGGGAAGTCTTGCTACAGTTATATAGGGTATTGGTGAGGCCAACCTAGAATACTGTGTACAGTTTTGGTTTCTATATTTAAGAAAGGATATACTTGCTTTGGAGGCAGTTCAGAGAAAGTTCACTAGGTTGATTCCAGAGATGAGGGGGTTGAGTTATGAGGAAAGGTTGAGTTGGTTGGGAGTCTATTCATTAGAATTCAGAAGAAAGAGAGGTGATCTTATCGAAACGTATAAGATTATGAGAGGGCTTGACAAGGTGGATGCAGAGAGGATGTTTCCACTGATAGGGGAGACTGGAACTAGAGGGCATAATCTTAGAATAAGGGGCCGCCCATTTTATACTGAGATGAGGAGAAATCTGTTCTCTCAGAGGATTGTAAATCTGTGGAATTTGCTGCCTCAGAGAGCTGTGGAAGCTGGGACATTGAATAAATTTAAAACAGAAAGAGACAGTTTCTTAAACGATAAGGGAATAAGGGGTTATGGGGAGCGGGCAGCGAAGTGGACCTGAGTCCATGATCGGATCAGCCATGATCGTATTAAATGGCGGAGCAGGCTCGAGGGGCCATATGGCCTACTCCTGCTCCTATTTCTATGTTCTTGTGTACTTAAATAAAGGAAATTATAAAGGTATGAGGAATTAATTGGCTATGATAGATTGGGAAGATTCATTAAAAGACATGACGGTGGATAGGCAATGGCTAATATTTAAAGAACGAATGCATGAATTGCAACAGTTATACATTCCTTTCTGGCGCAAAAACACAAAAGGAAAAGTGGCCCAACCATGGCTAACAAAAGAAATTAAGGATAGTATTAGATCCAAAGAGGAGTTATACAAAGTTGCCAGAAAAAGTAGCATGCCTGAGGATTGGGAGCAGTTTAGAATTCAGCAAAAAAGGGCCAAAAGAGGGGAAAAATAGAGTATGAGAGTAAACTTGCAAGGAACATAAAAACCGACTGCAAAAGTTTCTACAAGTACGTAAAAAGAAAAAGATTAGTGAAGAGAAATGTCGGTCCTTTACAGACAGAAATGGGAGAATTTGTAAAGGGAAACAAGGAAATGGCAGAACAATTAAATAAATACTTCGGTTCTGTCTTGACAGAAGAGGACACAAATAACGTCCCAGAAATGCTAGGGAACCAAAGGTCTAGTGAGCAAGAAGAATTAAAGGAAATGATTATTAGTAAGAAAATAGTGCTGGAGAAACTAATGGGACTAAAGGCAGATAAATCCCCAGGGCCTGATGATCTGCATCCTACAGTACTAAAAGAGATAGCCATTGGTTGTCATCTTCCAAAATTTTATAGATTATAGTACAATTCCTACAGATTGGAGGGTGGCAAATCTAATCCCACTACTTAAAAAAGGAGGGAGAGAGAAAACGGGGAACTACAGACCGGTTAGCCTGACATCAATAGTAGAGAAAATGCTGGAGTCTATTATAAAGGATGTGATAACGGCACACTTAGATAAAATCAATGGAATTAAACAAAGTCAACATGGATTTATGAAAGGAAAATCGTGTTTGACAAACCTACTGGAGTTTTTTGATGGAATATATAAGGGTGAACCAGTAGATGTAGTGTATTTGGATTTTCAGAAGGCCTTTGACAAAGTCCCACATAAGAGGTTATGTGAAAAATTAAAGTACATAGGATTGGGGGTAATGTACTGGCATGGATTGAAAATTGGTTAACCGACAGAAAACAGAGAGTAGGTAAATGGGTCTTTTTTGGGATTGAGGGCAGCGACTATTGGGGTACCACAGGGATCAGTGCTTGGGCCCCAGCTATTCACAATATATATAAATGATTTGGATGAGGGAACCAAATGTAATATTTCCAAGTTTGCTGATGACACAAAACTAGGTGGGATTGTGAGTTGTGAGGAGGATGCAAAGACGCTGCAAGGCGATTTAGATTGGTTGGGTGAGTGGTCAAACACATGGAAGATGCAATATAACGTGGATAAATGTGAAATTATCCACTTTGGTAGGAAAAACATAAGGACAAAGTATTATTTAAATGGAGATGGCTTGGGAAGTGTCGATGTACAGAGGGACCTGGGTTCATTGTACACCAGTCATTGAAAGCAAACGTGCAGGTGCAGCAAGCAATTAGGAAGGCAAATGGTATGTTTGCCTTCATTGCAAGAGGATTTGAGTACAGGAGCAAGGATGTCTTACGACAGTCATACAGGGCCTTGGTGAGACCGCACCTGGAGTATTGTGTGCAGTTTTGGTCTCCTTACCTAAGAAAGGATATACTTGCCATAGAGGGCGTGCTGCGAAGGTTCACCAGTATGATTCCTGAGATGGCAGGACTGTCATATGAGGAGAGTTTGGGTCGACTAGGCCTGTATTCATAAGAGTTTAGAAGAATGAGAGGGGATCTCATTGAAACGTATAAAATCCTGACTGGGTTGGATAGACTGGATGCGGGGAGGATGTTTCCCCTGGCTGGGAAGTCTAGAACAAGGGGGTCACAGTCTCAGGATACGGAGTAGGAAATTTAGGACTGAGATGAGGAGAAATGTTTTCACCCAGAGGGTGGTGAACCTGTGGAATTCTCTACCACAGAAGGCTGTGGAGGCCAAGTCACTGAATATATTTAAGAGGGAGATAGATAGATTTCTAGAAACAAAAGGGGTATGGGGAAAAAGCGGGAATATGGTGTTGAGATAGAGGATCAGCCATGACCATATTGAATGGCGGTGCAGACTCGAAGGACCGAATGGCCTACTACTGCTCCTATTTTCTATGTTTTTATGAAACCGGTAAAGGGTTGTTGTTGCTCTGAAAGCATGTTCTTATATTTTTGGACCCTATTATGGCCTCCACAACAAATACTAAATCCTTGAATTGAATGTTGGGTCTGTGGAGCTGGTCATCCTGCAATGAGCAGGATAGGAGCATACAGTAGAAAATCAGTTTTGCTGCACTCATTCTTTGAGGTGTTCAATTCAAATAGGTGCGAAGCATCTAGAATGCTCATCAGGTGCAATATGGGGTATTCCTCTGTTTGCATTGAAATTGGAGCATTAATGAGCCCTTCATGCAGATGGAGTATAATGTTGAAAAGTGTGAGGTCATGCACTTTAGCAGAAAAAAATCAAAGAGCAGGTTATTATTTAAATGGAGAAAGATTGCAAAGTGCTGCAGTACAGCGGGACCTGGGGGTACTTGTGAATGAAACACAAAAGGACAGTATGCAGGTACAGCAAGTGATCAGGAAGGCCAATGGAATCTTGGCCTTTATTGCATAGGGGATGGAGTATAAAAGTAGGGAAGTCTTGCTACAGTTGTACAGGGTATTGGTGAGGCCACACCTGCAATACTGCATGCAGTTTTGGTTTCCATATTTAAGAAAGGATATACTTGCTTTGGAGGCAGTTCAGAGAAGGTTCACAAGGTTGCTTCCGGAGATAAGGGGGTTTTCTTATGAGGAAAGGTTGAGTAGGTTGGGCCTCTACTCATTGGAATTCAGAAGAATGAGAGGTGATCTTATCGAAACGTATAAGATTATGAGGGGGCTTGACAAGGTGGATGCAGAGAGGATGTTTCCACTCATAGGGGAGACTAGAACTAGAGGGCAAAACCTTAGAATAAGGGGCCGCACATTTAAAACTGAGATGAGGAGACATTTCTTCTCTCAGAGGGTTGTGGATCTGTGGAACTCACTGCCTCAGAGAGCTGTGGGGGCTGGGACATTGAATAAATTTAAGACAGAAATAGACAGTTTCTTAAACGATAAAGAAATAAGGGGTTATGGGGAGCGGGCAGGGAGGTGGACCTGTGTCCATGATCAGATCAGCCATGATCGTATTGAATGGCGGAGCAGGCTCACGGGACCGTATGGCCTACTCTTGCACCTATTTCTTATGTTCTTATGTTTTTAAAAGTGGCGACAGTGCTTGAGACCTGCACTATGGGCACTGTTCACATCAGAAAATAAGTAGACCTCAGACGTCAACAACCGATAATATGAGGCGCTCATAGCTGATGAACTGCAGCACTGTGGGTGCCTTGGACTGTAGTATTGGCCTCAAATCACAAAAAGCTGGTGCGCATGTACAAAAAGTAACCAAAAAGCTTAATGGAATATTGGCCTTTATCTCAAGGGAGCATGGAATTCATAGGGGGAAAAGTCATGCTAAAGTTGTACAGAGCCTTGGTCAGACACTATCTGGAGTACAGTAGTCAGCTTTGGCTCTCACAGATCTCAGGAAGAACTCACTCTCACAGATCTCAGGAAGACATATTGCTCTTAGAGGAAATACATTTCACCAGAATGATACCAGGGCTTAAACAGTTAAATTATGAGCACAGGTAGCATAAACATGACTTATATTCCCTTGAATTTGGAAGGTTGAAAGGTGATCTAATTGAGGTGTTTACAATGAGGACATGTATATTTGCAACAGTAAAATATGCTGATTGGGTCCCCTTGATCACATGACCTGATTGCTGATTGGTCCCCTTGGAGGATAAGATACACCCAGCAGTTTCTCTGGAAACTCTTTTGAGTTTACCTGCAAAACATAAAAACATTAAACGGTGCCACCCGACCTGGGTGACACTCCAGACATTTACAAGGCCCTTTTTTTTCCCCCCCTTTTTTTTGTTTTTTTTTGTGTTTTTCTTTTTTGGTTTTTTTTTTGGGCACTAAATTCACAATTTTCCCCAGTGCCCCCTATAAAAGGGAAGGGGGACACTAAAAGCACCGGCAATTAAAACAAATTAAACTTAAAAAACGTAAAATCAAATTAAAATTTGGTTGCCGGGCGTGATGATGCACTCCAGTCCCTCCGGTGCCCACCTCTGCAGTTTCTCTGGAATGTGTAATTAGAACTGCCCTGCTTGCATAATCAGTGACTTTGCAAAGTGTAATTCGAGCCATTCTGGCTGCCTACTCCAGACAGGAGAGAACTCACTCTCACAGATTAAGATCTTCCCCCCCACCCATCCAATTCCTGACCCATCCCCCAGCTCAAGTTCCTGCCCCATCCCAGCCCAAATGCATGATACCCCCTGCCCAAGTTCCTGACCCCCCCAGCCCAGGTTCCTTCCACAACCCAGCCCAAGATCCTGCCCCATCCCAGCCCAAGTTGCTGACCTCACCCCTTCCTGACTTCATCCACTCTAATGATGTCACTTGTCACTCATGCACCAAGCTTTCCGAGAAATCAAACAGGTATAGGAGAGGAGAGGGAGAATGTGGTGTAGTTGTAAAGGGGGCAGGGTTGGAAAAATGTGATCCATCTTCCCTGAGTTCCTCTCTCTCTCCCCTCCGATCCCCTCTACCCACCACCCCCCAATCTCTCTCTCTCTCTCTCTCTCTCTCTCTCTCTGTGCCTCTCTCTCTCTCTCTCTGGCCCACTCTCTCTCTCTCTGCCCCAGTCTCCCCCACTCTCCCCCCCAATCTCTCTCTCGCTCCTCCCACCCACTCTCTATCTCCTCCTCTCTCTCTCTCCACCACTCTCACTCTCTTTCTCCACCTACCCATTTTCTCTCTCTCTCTACCCCACTCTCTCTCTGTATGCCCTATTCTCTAGCTCTCCTCCATTCTCTCTCTCTCTCTCCACAGGCTCTCCCCCTCCTCCAGTCTCTCTCTCTCTCCCTCACTCTCTCTCTCCCCCAGTCTCTCTCTCTCCCCCCCCCGAGTTTCTCTGTCTCTGCCCCACTCTCACTCTCATCCCCAGTCTCTCTCTCCCCCAGGCTCTCTCTCTCTGCCCCACTCTCTCTGCCCAAATCTCTCTCTCTCTCTCTGCCCCACTCTCGCTCCCTCTCTTTCTGCCCCACTCTCTCTCCGTCCCCTAGTCTCGCTCTCACTCTCTCTCTGCCCCACGCTTTCTCTCTCTCCCCAGTCTCTCTCTCTCCCCCCAGTCTCTCTCTCTCTCTCTCTCTCTCTCTCTCTCTCTCTCTCTCTCTCTCTCCACAGTTTCTCTCTCTCTCTCTCTCCCCAGTCTCTCACTCTCTCAGTCTCTCACTCAATGAGGGACCTGACATTCCAGGTCCCAACCTACATCTTGAAGGGTGGAAGATGCCTGTGCGTGAATTATTTTAATGTGGAGTGCCCGATGCACACCAGCCACCACACAGGCTTGACAGAGCAAGATCTTGGTCCAGTGGCAAGGGTTAACCAAGACAACTGGAGACCAAGCTCTGTTGCACGGACACATACTCTAGTCTATTATGTCATCATCATAGGCAGTCCCTCGGAATCGAGGAAGACTTGTTTCCACTCCTGAAGTGTGTTCTTTGGTGGCTGAACAGTCTAATATGAGAGCCACGGTCTCTGTCACGGGTGGGACAGATAGTCTTTGAGGGAATAGGTGGGTGGGACTGGTTTGCCGCACACTCTTTCCACTGCCTGCGTTTGATTTCTGCATGCTCTCGGGTTGAGACTTGAGGTGCTCAGTGCCCTCTCGGATGCACTTCCTCCACTTTGGGCGGTCTTGGACCAGGGAATCCCAGGTGTCAGTGGGGATGTCGCACTTTAAGCGAGGCTTTAAGCGTGTCCTTGTAACGTTTCTGCTGCCCACCTTTGGCTCATTTGTTGTGAAGGAGCTCCGAGTAGAGCACTTGCTTTGGGTGTTTGGCATGAGAACTATGTGGCCTGCCCAGCAGAGCTGATTGAGTGTGGTCAGTGCTTCAATGCTGGGGATGTTAGCCTGGACAAGGACGCTGATGTTGGTGTACCTGTCCTCCCAGAAGATTTGTAGGATCTTGCGGAGACATCATTGGTGATATTTCTCCAGCTACTTGAGGTGTCTGCTATACATGGTCCATGTCTCTGAGCCATACAGGAGGGCAGGTATTACTACAGCCCTGTAGACCATGAGCTGGGTGGCAGTTTTGAGAGCCTGGTCTACAAACATTCTTTTCCTCAGGTGGCCGAAGGCTGCACTGACGTACTGGAGGCGGTGTTGGATCTCGTCGTCGATGCCTGCCCTTATTGATAGGAGGCTCCTGAGATATGGGAAGTGGTCCACGGTGTCCAGGGCCGTGCCATGGATCTTGATGACTGGAGCACCAAATAAAAACAAATTAACAGTTAAAGTAAAAATGGCCTCAAGAGCTGAGCTTCACGGGTGAGGAAATAGTCAAGGCTCCATGTCAGACTTATATGGAGTTAGTTGATCTGACGTACTTACAATGTTATATATTTACACAAATGTGGAGTGTTTAACAGGCATGTGTTCCAATAAAACAATTAAAACTGACAATCAATGTCATAAGAACATGTTCTTGAAGGGTGGAGACAAAGTGTAGTAGCCTGTCATGTAGTGTTATGTGGAGTTCCACTATAGTCAACCATGCCACATAATGTTCTGCTCACATTGTTATCTATGGAATTAGAATTTTGAGAACATTCACTGTTTTTATTCTCTAATAGATTTTCCAGGGGGTCAGCAGGTGCGATCGGTGGCAGGACGGGTGGCAAAGTCGTTTCTCTCCCCAGCAGGCCAGGGCCCCTCTGTGAACCCACTGCCACATGCCTTTCCTATTGTCGGGTCTATCAGCACTGAGCAAACATGACATGCAGTGTCAGGGGACCCAACTCAGGTAATTTTGACCTTGTTTAGCGATCGTTAAGAATACATTTGAGCTCACCTTTTGATTTTAGGTGCTTTCCCACAGTGTCAAGCTGAGGTGGCCATTGAATCAGCTGTTGAGTTGACAGCTTCAAATGTCAAGTAAAAGCTACCACCTGATAGAGATATCTTCCTTCAGTCACAAGCTCTTCCTCACTGCATTTCCACAACAGATTCACCATGCTGCAAGTCTTTACACAAGTTTCCATCCAGTCTGACCTAATTACCTCTCTCGCCATTGACAGACCGCTTCTATCATCTCTACTTAATCTGCCATCTATTACATCAGCATGGGTGCCTTTGTACTCTCTCACCTTGGTCCTCAGAATCCCATCACCAACAACCCCAACACCAACAGTACCTGGCACACCAGCAGCACCAATCTTCTCCACATTCATAATCAGGACAGAGGGCATCAGCACCCGACTACATTGCTGCCCGGGAGACCAGTGATGGCCTCACCACAGCCAGATTCACTTGACACTGTGCACCCTGGCTGCCACATGGTGCAGCAGGTTGGCACCACCAGCATCCCTACAATGCCCAAGCCATTCCTTTCACACTTATCACCATTGCAGGGTTACCATTATGTCTCACTATTCACTGCAACTCACTAAGCCACTTCCAAAGGTTCACACAAATCGGTCCAAGAACGCAGAGTGTTTAAAATAAAGGTTTTAATGTTTGACAGCACATTAACAGAAACTTCACATGAACATTGGCTAAAACACACATGTGCCTACCCTTGTGTGTTGTTAGTTGGTATGATTGGACTGGGATGAGGGTGAGTGTGAGGGGTAACTAGTGAGATGGGGATGTGATAACTGAGTGCCAGTTCTGGCAACCATGTCTGCCGCAGACACCTCCTGGGTAATTTCACGTCATAATTTTTTGAAAATTGTTAGCAGTGTTCTCCCTCCCCCAGCCAGATGGAGTGCTGTCCACCTCCTGTCCACTGCATGGACTAAGGCCGCAGCAGCCTCCGTTGAAATCAGCCCAAAATCGGGAAAGCTGAAAATCCAGCCCTTTCTGTTCCATTCAGGGCAAACGGAGTCTGGTGATGCGCTCACGGACAACCTGTCCAGAGCATAGATGTGCAGGCTGCCTCCTCCATTTCTCCTACTCCTGCTCATCCTGAATTGATTGAGGAACCTGTGGTGACAAGGACTGTGTCCTCATGATGGCCAAGTTGTGAAGCATACAGCAGACCACCATGAAATGGGGTACTGGAAGATTCCTCCCGAGCGGTTATGGCAGTGGAACTGTTGTTTGAGCACACCGATGGTCTGCTTGATGACCTTCCTTGTGGCAGCATGGCTCTCATTATATGGTTGCTGGCCACGAGTAGTGGGGTTGCGGAGAGGAGTCATTAGCCAGGTGTACAGCGGATAGCCCTGGTCGTCGAGCAACCACCCTCAGATGTGGTGGCTGGAAGAGTGATGGCACAGCGGACTGGCGCAAAATAAACACACCATAACTGCTGCAAGAATAGTGGGCATTCACCAACATGATGTGCTGGGCATGGTTGCACACCAACATTAAGTGAGTGGTTCCCTTTCCAGTTACGGTACATCTCACCATTGAGATGCGGTGCCCGCAAAGCCACAAGCGTACATTCGATGGCACCCTGCACCAAGGGGAAGCCCATTATTCTGGCAGAGCCATGTGCACACTCTATCTACTTTGCTCTATTTAGAGAGAAGACAATGTAATCCCCTCTCCTAGAGTACAGAGTCTCTGTGATCTCCCGGATGCAGCAATGGATGATGAGCTGCGAGATCTTTGCTATGTCACCTGTTAAAGTCTGGAAGGATCCGCTGCCGAAGGTGGCCACAGTCACATTGAGGGCCACTGGCAGCACCAGCATTGCCCTGCTCAGAAGCTGCAGGTCTGGTTCCAGAAGGTGGCAGAGATCTGTGACCACCTCCTTAGTAAACTGGAGCCACCGAACACACTGACACTGGCTTAGGTGCAGGTAGGAGAATTTCACCCTGTAGACCCTGGGTGGGTAAGGCCTTCTGCTGAGAGCCCTCTTCCCCCTCCTCCTCCTCACTCTGTGAGCAGCTTGTCTTCTTTGCTGCCTCTGCCCCTTCTCCCTGTGATGCTGCAGTGCGAGGGGGACAGAAGCCCCCATGACTGGGAGCAAGCGGTGTACTCAGCGGCCTTCCAGTAGCAGCCAACACCTTCCCAATGTCCAGCAGCACTCCCGACACAACTTACCAGCTTTTCAAAGTTAATCCAACAATTCAATACTCCTACAAACTCTACAAGAGGAAGTAAATATCAATAAGCAACCAGCCTGCAAGTTGGATGTATCCCTTTGAGCAAAGCTGGTGGGGGAGTCCCTCGTGCAGCTGAACACACGTTAAGTTGCGTGTGTTTAGGAGAGGCTGTTGAATGGAGTGGCAAGGTTCAAAATGGCAGATTGTGCATCAAATCATCGTTATACTGTCAGCACATGCATGTACAACCTGTATCGGTGTGATGTTCAGCGCGGGTCATGCCAGAAGTGAGGTGGTGCCATTTTATATTTACAACCAGCCAAAACTATCGGCAATACAGAGATAAAATTTTGTGGCCATGATGTATACACTTGAATGAGTGACTTTGCTCATCCCTTAAGCAAATTGTCCAACTAATTGTGCAACATTGCATCGATTTAAACTAACACCATAAAAACTGACATAATTAAACAAGCCACACACTTCTCCCCAACAAAATGCCATGGGGCCGAAATTGCCCCTTTTCTTAAGGCCTCTAAACACCGGAAATCAGCGGCCACACTGCGGAGTGCAATGGCCACCGACTTTTCATGTAATGGCCGCCATTATCAAAATTCCACTCCTGCGGTATCCCGATGGTGACCTGCTCCCCGCCCCCCGCCTCCCCCCCCCCCCCACCGCCAAACGCTCCACTGCTGCCGATCCATGCTAAGTGCGTCATCACAGTGCGCACCGCCGATGTTCCTCCCGACAACGAAATTCCGCTGTGAAAATCTTCCTCCCGCCGGGCGGTGCCAAAACCTGCTTTTTCCCGACGGTGCACTCAGGTTTTCAGCAATGGCGGTGCAGCTCCCATTAAAGGGGAGACGCACTGCTGCTGTCGCCATGTTTTTGGTCAGCCGACCGCTATAGAAACATAGAAACATAGAAACTGGGTGCAGGAGTAGGCCATTGGAGCCTGCACCACCATTCAATAAGATCATGGCTGATCTTTTACCTCAGTACCCCTTTCCTGCTTTCTCTCCATACCCCTTGATCCCTTAAGCCATAAGGGCCATATCTAACTCCCTCTTGAATATATCTAACGAACTGGCCTCAACAACTTTCTGCGGTAGAGAATTCCACAAGTTAACAACTCTCTGAGTGAAGAAGTTTCTCCTCATAATGGTCCTAAATGACTTACCCCTTATCATTAGACTGTGACCCCTGGCTCTGGACTTCCCCAGTATCAGCAACATTCTTTCTGCCACTAACCTGTCCAATCCTGTCAGAATTTTATACGTTTCTATGAGATCCTCTCTCATTCTTCTAAACTCCAGTGAATACAGGACCAGTCGATCCAGTCTCTCCTCATATGTCTGTCCTGCCATCCAGGGAATCAGTCTGGTGAACCTTCCCTGCACTTCCTCAATAGCAAGAACATCCTTCCTCAGATTAGGAGACCAAAACTGAACACAATATTCCAGGTGAGGCCTCACCAAGGCCCTCAATAGCAAGAACATCCTTCCTCACATTAGACGACCAAAACTGAACACAATATTCCAGGTGAGGCCTCACCAAGGCCCTGTACAACTGCAGTAAGACCTCCCTGCTCCGATACTCAAATCCCCTAACTATGAAGGCCACCATGCCATTTGTCTTCTTCACCACCTGCTGTACCTGCATGCCAACTTTCAATCACTGATGTACCATGACACCCAGGTCTCGTTGCATCTCTCCTTTTCCTAATCTGTCGCCATTCAGATAATGTTCTGCCTTCCTGTTTTTGCTACCAAAGTGGATAACCTCACATTTATCCACATTATATTGAAACTGCCATGCATTTGCCCACTTACCTAACCTGTCCAAGTCATGCTGCAGCCTCTTAGCATCCTCCTCACAGCTCACACTGCCACCCAGCTTAGTGTCATCTGAAACTTAGAGATATTACACTGAATTCCTTCATCTAAATCATTGATGTATATTGTAAATAGCTGGAGTCCCAGCTCTGAACCCTGCGGCACCCCTCTAGTCACTGCCTGTCATTCTGAAAGAGACCCATTTATCCCGACTCTCTGCTTTCTGTCTGCCAACCCGTTCTCTATTGACATCAATAAATTACCCCCAATACCATGAGCTTTAGAAATATAGAAACATAGAAAATAGGTGCAGGAGTAGGCCATTCGTCTCTCGAGCCTGCACCACCATTCAATAAGATCATGGCTGATCATTCCCTCAGTACCCCTTTCCTGCTTTCTCTCCATACCCCTTGATCCCCTTAGCCGTAAGGGCCATATCTAACTCCCTCTTGAATATATCCAATGAACTGGCATCAACAACTCTCTGCGGCAGGGAATTCCACAGGTTAACAACTCTCTGAGTGAAGAAGTTTCTCCTCATCTCAGATCTAAATGGCCTTCCACTTATCCTAAGACAGTGTCCCCTAGTTCTGAACTTCCCCAACATCGGGAACATTCTACCCACATCTAACCTGTCCGGTCCCGTCAGAATCTTATAATCTTATATGTTTCTATGAGATCCCCTCTCATCCTTCTAAACTCCAATGTATGAAGGCTCGGTTGATCCAGTCTCTCCTCAGATGTCAGTCCTGCCATCCCGGGAATCAGTCTGGTGAACCTTTGCTGCATTCCCTCAATAGCAAGAACATCCTTCCTCACATTAGACGACCAAAACTGAACACAATATTCCAGGTGAGCCCTCACCAAGGCCCTGTACAAATGCAGTAAGACCTCCCTGCTCCTATACTCAAATCCCCTAGCTATGAAGGCCAATATACCATTTGCCTTCTTCACCGCCTGCTGTATCTGTATGCCAACTTTCAATGACTGATGAACCTTGACACCCAGGTCTCGTTGCACCTCCCCTTTTCCTAATCTGCCACCATTCAGATAATATTCTGTCTTCGCGTTTTTGCCCCCAAAATGGATATCCTCACATTTATCCACGTTATACTGCATCTGCCATGCATTTGCTCACTCACCTAACCTGTCCAAGTCACCCTGCAGACTCCTAGCGTTCTCCTCACAGCTCACACCGCCACCCAGTTTTGTGTCATCTGCAAACTTGGAGATATTACACTCAATTCCTTCATCCAAATCACTGATGTATATTGTAAAGAGCTTGGGTCCCAGCACTGAGCTCTGCAGCACTCCACTAGTCACTGCCTGCCATTCTGAAAAGGGCCCGTTTATCCCGACTCTCTGCTTCCTGTCTGCCAACCAGTTCTCTATCCACGTCAGTATATTATCCCCCAATACCATGTGCTTAGATTTCGCGTCCAATCTCTTGTGTGGGACCTTGTCAAAAGCCTTTTGAAAGTCCAAATACACCACATCCACTGGTTCTCCCTTGTCCACTCTATTAGTTACATCCTCAAAAAATTACAGAAGATTTATCAAGCATGATTTCCCCTTCATAAATCCATGCTGACTTGGACCGATCCTGTCACTGCTTTCCAAATGTGCTGCTATTTCATCCTTAATAATTGATTCCAACATTTTCCCCATTACTGATGTCAGGCTAACCAGTCTATAATTACCCGCTTTCTCTCTCCCTCCCTTTTTAAAAAGTGGTGTTATATTAGCTACCCTGCAGTCCATAGGAACTGATCCAGAGTCGATAGACTGTTGGAAAATGATCACCAATGCATCCACTATTTCACGGGCCACTTCCTTAAGTACTCTGGGATGCAGACTATCAGGCCCCGGGGATTTATCGTCCTTCAATCCCATCAATTTCCCGAACACAATTTCCCACCTAATAAGGATATCCTTCAGCTCCTCCTTCTCACTAGACCCTCGGTCCCTTAGTACTTCCAGAAGGTTATTTGTGTCTTCCTTCGTGAAGACAAACCAAAGTATTTGTTCAATTGATCTGCAATTTCTTTGTTCCCATTATAAATTCTCCTGAATCCGACTGTAAGGGACCTACGTTTGTCTTCACTAATCTTTTTCTCTTCACATATCTATAGAAGCTTTTGCAGTCAGTTTTTATGTTCTTGGCAATCTTCTTCTCGTACTCTATTTTCCCCCTCCTAATTAAACCCTTTGTCCTCCTCTGCTGAATTCTAAATTTCTCCCAGTCCTCAGGTTTGTTGCTTTTTCTGGCCAATTTATATGCCTCTTCCTTGGATTTAACACTATCCTTAATCTCCCTTGTTAGCCACGGTTGAGCCACCTTCCCCATTTTATTTTTATTCCAGACAGGCATATACAATTGCTGAAGTTCATCCATGTGATCTTTAAATGTTTGCCATTGCCTATGCACCGTCAACACTTTAAGTATCATTTGCCAGTCTATTCTAGCCAATTCATGCCTCAAACCATCGAAGTTACCTTTCCTTAAGTTCAGGACCCTCGGTTCTGAATTAACTGCATCTCCATCTTAATAAAGAATTCTACCATGTTATGGTCACTCTTCCCCAAGGGACCTCGCACAACAAGATTGCTAATTAGTTCTTTCTTATTACACATCACCCAGTCTAGGATGGCCAGCTCCCCAGTTGGTTCCTCAACATATTGGTCTAGAAAACCATCCCTAATACACTCCAGGAAATTCTCCTCCACCGCATTGCTACCAGTTTGGTTAGCCCAATCAATATGTCGATTAAAGTCACCCATGATAACTGCTGTACCTTTATCAACTTTAATTTCTATAGTGTATTTATGTGAGGTGTATTTTAAATGTTTTATGTAGTGTTTGGGTATGTTTCTCATTCATGGTAATAGGATTTTTGGACTTACGAAACTCCTATTACTATGAATGAGAATATACTATACCTGATTGGCTGCCCAGAGCCATGTGACTCCAAGCCTGCGCACGTCCTGACGTGCATGCGCTGTGACGCGCAGTCAGGAGAGGCCTCTGGACTGGGATCCCGCATAGGCACAGCAGCTTCAGATAGGTGCGCTTCTTTATTCTAGAATCCAGTCGAATGCCCGCGAGAAGGAGAAACCGGGATTTCTGGGCCATTATTCAATCAATGATGAGTTGTGCTCACACCTCAGCTGGAATCATTATAAAGGTGCAGTGTCGAAAATCCGGAGTTCCGGAATCCAGGACCCCTCTAGTCACTGCCTGTCATTCTGAAAGGGACCCGTTTATCCCGACTCTCTGCTTCCTGTCTGCCAACCCGTTCTCTATTCACATCAATAAATTACCCCCAATACCATGAGCTTTAATTTTGACCTTGTCAAAAGCCTTTTGAAAGTCCAAATACACCATATCCACTGGTTCTTCCTTGTCCACTCTACTAGTTACATCCTTAAAAAATTCTAGAAGATTTGTCAAGCGTGATTTCCCTTTCATAAATCCATGCTGACTTGGACCGATCCTGTCACTGCTTTCCAAATGCGCTGCTTACATCTTTACTAATTGATTCCAACATTTTCCCCACTACCGGTGTCAAGCTAACGAGTCAATAATTCCCTGTTTTCTCGCTCCCTCCTTTTTTAAAAAGTGGGGTTACATTAGGTACCCTCCAATCCATAGGAACTGATCCAGAGTCCATAGAATGTTGGAAAATGACCACCATTTTTAGGGCCACTTCCTTAAGTACTCTGGGATGCAGACTATCAGGCCCCGGGGATTTATCGGCCTTCAATCCCATCAATTTCACTAACACAATTTCCCACCTAATAAGGATTTCCTTCAGTTCCTCCTTCTCGCTAGACCCTCGGTCCCCTAGTATTTCCGGAAGGTTATTTGTGTCTTCCTTCGTGAAGACAAAACCAAAGTATTTGTTCAATTGATCTGCCATTTCTTTGTTCCCCATTATAAATTCACCTGATTCTGACAGCAAGGGACCTACGTTTGTCTTCACTAATCTTTTTCTCTTCACATATCTATAGAAGCTTTTGCAGTCAGTTTTTATGTTCCCAGCATGCTTCCTCTCATACTCTATTTTCACTCTCCTAATTAAACTCTTTATCCTCCTCTGCTGAATTCTAAATTTCTCCCAGTCCTCAGGTTTGCTGCTTTTTCTGGCCAATTTATATGCCTCTTCCTTGGATTTAATACTATTCCTAATTTCCCTTGTTAGCCACGGTTGAGCCACCTTCCCCGTTTTATTTTTACTCCAGACAGGGATGTACAATTGTTGAAGTTCATCCATGTGATCTATAAATGTTTGCCATTGCCTATCCACCGTCAACCCTTTAAGTATCATTCGGCAGCCTATTCTCGCCAATTCACGTCTCATACCATCGAAGTTACCTTTTCTTAAGTTCAGGACCCTAGTCTCTGAATTAACTCTGTCACTCTCCATCTTAATAAAGAATTCTACCATGTTATGGTTACTCTTCTCCAAGGGGCCTCGCATAACACAATTGCTAATTTGTCCTTTCTCATTACCCATCACCCAGTCTAGGATGGCCAGCCTTCTAGTTGGTTCCTCGACACATTGTTATAGAAAACCATCCCTAATACACTTCGGGAAATCCTCCTCCATCGTATTGCTACCAGTTTGGTTATCCCAATCTATATGTATATTAAAGTCGCCCATGATAACTGCTGTACCTTTATTGCACACATCCTAATTTCTTGTTTGATGCTGTCCCCAACCTCACTACTACTGTTTGGTACTCTGTACACAACTCCCACTAGCGTTTTCTGCCCTTTGGTATTCCACAGCTCCACCCATACCAATTCCACATCTTCCAAGCTAATGTCCTTCCTTACTATTGTGTTAATTTGCTCTTTAACCAGCAACGCTACACCACCTCCTTTTCCTTTCTGTCTATCCTTCCTGAATGTTGAATACCCCTGGATGTTGAGTTCCCAGTCTTAGTCACCCTGGAGCCATGTCTCCATAATCCCAATTATATCATATTCATTAATAGCTGCTTGCGCAGTTCATTCGTCCACTTATTACGACTACTCCTCGCATTGAGGCACAGAGCCTTCATGCTTGTCTTTTTAACACACTTTGTCCCTTTAGAATTTTGCTGTAATGTGGCCCTTTTTGATTTTTGCCTATGGTTTCTCTGCCCTCCATTTTTACTTTTCTTCTTTCTATTTTTTGCTTCTGTCCCCATTTTACTTCCCTCTGTCTCACTGCATAGGTTCCCATCCCCTTGCCATATTAGTTTAACCCCTCCCCAACAGTACTAGCAAACACTCCCCCTAGGACATTGGTTCCGGTCCTGCCCAGTTGCAGACCATCCGGTTTGTACTGGTCCCACATCCCCCAGAATCGGTTCCAATGTCCCAGGAATTTGAATCCCTCCCTCCTGCACCACTCCTCAAGCCACTTATTCATCTTAGCTATCCTACTATTTCTACTCTGACTAGCATGTGGCACTGGTTGCAATCCTGAGATTACTACCTTTGAGGTCCTACTTTTTAATTTAACTCCTAGCTCCCTAAATTCAGTTCGTAGGACCTCATCCCATTTTTTACCTATGTCGTTGGTACCTACATGCACCATGACAACTGACTGTTCACGCCCCCACCCCCCCAGAATTCCCTGCAGCTGCTCCGAGACATCCTTGACCCTTGCACCAGGGAGGCAACATACCATCCTGGAGTCTTGGTTGCGACCGCAGAAACTCCTATTTATTCCCGTTACAATAAAATCCCCTACCACTATAGCTCTCCCATTCTTTTTCCTGCCCTCCTGTATAGCAGAACCACCCAAGGGAACATGAACTTGGCTGTTGCTGCTTTCCCCTGATGAGCCACCTCCCCCAACAGTACCCAAAATGGTGTATCTGTTTTGGAGGGAATTGACCGCATGGGATTCCTGCACTGACTTCCTATTCCTGTTCTGCTTGATGGTCACCTATTCCCTATCTGCCTTTGTAACCTTTACCTGCGGTGTGACCAACTCACTAAACGTGCTGTTCACGACATCCTCAGCATCGCGGATGCTCCAGAGTGAATCCATGCGCAGCTCCAGTGTCGCAATGTGGTTTGTCAGGAGCTGTAGCTGGATACACTTCCTGCATACATGTCGGCCCGACAATTATGTCCTCCAGGTTTGGCCAGGCCACCAATGGGCAGCCTGGCACCCCGTCTTGGCTCGGCCGAAACCTTCCCTGGTGGCCCAGTGGACTGAACTTTAGAAATCACACAGTCTGTCCCCTTTAAGTGAAGGGGAGAGCCATCGTGACGTGGTGCCACGATGACATCATCAGCACTGCACTGATGACTGACAGTGGCAGCTGCTCCACTCCATCCCAACTTCCGTCCCTCTAGTGTACTCACCACCCCACTTCCGCCCTCATTATGAGCGACCACCATTCCGCCTGAAAAAAAAGCTAAAGAGCGAAATATTGCTCAAGAGGCCACCTCAAGCACCACGGCTGTAAAAACAGTAGAAATGAGGTGCATGCACCCTGTTTAGGGCAGGGGGCAATTTCAGCCCCCATATCTTCAAATGTGTATGCAGCACAACTACACAAAGAGACAATATACTAATACATGCTTCTGCAAAGATCATGCAAACAATTTAGACAGCAACTCAATCAATTATTCTGCAAAGTACCTATTAGCACCTCACAACATCCTTTGCAATGCATCCTCTGAAAACAAGTCAGTTTAGCGTTGGTGGTGGGGAAGCTTTTAGAAACAATAATATGGGAGAAAATTAACAACCACTTGGACAAGCATGGACCAACAAAGGAGAGCCAGCACAGATTTGTTAAAGGCAAATTGTGTTTGAATAACTTGATAGAGTTTTTTGATGAGGTAATAGAGAGGATGGATGAGAGCAGTGCAATTAATGTTGTATATGTAGACTTTCAAAAGGCATTTGATGAAGTACCACATACTGGGCTTGTTAGCAAAATTGAAGCCCATGGGATAAAAGCGGCAGTAGCAGTATGGATACAAAATTGGCTATGGTATAGAAAACAGAGAGCTGTGGTGAATGGCTGTTTTTCAGAATAGAGGGAGGTATACAGTGATGTTCCCCAAGGTTCAGTACTAGGTCCACTACTGTACATTAATGACTTGGGGCCTGAGTTTGGTGAGACCTAAGTTCCGCCCAAATATCGTTGAAAGGACCGCTAAGATTCCGACGGTACTTTGGGCAGAAGTTTCGTGAAAAAATGTGGGGAAAACCACCCGGCGGAAAAAATGGGCCTTGCATGCCGATTCTGGGCAGCAGCGGGTAGTAGGTCCCATTCTGGGCGGCAAATGCAATCCTTGGCAAAGTGCCCCTGAGGATAGAGTCGGGCCCAGGGAGGGTGGAATGGCTAAAATAAAACATTTTCAAAACAATTTAAAAAAACCACCAGAAATCTTTTAGAGGACCCCATTGACCTAAATCCCTGCAAAAGAAATAAAGAAAAGAAGTGCACCAAGCTTTTTTTGCAGGTCTTCATACTTACCGTTCAGATAAGACCTGCCTCCACACGGCAGGCTCTTCTGCTGCTGGAGTGGAGGAATGCCCAGACCAAATTGGGGACACAGCGGGCGGGAAGTCTTTTGTGGGCGTTGCATGCCGGCGCACGCCAGCAGACGCCAGCGGACGGTCCCCAGTGGTCTTCATTTCCCACCGGCATGAGGACCAAACTTGCTCGGAGGGGAGAGCACTCAAAAAACATCGAGACCACCGAGAAAACTTGGCAGCAGCCGGCGGTGAGTCGACCAAATGCGGGCCCTTGGATTTGGGGATACAGGATACAATTTTGAAATTTGCGATGACACGAAACTTGGAAGAATAGTAAACAGTGAGGAAGATAGTAATAGACTTCAGGAAAATATAGACAGGCTGGTGGCATGGCTGACCACATGGCAGATGAAATTCAATGCATCTGCTCACTGTACCTGGTTATAACAATACAAGTGTGAGTTGATACATTTTGGTAGGAAAAATGAAGAGAGACCATACATACTAAATGGTATAATTTTAAAGGGGGTGCACAAACAGAGAGACCTTGGGGTGCTCATGCACAAATATTTGAAGGTGGCAGGACAGGTTAACAAAGTAGTTACTAAAGCATATGGGATTCTGAGTTTCATGAATAGAGGCGTAGGGGCCAAAATTGCCCACCAACGGACACGAGGCGCACCTACTATTTTTGATGTGTTCTGGCTGCCCCATTCATTGGGGCTGCCAAACCGTCGAAATTCAGCATTTCGTGGATTTGTTTCAAGCGGGGCGGATGTGGCCTCATCATAGGGGCGGAAGCGGGGGCGGGGTGGAGTGGCCGTCACTAGCGGGGCAGAAGTGTGGGCAGGGCAGAGTATCCAAGGAAGTGCATCACAATGTCTCTCCCCTTCAGTTAAAAGGGAGAGCCGCTGCGAACTCTGCAGCCACTTTAGTGACAAATACTGAACCACCAGACAGGGTTTCGGCAGGGCCTGCAGCCTGGCACCCAAGAGGGGGTGGCATGCTGCCTGTTGCCGGCCTGGCCAAATCCGCAGCAATAATTGTCAGACTGACCTGGCAGTCTGGTGAAAAAAGAAATAACTTGGCGGCCACGGCAGTGTGCCCTCCCCTTTAAAGGCGGCTGGGCTGCCATGCCACAGAGAGACAACTGACAGCAAAAGTTGTCGGGAGCACCAACCGGCGGCGGGCCCACTCCCGCGGGGCAATTCCGGTAAAGGGGCAATTTCGCGAGGGAGTCCCTGCCAGTTGGTATGGGGTCGCGCGTGCACGCCGAGATGGGAAAACAGGCGGAGCGGTCCCAGGAACCACTCCAAAACTGAGGAAAGGCAATTTCCAACATGACGGCCCCTCCACAGAGAGTCAGCGGCCATTCCGCTCCACCCCATGGCCGCTGCTTTCAGGCAGCCAGAGGCCTTATCGGAAGGGGCAATTTAGGCCCAATAGAGTGCAAAAGCCAGGAAGTTATGCTAAACCTCTACAAAACATTAGTTTGGCCCTAGCTTGACTATTGAGTCCAATTCTGGGCACCACACTTTCGAAAGGACATGAAAGCTTTGGAGAGAGTACAGAAGAGATTTACAAGAATGGTTCCAGGGAAAAAGGATTACAGTTATGTCATTAGATTAGATAAACTGGGGATGTACTCCTTGGAGCAGCGAAGGCTAAGAGGAGATTTGGTAGAGATGTTTAAAATCATGAAAAGTTTATATAGAGTAAATAAAGAGAAACTCTTTCCATGGCTGAAGGGTTGATAACCAGAGGGCACAGATTTAAGGTAAATGGCAAAAGAACCAACAGCGACATGAGGTTTACGCAACAAGTGGTTAGGATCTGGAATGCACTGCCTGATAGGGTGATGGATACATTTCAACAGTAGCCTTCAAAAGGGAATTGAATAAACACTTGAAGGAGAAGAAATTGCAGCGATATGAGGAAAGAGCGGGGGCGTGGGACTCACTGGATTGTTCTTCAAAAGTGCCGACGCAGACTCAATGGGCCGAATGGCCTCTTTCTATTCTGTTTATCTAATAATACTTCTGTGACGTGCCTTGGGATTTTTCACTACGTTAAAGCACTATATAAATACAAGTTGTTGTTGCTGTATTCTGTGATTCTATGAAGGCAGTAATCAAGGGAATGTAGTTCTTTCGTTGCATTACACAGCTGCAGGCAACCTTGTTTCAGCTATTGAGTTGAAAGTCATTAACACAGGATCAAAGAACTGCAAGTCTGTAAGTAGGACAAGAAGATAGATACATTTTTAAGAGATTTATATCTATCACGTTAATGAAGACATTTCTATGTTAACCTTTTTTAAGTTAATGACCAGTCTTTTCCCCTGCCTTTAAATGATTGGTAATCTCTCACAATCATGACATGGCTGGTTTAAAACATAACCTCTATTTTAAATTGCTGACAGTATCTGAGGCCTCTAGAGTAACCTCAATTAGGGCAGACAGGCAACATTTTGTCAGAAATACCAAGAAAGTATAACCTGCATTTTGTGTGAAATAGATTATTGAGTCACAATGATCTGTATAGTTGCAGATTATGCTCTCTCTTTTGAGTGTCTGAAGAAGTTTGGAGAATCAAGTCACCTTTCCTAAAGTCTCACATCACTTCGATACAGAATGCCAATGAGATTGTTCACAGTCGCCAATATTGGATATGGCACTCTAGCATAAAAGCCTTCAATACAGCCAGTCATCCATTTTTATTTAAGTGAATATAAGGGCTAATTCATCAAGGGAGTGTAAAACAGAGCATACTGATGCATTCTGGAGCATACTTTACTAAATTGGGAAAGTAGATCCAAGTGCCCAATTGACAAGGCACAGAATTCAGAGAGTGAAATATTTTCTAACATTTTGGAGACGTCGTACAGAGCATGTATGAGCCTTCTTATACTCCTTAAATAGTTTTAAGCATTCAACAGTACTCATAAATAGACCTGTTTTAGTTAGTTTCACTCTGGATGCAGCTGATTCACTCAATACAAATCAATAAATATTCCTGTATTTTATGCCTGCAAACATCTTAAGTAGCAGGCAGACATGTTGCTTGTTGCAAAATCTATATAAAAGAGCAGAAATAGTAAACAACTTTTCAAGAAAATTATACTTGGTAAGGTGTCCTGTAAGTTATTAATTAATCAAATTATGCTGAGAACCAGTCTGCAAAGATAATTTCCTCCTTCATAATCCTTTTTCACAGAATCCATTGTCATGGCAATGGAGGGAAAAGTCAAAGGTAGGACAGCCTGTAGCTCTCAGACATCACAGTATTAACAGCAATAAATCTCAAATTGGATTTCTAGTGCAGCCTGTGAGTCCTATGTTTTGTCCAGGTATCTTTCTCAATGGGATATCTGATCATTCGGATGGTGCCATTGCAGCGTTGCACTAATAGAACTGAGGTGGAGCATGACTTCCACCAAGTTCCAGGTCATGTCGGTGATCCGATTGCAAATTGTGGGGTCAGTTAATTTAAATGGTGAAAGGCATGCAGGCTTTCTAATTACAATCTGTAACACCTCAAACACATGCGGTGGGAAGGATGGAAAATAGTCCAGGTAAGAGTTAGGCGCTAGATGAGTTATAGAGGGAGGGGAACAAGGGGCCAATGCAGTGCGGAAAGGAGTGGAGATGGCAAAGGTAGAGGCAAAGACCTGGTGCAGTGGCAGGATATTAAAAACTACTGCTACTTAACGGGTCAATAGCAGCAGGAGGAAGCGGGCAATGTGAGCAGCCAGATTGAAGAAAAGAATGGAAAATTTTAGTGAGCTGGAACTGCATGTATTCCTAATGGAGATTGAGAGCCTGGGAAATTGTCTGTTTGGGGTCATGGGTCAGAGACATGTTGAAAATCCATCATGCAATTTTTGGAGGGACGTTTCAGTGGCAGTGCATACCTCCTCCTTGAATTCTAGGACTCTTTTGCCATGCAGGAAGCAGATTGTTGGTCTGACCACAGCAGACAAGGTAAGCTACCTGCTTCCCTGACCCTTCTTTACAATCACTCTATATGTGTGGTATTTCTTCATTCATTACCCTCACTGTGCCAGTTGAGTTAGAGGTGAAAGTTGCATTTGGCGTTAGAATGTGGAAGATCCGCAGAAGTCCAACCCCGGCCAATCCGCAGACTCAAACCTCTGGGATCCTGCTACAAACAGAGGTTGCTGGATGAGCATCAGACTCGCATAGAGTTACTGAAGATCATACCAGAGGAACTAAGAGGAACTAAGTGGGGTAATAGCAAGGTTTAATGCCATCATCAGTATCAATGAGAAGGATTCAACACAACACGGCGCTATCTGAAATGGGCGCTGGTGCCAAAAATATCTGCATCCATCCCACATGACTAAGAGGACTCCAAAACAGGATGCTTAGACCATTGGCCTTGAGGCTTTGTAGGACCATTTAGAGAATGGTGGAAAGTGAATTCAGAGAGCTTCAGAGTGACATCTCTCAGGGTCTACAAGATCTAACTGATATCATCAGATCTGCCTTTCCACTGATCAATAGGAACACGGATTCTGGACCCAGCAAAAATAGAGTGGTGCATGCTCATGTAGATGTCAGGATAATACCCCAGGCTGTGTATGCACCTTCAGGGACAACACAGTCTGTTGAAATGTTCTCCCAAGATTCAGAAGCCCTGAGGCATGAGTCACCTTGTTCCAAAGAGGCTCATGATACAACAGCACTAGATAGGAAAACCCATAGTCAACCCCATAGTAAGAGCTTCGTGACAGAAATGTTGGAAGAAAAACACTTCCTTGCCTGAAATTGCTGAAATGTAGCTTGCAGAATGCGTTCTTAGCAGCACATCTGAAAATAGTTGGGGGTAATTTTCACTTTCAGCCGTGAAAAGAAATGTTCAGTGCGGATCATCTGCCCGTTACACACTCTGTCTGGAAAGGAACATTGGGCAGGGTGTCTTATGGGTGACCGATATGCAATCACAACATCAGAAATGAAAATTGACCCCGATTTTTCTAATTGCTTCAGTCAATGTTGATATTTCAGGCAAAGTTTGTGGCCATTTAAAGCTGGAACTTTACCAATTCCTAGTGCAGTGGTGCCCAACACTGCTTCCCCCCACCCCCCAATCTTGAAAAAGTCCCCCTCCTCTGAGCTAACTTCGCCCCCTACTAGCCACCAGTGTCTATAGAACTAAATTAACATATATGCAAAACCATATTCTTAAAACAGTCATTATGCTAAGCTTTTCTATTACTAGAAGTAGCAAAAGCAGATTAAAAATAAGTTATATGCTGATCAGCAAATTAGCAGGTTCTTTCTCATTGGATAAGCAGAAGTTGATATAATATAATTGTTTGTAAGTAATTCTAAAATACTTATCACAGGATTTGATAGCCATGTATCTGACGTGATCAACTTTATCTTGTTTTCTATAATAGTGATATGGATGATAGTGCATTCTGCAAGAACACTCATTAAAGCAATCAAACACAAAATTGAACACAGAGCTAATAGTTTAGAGATCCTGAGAGTTGGCTGACAGGCCTGAGTAGTTTGATAAACCCATAGCCAATCCATCTTGAGAATGAAATATAAATTTCTGTTTCTTCTGTATTATTCTCCTGTTCATGGTCTGTTTTTGACATTTTGAAGGTAAGATCTTCAATTTGGATACTTTTGTGAGTTACAGCATGCACGTCTTTGAAGATGGGATAGCTCCTGAACGCTGAAAGTTGACATTGTAATATTCATACAGCTTACAGACATCAGACTCCAATAGTATCTCTTTATTTCTTAGCAGATTGTTTGAGGCAATGGAGACCATTTCCCTGAATATAGATAGCGAATGAACAGAAAAGTGATCATTTCGTTGCATTACAAGCAAGTCAATTCATAGAAAATGTACTTGAATTTTTAGTCACCTTCATTCATTGGTAATTGGTGTATCAACACCAGGCTCATTGAAAAATCACTTTTGTTTTCTGCTTCTCATTGAAGCCGGAATTTCAATGTTGTGTTTGTGTATAAAATTTCTGTTTCTACAACTCTCAAGGACCCTTGAAGGTTTTGAAGCTGCTTGCTATTACTGATGAGAGCAGAAAAAAACCAATAATCAACATTGTTCTCTGTAAGCAAATCATGACTGGAGATAACAGTGTGAATAGCTTTTTGCAGATGATTATTGCTGCAATTAGTTCCATCTCTGAGAGACATTTTTTCAAGCTATTAATGACTTTAACTGTTTCAGGTGTAAGAATTCAGCGAAAACATCGACAGCAAAAGCATAAACTTTTGGACTTAAACTTTTGGACATTGCTCTTACTGCAGAAGGACAGACAGCATGACGTGGGGAAGGTCCAAACATGTCCCACAGGAATACACATCATGTGGGCAGGAATCAGTGGCTGAAGTGGCATGAAGATGGTTGATGGGGGGGCCCTTTGTCATGTAATCAATGAGAGATCAAGAAGATTGGTCGGTGCTCAAGACACAAAGGGAGCTTTTTGACCACCCAGACTTGCTGAAGCCTTATCCAGGAACACACAGTTGACAAAGACACCGTCCAAAAAGGTTTTACATTTTGCTCTTTCAGTTGCATTGCCTAAGGCTAAGGACTGATTTTTGGCACGAGGAATTCAGAAACATTTTGCAGGTATAAGAGTGGCAGTGTTTGGCTGCCATCTCTCTCTCTCTCTCCTCTTCTACACATACTCGCTTCGTTCAGTGCACAAGGACTGAGCACTCCATCTGGAATGGAGAGAAGAAACACCATCTACGAGCAAAGAGAGCCCTGCTATTTTAACTGGGAAGCTGACCTTGAGACTGGACTTGAATACCACAGATTGGTACAGAACCAGAAGATACGCCTCATCGGGAGAAGCAGCGAGTAAGCCAGAGGGGTAATTGGTGAGCATTTTTCCCAGCCCACACATCTTTAAGACCACTACATAATGTGAAGGGGTGTTGTGTGTCCCAACCAAGCCTTAGGGATTTAGTAGGGAGGTTTTCTGCATGGATCATAAGCATACGCACAATTCTGTTGAACAGATTCGGTGGTGCACTTTTGAATCTGAGCAGGGGTGTTTTAGTCGTGGGTACTTCGCATTAGGGGCCTGTTCAAATAGGCCAGGGTTGTGAGTTGTACTGTGTTTGTTTGTATTACACCACCAGGGTATGTTTTACTGGGTGCAGGTGTGTGCTTTAATTTGAATAAAAGCATTGTGACGGTTGAGACCGAAAGATCTAGCTGTAACTGTGTATTTCTGTTTACCACTATAATTCTGGTGTCTAGAACTGTTGTAACCGGGGTGATTCAAAACCAACAAGGGCAAAACCATTTACAGGATCTGGAATTTGAATGCACAGACAGTTATGGAAGATCTCAAGGTCAAGAGATCGGCAATGGGGGATAGGATTTCCTCGTACATATTCGGAAAAGTTAATGTAACACAGCAGTGGGTCTTAGACCTGTTGCGGGCTGAGAGTCCTGAGGACAAAGCCGCAGAGTGGACGGAGAGTAAGGAGCCCAAAAAGACAAAAGAAAAGGCCATTTTGCTCCTGTGTCTGCAGAAACAAGTCCGGCTGCTCAGGGAGCAGGTTGGTAAGCTTAAGGCAGAGCTCCAAGAGTCAGAGGAGCAGTCAGCCACAAGGGCCACAGTGGGGAACAGATTAGTGGATGAGTTATGCGAGGAGAGGCAGGAAAGGCGTAGTCAGGAGGAAACCTCCCGTAACACCGGGGAGTACCTGCAATGCCAGTTCACTGAGGCCAAGCTCAATGAGCAGGCTGTACGGGAGGAGAAGGCCTGCTTAACGGGTAAAGTTGACGGGCTGGAGGGGCAATTGAGAGATATTAAGACAGCTTACAGGGTTGCTAGCAATAATGGGTTTGAGAGTTCGAATCACGGGCCCTGCCAAGAAAAAATCCAAACCTTGCCTCAAACTCTAGCCAAAGCCAAAGGCATGGTTTGCTTGATGGCTCCAGGGAAGCACAGGTGGATTGGGAAAAGGAAGGAGAAGATAGTGAGGATTGGGGGCAGGGTAGGGACGTCCGACCACCACCTGAAGTGCCACAGGGACTGATGTATCCGATACAGCAGCAGAAGTTTGGCTTGCCCGTAGACGGCGCGGGTCAGGGCGCGCTGCAAAGCGATTTTGTGGTTCCATTCAACACCTCCGTAACTGCAGAATATGATCGCGGGGGTGCCCAAGTTAAAGAAAGAAGGGGACCCCTCACTTCACTTCACCGAGGTGGACCAGGTTGGGGGGATTAACGGGTGTAGTGAGGCTGAGGCTCACAAGCCGTTGCTGTTTTCCCTGGAGGAGAAACTGTATCAGGCCCTGTCCGCCGAGACCAAAAAGGGACAGGGGACCACAGCCGGCTTAAAGGAGGAAATCCTGAGTGCCATGGGTCACACCCAGGGTAGTCCGTTCTCTCGGGTAGAGAGGACACTGCAACTGGCAGGGGAAGCACCTCAGGCATTCGCGACAGGCTCTGGCCCATCTACGAAATGGCCACGGGTGGGGTGATCGACAGAGCACAGTTACGGGGGGGGGCCGAGAAACCATTGGCTCAGGACCCTCATGGCAAACAGTTTGCCATGAATAAGCGGAGGCCTGGTTTGACTCTGAGGACCTCTCGAATCCGGAGGCCAGAGTGCTCCGTCACCTGAGTCTGGCCTTTAAAACCGGCTCAGAGGAGGAGGTCAAACCAAGTAAGGGCAAGGTACATGAAATGAAGGGCGGCCACGAGGACCGGGCAAGGTAAAGGGGATCCTCCAGTGCCTAGGACAAAACCTGTCGAGGCGAAGGGACCGACCCCGGAACAATTTGATGTTCTGGTGGCCGCCCTTCGGACAGTTTTTGTGCCAGAGCAGGGGAGGGTAGACACTGCTGTGAGCAGAGAAATCCTGACCGTTCTGGTAATCCCACCACCCTGACTAGCACGCAACCAGCCTGAGTACCTGTGTTCGCTCACGTACCATGAGTGGAGTAGACCATGCGTGAGGATGGGGGTGGAGAAGGTAGAGGGGAAGTACTTGGTGGACACCGGAGCTTCGAGCACGGTGATCCATGGTGACCCATGGTAGTAACCCGACCGATTCGCCCTGGTCCAGCAAGGTTCCATTCAGTCTCATGCGGTTCACTGAGAATGAGCAGGCGGGAGCAATGTCCAGGCCGTAGCCATAGATTTAGGATTCCTCCACACCAGGTGGGAATGCGTCCTAATGTTTTAGAACATCAAAAGATCTTTGAGAAGTGAACAGACTTTATTACGACTGAAGCAATGCAATGCGAAGAACATCAGATGTACTGAGATGTCTTGAATTCTGACAACATCGAAGATTTCAGACTCTTGTACTTTCCCTGCATGTTTACTGCACTATCCATTCCATGTCCAATGATGTTATTCAGGTCTATTGTATGATGCTGCATAGTTTTCTAGACTTCTTCATTTACATTTTCTCCACTTGTATCACCCCAGGTCAATGCTTCAATTAAACGTTCCACAAGCTTAACAACGTGTTGATTGAATGAATCAACATAATGAGTAAGCAAAGTTGTTATCTCTTTCTTAATAACATATTGGCTGAAATCCAAAATCATTGAAAATTTGCCACTCTTTTTTACAAGGTTGATTATTTTAAAGGACACTAATTTGCTCAGACATTCGATTAAAGCAAATATGTTCCTATAGGTTAAAAAATTGAGTCATGTTTCTTCTTCTCCAAATCTGCTTTATCAGTTGTATTCATATAAGACTGAGCTGCCAGTCTGTATTTTGAAAAAGCTCAGAATAAGTATGGTAACTTGCTGCTTCATTTCTGATTTCTTAGGAAAGTTATCGCTTCTGTGCTCAAATATTGGTAGCAATCAATTAACACAGAAAAAAACCTGAATAATGTTTTCTGTCTAACAACAGCATTTTACTAAGAATTGCAATGAGGTAACAGGCCATTTGGCCCAAGGACCGTAGTTATCATTCACGCGAGTCATGGTTCCAATGACATGCCCTGTTCCCATATCCCTTTATTCCCCTTTCTTTCAACCACCTATCCCATCAGTGCTTACTTTTGAAAGGGGATTATATTTCATTACAGAGACAATAGTTTGAAATGCCAACCACTGCATTAATCAGAGACATCATGAAAAACCTTTATAGAGATCATGGATCTAGGAATCGGAGCAAGCTCTGAAAACAAATGCTGACAAGCTGAAATGAATCCTTCAGCTACAGTCATCACCATCATCTGCCCCGCTAAGAAAACAAGTAAATCAAAGGTATACAATACTTCAGTCTTCTCACTGGCAGTCAGCTCTTTGTACAGACTCTGTAAATATTCATAATAATGTACATTACCTGTTTAAAATAAAGACTGCTGGAAAAATAAACAGAATATGTAGGCTGAAGCCATCTGTGCAGATGACAGAGTTTATTATATGAGAGCTGAGATAATTAAAGTAGAATTCATTTTCCAGCCTATAGGTATATAAAATAAAAGTTGACAGTATGGAGGCAGCTGTGGACCGAGAGATCTCTTCAAAGGCCCCTGAGCACCAGCTGCACACACTACCACATGAAAAATCAATAGCAGTTTTGCTTTCCATGTGACACTACACTGACAGTTCCCTTATTTTAGCTTAATCTTAAGTCGGGCTAAATGCGTCACCACTCTGACATATGCAACAATTGATCTAAGTTTACTATATTCATATTTCTTCATTGACAATCCTATTCTGTTCAGTAAACATTACAGCATTCATCTTAATTACATTTCATATCTTTGCAATAAAGTGTGGTGTGCCCAGCATTTTATTGCATTATTTTGGGAGTGAGAGATTGTTATATATTAGAATAATTCTCTGCATACTACTAAATTTCTGAAAGATGGAAATATATAATAATAAACATACTCTTTCACAATTTTTTTTTGGAAATTCTAATCGCTCTAATACAGATTCACTGTAATCTATTGAATTATCTCTGATTCCCATACATAGATTTATACCTGATTAATTATTTTTATTCGTTCATGAGATGTGGGCGTTGCTGGTAAGGCCAGCATTTATTGCCCATCCCTAATAGCCCTTGAGAAGGTAGTGGTGAGCCACCTTCTTGAACTGTTGCAGTCCATGAGTGGTTTGCTAGACTATTTCAGAGTTAATTGTCAACCACATTGCTGTAAGTCACATGTAGGCCAGACTGGGTAAGGATGGCAGATTTCCTTCCCTAAAGGACATTAGTGAACCAGATGGGGTTTTACGACAATCCAGTAGTTTTATAGGGCTCAAATTTGGCCAGGAGTTGCTCTTTTTTTTTGGAGCAACCTGCTTTTCTGGCACAACTTAAAAATCCTCGGTTTCCCCAAACAATTTGCACCAGCACAACTAGCTTAGTTACGTTTTTTTTAGGTTAGTTTTTTTTTCTCAAAAGGGGGCGTTGCTAGCCACCTATGCCAGTTCTGCCCATTTAGGCAACTTTGGCCAGCTAATAGTTACTCCATTTCTACTTTGGCCAGCGTATGTGGGCATTTGAGAAAACCCTTGCCGAGAGTTAAAGAAATTGGCGCAGGTAGGTACATCGGAAGTACATCGGAGGCCATTCAGCCTGGGAGAGGAGCAGGAAGCGGAGAGGATCTGCACCTAAACCAACCAAGCCTTACCCTTAGTAATGTTTGCAAACAAAAAATTTGCAAACTAAGAAATACTAAGAGATCGATCGCACCGGGAGGCCACTCGGCCAGGGCTAGGGTGGGCAGGAGAACTGATAGTGTTCCTGCCTGCCGACGATTTCTATCAGTTCTCCAGCCCGCCTCTAACCCAAGAAAGGAGGCAGAATAAATGCAGAGAATTTTACCTGAAGGAGCCCAGCAACACAGGGAGGAAGTACATGTCCACGCTCTGAAACTGACAGAGACCGACATCAATTGGGACTGTTGTTGCAGACTCCCAGCGCTACTGCTCATGCACGGACATCACCAGTGGATTCTGCTGCGCATGTGCAGACATCCTGGCACATTTTCCAGCGCAGAACGCAGGCTCCACCGCCGACTCGACTGGCCACGCTGCGCGACTGCAGTGACGACGCCGGACAGCAGCCAAAGTGGCAAAAAAAATTTTCGCCGCACTGTGGAACGTAGATAAGCGACGCAACTCCACTTCGGCCCATCGTGTCTGCACCAGCCGAAAAAGAGCCGCACAGCCCTCGGTCAGCAGCCCTAAAGGTTACATATAAACCTATGAACAATGACGGAAAGGCAAAGAGCATCCAGCCCAACCAGTCCGCCTCACACAACTGCGATACCCCTTATACTGAAACATTCTACACTCCACCCCAACCGGAGCCATGTGATCTCCTGGGAGAGGCAAAAATGAGATAAAAACCCAGGCCAATTTAGGGAGAAAAAATCTGGGAAAATCCCTCTCCGACCCATCCAAGCGATCGAAACTAGTTCAGGAGATCACCCTGGCGTTATTCTATTTCCTGCAGTACTTATCATTATATCTGCTCCAGCCAACAAAAGGTTCATTGGATATATTCAAGAGGGAGTTAGCCCTTACAGCTAGGGAATCAAGCGGTATGGAGAGAAAGCAGGAAAGGGGTACTGAGGGAATGATCAGCCATGATCTTATTGAATGGCAGTGTAGGCTTAAAGGGCTGAATGGCCTACTCCTGCACCTATTTTCTATGTTTCTATGTTTCTATGTTAGTCTAATCCCAATTACTAGCTCTAGGTCCGTAACCCTGCAGGTTACTGCACTTTAAGTGTCCATCCAACCATCTCTTAAAAGTGGTAAGGGTTTCTGCATCCAACACTCTTCCAGGCAGCGAGTTCCAGATCCCCACAACCCTCAGCATAAAGAAACCCCTGCTCAAATCCCCTCTAAACCTTCTACCAACCACCTTAAAACCATGCCCCCTCGTAATAGACCCCTCCATCAATGGAAATAGGCTCTTACTATCCACTATGTCCAGGCCACTCAATATTTTGTACACCTCAATGAGGTCTCCTCTCAATCTCCTCTGTTCCAATGAGAACAAACCCAGCCTATCCAACCTGTCTTCATAACTAAGATTCTCCATTCCAGGCAGTATCCTAGTAAATCTCCTCTGCACCCTCTCTAGTGCAATCACGTCCTTCCGATAATACAGTGGCCAGAACTGCACGCAGTACTTCAGCTGTGGCCTAACCAAAGTATTATACAATTTAAGCATAACCTCCCTGCTCTTATATTCTATGCCTCAGCCAATAAAGTCAAGCATTCCGTATGCCTTCTTAATCACCTTATCCACCTGGCCTGCTACTTTCAGGAATCTGTGGACAAGCACTTCAAGATCCCTTTGTTCATCTACACTATTAAGTGGCCTAACGCTTAATGTGTATACCCAGGGTGACTTAGACAGGTTAGGTGAGTGGGCAAATGCATGACAGATGCAGTATAATGTGGATAAATGTGAGGTTATCCACTTTGGGGGCAAAAACACAAAGACAGAATATTATCTGAATGGTGGCAGATTAGGAAAAGGGGAGGTGCAACGAGACCTGGGTGTCATGGTTCATCAGTCATTGAAAGTTGGCATACAGGTACAGCAGGCGGTAAAGAAGGCAAATGGTATTTTGGCCATCATAGCTAGGGGATTTGAGTATATGAGCAGGGAGGTCTTACTGCAGTTGTACAGGGCCTTGGTGAGGCCTCACCTGGAATATTGTGTTCAGTTTTGGTCACCTAATCTGAGGAAGGACATTCTTGCTATTGAGGGAGTGCAGCGAAGGTTCACCAGACTGATTCCCAGGATGGCTGGACTGACATATGAGGAGCAACTGGATCAACATGGCCTTTATACATTGGAGTTTAGAAGGATGAGAGGGGATCTCATAGAAACATACAAGATTCTGACGGGACTGGACAGGTTAGATGTGGGTAGATTGTTCCCGATGTTGGAGAAATCCAGAACCAGGGGACACAGTTTTAGGATAAGGGGTAGGCCATTTAGGACTGAGATGAGGAGAAACTTCTTCACACAGAGAGTTGTTAACCTGTGGAATTCCCTACTGCAGAGAATTGTTGATGCCAGTTCATTGGATATATTCGAGAGGGAGTTAGATATGGCCATTACGGCTAAGGGGATCAAGGGGTATGGAGAGAAAGCAGGAAAGGGGTACTGAGAGGGTGATCAGCCATAATCTTATCAAATGGTGGTGCAGGCTCGAAGGGCTGAATGGCCTACTCCTGCACCTATTTTCTATGTTTTTATGTTTCCTTATTAGCCCTCCCAAAATGCATTACTTCACACTTCTCTAAATTAAATTCCATTTGCCACTGCTCTGCCCACCTGACCAGTAAATTGATATCCTCCTGCAGCCCATGACTTTCCTCTTCATTATCAACCACACAGCCAATTTTAGTGACGTCTGCAAACTTCTTAATCATACTCCCGATATTCAATTCTAAATCATTGATATATACCACAAAAAGCAAGGGACCCAGTACTGAGCCCTGCCGAACCCCACTGGAAACATCCTTCCAGTCACAAAAACATCCATCAATCATTACCCTTTGCTTCCTACCTCCAAGCCAATTTTGGATCCAACTTGCCACTTTGCCCTGTATCCCATGGGCTTTAACCTTCATGACCAGTCTACCATTTGGGATCTTATCAAAAGCCTTGCTAAAGTCCATATATACTACATCGTACGCACTACCCTCATCGACCCTCTTGGTTACCTCCTCAAAAAATTCAATCAGGTTAGTCAAACACGATCTTCCCTTAACAAATCCGTGCTGACTGTCCCTAATTAATCCTTGCCTTTCCAAATGCAGATTCATCCTGTCTTTCAGGATTGTTTCCAATAATTTCCCCACCACTGAGGTTCGGCTGGCAGGCCTGTAATTACTCGGCCTATCCCTTCTTTTTCCCTTTATTTATTGGGAACTTGGCCTGGAGGGTGTTGTATGGAGCAGTCCCGTGCAGTAAGTTTTTAAGTTGGTTCACAGACTCCCAGACCGCCTGCAATTTCTGCGTCCTGGAGGAGTCCATGTTCCACATCTATATTGAACGTGTGAGGTTGCAGCCCCTCTTCCAATATTTGAAGGAGTTGCTTCTCAAATTCTGGTTATACTTCAGTCCCACACTCCTGATCTTTGGGCATCCTGTGTGGAGAGGAGCGGGCAGGTCGGAAGGCCTCCTCGTAGGGCTATTCCTGGGCATGGCCAAGGTGGCCATCAACTGGTCCAGGCAGCGGGCGGTCGAGGGGGTCGTTCAGCCCCGACTGCCTGCCTCTCTTCCATGGTTACATACGAGCCAGGGTGTCCCTGGAGATGGAGCACGCAGAGACAGGTGGGCGCCGGAGGGACTGGAGTGCATCATCACCCCCGGCAACCAAATTTTAATTTAATTTCAGTTTCTGGTTAAAAAGTTAATTTGATTAATTTGTCGGGTTAATGCCCCTTTAGTCAAGGGGCACTTGATTATTGTTCTACCAAAATAGTTGTAGAGCTGTTGAGTTGTGAGTAGCTTAGCCAGTCAGGTGATGTTCATGTTGTGGGAAAAAACACCACTCGAAGTCACTTATCATCCATGATACAAGAATTCTTTAATGCAAGCATGCAGGGGAGAGCCTTCGGCATCCCGAAGTCAAGTCCTGAAGTCTCTCAACTTTATCGTAGTTGTGGCAGTGCATTTACACGTAATCAAGCGGAAGCGAAACGCGATAGTTGACAAGCTAACATGATCAACAACCGAGCAACTGCCAATTGTTAATCACGTAAGGTCTCAGCAGATGTATTCTGTATCTCAACTGTCTTATGCTTACCCATTGCCTCTAACAAGGTTTCATCTTTACCCATTGCCTCTGTAACAAGGTTTCATCTTTACCCATTGTCTCTGTAACAAGGTATCATGAAACATCTTTATACCAACTGTTACTTATTAACTGCTGACACTATGCTTCTGTCTGTTTTGGCCAAGCTACCCATCAAGCCTTGAAACATAGCTACAGTGTTTTAAAACAATATTCCCATTAACCCTGTGCTTCCCACATCATTCACAAGACTCAATAAAACCCCAGCAGTTGGGTTCAGGGTATCCACGATGAGGCAGGTGGTTGTGAGCCTGGTGGATGAACTGGTAATGTATAGTGTGATTGTTAAACCTTTGCTATTAAGAACTAGTTGGTTTATTAGTAATGTGTTGCTATGAATTCTTAAGCAAAGAACCCATGAAACAAATACATTACAAGTTCCAAAAGACAATAATAACTCAAAGGGAATATTCTGCTCCTGGCTCAGCCTATCAGAAGCTACTGAGTTGAAAGTCATTAACACAGGATCAAAGAACTGCAAGACTGTAACTAGTACAAGAAAATAGGTACATTTTTAAGGGGTTTACATCTATCACATTAATGAAGACATTTCTATGTTTGTAATATATAGCATCATCATAGGCAGTCCTTCGGAGTCAAGGATGACTTGCTTCCACACGAGAAATGAATTCTCAGGTGACAGAAGAGTCCAATGCGGAACCTACTGTCTCTGTCACATGTGGGGCAAACAGTGGTTGGAGGAACAGATGGGTGGGGTACCTGGGTTGCCACACGCTCCTTCCGCTGTCGACACTTGGCTTCAGCTTGCTCTGGGGCTCACTTGCCGTGTCGGAGCTCTGAGTAGAGCGCTTGTTTTGGGAGTCTCATGTCAGGCATGCAGGTGATGTGGCCCGTCCAGCAGAGTTGATCGAGCGTGGTCAGTGCTTCAATGCTGAGGATGTTGGCCTGATGTTGGCCTGAGCGTGGACACTGTAAGGGGATAAAATACAGTCACTAAAGTGGGAAACAGACAGACAGATGGTCACTAAAGTGGGTTTATAAGTAGCCAACAATGCATTGACCCTTAGCACAGACTGATCGAAGATGAAAACATACACTCAGTACTGAATAACACATCCACCAAAGGCAGTGGACAGTCAACAGTCTAGAAACATGGGAAACCCTGGGAAGCAAGGCTACTTTACACATCATGAGGAATTAAGGCAAAGTTGACACCACTGAATAACACATTCCAGAAGGATGACATGTGATGGGAGATGGACAGGTGGGGAAGAACCACTCAGAGCCAGTTTGATGAGGGTCGAAGAATCAATCTAACTTCGCTGATAGCAGTGGGCCAATTGGTGGTTTTGTAGGAGGGTCACACACCTCAAAAAATGTATAACTGTAATTGTAAAATCTTTGTTCTGAGAAATGTTCATCGGAACCCTTCCTGAGCATGCTTGAATAATAAACCGGTTAAACCAAGCTTTCGTTTGAGTGATTCCGTGGTTGCTATACGAGAGGGCAGATGTCAATTCCTTATATCAGGGAGTTCACCTTGAGGAAGAGAAGTTTTCTTTTTACCCCAACATTTGGCGCTGCGAGCAGGGTGCAGACACTCCGACCCGGATGATGTGGCAGCTAGCTATTGCAGTGAGTATGTTTTTTGTACCACCTGCAGAGCTGTAGCATTGACAGGGAAGGAGGTAATCTGTATAAAGAACTAAGAAGGGGTAATCGGTATAACTAAGTTATAGCGAACCATAGAAGGACGAAACACTGTAGCTATGTTACAAGGTGTATGTCCTGAAGCATGACAGGTGACATGGTAATAACAGAGAGAAGCCTGTATTGATCATGCGTGGCACAAACAAGAAGGAATACAAACTAAAGGGGCGGTGGATGCCCAGGATCATTAGGAAAAACTGGCCAGTGGGATGGAATGGAGACTGGGGGTGGGGGGGTTCTGAGATATGGACCAGAAGGGTCTCAAGTATAAATGCTAGCAGGAAAGAGTGTGAAAATAATCAAAAAAAACTTACACGTTAAAATCGACACAGAAGCTGCAGCTTTTGTGCCGAGAAAGAGAAAACAAAAATGTTTAACGATGGACTGGAGGAAGGCCATCAAAAGATTATTAAGTTAGGATTCAAAGGCGGGGGACGATGAATCTGTTTGTTTGTTCTAGCTCCCCCACTTTTTGGATATGGAGCTCTGTTAAAATGTTCATTGTGCACTTGGAATTGAATTAGATTTTAAGTTAGAAACGCAGGTGCAGTTAATTGGATTATTTACGGAAAATGAAATGCACAAAGGACGGGTTGTTTACCAAAAGATAAAATCTCAACATTGAAGCTACAGTTGCGAAAAGAAAAACAAATTGAACATTTAATTGGAGTAAAAAAAATTGCGATTGTCTTATGTAGTATAAATTAACAGTGGAAAATGACGTAACTTACTGGATGCTATTTTATATTGGCTATGAAAAAGATATTGGTTTAATTGGATTATTGAAAACCGAACTTCCATCATGACCACGGTGAAATTCCAATTCCTTTTCAAAGTATGAATATGAAACCTTCACCACATTGGAAAAGACACTCTATGTTGACAATGATTTTTGCTAGGCAAAATAAAAGTTGCCATTTGGTTGTTTGGAAAATGCTATTTTAAATTATGGGTAAGTTTCTACTTCAGTAAAGGAGATTTAAATTTCGGGTTTTAAACCCTTTTTAAAATGGATGCCTTATGCTGATATCGGGAAAGGTTAATGACGTCAGGCCTTTTTACAAACCTGCAAAGGAGTTAACTCTTTCCACTGACAGTTGCTTTATTTCGTTCACCAAACAACTTTAGCATCGCTGCAAGAAATGAAAAAATACTGGACATTATTAATTTGGGTTTCTTAATTGGAAGTGAATATTTTCCCACATGCCAGAAGGAAAATAAAATTGTAACGGTTATAAAGAATTTAAAAAGCGTGTAATCTTTAATATGGAAAGAGTGAAGTAACATATCTAGAATACATCATAACACAAGGGAAAAGACAAATGCCTAAGGACAGAAAGGAGGCGATTAGATCGATACCAAGGCCAGGGACCGTGAAAGGGGTCAGGCAGGTACTAGGGATATTCAACTACTGCCAAAATTTTATTCCCGAATATGCCGAAATGGCCCAACCTATACAGAACCTGGTCAAAGGAGGGAAACCCTCCCAAGAGCCAGTAAACTGGGGCCCTGATCAGGAAACTGCATTTGTAAAGTTAAAACAAGCTCTCACAAGTGCTCCAGTCCTGGGATTACCCGACCAGAATCTATACCTACCACAGAAATGATCATAACACGGCAGTGACTCAATTACATGGGAACAAACAAAGGCCAGTGGCATAGTAATGTCAAAACACGTTATCCTACATACCCAACATACCTTGGTAGAATTGCTTAACACAGGAAGGCTAAAAATGGTATCCGACATGCGAAGGGCTAGGTGGGAAGCAATGCTCTAACCCCCCCAATGGGATGATAACAATACTGCCTAGTTATAAAAGACAACTGTAACAACCCTGCAGGGTGGATCATTACGCAGGGAGAGGAGCATCAGTGTAGCCTGACAGGAGAAGACGAGGGAAATAGTCAGGCAAGTGAAATCCCACTTGAGGAGGCAGTCATGGATCTATACATAAATGGGTCCCGGCGCTTTTTCAAAGGGACACCATGGATGTGATGGGCAGTGGTAAATAGCAGCAGACAGGTTAGAAGGGAAGGATGGCTAGAAGGGGGCTTATCGACTCAAGTGGCTGAATTGGTGGCTCTCACCGAGGCTCTGAGGATGGCTAAGAGAGAAAGAGTAAACATCTATACAGACAGTCGGTATGCTTTTGGAGTAATGCATGATTATATGATAGCCTGGAGTAGACGGGGATACATGACTTCAGGAGGAGGGCCAATAAAACACGAGGAGATTAGTGGAAGCCTCCCTCCTACCCCAAGAGTATGCAATGCTTAAGGTACACGGAGAAAGCCACTCCACAGGAAAAGGAGGGATGGAAGCAGAGAGGAGCCCAACAAGGGACCGACGGGGTATGGAGGAAAGATGGGGATTTATACCACGGGTATGTCCGTACAGGTAGAATCAACATGATAAGCTCAATGTCCAGATGGTGGTGCTGGAAGAGAATGGGTGCGTGACATGCGCAAAATACAACTCAGGGGGAAAGTAAAGGTCAGAATGGGACATCAGCCCCGACAGAAAGGACCTTGGAAAAACTTACAGATACCCCGAGGGGGAATGCCACTACAGCTGGACTCAGATCAAGGAACACAATTCACAGGGAAGCTCGAAGAGACCGGAAAGGGATGGGTAAACAGGTTACCCCGAGTACTGATGAAGCTCAGGGCAACCCCTAGTCGGACGACAGGACTAACACCCTTTGAACTAATGACCAAAAGGGCTATGAGACTGCCAGAAGGCTTGGTTACAGGAAGCGAGGACGTAAGACCTTATAAAGACAGGATACGGAGGTTTGTGGTAGAACTCTGTAAACAGTTACATGACTTAAAAGCACAGGCTAGAGACCAACAAATAATCAAGGACTTGGAGAACGACACTAAAGAACAGAAGGTCCAAATACCCTAAATAGGCAGTCAGATGATGGTGAGAATGGTAAGTGACACGTGCGCCTGCATTATAAAGGGTATCGGCAAATCGAAACAGTGGAAAAACGTAGTATCTAACTAACTGGTGACGACCGAGAAATATTGTTTTTTGCGGGATTCTGGTGCTCATGGGAACAACATGGGCTAACGCAGCCTCATATCAAGGACAACAGGCTGAGGGACGGCAAGACTTCTATTACAGGGACTCGGGCGACATTAGTTGTGATAAAGAATCAAAAACGCTGATGGTGACGGATGGAGCAATAGTGGACTTAAATTATAACGGGCATAAAACAAAGTAACGAGGAAATGAAACGACATTGGGGATGGGCCAGTAATACGGGACTAAAAATTAGTGTGAATAAGACCACGGTGTGTTTTATAACCAGGAGGGAGGGGACAAAGATACTGCACCTGGGGGAAGGGACTGCAGATTTCCCAAGATAGACCCACCACCACGGCCCCACCCACTACTTAAGCAACAGTGAACAGGACCAGGGCCCCGACCACCACACCCCCAGCGCCACCAACGTGTCCAACTATGAACGCTGGGGCAAAAGGGGGATTGGTAATAAGGCAGACCAAGGATAAGATTCACTTTGGGGTACATCAGCGAATAATTTAACAGACTTAAACATCCCCAGCTTCTGCGGGTCAAACTAGAAGCCTGTATAAAAACCTGACCCTGCGAGCACATGAAGATCCTGAATCAAAAACCATGAAGTTCAATGTGGAAAGAGGGTCAGGGAAAAAGCGGGACTGGGGAAAAAGAGAGATACTAGAAATGGTAAGCGCGGGATACGCGGCGGGAGTTGCGACAGTAAACACTATGGGCTAGATTTCCCACTTTTGTGCTTACCGTCCAAAAATGGGCGTTATTTCTGGCATGGGCGGTAAAGAAGGGTTTTCAGATCGCCGGCTACTCACCCATTCTCAAAGCACCTAGTCTCCATTTTTGAAAATGGGCGTTACCACGAGCGATATGAAATGGGCGGTAGCATTAAATCTTGCTGACCTCCTGCTGTAAAGTGTCGCCGTCCTTAACAGCAGCATGGCAACGCTCAATTCACGCGATTCAGAAGGTCAAGGGTCATCATGACATGCGCAGAAGAGGACACATAGACAGAGGGAGCTCAGAGGGACTGAAGGCGCGTCTGGGTGTGGTGTGGCTGCTTTGGGAGGAAGGAGGGAGAGTTAAGAGCGTCACAGCAAGTAGGGAAACAAACATTAGCTGTTACCAGCCACATATTTGCCCGAATTTGGCCTATAATGGAGGGAGAGGAGGGGGCATCACAGCACGCTGTGGAGACTGATGCTGGAGAGAGCAGCGAGGTGGGTGAGGAGCACATTGGAGGGCGCAAAAGAGCCAGGAGGTTCTCGAACAAGGCAAATGCCTCCCTCCTACAGGAGGTCGATTCACGCTGGGGTGATTTAACACAGGGAGGGCATGGGAAGCCCACCCCAACGGCCTACCAGAGGATATGGACCGAGATAGCAGAGGTGGTCTCGTCGGCGACCAACAAGGTTCGTGAGGGCAACCAATGCCACAAACGATGGAACGACCTTGTGAGATCTGCAAGAGTAAGTATTACATTGATTTACATGTACTTATGTATTTATATAATTTGATTTGTAACAGTCATGAGTGACTGTCATCAGATGGGAGGTCTTTCACTTTTACCGGGAATGTTTTACTCAAAGCCTGCAGTCACGGTGCACGTCTTTAGGTAAAGAATGATCATTTTCATAATAATCATGATTACATCTGTCAGTTATGTGTTGTATCAGTCTCTGTGACAGTACCTAGCAATGATATCACGCAATGATCCCATGCCATGTCGTTCTGTCACCTTTTACAGAAGAAGCTATCGACGATGAGGTCCATGCAGAGGCGAACGGGTGGGGGGCCACCAGTCCCCAGCGACATCACTGAGATGGAGGAGCGGGTGCTAGCACTCGTGGGGAAGCACCCCCGAACAGCCACGGACGCATCTGCAGACTCTGAAATGACTCCAACGTGAGTAAAGCTTACACCATTGCGTAATGTAAAGTCAATAGATGCCACACCCACTCATATTCGAACAATCATATATGATAGATGATTTCTAAAATTGTCATAGAAATATTGATGACCTAATGAAAATCATTGCAATGCAAATGTGTGGATGGTCATGAAATGTGATGTCTGTGAAGATTTTGAGAGTGGTGGTGCTTTTGTTGTGCATATGCTGTGTGTAGAGCTGGACTCACCTTGTGACCCTAGCACCCCCTTCTCCTTTAATAATTGTGTTTTGCAGCTCAGCCAGCAGCACGTCCCAAGGCAAGACTGTCATGTTTGTAACTACAATGTAACACCACTGTATTACTGTATACACTCAACTCAGATGCACACCTTGACCACAGGGGGTGAACTTGTGAGAGACACTCCTTACCTGATCACTCAGATATATAAAGGGAGGTCCCTCGCAGGGTCATCATTTCTGGAGTGCTGTAATAAAGAATTAAGGTCACTGAGTGGCCTTGTCCCTGGAATGTGTCTCGTGTGGTTTCATGCTGTAGAGTAAGGACTTTACAAAGACCACAGAGGCCAGAAGGTGGGGGCACGGGGCCCGACTCTCCGGACGATCCTACATCTGGTGCTGAGGAGCTCCGATTCTCGCCCGTCAATCGCTGGGTCTGTTCTCGATGGATGAGAGCGCTGACTTCAAGGAACCTGCATCAGCACACTCCAGACGCCATTACACCCCAAGGCCATCTAGTGGTTCTCCAGTCATTCCCGCCTCTACTCTGGAGGTACCGGCCACAAGCACCTTGCCACAGGGCACCCCATTTGTCCCCAGGATGACCCCGACCCCGCAGAGGTCTCGTGGACAGGACAGGTCTGTTCCACGAGCGCAACATGAGAGCGGAGAGATGGTACAATTGTCCAGGAGAACTGTAGACATTGGTGACCAGCTCATCGATGCATTGCGGGGGGCATATCCCGACAGCTGGCCACCATGACTGAGTACATTCCACGGATGGCGGAGGCCCTGGATGCGATAGTCAGGAACACTGCTGGCACAGGCCTCCCAGTGGTCCCCGAGCGCGGCACTCCACCCCTAGGTTCCGCAACACCACTGCGAACGACAGATGAGAGCAAGGACCAAGATCCTGCTTCTGCATCAGAGAATGTTGCCCCCTCGGCACCCCCCGCTCCCGTATCCGTGCAACCACTGCCACTGCCTGCAATGAGGCACCGTCTGAGGAGTTCCTCGGTCAGGCGCCGTGGTGCGAGGAGGGGAAGGGGTAGAGGTGGGGAGAAGAAGGGGAGGAGGGAAGGAAAGTGAGCTGCATGTCCGCAGGTGATGTCTGTGTTATATCTCCATCTGGGTGTATGCAATTTGTTGTAATGTATGGGGGGAGGGGACCACGCTCCTGCTTTGCCTTTGTATTCTGTGTTGCTGGACATGTTGAACATTTGATTCATGTCAATGGTGGAAACAGTGGGGTGTGGGCGGGGGTTGGGTGTTTTTGCCTGTGATATTTATGATTTCAGACCAATGTTGGTATAAAAACATTTTTATTGAACATAACCTTGTTGTGCATTGTCTCAGATAGCTAGACCATTACACACTGGTGATTCCTTAACATGAAAGGGTTAAATACAACTTAACTTCAATCAACGTAAACTTTAACTGGCACCAAGATGATGGGCACCATTGATGTCTGAGCTGCACACACACAGCAGTGTGTCAGCGTTGTCACTCACATCAATGCTCTTTCAGGCAAATCGAACAGATATCAACTACTCACGTAAAAGGCTTGCAGCAATGTAGCCACCACGGGCCCTTACCTGCAGTCTGGAGGGGGTCGTGGGCATGGTTGCATAGCCAGCCTGATTGTCTGGCCCTCGGTCAGCGTCCAGCCCCTCGTCGTCCTCTTCCTCTCTCTCCTGAGGTGGTGCATCAGTGCCTTCTGGAAATTCTTGGCCCCTCCTGATATTCAGGTTGTGCAGCATCGAGCAGACGACCAGAATTTACCTGCTTGCTCAGAGTTGTATTGTAACTCCCCTCCTGAGTGCTCCAAACATCTGAAGCGCTGCTTAAGCACAGTTGGACCACATTGTGTATGTCTCTGTGGCTCCGGTTGTATTGCTTCTCAGCCTCGGTGTGAGTATCACACAGGGGTGTCATCAGCCAGGTGGCTAGGCCATATCATTTATCACCAAGCATCCAGTATTGTCCTTGTGGCTGACTCTTAAAGATGTCAGAGACATCGCTCTAATACAGGATGTGAGGCTCATCGAAGGTGCCCGGACATTTGGCATTCACTGCCATTATGATCTGGTTGTGGTCGACAAATAGTTGGACCTTCGGGGAGTGAAATCTTTTTGTGTTCCGAAAATGCTCCGGGTCCTGAGAAGGTGGCCGCATGTCGATGTGAGTGCACTGTATAGCTCCCTGCACCCTGGGGAACTGAGCAATGTGGTAGAATGCTTCAGCCCTGTCAGTCTGAGCCTCCGTGGTCATGGAGAAGCTGATAAAGTCCATCCTTCTCGTGTACAGGGCCTCCATGACCTATCTAATGCAGCGATGGGTTGCATGGTGAGACAGAGGACAAATCTCGACTGCGGAGGCCCGAAAGGAACTGGATGCGTAGAAAGACAGTGCTGCAGTGACCTTGACCTCGACCGACACTGATGTCCTGATGGCAGGCTGCATATGTGACATATTTCATTGATCACCATCTTGTGGAAGCGCAGTCTCCAAAGGCAGGTGTGGTTGGAGACATAGAGGTAAGACCTCCTTTCCTTGTACGTGCGGGGTGTGTATGGTCTGGCCCTTCTCCTCATTCTTGCACGTCTTAAATTGGCGACATAATGATGTGCATCACACATTGAGCCATCTGCACCCTGCAGCATCTGCCTATTAATCGATGCAGGCTGAGAAATGGCTGACTCCATTGCATTGAAAGTATAATAGCGATTGATCAGAAGCTAAAATACACCGAGAGTAAACCGCCAATCGTCCAGAGTCTGAAAATATGTCTGTTGAGATGTTCACTTCACCTGAGAAGAACTCCAGAATCAATGCAAACTCCCCCGAAGTTGAAGCAGTCTTTTGAATGAAGTGATCTGCGATTTTAAAAATGGCAGCCATACCGCTCGCGTTCGTTCAGAACAGTTCCACTTTGTCTGAGTGGTTTTTTGGGCGAGTGATATTGTGGGCGATATGTGTATGAGGTGGTGAAAGTGACAGTGGGCGATCTCCTGGGCATTAGTTTCACCAAATGTGCTCTTTACGACAAAAAAAAGTGGGCAGGCGGTATTATTGAATCTCAGCGATAATTCCGTGTGGAAAGTAACGCTGGGAGATATTATGGGCGTTGAGTTCGCCCATTCTGATGATTCCGCCCCAAAAAAGTGGGCGGGCGGTAATATTTTTTCCTGGTGGGAAAAGTAACGCTCGGCAATAAGTTTCCTAAAAATGCCCGTCAGTTTCCATGTTGTGCCAAAATGGGCAATATATGGGCATTATATGTCATTTCAGCGGTAAAATGGGCATTAAGTGGGCGTTAAGCAGGCAAAAAAAGTGGAGGTTCTAGCCCTATAGACCTGCACATGATTGATGATCGGGTCAATGCCCTAACCCAAACCTTGCAGGGATTGTTGGAGAGGGAAATGTCACATGTTGCGAGACCACACCAGAACTAGAGCGGAAAGAAACTTGAGCATAACCATACAGACAGAAATAGTTTGCGCAGGGTACAAAGCATGTTCACTCAGTGGTATACAACATAACCTAGAGCAACTTCAAAATGGAAAGATGCCAGATTGGATAACAATTGATGATAGGTGTTGTACTATCAATACCACAGTATGATGTGACAAAGGAAGATCCCCTATACCAAACAAATAATATAGAGGATATAAGAAATCAAACTCGTGTGCAGTACCATGACAATCCAGATATGAATTGAAGAGAGCAACAGTACTAAGAGTCTCAGCATAGATGATTGTTATAAAAATAATCAAGTTTTTTTATGTTGAGATCCACTACAAATGATCAAAGATGACTATGGATATTGACGGGTGCACCTTGAGTATCACCCCCCTAGCCTGGGACTACGAAACTACCGTTGTTCCACGAGGAAATGGGGAACGGTGTGTGAGCACCATGGCGACTGAGATGACGGCCACAAAGAAGGGAGGCGATACCTCATGCGCCATCATGAATACTGACTTCTGCTTTACCCCGCACGTTTAAAGGGATACATTATAAACCCTGAACATAAGGAAGAAACCATGAATAAGACAATGATAGATACTATCCGAGAAGGGTATAAGAAGACCATCGGCCGCAAGGAAAACTGTTACCCGAACTGAATGAGGAACAAACTCGACTGGAGCAGTGAATTGAATACAATATCCGAAGCAACATAGAGAAGACTCCAGGTGGGGGAAGATCAGAAAAGATAGAAAAAACAGAGATTACCCCAGTGGGGCATAATTCGAACACTGAGAAAATGTTGGCTATATAGCCTTGGTACACAAACTATGCTGGACTCAATGTATTGGTTGTAGTGCAAGGGATCATGCTGGTCATCTTGCTATTGTTAGTCTGTAAAAGGTGTAACCGACATAAGAGCAGGCTATAGCCTGAACTATAGTTAAAACAGTGAATAACGAGAATATAGACAGTCTGGCAGAAAGAACTTATCTAGTATAACCTTGATGCGAAAGTCAGCAGTTCAGGAAATAGCGTTACCCAAGCGAAAGGACAACCCTGGAGGCTCACCCATGAGGAATTAATTGGGAAATGCCTATCTTGGGCACATAGCCAAGGGCCATTAGGAGGGATTGTAAGGGCCAATATGGCCACTAAAGTGGGAGACAGACAGACAGATGGTCACTAAAGTGGATGTTGAAGGTAGTGAATTGATCTGACACATGGTCCAGATTGTAGGGCTTATAAGTAGCCAACAATGCATTGACCCTTAGCACAGACTGATCGAAGATGAAAACATACACTCAGTACTGAATAACACATCCACCAAGGGCAGTGGACAATCAACAGTCTAGAAACATGGCAAACCCTGGGAAACAAGGCTACTTTACACATCATGAGGAACTGAGACAAAGTTGACACCACTGAATAACACATTCCAGAAGGATGACATGTGATGGGAGATGGACAGGTGGGGAAGAACCACTCAGAGCCAGTTTGATGAGGGTCGACGAATCAATCTAACTTCGCTGATAGCAGTGGGCCAATCGGTAGTTTTGTAGGAGGATCGCACACCTCAAAAAATGTATAACTGTAATTGTAAAATCTTTGTTCTGAGAAATGTTCATCGGAACCCTTCCTGAGCATGCTTGAATAATAAACCGGTTAAACCAAGGTTTAGTCTGAGTGATTACATGGTCACTATATGAGAGGGCGGGTGTCAATTCCTTATATCAAGGAGTCCACCTTGAGGAAGAGAAGTCTTCTTTTTACCCCAGCATTACTGACTCACCTAGTGGACTACTGCTCCACCTAGTGAATTACTGTGGTAATTCAGCCATTGCTGTAAATACAATAAAAGCATCATGTGACTAGGTCATCTGACAAGTTCCTGTAGCGTCATCTTGTAAGTGTTTTTTTTGTGATGTCGTAGAGAATATATCTCCTTTGGTGATGTAGGATGGGATAAATGGATTCCCTAGCTGAAATTTTTGTTGGTGGATGTTCAAGCCAACCGACAGAGCGACTAGAGAGGTCTTTTGTTTTGCAGAACAGCTAAAAATCCAAGCGAAAATACAAGTACACTTGGCTGAACTGAAGAGTTCAGATGGCCCTGCCCATGGGAATAATAGGCTGCTTGGATGAGGTCCAACGAGACCGAGAGACTTTTGGAGCATACGTGGAGCGGCAAGAAATGTATTTCACTGTGAATAGTATCATCAAAGTGCCCAATGATGAAAACTGTAACCGGGTGGTGTTAGAAAGAAAACAGGCTATTTTCCCAACTGAAGCATGCCCCGAGGTGTATGAAACCCTGACAAATGCGCTTGTTACCGTCAAGCCAAAGGTCACACCACTGAAGGAGATTTTAACCAAGTTAGAACAGCACTACAGTCCTGAGCCCCTGTAAATTGCTGAAAGTTATCGTTTTGGAATACAACATCAATTCATTAATGACAGTATTAGTGAGTACATTGTAGCATTAAAAAAGCTAGCCATTCACTGTCATTTCAGAAACTTTCAGGACCGAGCATTGCGCGACGACTTTGTTTGTGGAATAAAAATGAAGCAATCAGAAGAAAGTTGTTAACAATTCCGAACTTGACTTTTGATTTATCTTGTCAGACTGCTATGTCGTTGGATAGGGCCGACCAATACTCCCGAGAATTTTGCACCATTTCCAGTCATCAGACAACCGAGGTGAATCGCCTTTAGCTTAAAAGTAAAAGGCAGCTGGGTCCCAAGGCCTCAGCAATTGGCCAAGGTAACAGCGCATTGAAGTCGTGCTATCAGCGTCTCGGACAACACATTGCTTAAAGTTGGCCATATGTGAAGGCAGAGTGTTTCTTCTGCAAGAAAACTGGGCATCTTGCGAAGGCATGCCAACTGAAGAGTAAACCAACTTTGAATGCTTGAGGTAGAAATCCCCAGAGACTACATAGTGTGGAAGAAAAGCAACAGGATGAGGAAATACAGATCATCAAGAGCACGAGGGTACGTAACAACGATTCGCAAAGTATCATCATCCAAGTAGACGTTGCAGGAACCAGGATACCCATGGAAATCGACAAACGGTGCATCCGTGAGTGTAGTACTGCAATCGCCATATCTCAACAAGTTGAGTGATTTTCTACTGGAGATGTCAAAGAATGAGCTGCAAAGCTACTCAGGAGAGCAAATCTCTGTGGTAGGACATATCACCGTACCGGTGGCATACAAGGATCAATTTCAAAGCTTGCCTCTCTTAGTACTGGCAGGTGACAAGCCTGCCTTACTAGGTAGAAATTGGTTGGGAACTCTGTAGCTGGATTGGAAAGAGATTATTCGTGTTGAAACAAGATTTGCATCGAAGGATGGGGTCATCAAGAAGTATCCGAAGGTGATCTGTGAAACAGACAGTCCAATCCAAGGCTTCAAGGCGAGTGTCAGAGTAAAAAAGGATGTTAAACCAGTTTACTGCAAGCCTCGTCCCATACCATATGCACTCAAGGAGAAAGTTGAGCAAGAACTCAAGACTAGAGACTGAGAACATTATCTCTAAGGTAGATCTAAGTAATTGGGCTACACCCATTGTTGTTGTACCGAAGTCACATGGTAAGGTAAGGTTGTGTGGTGATTATAAAGTAACCGTAAACCAGATTCTAGAGGGTAATCTCCCCAATACATTGACAAGTGGTCAGATCTTCTCAAAGGTAGATCTCACAAATGCCTACTTACAACTTGAACTGCAAGAGGAATCCAAGTCATGCTTGACTATAAATACTCATCTAGGCCTGTATCAATTTAATAGGCTACCATTTGGAGTGTCTTCTGCCCTTTCCATATTCCAAGGGGTGATGAACCAGATTTTGCAAGGCATTGAAGGGGTTGTACCAGCATCATCATCATAGGCAGTCCCTCATATCGAGGATGACTTGCTTCCACGATAAAAAGGGATGAGTTCACAGGTGTTTCAATGAAGGATCTAATATTCCAGGTCCCGCACTACATGTTGAAGGGTAGAAGATGCCTGTGCGTGGGTTTTTTGAACGTGTGGCGGTCGTTGCCACCACATTGGCTTGACAGAGCTAGGCCTTGGTCCAGTGGTAAGTATTGTGTATGTAGGCACCTTGTTAATGACTCCACGAGGCAGGGGTATGGTACTCAAACTGTGAAGACTGTAGTCCTTTATTGCAGTTCCTAGAGTGAGGACACCAAGAGGTGAGCTCCCTTTTATACTGGGTTACCTGCAGTGTACAGGTAACCCTTAGGTCTCCAGCAGCAGCACTCTCTGGTGTACAGGTATGGTGTGTACAGGGTGAAGGTACATTCAGTGTTACAGAACATCGTAACAATACAAGCATGCATACATAACAGTAAGGATTAACCAAAACAACTGGAGACCAGCTCTGCTGCACCGAACTTGTGTGCACACATATTGCAGTGTGAGCCGGCCCGTGCTGCCCCTGGGCTCTCGCCTCTTCTGGGCCCCAAACTCACGCCTCTCCTGGGCCCCCATAATGTCACTTCACGATCTCTCACCGCTCCTTCGCCCCGACCTCGCTGCTCCTGCTGTACCTGCCCACGCTCCAATCACCGACCTCGACCTTGGTGACGTCCAATCCTGTCGCCCTCTTCACAGCTGCCACACTCCAGCACACGCTTCAAAGTGTGTCAGTGTGTCAGTGTTTACAGGGAGTACCAGGAATGGGTCAGTGTTTACAGGAGGCACCAGGAATGTGTCAGTGTTTACAGGGGGTACCAGGAGTGGGTCAGTATTTACAGGGGGCACCAGGAGTGGGTCAGTGTTTACAGGGGGTACCAGGAGTGGGTCAGTGTTTACAGGGGGCACCAGGAATGTGTCAGTGTTTACAGGGGGTACCAGGAGTAGGTCAGTGTTTACAGGGGGCACCAGGAGTGGGTCAGTGTTTACAGGGGGTACCAGGAGTGGGTCAGTGTTTACAGGGGGTACCAGGAATGTGTCAGTGTTTACAGGGGGCACCAGGAATGTGTCAGTGTTTACAGGGGGTACCAGGAGTGGGTCAGTGTTTACAGGGGGTACCAGGAGTGGGTCAGTGTTTACAGGGGGTACCAGGAGTGGGTCAGTGTTTACAGGGAGTACCAGGAATGTGTCAGTATTTACAGGGGGTACCAGGAGTGGGTCAGTGTTTACAGGGGGTACCAGGAGTGGGTCAGTGTTTACAGGGGGTACCAGGAGTGGGTCAGTGTTTACAGGGGGTACCAGGAGTGGGTCAGTGTTTACAGGGGGCACCAGGAGTGGGTCAGTGTTTACAGGGGGTACCAGGAGTGGGTCAGTGTTTACAGGGGGTCCCCAGGTGTGTGTCAGTGTTTACAGGGGCACCAGGAGTGTGTCAGTGTCTCACACACACAGTCACACACATTCACGCACAGACACAAACGCACAGACACACACGCACGCACACTCTTACACACACATCACACACACAGTCACACACACACACACACACACACACACACACACCGTCACACACACAAACTCCCACACAGACAAACACTCACACTCACACACACACTCCCACACACTCACACACGGGCACACGCACTCCCACAGACACACACACAGACACTCACACACACTCACACACACACACCGTCACACACACACTCCCACACAGATAAACACTCACACAGAGACACACTCACACACCATCTCACATACACACACACATACACTCACACACAGACATACACTCACACACACTCCCACACACACACACACACACACACACACACACAGATACATCATTATCATAGGCAGTCCCTCAAAATCGAGGAAGACTTGCTTCCATTCTAAAAGTGAGTTCTCAGGTGACTGTACAGTCCAATACAGAAATTACAGTCTCTGTCACAGGTGGGACAGACAGTCGTTGAAGGAAAGGGTGGGTGGGGAGTTTGGATTGCCGCACGCTCCTTCCGCTGCCTGCGCTTGTTTTCTGCACACTCTCGGCAACAAGACTCGAGGTGCTCAGCACCCTCCCAGATGCTCTTCCTCCACTTAGGGTGGTCTTTGGCCAGGGTCTCCCAGGTGTCAGTGGGGATGTTGCACTTTATCAAGGAGGCTTTGAGGGTGCCCTTGAAATGATTCTTCTGCCCATCTTGGGCTCGCTTGCCGTGTAGGAGTTTCGAGTAGAGCGCTTGCTTTGGGAGTCTTGTGTCGGGCATGCAGACAATGTGGCCCACCCAACAGAGCTGATCAAATGTGGTCAGTTCTTTGATGCTGGGGATGTTGGCCTGATCGAGAACACTGACTTTGGTGCGTCTATCCTCCCAAGGGATTTGCAAGATCTTGCGGAGATAGCGTTGGTGATATTTCTCCAGCGATTTGAGGTGTCTACTGTATATCGTCCATGTCTCTAAGCCATACAGAAGGGCAGGTATGACTACAGCCCTGTAGACCATAAGCTTGGTGTCAGATTTAAGGGCCTGATCTTCGAACACTCTCTTCCTCAGGCGATCGAATGCTGCGCTGGTGCAATGGAGGCAGTGTTGAATCTCGTCGTCAATGTCTGCCCTTGCTGATAATTGGTTTCCGAGGGATTGAAAGTGGTCCATGTTGTCCAGGGCTGCGCCGTGGATCTTGATTACTGGGGGGCAGTGCTGTGTGGCGGGGTCAAGTTGGTGGAGGACCTTTGTCTTAAGGATGTTTAGTATACGGCCCATGCTTTCGTATGCCTCGGTGAAGATGCTGACTTGGAGGCTTGTAGGTGAAGGCTTGGAGTTCAGCCTCTGAATGTGCGCAGATGCGAGCGTCGTGCGCAGACTGTAGTTCGTCGATAGAGGATGGGATCCGTTGGGCAGGATCATGGCTTGCATGTTGTCATGGAGCAGGCGGAGGATGGTGACAAACTTTTGGGGGCAGCCGAAACAGAGGTGGACGCTCCATAGTCCTTTGCGGTTAGCAGTGCCAAAGGCCTTTGTAAGGTCAAAGGATTGGTGCTGTTCCTTGCATTTCTCTTGCAGTTGTCACGCCATAAAGATCATGTCCATTGTATCCCGTAGTGGACGGAATCAACACTGTGACTCCGGGAGGAGCTCCTCAGTCACAGGGAGAAGACGGTTGAGGAGGATTCTAGCGATGACTTTCCCAGTAGCCGACAACAGGGAGATTCCTCTGTAGTTGCTGCAGTCGGACTTGTCCTCTTTTTTAAAGATGGTCACGATTACTGCATCTCCTTCCGGGTGAGAAAGATGAGGTAATGCATTCGTGCCAATAGTGCCTCTCCGCCATACTTTAGTGCCTCAGCGGGGATTCCATCTGCTCCTGATGCCTTGTTCTTGAGCTGACGGATGGCCTTTTCTACCTCTTGCAGGGCTGAGGTTTTGCTGAGATGGTGGTGGGTAGCATGCTGCGGGATGGAGTCGAGGACATTCGTGTCAAAGGCAGAGTCTCGATTAAGGAGATCTTCGAAGTGCTCCTTCAAGTGGGTCCTGACTGCCTCGGTGTCCTTGATGAGTGTCTCCCCGTTTTTGGCCAGCAGTGGGGTGGGGCCTTGGGTGCTTGAGCCGTAGGTGGACTTGACTGCGGTGAAGAATCCTCACACATCATGGCTGTCAGCCAGCTGCAGAATCTTCTGTGCTTTCTCCACCCACCATCTATTCTTTACCTCTGCCTTGAGCCGTTTGTAAAGCTGCTTTGCTGCTCCCGAGTTGGGTTGTTGTTTTAAGTTCAGAAATGCCCTGCGCTTGCGATTTATTAGCTCTTGGATCTCCTGGTCATTCCTGGTACACACAGATACACACACAGATTTACATACACACAGACACACATACACAGATACACACACATACAGACTCACACACTCACAGATACATCCACACAGACACACACAGAGATGAAGATACACACACACACACACACACATATAAATATATAAATATTAAACATATAAATGTTACTTATTATTCATCTAGATCTTATACATATCAATAGATGTCACTTCGCAAGTTCAGAATAAGTATAATTCCCTCTGTGCACTATTCTAAAATGGTACTGCAGCAATTGAAGGCGATGTTTACAGGTCGAGACTTCAGTGGGTGGAAAGTCGGATTGCTTGGAGTTGGAATTGCGTTGAGTGTTGCATTGGCTGGATTTTTCATCTTCACGTGCGTGAGAAGATAAGTGCAAAGGTTGAACTTGTTTTTTTTGAACATCAGTACTTTAAACTTATCTTCTTAAAGACAGTGCAGCGCTCCCTCAGTACTGCCCCTCCGACAGTGCAACGCTCCCTCTGTACTGCCCCTGCAAAAGTGCGGTGCTCCTTTAGTACTGCCCCTGCGACAATGTGGCATTTCCTCAGTGCTATCCCTCTAACAGTGCGGCGCTCCCTCAGTACTGCCCCTGAGTAGTACTGAGGGAGCGCCGCACTGTCGGAGGGGCAGTACAGAGGGAGTGCCGCACTGTCGGAAGGGCTGTACAGAGGGAGCGCCTCACTGTAGTGGTAGTATGTTATTTAGATGACATATTCATTTCAGCACCAAACAGGCAAATTCATAATAACGTATTGAATGAAGTGCTCAAACAGCTAAGAAGCATAGAGTATGAGTGACTGCTTGGAAATGTGAGTTATTTCAAAACTCAATGGAGTACTTAGGGCACAGAGTAGACAAAGATGGTTTGCATCCAAATCCAAAGAAACGGCAGCTGTTGTTGGATCACAAACTGGCAAACTTTCTGGTTACTTATCGTAATACTCCTCATACAACTATTGGTAGAACACCAGCAGAATTGTTTCTCAAATGAACCAGGTTCTCATTGCTAATGCCAAACTTCGCACAGTCAGTAGAAGAGAAACAATGAAGACAGAAAGAGAATCATGATAGAAGTAGAGTAAGAGAGAGAAGTGTGAAATTGAATCAGAAGGTTAGAGTGAAGAACCATCACCATAAATGTTTAAAGAGGTTACCAGGAAGAGTGGTAAAGATATGTGGTCCTCGCACATATTTGGTCAACATGTTTGATCATGGAAAGGTTAGGTTTGTTCACATTGATGATATTTTACCTACAAATGTGGAAGGAGTTGAAAGTTGGAATGATTCGATTATTTCTGAGGAGTCAGATAGCATTGTTACAAGTAGAGTACCAGTAGCAAATCATACACCAGACGTACTAGAAACAAATCCATGAGAAAGTCAGAATTTAATTTGAGTCCGAGTCGGGCAGACAAACAGTCTGAAGTTGTAGAGAGTTCAAATGTAGATCAAGGGTTGCCCTTGGAGAAAAACTCTCTTCAGGCTCAGCCTAGAATGAGTCTAAGTTCAACGCCATGTTTGGAAAGTTCTGTTCGAGAGCAAAGGTAAACTTAACAAGTGGTTAAGTTTGATTTGTAAATATGACAAAATAAGTCCTTGGGCTAGAACCTCCACTTTTTTTGCATGCTTAATACCCACATATCGCCCACAGTATCGCTCACCCAAAAAAACAAACAGAAAAAGTGGAACTAACGGGAACAAATCACAGCGTTATGGACACCATGTTCTAGATCACATGTCGCGTCCTTTAAAAGGCTGCTGTGCTTCAACCTCGGCGGAGTTCGGATGTACTCTGCAGGTCGTTGGAGTTGATGTGAACATCTCCAAAAACATCTTGACCATACGGTGACCGATTGGAATTGAATAGGTGTCTTCGTCGGGACATTCCTTGTTTGTGATTAATCGGTGGAAAACAGAGAGCTACTGCAATGGGGCCTGTACTTTCTCACCCTCTCTTGGTGACCTATTTCATGCAGCAGACTCGAGATCACCGAAGGTACGTTCCACTGCATTATGTGCCCAATGTAAGACGTGACAGCCAAGGGGGTAAGTGATTGGTAAGTAGTTTTTCTATTTCTTTTCTATATAAGTAAGTAACGGTTCAGCCTTGTTGTTGACAAATTAAGTTAATCTAAGGGTTAAGACATGGCAGGACAGCTCAGACACGTGTTATGCTCCTCCTGTACTATGTGGGAAGTCAGGGACGCTTCCGATGTCCCTGACGACTAAATGTGCGGGAAGTGTATCCGCCTCCAGCTCCGGACGGACCGCATTGCGGCACTGGAGCTGCGGGTGGCTTCACTCTGGAGCATCCATGATGCTGAGATTGACGTGAATAGCACGTTTAGCGAATTCGTCTTACCGTAGGTTAAAGGTACACAGCCAGATAGGGGATGGGTGACCAACAGGAAGAGCAGTGCAAGGAAGGTAGTGCAGGGGTCCCCTGCGGTCATCACCCTGCAAAACAGATACACCGCTTTGGGTACTGTTGAGGGAGATGACTCATCAGGGGAGAGCAGCAGCAGCCAAGTTAATGGCACCATGGGTGGCTCTGCTGCACAGGAGGGCAGGAAAAAGAGTGGGAGAGCAATAGTGATAAGGGATTTGATTGTAAGTGGAATAGATAGGCGTTTCTGCGGCCGCAACTGAGACTCCAGGATCGTCTGTTGCCTCCCTGGTGCAAGGGTCAAGGATGTCTCGGAGTGGGTGCAGGACATTCTGAAAAGGGAGGATGAACAGCCCGTTGTTGTGGTGCATATAGGTACCAAAGATATAGGTAAAAAATGGGTTGAGGTCCTACAAGAAGAATTTAGGGAGCTAGGAGCTAAATTAAAAAGTAGGACCTCAAAAGTAGTAATCTCAGAATTGCTACCAGTGCCACGTGCTAGTCAGAGTAGGAATCGCAGGATAGCTCAGATCAATACGTGGCTTGAGGAGTGGTGCACAAGGGAGGGATTCAAATTCCTGGGACATTGGAACCGGTTCTGGGGGAGGTGGGACCAGTACAAACCGGACGGTCTGCACCTGGGCAGGACCGGAACCAATGTCCTAGGGCGAGTGTTTGCTAGTGCTGTTGGGGAGGAGTTAAACTAACATGGCAGGGGGATGGGAACCTATGCAGGGAGACAGAGGGAAATAAAATGGAGGCAGAAGCAAAAGATAGAAAGGAGAATAGTAAAAGTGGAGGGCAGAGAAACCCAAGGCAAAAAACAAAAAGGGCCACATTAGAGCAAAATTCTAAAGGGACAAAGTGTGTTCAAAAGACAAGCCTGAAGGTTCTGTGCCTCAATGTGAGAAGTATTCGGAATAAGGTGGACGAATTAACTGCGCAGATAGCAGTTAACGGATATAATGTAATTGGCATCACGGAGACATGGCTCCAGGGTGACCAAGGCTTGGAACTCAACATCCAGGGGTATTCAACATTTAGGAAGGATAGACAGAGAGGAAAAGGAGGTGGGGTGGTGTTGCTGGTTAAAGAGGAAGTTAATGCAATAGTAAGGAGTGTCATTAGCCTGGATGATGTGGAATCGGTATGGGTGGAGCTGCGGAATACCAAAGGGCATAAAACGCTAGTGGGAATTGTGTACAGACTACCAAACAGTAGTAGTGAGGTTGGGGACAGCATCAAACAAGAAATAAGGGATGTGTGCAATAAAGGTACAGCAGTTATCATGGGCGACTTTAATCTACATATTGATTGGGCTAACCAAACTGGTAGCAATGCGGTGGAGGAGGATTTCCTGGAGTGTATTAGGGATGGTTTTCTAGACCAATATTTCGAGGAACCAACTAGAGAGCTGGCCATCCTAGACTGGGTGATGTGTAATGAGAAGGGACTAATTAGCAATCTTATTGTGCGAGGCCCCTTGGGGAAGAGTGACCATAATACAGTAGAATTCTTTATTAAGATGGAGAGTGACACAGTTAATTCGGAAACTAGCGTCCTGAACTTAAGGAAAGGTAACTTCGACGGTATGAGGCATGAATTGGCTAGAATAGACTGGCAAAGGACACTTAGAGTTGACGAAGGATAAGCAATGGCACACATTTAAAGATCACATGGATGAACTTCAGCAATTGTACATCCCTTTCTGGAGTAAAAATAAAACGAGGAAAGTGGCTCACAAGGGAAATTAAGGATAGTGTTAAAACCAAGGAAGAGGCATACAAATTGGCTAGAAAAAGCAACAAAGGTCTCTTGCAGTCGGATTCAGGTGACTTTATAATGGGGAACAAAGAAATGGCAAATCAATTGAACAAATATTTCAGTTCTGTCTTCACGAAGGAAGACACAAATAACCTTCCGAATGTACTAGTGGATAGTGGGTCTAGTGAGGAGGAGGAACTGAAGGATATCCTTATTAGGCGCGAAATAGTGTTCGGGAAACTGATGGGATTGAAGGCCAATAAATCCCAGGAGCCTGATAGTCTGCATCCCAGAGTACTTAAGGAAGTGGCCCTAGAAATAGTGGATGCATTGGTGATCATTTTCCAACAGTCTATTGACTCTGGATCAGTTCCTATGGATTGGAGGGTAGCTAATGTAACACTTTTGTAAAAAGTAGGGAGAGAGAAATCGGGTAATTATAGACCGATTAGCCTGACATCAGTAGTGGGGAAAATGTTGGATTCAATCATTAAGGATGAAATAGCAGCGCATTTGAAAAGCAGTGACAGGATCGGTCCAAGTCAGCATGGATTTATGAAAGGGAAATCATATTTGACGAGTCTTGTGGAATTTTTTGAGGATGTAACTAGCAGAGTGGACAAGGGAGAACTAGTGGATGTGGTGTATTTGGACTTTCAAAAGGCGTTTGACAAGGTCCCACACAAGAGATTGGTGTGCAAAATGAAAGCACATGATATTGAGGGTAATACTGACGTGGATAGAGAACTGGTTGCTAGACAGGAAGCAGAGAGTCGGGATAAACGGGTCCTTTTCAGAATGGCAGGCAGTGACTAGTGGAGTGCCGCAGGGCTCAGTGCTGGGACCCAAGTTCTTTGCAATATACATTAACGATTTAGATGAAGGAATTGAATGTAATATCTCCAAGTTTGCAGATGACACTAAACTGGGTGGCGGTGTGAGCTGTGAGGAGGACGCTAAGAGGCTGCAGGGTGACTTGGACAGGTTAGGTGAGTGGGCAAATGCATGACAGATGCAGTATAATGTGGATAAATGTGAGGTTATCCATTTTGGGGCAAAAGCACGAAGGCAGAATATTATCTGAATGGTGGCAGATTAGGAAAAGGGGAGGTGCAACGAGACCTGGGTGCCATGGTTCATCAGTCACTGAAAGTGGGCATGCAGGTACAGCAGGCGGTGAAGAAGGCAAATGGTATGTTGGCCTTCATAGCTAGGGGATTTGAGTATAGGAGCAGGGAGGTTTTACTGCAGTTGTACAGGGCCTTTGTGAGGCCTCACCTGGAATATTGTGTTCAGTTTTAGTCTTCCAATCTGAGGAAGGACGTTCTTGCTACTGAGGGAGTGCAGCGAAGGTTCACCAGACTGATTCCAGGGGTGGCCGGTCTCACATATGAGGAGAAACTGGATCAACTGGGCCTTTATTCCCTAGAGTTTAGAAGGATAAGAGGGGATCTCAGAAACGTATAAGATTCTGACGGGACTGGACAGGTTAGATACGGGAAGAATGTTCCCGATGTTGGGGAAGTCCAGAACCAGGGGACATAGGATAAGGGGTAGGCCATTTAGGACTGAGATGAGGAGAAACTTCTTCACTCAGAGAGTTGTTAACCTGTGGAATTCCCTGCCGCAGAGAGTTGTTGATGCCAGTTCATTGGATATATTCAAGAGGGAGTTAGATATGGCCCTTACGGCTAAAGAGATCAAGGGGTATGGAGAGAAAGCAGGAAAGGGGTACTGAGGTGAATGATCAGCCATGATCTTATTGAATGGCGGTGCAGGCTCGAAGGGCTGAATGGCCTACTCCTGCATCTCTTTTCTATGTTACTATGTTTCTATGAGGAGGACCAGGCATTACACCCCCCGCAAGTACAAGAAGAAGCATTCTTACCTTGACTTGCCCGACACCACCTGCCTTAGGAGACTGCACTTCCACACAAAGATGTTATCTCTGAGGTATGCCAGCTGATAAGGGCAGATCTGCAGCCTGCCAGCACCATCAGTGCAACACTGTCTATCGAGATCAAAGTCACCGCGGCACTGTCATTCTACACCTCGTGTTCTTTTCAGGCCACAGCTGGAGACATGTGCGGACTTTCTCAGCATGCCACACATCGCTGCATTAGACAGGTCACTGAAGCCCTGTACGCATGCAGGAGGGACTTGATCAGCTTCCCTATGACCAGGGAAGCACAGAGTGAGAGAGCTCTAGGATTCTCCAGAATTGCAAACTTCCCCAAGGTGCAGGGAGCAATAGAAAGTGTGTATGCACATCGCAATGCGGACACCTTTTCAGGATGCAGAGGTTTTCAGGAACCGCAAGAGTTTCCACTCCCTGAATGTCCAACTGGTTGTCGACCACCAGCAAATTATACTGGCAGTGAATGCTAAATTTCTGGGCAGCATCTATGATGCTCACATCCTGCGTGAGAACACTGTATCTGACTTGTTTAACAATGAGCCACAAGGTCAATGCTGGATGCTTGGTGACAAAGGATATGGCCTCGCCACCTGGCTGATGACCCCCCTGCGTGACACCGAAGCCGAAAGGCGATACAACGAGAGCCACAGAGCAACTCGCAATATCGTGGAGAAAACCATTGGAGCGCTGAAGCAGCACTTTAGATGCCTGGACCACTCAGGAGGAAATCGCCAATACCACCGAGTAGGTAGCACAATTCGTGGTGGTGTGCTTCATGCTGCACAACTTGGCTATCAGGAGGGGACAAGAATTGACTGATGCGTCTGACAATGCACCTCACCAGAGAGAGGAAGAGAAGGACAAGGAGGCGGACGCTGACATCGGCCCAGACAATCAGGCTGACACTGAAGTCATGCCCCCACCCTCTTGTAGACCACATGAAAGGGCCCATAGTGACATGATAGCTGCAAGAGCCTGACGGCAGCAGCTCATCAATGATCGCTTTGCATGAAAAAACATTGATGTTATTTACAAGGCTGACACACTGCTGGGTGTGCAGGTCATACATCAATGGTGGGCATCATCTTGGTGACAGTTAAAGTGTAAGTTGATTGAAGTTAAGTGTAATTATACCCTTTGATGTTAAGGAATCACCAGCATGTAACGGTGCAGCTATCTGAGCCAATGTGCTACAAGGTTTTGTTGAATAAAAAAACATTTAAACCGAACATTAGTCTGAAATCATCAGTAGTTCTGTAAAAACCAACCCTTTCCCACCCCACCCCGCTTCTCCTCCCCACCTCTACCGTTTCCCCTTCTCCTCCTGACTCCAAGCCGCCTGGATGAGGAGCTTCTCAGGCGATGCTTCATTGTGGGGGGGATGGGGGTTGGTGATGGCCAAAACGCTGCTTGGACGGATACGGGAGAGCCAGAAGCAAGATGTTGCTGCTGGCTCTCGTGTGTGGTTGTCAATGGGGGTGTGACACCTTGGGGTGCAGTGCCGCACTCCGGGACCACTGGGAGCCCTCTGCCACCAGTGTTCCTGGCTACCAGCTCCAGGGCCTCCTCCATCCCTTCCATGTTATATCTTATTTGTTGGACAAAAACTCGGTGCCAACTATGTTCTTGGTGCTTAGTAGGCTTTTTACTGCTGGTGAATCTCCCTCGTGCCTCCCAGAACAGCCAAACAAGCACACACCACAGCCACACACGCTTTCATTGCCTCTGAGCTTCCTCTGTCTGTCTCCTCTTCTGCACGTCATGATGACCCTTGACCTCCTGAATTGTGGGAATCAAGTGTTGCCATGCTGTTGCTAAGGACGGCGACACTTTACGGCAGAAAGTCAAAAAATGTTAACGCTAATGCCCATTTCAGATCACTCGCGGTAACGCCCATTTTCAAAAATGGAGGCTAGGTAGTTTGAGAATGGGCAAGAAGTCGGCGATCTGAAAACCCTTTTTTACCACCTATGCCGGAAATATCGCCCAGCACAAAAGTGGAGGTTCTAGTCCCATATCTTTTATGTTTAACCATGCAAGTTATGTATGATGATTATTTTGTCATAATTACTTCTTCATTAAGGAGGGAGAAGTGTAATATATAGCTCCACCTAGTGGACTACTGTGGTAATGCAGCCATTGCTGTCAATACAATAAAAGCATCATGTGATTCAGTCACCTGACAAGTTTCTGTTGAGTCATCTTATAAGTGTGTGTTTGTGATGTTGTAGAGAATATATCACAATGTTATCCTCTTTTTAAGTTAATGATCAGTCTTTTCCCCTGCCTTTAAATGATGGCTGTGCCGGTCCGATGGTAGTGGGTTATCGTTGATATTTGCTTACAATGTCTATTTGTACTAAGTGAAAGGCAGCTGTTTCTCTGATTGGCTCTCCATTTTCACATAATCTATTGCTGATTGGTCCTCTTGAAGGATAAGCCACATCCTGAAGTTCCTCTGGAATGTGTAACTGGAGCCACCCAGCCCAAGTTCTGAGTGATTTTCCAATTTGTAATTCGATCCATTTTGATTTCAGAAGCCAGACGATAGATCTCCCCAAAAGCCACCAAGTTCCAGCCAAAGTTCATTACCCCAGTGCAAGTGCTGCCTCCCACAGCCAAGTTCCAACCGAAGTCCCTTACCCCAGCGCAAGTGCATCCCTCCCACAACCGAAGTCCCTTACCCCCTCCCCAACCCCCATAGATGCGGCATTGTGTGTGGATTGTTAACAGGTTTATTGGGTATAAAGTGAATAGTGACAGTGTTGTAACTTCTGGATTTCATCCACCCCAACAATGTACCCTTGGAACACATGCACCGAGCTTGCACACACCAGGGTGTTGGAAGAATGTGATCCGTCTTATCTGACTTTCCTCTCTTCCCCCACCACCACCGCCACCTGTCACTCTCCCCATGTTCTCTTTCTCCCTTTCCCTCCAATCTCTCTCTCTCTCTCTCCCAAGCTCTCTCCGCCCCCTCAAGCTCATCTCGCTCTCCCCAGCGCTGCGGGAGGCCCCAACCCGTGGCCCGCTCAGGGCACTGCGGGAGGCCCCGGCCCGTGGCCCGTGGCCCGTGGCCCGTTCAGGGACGGGACTCGGCGGATTCTTTCGGCTGCTCGAGCCTCAGGACTGCTGCTGGATGAATCGGAAGCAACGTTGTGTTGGACGCATGCGCAGACAAGGGTTAGTGGGAATTGCGCGGGGGGGCGGAGTCAGTGATATTTCTCCTAACTCTCGCTTCTGCGCATGCATAGGGAGACTTGGTACAAATGATTAGCAATCCCTTACAATCATGACATGGCTGGTTTAAAGCATGACCTCCATTTTAAATTGCCGACAGCAGCTGAGGCCTCGCGAGTAGCCTCGAGAGTAACCTCAATTCGGGCAGACAGGCAACATTTTGTCAGAAATGCCAGGAAAGTATAACCTGCATTTTGTATGATGTAGATTATTGAGTCACAATGATCTGTATAGCTGCAAATTATGCTTTCTACCAAATGAAGCTATATTTCATTGAGAAAGGATCCGTAAGTTTGAAGAATCAAGTCACCTTTTCTAAAGCACCACAACACTTAAGTACAGGATGCCAATGGAGTTGTCCAGGGTAGCCAATATTGGATATCACACGCTAACATAAAAGGCTTCAATGCAGTCATCCATTTTGATTTAAGCGAATATATATGGCTTAAACAGAGTATACTGTTGCATTCTGGGAGCAGACTTTACTACATTAGGTAAGTAGACCCAATGCCCAATTGGCAAGGCAGGAATTCAGAGAGTTAAACACTTTCTAATCTTTTGGAGACCTCATACAGAGCATGCATGAGCCTTATTTTTAAATTCAGTCCAGTATTTTTATTTTGGACCCATGCTGAAATCAATAATATTTATCATTGTTTCCTCTCTCAGCACTACTTGCCCATTTATAACAGGAACTGCTGCGATTTTCTGGTCTGGTCTTCAGAAGTTTAATTCTTAAAGATGTGATTGGCAGTTTAGTATGGTGTTTAAATTTCTCTATCTATTTTTTGAGCGCATGTTCATGTGTGCGTGTGTTTTCTCTCCCTCTTCCCTTTGTTCTGTTATTTTTTAAATACTGTTCATCTATACCTTCCAATTCTCATGAACAGTCTGCACCTGAAACATTGACCTGTCTGTTCTCTCCACCGATGCTGTTTGACCTCCTAAATGTTACCAGTATTTTCTATCTTTGTTTCAGATTTCCAGCATCTGCAGTTCTTTTTTTATTCTGTCTTTTGTAGAGTTGTGAATGATTTTGCTTTTGAAGAAAACTGGAATGGGTGTAGCACTGCAGAGTCATAAACAGCCCTTACTTTTATGGAGCAATTCACAAACAAGTGATTATCCTGAAATCGCAGGTTTCCCATCTCTTCGGATTAAAACACAAAATGGGTGCACTGAATTGTTAAATTCACATTGCTAATGCTACAATCTACCCTAAAGTTGATATCTACAGATTGTTTCTCCTTCCTTATTTGTCAGTATTATTTTTTGTGTGTATTATATTGTAGCATTTAAGCAGATAATCAAGTGTACTTTCTGTGTCAGTAGTCTCTTGTCTTTTTCATTAACATAGCTGTCTGCAACACCGTGTCTTTTTCATTTTAGTAATGGGATGTTTTTAACTCTTTAATGCTGCCATTCATATTTGGTAGTACATTTGTCATCTCTGCTGGATCCCATTACAATTAATGCACACATTTGGCAAACAAATCCGATCTACAAAATTCAGTTGCTGATTGTGGACCAGGTAACTGGAGAAAACCCTTATGTGGTGCCTACATTGTACCATTAAACTTCTTATCAGATAGAAGCAGTATAGATAAATCAGCCCAAATTTCAAATTAATTTTAATAAAGGAGCAGGGAAGGGAAAGAGAATATATTTATATATAAAACGGAAAAGAGTGACTAAAGTAAATGTTGGTCCCTTAGAAGATGAGAAGGGGGATTTAATAATGGGAAATGTGGAAATGGCTGAGACCTTAAACAATTATTTTGCTTCGGTCTTCACAGTGGAAGACACAGAAACCATGCCAGAAATTGCTGGTCACACGAATGTGGGAAGGGAGGACCTTGAGATAATCACCATCACTAGTGGGGTAGTGCTGGACAGGCTAATGGGACTCAAGGTAGACAAGTCTCCTGGTCCTGATGAAATGCATCCCAGGGTATTAAAAGAGATGGCGGAAGTTATAGCAGATGCATTCGTTATAATCTACCAAAATTCTCTGGACTCTGGGGAGGTACCAGCGGATTGGAAAGCAGCTAATGTAACGCCTCTGTTTAAAAAAGGGGGCAGACAAAAGGCAGGTAACTATAGGCCGGTTAGTTTAACATCTGTAGTGGGGAAAATGCTTGAAACTATCATAAAGGAAGAAATAGCGGGACATCTAGATAGGAATAGTGCAATCAAGCAGACACAGCATGGATTCATGAAAGGGAAATCATGTTTAACTAATTTACTGGAATTCTTTGAGGATATAATGAGCATGATGGATAGAGGTGTACCGATGGATGTGGTGTATTTAGATTTTCAAAAGGCATTCGATAAGGTGCCACACAAAAGGTTACTGCAGAAGATAAAGGTACGCGGAGTCAGAGGAAATGTAGTAGCATGGATAGAAAATTGGCTGGCTAACAGAAAGCAGAGAGTCGGGATAAATGGGTCCTTTTCGGGTTGGAAATCGGTGGTTAGTGGTGTGCCACAGGGATCGGTGCTGGGACCACAACTGTTTACAATATACATAGATGACCTGGAAGAGGGGACGGAGTGTAGTGTAACAAAATTTGCAGATGACACAAAGATTAGTGGGAAAGCGGGTTGTGTAGAGGACACAGGGAGAGAGAGGCTGCAAAGAGATTTAGATAGGTTAAGCGAATGGGCTAAAGTTTGGCAGATGGAATACAATGTCGGAAAGTGTGAGTTCATCCACCTTGGGGGAAAAAAACAGTAAAAGGGAATATTATTTGAATGGGGAGAAATTACAACATGCTGCAGTGCAGAGGGACCTGGGGGTCCTTGTGCATGAAACTCTTTTTGGAGTTCACCTGCAAAACATAAAACATTAAACGGTGCCACCCGACCTGGGTGACACTCCAGACATTTACAAGGCCCTTTTTTTTTTCCCCCCTTTTTTTTGTTTTTTTTTGTGTTTTTCTTTTGGGCACTAAAATCACAATTTTCCCCAGTGCCCCCTATAAAAGGGAGGGGGGACACTAAAAGCACCGGCAATTAAAACAAATTAAACTTAAAAACGTAAAATCAAATTAAAATTTGGTTGCCGGGCGTGATGATGCACCCCAGTCCCTCCGGTGTCCACCTCTCGTCCTTGTGCATGAATCCCAAAAAAAAAATAGTTTGCAGGTGCAGCAGGTAATCAGGAAGGCGAATGGAATGTTGGCCTTCATTGCGAGAGGGATGGAGTACAAAAGCAGGGAGGTCCTTCTGCAACTGTACAGGGTATTAGTGAGGCCGCACCTGGAGTACTGCATGCAGTTTTGGTCACCTTACTTAAGGAAGGATATACTAGCTTTGGAGGGGGTACAGAGACGATTCACTAGGCTGATTCCGGAGATGAGGGGGTTACCTTATGATGATAGATTGAGTAGACTGGGTCTTTACTCGTTGGAGTTCAGAAGGATGAGGGGTGATCTTATAGAAACATTTAAAATAATGAAAGGGACAGACAAGATAGAGGCAGAGAGATTGTTTCCACTGGTCGGGCAGACTAGAACTAGGGAGCACAGCCTCAAAATACGGGGGTGCCAATTTAAAACCGAGTTGAGAAGGAATTTCTTCTCCCGGAGGGTTGTGAATCTGTGGAATTCTCTGCCCAAGGAAGCAGTTGAGGCTAGCTCATTGAATGTATTCAAGTCACAGATAGATAGGTTTTTAACCAATAAGGGAATTAAGGGTTATGGGGAGCGGGCGGGTAAGTGGAGGTGAGTCCACGGCCAGATCAGCCATGATCTTGTTGAATGGCGGAGCAGGCTCGAGGGGCTAGATGGCCTACTCCTGTTCCTAATTCTTATGTTCTTATGTTCTTATTTAATATTATTGAAACATCCTCTTCATCAAGAAATTCTTCTATTTCCATCTCCTAATGGAATAGGTCTGAATACACTCAACCCACACCTTGTTAGCTATTATTAATGCTTGGATTGCAACCCCCAAGAGCAAATTAGAAATCATGAATCCATACCTAATCCTCTTTCTAATTGAAAAAGAAGGAAAATTGAACTATTCATAATGATTGGTGCAAGGGAAGTGCTATATAATGTTCTACTCCAGTGGCTAAAGCTATTTTGGACCAAAAGCACTCTCACTCAGCCCTGGCAAATGCTTTCTCTACATCCAATGATAGTGCTGTTGCAGTGGTTGTAAGGTTGCCATTTATAGATCAAAAGACTTGCATTTATATATTTCAGGATCATTGAAACATAGAAAATAGGTGCAGGAGTAGGCCATTTGGCCCTTCGAGCCTGTACCGCCATTCAATAAGATCATGGCTGATCATTCCCTCAGTACCCCTTTCCTGCTTTCTCTCCATACCCCTTGATCCCCTTAGCCATAAGGGCTATATCTAACTACCTCTTGAATATATCCAATGAACTGGCATCAACAACTCTCTGCGGCAGGGAATTTCACAGGTTAACAACTCTCTGAGTGAAGAAGTTTCTCCTCATCTCAGTCCTAAATGGCCTACCTCTTATCCTAAAACTATGTTCCCTGGTTCTGGATTTCCCCAACATTGGGAACATTCTTCCTGCATTTAACCTGTCCAGTCCCGTCAGAATCTTATATGTTTCTATGAGATCCCTGCTCATCCTTCTAAACTCCAATAAATAAAGGCCCAGTAGATCCAGTCTCTCCTCATATGACAGTCCAGCCATCCCTGGAATCAGTCTGGTGAATCTTTGCTGCACTCCCGCAATAGCAAGAACATCCTTCCTCAGATTAGGAGACCAAAACTGAACACAATATTCCAGGTGAGGCCTCATCAAGGCCCTGTACAACTGCAGTAAGACCTCACTGCTCCAATACTCAAATCCCCTAGCTATGTGGGCCATTTGCCTTCTTCACCACCTGCTGTACCTGCATGCCAACTTTCAATGACTGATGAACCATGACACCCAGGCCTCGTTGCACCTCCCCTTTTCCTAATCTGCTGCCATTCAGATAATATTCTGCCTTTGTGTTTTTGCCCCCAAAATGGATAACCTCACATTTATCCACATTATACTGCAAAGTAGTTCAGGTACAATGAATTACTTTGAAGTGCAATGACTACTACACTGTCGGCAGTACAACAGAAATCAGTTTCTGTACAGTTTCATACGTAGCTACAACCCTCCGAGATCTCTGCGCTTCCTCCAACTCTGGCCTCCTGCGCATCCCCTACATTAATCGGACCACCATTGGTGGCCGCGCTTTCAGCTACTTTGGTCCTAAGCTCTGGAATTCCCTCCCTAAACTTTTCTGTCTCTCTACCCCTCTCTCCTCCATTAAGACACTCCTTAAAACCTGCCTCTTTGTCCCATCTGTTCTAATATCTCCTTATGTGGCTCAGTGTCAAATTTTGTTTGATAATACTCCTGTGAAGTGCCTTGGGATAGTTTTACTACGTTAAAGGCGCCATATAAATTCAAGTTGTTGTTGTTATAGCTAGTGGACTTTATTTACATTCCTAATCGCACTGTGCTCAGCAAAAAAGGAGTCTGGGTATGGATCCATAGACATGAGCTTTGCTTCCAGGTAGATAATTTTTAATATTATAGGTGGGTGGGAGACAGCATCTCATTAAATTAAAAGGGACATTACTAAGTTTACAAAATGTCTGGAAGATCCAATGCATTGCCTCGACATTTTTAAAATGTAGCTTTGCATCGGACTGAAGTTATACTGCACTCAGCACAAAGCCAATTCAGTGTGAGCCTAGATTCTGACAACCAATTAGAGCTAGGATCCCATTCAGGCATTTCACATTCATCGCATTTTTAAGTTAATATTTTTTCAGATTTTAGGAAGAAGGAACTTGTATTTATAAAGTATCTTTCACAACCGCAGTTTGTCCCAAAGTGCTTCACAGCTATTGAAGTACTTTAGAAATGTAAGCTGGAATTTTTATCTGCCGACACGCTAGTAGCAGAGGAGCCCTGGATTACTTGGGGAACCCGGAAATTTCAGCAAAGCATTTGGAAAACAGCCATTAAATTTTCATCTGACATCTGGGTTTCCCAACCAATCAATGTAAGCAGGCTTGATGACAGCACGCATGGGTCCAATTCAGCTCAGGTATTTAAAGAAACGATGCAAAGATGATAGTTGAAGGTTTGTGGAGGTTGGGAAGACCTTGCAGGGCGAGACCTTGCTGGAAGACAAAAAAATTCAGTCCCAACGTACAAAAGCTGCCCCTCGCTTCAGTGATGCCTCCCTGGATCTCCTGCTGCAAGGAGATAGGGCCCGCTCGAAGGTCATATTCCCTGCTGATAGGAGGAAGAGGCCTGGTGCAAGCAGCAAGAAGTCATGGCTGGAGATTGCGGCGGAGGTGAACAGCAGGAGTGTGATGGCACAGTCCTGGATACAATGCAGGAAGAGATTTAATGACCTCATGATCAGGAAAGGTGAGTACAATGTCATATTCAATTACATCCTCATGTGTGTGTCACCCTAACCCCCCTCACTCTGCCTTCCCAAGCCTACTCCTGCACATCACTCCTCACACCCACCTACCTTGCAGGTGCACCCAACCCTCTCTGTCTCTGCACTTCCTCATCCCCATCTGACCATCCACCACCGACACGTACCCTCATCTCAATACAATGTTACGCCTCTCCATCATAGTCATCCTCAACTTATGTTGCCCATCCATCCATTCCATTCATTGCATGACTTTCACTCAAAGGTCTCTTGGTTCCCTCCCTGCAGGAAACGAGAGCACAGAACACCAGGGCGAGGAAGAGAACCGGAGGTGGCCCTCCAGTCATCGCCACGCTGACTGCTGCAGAGGAGGAGACACTGGAGCTAACTGGAATATTGGCGTTGGGAGATGGAGAGACGGGGAGCTCCCAATACCTGTTGACAGAATTAAATATCACACAGCCACATGGCATACAACAGTCATTATGTTGACTTGATGTCAGCAGCCAGTGAAATATGATCATGTGCATAATGGTAACTTAAAACATTTTTATCAGAACTGTTCTAATTAATCCCTATACTCTTCTACAGGACCATTAAGTGTCCCACAGCCATTGCAGCCAGAGGAGAAAGAGGACTCCTCCAAGGAGATCGCTAACTCTGAGGGTGTACCATCACAGGACGCATGCACAACAAGCACCAGCACAGATACATACACACCGGTGGGACTGTTAAGTCAGATAATAGTATTGTCACCTGGTGTCTCATGGATCACATATGAGCAAGATCAGATGAGGTAGGCAGGGACAGCAGTGGAGAGTCCTAGTCAGAGGGCACAGGGCACTCCAAGCTCTGCTCAGCTGGGCGAAGATGCTGAATCCCGGGGGCCATCGACAAAGAGGATGATTCTGGAGGAGCAGCAGCGTGAGGCTCTGGCAGGATTTTCAGCTGCGATGTGCTCGCTTGTAGGAAGAATAGAGTCCATCTCCAGCATGACTGGCATGATGTCGTAGGCTATGGCTATGATGTGTTCATCCAAAGGGTGGCCACCTGCATGGAGCATCAAACGTGGCAGTCTAACAAGTGCATGCATGCCCTCACCAACAGCGTTCACACTTTGAATGCCAACGTAACTAGGATGGATAGAAACCTAGACTTGGCTGCTCATTGCCCCACTGATATGCAGCTCATTGCTAGCAGGGAAGTGTTGTGGGCCATGCAAGGGATGATGGTGAGAGGGGACATGGAAGTGGGGACTGCTCAAAGCGCTTTCACTTCTCACCTGTTGCCCCCCCCCACACCCCTCGACCGCCGCCACCCCCCACCCAGTCAGAGCCCCACGTTACTGTGATATATTCTTTATGACATCACAAACACACAATACTTCACAAGGTGGCTTTAACACAGGAACTTGTCAGGTGACCTGTCACCTGATGCTTTATTCTTGTTAACAGCAATGGCTGCAGTACCACATTAGTCAGTCCACTAAGTGGAACTATATATTACACTTCTCCCTCCTTATTGAAGAAGTAATTATAACAAGCAATCATCATACATAACTTGCATGGTTATACTTAACAAAAGATATGGACTTGTGCCGTATTTGCAAATCAAACTTAACAACTTGGTTTCTGTTTCGAAGAGGATACCTTCACTCTCGATCAGAAACATGGTGTTGAGCTTAGACTTATTCTAGGCTGATCCTGAGGAGAATTTGTCTCCAAGGAATGCCCTTGATCTACATTTGAACTCTCTTCAACTTCAACTGTTTGTCTACCTGACTCGGACTCCGACTTAAATTCTGACTTTCTCGAGAACTTGTTTCTAGTACAGTACCAGTAATAGGATATGCTACTGGTACTGTTCTTGTAATAAGACTATCTGATGAGTCAGAAATAATCGATCATTCCAAATATCAACTCCTTCCACATCTGTAGGTAAAACATGATCAATGTGAACAAACCTAACCTGTCCATGATCAAACATCTTGACCAAATATGTGCAAGGACCACATATCTTCACCACTCATTCTGGTAACCACTTTAACCATTTATGGTGATGGTTCTTCACTCTCACCTTCTGATTTAATTTCACACTTCTCTCTCATACTCTAAACTCTATCATGATTCTCTTTAGATACGTCATAGTGAACTAACATGGTGCTCTCTACCAACTGGCTTTTACACTCCGTGGGGCCAAAATTGGTGGACCGCCCAAATCTCGGTGGTCTCGCGGTGGTCAGCCCGGTGCCGCTGGGGCGGAGTGCTTGCAACATTGGTCCGGGCAGTCCTGAGCGGTGCGTCAGCGGAGTGCGACGGATGATCTGCGCCGGTTGTGCAGGGTCAGTTGTCTTGGACTCGGGACTCTTTAGGTCCCGAGTACTGTGCACGCACGCTCTTCCATCGACCTCCGTACCGTGCCCCACCCTGAGAAGAGCAGTCCGGAGGCCAGAGACTGCCGACGTCGAATCGCAGATAAGTGTCTCCAGGTAAATTTAGATTTTTCATTGCTTTGTGCAGTGTTTTTGATTTATTTATAATACTTATATTGTTATTTATTTACTTATTTATTTTCGCATTTTTTTTAGGGGGGGGAGCGGAATAGATCCCTGGGGGGGATTAGATCCATGGGGGGAGTGGGATTAGATCCCACTGGGTTTGGGATTAGATCTCTGGGGGGGTATTAGATCTCTGGGGGGGAGGACTACATTTTTGGGGGTGGGATTAGATCTCTGGGGGGGGGGGGGAATTAGATCTCCGGGGGGGGGGGGAATTAGATCTCTGGGGGAGATTACATCTCTTGGGGGGAGAACTACATTTTTGGGGGTGGGATTAGATCTCTGGGGGGGGGGGCAATTAGATCTCTGGCGGCGAAATTAGATCTCTGGGGGGGGAGGGAGGACTAGATCACTGGGGGGAAGACTATATCTCTGGGGGCGGGAGGGGGGGGAGAGAAATAGATCGTTGGGGTGGGGAGAGGAACATTGTAGTTTACATACTGCCAACATACTATCGGCATAAAACCACCTTTTTTCAGACGGTGTGCAACTCCGGTGGTATGTCGGCGGTGTGCGACCAATTTTGGACTTTTGGGCGGTCTGTAGGGTGCTCCGTGTGGGCGGACGGTATACATACTGCCCGGCATGTCGCTGATGAATTTCGCAATGTGGTCAGTATGTCGGTATTTTTTGATCAATTTCACGATTTTGGGCGGTATGTCGGTGGTCTGCGGAAGTATGCGGCGGTATGTCCATCAATTTAGGCCCCTTTGAATGCTGCGTCGCATTCTTCTGACCACTTCCAATGGACCTGTTTTTTCAGCAGCTCATTCAGTGGATGTAACACTGTAGCCAAATTTGGTAGGAACTTCCCATAATAGTTCAAAAGACGCAAAAATGATCAAAGTTCAGTGACATTCTTGGGAGTGGGTGTATTTGAATTGCACCCAGCTTTCCCTTGGTTGGATGTAAATCATCTTTGTCTACTCTGCCGCAAGTACACCACTGAGTTTTGAAATAACTCACACTTGTGAGCAGTCACTCATACTCTGTGCTTCTCTAGCCCTTTGAGCATTTCATTCAATATGTTATTATGGATTTGCCTGTTTGTTGCTGAAATGAGTATGTCATCTAAATAACATACTACCCCTTCAATACCTTGCAAAATCTGGTTCATCTTGGAATATGGCGGGGGCAGAAGACACTCCAAATGGTAGCCTATTAAATTTTAAATTGATATCGGCCTAGATGAGTATTTATAGTCAAGCATGACTTGGACTCCTCATTTAGTTTAAAGCTGTAAGTAGGTATTTGTAAGATCCAACTTTCAGGAGATCTGACCACCTGTCAGTGTTGTGAACAAATCATCTACATTTGGCAATGTATTGGGCAGATTATCCTCTAGAACTTGGTTTAGAGTTACTTTATAATCCCCACACAATCTTACCTTACCATCTGACAACAATGGGTGTAGCCCAATTACATAGATCTATCTTAGAGATAATGTTCTCAGTCTCTAATCTTTTGAATTCTTGCTCAACTTTCTCCTTGAGTGCTTATGGTACAGGATGTGGCTTGCAGTAAACTGGTCTAGCATCCTTCTGTACCCTGACACTCATCTTGAAGCCTTGGATCAGACTGCCTGTTTCGCAGACACCTTCGGGTACTTCTTGATGACATCATCTTTCAATGCAAATCTCGTTTCAACACGAAAAATCTCTCTCCAATTCAGCTTCAGTGATCCCAACCAATTTCTTCCTAGTAAGGCAGGTTTGTCTCCTGCCACTACTAAGAGAGGCAAGCTCTGACATTGATCCTTGTATTTCACCGGTACGGTGATACGACTTACCACAGGAATGTTCTCTCCTAAGTATCCTCGCAGCTCTATCTTGGATTTCTCAAAATTTGTCAAGATATAGCGATTCCGGTACTATGCTCACGGATGCACCAGTGTCGATTTCCATGGGTATCTTGGTTCCTGCAACATCAACTTGGATAATGATACTTTTCGAATTGCTGTTAGATACCCTCGTGCTCCTGATGATGTGTATCTCTTATCCTGTTGCTTTTCTTCCATGCTATCTACTCTCTGGGGATTTCTACTTATAACCTTGAAAGTTGGTTTACTCCGCAGGATGCCGAGTTTTCCTGTAGAAGAAACACTCTACCTTCATCTATCGATAACTTTGAGCAATGTGTTGTCCCAGACACCAATAGCATGACTTCAATGCTGTTACCATTGCCAGTTGCTGAGAACTTGGGGCCCAACTGCCTTTTTGCTTTTAAGCTGCAGGCGATTCACCTCAGTTGTCTGATGACTGGCAATGGTACAAAATTCTCGGGACTATTGGTCGGCCATGTCCATTGACATAGCTGTCTGACAAGCTAAATCAAAAGTCAAGTTAGGAGTTGTCAACAGCTTTCTTCTGATTGCTTCATTTTTCATCCCACAAAGCGGTCACGCAATGCTCAGTCCTGAACGTTTCTGAAATGACAGTGGATAGCTTCTTTAATGATGCAATGTACTCACTGATACTTTCATCAATTAAGTGATCCTGTGTTCCAAAACGATAACTTCCAGCAATTTCCAGGGGCTTAGGACTGTAGTGCTGTTCTAACTTCCTTAGAATCTCCGTAAGTCATGTATCCTTCGGCTTGACGGGAACAAGCACATTTTTCAGGGTTTCATACACCTCGGGTTCTACTTCAGTCAAGAAAATAGCCCAGTTACGGTTTTCATCATTGGGGACTTCGATGATACTATTCGCAGTGAAAAACATTTCGAGCCACTCCAGATACGCTCCAAAAGTTCCGTAGTCACGATGGAATTCACCCAAGCCCCCTATTAGAAACATAGAAATAGGTGCAGGAGTAGGCCATTCAGCCCTTCGATAAGATCATGGCTGATCATTCACCTCAGTACCCCTTTCCTGCTTTCCCATAGGTGTGGCCATCTGGACTCTGGCAGTTCAATCAAGCTATCATTAAGGAAGAAATAGCGGGACATCTAGATAGGAATAGTGCAATCAAGCAGACGCAACATGGATTCATAAAGAGGAAATCATGTTTAACTAATTTACTGGAATTCTTTGAGGATATAACGAGAATGGTGGATAGAGGTGTACCGATGGTTGTGGTGTATTTAGATTTCCAAAAGGCTCTCGATAAGGTGCCACACAAAAGGTTACTGCAGAAGATAAAGGTACGCAGAGTCAGAGGAAATGTATTAGCATGGATTGAGAATTGGCTGGATAACAGAAAGCAGAGAGTCGGGATAAATGGGTCCTTTTTCGGGTTGGAAATCGGTGGTTAGTGGTGTGCCACATGGATCGGTGCTGGGACCACAACTGTTTACAATAAACATAAATGACCTGGAAGAGGGGACAGAGTGTAGTGTAACAAAATTTGCAGATGACACAAAGATTAGTGGGAAAGCGGGTTGTGTAATAATATACTGGATAAAACATTGAATCATTCACTTCTTTATTCTCCTCAATCCATAAAGTAATGGATGCACGGATAAAGACAGAGGTCAAAATTGCCCCTTTCTTTAAGAGCCGTGACAGCTTCAAAGAGACAGCCAGGGGTCGGTAAAGACTATCCACCTAGTTGCCGCGGAGTCCAGCAACATTTAATACCTGATTTTCCTGCTGGTGATCGTCACCGTGCTGCCAGTGTTCCCGCCTTGTCGGGCACGTGCCGACCACCAACCGACTGTCGGCGACCCCCTTTCTGCCACCCCGAGGGAAATTGCCCCACGGAAGCGGAGCGGCCGCCAGTCGGTGCCACTCACAGCTTTCCCCTGCGGGAAACTGTGTCCGTCCTTAAAGGGGAGGGTGCGCTGCCGGCGCCTCCATTTTATTTTATTTGTCGGACAACTCCATGGTCGGCCCAACAATGGTGGCCACAGGTTCAGTCACGGCACCCTCTCTTAGGTGCCAGGGCGCTGGCCCGGCCAAAACCCTCCCTAGAACCCAAACTACATGCAGAGCTAAAGCAGAGGGGCGTTGATGACTCGGAGCGACGGCCAACCCGCTGCATCGGCGCTTCCGCCCCGCAGCCAGCACGACATCCGCCCTGACCAGAAAAAAAAAGGAAGACCTGAAAAACCCCATGGATTGGGGCGGAGAAAAATCTTAAAGAACGGCAGGTGAGTCTACTATTAGTTGGGGGCAATTTTGGCCCCACACTCTCTAAACATAAGGGGAGAAATTCGTTTTAGTCAGCAAAGTTGCCGGACACCAGCAGCTGCCGAAAATGGCCGCAAGGCTAATGGGGCAAAATTGATCTGGGGGGATGGAGATTGTTGGCGCGTCTTTACCTTCCGTGCAATGCCATGGTGGTGGTGTTGCTGGAGGAATCCGAGGTGAAGTTTGTGTGCAGGAACGTCGTTTGAGCTTGCCACAGTCTCTGGAATTGCAAGGTATTGTGGGTAATGACGAGATCTGGGACTTAAAGAGCCATGCACACAGAAGCAATACAAAATAAAATGAAATGAAACAATGCAGCTTTCAGCCCTTACTGCTTTTTAAAAATATTTCACGTTAAAATGAAGTCCCAAATGTTAATATTCAGATCTTAAAGCTGAATTACCAGCCTAAGCTCATAAAATGGGAAAACGGTCTCAGCACTAACAATGGCTCAGCAAGCTAGGGAATGGACACCCAGCATATCGCACGCTGCACTCCAGATTTGTGCAGGGGTTCAACACTGAAAGACAGGCCCTCTACCCACAGGTGCCAGGACACCCTACAGAAAGAAGGATGTGGAAGTACATCACTGAGGTCATCACTGCCAACAGTGTCGCCTCCATGATATGGCTTCAGTGCCCAAAGAAGCTTCATGACCTGAGACCAGTGATCAAGATCAGTAAATGCGTCTTCAAAAGCCATCTCCTACCAACTACACCACTAACCTAACACACTGCTCAATGCACAACCTCCAATCACTCACCTATTCAACAATCTGTACCAATCACAAGGCACATCTCCCATTCTTAGCCTCACCTCACCCCCTTGGAGGAGACAGTTCAAGCGATTCTTGGCAGGGGCATGGTTGAGCCCTTGGCAGGGCTGAAAGGATACAAGATTCTGGTATCCTCATACATTATCCTTCTTCTGGCATGCACCACTTTCTTTCCGCCCTCCCATCAGCACACACTACCCTTGTGCCTTCCTCATTTTACACACGCAAGAAATGCAGTCTGCCCAGCCAGTGGGTGACCAAGAAGAGGGAGAGGAGAATGAAGAAGAACAAGAATGGAACAAGAATGATTTGACACTCCCAACCACCAGCTCCTCAAGGTCAACCAGCAAGGCCATTTGCAGTGTCCCCCACTGGAAGTCAGTAGACTTCCACCAGCCCTGCTACAGCCACTAAGTAACATCAGTAGGATAGGAAAAGGCACACACAAGATAGTCACTAAGAGATTGCTTATGGGTGATGAGTTCATTCCTTGATGTCACATATTTAGGTGGATTGTAAAGATTGCTTTGAGGTGGCTTTTATTTCAGCATCATTGCCAAGAGGACATTGTGATGGTCAGTAACAGAGGGAAGGTAAAATGTTGGACGAATGTTGACAGGGGAATTAGGGTTGTGGTCACTGGGACCACAGGCAAATGATTCCGTTTCAGGTTTCACAGCCATAAAGGGGCTGTCTGGGATGCATCCTTCTGACTTCTAAAAAATAAAAAATAGGAGCAGGAGTAGACCCTTTGGCCCCTCGAGCCTGCTCCACCATTCAATAAGATCATGGCTGGTCTGATCATGGACTCAGCTCCACTTCCATGCCCGCTCCCCATAAGGGGGTAAAGGGTTATCGCTCAAAAATCTGTCTATCTCCGCCTTAAAGATATTCAATGACCCAGCCTCCACAGCTCTCTGGGCTGGAGAATTCCATAGATTTACAGACCTCAGAGAAGAAATTTCTCCTCATCATAGTTTTAAATCGGTGGCCCCTTATTCTAAGACTATGTCCTCTCGTTTTAGTTTCCCCTATGAGTGAAAATATCCTCTCTGCACCCACCTTGTCAAGCCCCCTCATTATCTTGCAAGTTTCAATGAGACCACCGCTCATTCTTCTGAACTCCAATGAGTATAGGCCGAACCTACTCAACCTATTCTCATAAGTCAATCCCCTCATCTCCGGAATCAACCCAGTGAACCTTCTCTGAACAGCCTCCAATGCAAGTATATCTTTCCTTAAATACGGAGACCAAAACTGTATGCAGTACTCCAGGTGTGGCCTCACCAATACCCTCTATAGTTGTAGCAGGACTTCTCTTCTTCCTCCACTTCTGCTTTCAAATCTTCCCCCTAAATGTGGATGCTATAAATGTGAAATGACAGCATAAAATGCTGGAAATACAAACTTACTTAAATAATGTGTGTGTCCCTTTAAGAGATGCAGACATCACCTTTGTCAGCCTGCTTGCCTGTCAGGTTAACCTGGTGTGCTGACTTCAACGCTAGGGTCGAAGTTCGTGTTGATGATGTGAAGTCGGCGTTGCATGCTGACTGACGTCACCACATCGCCATTTTTCTTTCAGGAGCTGCCAGTTACCTGCAGCGCAGAGGGAGAGAGGAATATGATGGCTGCCACGGGACCTGACACTATCTGGTGAAAGAGCAGTGTCCACACACTAAAGAGTGGTGCTCAGCAGATGAAATTTCCAGCCTATAGTTTTTAAAATATTAGGGGGCGAAATTGCTCCTTTTTATGGACACAGCTATTTGCACTAGAAAAATCCTCATTATATCTGATAGACCCTCCATGATCACATGACCTGATTAAAAACCAATGCGTATAAGGTAGCCAAGGTTAGTGGGAAACTAGAAGATTGGGAAAATTTTAAATGACAGCAAAGAATGACTAAGAAAGCAATAAAGAAAGGAAAGATAGATTACGAAAGTAAACTTGCGCAAAACATAAAAACAGATAGTAAAAGCTTTTACCGATATATAAAATGGAAGAGAGTGACGAAAGTAAATGTTGGTCCCTTAGAAGATGAGAAGGGGGATTTAATAATGGGAAAAGTGGAAATGGCTGAGACCTTAAACAATAATTTTGCTTCGGTCTTCACAGTGGAAGACACAAAAACCATGCCAAAAATTGCTGGTCACGGGAATGTGGGAAGGGAGGACATTGAGACATCACTAGGGGGGTAGTGCTGGACAGGCTAATGGGACTCAAGGTAGACAAGTCCCCTGGTCCTGATGAAATGCATCCCAGGGTATTAAGAGATGGCGGAAGTTATAGCAGATGCATTCATTATAATCTACCAAAATTCTCTGGACTCTGAGGAGGTACCAGCGGATTGGAAAGCAGCTAATGTAACGCCTCTGTTTAAAGAAAGGGGGCAGTCAAAAGGCAGGTAACTATAGGCCGGTTAGTTTAACATCTGTAGTGGCGAAAATGCTTGAAGCTATCATTAAGGAAGAAATAGCGGGACATCTAGATAGGAATAGTGCAATCAAGCAGACACAACATGGATTCATGAAGGGGAAATCATGTTTAACTAATTTACTGGAATTCTTTGAGGATATAACATGCATGGTGGATAGAGGTATATCGATGGATGTGGTGTATTTAGATTTCCAAAAGGCATTCAATAAGGTGCCACACAAAAGGTTACTGCAGAAGATAAAGGTACGCGGAGTCAGAGGAAATGTATTAGCATGGATCGAGAATTGGCTGATTTAACAGGAAGCAGAGAGTCGGGATAAATGGGCCCTTTTCGGGTTGGAAATCGGTGGTTAGTGGTGTGCCACAGGGATCGGTGCTGGGACCACAACTGTTTACAATATACATAGATGACCTGGAAGAAGGGACAGAGTGTAGTGTAACAAAATTTGCAGATGACACAAAGATTAGTGGGAAAGCGGGTTGTGTAGAGGACACAGAGAGACTGCAAAGAGATTTAGATAGGTTAAGCGAATGGGCTAAGGTTTGGCAGATGGAATACAATGTCGGAAAATGTGAAGTCATCCACCTTGGGGGAAAAAAACAGTAAAAGGGAATATTATTTGAATGGGGAGAAATTACAACATGCTGCGGTACAGAGGGACATGGGAGTCCTTGTGCATGAAACTCTTTTAGAGTCTACCTGTAAAACAAAAAACATTAAACCATGCCACCCGCCCTGGATGACACAGCAGACATTTACAAGGCCCATTTTTTTTTCCTTTTTTGTGGGTTTTTTTTGTGTTTTTCTTTTTTTTGGTTTTTTTTTGGGGCGCTAAAATCACATTTTTCCAGTGCCCCCTATAAAAGGGGAGGGGGACACTAAAAGCACCAGCAATTAAAACAAATTAAACTTTAAAACGTAAAATCAAATTAAAATTTGGTTGCCGGGCGTGATGATGCACTCCAGTCCCTCCGGTGCCCACCTCTCGCGGAAGGCCGCGAGCGTACCAGTGGACACCGCGTGCTCCATCTCCAAGGACACCCTGGACCGGATGTAAGAGCGGAAGAGAGGCAGGCAGTCAGGTTGAACGACCCCCTCGACCGCCCGCTGCCTGGACCGGCTGATGGCACCCTTGGCCGTGCCCAGGAGCAGTCCTACGAGGAGGCCTTCGGACCTACCCGCTCCCCTCCGCACAGGGTGCCCAAAGATCAGGAGAGTGGGACTGAAGTGCAGCCAGAATTTCAGGAGCAGCCCCTTAAAATAATGGAACAGGGGCTGCAACCTTGTGCACTCAATAAAAACATGGAACACGGACTCCTCCAGACCGCAGAAATTGCAGGCGGCCTGGGAGTCCGTGAACCGGCTTAAAAATTTGTTGCACGGCACTGCTCCGTGCACCACCCTCCAGGCCAAGTCCCCGATGAATAGTGGGAGGACCCCTGCGTAGAGTGCCCTCCATCGGGGACCCCCGCCTCCTCCGGACGGCAAGATGGTACGCCATGGCGTGTCCGGACGGCAGGCGAGGATGGCAAAGTTGAGAGTGTGCAGGAGCAGCCCGTACAAGAAACCCCTTCGCGCGGAACTGAAAGGCACGGAGGGGATTTCCCCGAGGCGGCTCAAGTTGTGAGGCGCCGGCCCCCGAGGGAGGTTCCGGGGTTTGGTGCCGATGAGGAATTCCGTCCGGACGGGGGTCAGTTCGGACGGGATCTCCCCACGTGCTTGAGCCTCCTCGATGCACCTAACGGAGTCAGGGCCCAGAGCTGTTTTTAGCGACTCTATGTCATCGGCCGCGTGGCGGACGTTGGCAGAATTTAGGCCCCGCACCAGCGTGTCTGGCGCCATCCAGCCCGCTCCTCCGCCATCGAGCAGGTCCCTGACCCTGGTCACCTCACCAGCCACAGCCCTCTCTTCCAACCGCCACATAAAACCTCGGTCGTGGAGGTACGGATTCCCGAGCAGCGGCTCCTGCAGGACAGCCGCCACTCCAGCCGGCGGAGAGCTGCGCTTGGTGGAGACTTTATTCCAGACCCTGATGAGGTCCCTGTAAAAGACAGGCAGCTCCCGGAGGGCGGTCCTGACACCCCCCAAGTTCACAAACAGGAGCTGCGTGTCGTAGTTGAGGTCGCGCTGCTGGCCGAAGAAATACGTCGCCAGAGCGCACCACCTAGGAGGGGGCTCGACGTAAAGGTATCTCTGCAGGGTCTGAAGACGGAAAGTCGCGAGTTGGGCGCTGACGCACACCAACGACTGACCACCCTCCTCAAGCGGGAGACTCAAGACCGCAGCAGAGACCCAGTGCTTCCTGTTGTTCCAGAAGAAGTCCACCAGCTTCTTCTGTATCTTGGCGACAAACGCAGGGGGAGGGGTCAAAGTGACCAGCCGGTACCACAACATTGCGGCCACCAGCTGGTTTATGACTAGCGCTCGACCCCTGTAGGACAGCACTCGGAGCAGTCCTGTCCAGCGCCCTAGGCGAGCGGCGACCTTGGCCTCCAGCTCCTGCCAGTTCGCCGGCCAGGCTCCCTCGTCGGGGCTAAGGTAGACTCCCAGATAGAGGAGATGGGTCGTGCTCCAGGCAAAAGGCCTGAGCTCCTCCGGCAGGGAGTCCACCCGCCACTGACCCACCAGGAGTCCGGAACATTTCTCCCAGTTGATCCTGGCGGAGGACGCGGCCGAGTAAATCTCCTGGCACTCTCGCATCCTCCGCAGGTCAGCGGGATCCTCTACCGCGAGGAGCACGTCATCGGTGTAAGCCGAGAGGACGACCTCCACGCCCGGCCCTTGCAGAGCCAGTCCCATCAACCTCGTCCCCAAGAGGCGCAGGAAAGGCTCCACGCAAACGGCGTATAACTGGCCGGACATGGGGCATCCCTGGCGCACCCCTCTCCTAAAGCGAAGGGGCGCCGTCAAGGACCCGTTAACCTTAATCAGACACTCCGCGGCGGCGTACAAAAGTCGGATCCGGGCGACGAAATGCGTCCCGAACCCGAAAGCGCGCAGAGTTCCGAGCAGATAGTCGTGATCCACCCTGTCGAACGCCTTCTCTTGGTCGAGGGATAGGAAGGCGACCGACAGACCAGCCTCCTGGGAACAATGGATGAGGTCGCGGACCAGATGGATGTTATCGTGGATTGTCCGGCCCGGGACCGTATAGGACTGGTCGGGGTGGATCATGTGGTCCAGCACGGCACCAAGGCGAGCAGACATCGCCCTGGCGAAGATTTTGTAGTCCGTGCTGAGGAGGGAGACCGGGCGCCAGTTCTTAAGGAGGCGGAGATCGCCCTTCTTAGGCAGCAGGACGATGACTGCCCTGCGCCAAGAGAGGGGCATCTCCCCGGTACTCCTGTGCATGAATCCCAAAAAAGTTAGTTTGCAGGTGCAACAGGTAATCAGGAAGGCGAATGGAATGTTGGCCTTCATTGCGAGAGGGATGGAGTACAAAAGCAGGGAGGTCCTGCTGCAACTGTATAGGGTGAGGCCGCACCTGGAGTACTGCATGCAGTTTTGGTCACCTTACTTAAGGAAGGATATACTCGCCTTGGAGGGGGTACAGAGACGATTCACTAGGCTGATTCCGGAGATGAGGGGGTTACCTTATGATGATAGATTGAGTAGACTGGGTCTTTACTCGTTGGAGTTCAGAAGGATGAGGGGTGATCTTATAGAAACATTTAAAATAATGAAAGGGATAGACAAGATAGAGACAGAGAGGTTGTTTCCACTGATCGGGGAGACTAGAACTAGGGGGCACAGCCTCAAAATACGGGGGAACCAATCTAAAACCGAGTTGAGAAGGAATTTCTTCTCCCAGAGGGTTGTGAATCTGTGGAATTCTCTGCCCAGGGAAGCAGTTGAGGCTAGCTCATTGAATGTATTCAAATCACAGATGGATAGATTTTTAACCAATAAGGGAATTAAGGGTTATGGGGAGCGGGCGGGTAAGTGGAGCTGAGTTCATGGCCAGGTCAGCCATGATCTTGTTGAATGGCGGAGCAAGCTCGAGGGGCTAGATGGCCTACTCCTGTTCCTAATTCTTATGTTCTTATGTTGATTGGTACCTTGGAGGATAAGACACACCCAGAAGTTTCTCTGGAATGTTTTTAATAGAATCGCCCAGTCCAAGTTATGAGCGACTTTGCTGAATGTAATTCAAGCCATTCTGACTTCAGACCCCAGACAGGATAGAGCTCCCCCATCCCAGCCCAAGTTCCTCACAACCTCAGCCCAAGTTTTTGACTTCCCCCCATCTTCAGTTCATGCGCCCCCCCTCCCCAGCTGAAGTTCCTTACCCTCCCCGCAGCTAACGTTCCTGACCGCCCCCAGTCCAAATTCCTGACCGCCCGCAATCCAAGTTCCTGACCCCCTCCAGGCCAAGTTCATACCCCCACAGCCGAAGTTCCTTACCCCCCAGCCCAAGTTCATGCCTCCCTCAGCCCATGTTCCTTACCTACCCCAGCCCAAGTTCCTGACCGCCGTCAGCCCAAGTTCCTTATCCCCCTCAGCCCAAGTTCATGTCTCTCCAAGTCTAAGCTCATGCACTCACCCAGCCCAAGTTCCCTACCGCGCCCCGCAGCACAACTTCATGCCGCCCCCAGCCCAAGTTCCTTACCATCCAAGTTCCTGACCTCCCCCCACCCCCGCCATAGATGGGTCACGGACTGTTAACAGGTTTATTAGGTATGAAGTGAATAGTGACAGTGTTGTGACTGCCGGATTTCATCCACTCCAGTAAGGTCCCTTGTCACATGGAAGAACATGATCCATCTTCCCTGAGTTCCCTCTCTCCCCTCCGATCCCCTCACTCGCTACCCCTCTCTCCCCCCAGACTAGCTCTCTCTCTCATAGAAACATAGACATAGAAACATAGAAAATAGGTGCAGGAGTAGGCCATTCGGCCCTTCGAGCCTGCACCGCCATTCAATGAGTTCATGGCTGAACATGCAACTTCAGTACCCCATTCCTGCTTTCTCGCCATACCCCTTGATCCTCCGAGTAGTAATGACTACATCTAACTCCTTTTTGAATATATTTAGTGAATTAGCCTCAATAACTTTCTGTGGTAGAGAATTCCACAGGTTCACCACTCTCTGGGTGAAGAAGTTTCTCCTCATCTCGGTCCTAAATGGCATACTCCTTATCCTTAGACTGTGACTCCTGGTTCTGGACTTCCCCAACATTGGGAACATTCTTCCTGCATCTAACCTGTCTAAACCCGACAGAATTTTAAACGTTTCTATGAGATCCCCTCTCATTCTTCTGAACTCCAGTGAATACAAGCCCAGTTGATCCAGTCTTTCTTGATATGTCAGTCCCACCATCCCAGGAATCAGTCTGGTGAACCTTTGCTGCACTCCCTCAATAGCAAGAATGCCCTTTCTCAAGTTAGGAGACCAGAACTGAACACAATACTCCAGGTGTGGCCTCACCAAGGCCCTGTACAACTGTAGTAACACCTCCCTGCCCCTGTACTCAAATCCCCTTGCTATGAAGGCCAACATGCCATTTGCTTTCTTAACTGCCTGCTGTACCTGCATGCCAACCGTCAATGGCTGATGTACCATGACACCCAGGTCTCGTTGCACCTCCCCTTTTCCTAATCTGTCACCATTCAGATAATAGTCTGTCTCTGTTTTTACCACCAAAGTGGATAACCTCACATTTATCCACATTATACTTCATCTGCCCACTCACCTAACCAATCCAAGTCACTCTACAGCCTCATAGCATCCTCCTCGCAGCTCACACTGCCATACAACTTAGTGTCATCCACAAATTTGGAGATACTACATTTAATCCCCTCGTCTAAATCATTATGTACCATGTAAACAGCTGGGGCCCCAGCACAGAACCTTGCGGTACCCCATTAGTCACTGCCTGCCATTCTGAAAAGTACCCATTTACTCCTACTCTTTGCTTCCTGTCTGACAACCAGTTCTCAATCCATGTCAGCACACTATCCCCAATCCCATGTGCTTTAACTTTGCACATTAATCTCTTGTGTGGAACCTTGTCAAAAGCCTTCTGCATGTCCAAATATACCACATCAACTGGTTCTCCCTTGTCCACTCTACTGGAAACATCCTCAAAAAATTCCAGAAGATTTGTCAAGCATGATTTCCCTTTCACAAATCCATGCTGACTTGGACCTATCATGTCACCTCTTTCCAAATGCGCTGCTATGACATCCTTAATAATTGATTTAATCATTTTACCCATCACTGAGGTCAGGCTGACCGGTCCATAATTCCCTGTTTTCTCTCTCCCTCCTTTTTTCTATGGAATGTTGGAAAATGACTGTCAATGCATCCACTATTTCCAAGGCCACCTCCTTAAGTACTCTGGGATGCAGTTCATCAGGCCCTGGGGATTTATCGGCTTTCAATCCCATCAATTTCCCTAACACAATTTCCCGACTAATTAGGATTTCCCTCACTTCCTCCTTCTTACGAAACCCTCTGACCCCTTTTATATCCGAAAGGTTGTTTGTGTCCTCCTTAGTGAATACTGAACCATAGTACTTGTTCAATTGGTCTGCCATTTCTTTGTTCCCCGTTATGACTTCCCCTGATTCTGACTGCAGGGGACCTACGTTTGTCTTTACTAACCTTTTTCTCTTTACATATCTATAGAAACTTTTGCAGTCCGTCTTAATGTTCCTTGCAAGTTTCCTCTCGTATTCTGTTTTCCCTGCCCTAATCAAACCCTTTGTCCTCCTCTGCTGAGTTCTAAATTTCTCTCAGTCCCCAGGTTCACTGCTATTTCTGGCCAATTTGTATGCCACTTCCTTAGCTTTAATACTATCCCTGATTTCCCTTGATAGCCACGGTTGAGCCACCTTACCTTTTTTATTTTTACGCCAGACAGGGATGTACAATTGTTGTAGTTCATCCATGCGATCTCTAAATGTCTGCCATTGCCCATCCACAGTCAACCCCTTAAGTATCATTCGCCAATCTATCCTAGCCAATTCATGCCTCATACCTTCAAAGTTACCCTTCTTTAAGTTCTGGACCATGGTCTCTGAATTAACTGTTTCATTCTCCATCCTAATGTAGAATTCCACCATATTATGGTCACTCTTCCCCAAGGGGCCTCGCACAACGAGATTGCTAATTAATCCTCTCTCATTACACAACACCCAGTCTAAAATGGCCACCCCCCTAGTTGGTTCCTCGACATATTGGTCTAGAAAACCATCCCTTATGCACTCCAGGAAATCCTCCTCCACCGTATTGCTTCCAGTTTGGTTAGCCCAATCTATATGCATATTAAAGTCACCCATGATAACTGCTGCACCTTTATTGCATGCACCCCTAATTTCCTGTTTGATGCCCTCCCCAACATCACTACTACTGTTTGGAGGTCTGTACACAACTCCCACTAACGTTTTTTGCCCTTTGGTGTTCTGCAGCTCTACCCATATAGATTCCACATCATCCAAGCTAATGTCCTTCCTAACTATTGCATTAATCTCCTCTTTAACCAGCAATGCTACCCTACTTCCTTTTCCTTTTATTCTATCCTTCCTGAATGTTGAATACCCATGGATGTTGAGTTCCCAACCCTGATCATCCTGGAGCCACGTCTCCGTAACCCCAATCACATCATATCCGTTAACATCTATTTGCACAGTTAATTCATCCACCTTATTCCGGATACTCCTTGCATTAAGACACCCACCCAGTCGCTCTCTCTCCCTCCCCAGTTTCTCTCTCTCCTCTTGCACCAAATCTCACTCTCTCTCCCACCCAGTCTCTCTTTCCACCCAGTCACTTTCTTTGTTAAGATGGAGAGTGACACAGTTAATTCAGAAACTAAGGTCCTAAACTTAAGGAAAGCTAACTTCGACGGCATGAGGCGCGAATTGGCTAGAATAGACTGGCAAATGATACTTAAAGGGTTGACGGTGGGTAGGCAATGGCAAACATTTATAGATCACATGGATGAACTTCAACAGTTGTATATCCCTGTCTGGAGTAAAAATAAAACAGGGCAGATGGCTCAACCGTGGCTAACAAGGGAAATTAAAGATAGTGTTAGATCCAAGGAAGAGGCATATAAATTAGCCAGAAAAAGCAGCAAACCTGAGGACTGGGAGAAATTTAGAATTCAGCAGAGGAGGACAAAGGGTTTAATTAGGAGGGGGCAAATAGAGTACGAGAGGAAGCTTGCCGGGAACATAAAAACTGACTGCAAAAGCTTCTATAGATATGTGAAGAGAAAAAGATTAGCGAAGACAAACGTAGGTCCCTTGCAGTCAGAATCAGGTGAATTAATAATGGGGAACTAAGAAATTGCAGACCAATTGAACAAATACTTTGGTTCTGTCTTCATGAAGGAAGACACAAATGACCTTCCGGATGTACGAGGGGACCGAGGGTCTAGTGAGAAGGAGGAACTGAAGGATATCCTTATTAGGTGGGAAATTGTGTTAGGGAAATTGATGGGATTGAAGGCCGATAAATCCCCGGGGCCTGATAGGCTGCATCCCAGAATACTTAAGGAGGTGGCCCGAGAAATAGTGGATGCATTGGTGATCATTTTCCAACAGTCTATCGACTCTGGATCAGTTCCTATGGACTGGAGGGTAGCAAATGTAACACCACTTTTTAAAAAAGGAGGGAGAGAGAAAACGGGTAATTATAGATCGGTTAGTCTCACATCAGTAGTGGGGAAAATGTTGGAATCAATTATTAAGGATGAAATAGCAGCGCATTTGGAAAGCAGTGACAGGATCGGTCCAAGTCAGTATGGATTTGTGAAAGGGAAATCATGCTTGACAAATCTTCTGGAATTTTCTGAGGATGTGACTAGTAGAGTGGACAAGGGAGAACCAATGGATGTGGTGTATTTGGACTTTCAAAATGCCTTTGACAAGGTCCCACATAAGACACTGGTGTGCAAAATCATAGCACATGGTATTGGGGGTAATGTATTGGCGTGGATAGAGAATTGGTTGGCAGACAGGAAGCAGAGAGTCGGGATAACCGGATCCTTTTTGGAATGGGAGGCAGTGACTAGTGGGGTGCTGCAGGGCTCAGTGCTGGGACCCCAGCTATTTACAATATACATCAATGATTTAGATGAAGGAATTGAGTGTAATATCTCCAAGTTTGCAGATCACACTAAACTGGGTGATGGTGTGAGCTGTGAGGAGGATGCTAAGAGACTGCAGGGTGATTTGGACAGGTTAGGTGAGTGGGCAAATGCATGGCAGATGCAGTATAATGTGGATAAATGTGAGGTTATCCACTTTGGTGGCAAAAACACGAAGGCAGAATATTATCTGAATGGTGGCAGATTAGGAAAAGGGGAGGTGCAACGAGACCTGGGTGTCATGGTTTATCAGTCATTGAAAGTTGGCATGCAGGTACAGCAGGCGGTGAAGGCGGCAAATGGCATGTTGGCCTTCATAGCTCAGGGATTTGAATATAGGAGCAGGGAGGTCTTACTGCAGTTGTACAGGGCCTTGGTGAGGCCTCACCTGGAATATTGTGTACAGTTTTGGGCTCCTAATCTGAGGAAGGACATTCTTGCTATTGAGGGAATGCAGTGAAGGTTCACCAGACTGATTCCAGGGATGGCTGGACTGACATATGAGGAGAGACTGGATCAACTGGGCCTTTATACACTGGAGTTTAGAAGGATGAGAGGGGATCTCATAGAAGCATGTAAGATTCTGACGGGATGGGATAGGTTAGATGTGAGAAGAATGTTCCCGATGTTGGGGAAGTCCAGAACCAGGGGACACAGTCTTAGGATAAGGGGTAGGCCATTTAGGATTGAGATGAGGAGGAACTTCTTCATTCAGAGAGTTGTTAACCTGTGGAATTCCCTGCCACAGAGAGTCGTTAATGCCAGTTCATTGGATATATTCAAGAGGAAATTAGATATGGCCCTTACGGTTAAAGGGATCAAGGGGTATGGAGAGAAAGCGGGAAAGGGGTACTGAGGGAATGATCAGCCATGATCGTATTGAATGGTGGTGCAGACTCAAAGGGCCGAAAGGCCTACTCCTGCACCTATTTTTGATGTTTCTATGTTTCCCTCCGTCCCCAGTCTCTCTCTCTCCCGCCCCAGTCTCTCTCTCTCTCCCACTACATCCGATGTTTTCTCTTCCACAGAACGCCGTGAAAATTTTCCAAATAATCCAAAAGCTAGAAGCAGCGGCAACTCCACGCAGTTCGACCCCACCTCTGACTTCCGGCTTCCTCTTACGTCCCACTGTGCATGCGTGACCGAATCACGGGCCCATGCTCAAAATGTGAGCAGAGTTTAATGCGTGCATGCGCAGAAGGACACACAAAAATCTTGTGCAAATAGTCACTCTGCCTTTTTATAGCCCCGTTAACCCCTCCGGGGGTTGTCGCCCGGGGGAGGGGATGCTACTGACTCCCGGGAAATTGCCTGGGAGTTTGTGGTGGCACTGCCATGGCAGCGCACGTCCTATGGTTAGCGCCCCGGCCCACCGCGCAACCAGAGATTACATCATCGCCCTGCGCGACATCCCTACACAGCACCACGCCAACTCTATAACGCACCATGGGGAAAATTGCTCCGCGGCCCGCGAGGCTGGAGCGAGCAGATGTCAATGCCAGCTGCACGGGTCATGAAGCTGGCCGACATCCGCTCTCGGGGCGGTGCTTAAAGGGGATGCTGACATCACCCTGGGCCGCCATTTTTTTTTGTCAGCCAATCATAGTCCGGTCTGCCATTGAGCAGCCTGGCACTCCGTCTTGGGTGCCGAGCTGCTGGTCTGGTCGTATGCTGCCTTGGTGGCCCAGTGGTGGCCATGAGAGCTCACGTAACGCTTAACTCCTCGCCCCAGTAGCACCCCCGTTGCTGCTCCCAAAGGAAGTGGAGCGCGGGAGATTGCGCTCCCCTTCCTTTCAGGGGTGGTAAGGGAAATTCCGCGGCAGGCGCTAAAAGTTCCGGCCCCGGAAGGTTACTGCCCTCAATTGGGGCGCAGGGCAATTTTGCTACCCTAGTACGTTTTGTAAATCATGGATTAGTTGCAGTTAAAAATTAGCCCAATTTCTCTGTGAGCAGGCAGAGCCTTAAAAACACAGCTGATTACTCACAGAAATATGATGTAATCCCAATTGAGATCATACTAAAACAAACGGCAATGCGTCCCTGCATCTTTTGTAATTGCAGTAGATCAACCAACAATCTCAGAAGTCTTCACTTCAATACTGAATGGATGGCGAATTTTGAACCGAAGAAACGGATGCGATGGGGTCGGGTGGGAGGTTAAGGTGATAAAAAACTGAATCCCAGCCCCAACCCGCCTCCAACTTCCCCACTTCCGGAGGTGGGACGGGCAGCCAGCCTGCTCCTAGGAGGCAGTTTGCCATTTAAATATTATAATGATGCTGGTGTGCCTCATGGTGATCCTCATTTCAAATTTAACTCTGGTTGGTCAGGTTTCCTGGGCCTCGGCAACCCGCCAGGAATTAATAATGGTGAACAGAGACATGGCAGAGACGTTGAACAAATATTTTGTATCGGTCTTCACGGTAGAAGACACTAAAAACATCCAAATAGTGGATAATCAAGGGGCTATAGGGATGGAGGAACTTAATACAATCACTATCACTAAAGAAGTAGCACTCGGTAAAATAATGCGACTAAAGGCAGACAAGTCCCCTGGACTTGAGGTCTTATATCCTCAGGTCTTGAGTGAAGTGGCTGCAGAGATAGTGGATGCAGTGGTTGTAATCTACCAAAATTCCCTGGATTCTGGAGAGGTCCCAGCGGATTGGAAAATCGTAAATGTAACGCCCCTATTTAAGAAAGGAAGGAGACAGAAAACAGGAAACTATAGACCAGCTAGCCTAACATCTGTCGTTGGGAAAATGCTGGAGTTCATTATTAAAGAAGTAATAACAGGACATTTAGAAAATCATAATACAGTCAAGCAGAGTCAACATGGTTTTATGAATGGGAAATCATGTTTGACAAATTTGCTGGAGTTCTTTGAGGATGTAACGAGTATGGTGGATAAGGGGGAACCAGTGGATGTGGTGTATCTGCATTTCTAGAACACATTCGATATGGTGCCACAAAAAGGTTACTGCACAAGATTAGAGCTTATGGGGTTGGGGCAATATATTAGCATGGATAGAAGATTGGCTAACTAACAGAAAACAGAGAGTTAGGATAAATGGATTATTTTCAGGTTGGCCAGCTGTAACTAGTGGGGTGCCATAGAGATCAGTGCTGGGGCCTCAACTATTTACAATCTATATTAATGACTTAGATGAAAGGACCAAGTGTAATGTAGCCAAATTTGCTGATGATACAAAGATAGGTGGGAAAACAAGTTGTGAGGAGGACGCAAAAATCTGCAAAGGGATATAGACAGGCTAAGTGAATGTACAAAAATTTGGCCGATGGAGTATAATGTGGGAAAATGTGAGGTTATCCATGTTGGTAGAAATAATAGAAATGCAAATTATAATTTAAATGGAGAAAAATTACAAAGTGCTGCAGTACATAGAGACTTGGTGGGTCCTTATGCATGGTACACAAAAAGTTAGTATGCAGTCACAGAAAGTAATCAGGAAGGCAAATGGAATGTTGGCCTTTATTGCAAGGGGGATGGAGTATAAAAGCAGAGAAGTCTGGCTACAACTGTACAGGGTATTGGTGAGGCCATATCTGAGCACTGTTTACAATTTTGGTCTCCGTATTTAAGGAAGGATATACTTGCATTGGAGGCTGTTCAGAGAAGGTTCACTAGGTTGATTCCGGAGATGGGGGGGTTGACTTATGAGGATAGGTTGAGTAGGTTGGGCCTCTCCACTTTGGAGTTCAGAAGAATGAGAGGTGATCTTATTGAAATTTATAAGATAATGAGGGGGCTGGAGAAGGTGGATGCAGAGGCGACATTTCCACTCGGGGGAAAATAAAACTAGGGGACATAGTCTCAGAATAAGGGGCCACCCATTTAAAACTGAGATGAGGAGAAATTTATTCTCTCAGAGGGTTGTAAATCTGTGGAATTCCCTGCCCCAGAGAGCTGTGGAGGCTGGGTCACTGAATATATTAAAGATGGAGATAGACAGATTTATGAGCAATAAGAGAATAAAGAGTTATGGGGAGCGGGCAGGGAAGTGGAGCTGAGTCCATGATCAGATCAGCCATGATCTAATTGAAAGGCAGAGCAGGCTCGAGGGGCCAAATGGCCTACTCCTTCTCCTATGTCTTATGTTCTTATGTTATAAAGTAAGGCAAGGACTGCTGGATCCAGAAGGTAAGCGCTTTTACATTTAACTCCTGGATCTAGCGTCGCTGCCTCATCCACCGCCCACAATCGGTCACCTGCACCCAAGGCTACGATCACCTCTCCCTCAAGACCTCCGATCCCCCCACCCCATGAGGCCTCTGATCACTTTCCTGGCCTCCTCGTTCCAGCCCCAGTGCTCCTCTGGCATCACCTCTCCAGCCCGATGCTCCGGCTCCGATCCACCCCCCACCCCACCGATGCTCCTCCAGCTGTGAACCTCCGCCTCCGGCCCCGATCTGCTCCCCCCCACCACACCCCTCCAATCCCGATGCTCAGACCCCAATTCTTCCTCCTTTCCTGCCCCCTCTCCCCCAACCCCAGCCCAATGCTCCTTCGGCCCCCGACCACCCCACACCCAATCCCTCCCTCCCTCCATCCTCTCTGCCACAGGCCTACTCACTCAGATGGAGAAGCTGGCTGGCTGCGGACGGGAAATAGAGCTTTGAAATGCTAATCAGGCCCTGCCGTTAAATTTGCAGGTCCTGCGGGAAACCCGTTCTCCTGGATTCTCCGACCGCTTTCTAGCCAACCCCTCCCGGCCAGATTAAAATTCCAGACGAAGTCTGATCTTTGACAATGGGAAGGAAATTGTGATTGTATTCAGTGCCGCTGATCATTCAAACAATTCAAATCCAAGACATCCATTGATCTTGTCTTCGCCATGTGAAACACAGTACAGACAAGCTGGTCTTGTCTCAGAGCTGATGGCTTTTCTTTGTGAAATACTCTGGGTGACCTTGGGTTTTAATCTCAAGATAAAAAATCAATTCAGAGGAAAATCAATTTTGTCACAATAGGTAATAGTCACTTCTATCAAACTATAGTTTGATTAAAAACAAATTAGTTGCATAAATGAATATGCAGACCATTTCTATAAATCTTGTTCTGTAGCAATTCGATAGCTCATTCCATGCATATCTTGGCCTTGTAGACAGCTCACCCTGAAGTTTCTACGGGCACTTTTCATATGAGAAACAAAATCAAAAATAAATCAGATTTATTCTATAAAACAGCAACTTGTCAGGAATTATCTACAGCCATGTGTAACTCCTTTAGTTCTGACATTTCCATACTAAGCTATATTCAGAACTGTATACAAATCCATAATTAATCCTCATTCATCTTTAGACTATACAAGTATATTGTTTTTATTTTCAAAAAACTTTGTAACCTTGAGCATAAGACCAAATGTGTATGCCCCATGTTTCCTTATCACAGATTCGATGGTTATTATTCTTACTGTCATATTGACCTACAAGTAAATAAAAATAGCAATGAATTATTTAACCTTAAGACATCTAAAATATGCCAAACTTCAGCAGTGTGTCCTCTAAAAATTAGCACAGCAGGAATAAGATCATTTTGTAAGTACTTTTTTGCCAAGGGTGCTTTCATTTCTTGAAAACATAGTGACAGCAACATAAGATAATACATACTGTGCATAACATTTCCTTATGATGAACAGTATGTTCTTTTTCTATAAACTCGCAAGAACAACATGAAAACGCCCCACTTTTGAGTGTCCTGCTGCACTGATCTTATTTGTCAGGTTAGCAGAAAAACCCACAAGGGACGAGAAATGTGATAGCTCAAAACCATAATTTGACAAAAAAATTACAATGTCAAATTTTAAAGACGCTCTTGAGGGGACAAGGGCCACAAGAACTTCTTATAAAAGCAATTGGAAGCTTCAGAAATACATGTTCACAGCTATGTCCTTGAATGAGAAGTCAACATAAAGACAACAAAGGGGGAGAAATACCCCAGCGCCCCGTTTGCGGACGGTAACCCTGTTGGAGAGGGTCTTCCTGCGCCCGACACAGAAGTCCCGCCCCGGCCACGAAATTAGGGTTACAGCCCCTCATGGGAAGTGGAGCGTAATGTCACGTGCTCCACTTCCTGATAGGGAGGTACCAATGAGTCGGCCAAAACAACAAGATGGCGGCGTGCGGCGCAGTGCACCTCCATTTAAATTCCAGAACGCAAAGGGATCGACATACATCGATGACGTGCTCGTGCCTCTGCTAGCTCCCCTGCAATTTTGTGGGAGCCGATAGCGCACCCCCTGCGCCCACCACCCCGGGGCAAAACTATGTTCATCACAGGAGGCGCTATTGTGAGGTGCACAACAGGGGAACTTCGCCCCCAAAGTTCCTAAAGTGTATTCTATCAGATTAAAAGGATTTGAAACCTATAATGAATCTCAAAATTTTTCAACCAGATTACTTGAAATTGTGCCTTGCTATAATAATACAACATTCTGAGAGAGTTCCACAGTTTGACAAGTTGCCACATGAAAGGTTACTGCACAAGATAAAAGTTCACGGGGTTGGAGGTAATATATTAGCATGGATAGAGGATTGGCTAACTAACAGAAAACAGAGAGTCGGGATAAATAGTTCATTCTCTGGTTGCCAATCAGTAACCAGAGGGGTGCCGCAGGGATCAGTGCTGGGACCCCAACTATTTACAATCTATATTAACGACTTATAAGAAGGAACTGAGTGTAAAGTAGCCAAGTTTGCTGATGATACAAAATTGGGAGGAAAAGCAATGTGTGAGGAGGACACAAAAAATCTGCAAAAGGACATCGACAGACTAAGTGAGTGGGTAAAAATTTGGCAGATGGAGTATAATGTTGGAAAGTGTGAGGTCATGCACTTTGGCAGAAAAAAATAAAAGAGCAAGTTATTATTTAAATGGAGAAAGATTGCAAAGTGCTGCAGTACAGTGGGACCTGGGGGTACTTGTGCATGAAACACAGAAGGATAGTATGCAGGTACAGCAAGTGATCAGGAAGGCCAATGGATTCTTGGCCTTTATTACAAAGGGGATGGAGTATAAAAGCAGGGAAGTCTTACTGCAGTTGTATTGGTGAAGCCACATCTGGAATACTGCGTGCAGTTTTGGTTTCTATATTTACGAAAGGATATACTTGCTTTGGAGGCAGTTCAGAGAAGGTTCGCTAGTTTGATTCCGGAGATCAGGGAGCTGACTTATGAGGAAAGGTTGGGTAGGTTGGGCCTCTACTCATTGGAATTCAGGTGATCTTATCGAAACGTATAAGATTATGAGGGGGCTTGACAAGGTGGATGTAGAGAGGATGTTTCCACTGATAGGGGAGACTAGAACTAGAGGGCATGATCTTAGAATAAGGGGCCGCCCATTTAAAACTGAGATTAGGAGAAATTTCTTCTCTCAGAGAGTTGTAAATCTGTGGAAGCTAGCTGCCTCAGAGAGCTGTGGAAGCTGGGACATTGAATAAATTTAAGACAGAAATAGACAGTTATGGGGTTATGGGGAGCGGACAGGGAAGTGGACCTGAGTCCATGATCGGATCAGCCATGATCGTATTAAATGGCGGAGTAGGCTTGAGGGGCCGTATAGCCTACTCCTGCTCCTATTTCTTATGTTCTTATGTTCTTATCTTTAATGGCTATGCTTTAAATTATGCAATATGCTAATATGATGTATTTATTATATGCTTAGTTTCAGAAGGTAGCTCCAGGAATACATAATATTAATGGTAAATACCTAAGTAAATACTGTTAATATTAATCTGAAGATGCATTGTTAATCATAAGCACCTATAGCAAAATAAGTATTATTAATGTTAAGTATTTATTCATAAGTAGTTGCAATTAATATTGTGAATTAATGACATAAACACTGCTAATAATAAATGTTACTCTTAAGTCAATGGTAAGCAATTATCCCGAAATAATTACAATTAATTGAAATTATTTATTCCTAAATCCTGCCCATGGTAACTACTCACTCTTTCTTTGCTTACTGCTACCTGGCCCCATTTGCTGCTCAGGAGAACTTTCTGCACTTCCTTATCACCAACAGTGGCAACAAGATAAATTGTCACCACGATGACACTAGGAGAGGCGGGGGGGTGGGGGTGGAAGCGGCGGGACAAGGGGGAGATCTACACACAGTAATGCTGGTAATAGAAAAAAGAACCACAATGGTAAGCAGGCAGACGTACCACAAAGGCCTAGAAATTGGATATAGCCGTTAACTGGGCGGTGTTAAGGCCTGACGATGTTAAGCTGCGCCACCTCAAAATGGTTTCAGGAGCACGCAAAACTCCTCATTAACATGACTGCAGTCATTATTTCAGTGCTAAAACTGCTGCTCATTGGCTTAACGTTCAACAGGTGGACCAATATCGGGCCCAGTCTAATTCCCAGTCATGTGTGGCACAGGCTTTATTCAATACTTAAGAAGAGGTGCATTGATGCTATAGCACAACATTGTCAAAGCAGTTCCAACTGCAGGAAGAAGAAGGATGAGGGGGAGGATGAGGATGAGGATGAGGATGAGGATGAGGATGAGGATGAGGATGAGGATGAGGATGAGGAGGAGGATGAGGATGAGGATGAGGAGGAGGAGGAGGAGGAGGATGAAAAAAGAGGAGGAAGAAAAAAAACAATATCATGAAAGGCAATTAAACAATGGCGGCCGCTCCGTGGAGAGTCGGCAGCCTTTCCGCGCTGCCCCGTGATCTCCGCTTTCTGCCGGCCAAAGGCTTTATCGGGAGGGGCAATTTCGGCCCCAGTGTCTTCTTCCTCTTCTCCACCCTCGCTCTCTGACATCACCTCAGGGACAGGCTGGTTCAATGCTTGTTGTGGTCCACCCACCTGTTTTCCCGCCACGATGTGTATGCGCCAACCCCTTACCGACTGGCGGGGACACCCTCGCAAAATTGCCCCTCGGGAAATGACCCCTTTCCCAGTATTGCCCCGTGGGAGCGGCCCCGCCGCTGGTCGGAGCCCCCGACACCTTTTTGTGTTGGTGCACTCTCTGTGGCCTGGCAGCCCGGCCGCCCTTAAAGCACTGCCATGGTCACCATGTTAGAATTTTTTGTCGGCCAACTGCCAGGTCGGCCCGAAAATTATGCCCCCAGGTTCGGCCTTTTCCAGCCCTTTTTGATGCCAGGCCGCTGGCCCGGCCGAAACCCTCCCTGGTGGCTCAGTGGATCTAACTTAAAAGTATGCAGAGCTCGCAGCAGCCCTCCCCTTTAACTGTGCAGGAGAGACATTGTGACGCATTAGCGCGACGCAGATGACTGGTCGAGGAGGCTGACCCACTGCAAGAGCACTTCCACCACTTAGCCGCCACGACATCCGGCCCGACCAAACAAGAACTTGCAAGTGCCAAATATTGACAGAATCTCCGCCGCAACCCATGCGATGACCCCGGACTCAGTGATGGTAATTTAAGCAAATTTCTTGTTTCAGGATCTGAATTTGGTTGACTTTATTCTGTGTTAAACACCAGTTTTGGGGTTCTTCACCATGACACTAATGTCACCGTGTCTTACTCTGCAACTTCCCTTCCCTTATTTGACTTTTCTGGCAGTTCTATCTGCTACCATTGGAAAACTGAGTGAAAATGATCTTAAATCATTCAAAACAAATAGAAACGTTTTTACACAAACTGAGCACAAATGCTAGAGGCCCACGCAGCTACCAAAATCATCAGAAAGCATACCACAGGGATCTGGAAGTAATGGTTCAAATATTCTGACAGATCAAGTGCTAGATTTTCGGTTGGATTGCACCTCTGTTAGGGCCCCGGTGGGCGATAATGGGTTGCGAAATGCTTACCGCCCGGGCGGCCAGCTTCCAGCGCCCCGCCGGGAAATTTGGTGCCGGTTTTGCGGCAGGGCTGAGCATTACCAGCCGGGAGCGCCGCGCCCGGTTTCGACAACGATGCGATATTCGCTTGGAGCAGCACCCGTAGTGACACCGCCAGAGATAGCTGGCATGGAGAACTGTCCCAGAGCACTAAAGAGAAGTAATGGTGTAAAAAGGTAAGTGAAACTGATATTTCTTTGGGGTTTTTTGGATTCACCTTTATTTGGGGTGTACTTTATTGGGAATGTTTTTTTGTCCCGGTTTTATTTTTGCAGAGAGGCCTCTCCTAGGGCATTCTGAAGCAGGCTCTTTAGCAATGGATTTTTAGTTGCTCACCAGGCCTAGCGCCCTAAGAGAGGTGTAGAACGCCTCCCTTAGTGCTCCACTCCACTCTCAGAACCCAGCAACCACATTTTTTGGCTGTCGTCGCAAACCATTTTCCGGTGCAGAATTTACCAACCCACCGCGTCAGTGCCCTAAGAAGCTCCAACCAAATTTCCAGCCCCAAGTGCCTTGTAATAGTGCTTTCAAAGTCATGCTCACTTGATGTACAACTTTATTCTGCAAAGTGGCTCTGAGAAAGAAGAGGATAACTGGAATCACGGCTAGTGCAGAATAAAGATACTGACTAAGAGGACGTCCCTGCAGTACCATCAATGCAGCTAACAAGAATCTTGTGCCAGATGCTTAGGCAAGACCTTTCAGCTGAGTGCCTGAAATGACACTTTTATGAAGGCTTCTATTACTTAATCAGGTGGCAAAAAACAGCTTCTCCAACATTGTTCTTGCTATTATGTCAACCTCCTTTAAAGCTCATCCTTTGCTATGCTTATCAATCTTAGTTGGCACCGCTGGAAAAAATCTCTTTGGAGAAAGGTCAAGTAAAAAGCAATTAATTTATTTTTCTACTTTGTATCAGGGTGTCAGTGATGTTAGTGTCATTTTCCACAATGCTTCCCTTTAGTGTGAATGTATTGTGAGACTTGTTACTTCTTACAGTGATTCCCTTGCAGGAGTAAGTGCACTAGCCAGTTGCAGGGCTTCTGTGGGATCTACTTGGTGTTCAGGTGACTTCCTAACTCCTTGTGCTGGGGCATGAGTTGGCCTCAGTGAATGACCCTGCCTACTTCCTATCATTTTGTGCAGAGCAGCTGCATGATCCAGATGTGACATCACCTTAAGAGACAGCTGCCTTCTCCATGCCTCTTCCAGTTAAGCTCCTGGTTCATGGCAGTGATCCAGTGATTTGTATCGTAACAGACTCCGTGGCTGAATATAGGTCAGTGAAGCCCTGATTGAGTGAAGGTTCTTCTAATCTGATCCCCCAGCATGCTAAAAGTTAGACAAGATAGCTTGTTGCAGCTTGGAGCCCAAGGTGCCTCAACAATCTGAGCTTTCATAAGAGATACTGCAAGTAGCCAGAAGACATCTGCCACTGAGGCTTCACTGAAAATGCTGTTGGAGTTGTTAAGTGCTCCACAGTGGATTACAGTGCCTAACAGATTTCCTACACCCCTGCATTGATGGGTTCCTCCAGACTTTTATCCAGACACTGTCGGGAGCATTTTGAAGACACAAATGCCTTCAATGAACAATCCTGATTAGACAGCAATCTATTATAAGCAGCTCCTGTAAGATGAACAAATGCAATAGCAAACTTTAAGAGTCATTCCCCCAAATAAATTAAACTGAAAGTACATGTTTAATCAATATTGTAATGTATCTGCACAGAATGAGAAGTATTTCTTGATTAGTCACAAAAGAAAAAGAACAAGGGACCGAAATTCAGGTCAGCCCGAAACGGGGCGCACCTACAGCTTTTTGGCCGCCATTACTGCCGCAATGTTTGAGGCGGGAATCCGACCAAAATTTAGTGCTTTTTAAAAAAAAAATGGCCCCCAGTGGTACTGGTTGGTGGGAATCGGCACTTTGCAGCGGTGTGGGTGGGGAGCTTGGAGCGGAGTTTGCACGGGGAAATTCATCTTCTGTTGATGAGATCATAACGAGCCAGCTGCTCCCTGGCCTTCTTAAAGGCCAGGGTTTGCAGCCAGGTCCTGAGGAAGGAAGGCGTTGTAGTGAAGGCCATGGCTACTGAACCTGCTGGACCTGTAGCAAGGAGGGCAACCCGTTTTTCGGATGCAGAACTGGAGACACTGATGCAGGCTGTGGAGGGAAGGAGGCGAGTGCTGTACCCCGACACAGGCAGAACGACTCATGAGGTCTTCACCAATGCCTGGAGTGAGATTGCTTTGGAGGTATCAGGGACCTCCATTCATGACCGGAAAAAGGATCAACGACGTCATCCGTCTGATGAAGTGAGTAAATGTTGCACCGACTGCTGACCTTCCATCAGCGAGCCTGTCCTTCATCCTTTTCTTATTTCCCACCTTCAGTATATAGTCACTGAAGCAGCATTTCACTGTTGAGGCCTGTATATATCTATGTTTTAGTTCTTGCAATGGAGGTGCCCTTTCATACCACAGTTGGGTGGTTTATAATGAAGAGGAAAGTCATGGGCTGCAGGAGGATATCAATCTACTAGTCAGGGGGCAGAGCAGTGGCAAATAGAATTTAATTCAGAGAAATGTGAGGTGATGCAGTTTGGGAGGCTAATAAGGAAAGGGTATACACATTAAGCGATAGGCCACTTAATAGTGTAGATGAACAATGGGACCTAGGAGTGCTTGTCCACAGATCCCTGAAATTAGCAGACCAGGTGGATAAGGTGGGTAAGAAGGGATCGGAATGCTTGCCTTTATTGGCTGAGGCATAGAATATAAGAGCAGGGAGGTGATGCTTAAATTGTATAATACTTTGGTTCGGCCATAGTTGGAGTACTGCATGCAGTTCTGGTCACTGTATTATAGGAAGAACGTGATTGCACTGGAGAGGGTGCAGAGGAGATTTACAAGGATGCTGCCTGGAATGGAGAATCTTAGTTATGAAGACAGATTGGATAGGCTGGGTTTGTTCTCATTGGAACAGAGGAGGTTGAGAGGAGACCTCATTGAGGTGTACAAAATATTAAGGGCCCTGGACATAGTGGATAGTAAGGGCCTATTTCCATTGGTGGAGGGGTCTACTGTTTAAAAAAGGAAGGAGAGAGAAAACGGGTAATTATAGACCGGTTAGCCTGACATCAGTAGTGGAGAAAATGTTGGAATCAATTATTAAAGATGAAATAGCAGCGCATTTGGAAAGCAGTGACAGGATCGGTCCAAGTCAGCATGGATTTATGAAAGGGAAATCATGCATGACAAATCTTCTGGAATTTTTTGAGGATGTAACTAGTAGAGTGGACAAGGGAGAACCAGTGGATGTGGTGTATTTGGACTTTCAAAAGGCTTTTGACAAGATCCCACACAAGAGATTGGTGTGCAAAATCAAAGAACAAGGTATTGGGGGTAATGTACTGACGTGGATAGAGAACTGGTTGGCAGACAGGAAGCAGAGAGTCGGGATAAACGGGTCCTTTTCAGAATGGCAGACAGTGACTAGTGGGGTGCCGCAGGGCTCAGTGCTGGGACCCCAGCTATTTACAATATACATTAATGATTTAGATGAAAGAATTGAGTGTAATATCTCCAAGTTTGCAGATGACACTAAACTGAGTGGCAGTGTGAGCTGTGAGGAGGAAGCTAAAAGGCTGCAGGGTGATTTGGACAGGTTAGGTGAGTGGGCAAATGCATGGCAGATGCAGTATAATGTGGATAAATGTGAGGTTATCCACTTTGGGGGCAAAAACACGAAGGCAGAATATTATCTGAATGGCGGCAGATTAGGAAAGGGGTAGGTACAACGAGACCTGGGTGTCATGGTTCATCGGTCATTGAAAGTTGGCATGCAGGCACAGCAGGCAGTGAAGAAGGCAAATGGTTTGTTGGTCTTCATAACTAGGGGATTTGAGTGTAGGAGCAGGGAGGTCTTACTGCAGTTGTACAGGGTCTTGATGAGGCCTTACCTGGAATATTGTGTTCAGTTTTGGTCTCCTAATCTGAGGAAGGACGTTCTTGCTATTGAGGGAGTGCAGCGAAGGTTCACCAGACTGATTCCCGGGATGGCTGAACTGACATATGAGGAGAGACTGGATCAACTGGGCCTTTATACATTGGAGTTAAGAAGGATGAGGGGGGATCTCATACAAACATATAAGATTCTGACGGGACAGAACAGTTTAGATGCGGGAAGAATGTTCCAGAACCAGGGGACACAGTCTTGGGATAAGGGCTTAGGACTGAGATGAGGAGAAACTTCTTCACTCAGAGAGTTGTTCACCTATGGAATTCCCTATCGCAGAGAGTTATTGATGCCAGTTCATTGGATATATTCAAGAAGGAGTTAGATATGGCCCTTACGGCTAAAGGGATCAAGGGGTATGGAGAGAAAGCAGGAAAGGGGTACTGAGGGAATGATCAGCCATGATCTTATTGAATGGTGGTGCAGGCTCGAATACTGCAACTATTTTCTATATTGCTATGTTTCTATGTAAGGGGGTGATGGGGGGTGAGGGCTGGGGTAAGAGGGAGGGTGAGGGCTGGGGTAAGGGGGGATAGGGGGTGAGGGCTGGGTTAAGGGGGGATAGGGGGTGAGGGCTGGGGTAAGGGGGGATAGGGGGTGAGGGCTGGGGTAAGGGGGGATAGGGGGTGAGGGCTGGGGTAAGGGGGGATAGGGGGTGAGGGCTGGGGTAAGGGGGGATGGGGGGTGAGGGCTGGGGTAAGGGAGTGATGGGGGTGAGGTCTGGGGTAAGGGGGGATGGGGGTGTGGGCTGGGGTAAGGGGGGATGGGGTTGAGGGCTGGGGTAAGGGGGGATTCGGGGGTGAGGGCTGGAGTAAGGGGGATGGGGATAAGGGAGGATTCGGGGGTGAGGGCTGGGGTAAGGGGGATGGGGGTGAGGGCTGGGGTAAGGGGAGATGGGGGGTGAGTGCTTAGGTAAGGGCGGTGGGGTGAGGGCTGGGGTAAGGGGGGGATGGGGTTGAGGGTTGGGGTAAGGGGGGAATGGGGTTGAGGGTTGGAGTGATGGGGGTAAGGGCTGTGGTAAGGGGGGGATGCGGGGTGAGGGATGGGGTAAGGGGGGATGCGGGGTGAGGGCTGGGGTAAAGGGACGATAGGGGGGTAAGAGAACGATGGGAGCTGGGGGCTAAGGGCTAGGGTAAAGGGGCAGTGGGGGTGAGGGCTGGGGTAAGGGAGGGTGAGGGATGGGGGGTGAGGGCTGCGGTAAGGGGTAGATGGGGGTGAGGGGTGGGGTGGGGGTGAGGGCTGGGGTAAGGGGGTAGGGGTGAGGGCTGGGGGTTGGCGGCTGGGGTAAGGGGGTGGTGGGGGTGAGGGCTAGGGTAAGGGGGGATGGGGTGAGGAATGGGGGTTGATGGTTGGGGTAAGGGGGCGGTGGGGGTGAGGAATGGGGTTGATGGCTGGGGTAAGGGGGCAGTGGGGGTGAGGGGTGGGGTAAGGAGGGGGTGAGGGCTGGGGTAAGGGGGGGTGGGGGGTGAAGGCTGGGGTAAGGGGGCGGTGAGGGCTGGGGTAAGGGGTGTGGGGGTGAGGAATAGGGGTTGACGGCTGGGGTAAGGGGGCGGTGGGGGTAAGGGCTGGGGGAGGGGAGGGGGTTATGTGAGGATGGGGGCTATGTGAGGATGGGGGTGAGGATGAGGGTGAAGAGGGTATGAAGTGGGGGGAATGGGGAGTTGAGGAGGTGGGCATGTGGGTTTATGGAGGGGGTGTGAGGCGGTGGGGTTTGGGAGAGGTGATCTGTGTGTGAGGAGCAGGGATGGGGTTAGGAGCAAGGACCTATTTCCCTTAGCAGAGGGGTCAACAACCAAGGGCATAAATTTAAAGTAATTGGGGGGAGGGTTAGAGGGGATTTGAGAGGAAATTTCTTCACGCAGAGGGTGGTGGGGGTCTGGAACTCGCTGCCTGAAAGGGTGGTAGAGGCAGAAACCCTCCCCACATTTAAGAAGTACTTGGATGTGCACCTGAAGTGCCGTGACCTGCAGGGCCATGGACCTAGAACTGGAAAGTGGGATTAGGCTGGATGGCCTCTTGTTAGCCGGCGCAGACACGATGGGCCGAAATGGCCTCCTTCCATTTTGTAAACTTCTATCATTCTATGTGGGATGGGGAGTGAGGAAGGCAAATGGGGTGAGGATAGGTGTGAGGAGGCGGAATGGGGGTGAGGAGGAGGGAGAATGCGGGGCAGGATGTGGGGTGGTGTGTAAGGAGCAGGGGGGTTGGTGATGAGGAGGTGGGTTGAGATGTGGATGAGGAGAAGTGGGGGATGGGGGAGAGGATGGGGCAGTAAGGAGGAGGGGGCTGGATGTGAGGAGGTGGTGTGACAGGAATGCGAAGACGAATGGGAGGGTGAGAAGAAGGGGTCACATTGCCCAGTTTAACCCCTTGCCCATTTTACAAACTATAAATTTACTTTTAATTTTTCTAATTTTAGCAGCGTCGTGGCTCTCTTGTCAGCACCGAGAATCATAGACGCACACGGCACGGGAGGAGGCCAGTTGGCCAATGGTGCCTGTGCTGGCTCTTTGAAAGAGCTGCCCCATTAGTCTCACTCCACTGCTCTTACCCCAGAGTCCTGTGAATGTCTCCTATTCAACAATTTATCTAATTCTCTTTTGAAAGTTACTATTGAATCTGCTTCCACCGCCCTTTCAGGCAGGGCACTCTAGATCAGCATGACTTGCTGTGTAAGAATGTATCCCCTCATTTACCTCCTGGATTTTTTTTTTTGCCATTTGCCGATATTCTTCGGATCTCACTGAGTTTCAATCCCAGAAGCAAATGAACACAATCCTACATTCTGACATCAGTAGTGGGGAAAATGTGGGAATCAATTATTAAAGATGAAATAGCAGCGCATTTGGAAAGCAGTGACAGGATTGGTCCAAGTCAGCATGGATTTATGAAAGGGAAATCATGCTTGACAAATCTTCTGGAATTTTTTGAGGATGTAACCAGTAGAGTGGACAAGGGAAAACCAGTGGATGTGGTATATTTGGACTTTCAAAAGGCTTTTGACAAGATCCCACACAAGAGATCGGTGTGCAAAATTAAAGCACATGGTATTGGGGGTGATGTACTGACGTGGATAGAGAACTGGTTGGCAGACAGGAAGCAGAGAGTCGGGAAAAACGCGTCCTTTTCAGAATGGTAGGCAGTGACTAGTGGGGTGCCGCAACGTTCAGTGCTGGGACCCCAGCTATTTACAATATGCATTAATGATTTAGATGAAGGAATTGAGTGTAATATCTCCAAGTTTGCAGATGACACTAAACTGGGTGGCGGTGTGAGCTGTGAGGAGCACGCTAAGAGGTTGCAGGGTGATTTGGACAGGTTAGGTGAGTGGGCAAATGCATGGCAGATGCAGTATAATGTGTATAAATGTGAGGTTATCCACTTTGGGGGCAAAAACACGAAGGCAGAATACTATCTGACTGGCGGCAGATTAGGAAAGAGGAGGTGCAACGAGACCTGGGTGCCATGGTTCATCAGTCATTGAAAGTTGGCATGCAGGTACAGCAGGCAGTGAAGAAGGCAAATGGTATGTTGGCCTTCATAGCTAGGGGATTTGAGTATAAGAGCAGGGAGGTCTTACTGCAGTTGTACAGGGCCTTGGTGAGGCCTCACCTAGAATATTGTGTTCAGTTTTAGTCTCCTAATCTGAGGAAGGACATTCTTGCAATTGAAGGGAGTGCAGCGAAGGTTCACCAGACTGATTCCGGGATGGCAGGACTGACATATGAGGAGAGACTGGATCGACTGACCTGTATCCACTGGAGTTTAGTAGGATGAGAGGGGATCTCCTAGAAACATATAAAATTCTGACGGAACTTGACAGGTTAGATGCAGGAAGAATGTTCCCGATGTTGGGGAAGTCCAGAGCCAGGGGTCACAGTCTAAGGATAAGGGGTAAGCCATTTAGGACTGAGATGAAGAGAAGCTTCTTCACTCAAAGAGAGTTGTTAACCTGTGGAATTCTCTACCGCAGAGAGTTGTTGATGCTAGTTCATTGGATATATTCAAGAGAGAGTTAGATATGGCCCTTACGGCTAAAGGGATCAAGTGGTATGGAGAGAAAGCAGGAAAGGGGTACTGAGGTGAATGATCAGCCATGATCTTATTGAATGGTGGTGCAGGCTCGAAGGGCCGAAAGGCCAACTCCTGCACCTATTTTCTATGTTTCTATTACGAGGGGGCATATTTTTAAGGTGATTGGTGGAAGGTTTAGAGGGGATTTGAGGGGGGACTTCTTTATGCAGAGGGTTGTGGGGATCTGGAACTCGCTGGCTAGATGCAGAAACCCTCATCACTTTTAAGAGATGGTTGGATGAGCACGTAAAGTGCTGTAACCTGCAGGGTTATGGACCTAGAGCTGGTAATTGGGATTTGACTAGATTACCTTTTGTTGGTCGGCGCAGATATAATGGTAAATACTGCAGGGAATTGAATACGACTAGGGTGATGATTTGGACTAGTTTTCATCACCTGGATGGGTCAGAGAGGAATTTTCCCAGATTTTTTTTCTCCCTAAATTGGCTTGGGTTTTTATCTGGCTTTTGCCTCTCCCAGGAGATCACATGGCTCCGGTTGGGGTGGAGTGTAGAATGTTTCAGTATAAGGGGTATCGCAGTTGTGTGAGATGGACTGATTGGGCGGGGTGCTCTTTGCCTATCCGTCATTGTTCATAGGTTTATAGGTAACCTTTAGGGCTGCTGACCAAGGGCCGTGCGGCTCTTTGTCGGCCGGTGTGGACACGATGGGCCGAAATGGCCTCCTTCTGCGCTGTAAATTTCTATGTTTCTATGTTACAGCTGCATGGCAGGGACACACTTGTACATTTATTTTGTGAGGTCTCATGGCACTGCTACTCAGCTACTCGTTGTTTTGCAGGCCAAGGTTGCACACAAACAGATGGTACGAAGGTGGACTGGTGGTGGTGAGCCACAGCTTTAAATCCTGACACCTTTTGGAGGAGTGGGCAGAGGCACTAGTGGGCAGACATGCTGCCTTCCCTGGGACCACCGGTACTGGCGATGCCAATCCCTCTGCGGGCAGCTTGGGTAAGTGAGGCCTTCCTTTAATGCTATCTCTCCCCTGAAAGCACCATCGCCTACTGGGTCTTTCCTTCTGAAAGTGTGCTAGTTGCAGCCTCCATGCGTCAATCCCCTACCTCCCCCTCACGGCATCCTTTGTACCATTTATGCTTGCAGATGAGAGGTCGAGTGACTGCCAAAGAGAGGGTCTTAGCGCTGCTGAGGGTGGGAGGGCAATGCAGGAGAGACAGCCTTGAAAACAGTGGCAGCCGAGGCCAGGCAGATGATGAGATGCGAGGCCTGGACGACAGCCTTGAGGGGACTAAAAGCCATGGGGATCCTGACACCCTCAGGGCCTCGAGCCTAGATGAGATCCTGGAGCCCCCTCCAGCCATTGGCACCAACTCAGATGAGGCAGAGAATGAGGGCGGCAGTGCTGGCAGCACCACGTCACTGCTTCCTCTCACACGCGCCAGCTCAGATACTGCGAGTATGCAGTACGGATCTAGTCGAGATAGCAGAGGGGTCTGCACTGGGTTTTGCATCAGGGCCTAACATGATGATGGGCAGAGGGAACCTCGGGTGCCATCTCTCCGGGGGGGGCGGATCCACACCGGAGTTCTGCTGAAGAGGACTCAGACGAACCCATCGATGATGGGGCTTATGAAAGAAGTGTGGAGGCCATGCATTCCCAGATGTTGGGAGCAGTGGCAAGGGTGCCAGAGAGGCTGTCAGAAGTGGTGAGGAGCATGGAGGAGTCCACCTCCCGCATTGTCAGCAGCTCTGTGCACTCTTTGGAACCCATCATTGCCAGTGCGCAGGCGATGGTGGACTCCCAGAGAGACCATGCAGATTCAGCTGTGATGCTGAAGCTCATTGGTGATGTGGCAGCTGCCATTACACCACAGGTGCAAGGGAACGAGTGCATCGGTGCTGGTTTGGAGAGGATGGCCACAGGCCTGGAAGCTCAGAATGCTCTTATGCACTCTGGGCAACAGGCCACGGGGCATCTAATTTCTGTCATCTCTGGTGACATCAAGACTGTGGCTGCTCTCATGCAGTCTCAGCTCAATGTCACCCGACACCTCAGTGTTGTCTTCATGGCTGCGTCCTCCACGGGCCATGGGGGACCTTCTGGTGTGGCGCCAGAGCACCGACCTGACCTCCCTCAGATTGGTGGTGGTGGTAATGTGTTGCCCCCGGGGAGTGATGCAGGCTCCTCGGACCTGGATCCTGATGATGTGCTCTCTCAGGATCACACCATTCCTGACCCCAGACCTGTAACTCTGCCATTGCCTTCAATCATAGACTCGCCCGAGCCAAGGCCAACTGAACCCTCCAAGGAGGCTGCTGCCCAGTCTCCAGCTGCAGGGCCAGAGCTGGTCAAGAGCGTCCTAGAAGGACATCTGTAGCTTCCACAAAAAAACACAGCAGCCTTCCCAGACCCATAAGGCAGCCACAGGGGTGCTTAGTAGTAGGATAGGTACGTGTAAGAGGGTTTATAAGGAAATGCACAAGGGTGAGAAATGATGTGTTCGTTTTTTGCACCGTTGTTTGTGATGTAATAAATCTTTATTTTGTGTCTGTATATCTGGGCAGTTGTATAATTTGATGGTGGGCAATGATGTATGAAGGGACTCATTGGGATGGCCATGAAAAAGCAAAATTGAAGGGTGATGTGGGCATTAACTCATCGGAAACGAGCAGCAATGAGATGGGTCTGCACCTCCCTTGCAGAGTTGGGATGGCAATGACACCTCCTGGGTGGCTGGCGATGCGCAGCCTGGTCCTCTTCCTCCTCCTCCTGTACCTCCACCTCCTGCTGCTGCACCTCCTCCTGAGGTGCTACTGCTGGATCGACCTCCAGCGGCGGCTGGCCCCTTATGATTGCCAGGTTGTGAAGCATGCAGCAGCCGACTGAAAAGATGGAGACCCACTCCGGCGAGTACTGGAATGCCCCACCAGAGCGGTCCAGGCAACGGAACCTCTGTTTGAGGATCCTGATGCAGTGCTCAACTATGCACCTGGTGGCGGAATGAAAGTCGTTGTAAGCTTGTTCACCAGCAATCCTGGGGTTGTGAAGGGGAGTCAGCAGCCAAATGGACAGGGGATATCCCTTGTCCAAGCAGCCATCCACAATCCTGTTTTAGGCCCGAGAAGATAGAAACATAGAAACATAGAAAATAGGTGCAGGAGTAGGCCATTCGGCCCTTCGAGCCTGCATCACCATTCAATAAGATCATGGCCAGCCGCTGGAGCCGATGGTGGGCATGTTGCTCTAGCACAGGATGAAGGCATCGTGGCTGCTGCCTGGATACTGGCCATCGACTGCCATGATCCTGCGCTGGAGGTCGCACACGGGCTGGACATTCAAGAAGTGGAATCACTTTCTGTTCATAAAAATCTCAGCACAGGTTTGTGGCGCCCTCAGACCGATGTGTGAGCAGTCGATGGCCTCCTGCACCCTAGGGAACCTTGCAATCCGGAAAGATCAGGCCTGCCACTCCACCAGTTTCTCCCTGATCATCGGGAACGAAACGTATTACATAAGAACATAAGAAATAGGAACAGGAGTAGGCCATACGGCCCCTCGAGCCTGCTCCGCCATTCAATAAGATCATGGCTGATCTGATCATGGACTCAGCTGCACTTCCCTGTCTGCTCCCCATAACCCCTTATCTCCTTATCGTTTAAAAAACTGTCTATTTCTGATTTAAATTTATTCAATGTCCCAGCTTCCACAGCTCTCTGAGGCAGCGCATTCCACAGATTCACAGCCCTCTGAGAGAAGAAATTTCTCCTCATCTCAGTTTTAAATGTTCAGCCCCTTATTCTAAGATCATGCCCTCTAGTTCTAGTCTCCCCTATCAGTGGAAACATCCTCTCTGCATCCACCTTGTCAAGCCCCCTCATAATCTTATACGTTTCAATAAGATCACCTCACATTTTTCTGAATTCCAATGAGTAGAGGCCCAACCTACTCAACCTTTCCTCATAAATCGACCCCCTCATCCCCAGAATCAACCTAGTGAACCTTCTCTGAACTGCCTGCAAAGCAAGCATATCCTTTCGAAAATTTGGAAACCAAAACTGCACGCAGTATTCCAGTGTGGCCTCACCAATACCCTATACAGCTGTAACAAGACTTTCCTGCTTTTATACCCTTTGCAATAAAAACCAAAATTCCATTGGCCTTCCTGATCACTTGCTGTACCTGCATACTATCCTTTTGTGTTTCATGCACAAGTACCCCCAGGTCCCGCTGTACTGCAGTACTTTGCAATCTTTCTCCATTTAAATTTTTTTTTCACCAAAGTGCATGACCTCACACTTTCCAACATTATACTCCATCTGCCAAATTTTTGCCCACTCACTTAGTCTGTCCTTGTTCTTTTGAAGCTTTTTTATGTCCTCTTCACACATTGCTTTTCCTCTCATCTTTGTATTGTGAGCAAACTTGGCTGCGTTACACTCAGTCCCTTCTTCCAAGTCGTTAATATAGATTGTAAATAGTTGGGGTCCCAGCACTGATCCTGGCGGCACCCCACTCATTACTGATTGACAGCCAGAGAATGAACCATTTATCCCGACTCTCTGTTTTCTGTTTATTAGCCAATCTTCTATCCATGCTAATACCTTACCCGCAAACCCCGCGATCTTTTATCTCGTGCAGTAACCTTTTGTGTGGCACGTTGTAAAATGCCTTCTGGAAGTCCAAATACACCACATCCACTGGTTCCTCTTTATCCACCCTGTTCATTACATCCTCAAAGAATTCCAGCAAATTTGTCAAACATGACTTCCCCTTCATAAATCCATGCTGACTCTGCCTGACCAAATTTTGCTTTTCTAAATGTCCTGTTACTGCTTCTTTAATAATGGACTCCAACATTTTCCCAACCACTGGTCTATAGTTTCCTGCTTTATGTCTGCTTCCTTTTTTGAATAGGGGTGTTACATTTGCAGTTTTCCAATCTGCTGGGACCTCCCCAGAATCCAGGGAATTTTGGTAAATTACAACCAATGCATCCACAATCCCTGCTGTTACTTTTCTTAAGACTTGTGTACAGAGCATCTGTGACTTGACGGATGGAGCGATGGGCGGAGAACTGAAAGACATTAGAAATGTCGATAGTTGCAGACTGGAAAGAGCCAGTTGCATAGAAGTTTAGTGCAATGGTGACTTTTCTTTCAATGCTCAGAGCTGTCCTCAGCCTTGTCTGAGGCTGCAGAACTGGCCGCAGGAGATTGCAGAGCTCCCTCAGGATGTCCTTCCTGAATCGGAGCCTTTGCAGACATTGCTCATCGCTTAGCTCCAGAAAAGAAAACTGATGTCAGTACACCCTGGCAGGGTAGGGCCTCCTTCCCCCAGGTCTGTGCTGGGCTCCTCCGATGGCAGCTGGCTGATTGCCTTCTCTCTCATCCTGTTGATGTTCCTCAGCCTCTGCAGGCTGAAGCTGGCAAGCATCTGGCTCCTCGCCCACTATCTGGGGCGGGGAGTCAGCGTACCTGACCCTCCTCCTGATGCCAGCTCCTTTCTGGCCAACCTCTCTGCCTTGAGGTCTGCGGCCATCTCCAGGCCCTTCTCCATGATGGGTAGCCATGCATGCTGCCTCCCTTGCCCGCTGCCTCTGGACCTGTTGCTGATGGCGTCGCCTTCTCCTGCATGTCTCCCTGCCTCGCACAATGTGGACAAAGTGTTCCCCTGCTAACATTGAGCCCATTGCATCTGCAGGCTCAACCCTCACTAGGAGGCCTCTGGATTACAGAATGAGGCCCTCAGGCCACTAGTAATCACGGCAAGTGATGAACGTTTCAAAAGTCGGATAAAGTTCTCACAAGTTAACAAAAGTTTTTGGGACACTTACCAATTTTTTACAACTCCACAAAATTTAAGTGAACAGAAATCCTGACTCCACCAAAACTACTTTCTCCTCCGCTGGTGGTCTCGAGCAGCCCGGCACAGTGCTCCGACAAAAAAGCTGTCAGTGGGGCACCGTCAGGAAGCAGGTTGTTTTTTTTTATCCTGAATATAGCTTTCAGGGCAGAGCGGCAGCAGTGCGCACTCTGATTGCATCATTACCAGAGTACAACAGCAGAAATCGGGGGAGCGAGGTGGAATCAGCACCTCTACAAAGATGGCCGAGCTAAATTTCGCTAGCAGTGGCCATTGGACCGGACGATGGCGGCCACTCGACTCCACCGCCTGGCTGCCGCTTTCCGGCGATAACCGGCCATTTTAGGAGCTGCATTTCGGCCATGTGAATGTCCTTGCTGCGCACATTGCGCGCCGAAAACCAACATTTGAGATGCCTTCCCGGATACATACACACTCTGTACAGACCCGGGGAGGCCGGGACTTCTGCCCCAAAGTTTCTTAAAGGCAGCCAGTCCACCATATTGGATGCCTCTTTTTCTGCCTTCATCAATATGGGCACTTCTGGCACATAATGAGCATGCGCACCCTGCCTGCCATCTTGGATGCTTAGCTGATCATTTTGCGTCTGAAAAACAGGCGCACTGCCATGAATTTCGAGGCCGTTGCATATAAAAGAAATATCTGCACATCGGAGGAGGAGCGGCAGTTCGAGCAGCGGGAGTCTGGGGTCGGAGAGGCCAGCTGGTGCAGCTGCAGCAGGAAGGCAAAAAAGAAGTAGAAAGAAATTGAAAGGTGACGTCACAGCCAAGGGGGTAAGTGATTGGCTGGTGATTGGTAAATAGTTTTTCTTTTTCTTTTCTATATCAGTAAGTAACCTTTAGCATGTTGTTGCCAAATTAATTTATCTAAGGGTTAAGTCATGGCAGGACAGCTCGGACACATGTTATGCTCCTCCTGTACTATGTGGGAAGTCAGGGACGCTTCCGGTATCTCTGATGACTACGTGTGCGGGAAGTGTATCCGCCTGCAGCTCCTGATGGACCGCATTGCGGCACTGGAGCTGCGGGTGGATTCACTCTGGAGTATGCATGATGCTGAGAATGACGTAAATAACATGTTTAGTGAGTTGGTCTTACTGCAGGTAAAGGGTACACAGCCTGATAGAGAATGGATGACCAACAGGAAGAGCAGTGCAAGGAAGGTACTGCAGGGGTCCCCTGCGGTCATCCCCCTGCAAAACAGATGCACCGCTTTGGGTAGTGTTGAGGCAGATGACTCATCAGGGGAGGGCAGTAGCAGCTAAATTCATGGCACCGTGGGTGGTTCTGCTGCAGAGGAGGGCAAGAAAAAGAGTGGGAGAGCTATAGTGATAGGGGATTCAATTGTAAGGGGAATAGATAGACGTTTCTGCGGCCGCAACCGAGACTCCAGGATCGTATATTGCCTCCCTGGTGCAAGGGTCAAGGATGTCTCGGAGCGGGTGCACGGCATTCTGAAAAGGGAGGGTGAACAGCCAGTTGTCGTGGTGCATATAGGTACCAACGATATAGGTAAAAAACGGGATGAGGTCCTACGAGATGAATTTAGGGAGCTAGGAGCTAAATTAAAAAGTAGGACCTCAAAAGTAGTAATCTCAGGATTGCTGCCAGTGCCACGTGCTAGTCAGAGTAGGAATCGCAGGATAGCTCAGATGAATACGTGGCTTGAGGAGTGGTGCACAAGGGAGGGATTCAAATTCCTGGGACATTGGAACCGGTTCTGGGGGAGGTGGGACCAGTACAAACCGGACGGTCTGCACCTGGCCAGGACCAGAACCAATGTCCTGGGGAGAGTGTTTGCTAGTGCTGTTGGGGAGGAGTTAAACTAATATGGCAGGGGGATGGGAACCTATGCAGGGAGACAGAGGGAATCAAAATGGAGGCAGAAGCAAAAGATAGAAAGAAGAAAAGTAAAAGTGGAGGGCAGAGAAACCTAAGGCAAAAAGCAAAAAGGGCCACGTTACACCAAAATTCTAAAGGTGCAAAGTGTGTTAGAAAGACAAGCCTGAAGGCTCTGTGCCTCAATGCGAGGAGTATTCATAATAAGGTGGACGAATTAACTGCGCAGATAGCAGTTAACGGGTATGATGTAATCACGGAGACATGACTCCAGGGTGACCAAGGCTGGGAACTCAACATCCAGGGGTTTTCAACATTTAGGAAGGACAGACAGAGAGGAAAAGGAGGCGGGGTGGCATTGCTGGTTAAAGAGAAAATTAATGCAATAGTAAGAAAGGACATTAGCTTGGATGATGTGGAATCGGTATGGGTGGAGCTACGGAATACCAAGGGGCAGAAAACACTAGTGGGACTTGTGTACAGACCACCAAACAGTAGTAGTAAGGTTGGGGACAGCATCAAACAAGAAATTAGGGATGCATGCAATAAAGGTACAGTAGTTATCATGGTGATGTTAATCTACATATTGATTGGGCTAACCAAACTGGTAGTAATGCAGTGGAGGAGGATTTCCTGGAGTATATTAGGGATGGTTTTCTAGACCAAAATGTCGAGAAACCAACTACCGAGCTGGTCATCCTAGACTGGGTGATGTGTAATGAGAAAGGACTGATTAGCAATCTTCTTGTGCAAGGCCCCTTGGGGAAGAGTGACCATAACATGGTAGAATTCTTTATTAAGATGGAGAGTGACACAGTTAATTCAGAAACTAGGGTCCTGAATGCAAGGAAAGGTAACTTCAACGGTATGAGGCGTGAATTGGCTAGAATAGACTGGCAAAGGACACTTAAAGGATTGACGGTGGATAAGCAATGGCACACATTTAAAGATCACATGGATGAACATCAGCAATTGTACATCCCTGACTGGAGTAAAATTAAAACGGGGAAGGTGGCTCAACCGTGGCTAACAAGTGAAATTAAGGATAGTGTTAAATCCAAGGAAGAGGCATATAAATTGGCCAGAAAAAGCAACAAACCTGAGGACGGGGAGCAATTTAGAATTCAACAGAGGAGGACAAAGGGTTTAATTAAGAGGGGGAAAATAGAGTACGAGAGGAAGCTTGTCGGGAATATAAAAACTGACTGCAAAAGCATCTATAGATATGTGAAGAGAAAAAGATTAGTGAAGATAAACGTAGGTCCCTTGCAGTCGGATTCAGGTGAATTTATAATGGGGAACAAAGAAATGGCAGACCAATTGAACAAATACTTTGGTTCTGTCTTCACGAAGGAAGACACAAATACCCTTCCGGAAGTACTCGGGGACCGAGGGTCTAGTGAGAAGGAGGAACTGAAGGAAATCGTTATTAGGCGGGAAATTGATGGGATTGAAGGCCGATAAATCCCCGGGGCCAGGTAGTCTGCATCCCAGAGTACTTAAGGAAGTGGCCCTAGAAATAGTGGATGCATTGGTGATCATTTTCCAACAGTCTATCGACTCTGGATCAGTTCCTATGGTAGCTAATGTAACACCACTTTTTAAAAAGGGAGGGAGAGAGAAAGCGGGTAATTATAGACCAGTTAGCCTGACATCAGTAGTGGAGAAAATGTTGGAATCAATTATTAAGGATGAAATAACAGTGCATTTGAAAAGCAGTGACAGGATCGGTCCAAGTCAGTATGGATTTATGAAAGGGAAATCATGTTTGACAAATCTTCTGGAATTTTCTGAGGATGTAACTAGTAGAGTGGACAAGGGAGAACCAGTGGATGTGGTGTATTTGGACTTTCAAAAGGCTTTTGACAAGGTCCCACACAAGAGATTGGTGTGCAAAATCAAAGCACAAGGTATTGGGGGTAATGTACTGATGTGGATAGAGAACTGGTTGGCAGACAGGAAGCAGAGAGTCGGGATAAACGGGTCCTTTTCAGAATGCCAGGCAGTGACTAGTGGAGTGCCGCAGGGCTCAGTGCCAGGACCGCAGCTCTTCACAATATACATCAATGATTTGGATGAAGGAATTGAATGTAATATTTCCAAATTTGCAGATTACACTAAACTGGGTGGCGGTGTGAGCTCTGAGGGGGATGCTAGGAGGCTGCAGGGTGACCTGGACAGGTTAGGTGAGTGGGCAAATGCATGGCAGACGCAGTATAATGTGGATAAATGTGAGGTTATCCACTTTGGGGGCAAAAACACGAAGACAGAATATTATTTGAATGGCGGCAGATTAGGAAAAGGGGAGGTGCAACGAGACCTAGGTGTCAAGGTTCATCAGTCTTTGAAAGTTAGCATGCAGGTACAGCAGGCGGTGAAGAAGGCAAATAGTATGTTGGCCTTCATAGCTAGGGGATTTGAGTATAGGAGCAGGGAGGTTTTACTGCAGTTGTATAGGGCCTTGGTGAGGCCTCACCTGGAATATTGTGTTCAGTTTTGGTCTCCTAATCTGAGGAAGGACATTCTTGCTATTGAGGGAGTGCAGCGAAGATTCACCAGACTGATTCCCGGGATGGCAGGACTGACATATGAGGAGAAACTGGATTAATTGGGTCTTTATACATTGGAGTTTAGAAGGATGAGAGGGGATCTTATAGAAACATATAAGATTCTGATGGAACGGGACAGGTTAGATGTGGGTAGAATGTTCCTGATGTTGGGGAAGTCCAGAACCAGGGGACACAGTCTTAGGACTGTGTAGTGTAGTGAGTTGCGTCACATGTAGTGAGTTGGTCTTACCGCAGGGAAAGGGTCCACAGCCAGATAGGGAATGGAAGACCAGCAGGAAGAGTAGTGCAAGGAAGGTAGTGCAGGGGTCCCCTGCGGTCATCCCCCTGCAAAACAGATACACCGTTTTGAGTACTGTTGAGGGGAATGACTCATCAGGGGAGGGCAGCTGCAGCCAAGTTCATGGCACCGTGGCTGGCTCTGCTGCACAGGAGGGCAAGAAAAAGAGTGGGACAGCAATAGTGATAGGGGATTCAATGGTGAGGGGAATAGATAGGCGTTTCTGTGGCCACGACCGAGACTCCAGGATGGTATGTTGCCTCCCTGGTGCAAGGGTCAAGGATGTCTCGGAGCGGGTGCAGGACATTCTGAAATGGGAGGGAGAACAGCCAGTTGTCGTGGTGCACATTGGTACCAACAACATAGGTAAAAAAAAGGATGAGGTCCTACGAAACGAATTTAAGGAGCTAGGAGCTAAATTAAAAAGTAGGACCTCAAAAGTAGTAATCTCGGGATTGCTACCAGTGCCACGTGATAGTCAGAGGAGGAATCGCAGGATAGCGCAGATGAATATGTGGCTTGAGCAGTGGTGCAGCAGGGAGGGATTCAAATTCCTGGGGCATTGGGACCGGTTCTGGTGGAGGTGGGACCAGCACAAACTGGACGGTCTGCACCTGGGCAGGACCGGAACCAATGTCCTAGAGGGAGTGTTTGCTAGTGCTGTTGGGGAGGATTTAAACTAATATGGCAGGGGGATGGGAACCAATGCAGGGAGACAGAGGGAAACAAAAAGGAGGCAAAAGCAAAAGACAGAAAGGAGATGAGGAAATGTGGAGGGTAGAGAAACCCAAGGCAAAGAACAAAAATGGCCACTGTACAGCAAAATTCTAAAAGGACAAAGGGTGTTAAAAAAAACAAGCCTGAAGGCTTTGTGTCTTAATGCAAGGAGTATCCGCAATAAGGTGGATGAATTAATTGTGCAAATAGATGTTAACAAATATGATGTGATTGGGATTACGGAGACGTGGCTCCAGGATGATCAGGGCTGGGAACTCAACATTCAGGGGTATTCAACATTCAGGAAGGATAGAATAAAAGGAAAAGGAGGTGGGGTAGCATTGTTGGTTAAAGAGGAGATTAATGCAATAGTTAGGAAAGACATTAGCTTGGATGATGTGGAATCTATATGGGTAGAGCTGCAGAACACCAAAGGGCAAAAAACGTTAGTGGGAGTTGTGTACAGACCTCCAAACAGTAATAGGGATGTTGGGGAGGGCATCAAACAGGAAATTAGGGGTGCATGCAATAAAGGTGTAGCAGTTATAATGGGTGACTTTAATATGCACATAGATTGGGCTAGCCAAACTGGAAGCAATACGGTGGAGGAGGATTTCCTGGAGTGCATAAGGGATGGTTTTCTAGACCAATATGTTGAGGAACCAACTAGGGGGGAGGCTATCTTAGACTGGGTGTTGTGTAATGAGAGAGGATTAATTAGCAATCTCATTGTGTGAGGCCCCTTGGGGAAGAGTGACCATAATATGGTGGAATTCTGCATTAGGATGGAGAATGAAACAGTAAATTCAGAGACCATGGTCCAGAACTTAAAGAAGGGTAACTTTGAAGGTATGAGGCGTGAATTGGCTAGGATAGATTGGCGAATGATACTTAGGGGGTTGACTGTGGATGGGCAATGGCAGACATTTAGAGACCGCATGGATGAATTACAACAATTGTACATTCCTGTCTGGCGTAAAAATAAAAAAGGGAAGGTGGCTCAACCGTGGCTATCTAGGGAAATCAGGGATAGTATTAAAGCCAAGGAAGTGGCATACAAATTGGCCAGAAATAGCAGCGAACCTGGGGACTGGGAGAAATTTAGAACTCAGCAGAGGAGGACAAAGGGTTTGATTAGGGCAGGGAAAATGGAGTACGAGAAGAAGCTTGCAGGGAACATTAAGGCGGATTACAAAAGTTTCTATAGGTATGTAAAGAGAAAAAGGTTAGTAAAGACAAACGTAGGTCCCCTGCAGTCAGAATCAGGGGAAGTCATAACGGGGCACAAAGAAATGGCAGACCAATTGAACAAGTACTTTGGTTCGGTATTCACTAAGGAGGATACAAACAACCTTCTGGATATAAAAGGGGTCAGAGGGTCTAGTAAGGAGGGGGAACTGAGGGAAATCTTTATTAGTCGGGAAATTGTGTTGGGGAAATTGATGGGATTGAAGGCCGATAAATCCCCAGGGCCTGATGGACTGCATCCCAGAGTACTTAAGGAGGTGGCCTTGGAAATAGCGGATGCATTGATAGTCATTTTCCAACATTCCATTGACTCTGGATCAGTTCCTATGGAGTGGAGGGTAGCCAATGTAACCCCACTTTTTAAAAAAGGAGGGAGAGAAAACAGGGAATTCTCGACCGGTCAGCCTGACCTCAGTAGTGGGTAAAATGATGGAATCAATTATTAAGGATGTCATAGCAGTGCATCTGGAAAATGGTGACATGATAGGTCCAAGTCAGCATGGATTTGTGAAAGGGAAATCATGCTTGACAAATCTTCTGGAATTTTTTGAGGATGTTTCCAGTAAAGTGGACAAAGGAGAACCAGTTGATGTGGTATATTTGGACTTTCAGAAAGCTTTCGACAAGGTCCCACACAAGAGATTAATGTGCAAAGTTAAAACACATGGGATTGGGGGTAGTGTGCTGACGTGGATTGAGAACTGGTTGTCAGATAGGAAGCAAAGAGTAGGAGTAAACGGGTACTTTTCAGAATGGCAGGCAGTGACTAGTGGGGTGCCGCAAGGTTCTGTGCTGGGGCCCCAGCTGTTTACATTGTACATTAATGATTTAGACGAGGGGATTAAATGCAGTATCTCCAAATTTGCGGATGACACTAAGTTGGGTGGCAGTGTGAGCTGCGAGGAGGATGCTATTAGGCTGCAGAGTGACTTGGATAGGTTAGGTGAGTGGGCAAATGCATGGCAGATGAAGTATAATGTGGATAAATGTGAGGTTATCCACTTTGGTGGTAAAAACAGAGAGACAGACTATTATCTGAATGGTGACAGATTAGGAAAAGGGAAGGTGCAACGAGACCTGGGTGTCATGGTACATCAGTCATTGAAGGTTAGCATGCAGGTACAGCAGGCGGTTAAGAAAGCAAATGGCATGTTGGCCTTCATAGCAAGGGGCAGGGAGGTGTTGCTACAGTTGTACAGGGCCTTGGTGAGGTCACACCTGGAGTATTGTGTACAGTTTTGGTCTCCTAACTTGAGGAAGGACATTCTTGCTATTGAGGGAGTGCAGCGAAGATTCACCAGACTGATTCCCGGGATGGCGGGACTGACCTATCAAGAAAGACTGGATCAACTGGGCTTGTATTCACTGGAGTTCAGAAGAATGAGAGGGGACCTCATGGAAACGTTTAAAATTCTGACGGGTTTAGACAGGTTAGATGCAGGAAGAATGTTCCCAATGTTGGGGAAGTCCAGAACCAGGGGTCACAGTCTGAGGATAAGGGGTAAGCTATTTAGGACCGAGATGAGGAGAAACATCTTCACCCAGAGAGTGGTGAACCTGTGGAATTCGCTGCCGCAGAGAGTTGTTGATGCCAGTTCATTGGATATATTCAAGAGGTAGTTAGATATAGCCCTTATGGCTAAGGGGATCAAGGGGTATGGAGAGAAAGCAGAAAAGGGGTACTGAGGGAATGATCAGCCATGATCTTATTGAATGGTGGTACAGGCTCGAAGGGCTGAATGGCCTACTCCTGCACCTATTTTCTATGTTTCTATGTAAAAGCTATTTAGAATTTAGAATTATGGTTTAATACTAAAAATTAATCTATTGATCTTGCAAGATTATGCAATCAATACTTTGTATATACATCTATTTTGTTAACATGGCAATGTTTTTGTACTGCAATGTTTTTTAACAGTGTGTTTGCATGATGAATGGCAAATCTGTTGAAAAATTGCTGTGGTCAAGGCACAGTTTGTCAGAGTACAAAAATAATTTGCTGCTGGCTACTTACAGAGCTGTGATTTGATATTTCCTCTGTTGAAATATATAACAGTAATTGTGATACATGTCACAAAAGTGCTGGTCTGGGGTAGGACATCAATAATTCATAATTAGAATAGTTGATAAGCTTCAATAATGACCTCCATGAAGCTAAATTTCAGTTGAATTGCTTGTCACCAGAGTCCATTAAAATCAGCTGGTTAGATAAAACATGACCTTTAAAACACAGAAGAAACTTTAAAGTGCAAAATCCAAATAAACATCAATAAAGAATGTCAGGCCGAGAAATTTGTTTCCATAGCTCCCGTTGTTTGGGTGCTAATGGTGCCGAATTGGAACCAAAATAGCTTCTGAGCAGCACACAGACATTTCTGGTGTGGCCCGCGCCGGACGCCATCTTGTTGAGAACAATAAGACGACTGTTCGGAGTGTGCGCTAGAAGTATGGCAAGTTTGCAGATCGTGATTTTACGCTCGTGCTGTCATTTTCATTGTCATCGCTGGAGTTAATGCGTTCAGCAGTAGGAAGGGCCCTCCCACCAGTGTTATTTAACGGGATCAACATCAACTTTCAGCTAACTTGCTTTTTGATTTCTACTGGCTCTGTGTAAGTTTGTGGAAGTGTTTGGAGCTTTCTAGAGTTGTTTAAACTTGGTGAGATGACAGAGAGTAGTGCTGCGTGGAGAAAGCCTTGCTTCTGAATTCAAGGGTTCTGGTCAGCCCCCTTGCCCCAAGCCGTGGGTATTCTAGTTGTTATCCCCCTTGGCCTGCAGTCTGACAGGGAGATGGAGCAGAGGCAGTGAAGGAGAGGACATGCTGCTCACAGAAGGAGGAGAGGGGTGGGAGGAGGACGTTCAGCAGGAGGCCTTACCCACCTAGGCTCTTCCGGGAGCAATTCTCTTACCTCAACGTGAGCCAGGAGCAGTGTGTGAGGCATCTGCGCATTTTTCCAGGGTTTCCATAGCTGTTCCCCCAAACTTAAAGCAGACAAGCGAGAAAATCTCCACAGAAATTCTCTCACCCCAGGTTAACATCAAGCACTCTTAAATCAGGTATAGTACAGCTAAAAGCAGAGTAATGTTTCCACTACTTTGACCCATCAATGGGGTAGATTTTCCACTTTCTGTCTGGGCATAAAACTAACATTGTAGATTGGCCACCCAGGATCCGTGGTTTATTCCACAATATGGTTTTGAAATGAAGTTGAATCCAAACAATAGGACACCAGACATCTCATTGGGTTCTTATGAAAAGAATGGCTCAGTTATCACAACAATTACTTTTATTAGATCAAGACAGTCCTTTTATCCTGCCTTTTCTTTAAAGTGTTTCTTCACTCACAGCCTTATATGTAATCCTGAGAGTAATGTTCCCTCTAAATTTTCTTTATTTATTTCAATACCCGATACCTTTAAATTGTCACAAAGCCACACACACACGGTATTTTCGAGGGAACAACTTGTGAGCGAACTGCGCGGTACCTTGTTGAAGCGGATCGCCAACTCTTCACCCCCTCCTCCTACCTCCCCCATGACCACAACCCCACCACCGAACATCAAGCCTTCGTTTCCCAGACTATACCTGACCTCAACTCCTTTGGAGATCGTCCCCCCACAGGCTTCAAACTCTTAGTCCCCCAACCCCGCACAGCCCCAAGAACCACAAACGGGACTGTCCTGGTAGACCCATCATTTCAGCCTGTTCTTGTCCCATGGGACTTATTTCTTCCTATCGCGACTCAACTTTTTCTCCCCTTGTCCAGACTCTTCCAACACCATTCCACTTTAACAGTTTCCAGTTTCCTGGCCCTAACTGTTTCCTTTTCACCATGGACGTCTAGTCTGTCTACACCTCCATCCTCCATCAGAACGTCTACGGGCCCTCTCAATCAGTCCCAATCCACCACCACCCTCCCCCACCTGGCTGAAATTGTTCTTACATTGAACAACTTCACCTTTGTTTCCACTCACTCCCTCCACATAAACAGTGTTGCTAAGGGAATCAACATGGGTCCTAACTATGCATGCCTTTTGTGGGATACGTGGAACATTCTTTGTTGCAGTCCTATAAAGGTTCCCTCCCTCACCTTTTTTCCCAGTGCATTGATGACTGTATCGATGCCGTTTCCTGCTTTTGCCTGCAACTGGAAAGTTTCATTAACTTTGCTTCCAATTTCCACTCTTTCCTCACCCTCACATGATCCTGTTTCAACCGTTCCCTTTCCTTCCTCGACTTCTCTATCTCCATTTCTGCGGATAGGCTGTCCACCAATAACTATTATATGCCCACTCTCACCCACAGCTGCCTTGATTACACTCTCTCGCATCCCGCTTCCTCTAAGGACTCTATTCCATTCTCCCAGTTTCTCTACCTCCGTCACATCAGTTCTGACAATGCCACCTTCCACACCAGTTTTTCCAATATGACTTCCTTTTTCTTCAAACGAGGATTCCCCTCCACCATCATCGGCAGGGCTTTCGATCCTGTCCATCCCATTTCCCGCAGTTCTGCCCCCAGCCTTTTCCCTCCCTCCCAGAACCACAATATGGTTCCCATTGTTCTCGCCTTCCATCCCACCAGCCTGCACATTCAATGGATCATCCTCTGCCATTTCCTCCACCTTCAGTGCAATGCCACCACCAAACACATCTTTCCCTCCCCTCCTCTTTCAGTATTACAAAGGGAGCGCTCCCTCCGTGACACCTTGGTCTCCTCAATCACTCCCAGCATCCACTCCCCTTCCCGCAGCACCTTCCCATGCTGGTGCAGGAAATGTGCATTTGCCCTTTCATCTCCCTCTCACCATCCAGTGCCCCAAGTATTCCTTCCAGTTGAAACAACGATTTACAATATACTGCATTCGCTGCTCACGATGCAGTCTCCTCTACATTGGGGAGACCAAATGCAAATTGGGTGACCACTTTGCGGATGACCTCCGTTCAGTCCTCAAGCATGACCCTGAGCTTCCGGTTGCCTGTCACTTTAATTGTCCACGCCAGTCCCACTCTGACCTCTCTGTGCTTGGCCTCCTATGCTGTTCCAACGAAGTTCAACGTAAGCTTGAGGAACAGCACCTCAACTTCCAAATAAGAATTTTACAGCCTTCCGGATGCATTACTGGTTTCAATAATTCCAGATCATAATCCCTGCTCCCATTTCTTTGAACAGCAGGTGCTGGTAATAGTTCTACAGCTTCCCCAGACCCATCTTTTTCTTATTTTCCCATTACCACTCCCTTTTGCCTTGCAACATCATCCCTTTAGTCATTTAATCACTGCCTTCCACCCTATTACAGACCTTCCGTTTCGTTCTTTCCACCAACACCACTGCGACTACCACCCCTCCCCCCATCCCCGAACCCTTCCCCACCGCTGTGCTTGCTTAAAACTGTTGCATCTCTAACTTTTTGCAGTTCTGACAAAAGTTCATCATCCTGAACCATTGGCACCAATATTAGCTTGGAGGTGGGGAAGGAGTGGGGACGGGGAGGGTTGCAGTCGGTCCCTCACATCCTGTTGGATTCAATGGCAGGACCTGATTAACATTTCTTGTCTCCATTTCCCAGCCACAGTCAGTCAGATTGAGAGGCCACAGCTGGAGAGCGGAGAGGAAGGAGAAAGGGATCGGAAAGACCAGAGGAGGGAAGATCAGTCGAAAGCGTCGGGGGAAGATCGGAAGGCTGGGGCGGGATATTGGAAGGTCCGGCAGAAGATCGGCAGGGTCCGGGGGAGATCAGCAGAGTCCGGGGGAGATCAGCAGGGTCCGGGGGAGATCGGAAGGGTCCAGGGGAGATCAGAAGGGTCCGGGGGGGATCAGCACGGTCTGGGGGGGATCAGCAGGGTCTGGGGGGGATCAGCAGGGTCTGGGGGAGATCAGCAGGGTCTGGGGGGGATCAGCAGGGTCCGGGGGGATCAGCAGGGTCCCGGGGAGATCAGCAGGGTCCGGGCGAGATTGAAAGCAGCAGCTGGAGTGTGCAGAGGAGGCAGAGAGGGATCGGAAAGACCAATGGGGGAGCTGAGACATCGTGGTTCCAGGTGGTATCCAGGCAGAAGCAGGTCAGCTGGATCCAGCAGTCCTTGCCTCCCTTTAGCTGGCAGGTGTCATGTATGTAGACCATGTATACTAACTGTATAATCACATAAGGTGTGCCACCAGAGGGCACTGCGATGGGAGACCTGTGGGTCACCTGCGTAGGTGTGCAGAGCCCAGTATAAAAGGCTGCCCACCATGCTTGTGCCTCACTCTGGAGTTACAATAAATGGGACTAAGGTCACAACAGCTCAAGTACAATCCTAGACCTCGTGGATTCATTCATAAGAGCATTAAAGACATAACAACTGGCGACGAGATTACAAACTTTCACGCAAAAATGACTAACGTTGGTGCATTAGAAAAGTTCTCAGAGGGTGAAGATTGGGAAGCCTTTACAGAGCGACTCAACCAATATTTCGTAGCAAATGACCTGGTAGGCGATGATCCGGCCACGCTGGCAGGTAAACGCAGAGCTACCCTGTTGACCAGTTGTGGGCCCGCGGTCTATGGCCTCGTCAGGGACTTGCTTGCACCAGAGAAAATAACGACCAAGTCATACGAGGAGCTGAAAGTGCTAATTTGGGACCAACTCAAACCGAAGGAGAGCATCCTCACGGCCAGGCATCGATTTTATACACACCGCCGCCCTGAGGGCCAGGAAATCGCGAAGTATGCTGCCAACCTCAGGAGGCTGGCAGGACCGTATGAACTCGCCGATGCGTTGCGGGACGTCTTTGTAATCGGTATCGGTCATGAGGCCCTTATTCACAGGCTACTATCTGCTGAAACCACCGTCTCTCTGCAGAATGCCATCAGCACCAGCCAGGCGTTCATGACCTCAAGCTGCAGCTCCAAGCAGATGATGACTCACTCTCAGGACTCAAACCTGGCAAGTACTGTAAATAGAATGTCGCCTTTCACAGGCAGAACTGTTGAACATGAATCTGCCCAGGGCAGAGCGTACAGGCCCTCGAGTCCTTTAACTCAGAGTCTGCCGAGGGGTGCAAACATAAGTTGAGTAGCACCATGCTGGTGTTGCGGAGGTAATCACAGGGTTCATCAGTGTCAGTTCAGAGACTATGTGTGCAAAGACTGCAGCACAAAGGGCCACCTCCAGCGAATGAGCAAAAGAGCTGTGACTCACCATGTGGAAGAGGAGTCAGCAGATGGCTGTGAATTATAGGGGTTGGTGGATCTGTCAGCTTTACCTTCTGACCTTGAGCGGTTCGAATCGCTCCCACTCCCTGGTTCTAGACCTTGGACTTATTAGTCAGGATGTAATAAAGATCATTATGCAAAAAAAATCATTATGGTTATTTTAGGATGACAACACAGCACTTCAAGATTATTTAGAAACTTCAATCCTTAGAATAGAAGGGGGAACATTAAGTTACAGGTGGAAAATCACGCTCCCAGTCTTGCCTCCCACCTCCCACTTCTAACTATCTAAGCTGGAACTATAGGGTTACAGGGATTATGCTCACCAAATGATTCCTTGACAGTTGAGCCGGTTTGCGGTTTCGGGGTTCACGGGATGTGGTGGTTGGTGCCTGCCGTACCCCGGACGTGGGTAGATGACTTCCAACTGCACACCTGGTCAGTGTTCACGAGTCCGCTGATGCGGTTGGGCACGTTTTGGAAATGTACTTGGTGAGTACCCGATTTCCTTCCTCTAGCTGTAGTTTCGGGCCCCTTTAGGTAAATTTTACCCCATTGGTGGTTAGGAATCGGTTGTGGTGGTCGAGTTTTGGTTGGACCCCGGTTTTTCCTTCGGCCTTTTCCCTCCGGCATCGATTTGTTGGTCATGGTGTCCCTGTTGCCACGTGGTTGCCGGGATGGAAGGTGGTGGCTTATTCTCAAGTTTCCTAGCTTCTCAGCCTCTTCTTTTTTTTCCTTTCCTTTCTTCTTTCGCTTTGTGAGGCCTCTAGTTATACTACTGAGGGGCCTGCTAATCTTGGTGCCAAATCTCAAGACTCCTTTGTTCTGTCTTGGCTGGCCCATTGATTCTGATGTGTGCCCTTCGTTAAGTTTGGTGTGCTCGTTACTTTTGATTAGAGTTAAATGGTTGGACTAGGTGTCGGTGGAATCCAGAATTTCTGCGTTTATTTTAGATGGGCTGCCGAGCCCTTGTCTTTGTCATGTTTCTCTGCTGGTTCCAGGAGGTCTGAGTGAGGCCAGAGATTTCTATGGGTTTGCCTCAGTATTACTGTGGGGTGGGAGCACACTGCTGTGGGCTGATTATTTAAGATGCTTATGTCCTTCTGGGAGCTGACTAGGTTAACAGCTTCCCAGACAGTCTTTGATCAATCCAATACCCAAGTCCAAATTACAGAGGTAGATCCCACCACCCTGCTTGCAGCTTTTCCTTTCACAGGCCTAACATCTTCGAGAAACACTGGGATTTTGTGACCCTTACAGAATCCAGCGCGGATTATGAGGAGATGGCTAAAGAGGCAGCTCAGTCCCAGGACGACGTGTATGGAGTATATACCTGCACCACAGATTGTCCTCCAGTGATAATGGATGTCGAGATAAATGGCTTTCCAGTCTTCATGGAAGTGGACACGGGGTCGAGTCAGTCAGTAATGAGCCAGGAAGCCTTTGAGAGGCTATGGAACGATTAAGCTGAACGACCCAAGCTGGTCCTAGTTCAGGCAAAGCTGTGCACCTACACCAAGGAACCGTTATCAGTTGTTGGTAGTGCGGATGTAAGTGTATCCCATGATGGCGCGGTGCACAATTTACGATTGTGGATTGTTTCAGGTGATGGACCAGCGCTACTTGGAAGAAGATGGATGGGGAAGATCCAGTGGAACTGGGAAGACTTCATTCCTCCAGTGATCGACATCCTTCATGCTCAAAGACAGAGCAAGCCCCCACCTTCGGTTGGACCAGGCACTGGAGAGCAGATCCGCGCAGCCCCCGAGGCACAGACCGCTCATCATGACTGCGTGGCGATGATCCAGCCAAAACGACCTGAATGCATCTTCCCGATTTCAGTGGCAGGTCTCCTGGGGAGGAAGATTGGATCCGAGAGAGCCTTCCCAGCTTCAGTGGCAGAATCCCTGGGAAAGAAGATCGAGGCATCGACATCATGGACAGGGGAAAGATGGCGTCCAAACCACCAGGTGCAGTGCTAATGGAGCAACGACACATAGTTTCACGCAAGGAAGACGATTGGGGTAAAAGTAGTAAGGCCATTTTAAAGGAGGCCAGCAACCCGCCATTTTTGAATGAACTGCTTGAAATTGGTAACCAATGTAAAAGTCCAACTGTAACGAGCAAAATGTTGTTGAGCGATGTCGGGTGCAAATTGCAATCAGCCAATGTAGCGGGCGAACACCTAACGGTCGTATACAGGACCAGCGGGCTACCCAATGCTGTAGCCTGTATCCCCGGGACCAGAACAATGTATCATAAAGTGTCCCCACAGCTGACAGAAGTAGACAAGCCGCAGAGTAAACGATCCCCGGAGACCAGAGGCACCGGTAGCGATACCCTGCCTCGGATCAGTTTAATATTGCAGGCACCCGATGAACCGCCACAGGCCAGAAACAGTAAACTGCGCTTATGCTCGCAGTCGTTTAACGTCGCCCACCACCCGGGTGGAAAAGGTGCAGCCCACAAACCCACTCGCCACCACGGCAATGCCCAAGAGCGAAGGGTCACCCGCAACGGCTCCTCCAAAAGGGACCTGGACCAGTCAGGATCCCAAACTCGAGAGTGCTCACAATGGTGCCCTCGAGGAAAGTGAGTCAGCAGTCCCCTGCAAACTGCTAGACAAGACGAGGCAGCCCCACCGTCGCTTAGACGAAACGTTCACTCGCTCAGACCGCTTCCCAGGGAGCAGCAGCGACACTGTGCAAACGAAAAGGACAGGGAGGTCACAGACATATCAGCTGTCTTTGGGCCTGCCTGACACTAGGAGTAATGGCAAGAGCCCTGAGCTCTGGCAACTCGAGCAAAATGAGCTCACCTCACCCACAGACCCACTAGCATGGGGCACTGCACCGCCACCAGACGACTCGGATCTCATCCGGCCGTGCTGGAACTAGACTGTCCTTGTGTACCTGTACTGAGATACCTGTACTGATCATGTAGATGTACCACACAAAAAGAAATGCAACTGTAATCCACCCGTTAAATGTACCAAGATGTAAATGTAAAACCCATGTGATGAACTTGAATGCAACTTGCATGTAACGGGCCATTAACATGATCCCTGTGTGGGGGGGAGAATGGAGTAGTCATGGACTCACAACCAGAAACCACTGGGACCTCCACTGGCAACAAATCTCACTGCCAACCCACCCAAGCTAGAAGTGACCCTCCAATGGTCAACCAGGAAAAGCAAAGCCCACGTCACCATCAATGTACGAGTCCATTTGCGCTTGTGGGGGGAAGTGATGTGATGTATGTAGCACTCAAATCACTGACTCCACGCAGTCTGGTGTTGTAGTAACTGCCATGACCTTGGTCCTTTATTGTGTAACTCCAGAGTGCCTTCGGGTGTGGTGGTCAGCCTTTTATACTCTGTCTCGCAGGTACTTTGGGGTCTCCCACCACAGTGCCCCTTGTGGCGCACCATTGTAACTATACATTTAATGTACGTGGACAATACTAAACATCTCACCAACCCCGCCCCCCAGTTCCAAAAGCAAATTGCCGGTAACCTCGGCCTGGTTCGTCCTGGTTGATTTGTGAGTGTGAGTCCATGACCATCCACTTCCCTCTTGCCCCCCATGTAGAGATTATGCTTGCGATCCAGTGCAAGCATGTGGTATTTGCAGTCCTTACATGGGTAATACAAGTACACAAACATAATCTCCAGTAGAAAGCAGGTACACATAGACAGCACATTAGTATGCATTGAAGAGTTATATCGAAAGGTTGCAGGTACACTGAACAGTTATTAAATCTCAACTCCGCTAGTTGAGGTGTGATGGCGGCATACTGCCCCTTTTTGCCCGAGGTCACATGTTAGTCACAGATCCATTAACCCTTTAACTGTGCATTGTGATATTAACTCTTTTCACCAATCATCTCAATCATTTTAATCACAGTAATCATTTTAGCATCAAAATATTAACTTGTCATAAATCACGTCATCATACAAATCACAGTAATCATCTCCCTCCCCGTGCTGTCTGACTCCTCCCTGTGATGTGTAACCCCTCCCCGCGATGTCCGATCCCTTCCCCGCAGTGGGATCTGAGCTCATAAGTTATGGCTTACCAGTCCAATAACATAACCATTACACTACTATACCCAGTGCACACAGAAAACCCTTCTCCAATAACATTGCTGCCACTAATGTTGTGGCGTATAAATCTGTAGTTTCCCAATTTCCGATATTTGTAATTTTGTACAATGTAACTATACATTGTAATTTTTATAATCTTTTTGAATTATTCCACATGTCTAATAAATCTTGTCCTCAGTTTCACAAAGTGAAAATCTTAATGCGCTGAGGCACTGTGGGTGGAAATTTGTTTGGGGGCGAGTTAGGGCGATAATGGCGGTGGGATGTTAAATTTTGCACTGGGAAATGGTTTGTGTCTGCAGCCACAAAATTCATCAGCTGGGCCCTGAGTGTGGAGCGGAGTGCTAAGGGAGGCGCTAGGCAACTGGGAAGGGAAGGGTTACACATCGCAGGGGAGGGGTTACATATCGCGGGGGAGGGGTTACACATCGCGAGGAGGGGTTACACATCGCGGGGAGGGGTGGGACATTGCGGGGAGGGGTTAGATATCGCGGGGAGGGGTTAGATATCGCGGGGAGGGGTCGGACATCGCGGGGAGGGGTTAGATATCGCAGGGAGGGGTCGGACATCGCGGGGAGGGGTGGAACATTGCGGGGAGGGGTTAGATATCGCGGGGAGGGGTGGAACATTGCGGGGAGGGGTTAGATATCGCGGGGAGGGGTGGAACATTGCGGGGAGGGGTTAGATATCGCAGGGAGGGGTCAGACATCGCGGGGAGGGGTGGAACATTGCGGTGAGGGGTTAGATATCGCGGGGAGGGGTTAGATATCGCAGGGAGGGGTCGGACATCGCGGGGAGGGGTTAGATATCGCAGGGAGGGGTCGGACATCGCAGGGAGGGGTGGAACATTGCGGGGAGGGGTTAGATATCGCGGGGAGGGGTCGGACATCGCGGGGAGGGGTCGGACATCGCGGGGAGGGGTGGAACATTGCGGGGAGGGGTTAGATATCGCGGGGAGGGGTTAGATATCGCGGGGAGGGGTCGGACATCGCGGGGAGGGGTTAGATATCGCAGGGTGGGGTCGGACATCGCGGGGAGGGGTTAGATATCGCAGGGAGGGGTCGGACATCGTGGGGAAGGGTTACACATCGCAGGGAGGGGTCGGACATCGCGGGGAGGGGTTACATGTCATGGGGAGGGGTTGGATATCGCGGGGAAGGGTTACACATCGCGGGGAGGGGTCGGACATCGCGGGGGAGGGGTCGGACATTGCGGGGAAGGGGTCGGACATCGCAGGCGTAATGTCTGTAAGCTTGTAATGTTTGTAGCTCCACACTGTGGATGTGAACGTATTGTGTACTGCAACTGCAGAGTTAATAATAAACAGAACCAGGCAGATTCCGGAGGCTTCCGAGAGAGCTGCCTGCCCTGTAGGAAGCTGTGTGTGCTGTGCTCTGTAAAGATATCACAATTGGTGGCAAGATGGGATTTTTCGGATGATTTAAAGCTTAAATTTTGTTGGGGAAGGATTCAGCCAGCCGACAGAGAGACTTTGGAAGTTTCTGTCTTTGGAAAAAAACTACAAAATCCGAGACAAAATTCTCGGTGTGAACAGCGAGAGATTAAAATGGCAGGTGTAATCGGACATTTGGAGGAATATAGACACGACCAGAAACATTTTAAAGCATATGTGGATTGGCTAGAAATGTATTTCACTGAAAATTACATAATCAAAGTTCCAGACAATGCTGTCCAGAACCGCTGTGTTGGAACGTAAGAAAGCGATCTTCTTAAAGGGGACAAGTCTGCCTTACTAGGAAGAAATTGGTTGAGCTCACTCAAGCTGGATTGGAGTAAGATTTTCTGTGTGGAAGCGAGATTTTCATCAACGGATGATGTTATCAAGAATTATCCGAAGGTGTTCTGCGAATTGGGCAGTCTGATCCAAGGCTTCAAGGCAAGTGTCAGGGTACAGAAACATAGAAACATAGAAAATAGGTGCAGGAGTAGGCCATTCGGCCCTTCTAGCCTGCACCGCCATTCAATGAGTTCATGGCTGAACATTCAACTTCAGTACCCCATTCCTGCTTTCTCGCCATACCCCTTGATCCCCCTAGCAGTAAGGACCTCATCTAACTCCTTTTTGAATATTAGGACGCTAGATCGGTTTACTACAAGCCACGTTCTGTACCATATGCACTCAAGGAGAAAGTTGAGCAAGAACTCAAAAGACTAGATACTGAGAACATTATTTGTAAGATAGATCGATGTAATTGGGCTACATCCATTGTAGTACCTAAGTCCGATGGTAAGGTAAGATTGTGTGGTGATTATAAAGTAACTGTAAGCCAGGTTCCAGAGGGTAATGTCCCCAATACATTGCTGAATATAGAAAATTTGTTCACAACACTGACAGGTGGTCAGATCTTCTCAAAACTGGATCTTACGAATGCCTACTTACAACTTGAACTAGATGAGGAGTCCAAGTCATGTTTGACTATAAATACTCATCTAGGCCTATATCAATTTAATAGGCTATCGTTTGGAGTGTCTTCCGCCCCTGCCATATTCCAAGGTGTGATGAACCAAATTTTGCAAGGTATTGAAGAGGTAGTATGTTATTTGGATGACATACTAATTTCAGCACCAAATAGGCAAATTCATAATAATGTATTGAATGAAGTCCTCAAACGGCTAGAGAAGCACAGAGTATGAGTGTCTGCTCGTAAATGTGAGTTATTTAAAAACTCAGTGGAGTACTTAGGGTACAGAGTAGACAAAGATGGTTTACATCCAACCATGGAAAAATTGGATGCAATTAGAAATACACCCACTCCCAGGAATGTCACTGAACTTCGTTCATTCTTGGGTCTTTTGAACTATTATGGGAAGTTCCTACCAAATTTGGCTACAGTATTACATCCACTGAATGAACTTTTGAAAAAACAGGTCCATTGGAAGTGGTCAAAAGAATGCGAAACAGCATTCAACGAGTGTAAAAGCAAATTGGTAGAGAGCACCATGTTAGTTCACTATGACATATCGAAGGAGATTAAGCTAACATGTGATGCCTCTCCGTATGGAGTTGGCGCAGTGATCTCTCATGTATCACGTAGTGGGGAGGAGAGACCAATTGCTTTCACTGACACTGAGAGTGCGTGAAGGAAGAGTAATTATGCGCAAATTGAAAGGGAAGCTTTGACATTAATTTTTGGGGTCAAGAAGTTTCATAAATACTTGTATGGTCGTAAGTTTACCATCGTTACGGACATAAGCCCCTAACAGCAATCCTCCATCCACAGTCCCCCAGTTCCAACATTAGCTGCAGCCCGAATGCAGAGATGGGCTTTGATTTTGTCAGCATATACATATGATATTGAATACAGATGATCAGCTGATCACAGTAATGCTGATGCAATGTCTAGATTGCCTTCCCCATCACAGGTTACACCCGATAGGGAAGAAGTGTTTTATTTTTCATACATTGATGAACTGCCAGTCACAGCTGAAGAGATTGGTAGAGCAACCAAACGTGACCCAGTTATGTCAAAGGTGTATGATTATATTGCAAATGGATGGCCAAACCAGGTAGCAGACAAAGATACACATCCATTCTTCATTCGTAGGAATGAATTATCAGTCGATAAAGATTGTATCGTGTGGGGTGCAAGAGTGGTTATACCAAATAAATTCAGATCCAAATTAGGAAACCTCCATGATTAGGAAGCCTCCATGACCAGCACCTGGGAATGTGCTTGACCAAGAGTTTTGCACACAGTTATTTATGGTGGCCAGGTCTTGATAAAGATATAGAGTACATTGTGAGTCAGAGTACGACATGTCAATCGGTAAGCAAGCAACCACCATCAGTACCATTACAGCCAGGGTGTGGCAAAGGCTACATATTGATTTTGCTGAGTTAGAAGGACAACAATTGTTCATTGTGATTGATAGCCATTCGAAGTGGGTTGAGGTGTTTCCAATGTGGAAAATAGCAACAAGTAAAACACTGGACATTTTACGAAAATTATTTTCTTCATTTGGCCTCCCTGAGGAGATTGTTTCGGATAATGGACCACAATTTCGTTCAGAAGAATTTGCACAATTCCCGAGCAAAAATGGTGAAACATACCAAGGTTCCACCATACCATCCTGCTTCGAATGGTGCAGCAGAGCGCTCTGTACAAATTGTAAAACGTGCCCTCATAAAACAAATGTTAGATCCAAATCCAAGGAAACGACAGTTGTCATTGGATCACAAATTGGCTAATTTTTTGATTACATATCGAAATATTCCTCATACAACTACTGGTAGAACTCCAACAGAGTTGTTTCTCAAACGATAGCCACGAACCACAGATTCTCGTTGTTAAAGCCAAATTTGACACAGTCCGTAGAAGAGACACAATTAAGACAGAAAGAGAATCATGATAAAGGTAGAGTAAAAGAGAGAAGTGTGAAATTAAACCAGAAGGTGAGAGTGAAGAACCATCACCATAAATGGTTAAAGTGGTTACCAGGAAGAGTGATGAAGATATGTGGTCCTCGCACATATTTGGTGAAGATGTTTGATAATGGACAGGTTAGGTTTTTTCATATTTTACATACAGACATGGAAGGAGTTGAAGGTGGGAATGATTCAATTATATCTGACTCATCAGATAGTTTTGATACACCAGTAGCAAATCCTAAATCCAATGTACTGGAAACAAATCCAGGAGAGAATCAGAATGAAAGTCTGAGTCCGAGTCAGGAAAACAAAGAGCCTGAGGTTAGAGTGAGTTCAAATGAAAATCAAGGAAATTCCATGGAGGAAAATGTTCCTCCGGATGAGCCTCAAATGAGTTTAGATTCGAGACCAGGTTTGGAAGGTTCTGTTCGAGAGCGAAGGTATCCTCTTCGAAACAGAAAACAAGTGGTAAAGTTAAATTTGTAAATATGGAAAAAAAATAAGTTTATATCCTATGTTATGTATAAACATGAAAGTTATGTATGATGTTTGTTATCATAACTTCTTCATTAAGGAGGGAGAAGTGTAATGTCTGTAAGCTTGTAATGTTTGTAGCTCCACACTGTGGATGATGACGTATTATGTACTGCAACTGCAGAGTTAGTAATAAACAGAACCAGGCAGATTCCGGAGGCTTCCGAGAGAGCTGCCTGCCATGTTAGGAGCTGTGTGTGCTGTGCTCTGTGAATATATCACAGCGGGCATGGGTTAGACATCGCGGGGGAGGGGTTACACATCGCGGGGAGGAGTTAAACATCGCGGGGAGGGGTTACACATCGCGGGGAGGGGTTACACATCGCGGGGAGGGGGTTACACATCGCGGGGAGGGGTTACACATCGCGGGGAGTGGTTACACATCGCGGGGAGGGGTTACACATCGCGGGGAGGGGTTACACATCGCGGGGGAGGGGTTACATATCACGGGGAGTGGTTACACATCGCGGGGAGGGGTTACACATCACGGGGAGGAGTTAAACATCGCGGGGAGGGGTTACACATCGCGGGGAGTAGTTACACATCGCGGGGAGGGGTTACATATCGCGGGGAGTGGTTACACATCGGGGGGAGGGGTTACACATCGCGGGGAGGAGTTAAACATCGCGGGGAGGGGTTACACATCGCGGGGGAGGGGTTACACATCGCGGGGGAGGGGTTACATATCGCGGGGGAGGGGTTAAACATCGCGGGGAGGGGTTACACATCGCCGGGAGTGGTTACACATCGCGGGGAGTGGTTACACATCGCGGGGAGGGGTTACACATCGCGGGGGAGGGATTAAACATCGCGGGGAGGGGTTACACATCGCGGGGAGTGGTTACACATCGCGGGGAGGAGTTAAACATCGTGGGGAGGAGTTAAACATCGTGGGGGAGGGGTTAAACATCGCGGGGAGGGGTTACACATCGTGGGGAGGAGTCGTACATCGTGGGGGAGGGGTTACACATTGCGGGGAAGGGTTACACATCGTGGGGAGGGGGTCAGACATCATTGGGAGGGGTCGGACATCGCGGGGATGAGTTACACATCGCGCGGAGGGGTTACACATCGCGGGGAGGGGTTATACATCACGGGGAGGGGTTGGACATTGCGGGGAGGGGTTACACATCATGGGGAGGGGTTAGACATCGCGGGGAGGGGTTACACATCGCGGGGAGAGGTTAGACATCGCGGGGAGGGGTTGGACATCGCGGGGAGGGGTTACACATCGCGCGGAGGGGTTACACATCGCGGGGAGGGGGTCAGACATCATTGGGAGGGGTCGGACATCGCGGGGATGGGTTACACATCGCGCGGAGGGGTTACACATCGCGGGGAGGGGTTATACATCACGGGGAGGGGTTGGACATTGCGGGGAGGGGTTACACATCATGGGGAGGGGTTAGACATCGCGGGGAGGGGTTAGACATCACGGGGAGGGGTTACACATCGCGGGGAGAGGTTAGACATCGCGGGGAAGGGTTGGACATCGCGGGGAGGGGTTACACATCGCGCGGAGGGGTTACACATCGCGGGGAGGGGTTACACATCGCGGGGAGAGGTTAGACATCGCGGGGAGGGGTCGGACATCGCGGGGATGGGTTACACATTGCGGGGAGGGGTTACACATCGCGGGGAGGGGTTACACATCGCAGGGAGGGGTTATACATCACGGGGAGGGTTTGGACATCGCGGGGAGGGGTTGGACATCGCGGGGAGGGGTTACACATCGCGGGGAGGGGTTACACATCGCGGGGAGGGGTTACACATCGCAGGGAGGGGTTATACATCACGGGGAGGGGTTGGACATCGCGGGGAGAGGTTACACATCGCGGGGAGGGGTTAGACATCGCGGGGAGGGGTTACACATCGTGGGGAGGGGTTACACATCGCGGGGAGAGGTTAGACATCGCGGGGAGGGGTTACACATCGCGGGGAGGGGTTGGACATCGCGGGGAGGGGTTACACATCGCGGGGAGGGGTTGGACATCGCGGGGAGGGGTTACAGATTGCGGGGAGGGGTTACACATCGCGGAGAGGGGTTACACATCTCGGGGGAGGGGTTACACATCGCGGGGAGGGTTTACACATCGCGGGGAGGGGTTACACATCGCGGGGAGGGGTTAGATATCGCGGGGAGGGGTTACACATCGCGGGGAGTGGTTAGATATCGCGGGGAGGGTTACACATCGCGGGGAGTGGTTAGATATCGCGGGGAGGGTTACACATCGCGGGGAGGGGTTACACATCGTGAGATATGGTCGGACATCGCAGGTGAGTGGTCGGACATTACTGGGCGGGTTGTTTATGAACAGTTGTTCGAAGCCACTATATGGGGAAAGGCTGGATTAAAACTGGATTAAAGCTGGATTAAAACTGTTAATTTTTCAGCTGGTATCTCAAATTAGCATCATTGTTTAAAATGTTTGGTCGTTTGCGCCTCCATTTTCACAGGGCTGAAGGTTGCTCGCAGGGTGAGAATTAAAGGGGAGTTGTGGCGATGAAAATCTTTTAAATGTCTGATTTACCGGTCGCCCAGAGCACCACCATCTGCTGAAGAAAACAATATTTATTTGGGGACAGCAGATCGCGGGGTCCGTGTCACGATCTTGCAGCCCTGCACTCTGCTTGTGTGCCGGGCTTCTGAAACGGCACCCCGCTCCCTGGCGAGCTAGCGATGACCCCTTCTCCCTACTACAGAGTTGGCAGCTTGGCCCTCCCCTTTAATGGGTTTACCACCAGCGCTACGCGCCCCTCTGCGTTGCGCTGGAAAATTTGCATTGCTTTGCCTCCCAGATCCCTCCCCCAAGAGGAAGTGGAGTGTGAGATTTTGCACTTCACTTCCTCTTAGGGGCAGTAAATCCATCAGAGCTCATGGCACAGGACTTCTGCGCCTGGCACAGAAACTCCCGCCTCACCGGGACAGTACGCAATTTCGCCCCGAATGTTTTTTTTTCTCACTTTTAACTTCTGGTGGAGAGCTTTGCCTGCAGGTTGCACATCAGAAAGTTGGGCACACCACAGTGATGCCAATCCCACCGTCTCATAAATCATAAGATAAAACTCTTAACAGTCATGAGATTTAGTAAGAAATCACATGAGTTGCTATTTTTTCCAGACCTGACCCCTCGCTGGCCTTTGCTCCTACACAGGAAGCACATTCCATAACCTTTGCTCCTGGACAGGAAGAGCATTCAGCCATCACTAAAGACATTTTGACTGTCACGATAAAAGTTGACATTTTTCCCCAACAAAACCTTCTTCCACAGCCAATGCTTTAAGTACACAGGAGACCAGCTCAGTCATTCACTCATGCTACACCAGTTAACTGTTAAATGGTACACTAGATTATACCAATTCTCCCATTCAGCTTCACTTACCACCTAACACAGCTTAGTTTGGGGAACAATTATTCCAATGAGTTTTACAGGAGATCTGGGAATGTTGGACAAGAAACAAGAAAGTGTTCAAAGTCAGTGCTGGGTTGAGGCTTTTGAAAGTACATAAATAGGCAATGAGCTGGAAGAGTTTGGGGAGATAATCCCAGAGAGCAGTGGCATAATGGTTGAATGCTCTGCCACCGATAGATAGTAGAATGGGACAACACGCAGCAGGCCAAAGTGAGAAGAGCAGAAGGTGGATTCTGGAAGGAAGAACTGTTGGAGTTTGTCGAGGTAGCATGGAACAGAGCCATGGGAAGAGCTGTAAAGGAGAACAATTTTTAAATTGTGCTGGAGGTTAGGGAGCCAATGCAGGTCGACAAAAACAGGAGTGAATGCATCCTTAACTGGGGTAACACAAACCTGACAAAAACAAATTGAAGTAATTCTTAAGAATAGAAATGACAAACTGAAATAGCACAATCCATTAAAAAATGTAATAACACAATGCACAGTGCTCCTTTAGAAATCCTGAGGCTGATACTTATAAATAAATGAAGGGCGAATGTCTCAGCACAGATGAAGCGAAACAAGTACTGCGTCTGATACTTAATGGCAACTCGGGGCCCACAGCCTCTGGCTTGGCAAGAATGTAATTCTGCCCATTACTTCCCACTGTCAACTTTAAAATGCTTGGTTTTTAGGACATCTATGTCCGCTTATTTGTCAGTGATGATCTTCTCAAGTTTGGTCAGTGTTTTGGGGAAGTTTGGCAAGTTCAACGCATTCCAGTAGCTGCTGCAACACAGTCGCTGCCATGTTACTGTCTGCGTCTGCAACACCCGTCCATCCACAAACGTAATAAGGCACTTGTTAAACACACACAAGTGACAAGCCACGCAACACCCTCTGGTAGTTATAGTTCTGTGTAGGTTTAGTATCTTTTCTTTAAACAGAATAAACTACATCTCCCAGCATGACCAGTGAATTGGACTTCTCCACATAGTGTGTGGTGGATCGCGCACTATCGGTTTGCTCAACATGTCAACAATATTGCAGACAAAGTAAAAAAGCGTGAATTTTCGGAGGTGAATCGCGAGATTGTGAGTTAGGCTGCAAATTCATTAAAAATCACTTGTCTCGCAATTAAATCATGAGAGTCGGCATTGCTGACACCGCTGATATTTTTGATTTTAAGTCACGTACAGCACGTACTCAAATTTCTGATCTGTGCTGCTGGTGGGAAAGGTTCCCTGCTGGGAGTATGGAGTTGGAAAATCATCCCTTTTATCCATTCTAGTGATTTAATTTTCTCATAAAACAAAATGGGCCAGAAAATTGAAGTTAACCAATCTCCTCTGTCAGCAGGAGATCTTTTATCTTATGTTATTAAATACGATTTTTTTTCTGAGTTTCATTACGCAACTTCACATGGTGGCAACTTCATTTTTTGACATTCTTCGGCCTGGAAATTCGAGAACAACAAGAGGTTGCCGGTGCCACCCTTGCCGTTTGTTAACAGTTGCCGAAAATGGTGGCGTCGGAAGGAATGAAAAATTCAAGTTGAGGATTACTGATTTTAGCCCAGCACTAAACTCATGATGTAACATTGTTCTGGTGGCATTAGTCCCAGCGTTAGTCCCAAATGTGGTGTCCAGAAGTGGCACTGCATCTTCCAACAGACTCTGGAGGCAAGGCTATGATTTCACTAGGCACTGTGGGATATTAAACGGGCAATGCATTGTCGTTTGCTTAAAAGGGCCTTCTGAACTGGTAAAAATAAAAGTGAAGAAAAAAAGGCAGTTTTCAGCGCTTACAGCTCAACTAGCTTTTTAAAAAAAATTAACATTTGAAAAAACAATTCCAATTGGGAGTCTTCAACTCTTAAAGCTGAATTCTGTTCGGTACCTCAAAAAAGGGAAAGATCCTTCAGCATTAACATAAATGGCTTAACAATCCAGGGAAGGGACACCCAGGGTCTTGCACAAAGCACTCCAGCTTTGTGCAGGGAGTTAACACTGCAAGAGAGGTCCTCTACCCACAGGAGCCAGGAGGCCCTCCAGAAAGCAGAATGTGGGACCACATCACCGAGGCCAACAGTGTCATCCCCACCACCTGGCTCCAGTGTCCAAAGAAGCTTCATGACCTCAGGCCACTGCACAAGGTCAGTGAATGCATCTTCAAACGCCATCTCCTACCAACTACAACAATAGCTTCACACACTTCTCAATGCATGACTCTTTCCCCCCTAAAATCACTCACTTACTAACAATCTGTACCAATCATGAGGCACACCTCCCATTCCTAATCTCACCTCACGCCCTTGGCGGAGACGGTGCAGGTCATTCTTGGCAGGGGGATGGCTGAGCCCTTGGCCAGCAGCAGGGCTGAAGGGATACAAAATGCTGGTATCCTCATGTGTTATCCTCTTTCTCACATGCACCTCTTGCTTTCCCGCCCTTCCCTCACCACACCTCCACCCTTGTGCCTCCTCAATTCACACACCAAGAAATCCAGCCTGCCCAGCCAGTGGTTGACATAGTAGTAGGAAGAAGAAGAAGAAGAATCACCGTCATTTGATTTCACACGCCCAACCACCAGCTCCTCAAGGTCGACCAGCAAGTCAGCATCCTTCCACCAGCCATGCTGCAACCACTGGGGTAGCACTGCGTGACATCAGTAGGATAGGCAAAGGCATAAGACAGTCACTAAGAGAGTGCATAAGGCTGATGAGTTGATTTCTTGATGTCATATTGGATGGATAGATGTATAAAGTTGGATTGGAAAGTTTACTTTTTGATAGTTTTTATTTCAGCAATGCAGCCAAGAAGACACTGTGATGGCCAGTAACAGAGGGAAGGGGAAGAAAATGGGAATTGGGGTTGTGGTCATTGGTACTGCAGGTGGATGATTCCATCCCGGATGTCCCAGCCACAAAGCAGCTGTCTGGGATGCATCCTTCCTTCTGCTTCCTCTTCTGCTTTTTTCTCTTCTGTTTTTTGGTGTGTCTTCATCTTCCTCTTCTGTATCTTCCTCTTCCCTCTACAAGCGGATGCTGTAAATCTGAAATAAAAGGAGAATATGTTGGAAATACTCAGCAGGTCAAGCAGCATTTCGACCTGAGACATGAACTCTGTTTCTCTCTCAATGGATGCTTTCTGGCCTGCTGAGTACTTAAAGCGTTTTCTGCCTTCTCTGAGGATTTCTTTTATCATACGAAGCCGTGCAAGTGTCCAGCAACATAGAAACATAGAAACATAGAAAATAGGTGCAGGAGTAGGCCATTCGGCCCTTCGAGCCTGCACCACCATTCAATAAGATCATGGCTGATCATTCACCTCAGTACCCCTTTCCTGCTTTCTCTCCATACCCCTTGATCCCTTTAGCCACAAGGGCCAGATCTAACTCCCTCTTGAATATATCCAATGAACTGGCATCAACAACTCTCTCCAGTAGGGAATTCCACAGGTTAACAACTCTCTGAGTGAAGAAGTTTCTCCTTATCTCAGTCCGAAATGGCTTACCCCTTATCCTTAGACTGTGTCCCCTGGTTCTGGACTTCCACAACATCGGGAACATTCTTCCTGCATCTAAACTGTCCAGTCCTGTCAGAATTTTATATGTTTCTATGAGATTCCCTCTCATCCTTCAAAACTCCAGTGAATACAGGCCCAGTCGATCCAGTCTCTCCTTATCTGTCAGTCCAGCCATCCCGGGAATAAGTCTGGTGAACCTTCGCTGCACTCCCTCAATAGCAAGAACGTCCTTCCTCAGATTAGGAGACCAAAACTGAACACAATATTCCAGGTGAGGCCTCACTAAGGATCTGTACAACTGCAGTAAGACCTCCCTGCTCCTATACTCAAAATCCCTAACTTTGAAGGCCAACATACCATTTGCCTTTTTCACCGCCTGCTGTACCTGCATGCCAACTTTCAATGACTGATGTACCATGACACCCAGGTCTCGTTGCACCTCCCCTTTTCCGAATCTGCCGCCATTCAGATAATATTCTGCCTTCATGTTTTTGCCCGCAAAGTGGATAACCTCACATTTATCCACATTATACTGTATCTGCCCTGCATTTGCCCACTCACCTAACCTGTCCAAGTCACCCTGCAGCCTCTTAGCATCCTCCTCACAGCTCACATCGCCACCCAGTTTAGTGTCATCTGCAAACTTGGAGATATTACACTCAATTCCTTCATCTAAATCATTAATGTATATTGTAAATAGCTGGGGTCCCAGCACTGAGCCCTGCGGCACCCAACTAGTCACTGCCTGCCATTCTGAAAATGATCCATTAATCCCGACTCTCTGCTTCCTGTCTGCCAACCAGTTCTCTATCCACGTCAGTACATTACCGCCAATATCATGTGCTTTAATTTTGCACAGCAATCTCTTGTGTGGGACCATGTCAAAAGCCTTTTGAAAGTCCAAGTACACCACATCCACTGGTTCTTCCTTGTCCACTCTACTAGTTACATCCTCAAAACATTCCAGAAGATTTGTCAAGCATGATTTCCCTTTCATAAATCCATGCTGACTTGGACCGATCCTGTCACTGCTTTCCAAATGTGCTGCTATTTCATCTTTAATAATTGATTCCAGCATTTTCTCCACTACTGATGTCAGGCTAGTTGATCTATAATTATCCGTTTTCTCTCTCCCTTCTTTTTTAAAAAGTGGTGTTACATTAGCTACCCTCCAGTCCATAGGAACTGATCTAGAGTCGATAGACTGTTGGAAAATGATCACCAATGCATCCACTATTTCTCTGGCCACTTCCTTAAGTACTCTGGGATGCAGACTATCAGGCCCCAGGGATTTATCAGCCTTCAATCCCATCAATTTCCCGAACACAATTTCCCGCGTAATAAGAATTTCCTTCAGTTCCTTCTTCTCAATAGATCCTTGGTCTCCCTGTATTTCCAAAAGGTTTTTTGTGTCTTCCTTCGTGAAGAAAGAACCAAAGAATTTGTTCAACTGGTCTGCCATTTCTTTGTTCACCATTATAAGTTCACCTGAATCTGCTGCACAGGAGGGCAGGAAAAAGAGTGGGAGAGCTATAGTGATAGGGAATTCGACTCTAAGGGTAATAGATAGGCCCAGGTGCATGGAGAGGTGAGCCGGTGCAGCTGCAGCAGGGAGAGAAGGCAAAAAAAGAAGTAGAAAGAAATCAAAAGGTGACGTCACAGCCAAGGGGGTAAGTGATTGGCTGGTGATTGGTGAGTAGCTTTTCTTTTTCTTTTTTATATCAGTAAGTAATCTGTTAACACTGTTGGTGCCAATTTAAGTGTATCCAAGGGTTAAGTCATGGCAGGAGAGCTCGGTCATGTGATATGCTCCTCCTGTACCCTGTGGGAACTCAGAGACACTTCCGGTGTCCCTGACGACTACATCTGCGGGAAGTGTATCCACCTCCAGCTCCTGACAGACAGCGTTGTGGAATTGGAGCTGAGGGTGGATTCACTCTGGAGCATCCACGATGCTGAGAATGACGTGAGTAGCACGTGTAGCGAGTTGGTCTTACCGCAAGTGAAGGGTCCACAGCCAGCTAGGGAATGGAAGGCCAGCAGGAAGAGCAGTGCAAGGAAGGTAGTGCAGGGGTCCCCTGCGGTCATCCTCCTGCAAAACAGATACACTGCTTTGAGTACTGTTGAGGGGGATGACTCATCAGGGGAGGGCAGCAGCAGCCAAGTTCATGGCACCGTGGCTGGCTCTGCTGCACAGGAGGGCAGGAAAAAGAGTGGGAGAGCGATAGTGATAGGGGATTCAATTGTAAGGGGAATAGATAGGCGTTTCTGCGGCTGCAACCGAGACTCCAGGATGGTATGTTGCCTCCCTGGTGCAAGGGTCAAGGATGTCTCGGAGCGGGTGCAGGACATTCTAAAAGGGGAGGGAGAACAGCCAGTTGTCGTGGTGCACATTGGTACCAACGACATAGGTAAAAAAAAGGGATGAGGTCCTACGAGACGAATTTAAGGAGCTCGGAGCTAAATTAAAAAGTAGGACCTCAAAAGTAGTAATCTCGGGATTGCTACCAGCGCCACGTGCTAGTCAGAGTAGGAATCGCAGGATAGCGCAGATGAATACGTGGCTTGAGCAGTGGTGCACAAGGGAGGGATTCAAATTCCTGGGGCATTGGAACAGGTTCTGGGGGAGGTGGGACCAGTACAAACCAGACGGTCTGCACCTAGGCAGGACCGGAACCAATGTCCTAGGGGGAGTGTTTGCTAGTACTGTTGGGGAGGAGTTAAACTAATATGGCAGGGGGATGGGAACCAATGCAGGGAGACAGAGGGAAACAAAAAGGAGACAATAGCAAAAGACAGAAAGGAGATGAGTAAAAGTGGAGGGCAGAGAAACCCAAGGCAAAAAACAAAAAGGGCCACTGAATATAAAGGGGCTGCAGGAGGGGTCAAAACTAGAAATCATGGTTTAAAAACTAGGATTAAAACACTCGACCTAAACGCACGCAGCACTCAAAATAAAGTAAATGAGTTGACGGCACAAATCATTACAAATGGGTATGATTTGGTGGCCATTACAGAAACATGGTTGCAGGGTGGCCAAGACTGGGAATTAAACATACAAGGGTATCTGACGATTCGGAAAGATAGACAAGAAGGGAAAGGAGGTGGGGTAGCTCTGTTAATAAAGGATGATATCAGGGCAGTTGTGAGAGACGATATTGGCTCTAATGAACAAAATGTTGAATCATTGTGGGTGGAGATTGGAGATAGTAAGGGGAAAAAGTTACTGGTGGGCGTAGTTTATAGGCCCCCAAATAATAACTTCACGGTGGGGTGGGCAATAATCAAGGGAATAGTGGAGGCATGTCAAAAAGGAACGGCAGTAATCATGGGGGATTTTAATCTACATCTCGATTGGTCAACTCAAATCGCATGGGGTAGCCTGGAGGAGGAATTCATAGAATGCATACGGGATTGTTTCTTAGAAGAGTATGTCACAGAACCTACAAGGCGCTCAGCTATCTTAGATCTGGTCCTGTGTAATGAGACAGGAAAAATAAACGATCTCCGAGTAAAAGATCCTCTTGGAATGAGTGATCACAGTATGGTTGAATTTGTAATACAGATTGAGGGTGAGGAAGTTGTGTCAGAAACGAGTGTACTATGCTTAAACAAAGGGGACTACAGTGGGATGAGGGCAGAGTTGGCTAAAGTAGACTGGAAACACAGACTAAACGGTGGCACAATTGAGGAACAGTGGAGGACTTTTAAGAAGCTCTTTCATAGTGCTCAACAAAAATATATTCCAGTGAAAAAGAATGGTGGTAAGAGAAGGGATAACCAGCCGTGGATAACCAAGGAAATAAAGGAGAGTATCAAATCAAAGACCAATGCGTATAAAGTGGTCAAGGTTAGTGGGAAACTAGAAGATTGGGAAAATTTTAAACAACAGCAAAGAATGACTAAAAAAGCAATAAAGAAAGGAAAGATAGATTATGAACGTAAACTTGCGCAAAACATAAAAACAGATAGTAAAAGCTTTTACCGATATATAAAACGGAAGAGAGTGATTAAAGTAAATGTTGGTCCCTTAGAAGATGAGAAGGGGGATTTAATAATGGGAAATGTGGAAATGGCTGAGACCTTAAACAATTATTTTGCTTCGGTCTTCACAGTGGAAGGCACAAAAACCATGCCAAAAATTGCTGGTCACAGGAATGTAGGAAGGGAGGACCTTGAGACAATCACTATCACTAGGAGGGTAGTGCTGGACAGGCTAATGGGACTCAAGGTAGACAAGTCCCCTGGTCCTAATGAAATGCATCCCAGGGTAGTAAAAGAGATGGCGGAAGTTATAGCAGATGCATTCGTTATAATCTACCAAAATTCTCTGGGCTCTGGGGAGTTACCAGCGGATTGGAAAGCAGCTAATGTAACGCCTCTGTTTAAAAAAGGGGGCAGGCAAAAGGCAGGTAACTATAGGCTGGTTAGTTTAACATCTGTAGTGGGGAAAATGCTTGAAGCTATCATTAAGGAAGAAATAGCAGGACATCTCGATAGGAATAGTGCAATCAAGCAGACACAGCATGGATTCATGAAGGGGAAATTATGCTTAACTAATATACTGGAATTCTTTGAGGATATAACGAGCATGGTGGATAGAGGTGTACCGATGGATGTGGTGTATTTAGATTTCCAAAAGGCATTCGATAGGGTACCACACAAAAGGTTACTGCAGAAGATAGAGGTACGCGGAGTCAGAGGAAATGTATTAGCACGGATAGAGAATTGGCTGGCGAACAGAAAGCAGAGAGTCGGGATAAATGGGTCCTTTTCGGGGTGGAAATCGGTGGTTAGTGGTGTGCCACAGGGATCGGTGCTGGGACCACAACTGTTTACAATATACATAGATGACCTGGAAGAGGGGACAGAGTGTAGTGTAACAAAATTTGCAGATGACACAAAGATTAGTGGGAAAGCGGGTTGTGTAGAGGACACAGAGAGGCTGCAAAGAGATTTGGATAGGTTAAGCGAATGGGCTAAGGTTTGGCAGATGGAATACAATGTCGGAAAGTGTGAGGTCATCCACCTTGGGAAAAAAAACAGTAAAAGGGAATATTATTTGAATGGGGAGAAATTACAACATGCTGAGGTGCAGAGGGACCTGGGGGTCCTGGTGCATGAATCCCAAAAAGGTAGTTTGCAGGTGCAGCAGGTAATCAGGAAGGCGAATGGAACTTTGGCCTTCATTGTGAGAGAGATGGGGTACAAAAGTAGGGAGGTCCTTCTGCAACTGTATAGGATATTGGTAAGGCTGCACCTGGAGTACTGCATGCAGTTTTTGTCACCTTACTTAAGGAAGGATATACTGGCTTTGGAGGGGGTACAGAGACGATTCACTAGGCTGATTCCAGAGATGAGGGGGTTACCTTATGATAATAGATTGAGTAGACTGGGTCTTTACTCGTTGGAGTTCAGAAGGATGAGAGGTGATCTTATAGAAACATTCAAAATAATGAAAGGGATAGACAAGATAGAGGCGGAGAGGTTGTTTCCACTGGTAGGGGAGACTAGAACTAGGGGGCACAGCCTCAAAATACAGGGGAGCCAATTTAAAACCAAGTTGATAAGGAATTTCTTCTCCCAGAGGGTTGTGAATCTGTGGAATTCACTGCCCAAGGAAACAGTTGAGGCTAGCTCATTGAATGTTTTCAAGTCACAGATAGATAGATTTTTAACCAATAAGGGAGCGGGCGGGTAAGTGGAGCTGAGTCCACGGCCAGATCAGCCATGATCTTATTGAATGGCGGAGCAGGCTCGAGGGGCTAGATGGCCTACTCCTGTTCCTAATTCTTATGTTCTTATGTTCTTATGTTTCTGCGGCTGCAACCGAGACTCCAGGATGGTATGTTGCCTCCCTGGTGCAAGGGGCAAGGATGTCTTGGAGAAGGTGCATAATATTCTGAAAAGGGAGGATGAGCAGCCAGTTGTCGTGGTACATATTGGCACCAACGATATGGGTAAAAAATGGGATGAGGTCCTACGAGGCGAATTTAGGGAGCTAGGTGCTAAATTAAAAAGGAGGGCCTCAAAAGTATAATCTCAGGATTGCTACCAATGCCATGTGCTAGTCAGAGTAGGAATCGCAGGATAGCTCAGATGAATACGTGGCTTGAGGAGTGGTGCAGAAGGGAGGGATTCAAATTCCTGGGACATTGGGATTGGTTCTGGGGGAGGTGGGACCAGTACAAACCGGACCGTCTGCACCTGGGCTAGACCGGAACCGATGTCCGAGCAGGAGTGTTTGCTAGTGCTGTTGAGGAGGAGTTAAACTAATGTGACAAGGGGATGGGAACCTATGCAGGGAGACAGAGGGAATCAAAATGGAGGCAGAAGCAAAAGATAGAAAGGAGAATAGTAAAAGTGGAGGGCAGAGAAACCCAAGACAAAAAACAAAAAGGGCCACGTTACAGCAAAATTCTAAAAGGGCAAAGTATGTTAAAAAGATAAGCCTGAAGGCTCTGTGCCTCAATGCGAGGAGTATTCGGAACAAGGTGGATGAATTAACTGCGCAGATAGCAGTTAACGGATGTGATGTAATTGGCATCACGGAGACATGGCTCCAGGGTGACCAAGACTGGGAACTCAACATCCAGGGGTATTCAACATTTAGGAAGGATAGATAGAAAGTAAAGGAGGTGGGGTGGTGTTGCTGGTTAAAGAGGAAATTAATGCAATAGTAAGGAGGGACATTAGCTTGGATGATGTGGAATCGGTATGGGTGGAGCTGCGGAATACCAAAGGGCACAAAACGCAAGTGGGAGTTGTGTACAGACTACCAAACAGTAGTAGTGAGGTTGGGGACAGCATCAAACAAGAAATAAGGGATGTGTGCAATAAAGGTACAGCAGTTATCATGGGCGACTTTAATCTACATATTGATTGGGCTAACCAAACTGGTAGCAGTGCGGTGGAGGACGATTTCCTGGAGTGCATTAGGGATGGTTTTCTGGACTAATATGTTGAGGAACCAACTAGAGAACTGGCCATCCTAGATTGGGTGATGTGTAATGAGAAGGGGCTAATTATCAATCTTGTTGTACAATGTCCCTTGGGGAAGAGTGACCATAATATGGTAGAATTCTTTATTAAGATGGAGAGTGACACAGTTAAATCAGAAACTCGGGTCCTAAACTTAAGGAAAGGTAACTTCAACAGTATGAGGCGTGAATTGGCTGGAATAGACTGGCCAATGATACTTAAAGGGTTAGCGGTGGATAGGCATTCGCAAACATTTAAAGATCACATGGATGAACTTCAGCAATTGTAGATCCCTGTCTGGAGTAAAAAGAAAACGGGGAAGGTGGCTCAACCGTGGCTAACAAGAGAAATTAAGGATAGTGTTAAATCCAAGGAAGAGGCATATAAATTGGCCAGAAAAAGCAGCAAACCTGAGGACTGGGAGAAATTTAGAATTCAGCAGAGGAGGGCTAAGGGTTTAATTAAAAGGGGGAAAATAGAGTATGAGAGTAAGCTTGCCGGGAACCTAAAAACTGATTGCAAAAGCTTCTATCGATATGTGAAGAGAAAAAAATTAGTGAAGACAAAAGTAGGTCCCTTGCAGTTGGATTCAGGTGAATTTATAATGGGGAACAAAGAACTGGCAGACCAACTGAACAAATATTTTGGTTCTGCCTTCACAAAGGAAGACACGAATAACCTTCCAGAGCTACTCGGGGACCGAGGGTCTCGTGAAAAGGAGGAACTGAAGGATATTCTTATTAGGCGGGAAATTGTGTTCGGGAAATTGATGGGATTGAAGGCCAATAAATCCCCTGGGCCTGACAGTCTGCATCCCAGAATACTTAAGGAAGTGGCCCTAGAAATAGTGGATGCATTGGTGATCATTTTCCAACAATCTCTCGACTCTGGATCAGTTCCTATGGACTGGAGGGTAGCTAATGTAACACCACTTTTTAAAAAAGGAGGGAGAGAGAAAACGGGTAATTATAGATCGGTTAGTCTGACATCATTAGTGGGGAAAATGTTGGAATCAATTATTAAGGATGAAATAGCAGCGCATTTGGAAAGCAGTGACAGGATTGGTGCAATCAGCATGGATTTGTGAAAGAGAAATCATGCTTGACGAATCTTCTGGAGTTTTTTGAGGATGTAACTAGCAGAGTGGACAAGGGAGAACCAGTGGATGTGGTGTATTTGGACTTTCAAAAGGCTTTTGACAAGGTCCCACACAAGAGACTGGTGTGCAAAATCAAAGCACAATGTTATTGGCGGTAATGTACTGACGTGGATAGAGCACTGGTTGGCAGATAGGAGGCAGAGAGTCGGGATAAACAGGTCCTTTTCAGAATGGCAGGCAGTGACTAGTGGAGTGCTGCAGGGCTCAGTGCTGGGACCCCAGCTCTTTACAATATACATTAATGATTTGGATGAAGGAATTGAGTGTAATATCTCCAAGTTTGCAGATGACACTAAACTGGGTGGCGATGTGAGATGTGAGCGGGACGCTAGGAGGCTGCAGGGTGACTTGGACAAGTTCAGTGAGTGGGAAAATGCATGGCAGATGCAGTATAATGTGGATAAATGTGAGGTTATCCACTTTGGGGGCAAAAACACGAAGACAGAATATTATCTGAATGGCGGCAGATTAGCAAAAGGGGAGGTGCAATGAGACCTGGGTGTCATGGTTCATCGGTCATTGAAAGTTGGCATACAGATGCAAATGAAGAAGGCAAATGGTATATTGGCCTTCATAGCTAGGGGATTTGAGTATAGGAGCAGGGAGGTCTCACTGCAGTTGTACAGGGCATTGGTGAGGCCTCACCTGGAATATTGTGTTCAGTTTTGGTCTAATATGAGAAAGGACGTTCTTGCTATTGAGGGAGTGCAGCGAAGGTTCACCAGACTGACTCCCGGAAGGCTGGACTGGATCAACTGGGTCTTTATACACTGGAGCTTCGAAGGACGAGAGGGGATCTCATAGAAACATATAAGATTCTGACAGGACTGGACTGGAAGAATGTTCCCGAAATTGGGAAAGTCCAGAACCAGGGGACACAGTTATAGGATAAGGGGTAAGCCATTTAGAACTGAGATGAGGAGAAATTTCTTCACTCAGAGAGTTGTTAATCTGTGGAATTCCCTGCCGCAGAGAGTTGTTGATGTCAGTTCATTGGATATATTCAAGAGGGAGTTAGATATGAGACGGCTAAAGGGATCAAGGTGTATGGAGAGAAAGCGGGAAAGGGGTACTGAGGGAATGATCAGCCATGATCTTATTGAATGGTGGTGCAGGCTCGAAGGGCCAAATTGCCTACTCCCGCACCTATTTTCTCTGTTTCTATGTTTCTATTCCCCTTGATCCCTTTAGCCGTAAGGGCCATATCTAACTCCTTCTTGAATATATACAATGAACTGACATCAACAACTCTCTGCGGCAGGGAATTCCACAGGTTAACAACTCTCTTTCTATGAATGCAAGGGACCTACGTTTGTCTTCACTAACCTTTTTCTCTTCACATATTTATCGAAGCTTTTGCATCAGTTTTTATGTTCCAAGCATGCTTCCTCTTATACTCTATTTTCCCTCTCCTAATTAAACACTTTGTCCTCCCTTGCGGGATTCTAAATTTCTCCCAGTCCGCAGGTTTGCTGCTTTTTCTGGCCAATTTAAATGCCTCTTCCTTGGATTTAACACGATCCTTAATTTCCCTTGTTAGCCACGGTTGAGCCATCTTCCCCGTTTTATTTTTACTGCAGACAGGTATGTATAATTGTTGAAGTTCATCCATGTGATCTTTAAATGTTGGCCATGGCCTATCCACCGTCAACCCTTTAAGTATCATTCGCCAGTCTATCCTAGCCAATTCACGTCTCATACCATCGAAGTTACCTTTCCTTAAGTTCAGGACCCTAGTCTCTGAATTAACTGTGTCACTCTCCATCTTAATAAAGAATTCTACCATATGGTCACTCTTCCCCATGGGGCCTCGCACAATAAGATTGCTAATTAGTCCTTTCTCATTACACATCACCCAGTCTCGGATGGCCAGCCCTCTCGTTGGTTCCTCGACATATTGGTCTAGAAAACCATCCCTTACACACTCCAGGAAATCCTCCTCCACCGTATTGCTACCAGTTTGGTTAGCCCAATCTATATGTAGATTGACGTCACCCATGATAATTGCTGTACCTTTATTACACGCATCTCTAATTTCTTGTTTGATGCTCTCCCCAACCTCAGTAGTACTGTTTGGTGGTCTGTACAATGTTATACAAATCTTCCATTATATAAAGGCTGACGAATTGAAAGTTATTGGAACTTCCCTATTGATTCCTTTCATAAATTTTATAGCATAATGTCTCTGCAGAATAATTTGGTAAAGATCCAGATGGTAGCATAACGATACGATTTGAGAGTACCTTATTACCTAAACTGATTAAACTTTCCACAAATGAGTGATATTGAAACAATTGTCATAGCCAAAGGAAAAAAAGACGATGAAGGTTTGTCAGAAATGACTCATTCGGCAGCATGTGCTAAAATAAACCTTTTAGACAAAAGGATGAAAATCAGGTACATATTACTGTTTTATCTGCAGCAGTCCTGCAATCCTGTGCTATTAATCTGCTATCCTGCTGTTGGCTCGGGTTTATATATATATTTCCTGAATGTTTTGTTCATCACGGAATAGTTCAAGTTCAGTACGTAGATAAATTATGCATGAATATAGAAATATCTCCTGACAATACTAGTGAAAGATGCTTAATGCATGTCTTGGACATCCTTTCCTCACTATGGGCTCCATTTTCCCCAGTTATCTGCGCTGTTTTTTTGGCCTAAATTTAAATATCCAAGTTTCCTCAAAGATTGTGCGCCAGCGTAACTCAGTTAGTTACGATTTTTTTAGCCGTTGTTTTGCGTCATAGCGGGTGTAACATGATGCTTGCGCCAGTTTTTCACATTTATGCAAGTTTGGCCAACTTACATTTTTCCGAGGAAGGTCTATGTGACTACTTCCAAAAAACCTTCTGGGCATGTGAGAAAAACCAGCGCAGAAAGACGCCCTTGTTTTTAGGCCAAGGTTTGGAAGGAGTCAAGAACACATTGAATATGCATCATGAAGCTTAATTTTTTCAAACTTAAAACGCAGAAAATGGAAGTCTAATGCAAATCTTTCATTTTGGATTTTTTTCAAAGTGCCACACCACCACCGAATGTCTCCAAGCTGGGCTCGAGTGTCGGAGCAGCAGCCGGCAGAATCAGTCCCTCGCCCAGACATGGGTTCGGGGCTCAGCTTCAAAAGAAGCTCGGGGGATAGCGGGGGGGTGCGGGCGGTGGTGGAAGCCAAACTGAAGGGATGAAAAACCTTAAACTGTGCAGCAGCATCAAAAGAAGCCTGCGGGGGTGTGTCCGGGCGAGGAAGTGATTCTGCCGGCCAACCCTCGAGCCCGAACAAAGGAAACATTTGGTCGGTGGTGGGGTGGTACTTTGAAAAAAATCTAAAATTAAAGAATTACATTAGACTTTGTTGCCCCAAGTGTCCTCGTTTGAATGCCTAGCTTCCCGTTCTAAGCAAGTCTACTGCGCATGCGCAGATCAGAGTGTGGTCAATACTTGGGCGACAACCTTGGGGAGAGAGAGAACAAAGAAGCTTTAACTCCTTGTCCTGCTGTTTCAGCTTCTTGCAAAGCTACAATTTAATTATGGGGCAATACTGACAATGCCATACCTCATGCAAGCCTTCTGCATGATGGTCCTGCGGAGGAGATGATTGATTCAACGTCATCACATGAGGAACCTCAGAGCACGTAGGATGATGGGCAGAGGGCCTTACTCATGTCAGATATATCGAGACAGGCATTCATACCTGCACCTGAGTGATGCAGACTCTGTCAGAAGGCTCCGTTTTCACAAAGAAGTTAGTAAAAGCAGACCTGCAACCTAGAAGCGTCAGGGGGAATTGCTTTGTCAGTTGAAGTGAAGGTTACCGCTGCACTTTCATTCTATGCATCTGGATCAATCCAGGCCATAACTGGGGACGTGAGCGCCATTTCTCAACATGCAACACATATCTGCATTTGGCAGGTGACTGCTGCACTATATGCCCAGAGGAATGACTACATAAAGTTCCCCATGACCGCCCAGGCAATGCATGAAAGGGCTGTGGACTTCTCCAGAATTGTTGGCTTCCCAAAGGTATATGGCTGCATTGATTGTACCCACATTGCCTTGCGAGCACCTTTGGAGGCTTCCGAGATGTACAGGAACAGAAAAGACTTTCACTCCATTAATGTGCAGCTCGTGTGTGATGACATGCATCGCATCATGTCAGTTGATGCAAAATACCTTGGGAGCACCCATGATGCGTACATCCTACAAGAGAGAGCTATATCTGCCATGTTTCAGCAGCAGCCAGAAGGGCAGGGCTGGCTGCTTGGAGACAAAGGGACAGCTCGCCACCTGGCTCATGACGCTCCTACGTGTAACCCGGACATTGCAACGTGCAGCATAATAGAGAGGACCATTGGCATCTTGAAACAATGTTTCTGATGCATGGACCATTAATGAGGCTACTTGCAATACTCCCCTGAAATTGTCGGTCAGTTCACTGGTGTGTGCAGCATGCTGCATAACTTAGCCATCATGTGGCAGCAGCAGCTGGTAGTAGAAGATCCACCTGAGGTTAGAGTGGCTGATGATGAGGAGGAAGATGCAGATGACAAGGAGGAGGAGGAAGCTATGCAACTACCTGAATCCGGAGCAGGACAGCCGTGTCCATTTAACGATTGCTCAAGTCTTGCGCCAGCAGCTCATCCATGAACGCTTTGCTGCCTGAAGGCTCAATGGCAACTATTCCAAAATGGACCATGTTTACTGTTTGGACTTGATCCGCAACGTTGTGTTGTGTTAATGGAATAAATAATGGAAATGATTCTTCTTTACTTCAAAAAGTTGTGTTAATAATGGAACAAATAATGGAAATGATTTAGTTACAATTTAAAATATATTTTATTCAAAAGTTGAACAAATACTTGTCTGTACTTAATTTAACTTTAACAAAAATATTCTGGTATCAAACTTCAAAGAATTCAATTAAGATCACTTACAAACTCTAAGATCACTTAAAAACTTTAAGATCACTTACAAATTTTTAAACTTGTAAATTTACATAACTTACAAAAAACTTTTAATTTGAGAACAGTTGTCATGTATTCAACTATCATTGTAACCCATGTATAAGCTGACCTAAGTTATACACCTTGAGAACACTGACCACAGGGGCGAACTTGTGGGAGACACTCCTAACCTAGACTTTCAGGTATAAAAAGGGAAGCTCCACCCACCGTCTGGTTCTTGAGGTCTTGGTAATAAAGGTAACTGGTCACAGAGTGACCTTCTTTCGAGTATGGGCCTCATGTGCATTTATACTGTATAGGAAGGACATATTATTGGCGACGAGAAACTGGGATTTAAACCACGCGAGCATGGCCACTAGCAGCACAGAAGAGAGGTATTATGTTGGTGATGATTGGGACAACTTTATTGAGAGACTACAGCAAAGTTTTGTCACGAAGGAATGGTTGGATCAGGATTCGGCTGACAAACGCAGGGCTCATCTCCTGACGGTTTGTGGATCCAGAACGTATTCCCTGATGAAGGACCTTCTAACATAAGAACATAAGAACATAAGAATTAGGAATAGGAGTAGGCCATCTAGCCCCTCAAGCCTGCTCCGCCATTCAACAAGATCATGGCTGATCTGGCCGTGGACTCAGCTCCACTTACCTGCCCGCTCCCCGTAACCCTTAATTCCCTTATTGGTTAAAAATCTATCTATCTGTGATTTGAATATATTCAATGAGCTAGCCTCAACTGCTTCCTTGGGCAGAGAATTCCACAGATTCACAACCCTCTGGGAGAAGAAATTCCTTCTCAACTCAGTTTTAAATTGGCTCCCCTGTATTTTGAGACTGTGCCCCCTAGTTCTAGTCTCCCCGACCAGTGGAAACAACCTCTCTGCCTCTATCTTGTCTATCCCTTTCATTGTTTTAAATGTTTCGATAAGATCACCCCTCATCCTTCCGAACTCTAACGCCAGAGAAGTCGGCGGACAAGACGTTCAAAGAGCTCAGTAAGTTGATCGGGGAACACCTTCAACCGGCGAGCAGCACGTACATGGCGAGACGCCGGTTTTACACGCACCGGCGGCGAGAAGGGCAAAGCATTCCAGACTTTGTGGCAGATCTCCGGCAACTGGCGAGCCTATGTAAGTTCCAAGATGTATGCAGAGCAGAGATACTGCAAGACTTTTTTATTGAGGGCATCGGGCACGCTGGGGTTTTCAGGATTGAGACCAAAGACTTGACCTTGGAAGCGGCGGCTCTGATAGTCCAGACAATTATCTCAGGGGAGGAAGAGACCAGAATGGTTTATGGCAAAAATCGTGGCTCAAATGCGGCAAACGACCAGGGAGTCAACATTGTTAACACGGCACACAGTTCTCTAGGCAGACAAGGGCAATCGGACATACCCCAGCATGCAGTCGAACCCAAAGGGAGAATTCAACAGAGACAATGGCTAGCTGAACGGCGATTCATGCCATCGCAACGAACAATGCGGCCAGTAATGGGGCCATCAACACCTGTTAATGGTGCGCTTAAGGACAGTTACAGAGACAGTCAGAGACGATCGACTGGTAATGGACCTTTTCTTTCCAACAATGGGGCCTCCAGCTCATGCTGGAGGTTTGGAGGGAAACACCCAGCCAGAGCTTGCAGGTATCAGCAATATACCTGCAGAAACTGCAACGTCAGCGGTCACTTGGCGCATATGTGCAGGAAGCCTGCAGCCAGATTGATGTACGAGGATGACGGGCCCGATGTAAGCCTTACGAGGCCAAATGAATACTGGGGGAAATCGCTGGAAGCTGAAGTTCAGCGAGTTCATGTGGAGCACATATACAGTTCATATACCAGGACGCCACCGATAATGATGAAAGTGCTCCTCAATGGCATCCCAGTATTAATGGAGCTAGACACGGGGGCCAGCCAGTCCCTGATGAGTAGTATCAAACAGTTCGAAAGGTTGTGTGTGTCCAAGGCCAGGAGGCCAAAATTATTGCCGATTGACGCATTGCTACGGACATATACAAAAGAGATTATTCCGGTGCTAGGCAGCGCCACGGTAGTCGTGACCTACAAAGATTCGGAGAACAGGTTGCCACTCTGGATTGTCCCGGGGGACAGTCCCACACTACTGGGGAGGAGTTGGCTTGCTGTGATGAACTGGAAATGAGGCGATGTCAAAGCAATTTCTTCTGTGGAGTATCATGCTCACAGGTCCTGGACAAATTTGACTCATTATTTCAACCCGGCATCGGCACTTTCATGGGAGCCAAAGTAGTGATTCACATAAACCCGGACGCCAGACCAGTACACCACAAGGCCAGAGCGGTGCCGTACGTGATGCGGGAAAAGATAGAATACGAATTGGACCGCCTGCTGAGGGAAGGCATCATCTCGCCAGTCGAATTCAGTGACTGGGCGAGCCCGATCGTGCCGGTGCTCAAGGCGGCTGGGTCGGTCAGGATATGTGCCGATTACAAGGCCACCATCAATCGGATGTCACTCCAAGACCAATACCCGCTACCAAGAACGGAGGACCTCTTTGCGACGCTATCCGGTGGCAAACTTTTTTCAAAATTGGACCTGACCTCAGCTTACATGACCCAGGAGCTGGCGAGTGAGTCGAAGAAGCTGACCACCATCACGACACACAAGGAGTTGTTTGAGTACAACAGATGTCTGTTCGGGATTCGTTCGGCCGCCGTGATCTTTCAGCAAAATATGGAAAGCCTCCTCAAGTCGATTCCAAGGACGGTGGTTTTTCAAGACGACATCCTCATCACGGGTCGCGATACTGAAGAACACCTCCACAACCTGGAGGAGGTGCTACGCAGACAGGACCGGGTAGGGCTGCGATTGAAAAAGGCAAAGTGCATCTTCTTAGCTCCAGAGGTAGAATTCCTGTGGAGGAGGGTAGCAGCAGACGGGATCAGACCTACTGCGTCCAAAACGGAAGTGATCCAGAGAGCACCCAGACCCCGTAACACGACGGAGCTGCGTTCGTTCTGCGGGCCCCTGAACTATTTTGGTCATTTTTTTCCCAAATTGAGCACGCTGTTAGAGCCGCTAAACGTGCTCCTATGCGACTGGGTCTGGGTGGACAGCCAGGAAAGGGCTTTTGATAGAGCACGCAATTTGTTATGCTCCAAAAAACTGTTAATGTTATATGTCCCGTGTAAGAAACTTGTTTTAACGTGTGATGCATCGTCCTATGGGGTCGGGTGTGTGTTGCAGCATGTGAATGCCAATGGTCAGTTATAGCTGGTAGCTTATGCCTCCAGAAGTCTGTCCCAGGCAGAAAGGGGCCACGGGATGGTAGAAAAGGAAGCGCTAGCATGTGTATATGCAGTAAAAAAAATGCACCAGTACCTGTTTGGCAGGAAATTTGAGCTGGAGACAGATCACAAATCCCTAACGTCCCTTTTGGCCGACAACAAGGCCATAAATGCCAATGCATCGGCCCGCATACAGAGGTGGGCACTTACGTTAGCCGCCTATGACTTGACAATTCGGCAGAGACCGGGCACTGAAAACTGTGCCGATGCACACAGCAGGCTACCACTAGCCACCACTGAGGGGGCAGCTGAGCATGATGCTGAGATGGTCATGGCTGTTGAAGCTTTCAAAAGCGAAGGCTCACCTGTGAGCCCGTCAGATTAAGGTCTGGACAAATAAAGACCCGCTACTGTCTTTAGTTAAAAAATGTGTCCTGAATGGGGACTGGGCAGCCACGTACGGGGCATGCCATGAGGAGTTTAAACTGTTTCATAGGCGCAAGGATGAACTCTCGATTCAGGCCGATTGCCTACTGTGGGGAAACCGAATAGTCATGCCCCAGAAGGGCAGAGAGGTGTTTACCAGAGAACTTCACAATGAGCACCCGGGCATTGTCATGATGAAGGCAATTGCCAGGTCACACGTTTGGTGGCCAGGGATAGATGCAGACATGGAACTTTGTGTTCGCAGGTGCAACACGTGTGCTCAGCTGGGCAACGCACCCAGGGAAGCCCCCCTTAGCCCCTGGTCCTGGCCCGCCAAGCCATGGTCATGCATCCATGTGGACTACGTAGGTCCTTTCATGGGAAAAATGTTTTTGGTTGTAGTAGACGCCTATGAGTGTGCCATTTTAAATTCAAGCACATCCTCTGCCACGGTAGAAAGTCTACGGGCAATGTTCGCCGCCCATGGTCTACCGGACGTCTTGGTCAACGACAATGGCCCGTGCTTTACGGGCATTGAATTCCAGGACTTCATGGCAGGAAATGGTATCAACCATGTCAGAACGGCACCGTTTAAGCCGGCCTCAAACGGCCAGGCAGAATGAGCAGTGCAGATAATCAAACAGGGGATGCTCAGAATCCAAGGGGGTTCCCTACAAAGCCGCTTATCACGCCTCCTGTTGGCCAATAGATCCCGACCACACTCGCTCACAGGGGTTCCACCTGCAGAGCTGCTAATGAAAAGGACGTTAAAAACCAGGTTATCCCTTATACACCCTACTATGAAAGAAATTGTTGAGAGCAGGCGTCAGTCACAATGTGACTACCATGACAGGAATGCGAGGGCGCGATGTATTGATGTCAATGACCCTGTTTTTATGCTTAATTACGCTGCAGGGCCCAAATGGCTTGCGGGCACTGTGATTGCCAAAGAGGGGAATAGGGTTTTGGTAGTTAAACTTACCAATGGACAAATCTGCCGCAAACACGTGGATCAAACAAAAAGGAGGTTCAGCAACCCCATAGAAGAAGCAGAGGAAGAACACGACGTAGAGGTTTTACTCCACCACAGGTGACCGAACACTGGAACCAAGTGAAGGAGAGCCCAGTAACTGTGGGCAGCCTGGACAGGCCTGAGCCACCGCAAACAGCAAGCACTCAGGCCAGCACCCAACAACCGGAGCCCCAACTCAGGCGCTCTACAAGGGAGCGTAAACCACCAGAGAGACTTAACCTGTGATCCCAGTAAGACTTTGGGGGGGAGGTGATGTCATGTATTCAACTATCATTGTAACCCATGTATAAGCTGACCTAAGTTGTACACCTTGAGAACACTGACCACAGGGGGCGAACTTGTGGGAGACACGCCTAACCTGGACTTCCCGGTATAAAAGGGGAGCTCCACCCACCGTCTGGCTCTTGAGGTCTTGGTAATAAAGGTAACTGGTCACAGAGTGACCTTCTCTCAAGTATGGGCCTTGTGTGCATTTATACTGTATAGTAAGGACATATTAACAGTTATAACAGTAACAACAATAATAATAAGAACAACAACAGCAGCAAAGAAAGGCTGCCCCCATTTCTCCTTCACCTTATTCTAAGACTGCCCACTGCGCTTGGTCTTGTTGACTCCACCCATGCCCGCAGGCTGTGGCGCAGCATTTCTTGGTTGGTACCAAGCTTATTCTTTTGAAAATCTTGATGGGGGGCATGGGCAGGTGGTAATGTGGAAGGTCTAGCTTGGGCCTCTTCAGAGGCCAGTCTGGGGATGGGACTGGGAGTGGCAGTTGATTCTGTCAATGGGCACGGGGTCTGGGCGCTTTCCCTTATTGCAGCAGTTAACTCCGACCTTCCCTCCCTCATGTGCCCTGCCAGTGTCTCAACTACCTGCAACATTCCCTCCCTCATGTTCACTGACAGTGCAGCAGCTACCTGTGATATTCCTTCCCTCATGTGCACTGACATTGTATCAGCTGCCTGCGGCATTCCCTCCCTCATGTTCCCGTTCAGCTTTCCCATTTCTCGTGAGAGCGTTGTTACTTCTCCCGACAGTCCCGATACCTCATCACCCACCCCACTGATGGTATCCAGGAGTGATCGTGTAACGTCAATGCTCTCCCCACTCATTGCCATCATCTGAACCACATCTGTTAGATCTCCTTACCAATCTCACCCTGGGCGTGGCTCGCTGCATCCCACTGGGACCTGCAGCCTTGAACAGTGGAATCTCTAGTCTCGGACTGTGAGAAACCATGGAATGTCCCAACACTCGTACCACTCAGGAAATGTCCTGGCACCTCAATGGGCGGCGCCTGCACCTCCTCCAGAGTGAGTACAACAGTGGGGGCTTCATCCTCCCCCTCCCCCTCACTCCCACGCTCTTGGTCTGGAAGGTGGGATTGGAAGATGTTCTCCTCTTCAGGCTCGTCCGCGTCTGAATCTTCTTCTGCATCGGCTTCAGCCTCGTCAGGGTTGGCCTCAAGTTCTGCAAAATATAACAGAACGATCAAATGGTTAGCAGCAGAGGAGGGGGCAGGGTGGCATGAGTCGGCTCACACAGCGGAGGCAGCAGGCTGATTTGAAGGACCATGATGAATGATAGCACATTGCATCAACCAAAGCATACCTGACGAAACATGGCTAGCCCGCGCAGTACTTAACATTTAGCAAAGCCAGACTGTAGAATTTGCAGAACTTAAACCTCTCCCTCGAGTGTGGGCCCAACTTGTGCAGTGGTGATTGCTTTTCTCCAGGTAGGACCCATCAAAGCAGCGACCCTCTCTTCCAACGGTGTCGGTGGGTGCAGATTTGCCGGGCCTCCTCCTGTTCGAGTTCTTTCCCATTTGTTGTGTGCCACCTTCCTCTGCAAAGATGAAAATATAACTTTTTAGAGAGTGTGTCTTTCTGCTGAGTGGGACACATACAGATGGTCACATTTACAATTGCAATTCCAGTGAATAAATGAAAATATTACTTACACTAACTACTTGACCAAGGTCCTGCCACTTCTTTTTGCACTGGCCTCCAGGCCTCAGGATGGTCACCATTGCGAAGTAATCTTCTGTAAGTTGGTTCCAGCATTTCTTCATTTCTTTTGGTGAAACTTTTATGTGACCTCTGCTAATGTCCATTTGGCCTTAATTACAGTTACTAGTGCCTCCACTTCATCCTGTAAGAAATTCTTGGTCCTTGAGCCGCGTTGCATATTGTATTGCAGCTCTGATTTTTCCAGTGTGAATTAAAGTTCTCACACACAACTGGCTCTTTAAAAATGGCCGAATGCAGACCAGGAGCTGTACTGGGCATGCGCGCCCATATAGCAGTCATGTCAAAAACGTCATTTTTTTCCCGCTCATGCGCAGAAGGGGGGACATCATTTTTTTGGTGCAGACATTAGGCTTCACCCCCCAAAGCTAAAGGACAGGCTGCACAGCATCAATTTCAAAAAATAGAACAGGGAAACCTGCTACTTATTTTTTTGGAGTAGTCGCGGCCAAAAAAAGGAGCATAACTCTGGCAATATGTCAAAAAACGGCATTGGGGAAAATTGAGCCCGATATTAGTGGAGGTGTTAACCATTTAAAGTAAATGGGTTAATGATTGTGTTAAAATAATAAATAAAGAAATTTGATATCTATATATTAACGTCCAACCATTAATAATGCCAACAATAATTTCTATAATTTAGCCCTAAATCAAAACAAGATATAAGAAAATGCTCTGTTTTTAAGAATAATAATTCACCTTGATTAGCCCGCAAGTAATAAGTATCATATAGGATTATATATTTCACAATTTGTTTAACTTTTTGAAAAACCAGATGTGAGTAAAGAATAACAGTGTGTCAACTGAAAGCAGCAACAGATTATTTATCTAAACATAGCACTACTCAGAGCATTCCTATCCCTTCAAACATTGAAAGCATTTGCGAAAAATTCAATAAAAGCTGATTTATACTTGTTACGGCCTTGATAAAAGTCGGTTATGAAAAACTCATGCAACATTGGAGACCAATTTAAAACCAACCCAGGGAATTTTCCCATAAAACAGGATTTTTGACCATCTTCATCAAAGTTATGGCAGCCAATCAGAAGAACCACTGAGGAAATTTCCTGGCTTTTAGTCTTTAGATCAAAACCAACCTTTGCATTCATGAGCTTAAATAAGGAGAACATTTTGAAGTAACCTTACAAAATGATAGAAGTGAATAGTACAGAGCATTTTTCTGACCACATGCAAGCCTGTAGCAGCCATTGACAATAGATCACAGAGGAGGGAAAGAAGAGGAGAAGCAAAGAGTGGCCCAAGAGCATAGATGACACAGGAGGCATATGGCGTGCAGCGCATTCTACCCAGGTCAAGCGTACAGAGACGGAGGAACAGTGCATTAATAGGCTCAGACTTAACAGGGAGTCTGAGACTGTGGTATACCATATTGTTCCAGAGGATCTGCGGAAAGAGTCAACTACATTCGCTGTATTACTAAGCACTCTATGTATGCCACAAGGTCCTTCCAGGCACCCATAAGAGCCTGCAGCGTTCCTGTGCATTGCTTCAGCAACCAGCACCCGAATCAGTTAAAATATATTCCAAATTCCAACCTTCCCAACTATAGTATTGATGCGGAGATTCAGCATCGCCTCCAGTGCGCCAGCGCAGCCTTCAACCACCTGTGTAAAAGAGTATTTGAAGACCAGGATCTCAAATTTACCACCAAACTCATGGTCTACAGGGCTATAGTAATACCCGCCCTCCTGTATGGGTCTGAAGCATGGACGATGTACAGAAGGCACCTCAAGTCGCTCGAGATATATCACCAACGATGTCTCCGCAAGGTCCTGCAAATCCCCTGGGGGGACAGGCGCACCAATATCAGTGTCCTCAACCAGGCTAACATCTCCAGTATTGAAGCACTGACCACACTCGATCAGCTTCGCTGGGCAGGCCACATAGTTCGCATGCCAGATACGAGACTCCCTAAGCAAATGCTTTATGTGGAGCTCCTTCATGGTAAACGAGCCAAAGGAGGACAGCGGAAATGTTATAAGGACACCCTCAAAGCCTCCCTGGTAAAGTGCGACATCACCACTGACACCTGGGAGACCCTGGCCGAAGACCGCCCGAGGTGGAGAAAGTGCATCTGGGAGGGCATTGAGCTCTTTAAGTCTCAACTCAAAGAGCATGAAGAGGCCAGGCGCAAGCAGCGGAAGGAGCGCGCGACAATCCAGCCCACCCACCCCTTCCCCCGACGAATGTCTGTCCCACCTGTAACAGGGTCTGTGGCTCTCGTATCGGACTGTTCAGCCATCAAAGAACTCACTTTAGGAGTGGAAGCGAGTCCTCCTTGATTCCGAGGGACTGCCTATGATGATGATGACGGCATTGTTAACTGTATAATACATGGAACCACATATACACCCACCATCATAGGCATCGGCATACCTACATACGAAAGGATATTATTCCATGCAAATGCTATCTGACCCCCACCATAAAACTATGCACATACATATGGATTTACAAAATTAAAGCATCAGTTGTTCTAAAGTAAATGAGAACACACTGCCTCCCGAACAGCACTCTGGGTGTACCTTTACCACAGGGACTGCAGTGGTTCAAGATGGCAACTCACCACCACCTTCTCGAGGGCAATTAGGGATGGCCAATAAATGCTGGCCTTGCCAGCAATGCCTACATCCTAGGAACGAATGCAAGTAAAATATAGGACTAGACTTTCCATTATTGTGCAGATCACGCAAAAATGGGTGTTATTTCCAGCGTTGGCGGTAAATATGGGTTTTCAGATCGCCCATTTTCAAAACCCCAACTTTCCATTTTATAAAATGGGCATTACCACGAGCCATCTGAAATGGGCGTTAGCGTTAAATATTTTGACCTACCGCCGTAATGTTTCGGCGTCCATAGCAACGGCATGGCAACGGTCGTTGCCCGCATTTCAGGAGGTCAGGGGTCATCATTACATGCGCAGCAGAAGAGAGAGAGAGAGAGGGAGCAGAGAGGAACTGAAAGGGTGTGTGGGTGTGTCGTGTGCTTGGTTGGCTGTTGTGGGAGGTAAGAGGGAGATTCACCAGCAGCAAAAAGAATTCAGAGCACAAATAACGTTGTTCCCACTGAGTTCTTTGGAGAAATTTTTTTTTTTTTACAATGGCAGGGATGGAGGAGGTGACACAGCACGCTGTGAAGACTGACACTGGTGAAAGCAGTGAGATGGGAGAGGAACAATTGGGAGGACGAAAAAGAGCAAGGAGATTCTCGGACGAGGCAACTGCCTCCTCCTGCAGGAGGTCGAGTCACGCTGGGGTCAATAGACCCAGGGTGGGTGTGAGAAGCCCACCCCAAAGGTGTACCAGAGGATATGGGCCACCATAGCCGAGGTGGTCTTGTCGGCGACCAACGAGGTACGTGAGGGCAACCAATGCCACAAGCGCTCGAACAACCCTGTCGGATCCGCCAGAGTTAAATATTACATTTATTTACATGTACTTATATATTTATATAATTTGAATTGTAAGTGTAATGAGTGATTAAAATCAGATGTGATGTCTTGCACTTATATCAGGAATGTTTTACTCAAAGCCTGCTTTAACGGTGTACGTCTTCAGGGAAAGAATGATAATTTTCATAATAATCATGATTACATCTGTCGGTTATGTGCTGTATCAATCTCTGTGACATAGAAACATAGAAACATAGAAAATAGGTGCAGGAGCAGGCCATTCGGCCCTTCGAGCCTGCACCGCCATTCAATATGATCATGGCTGATCATTCACCCCAGTACCCTGCAATACCGAGCAATGATATCACGCAATGATCTCATGCCATGTCGTGCTGGTGTTACCTTTTACAGAAGAAGCTTTCGAGGAATAGGGCCGAGCAGTGGCGAATGGGTGGCGGGTCATCAGTCATCATCGACCTCACCGACATCGAGGAGCGGGTGCTGGCACTAGTGGGGACCCACACCCGGTCAGCCACGCAAGCAGCAGCAGAACCTGATGTGATTCCACGTGAGTAAAGTATACACCATTGCGTGATATAAAGTCAATAGATGCCACACCCACTCATATCCGACCAATAATATATGATAGATGAATGATAAAAGTGTTCTCTAAATAACGATGGCCTCATGAGAAATATTGAAATGCAGAATGTGTTGATGATCATGAAATGTGATGTCTGTGATGATTTTGCTAGCAGTGGTGCTTTTGTTGGCATATGCTATGTGTAGCGCTGGAATCACCTTGTGACCCTAGCACCCCCTTCTCCTCTAATAAACGTGCTCGGAGCACGTTCCCACCTCGGGACCGTCCTCTCCCATATCCATTTATCGACAAAAGCACCACTGCTATCAAAATCATCACAGACACCACATTTCAGGACCATCACCAAATTCTGCATTGCAATGATTCTCATGAGGCCATCATTATTTAGAGAACACTTTTATCATTTATGTTTTGCTACTCAGCCAGCAGCACAACCCCATGCAAGACCATCGAGCCCAGAAGATGGGGGCGCAGGGCCGGACTCGCCAGGCGATCCTTCATCTGGTGCTGAGGAGCCCCGATTCTCGCCCGTGCACCTGCTGGGTCCCTTCTCCACAGATGACAGTGCCGACTTTGAGAAGCCTGCATCGCCAAGCTCCGTAATGCAGTCCACACCAAAGACATCTCGTGCTCCTGCGGCCATTCCCACCTCCACTGTGGAGGTACTGGGCCCTAGCACCTTGCGACAGGGCACCCAAGATGTCTCCAGGATGGTGCCGACCAAGCGGAGGTTGGTTCGACGTGGCAGGTCGTGCAGAGCACGGAGTGCAGCAGCATAGAATGGCATTTGTGAGTTTGTGCTGACACTAGAGCAGCTGATCAGGAGTATGAGAGTAGGAGTCGGAGGCCCAGAGACCAGCCCAACCAGCTGCAGACAAAGATGGAGGGTGCGAAATCGAGAGGTGACGTCACACCACAGAGTCGGCGGCAGTCGGGAGCAGCATCGAGGAGGTGCGTGGAGAGGCCTATAAAAGGCACAGCAGGGAGTCCGGGGCCCAGCGTCGGCGGCAGTCGGGAGCAGCGTCGAGGAGGTGCGTGGAGAGGCCTATAAAAGGCACAGCAGGGAGTCCGGGGCCCAGCGTCGGCGGCAGTCGGGAGCAGCGTCGAGGAGGTGCGTGGAGAGGCCTATAAAAGGCACAGCAGGGAGTCCGGGGGCCAGCGTCGGCGGCAGTCGGGAGCAGCGTTGAGGAGGTGCGTGGAGAGGCCTATAAAAGGCGTGACTTGTGCAGCTACAGGGAGAAGGCAAAAAAGAAGTAGAAAGAAATCAAAAGGTGACGTCACAGCCAAGAGGGTAAGTGATTGGCTGGTGATTGGTGAGTACTTTTTCTTTTTTCTCTTCTATATCAGTGAGTAACTTTTAACACTGTTGTTGCCAATTTAAGTGTATATAAGGGTTAAGTCATGGCAGGAGAGCTCGGTCGGGTGTTATGCTCCTCCTGTACCATGTGGGAACTCAGGGACACTTCCGGTGTCCCTGACGATTACGTGTGCGGGAAGTGTATCCGTCTCCAGCTCCTGACAGACCGCGTTGCAGAGTTGGAGCTGAGGGTGGATTCACTCTGGAGCATCCACGATGCTGAGAATGACGTGAGTATCACGTGTAGCGAGTTAGTCGTACCACAGGGAAAGGGTCCACAGCCAGATAGGGAATGGAAGACCAACAGGAAGAGCAATGCAAGGAAGGTAGTGCAGGAGTCCCCTGTGGTCATCCCCCTGCAAAACAGATACACTGCTTTGGGTACTGTTGAGGGGGATGACTCATCAGGGGAGGGCAGCAGCAGCCAAGTTCATGGCACCGTGGCTGGCTCTGCTGCACAGGAGGGCAGGAAAAAGAGTGGGAGAGCAATAGTGATTGGGGATTCAATGGTGAGGGGAATAGATAGGCGTTTCTGCGGCCGCAACCGAGACTCCAGGATGGTATGTTGTCTCCCTGGTGCAAGGGTCAAGGATGTCTCTGAGCGGGTGCAGGACATTCTAAAAAGGGAGGGAGAACAGCCAGTTGTCGTGGTGCACATTGGTACCAACGACATAGGTAAAAAGAGGGATGAGGTCCTACGAAACGAATTTAAGGAGCTAGGAGCTAAATTAAAAAGTAGGACCTCAAAAGTAGTAATCTCGGGATTGCTACCAGTGCCACGTGATAGTCAGAGTAGGAATCGCAGGATAGCGCAGTTGAATACGTGGCTTGAGCAGTGGTGCAACAGGGAGGGATTCAAATTCCTGGGGCATTGGAACCGGTTCTGGGGGAGGTGGGACCAGTACAAACCGGACGGTCTGCACCTGGGCAGGACCGGAACCAATGTCCTAGGGGGAGTGTTTGCTAGTGCTGTTGGGGAGGATTTAAACTGATATGGCAGGGGGATGGGAACCAATGCAGGGAGACAGAAGAAAACAAAAAGGAGGCAAAAGCAAAAGACAGAAAGGAGATGAGGAAAGGTGGAGGGCAGAGAAACCCAAGGCAAAGAACAAAAAGGGCCACTGTACAGCAAAATTCTAAAAGGACAAAGGGTGTTAAAAGAACAAGCCTGAAGGCTTTGTGTCTTAATGCAAGGAGTATCCGCAATAAAGTGGATGAATTAACTGTGCAAATAGATGTTAACAAATATGATGTGATTGGGATTACGGAGACGTGGCTCCAGGATGATCAGGGCTGGGAACTCAACATCCAGGGGTATTCAACATTCAGGAAAGATAGAATAAAAGGAAAAGGAGGTGGGGTAGCATTGCTGGTTAAGGAGCAAATTAAGGCAATAGTTAGGAAGGACATTAGCTTGGATGATGTGGAATCTATATGGGTAGAGCTGCAGAATACCAAAGGACAAAAAACGTTAGTGGGAGTTGTGTACAGACCTCCAAACAGTAGTAGTGATGTTGGGGAGGGCATCAAACATGAAATTAGGGGTGCGTGCAATAAAGGTGCAGCAGTTATAATGGGTGACTTTAATATGCACATAGATTGGGTTAACCAAACTGGAAGCAATACGGTAGAGGAGGATTTCCTGGAGTGCATAAGGGATGGTTTTTTAGACCAATATGTCGAGGAACCAACTAGGGGGGAGGCCATCTTCGACTGGGTGTTGTGTAATGAGAGAGGATTAATTAGCAATCTCGTTGTGCGAGGCCCCTTGGGGAAGAGTGCCCATAATATGGTGGAATTCTGCATTAGGATGGAGAATGAAACAGTAAATTCAGAGACCATGGTCCAGAACTTAAAGAAGGGTAACTTTGAAGGTATGAGGCGTGAATTGGCTAGGATAGATTGGCGAATGATAATGAAGGGGTTGACTGTGGATGGGCAATGGCAGACATTTAGAGACCGCATGGATGAACTACAACAATTGTACATTCCTGTCTGGCGTAAAAATAAAAAAGGGAAGGTGGCTCAACCGTGGCTATCAAGGGAAATCAGGGATAGCATTAAAGCCAAGGAAGTGGCATACAAATTGGCCAGAAATAGCAGAGAACCCGGGGACTGGGAGAAATTTAGAACTCAGCAGAGGAGGACAAAGGGTTTGATTAGGGCAGGGAAAATGGAGTACGAGAAGAAGCTTGCAGGGAACATTAAGACGGATTGCAAAAGTTTCTATAGATATGTAAAGAGAAAAAGGTTAGTAAAGACAAACGTAGGTCCCCTGCAGTCAGAATCAGGGGAAGTCATAACGGGGAACAAAGAAATGGCGGACCAATTGAACAAGTACTTTGGTTCGGTATTCACTGAGGAGGACACAAACAACCATCCGGATATAAAAGGGGTCGGAGGGTCTAGTAAGGAGGAGGAACTGAGGGAAATCCTTATTAGTCGGGAAATTGTGTTGGGGAAATTGATGGGATTGAAGGCCGATAAATCCCCAGGGCCTGATGGACTGCATCCCAGAGTACTTAAGGAGGTGGCCTTGGAAATAGTGGATGCATTGACAGTCATTTTCCAACATTCCATTGACTCTGGATCAGTTCCTATGGAGTGGAGGGTAGCCAATGTAATCCCACTTTTTAAAAAAGGAGGGAGAGAGAAAACAGGGAATTACTGACCGGTCAGCCTGACATCGGTAGTGGGTAAAATGATGGAATCAATTATTAAGGATGTCATCGCAGTGCATTTGGAAAGAGGTAATATGATAGGTCCAAGTCAGCATGGATTTGTGAAAGGGAAATCATGCTTGACAAATCTTCTGGAATTTTTTGAGGATGTTTCCAGTAGAGTGGACAAGGGAGAACCAGTCGATGTGGTATATTTGGACTTTCAGAAGGCTTTCGACAAGGTCCCACACAAGAGATTAATGTGCAAAGTTAAAGCACATGGGATTGGGGGTAGTGTGCTGACATGGATTGAGAACTGGTTGTCAGACAGGAAGCAAAGAGTAGGAGTAAATGGGGACTTTTCAGAATGGCAGGCAGTGACTAGTGGGGTACCGCAAGGTTCTGTGCTGGGGCCCCAGCTGTTTACACTGTACATTAATGATTTAGACGAGGGGATTAAATGTAGTATCTCCAAATTTGCGGATGACACTAAGTTGGGTGGCAGTGTGAGCTGCAAGGAGGATTCTATGAGGCTGCAGAGCGACTTGGATAGGTTAGGTGAGTGGGCAAATGCATGGCAGATGAAGTATAATGTGGATAAATGTGAGGTTATCCACTTTGGTGGTAAAAACAGAGAGACAGACTATTATCTGAATGGTGACAGATTAGGAAAAGGAGAGGTGCAACGAGACCTGGGTGTCATGGTACATCAGTCATTGAAGGTTGGCATGCAGGTACAGCAGGCGGTTAAGAAAGCAAATGGCATGTTGGCCTTCATAGCGAGGGGATTTGAGTACAAGGGCAGGGAGGTGTTGCTACAATTGTACAGGGCCTTGGTGAGGCCACACCTGGAGTATTGTGTACAGTTTTGGTCTCCTAACCTGAGGAAGGACATTCTTGCTATTGAGGGAGTGCAGCGAAGGTTCACCAGACTGATTCCCGGGATGGCGGGACTGACCTATCAAGAAAGACTGGATCAACTGGACTTGTATTCACTGGAGTTCAGAAGAATGAGAGGGGACCTCATAGAAACGTTTAAAATTCTGACGGGGTTAGACAGGTTAGATGCAGGAAGAATATTCCCAATGTTGGGGAAGTCCAGAACCAGGGGACACAGTCTAAGGATAAGGGGGAAGCCATTTAGGACTGAGATGAGGAGGAATTTCTTCACCCAGAGAGTGGTGAACCTGTGGAATTCTCTACCACAGAAAGTTGTTGAGGCCAATTCACTAAATATATTCAAAAAGGAGTTAGATGAAGTCCTTACTACTAGGGGAATCAAGGGGTATGGTGAGAAAGCAGGAATGGGGTACTGAAGTTGCATGTTCAGCCATGAACTCATTGAATGGCAGTGCAGGCTAGAAGGGCCGAATGGCCAATCCTGCACCTATTTTCTATGTTTCTATGTTTCTACAGCCAAGCTGGTAAGTGGTTGGTTGTTCGACTGGTAAGTATAACTCTCTTTTAGACTGACTTTTAGATTGGTTTAATTGGCAGCGAACTACTAAGTAGCTGTTTGGTGTTCAAGTAAATTTTAGTAAGTAAATTAATTAAAGGGTTAAGTCATGGTAGGAGAGCTCGGACCCGTGTCATGCTCCTCCTGTGCTATGTGGGAAATCAGGGACTCTTCCAGTGTCCCTGACTACTATGTGTGCAGGAAGTGTGTCCAGCTGCAGCTCCTGACAGACCGCATGACGGCACTGGAGCTGCGGATCGACTCACTCTGGAGCATGCACGATGCTGAGAATGTTGTGGATAGCACATTTAGTGAGTTGGTCACACCGCAGGTAAGGGTTAGGACAGATAGTGAATGGGTGACCAAGAGACAAGGCAAGAGCAGGAAGGTAGTGCAGGAGTCCCCTGCGGTCATCTCCCTCCAAAACAGATATACCGTTTTGGATACTGTTGGGGTGATGACTTACCAGGGGAAGGCACCAGCAGCCACGTTCATGGCATCATGTGTGGCTCTGCTGCACAGAAGGGCGGGAAAAAGAGTGGGAGAGCTATAGTGATAGGGGACTCTATTCTAAGGGGAATAGATAGGAGTTTCTGCGGCCGCAACCGAGACTCCAGGATGGTATGTTGCCTCCCTGGTGCAAGGGTCAAGGATGTCTTGGAGAGGCTGCAGAGCATTCTGGAGAGGGAGTGTAAACAGCCAGTTGTCGTGGTACATGTAGGTACCAACGATATAGGTAAGAAGCGGGAAGAAGTCTTACAAGCTGAATTTAGGGAGCTAGGAGTTAAATTAAAAAGTAGGACCTCAAAGGTAGTAATAAGAACATAAGAACATAAGAATTAGGAACAGAAGTAGGCCATCTAGCCCCTCGAGCCTGCTCCGCCATTCAATAAGATCATGGCTGATCTGGCCGTGGACTCAGCTCCACTTACCCGCCTGCTCCCCGTAAGCCTTAATTCCCTTATTGGTTAAAAATCTATCTGTGACTTGAATACATTCAATGAGCTAGCCTCAACTGCTTCCTTGGGCAGAGAATTCCACAGATTCACAACCGTCTGGGAGAAGAAATTCCTTCTCAACTCGGTTTTAAATTGGCTCCCCCGTATTTTGAGGCTGTGCCCCCTAGTTCTAGTCTCCCCGACCAGTGGAAACAACCTCTCTGCCTCTATCTTGTCTATCCCATTCATTATTTTAAATGTTTCTGTAAGATCACCCCTCATCCTTCTGAACTCCAACGAGTAAAGACCCAGTCTACTCAATCTATCATCATAAGGTAACCGCCTCATCTCCGGAATCAGCCTAGTGAATCGTCTCTGTACCCCCTCCAAAGCCAGTATATCCTTCCTTAAGCAAGGTGACCAAAACTGCACGCAGTACTCCAGGTGCGGCCTTACCAATACCCTATACAGTTGCAGCAGGACATCCCTGCTTTTGTACTCCATCCCTCTCGCAATGAAGGCCAACATTCCATTCGCCTTCCTGTTTACCTGCAAACTAACTTTTTGGGATTCATGCACAAGGACCCCTAGGTCCCTCAACACCTCAGCATGTTGTAATTTCTCCCCATTCAAATAATATTCCCTTTTACTGTTTTTTTTCCCAAGGTGGATGACCTCACACTTTCTGACATTGTATTCCATCTGCCAAACCTTAGCCCATTCGCTTAACCTATCTAAATCTCTTTGCAGCCTCTCTGTGTCCTCTACACAACCCGCTTTCCCACTAATCTTTGTGTCATCTGCAAATTTTGCTACACTACACTCTGACCCCTCTTCCAGGTCATCTATGTATATTGTAAACAGTTGTGGTCCCAGCACCGATCCCTGTGGCACACCACTAACCACCGATTTCCAACCCGAAAAGGACCCATTTATCCCGACTCTCTGCTTTCTGTTCGCCAGCCAATTCTCTATCCATGCTAATACATTTCCTCTGACTCCGCGTACCTCTATCTTCTGCAGTAACCTTTTGTGTGGCACCTTATCGAATGCCTTTTGGAAATCTAAATACACCACATCCACCTCTATCCACCATGCTCGTTATATCCTCAAATAATTCCAGTAAGTTAGTTAAACATGATTTCCCCTTCATGAATCCATGCTGCGTCTGCTTGATTGCACTATTCCTATCTAGATGTCCTGCTATTTCTTCCTTAATGATAGTTTCAAGCATTTTCCCCACTACAGATGTTAAACTAACCGGCCTATAGTTACCTGCCTTTTGTCTGCCCCCTTTTTTAAACAGAGGCGTTACATTAGCTGCTTTACAATCCGCTGGTACCTCCCCAGAGTCCAGAGAATTTTGGTAGATTATAACGAATGCATCTGCTATAACTTCCGCCATCACTTTTAATACCCTGGGATGCATTTCATCAGGACCAGTGGACTTGTCTACCTTGAGTCCCATTAGCCTGTCCAGCACTACCCCCCTAGTGATAGTGATTGTCTCAAGGTCCTCCCTTCCCACATTCCTGTGACCAGCAATTTTTGGCATGGTTTTTGTGTCTTCCACTGTGAAGACCGAAGCAAAATAATTGTTTAAGTTCTCAGCCATTTCCACATTTCCCATTATTAAATCCCCCTTCTCATCTTCTAAGGGACCAACATTTACTTTAGTCACTCTTTTCCATTTTATATAGCGGTAAAAGCTTTTACTATCTGTTTTTATGTTTTGCGCAAGTTTACCTTCATAATCTATCTTTCCTTTCTTTATTGCTTTTTTAGTCATTCTTTGCTGTTGTTTAAAATTTTCCCAATCTTCTAGTTTCCCACTAACCTTGGCCACCTTATACGCATTGGTCTTTGATTTGATACTTTTCTTTATTTTCTTGGTTATCCACGGCTGGTTATCCCTTCTCTTACCACCCTTCTTTTTCACTGGAATATATTTTTGTTGCGCACTATGAAAGAGCTCCTTAAAAGTCCTCCACTGCTCCTCAATTGTGCCACCGTTTAGTCTGTGTTTCCAGTTTACTTTAGCCAACTCTGCCCTCATCCCACTGTAGTCCCCTTTGTTTAAGCATAGTATGCTCGTTTCTGACACAACTTCCTCACCCTCAATCTGTATTACAAATTCAACCATACTGTGATCACTCATTCCGAGAGGATCTTTTACTCGGAGATCGTTTATTTTTCCTGTCTCATTACACAGGACCAGATCTAAGATCGCTTGCTCCCTTGTAGGTTCTGTAACATACTGTTCTAAGAAACAATCCTGTATGCATTCTATGAATTCCTCCTCCAGGCTACCCCATGCGATTTGATGACCAATCGATATGTAGGTTAAAATCCCCCATGAATATTGCCATTCTTTTTTCACATGCCTCCATTATTCCCTTGATTATTGCCCACCCCACCGTGAAGTTATTATTTGGGGGCCTATAAACTACGCCCACCAGTGACTTTTTCCCCTTACTATCTCTAATCTCCAACCACAATGATTCAACATTTTGTTCATTGGAGCCAATATCATCTCTCACCATTGCCCTGATATCATCCTTTATTAACAGAGCTACCCCACCTCCTTTCCCTTCTTGTCTATCGTTCCAAATCGTCAGATACCCCTGTATGTTTAATTCCCAGTCTTGGCCACCCTGCAACCATGTTTCTGTAATGGCCACCAAATCATACCTGTTTGTAATGATTTGTGCCGTCAACTCATTTACTTTATTTCGACTGCTGCTTGCGTTTAGGTAGAGTGTTTTAATCCTAGTTTTTAAACCATGATTTCTAGTTTTGACCCCTCCTGCAGCCCCTTTATATTCAGTGGCCCTTTTTGTTTTTTGCCTTGGGTTTCTCTGCCCTCCACTTTTACTCATCTCCTTTCTGTCTTTTGCTGGATTGCTGGATCTCTGGATTGCTACCAGTGCCACGTGCCAATCAGAGTAGGGGGAGCAGGATAGTTAGAATAAATACGTGGCTTGAGCAGTGGTGCAAGAGGGAGGGATTCAAATTCCTGGGACATTGGAACCAGTTCTGGGGGAAGTGGGACCTGTACAAAAGGGACGGTCTGCACTTGGGCAGGACTGGAACTGATGCCCTAGGGGTAACATTTGCTAATGCAGTTCGGGAATGTTTAAACTAATATGGCAGGATGATGGGAACCTATGCAGCGAGACAGGGCGAAGTAATATGGAGTCAGAAACAGATGGTAGAAAGGTAAAAAGCAATAGTGGAAAGCCGAGTAAACAAAGGCAAGAAACAAAAAGGGCCACACTACATCATAATTCTGAAAGGACAAAGGGTGTTAAAAAAACAAGCCTGAAGGCTTTGTGTCTTAATGCAAGGAGTATCCGTAATAAAGTGGATGAATTAACTGTGCAAATAGATGTTAACAGATATGATGTGGTTGGGATTACAGAGACGTGGCTCCAGGATGATCAGGGCTGGGAACTCAACATCCAAAGGTATTCAACATTCAGGAAGGATAGAATAAAAGGAAAAGGAGGTGGGGTAGCATTGCTGGTTAAAGAGGTGATTAATGCAATAGTTAGGAAGGACATTAGCTTGGATGATGTGGAATCTATATGGGTAGAGCTGCAGAACACCAAAGGGCAAAAAACGTTAGTGGGAGTTGTGTACAGACCTCCAAACAGTAGTAGTGATATTGGGGAGGGCATAAAACAGGAAATTAGGGGTACATGCAAGAAAGGTACAGCAGTTATCATGGGTGACTTTAATATGCATATAGATTGGGCTAACCAAACTGGAAGCAATACGGTGGAGGAGGATTCCCTGGAGTGCATAAGGGATGGTTTTCTAGACCAATATGTCGAGGAACCAACTAGGGGGGAGGCCATCTTAGACTGGGTGTTGTGTAATGAGAGAGGATTAATTAGCAATCTTATTGTGCGAGGCCTCTTGGGGAAGAGTGACCATAATATGGTGGAATTCTACATTAGGATGGAGAATGAAACAGTTGATTCAGAGACCGTGGTCCAGAGCTTAAAGAAGGGTAACTTTGAAGGTATGAAGTGTGAATTGGCTAGGATAGATTGGTGAATGATACTTAAGGGGTTGATAGTGAATGGGCAATGGCAGACATTTAGAGACCGCATGGATGAACTACAACAATTGTACATCCCTGTCTGGCGTAAAAATAAAAAAGGGAAGGTGGCTCAACCGTGGCTATCAAGGGAAATCAGGGATAGTATTAAAGCCAAGGAAGGGGCATACAAATTGGCCAGAAATAGCAGCGAACCCTGGGACTGGGAGAAATTTAGAACTCAGCAGAGGAAGACAAAGGGTTTGATTAGGGCAGGGAAAATAGAGTACGAGAGGAAGCTTGCAGGAAACATTAAGATGGACTGCAAAAGCTTCTCTAGATATCTAAAGAGAAAAAGATTAATAAAGACAAACATAGGTCCCCTGCAGTCAGAATCAGGGGAAGTCATAACGGGGAACAAAGAAATGGCAGACCAATTGAACAAGTACTTTGGTTCAGTATTCACTAAGGAGGACACAAACAACCTTCTGGATATAAAAGGGGTCAGAGGGTCTAGTAAGAAGGAGGAACTGAGGGAAATCCTTATTAGTCGGGAAATTGTGTTGGGGAAGTTGATGGGATTGAAGGCCGATAAATCCCCAGGGCCTGATGGACTGCATCCCAGAGGTGGCCTTAGAAATAGCGGATGCATTGACAGTCATTTTCCAACATTGCATAGAATCTGGATCAGTTCCTATGGAGTGGGGGGTCGCCAATGTAACCCCACTTTTTAAAAAAGGAGGGAAAAAGAAAACAGGGAATTATAGACCGGTCAGCCTGACATCGGTCGAGGGTAAAATGATGGAATCAATTATTAAGAACATAAGAACTAGGAACAGGAGTAGGCCATCTAGCCCCTCGAGCCTGCAAAAAGATCATGGCTGATCTGGCCGTGGGCTCAGCTCCACTTACCCTATGCCACTCCCACCCGAGACAATTAAGGATTTCATAGCAGCGCATTTGGAAAGAGGTGACATGATAGGTCCAAGTCAGCATGGATTTGTGAAAGAGAAATCATGCTTGATAAATTTTCCGGAATTTTTTGAGGATCTTTCCAGTAGAGTGGACAAGGGTGAACCAGTTGAAGTGGTGTATTTGGACTTTCAGAAGGCTTTCGACAAAGTCCCACACAAGAGATTAATGTGCAAAGTTAAAGCACATGGGATTGGGGGTAGTGTGCTGACGTGGATTGAGAAGTGGTTGGCAGACAGGAAGCAAAGAGTAGCAGTAAATGAGTACTTTTCAGAATGGCAGGCAGTGACTAGTGGGGTACCGCAAGGTTCTGTGCTGGGGCCCCAGCTGTTTACATTGTACATTAATTATTTAGATGAGGGGATTAAATGTAGTATCTCCAAATTTGCAGATGACACTAAGTTGGGTGGCAGTGTGAGCTGCGAGGAGGATGCTATGAGGCTGCAGAGTGACTTGGATAGGTTAGGTGAGTGGGCAAACGCGTGGCAGATGAAGTATAATGTGGATAAATGTGAGATTATCCACTTTGGTGGTAAAAAGAGAGAGACAGACTATTATCTGAATGGTGACAGATTAGGAAAAGGGGAGATGCAACGAGACCTGGGTGTCATGGTACATCAGTCATTGAAGATTGGCATGCAGGTACAGCAGGCGGTTAAGAAAGCAAATGGCATGTTGGCCTTCATAGCGAGGGGATTTGAGTACAGGGGCAGGGAGGTGTTACTACAGTTGTACAGGGCCTTGGTGAGGCCACACCAAGAGTAGTGTGTACAGTGTTGGTCTCCTAACTTGAGGAAGGACATTCTTGCTATTGAGGGAGCGCAGCAAAGGTTCACCAGACTGATTCCCGGGATGGCGGGACTGACATATCAAGAAAGATTGGATCAACTGGGCTTGTATTCACTGGAGTTCAGAAGAATGAGAGGGGACCTCATAGAAACGTTTAAAATTCTGACTGGTTTTGACAGGTTAGATGCAGGAAGAATGTTCCCAATGTTGGGGAAGTCCAGAACCAGGGGTCACAGTCTAAGGATAAGGGGTAAGCCATTTAGGACCGAGATGAGGAGAAACTTCTTCACCCAGAGAGTGGTGAACCTGTGGAATTCTCTACCACAGAAAGTTGTTGAGGCCAATTCACTAAATATATTCAAAAAGGAGTTAGATGTCATCCTTACTACTCGGGGGATCAAGGGATATGACGAGAAAGCAGGAATGGGGTACTGAAGTTGCATGTTCAGCCATGAACTCATTGAATGGCGGTGCAGGCTTGAAGGGCTGAATGGCCTACTCCTGCATCTATTTTCTATGTTTCTATGTTTCTATGTCTGCTCCACGAGCGGCAGATCTGAGCAGGGACATGGTACACTTGTCCAGGAGGAGACATAGGTCAGCAGATCCTACATGCAATGAGGGGTATATCCCACCAGCTGCCCAGCATGTCTGCCAACATGACAGAGTACGTACCGTGGATGGCGGAGGCCCTGGAGGTGATAGCCAGGAACACTGGTGGCAGAGGCCTCCCAGCGGTCCCAGAGCGCAGCACTACACCCCAAGGTGCCACACCCGTATTGCCAATGACATATGAGAGCCAGGAGGAAGATCTTGCTTCTGGCACAGAGCACGTTCCCATCTCGGGACCGTCCTCTCCCGTATTCGTCCAACCAGCCGTTGTGCCGTCATCCCCCTCAATGAAACAGCGCCAGAGGAGCTCCTCGGCCAGGCGGCTTGGAGTCAGGAGGGGAAGGGGAAGGGGTAGAGGTGGGGAGGAGAAGCGGGGAGGAGGGAAAGGAAAATGAGGTGCATGGTCGCAGGTGTTGTCTTAGTCATAGTATTTTAATGTTGTTGCTGCTATTTTGTTGGAAGGTTTGGGGAAAGGGAGGAGGGGGCTACCTTGTTGTTTTGCATTTGTGTTCTGTGTTATTGGAAATGTTGACCATTTGATTGATCTAAATGTTATAAATTTGTTGTGGGGTGGGGTGGGGGTGGGCTGGGATGTTTTTTACAGTTATAATTATGATTTCATACAAATGTTCTCATTAAATGTTTTTTATTTAACATAACCTTGTTGCGCATTGTCTCAGATAACTGTACCGTTACACATAGGTGATCCCTTAACATGAAAGGGGATAATTAAACTTAACTTGATTCAACTTAAACTTTAACTGTCACCAAGATGATGCACATCATTGATGTATGAGCTGCAGGCACAGCAGTGTTGCAGCTTTGTAAATACCTACAACGTTATTTCAAGCAAAATGCTAATTTATGAGCTGCTGACATAAGAGTCTTGCAGCTATGTAGCCACCATGGGCCCTTCCATGCAGTCTACAGGGGGGCGTGGGCATGGTTTCAGTGTCAGCCTGATTGTCTGGCCCGAGGGCAGCGTCCACTTCCTCGTCCTCCTCTTCCTCTCTCTCCTGAGGTGGACTGGCAGTCCCTTCTGGCAATTCTTGTCCCCTCCTGATAGCGAAGTTGTGCAACATGGAGCACACTACCACTAATTGAGCTACCTGCTCAGGGTGGTATTGTAGCTCACCTCCTGAGTGGTCCAGGCATCCAAAGCACTGCTTAAGCACTCCAATGGTTTTCTCGACGATATTGCATGTGGCTCTGTGGCTCTTGTTGTATCACTTCGATGTGGGTGTCACGCAGGGGGGTCATCAGCCAGGTGGCGAGGCCATCTCCTTTGTCACCAAGCATCCAGCATTGGCCTTGTAGCTGACTGGTAAACATGTCAGATACAGTGCTGTCACGCAGGATGTGAGCATCATGGATGCTGTCCGGAAATTTGGCATTCACTGCCATAATTATTTGCTGGTGGTCGACAACGAGTTGCACATTCAGGAAGTGGAATCCCTTTCAGTTCCAAAAAACCTCTGCATCCTGAAAAGGTGCCTGCATGACGATGTGCGTACAGTCTATTGCTCCCTGCACCTTAGGGAAATTTAGCAATTCGGTAGAATTCTAGAGCCCTCTCAGTCTGAGCCTCCCTGGTCATAGGGAAGCTGATAAAGTCCATCCTGTGTGCGTAAAGGGCTTCAGTGACCTGTCGAATGCAGCAATGTGTGGCATGCCGAGATATAGCGCAAATGTCGCCAGCTGAGGCCTGAAAGGAACCCGATGTGTAGAAGGAAAGTGCTGCGGTGACCTTGATCTCGACGGACAGTGTGGTCCTGATGGTGCTGGTGGGCTGCACATCTCCCCTGATGAGCTGGCATATCTCATTGTTAAACTCTTTGTGAAAGCGCTGTCTGCTAAGGCACGTGTTAGCGGACAAGTTCAGGTTAGATCGCTTCTCCCTGTAAGTGCGTGGGGTGTCTGGCGCATCTTAGATTGGGCACATCATGCTGTTGAATATACCTTCTGCCATCTCTAGTCTGCAGCATGTGCCTGGTCATCAAGCTAGGCTGAGAAATGACAGGCCCCATTCCAGTAACTATCAGTATTTTACCTATTGTTCACAAACAATAATTTTTCCCACTAAGACACCTAAACTAAATTCCAATCGTCCACAGTAAGATAAGATGTTTGTTCAGATGTTCAAATCACCTTAAAAGAACTCCACAGTACATCAAAATTCCCCAGGAGTTGAACCAGCCTTTTAATTGAAGTGACCTGCGATTTAGAAAATGGCGTCCATACCACTATGATTAGTTCAGGTGAGAGCAACTTTATCACAGCGGTTTTTTCAGTGATAAATATTGTCAGCGATATGTGTGCGAGGTGACAAAAGTAACGCTCGGCAATATTTTGGATGTTAGTTTCAGCAATTCTGATCTTTACGCCCCAAAAAAGTGGCCGGCAGTATTATTATTTCTCGGCGTGAAGTACGTGCCAAAAGTAACTCTGGGCGATAAGTGAGTGATAAGTGGGCTTTATTTTCCATTCTGTGCCTAAGTGGGCAATATCTGAGCGTTATACCTCATATCAGCGTTAAAATGGACATTAAGTGGGCGGTATCAATGCAAAAAATGTGGATAGTCTAGCCCATACAGTTCACTAGAGAAACAAATAACAAACATCTGTTCTGTCAATGCAAGCATTTCCTATAGAGAGTATTTAATACGCTGGAAAGCTTTTTGGGGACTGCATTCATACCCTCCACCCATGGGGCATAACACCACTGCAGTACCCAAGGACTAGACCTTAGGTGAGTCTCAACATGGCTCATGCACTCGCTGGGGTCGCAGTGGAACACACGTTCAGCATACTGAAACAGTGGCTTGGAACGATCGGAGGAATTCTACAGTACAGCCAAGTGAGATTGTAAACTTACTGCTGCATGCTGTATCCTACTCAATTTGCAGTGAAGAAGAATCTAATTATGGAGACTCTCGAAGGAGAAGGCAGCAAGAAGCTGAAGAATATAAGATTGATCATGATAATCATAAATTGCCTGTTGAGTGAGCTGCTCAGACTGCTGCAGTTATCAGATAGGATCTAATTGTACAAAGCTTTCACTAATAGCCTTTCTATAACAATCCATAACAGTCCTCTCCACATGTGCCCAATCCCCATGCCCAAATAAAGTTTTTCCTCCAACTGCACAGCAGCATTTAGCTCAATACTGTCCAGCAACCTGAATCAGCCAAATACTAAAAGAACTGTCAAGGTACATTTCAATATCAGTAAATGCAACTTTAATTGCCCTTCATAGTGTATGGTGCCACTATCTTCAGTGGCCTAGAAACTGGATAACGCCCCAAAACAGGCGCGGACAACAAAGTGCAATGTGCCCGCGCCCGTTCAAATTCATGCTGCCTGCTCATTATAATGATTGCAGTTGCTGATCTCAGCACTAAATGTGCTGCTGATTGGCTCAGCACTGAAGAGGGGGGGCCAATATTGGGTGCAGTCTACTGGCCAATAAAGTTTGGCCTAGGCTCTCTGCACTACTTAAAGGGGAGGTGCTTTGTTGCAGAAGCACCTCATTGTCATTGTGGAGAACAGCATGGCCCAACAGCCAAGAGAAAGGGAGAGGAGATTTTCCTCTGCTGCACTGGAGGCCTTGGTCCTGGGAGTTCAAACATGTCATCAGGTCCTCTACTCGCAGAGGGTCAGGAGGCCTTCAAGGCAGAAGAGCATAAGATTGTGGGAGGAGATAGCTGAAGCCGTTCGTGTGACAAGTGTTGTTCTCAGGACCTAGATCTCGTGCCACAAGAAGTCTAATGATCTCACACGAGAGGACAAGGTGAGTAAATGCATCCTCAAATGATATATCACACCATCTGCACCACTAGCCTCACACCCCATCACTCAACTTCTTTTATTTGTTCCTGGGATGTGGGCATCGCTGGCAAAGCCAGCATTTATTGCCCATCCCTAATTGCCCTTGAGAAGGTGGTGGTGAGCTGCCTTCTTGAACTGCTGCAGTCCTTGTGGCGAAGGTACTCCCATTGTCCTGTTAGGGAGGGAGTTCCAGGATTTTGACCCAGTGACGATGAAGGAACGGCAATATATTTCCAAGTCAGGATAGTGTGTAACTTGAAGGGGAACTTGCAGGTGATGGTGTTCCCAGGTGCCTGCTGCCCTTGTCCTAGATGGTAAAGGTCGTGGGTTTGGGAGGTGCTGCCGAAGAAACCTTGGTGAGTTGCTGTAGTGCATCTTGTAGGTGGTACACGGCAGGGAGTGTATGTTTAAGGTGATGGATGATATGCCAATCAAGTGGGCTGCTTTGTCCTGGATGGTGTCAGGCTTCTTGAGTGTTGTTGGAGCTGCACTCAACCAGGTGTCGGTGGGGATGTTGCACTTTATCAAGGAGGCTTTGAGGGTGTCCTTGAAACATTTCCTCTGCCCACCTGGGGATCGTTTGCCATGTAGGAGTTCTGAGTAGAGCGCTTGCTTTGGGAGTCTTGTGTCGGGCATGTGGACGATGTGGCCCGCCCAACAGAGCTGGTCAAGTGTGGTCAGTACTTCGATGCTGGGGATGTTGGCCTGATCAAGAACACTGACATTGGTGCATCATTGACAGAGGGAATCCCTGGCCAAAGACCGCCCTAAGTGGAGAAAGAGCATCCCGAAGGGCGCTGAGCACCTCAAGTGTCATTGTCAAAATTATGCAGAAAACAAGCTTCCCAACCAGACTTCCCACCCACACTTTCATTCAACCACTGTCTGTCCCACCTGTGACAGAGACTGTAATTCCCGCATTGGACTGTACAGTCATCTGACAACTCACTTTTAGAGTGGAAGCAAATCTTTCTTAATTTCGAGGGACTGCCTATGATGATGACTGATCCAGGCAAGTGGAGAGTATTCCATCACACTCCTGGTTTGTGCCTTGTAGATGGTGTACAGAAGGTTGTGGGAGGAGAGAGCTGAAGCCGTCAGTGTGATAAATGTTGTCCCCAGGACCTTGTCTAGTGCCACAAGAAGTTTAATGACCTCACATGATAGGTCATGGTGAGTGCAGGGAGCAGTATCAACCTCTGACAATGGCCTTCTTTGACCTCACAAAGGCCTTCGAACTGTCAACCATGAAGGATTATGGAGTGTTCTTCTCTGTTAGCGTGAATGTTTTCTCGGAAGAATCACTCAACACTCAGAGTTGGTTCCAACGCCAATGCGGCCTTTATTTACGCTAGCGGGGAGGAAGCCTCAGGACTGGATCCAGGCACTTCTCTCCGACGAACAAAGGAACTCATCGATATTTATATGTTTTACAATAGTTCTTTACTACAGTTACATCAGCCCATTTCGGCTGGACACTATCCAATCATACTGATTATAGATTCAATTAAACCAATAGATAGAGTTAGTCTCTAAACGTAAAGTGGCTCATGTGTTGCCAAGAGATGTGTTGCTAAGGGGTGTGTTGCTAGGAATTACTCATGTATCTTGAAACATGGTCCAGGCCTCCCTTATCTTACTGTCCTTGGGTGCTGTCTTTGGGTATCCTCCTTATTAGAGTTACATATTTGGTTCTTGTCAGCTCGGGCTGATTCATGCCCTCGTTATGTGATGTAGGCCCCCCTTATCTCTATTTCTCGGGGCTCTGCTGTGTGGAGTTATGGTTTGTTATAGTTATCTTGTCTCAAACGGTTGATCCAAGGCATTCCTGGCAGTGGGCCTCACAGGGTTATTGCTCGGTCAGCCTCAGTCAATAGTTCACAGCTTGACTAACGGGGTTCCCATCATGCTTGGGCAGCCATTTTATATATGGCCGCTTTAAACTTATATGAGTTTAGATATATTCAGCAGGTACCTAATGCCTACAACATTCTCAAATTCGGCTGCCTTCAAAAGTTTGTCACCATCCTCCGATAGCTTCATGATGACATGCAAGCCATGATCCTGACCAAAGGACTGACCACAGACCCAATACACGTGTGGACCTGGATCAAGCAAGGCTGTGTCATCGCACAAAATGCTCTTGCTGAATGCTCCATCTAACCCTCAATAAGCTACATGCTGGAGTGGAGCTAATCTATAGAACAAAGGAGAAATGTTGCCTCCAGTCCAGAACCAAGGTTGCTCCAACCTCTCTCATTGAATTACAGTATGCAGGCGTTGCACACTTGGAGGTTGAACTCCAAACCATCGTCAACACCTTCACCGAAGCCTGTTTAAATGGGCCTTACATTAAACATCCCGAAGACAAAAGTGCTCTACCAACCTGGCTCGCTACACAGTACTGGCCCCCGATTATTAAGATCCATGACGAAGCCTTGGAGAACATGGACCACTTTCCATACCTTGGGAGCCTACTGTCAACAAGGACAGACGTCAATGACAAAGTCCAACACCGTCTTCAGTGTGCCAGTGCAGCCTTCGGTCGCCTGAGGAAGAGAGTGTTTGAAGGCCAGGATTTCAAACCTGGCACCAAGCTCATGGTCTACAGAGCAGTAGTGATACCTACCCTCCTATATGCTTCAGCAACATGGACTATGTACAGCAGGCACCTCAAAGTACTGGAGAAGTACCCCAATGCTGCCTCTGCAAGATCCTGCAAATCCATTGGCAGGATAGGCGCACCAAAGTCAGTGATCTCGCTCAGGCCAACATCCCCAGCATCGAAGCATTGACTACACTCGATCAGCTCCGACGGTTGGGTCACATCGTCCTCAGGCCCGATATTCGACTCCCAACAAAATGCTCTACTCAGAGCTCCGACACGGCAAGCAAGTCCCAGGCGGGCAGAGAAAACGTTTCAAGGACACCCACAAAGCCTCCTTGAAAAAGTGCAGCATCCCCACTGACACCTGGGAATCCCTGGCCCAAGACCGCTCAAAGTGGAGGAGAAGCATCCGGGAAGGCGCCAAACACCTCGCGTCTATTCACCGGAAGCACGCAGATGCCAAGCGCAAACAGCGGAAGGAGCGCACGACAACCCAAGCACCCCACCCGCCTGTCCCTTCAACCACCACCTGCCTCACCTGTGACAGAGACTGTAGGCCCCACATTGGTCTAATCAGTCACCTGAGAACTGATATTAGTGTGGAAGCAAGTCATCCTCAATGCCTAAAAGCACGAGAGAGAGATCAGGAAAGACTAAACAAGTTGGGGCTCTTTTCTGTAGAAATGAGAAGGCTGAAGCATGACCTGGCAGAGGTCTTTAAGATTATGAAAGGGTTTGAAAGGATAGACATAGAGAAAATGTTTCCAGTTATGGGCTAGACCAGAACTAGGGGTCATAAATGTAAGACAGTCACTAATAAATCTAATAGGGAAGTCTGGAGAAACTTCATTACCCAAAGAGTGGTAAAAATGTGGAACTCACTGCCACAAGGAGTAGTTGAAATGATTAGGATAAATGCATTTAAGGGGAAGCTAGATAAGCACATGGGTGAGGAAGGACTAGAAGGATATGCTGATAGAGTTAGATGAAGAGGGATGCGAGGAAGCTTGTGTGGAGCATAAATATCAGTTTAGATCAGTGGGCCAAATGGCCTCTTTCTGTGCTGTAGACTCTATGGCCCCAATTTTAATTTTGCGATGGACTGGGAGTAGGAGAGGGTTGGGGGGTGGGGCTTGTCCAAGAGTGTGTGGGAACCCTGAAGTAAGTGAACACATGTGTCGATGACTTTTTAACTCAGCCACCTCATTATAATTTTACTTCCCGATTTCTCTTCCAATCAGCGACAGGAAAGTGATGCTGACCCATAAGACGTGAATCTCAACTAATGTATTTAAAGCGACCCTCCAAACATGAAAGTTGATGGAGTTTGGAGCTGGGGAGGAAAGGGAAGCAAGTGGCAGAATGGAGTCCAGACCGGCAAAATTGCCCCTCGTTTCAATGACTCCTCCCTGGTTGCGCTGCTGGGGGCTGTGAGGAGTCGGAGAGAGATACTGTTCCCTACTGTTTGCAGCGGAGACCAAGACAGTATGGTTGGAGGTAGCAGAGGAGATCAGCAGCAGGAGCATGGTGCCACTCTCCTGGATTCAGGGCAGAAAGTGTTTTAATGACCTAAGCAGGTCAGGAAAGGAGAGAACAATGGCACATTCACCTACATCTTGATGTGTGCATCACCACACCCGCTCACTCCGCCTTCCCAAGCCTACTCCAGCACATCACTCCTCACACCAACCTACCTTGCAGGTTCACCCATCCTTCTATTTCTATGCACTTTCTCACAGGCCCATCTATCCATCCACCACTCCCATTCATCCTCATCCTTATGCAATGTCATGTTTATCATTCATAGTCATCCTTACCAAATGCACGCCATCTACCAGATATGCCATTACACTCACTCATGCAACTCTTCTTTTCCTCCTTGCAGGTTGAGAGTGTACAGAGGGAGAGGGAGAGAACTGGAGGGGGGCCTCCAAAAATCTCACAGCTGACAAGCGCAGAGGAGAGGCAAGTGTTTTGAGTCATTTTAATAACATAATAAGGTGTTGTATAAGTGCAAGTTTGTCAAGTATTTATACTTTTTATTTCTTTTCCCCTTACTTTACTATTATTTTGTTTACCGTGTTATTCTTGCATAGCCAAAGCATAAACAAAGATCTAAAACTTGTTGAAATATCAAAGGCCAAAAACTTTGGTTTTCTACTTAAGGTTTATTGACTTCCCAGTTGAAATACTAGCTAATGTTAAATTCAACCATAGAGTTATATGATCATAAGCATGACAAAGCACAGAAAATGTCAATGACTACAGGCTAGCTCTCGTCTCCCCAGATCTCAGACCTACATTTGATAAGTGCAGTTAACTTGAACTAATGGAATTGGAAAAATGGATTTGTTTGGCTGATTGCAAGGTCCTGTGCTTCCAGTGGGAAGCTGTACTCAAAGGGAGCATAAATCAGAAATAGGGCTAGCAGACTATTCTCCAGCCTGTGCTCTTATCCAGCAAGGCTCCCAGCAACCAGAATAGGATCACGGATTGATCCCTATCCCTACTTAGTTTGTATACTTTTTAATCCCTATATATTTCTTGTTCTTTCTTCTACAAAGCCTTACATTCCAATCTGATCATCTTGACCCAATCAACTGATAGGAAGCAGATTTATAGCAGGATAAAAATGATGGTATCAGACAATATGAAGGGCAGATCTCAACCTCTATGCAGCAGACAAAATGGAATGGAAAGCACACTGGTTTTTGAAAGTTAAGTAACCTACTTTGCAGTGCTGGTGTGGAGCTTTGCCCATTGGAAGCACCAATCGGAATGCAGGCCAGGCTTACCGCCAGCAGTATAAAGGCAGCAGGCCTTGCTGGCTTCCTGATTGCTCCAGCAGGTGAATCTATCCCGCTCAGAGGTTAAAATGTTATCGGGGTCGCATGTAAGTCATGGGACCTTGATTTGCATTCATTAATGAGGTCCCCACTGGAGTCTGGCAGGAACCTCAACTATCGCCAAAACCAGGGGCATTAAATTGGGGGATCAGTGGGAGCCGGGCAGGAAATGGAGCCATTCCATTTACCTGCGCCCCTGCTCCTTTCCTGCTGATCGGGGACAGTTAAAATGCCTTTTATTTTCCATTCTATGTATTTCTTTCTTTTCCCAAGCTTGAATACTTTCTTATCATTTCCTAAATTTCTCTTGTCTGGTGGTTTCAGAATGAAATTGTACATAGAATCATAGAATGCCACAGCACGGAAGGTGGCCATTCAGCCCATCGTGCCTGTGCAAAGGGCACCAGACATAATCTGAACAGAACTTTACTCACTTCATAGAATTACTTTTTGCTCTGAACATCGCTAAGCACAGGGATTGTGTTGCCATGACAACAACTTTAGTTGTTCCAAGTTGGTTATCAATATCACAGTGATTGTCTCCATCCCACCAAACTACATTCATATTTGAGAGCGCAAAGTGCTGAGCATATTTCCTTGATCGAGTAACATTGGTCTACTACTTTAAGGCCCCGAACTTGGTGGAAGCTAAGTTCCGCCCAAGTGTCGCCCAAAGGACCGCTGAGATCATGAAGCGGAAGTTTCATGAAAAAATCTTGGAAAAACTGCCCGCCGGCAAAAATGTGATTTTTGCGCTGAATCTCGGTGGCAGCGGGCAGTAGTTTCCAGTCTTGGCGGCAAATGCAATCCTCGGCAAAGTACCGCCGAGGATTGAATCGGGCCCAGGGAGGGGGGAATTGATTAAATAAAAAATGTTCACAAAATTAAAAAAATACACTAGACATCCTTCAGGGGATCCCATCCACCTGAATCACTGAAATAAAAATAAAGAAAAAAAGCGTACTAACCTTTTTTTGCAGGTCTTCATACTTCCCATTGAGGTTAGACCTGCCTCCACGTGGCGGCCCTTTCCCCTGCTGCAGCAGAGGACCGCCTGGACCAAACTGGCAGCTCAGCAGGCGGGAGAACTCTTACGCGCGTTGCATGCCAGCGGGCGCCAGCGGGCGGTCCCCAGCGGTCTTCCCTCCCTGTCGGCGGGAGGCCTCCACCAAACTCACTCGGAGGGGAGACCGCCCAGAAAACTCGACGGCAGGGGACAGTCAGTCCACCAATTTTGGCCCCAGTGATGTGGCTGTATCAGGAAAAGGGAAGGTAATAAAATAAATGTGTACAGGGCAGGGGAGAATTGTGGTTGTTGGAAATCCTCTATTAATATGCAAATCTCCAGGGTGTTTGGATGGTGACATGTTTCCAAACTACAGGCCTTGAAGCAATGGTTTGTAGAAAAAACAGCTAAATATATAACAGTTATTTTTTAATGTCTTAATTTAACTTTACCGCTAACTGAGTAACACTTTCATTTTGTAAAAAAAAGTTGTGACCGATGTGTCCATTGGATCCATTTCCTGGGTGCCGATTAAGTGCCCACCAATCACATCCTGCACAAAAGATCCATGTTTCATTGAAAATGCTGTTGACCAATGAGTGAGAGATTTGACAGAAGCTCAAGCAATTGGAATGCAGCATTGAGGTCCAGAGGGGTAGGACTCACCAGATTCCATTTTCACACGAATGCTGACAGTGCTAAGACGCCCCATCACTGATTCTGCTGAGCTTTCTGGCTTCCACCTTAACCTCAACTCCATGCTTTACTCTCTACTTCAGTCTCAGGAGTGTATCCATTCCTTGCCTCAATCTCATGTATGTGTCCATACCTCAGACATTGTTGCATCTGGAGTCTTTCAGTCGCACACTTGGTCCCAGTCATTTCAGCTGCCATTAAACAGTAAACTGACTTTACTTCAAACCCACTCCACTCTCCATTTCCACTTCAGCTTACACCTCACTTAAATGGTTCATATCTCAGTCCCATGCACCATTCCCCACCCAACTGCCAGGTTATTTTGCTCCGTGTTCTATTCCACACCAGACTATTCTGCTCCATGGTCTATACCCTGAATTTTTCATGAGTAATGTCACAATAGTTGCACCAAAATCACAAAGAAAATGCTCTATCCTCTGGCAAAATGGTCCTCAGCGAGCATGGTCTTCTCAAAGACAAGATTGTCTTCAGTGGGCTTCTCATTAAATTATTGAACAAAATTCAGGAAGAAAAAGGAGAGAAAGTTGCTTTTTAAAGCAATCTTTTAGTAAAATGAGGGAGTAATCAGATATGAATCCTTATTAAAGCTATCTATAAATGTTTCTGCTAAGAAAAGAGACAATATCCCACAGATGACAATAAATGATCATTCAAGATTTCAATGGTGATTTTCAATGTTTTCTCTCATTGTTTGTTTTAGATTTGTGGTTTGCAGTTTGGATCTTGTGAATTCTGAACCTTTTTTGTAACTTTAAAACTGAAGTGCAATCAATATCAGTAAAGGTCACTCCATTACTTGCTGATCAACTAACCATAAAACGTGTTCAGTGGAATTTCCGGGGCTCAAGCTCAAATTTAGTCACGTGGCATAACATTCATATCAATAACTGGACAAAGATGAAAGCATCAAAAACAAATGTACACAGATCACGTATTTGTTAACAAAATGTAACTAGGGTATACTCTTGAGCTTTTATTTAATAAAGCTTCTGGCATAACTTTACAGAAACAGTAAAAAGCATTGAGACATTGACAAGAATGGCTAATGTACATCGATACAATACAGATGGTAACAGAGGGAAGTTAAATCATGCAGGATCAAAAAGCACTTACACACAAAGATGACAAAACCGTTGATGGAGAACAGGGGGCAAGACACCTACATAGTGTTGTGTATCTGTAAAGCATGCACTCCCATATTCCGCCACCAGGGAGCTCATCCCCTGAAGTCCCAAGGGATCCCAGCATCCCTTGGGAGCACAGTATATAAGCCGGCCCCTAAGGCCTGTTCCTCACTCTGGAGTGTCTTAATAAAGACTGAGGTCTCTGTTACTTTAAACACCCTGTGTGCAGCCTCATCTAGCGACGAGAATACGAATCCAAAGCAAAGATGCAGCAAACTGTGGGCATCTTGGAGAAGTTCTCGGAGGGTGAGGACTGGGAAGCCTATGTCGAATAGCTAGAACAGTACTTTGTAGCCAACGAGCTGGACGGAGAAGGAAGCGCTGCAAAAAGGAGAGCGGTCCTCCTCTCAGTCTGCGAGGAACCGACCTATAGCCTCATGAAAAATCTTCTGCCTCCGGTAAAACCCACAGATAAGTCGTATGAGGAGCTGTGTACACTGGTTCGGGAGCATCTTAACCCAAGGGAGAGCGTGCTGATGGCGAGGTATCGGTTCTACACGTGCCAGCAATCTGAAGGTCAGGAAGTGGCGAGCTATGTCGCTGAGCTAAGGCGACTTGCAGGACAATGTGAGTTTGATAGCTACCTGGAGCAAATGCTCAGAGACCTTTTTGTACTGGGCATTGGCCACGAGACCATCCTACGAAAACTTTTATCTGTAGAGACACCGACCCTCAGTAAGGCCATTGCGATAGCACAGGCGTTTATGTCCACCAGTGATAACACCAAACAAATCTCTCAGCACACAAGTGCTAGCAATGTTCATAAATTAACTGGAGCTGTGTTTACAAGCAGAAATGTACAGGGCAGAAACCACGAGTCTGCAACTGTCAGCAGGCAACAGGTGACCCAGATGACTCAGAGTCCCCAACAAAGGATGAATGCAAGGCAATTCACACCTTGTTGGCATTGTGGAGGCTTCCATTCAGCTTATACATGTCGCTTCAAAGGGTATGTTTACAAGAGCTATGGAACAATGGGGCACCTCCAATGAGCTTGCAGGCGAACTGCAAGCTCTGCAAAACCTGCTAACCACCACATGGCAGAGGAAGATCGGTTCATGGTGGATCAAAGCAATTTCGAGCCTCAGAGAGAGGAGGCAGATGCTGAAGTACACGGGGTGCACACATTTTCGACGAAATGTCACCTATAATGCTAAATGTAAAATTGAATGGCTTACCCGTAGCCATGGAACTGGACACTGGTGCTAGCCAATCCATCATGAGTAAAAAGATGTTTGAGAGACTGTGGTGCAACAAGGCATTCAGACCAGCCCTCAGCCTCATCCACACGAAACTGAGAACGTACACCAAAGAGCTTATCACTGTCCTGGGCAGCGCCATGGTCAAGGTCACCTATGAGGGCATGGTGCATGAACTGCCACTCTGGATTTTCCCAGGCAATGGCCTCACACTGCTTGGAAGGAGCTGGCTGGGCAAAATCCGCTGGAACTGGGATAACATCCGAGCGCTATCATATGTCGATAAGGCCTCATGTACCCAGGTTCTAAACAAATTTCCTTCCCTTTTTGAGCCAGGCATTGGAAACTTTTCCAGGGCGAAGGTGCGGATCCACTTGATCCCAGAGGCACGACTCATTCACCACAAGGCGCGAGTGGTACCTCACATGATGAGGGAGAGAGTGGAAATCGAGCTGGACAGACTGCAATGTGAGGGCATCATCTCCCCAGTGGAATTCAGCAAGTGGGCCAGCTCGATTGTTCCAGTACTCAAAAGTGATAGCACGATCAGGATTTGCAGCGATTATAAAGTAACTATTAATCGTTTCTCGCTACAGGACCAATACCCACTACCTAAGGCAGACGACTTATTTGCAACGCTGGCAGGAGGCAAGACATTCACCAAGCTTGACCTGACTTCGGCCTACATGACGCAGGAGCTGGAGGAGTCTTCGAAGGCCTTCACCTGCATCAACATGCACAAGGGACTGTTCATCTACAACAGATGCCCGTTTGGAATTTGGTCGACTGCAGCGATCCTCCAGAGAAACATGGAGAGCTTACTCAAGTCGGTACCACACACGGTGGTCTTTCAGGATGACGTATTGGTCATGGGTCGGGACACTGCCGAGCACCTACAAAACCTGGAGGAGGTCCTCCAGCGACTGGATCACGTAGGGCTGTGGCTGAAGAGGTCGAAATGCATCTTCATGGCAACAGAAGTGGAGTTTTTGGGGAGAAAGATTGCGGGGGACAGCTTTCAGCCCACAGATGCCAAGACAGAGGCTATCAGGAACGCGCCCAGGCCACAGAACATCACGGAGCTGCGGTCGTTCCTGGGACTCCTCAACTATTTTGGTAACTTCCTACCGGGGTTAAGCACCCTTTTAGAGCCCTTACATGTGTTATTGCGCAAAGGTGAGAACTAGGTATGGGGATAAAACCAAGTAATTGCTTTTGAGACAGCCAGAAACATTTTATGCTCCAACAAGCTGCTTGTATTGTATAACTTGTGTAAAAGACTAGTGCGAGCATGTGACGCGTCGTCATATGGAGTCGGGTGTGTATTACAACAAGCTAATGTTGCGGGGAAGTTGCAACCTGTCGCCTATGCTTCCAGGAGCTTGTCTAAGGCCGAGAGGGCCTTCAGCATGATTGAGAAAGAGACATTAGCGTGTGTGTTCGGGGTAAAGAAAATGCATCAGTACCTGTTTGGCCTCAAATTTGAGCTGGAAACCGATCACAAGCCTCTCACATCCCTGTTCGCTGCAAACAAGGGGATAAATACTAATGCCTCAGCCCACATACAAAGGTGGGCACTCGCGCTATCAGCATATAACTATACCATCCGCCACAGGCCAGGCACCAAGAACTGTGCGGATGCTCTCAGTCGGCTACCATTGCCCACCACGGGGATGGAAATGGCGCAGCCTGCAAACTTGTTGATGGTGGCGCAGCCCGCAGACTTGTTGATGGTCACAGAAGCATTTGAAAATGATAAATCACCTGTCACGGCCCACCAGATTAGAACTTGGACCAGCCAAGATCCTCTGCTGTCCCTAGTAAAAAAAACTCCGTACTGCATGGGAGCTAGGCCAGCATCCCCGTTGAAATGCAAGGGCTAATCAAGCTGTTTCAGCGGCGAAAGGACGAGCTGTCCATTCAGGCAGACTGCCTGTTGTGGGGTAACCGTGTAGTGCTACCAAAAAAGGGCAGGGAGATGTTCATCTCGGATCTCCACAGCACACACCCGGGTATAGTAATGATGAAAGTGATAGTCTGATCCCACGTGTGGTGGCCCGGTATCGACTCTGACTTAGAGTCCTGTGTACGGCAATGCAGCGTATGTGCTCAGTTGAGCAACGTGCCCAGAGAGACACCACTAAGTTTGTGGTCCTGGCCCTCCAGGCCATGGTCGAGGATCCATATCGACCATGAAAGCCCGTTTCTCAGTAAAATGTTCCTGGTGGTGGTGGATGCTTTTTCAAAATGGATTGAATGTGAAATAATGTCGGGAAGCATCGCCACCGCCACCATTGAAAGCCTGAGGGCCATGTTTGCGACCCACGGCCTGCCTGACATATTGGTCAGTGACAACGGGCCATGTTTCACCAGTGCCGAATTTAAAGAATTCATGACCCGCAATGGGATCAAACATGTCACCTCGGCCCCGTTTAAACCAGCCTCCAGTGGGTAGGCAGGGCAGACAGTACAAACCATCAAACAGAGCCTTAAACAAGTCACAAAGGCTCACTCCAAACCCGCCTGTCCCGAGTACTGCTCAGCTACCGCACAAGACCCCACTCGCTCACAGGGGTGCCCCCGGCTGAGCTACTCATGAAAAGGACACTTAAAACCAGACTCTCGCTGGTTCACCCCAACCTGCATGATCAGGTAGAGAGCAGGCGGCAGCAACAAAATGTAAACGATGGTCGCGCCACTGTGTCACGGGAAATTGATCTGAATGACCCTGTGTATGTGCTAAACTATGGACATGGTCCCAAATGGATCGCGGGCACAGTGATAGCTAAAGAAGGGAGTAGGGTGTTTGTAGTCAAAGTAGACAATGGACAAATTTGCAGAAAGCACCTGGACCAAACGAGGCTGCGGTTCACAGACTGCCCTGAACAACCCACAGCAGACACCACCTTTTTCGAGCCCACAACACACACCCAAAGGATCAATGACACCACGCCAGACCAGGAAATCGAATCCATCACACCCAACAGCCCAGCAAAGCTAGGCTCTCCTAGCAGTCCTGCAGGGCCAACAACACGCCAGCCCAGCGAGGGCACAGCCAACACACCAGAACAGACATTGTACTGAGGCGGTCCACCAGGGAAAGAAAGGCTCCCGACCGCCTCACCTTGTAAATAGTTTTCACTTTGACTTTGCGGGGGGGTGGGGGAGTGATGTTGTGTATCTGTAAAGCATGCACTCCCATGTTCCACCACCAGGGAGCTCATCCCCTGAAGTCCCAAGGGATCCCAGCATCCCTTGAGAGCACTGTATATAAGTCGGCCCCTAAGGCCTGTTCCTCACTCTGGAGTGTCTTATTAAAGACTGAGGTCACTGTTACTTTAACCTCCCTATGTTAGCAACACAATACATAGGATGTATGCTGAAGAAACACTGCAATCTACATGAACTTCCAACTAATAATAACAAATAACCAAGGGATGACATATATGTTAAATTAACTCTTCTGTTTGGTGCTCAAATAGAGCATTGGCGGTCTTCCCAGTGTGGGAATTGAGTTTCTGGAAGGAGGGGGAGATGACACCAAGGGGTCAAACAATAGGGTACAGACAAGCTAACTACAAAGCGATCTCAATAGATTTTAAAAATGGGTTGGTGAATGATATTTCATGAAGACAAATATAAAATATTGAGATCAAAGAAGAGAAATAAATAGTAGAAATATAAAATGTGTGGCTCTAAGCAACAGGACACAGGAAAGGGATCTGGGGGTAATAAGGAATAGTTCACTGAAACCAATCGTGCAGTGTACAGTAGCACTAAGGAAAGCTAACCTGAACTTGGGGGGCTAAAGTTAGAAGGATTGAGCATAGACCCCAAAAGATGATAATGGGTTGACTTTAACTCCCACAGGCTGGTTTCCGCCAAATGGGAGGACAGTTAAAATGGAATGGGAGTCTTACACACTGTTTTCCAACCCTGGTCTGGCCGACTCCAATTTAACATTGCAGGCAGCAAGGACACCCAACTCAAGCCAGATGGGATCCACTTTATACATGCAGTGTGGGCTCTAATGCTGCCATCGTGGTCCGATCCGCCATTTTAACCTGATGTCTAAATAGGGAAGTAGTGGTGGTTTTCCCTGCCAGGTAAAATCTGCCGGGAACACCAGCCAGAACTGGAAGAGGCTCAGAAAGGTGAGTTTTAATTTTTTTCATAGGTTTCCATGTGGGCCAGGAAGAGAAGGAAGGCTGCTCCTGGCCCCACAAGGAAATCTTGGGCCCCTTCTGCCCTGGGCTTCTCTTCCAAAATACAATTTATGCCAGGGGACTGTTGCCCTGGGCCATCTTCCAGCTACCCAATTTTAACAGCCAGGCAACCACTTCCCTCCAATTTCACGGCCATTTTGGTCAGGAAGTCAGCATGTTAAAGAGGTCCGGCCATTAAATTCACCGAGCCCCCTTGCTGCCACTCCCGAAAGGGCCAGTAACTCACATTGCCGTGTTCCCACCGAGGAGTTAAAATCAAGCCCATTAATGAGTCTGGACCAGGAATATAGCCCCACCAGGAATAAGGTGTACAATTTTGGGGCTCAATTTTACCCAATTTTTTGGCATATTGCAAGATTTATGCCAGTTTTTTTTTGGCCCTGATTACTCCAAAAAAATAAATATCAAGTTTCCCCGGTCTATTTTTGAAATTGGCACCGTGCAGCCTGTCCTTTAGCTTTGGGGGGTGGAGCCTAATGTCTGCGCCGAAAAAACGATGCTCTCCTTCTGCGCATGCGCGGGAAAAAAAATGTCGTTTTTGATGTGACTGCTATGTCGAGTACAGCTCCCAGTCTGCATTCGGCCATTTTTAAAGAGCCAGTTGTGTGTGAGAACTTTAATTCTCAGTGGAAAAACCGGAGCTGCAATACAATATGCAATGCAGCTCAAGGACCAAGAATTTCTTACAGGATGAAGTGGAGACACTAGTAACTGTAATTAAAGTCAGATGGCACGAGCTGGACACCAGCAGAGATCACATAAAAGTTTCACCAAAAGAAATGAAGAAACGCTGGAACCAACATGCAGAAGATTACTGTGCCATGGTGAGCACCCTGAGATATGGAGGCCAGTGCAAAAAGAAGTGGCAGGACCTTGGTCAAGTAGTTATTGTAAGTAATATTTTCATTTATTCACTGTAATTGCAATTGTAAATGTGACCATCTGTATGTGTCCCACCCAGCAGAATGACACCCTCTCTAAAAAGTTGTATTTTCATCTTTGCAGAGGAAGGTGACACACAACAAAAGGTAAAGAACTCGAACAAGAGGAGGCCCGGCAAATCTGCACCCACCGACACCGTTGGAAGACAGTATTGCTGCTTTGATGGGTCCTGCCTGGAGAAAAGTAACCACCACTGCACAAGTTGGGCCCATACTTGAGGGAGAGGGTAAGTCCTGCATATTCCACAGTCTGGCTTTGCTAAATGTTAAGTACTGCGCGGGCTAGCCATGCTTCGGTTCATGGGGATATCTCCGTCAGCTACGCTTCGGTTGATGCAATGTGCTAACATTCATCGTGGTCCTTCAAATGAGCCTGCTACCTGCACTGTGTGAGCCTACTCATGCCACCCACCCTGCCCCCTCCTCTGCTGCTAACCATTTGTCTGTTCTGTTATATTTTGCAGAACTTGAGGCAAACCCTGACGAGGCTGAAACCGATGCAGAAGATGATTCAGACATGGACGAGCCTGAAGAGGAGAACATCTTCCAATCCCACCTTCCAGACCAAGAGCATGGGGGTGGGGGGGAGTGGGAGGGGGAGGAGGAGGTTATGGATGAAGCCCAGAGTGTTGTACTCACTCTAAACGAGGTGCAGGTGCCACCCATTGAGGTGCCAGGCTCTTTCCTGAGTGGTCCGAGTGTTGGGACATTCCATGGTTTCTCCCAGTCCAAGGCTGGGGATTCCAGTGGGGTGCAGTGAGGCATACCCAGGGCCCCACCATCCGAGGCTGCGGGTCCCAGTGGGATACAGCAAGCCATACCCAGGGTGAGAAGGAGAAGGAGAGCTCAACAGTGCTCTCCTGAGGTGCAGGATCTAACATGTGGTTCAGATGATGGCAAAGAGTGCAGAGAGCATTGACATTACACAATCACTCCTGGACACCATCAGTGAGGTGGCTGATGAGGTATCGGGGCTGTCAGGAGAAGAAACAACACTCTCACGAGAAATGGGAACACTGTCCGGGCACATGAGGGAGGGAATGTTGCAGGTAGTTGATACACTGTTGGTGAACATGAGGGAGGGAATGTCACAGATAGCTGATACACTGTCGGCGAACATGAGGGAGGGAATGTTGGAGGTAGTTGAGACACTGGCTGGGCACATGAGGGAGGGAATGTTAGAGTTAGCTGCTGCAATAAGGGAACATGCCCAGACCCCATGCCCATTGACAGAATCAATTGCCACTCCAACTCCAATCCACAGACCAGCCTCTGAAGAGGCCCAAGCCGGGCCTGCCACATTACCGCCTGCCCCCCTGCCGCCCCGCCTCCCCACCCCCCCATCAAGAAATGCGTATTACCCAAGATGTTCGAAAAAATAAGCTTGGTACAAACCCGAGGACAAAGTATTTGTTCAATTTGTCTGCCATTTCCTTGTTCCCCATTATAAATTTACCTGATTCTGACTGCAAGGGACCTACGTTTGTCTTCACTAATCTTTTTCTCTTCACATATCTATAGAAGCTTTTGCAGTCAGTTTTTATGTTCCCTGCAAGCTTACTCTCATACTCTATTTTCCCCCTCCTAATTAAACCCTTTGTCCTCCTCTGCTGAATTCTAAATTTCTCCCAGTCCTCAGGTTTGTTGCTTTTTCTGGCCAATTTATATGCCTCTTCCTTGGATTTAACACTATCCCTAATTTCCCTTGTTAGCCACAGTTGAGCCATCTTCCCTGTTTTATTTTTACTCCAGACAGGGAAGTACAATTGTTGAAGTTCATCCATGTGATCTTTAAATGTCTGCCATTGCCTGTCCACCGCCAACCCTTTAAGTATCATTCGCCAGTCTATCCTAGCCAATACACATTTCATACCATCAAAGTTACCTTTCTTTAAGTTCAGGACCCTAGTCTCTGAATTAACTGTTTCACTCTCCATCTTAATGAAGAATTCTACCATATTATGGTCACTCTTCCCCAAGGGGCCTCGAACAACAAGATTGCTAATTAATCCTCTCTCATTACACAACACTTAGTCTAGGATGGCCAGCTCTCTAGTTGGTTCCTCGACATATTGGTCTAGAAAACCATCCCTTATACACTCCAGGAAATGGTCCTCCACCGTATTGCTACCGGTTTGGTTAACCCAATCTATATGTAGATTAAACTCACCCATGATAACTGTTGTACCTTTATTGCACGCATCCCTAATTTCCTGTTTGATGCCATCCCCAACCTCACTACTACTGTATGGTGGTCTGTACATAACTCCCACGAGCGTTTTCTGCCTTTTGGTGTTTTGTAGCTCTACCCATACAGATTCTACATCATCCAAGCTAATGTCTTTCCTTACTATTGCATTAGTCTCCTCTTTAACCAGCAACGCTACCCCATCTATTTTTTCCTTTCTGTCTATCCTTCCTGAATATTGAATACCCCTGGATGTTGAGTTTCCAGCCTTGGTCACCCTGGAGCCATGTCTCCGTAATCCCAATTACATCATATCCGTTAACAGCTATCTGCGCAGTTAATTCATTCACCTTATTACGAATGCTCCTCGCATTGAGACACTGAGCCTTCAGGCTTGTTTTTTTTAGCACTCTTTGGCCTTTTATAATTATGTTGTAATGTGGCCCTTTTTGATTTTTTTCCCTTGATTTCTCTGACCTCCACTTTTCCTTATCTCCTTTCTACCTTTTGCTTCTGCCCCCATTTTACTTCCCTCTGTCTCCCTGCATAGATTCCCATCCCGCTGCCATATTAGTTTAACCCCTCCCCAACAGCACTAGCAAATACTCCCCCAGGACATCAGGGTTCCGGTTCTGCCCAGCTGCAGACCATCCGGTTTGTACTGGTCCCACCTCCCCTAGAACCAGTTCCAATATCCCAGGAATTTGAATCCCTCCCTCTTGCACCATTCCTCAAGCCACGTATTCATCTTAATTATCCTGTTATTTCTACTCTGACTAGCACGTGGCACTGGTAGCAATCCTGAGATTACTACCTTTGAGGTCCTACTTTTTAATTTAACTCCTAGCTCCCTAAATTCAGCTTGTAGGACAAGGCACTAAGGGGTTACCAACCGGAAGCGGCACATTCACCGATGCCCGTGAACATCCCTGGTGGTTTGCACAGGTACTAACACTTACTCTGTTGCCCTCTTGCAGCCCGTAGATCATGACCTCATCCACTGCGCAGCACCCCGTTAGCACCCCCAATTGTGCTTTTCACTCCTGCCCCCTGCAGCATCGCCAGACATCAACAACGGCAGCTGGAGGAGGTGTTGTCACCTCGGCTGGCCACTTTGGGACCAATATTTAAAGGCAGTGGTGGTCAGTTAGGGAAAGCTTTATTCTTTGCACCAGTCTGATGCCTCCTGATTGCTTTTGACCCTGCAATTATTCAGCCCTCTTAGAAAGCTTGGGGCTGTTATACACATAGCGCAGGTCCTGTGGCCCCATGGAGAGAGAATTAAGATTAATTTAATCCATCACTTTAAGCAAGGGAAGGAGCCTTTAAAGAAGGTAGCACTGCACCGAACATTGTGCAGTGCTCTGCCGCTACCAGCTCACTCATACATTTTAGCACTCTGAGAAATGGTAGCACTTTATTTAGCACTCTACTTCCCTCTTGGAGCATGAAAACTGAAGTTCCCGAGAGCAGCAAATCTTGTTTGCTTGGCGATACTTTTGCGACTATTCAAAAGTAATCACCTGAACCGGGGCCCTACGCAATTTCTAGCCTAGAGCATTACATTGGCTTTAATATTAAACACCCCCATGGTGGGCGATGGAGGGTGGGGGGTGGTGAATAAATATTTAAAATTGGGGATTGCGTCCCCAACCTGCCCGCCACCATTTTTATGGAGGCAGGTTGTGTGACGTTCAAGTGTCCCACCTTAAAGTGGCGGGACACTTCATTTTAAAATTTAAATCAGGCTCTCACATTGCAATAGAGAGCCTGATTTGATTTTAACAGCTGCTGCGCTCGGGAAACCCAGCAGCAAAATGGAGGCAAGAGCAGCCGGCTCGATTGGGTTGCTGCTTTTTGGAGCAAAAGTGCTCCCCCGGGCCCCCACTGCTGATCATGGCCTCTCTTGGCCGCCTCAATCGACGACCCCCCACCCCCACCAAGCTCCGATTTAAAGCCTCCTGCAGGGCTCTGATCACCCGCCCCCAACCCCCAACCTCAGCACTAAGCTCCGATCCCAAACCTTGATCTCTTTCTCCCTTCCTCTTAATTGCTGGGTTCTGACCCAATCCACTTCGCTTACCAAGCTCCAATCCCTCCAAATTGCTGGGGAGTGATAGAAACATAGAAACATAGAAATCTACTGCACAGAAGGAGGCCATTTTGGCCCATCGTGTCCACGCCGGCCAACAAAGAGCCACACGGCCTTCCATCAGCAGCCCTGAAGGTTACATATAAACCTATGAACAATGAGCAATGGCGGAAAGGTAAAGAGCACCCAGCCCAACCAGTCCGCCTAACACAACTGCGACATCCCTTGCACCAAAACATTCTACACTCCCACCCCACCCCCACCCCCCCAACCGGAGCCATGTAATTTCCTGGGAGAGGCAAGAACCAGATAAAAATACAGGCTAATTGGGGAAAAGAAATCTGGGAAAATTCCTTTCCGACCCATCCAGGCGATCTAAACTAGTCCAGGAGATCACCCTGGCCATATTCAATTCGCTGCAGTACTTACCATCGTATCTGCGCCAGCCTACAAGAGGTTATCCAGTCTAATCCCACTTACCAGCTCTAGGTCCGCCACCCCGCTGATTATGGCACTTCAAGTGCCTATCCAAGCACCTTTTAAATGTGGTGAAGATTTCTACATCCACCACCTTTCCAGGCAGTGAGTTCCAGACCCCCACAACCCTCTGCGTGATGGACCCTCCCCTCAAATCCCCTCTGAACCTTCCACCAACCACCTTAAAACTATGCCCCCTCATAATTGACCCCTCCACCAAGGGAAATAGGCCCTTGCTATCCACTAAATCCAGGCCCCTCAAAATTTTGTACATCTCAATGAGGTCTCCTCTCAACGTCCTCTATTCCAATGAGAACAAACCCAACCTATCCAATCTGTCCTCATAGGTAAGATTCTCCATTCCAGGCAGCATCCTCGTAAATCTCTGCAACCTCTCTAGTGCAATTACATCTTTCCTATATTACAGCGACCAGAACTGCACGCAGTACTCCAGCTGTGGCCTAACCAGAGTATTAGACAATTTAAGCATAACCTCCCTGCTCTTATATTCTATGCCTCGGCCAATAAAGGCAAGCATTCCATATGCCTTCTTAACCACCTTATCCACCTGGCCTGCTACTTCCAGGGAACTGTGGACAAGCAGTCCAAGGTCCCTTTGTTCATCTATGCTTTTAAGTGGCTTACCACATAATGTGTATACCCTTTCCTTATTAGCCCTTCCAAAGTACATCAGCTCACACTTCTCTGAATTAAATTCCATTTGCCACTGCTCTGCCCACCTGACCAGTACAGTGATATCCTCCTGCAGTCCATGACTTTCCTCTTCATTATCAACCACACAGCCAATTTTAGTGTCATCTGCAAACTTCTTAATCAACTCCCTATATTCAAATCCAGATCATTGATGTATACCACAAAAAGCAAGGGACCCAGTACTGAGCCCTGCAGAATCCCACTGGAAACATCATTCCAGTCACAAAAACATCCATCAATCATTACCTTTTGCTTCCAACCTCTAAGCCAATTTTGGATCCACATTGCCACTTTGTCCTGTATCCCATGGGCTTTAACCTTCATGACCAATCTACCATGTGGGACCTTATCAAAAGCTTTTCTAAAGTCCATATACACTACATCATACGTACTACCCTCATCGAACCTCCAGCTTATTTCCTCAAAAAATTAAATCAGGTTAGTCAAACACAATCTTCCCTTAACAAATCCATGCTGACTGTCCCTAATTAATCCTTGCCTTTCCAAATGTAGACTTATCCTGTCTTTCAAGATTTTTTCCAATAATTCCCCCACCACTGAGGTTAGGCTGACAGGCCTGTAATTACTTGGCCTATCCCTTTCTCCCTTCTTAAACAAGGGTACCACATTAGCAGTCCTCCAGTACCATGTCCAAATCTGAAGAGGACTGGAAAATGATAGTCAAGGCATCTGCTATGTCCTCTTTTACTTCGCTCAACAGCCTGGGACTTATGTGCGTTCAAAGCTGCTAAACCCCTTAATACCGCTCCTCTCTCTATGTTTATTTCATCCAGAATTTCACACTCCTCCTTTGATAGCAGTATCTGCATTGCCCCTTTCCTTTGTGAAAACAGATGCAAAAGCATTCATTAAGAACCATACCAACATCTTCCGCCTCCATACAAAGATTACCCTCATGGTCTCCAATAGGCCCTACCCTTTCTTTAGTTATCCTCTTGCTCTTAATATATTTATAGATCATCTTTGGGTTTTCCTGAATTTTACTAGCCAAGAATTTTTCATGTTCTCTCTTAGCATTCCTAATATACTTTTTAATTTTACCTATTAACTTTCTATATTCCTCCAAAGATTCTGCAGTATTTAGTCGTCGGTAAATGACATAAGTCTCCCTTTTTATCTTTAACCTCCCCTGTAAGTCCCGAGACATCCAGGGGCGCTAGAATTGTTATTCCCACCCTTTTTCTTTAAGGGCACATGTTTGGCCTGAGAACATAAGAACATAAGAATTAGGAACAGAAGTAGGCCATCTAGCCCCTTGAGCCTGCTCCGCCATTCAACAAGATCATGGCTGATCTGGCCGTGGACTCAGCTCCACTTACCCGCCTGCTCCCCATAACCCATAATTCCCTTATTGGTTAAAAATCTATCTATCTGTGATTTGAATACATTCAATGAGCTAGCCACAACTGCTTCCTTGGGCAGAGAATTCCACAGATTCACAACCCTCTGGGAGAAGAAATTCCTTCTCAACTCGGTTTTAAATTGGCTCCCCCGTATTTTGAGGCTGTGCCCCCTAGTTCTAGTCTCCCAGACCAGTGGAAACAACCTCTCTGCCTCTATCTTGTCTATCCCTTTCATTATTTTAAATGTTTCTATAAGATCACCCCTCATCCTTCTGAACTCCAACGAGTAAAGACCTAGTCTATTCAATCTATCATCATAAGGTAACCCCCTCATCTCCAGAATCAGTGAATTGTCTCTGTACCCCCTCCAAAGCTAGTATATCCTTCCTTTAGTAAGGTGACCAAAACTGCACGCAGTACTCCAGGTGCGGCCTCACCAATACCCTGTACAGTTGCAGCAGGACCTCCCTGCTTTTGTACTCCATCCCTCTCGCAATGAAGGCCAACATTCCATTCGCCTTCCTGATTACCTGTTGCACCTGCAAACTAATATTTTAGGATTCATGCACAAGCACCCCCAGGTCCCTCTGCACCTCAGCATGTTGTAATTTCTCCCCATTCAAATAATATTCCCTTTTACTGTTTTCCCCCCCCCCCCCCAAGGTGGATGACCTCACATTTTCCAACATTGTATTCCATCTGCCAAACCTTAGCCCATTCGCTTAACCTATCTAAATCTCTTTGCAGCCTCTCTGTGTCCTCTACACAACCCGCTTTCCCACTAATCTTTGTGTCATCTGCAAATTTTATTACACTACACTCCGTCCCCTCTTCCAGGTCATCTATGTATATTGTAAACAGTTGTGGTCCCAGCACCGATCCCTGTGGCACACCACTAACCACCGATTTCCAACCTGAAAAGGACCCATTTATCCCGACTCTCTGCTTTCTGTTAGCCAGCCAATTCTCGATCCATGCTAATACATTGCCTCTGACTCCACGTACCTTTATCTTCTGCAGTAACCTTTTGTGTGGCACCTTATCGAATGCCTTTTGGAAACCTAAATACACCACATCCATCGGTACACCTCTATCCACCATGCTCGTTATATTCTCAAAGAATTCCAGCAAATTTGTTAAACATGATTTCCCCTTCATAAATCCATGTTGCGTCTGCTTGATTGCACTATTCCTATCTAGATGTCCTGCTATTTCTTCCTTAATGATAGCTTCAAGCATTTTCCCCACTACAGATGTTAAACTAACCGGCCTATAGTTACCTGCCTTTTGTCTGCCCCCTTTTTTAAACAGAGGCGTTACATTAGCTGCTTTCCAATCCGCTGGTACCTCCCCAGAGTCCAGAGAATTTTGGTAGATTATAACGAATGCATCTGCTATAACTTCCGCCATCTCTTTTAATACCCTGGGATGCATTTCATCAGGACCAGGGGACTTGTCTATCTTGAGTCTCATTAGCCTGTCCAGCACTACCCCCCCAGTGATAGTGATTATCTCAAGGTCCTGCCTTCCCACATTCCCGAGACCAGCAATTTTTGGCATGGTTTTTGTGTCTTCCACTGTGAAGACCGAAGCAAAATAATTGTTTAAGATCTCATTTCCACATTTCCCATTATTAAATCTCCCTTTTCATCTTCTAAGGGACCAACATTTACTTTAGTCACTCTTTTCCGTTTTATATATCGGTAAAAGTTTTTACTATCTGCTTTTATGTTTTGCATAAGTTTACTTTCGTAATCTATCTTTCCTTTCTTTATTTCTTTCATAGTCATTCTTTGCTGTCGTTTAAAATTTTCCCAATCTTCTAGTTTCCCATTAACCTTGGCCACCTTATACGCATTGGTTTTTAATTTGATACACTCCTTTATTTCCTTAGTTATCCACGGCTGGTTATCCCTTCTCTTACCGCCCTTCTTTTTCACTGGAATATATTTTTGTTGAGCACTATGAAAGAGCTCCTTAAAAGTCCTCCACTGTTCCTCAATTGTGCCACCGTTTTGTCTGTGTTCCCAGTCTACTTTAGCCAACTCTGCCCTCATCCCACTATAGTCCCCTTTGTTTAAGCATAGTACGCTCGTTTGAGACACTACTTCCTCACCCTCAATCTGTATAACAAATTCAACCATACTGTGATCACTCATTCCGAGAGAATCTTTTACTAGGAGATCATTTATTCCTGTCTCATTACACATAGAAACATAGAAAATAGGTGCAGGAGTAGGCCATTTGGCCCTTCTAGCCTGCACCACCATTCAATGAGTTCATGGCTGATCTAAGATAGCTTGCTCCCTTGTCGGTTCTGTAACATACTGTTCTAAGAAACAATCCCCTATGCATTCTATGAATTTCTCCTCAAGGCTACCCCGTGCGATTTGATTTGACCAATCGATATGTAGGTTAAAATCCCCCATGATTACTGCCGTTCCTTTTTCACATGCCTCCATTATTCCCTTAATTATTGTCCGCCCCACCATAAAGTTATAATTTGGGGGCCTATAAACTACGCCCACCAGTGACTTTTTCCCCTCTCTAATCTGAGCCTTCCGGATCTCCTCCTTGAATGCCTCCCACTGTTCCAATACTGATTTACCCAAAAGTAGCTGTTTCCAGTCCTCTGTGGCCAAATCCTCAACTTAGCAAAGTTAGCTTTTCTCCAATCAATATTTGGATAGTTAAAATCCCCTATTACTGCCGTATGGCTTTTGGACTTCACAGCAATTTGCCTACATATTTGCTCCTCTATCTCCCTCCCACTGCTTGGGGGGTCTATAATACATGCCCAGCAGTGTGATCACTCCTTTTTTATTTTTCAATTCAACCCATATGGCCTCATTTGATGATCCCTCTAACATATCATCCCTCCTCACCGCTGTAATAGTTTCTTTAATCAATACCGCAACAGCCCCCCCTCCCTTTTTACCCCCCTCTCTATCTTGTCTAAAAATCCTGTAACCGGGATTATTGATCTGCCAAACCTGCCCCTCTTTCAGCCATACTCCCAAGTGTCCACCCTTGCTCTTAGCTCATCTGCCTTATTCGCTATACTCCTTGCATTGAAGTATATACCATTTAACACAGGAAGACATCCTTGATTACTACTTACTAACCCTTGTTTTCTCTGTCTTACAGATCCACTTTCTAAATTCTTGCTTTCCAATTTCAGCTTTACTTCCTTCCCTATTGAATTTGTTCTCAGGTTCCCATCCCCCTGCCAAGCTACACTCTCCCCAACAGCACTAGCAAAAGTCCCCACAAGGACGAGGATATTGGTCCCGGTGCTGTTGAGGTGCAACCCGTCAGGTTTGTACATGCCCCATCTCCCCCAGAAGCAGTCCCAATGCCTCAGGAATTTAAAGCCTTCCCTTCTACACCAACTCTCCAGCCATGTGTTCATCCTCTCTATCCTTTACTTCTTGTACTCATTAGCACGTGGCACCAGTAGTAACCAGGAGATTACTATCTTTGATGTCCTACTCTTTAATTTTCTTCCTAGCTCCCTAAATTCTGCCTGTGGGACCTCATCCCTGTTTCTACCTATGTCATTGATCCCGATATGGACCATGACCTCTAGCTCTTTACCCTCTCCCTCCAGAATGCCCTGCGTCCACTCTGTGACATCCTTGACCTTGGCACCAGGGAAGCACCATACCATTCTGGAGTCATGTCTACGGCTGCAGGAACACCTCTCTGTCCCCCTACTATTGAATCCCCTACCACTACAGCTCTCTTATTCTTCATCCCTCACCCCTGTGCAGTTGAGCCATCCGTGGTGCCTTTGACTTGGTCCCCAGAGGCACCTCATCGGTGCTCAGAAGAGAGTCTCAGTTTGAAAGCGAGTTGAATTCATGGGGGGATTCCTGCACTACCTGCCTAGCATTGTTCCTCCATTTGGTGTTCACCCACTTCCCTTCTATCTGCATACTTTTAAGCTGCAGGGTGACCACCTCTTGAAACATGCTATCCACGGAGCTCTCAGCCTCGCGGATGCACCGTATTGACTCCAGCCGCCGCTCAAGCTCCGAAACGCGGAGCTCGAGTAGTTGAAGCTGGAGACACCTCCTGCACCCATAGTTGTCTAGGCCACACGAAGCATCCAGGACTTCCCACATGCCACAGAATGTGCAGTTCACGGGAATAAGCTGCCCTGCCATCCCTCTAATAAAACTTAGTTAATTTAAAATCGATGAGGACGATCCCTGGGTGAGGTCTCCAGCTGCTGGTTTTCCCGCCCGGCAGCTGGCCAGCCTGTCAATTTCACTGGCTTCCTTAAATATTGGGGCCATGGAGTGTACAGCACAGAACCAGGCCTTTCGGTCCAATTGGTCTCGGCCATTTATGCTCCACACAAGCCTCCTTCCACCCCTTATCAGCTAACCCAATCAACATATCCTTCTATTCCTTTCTCCCTCATGTGTTTATCTAGCTTCCCCTTAAATGTATCTATGCTAGTCACCTCAACTATTCCCTGTGGTACCGGGTTCCACAGTCCAACCACTCTCTGGGTAAAGAAATTTGTCCTGAAATCCTATTGGATTTATTAGTGACTATCTTATATTTATAGTCCCTAGTTTTGGACACCCCCACAAGTGGAAACATTTTCTCTGCGTAAAGACAAAAGTTATAAGGAGTGATTTCAACCCTCGCGATTGGAACATAAGATCATAAGAAATAGGAGCAGGAGTAGGCCATACGGCCCCTCGAGCCTGCTCCGCCATTTAATACGATCATGGCTGATCCGATCATGGACTCAGGTCCACTCCCCTGCCCGTTCCCCATAACCCCTTATTCCCTTATCGTTTAAGAAACTATCTATTTCTGTCTTAAATTTATTCAATGTCCCAGCTTCCACAGCTTTCTGAGGCAGCGAATTCCACAGATTTACAACCCTCTGAGAGAAGAAATTTCTCCTCATCTCAGTTTTAAGTGGGCGGCCACTTACTCTAAGATTATGCCCCCTAGTTCTAGACTCCCCTAACCAGGCAGTTAAATCATCTGTGGGACTAACCTGCTGACATCCCGCAGTCTCTGATTGTAATCTGCTCTTTCAGCAGGCAAGACCTGCCAGAAACTATTGTGTCCTTCTTTGAATATGTGCATCGGACTCCAATGACGTAATTAGGGCCCAATTGTTATTTTAACTGTGGGCCTGAGCAGGGATGGGGTTGGGCTTTCCCTCCAGGGCAACCTGGCCGGAAGAGCAGTTGGGGTTAGAAGGGGGCCAAAATAATCCAAGTTTTTTTTATGTTTCATGTGGAGCCAGGAGGAGAAGGAAAGCTTAGGTCTCTCCTGCTCTGGGCTCCCCATATGTTGATTGTGAGGCAATCCGGAAACCCCTTCCCTATGATATATCAGAATGCCGGGGACTGTTTTTTTGGTCCTTAGCGGTGGTCTCTTGCTGCCTATCATTGCTCTCCCTACTCCTGACCAGCTGGCACTTCCCACCGAAGAATAACAAAATAATTTGTTAAATAAATCAAGTTACTTGACATTATAATGCCATTAACACACAGGGCTGATTTCCCCTGTGTACACATATTTCTGGCGTGCCATGCAAAAAGAAAAGGTTCAGGGGCACGTTATGCTCAGACTCCATCCTGGGTCAGGCGGAAACAGGGACCTTGTGCCCAAAATCAGTGTTAGAATGCATATTTCATTAAAATGATCTCGAAATGACATCACTTGGTAATGCATATGCATTTCCTCTCTTTTGGTTGGTTGTAGGTCACATGCAGGCTGCATCCATACTAACTGTTTGTTCAACCGCTACATTTGATGATTTAAAGGGACAGGCAGCAATTTTGAACAGAAAGTGGCCATTTGCAATGGGGCTACACTGTGAGCAGAAGCTTTAATGGAGATTTGAGGTGGTCTTTGTTCCCACCATTCCCCTTAGCACAAATCCTTTCAGAATCCCTTTGTAGAATGAGAAGGAGCAGGAGGAAATGAAGCATATTTTGATGTGAGCAGGGTGAGTCATTATCACAGCAGGAAGTGTTAATGCAATAAAGGTTCAAACTGAGTACTGTTTAACTAAGTAAGATACAACCTTGGCTCTGCTTTATTTCGGCCCAAAGTGCCTGACTCTCAAAATGGCTGGCCTTTTATACCTGAGCAGCACCATGTGCGTGCTGCTCAGTGGCCTCCAACAATGATGCCATCTGGTGTCTACAAACAGAATGTACATACATGAAAATACTCCCCTCTGAGACCTTATCACAGTCTTTCACAGGTTGAGACGGTCCGGTGCTTTGCGCTCCCGGGTTGACTGTCTCAGTTCAATTCCAGCCTTGGGTGAATGCGTGGGATCTGTTATGGCTGATGGCTGGATGACTGACTTGTTGGGGGTGGCAGTGGCCATGCCAGGTATTGCAAGTCCATTTTTATTGAACAGGTCCGTGATGGACATTCCGGGTTCACTGATGACCCTTGAGTCCTCTGAAGACTGCTGGTAGGTTGGTTGGTCGTCGATTGTTTCTTCGTCCAATTGTTCTGGCTTGTCTGTGTGCCTCAACTTTGTCTGATCCATTTGTTTCCTGCAAGCTTGCCCATTCTTGAGCTTAATAACGAATACTCTGTTGCCCTCCTTGGCCATGACCGTACCAGTGATCCATTTGGGACCCTGACCGCAGTTCAACACATATACAGGATCATTAACAGAAATCTCGCTTGACACAGTTGCGCGATCGTGGTACTCTTGTTGACTTTGTATTCTGTATTCAACATGATTATTTAAATCCGAGTGTACCAGAGAAAGCTTGGTCTTAAGACCTCTTTTCATTATGAGTTCAGCAGGCGAGACCCCTGTGAGTGTGTGGGGTCTTGTCCTGTAACTCAGCAGTATGCAGGACAAGCAGGTCTGCAGTGACCCTTGGGTTACTCTCCTCATGCTTTGCTTGATAATTTGTACTGCACAGTCAGCTTGCCCATTGGACGCAGGCTTGAACTGTGCTGACCTTACATGCTTTATGCCATTAAGTTTCACAAACTCCTGAAACTCCTGACTGGTGAAGCATGACCCATTGTCGCTCATGACTATGTCAGGCAGACCATGTGTCGCGAACATGACATTGAGATTCTCAAGGGTTACCATGGACATGCTGGATGACACGATTATGAATTCTATCCACTTCGAATAAGCGTCCACCACCACTAAAAACATCTTGCCCAGGAAGGGACCTGCAAAATCTACATGGACCCTGGACCAAGATTTCGATGGCTATGACCATAGACTCAGCAGCGATTCCACTGGTGCTTTGCTCAGCTGCATGCAAGTGTTGCACTGATGCACGCATGCTTCCAGCTCAGAATCAATTCCTGGCCACCATACATGGGACTTGGCAATGGCCTTCATCATCACTATACCAGGATGTGTGCTGTGTAACTTACGCACAAACTTCTCTCTCCTTTTCTTGGGCATTACAACGCGATTGCCCCACAATATTAAATCTGCTTGACAGTTCGTCCTTGCGATGAATGTACGGTTTGGCCTCCTCGCACATTTGCTTACGTATGGCAGACCAATCTCCTTTGAGGATGCAACCCTTTACCACCCATAAAATTGAATCCTGGCTGGTGCAGGTCTTAACTTGTTGAGCCGTGACAGGGTACCTTCACTCTCAAAAGCATCCATGATTAACATTAGATCTGGCGGTTGTGGCATTTCCATCGCCGGTGTGGGCAACTGCAACCGGCTCAAAGCATCGGCACAATTCACTGTGCCTGGTCTGTGTCGAATGACATAATCATAGGCAGATAATGTCAGCGCCCACCTTTGGATGTGCGATGAAGCATTGGTATTGATACCTTTGCTCTCGGAAAACAATGAAACTAGCGGCTTGTGATCAGTCTCTAATTCGAACCTCAGACCGAACAGGTATTGATGCATCTTTTTAACACCGTGCACACATGCTAAAGTTTCTTTTTCTACCATACTGTAGGCTCTTTCTGCTTCAGACAAACTTTTGGATGCATATGTGACAGGTTGAAGTTTCCCCGACTCATTGGCTTGTTAGAGTACGCAACCAATTTCATATGACGATACGTCACAGGCCAAAACTAAACATTTACATGGGTAATAATGTACCAGCAGCTTGATTGAACAAAGCAGATTGGTGGCTTTCTCGAAATCTCTGTCTTGCAATGCGCCCCACACCCAGGTGTTGCCTTTTCTCAATAGCATGTGCAGTGGTTCTAGTAAGGTGCTCAATTTAGGTAGGAAGTTACCAAAGTAGTTGAGTAGACCCAGGAACGAATGCAGCTCCGTCACATTCTGCGGCTTGGGTGCCGCTCTTGATGGCTTTGGTTTTCATGTCAGTAGGTCTGATGCCATCAGCGGCGATTTTCCTCCCGAGGAATTCGACCTCCAGTGCCATGAAGACGCACTTTGAGCATTTCAGTCTGAGTCCCACTCTATCCAAACGCAGTAGAACCTCTTCCAGGTTGTTCAGATGTTCTGTGGAGTCATGACCGGTGATCAGGATGGCATCTTGGAACACGACGGTTCTGGGAAAGGATTTCAGTAGGCTTTCCATATTCCTCTGGAATATTGGTGCAGCCAAGCGAATTCTGAAAGGGCACCTGTGGTAAATAAACAGTCCTTTGTGCGTGTTAATGCACGTAGGTTTCTTTGACGTCTCGACCAACTCCTGTGTCATATAGGCCGACGTCAAGTCCAGTTTTATGAACAACCTCCCTCCGGCTAGCATCACGAACAAGTCATCAGCCTTCGGTAACGGGTACTGATCTTGTTTCAAAACCTGTTGATCGTAGCCTTGTAGTCTCCATGAATTCTGACTGTGCCATCACTTTTCAGCACAGGAACAATGGGGCTGACCCATTCATTAAATTCAACCGGTGATATGATTCCTTCACGCTGCAATCTGTCCAGTTCAATTTCGACCTTCTCCCTCATCATACACAGTACTGCCCGACCTTTATGATGGATGGGTTTTGCATCTGAGCCCACGTGAATCTGCACCTTGGTTCCCGTGAAGTTGCCGATACCCGGTTCAAACAGCGAGGGGAACTTGCTCAATACTTGGGCACATGTATCTTCCTCCAGTTGCATGTGATTTTCTCCAACCAGCTCCTGCCGAGCAGCGTTGGGCCATTGCCTGGAACAATCCACAGCGGTAACTCGTGAGCGGCGCCCTTATATGACACATTAATTTGTGCACTGCTAATCACCTTTATCAGTTCTTTGGTGTACGTGTGCAGCTTGGTGTTAACAGGGCTCAGCCTGGGCCTCACAGTCTTAGTATCCCACAGCTTATTAAATGCACTCTCGTTCATGATCAATTGACTCGCCCCGTGTCCAGTTCTATCGATACCTTTATCCCATTAAACTTCACATTAATCAAAATTGGTTTACTCTTGGTTATGAAGGATTACAGCCCATACTCTTCCTCCTCTGGCATCTCGGATTGCGTATCCGGATCCGCGCTAGTCTAATCTCATCCTCCACGTGGTGTGTCGCAGCTCGCTTGCGCTGGAGATGCCCCACTCTCAGACAGCCTTTGCAACTATATTGCTTAAATCAGCACTGCTGGTGCTAATTTATTCCCCCACAACGCCAACACGGAGAAGTCGGATACATTCCCGCTGGTGGACTTTGGGCAGCCAGGTTTCACAAACACAGCCGGATAGGTCCTGCCATGTGCCGCTCTGCCGAACACCGAATCAATCGCATTTACAGTTCTTGCCGAGATTCGGTTCTTCACTGCTAATTGCTTTAGATTCCTGTTCGTCGTCATGCATGATCGAGCAATCTGGATGGCCCTTTTTAAATCCAACTCCTCCACCGCCAGAGATTTGCGCAGGATCACCAATAACGAAGAAGTCCCACAGCATGTCTGCCAACACTGTCCCGAACTTGCACGGTCCCGCTAGGCATCTCAGGTCGGCAACGAATTCCGCCTCTCTCTGGCCCTCCGATTGAACGTGTGTATAAAACCTGTATCTCGAGATGATGATGCCGTCGTCTGGCTTGAGGTGCTCCCATATCAATGTACACAACGCCTCGTACGTTTTCTCTGTTGGATCACTTGGCATGAGTAGATTCTTTATCAGACCGTAGATCTTTGAACTGCAGAGGAACACGGCCCGGCGCCAATCTGCATCGTCGAACCCCTTCATTTTGTTGGCCACGAAGTACTGGTGCAAACGGCTCACAAAATCTGCCCAAACTTCTCCCTCCACGAATCGCTCTAAAAATCCAATCATGCTCATTTTGCAAACAAAGGTTCTTGTATTCTCATCGCCAAATGTTACATATGCAATAAAGGTTCAAACTGAGTACTGTTTAACTAAGCAAGGACAACCTTGGCTCTGCTTTATTTAGGCCCAAAGTGCCTGACTCTCAAAATGGCTGGCCTTTTATACCTGAGCAGCGCCATGTGCATGCTGCTCAGTGGCCTCCAACAATTATGCCATCTGGTGGCTACAAACAGAATGTACATACATGACAGGAGGGCTCCTATTTCCCATTATCCTGCCAACTAAATATATTGGTCACATAGATATCATCTGGATATCACAGATGAACAATGCCTTTACAGGCTATGATTCATGAGAGGAATGACAAATTTGTTCAATATAGTTATAGGAGGACCTGCAGCTCACCTCTAGGGCAGATATTGTGCTGGCAGCGGCAGTGAAGATAACTGCTGCCCTGAACCTTTTTACCTCAGCTTTTTTCAGGGGCCAGTGGGGACATTAGCAACATTAGTGATTCTGCAGCACTTTGTTGACTAAATCAAGCAACTGATGTCCTGTCCCTCCAAGAAAACAACTACATCACTTTCCTCATGAACACCATGGAGCAACAGGCCTATATCCTAAGTTTACTCAGCTTAGCAGGATTTCCAAAAGTACAGGATGTCATTAATAGCATTCATATAGCCCTATGTGCTCCTGCAGGCAGGGCTTTCCCATACATGAGACCCACTCAATCAAAGTTTAGCTTTCATGTGACTGATTGCACTGGATATTCCATGTTAATGCCCAAGTCTCAGGCAGTAGTCATGATGCTTTTATTTTATTAGTCCACATGCCACATTTATTAGTGAAACCCAGTAAGAAAAGGGTTAGATCTTGGGCAAGCAAAGATATCCACTGCTCTTTTAGCTCATGACCCCTCTGTGACTTCCCTTCACCCAGCCGAGCACAGATTTTTTTAAAATGTTTTATTCGTTGCCAATCTTTCCAATTCTTTGTCAGATCACAAACGCCAGAGGTCACCTTGGGGCCCATTCAAGGATCACTCTGCGCCAATGTTTTTGCTCTTAGCCAAAAGGCCTAGAGCCAAAGCACCGTTCCTGGAAGTACTGCAATACCAGGTTCGTGCCATGGAGGTGGATGTGTGCCCCCCACCCACCTCCTTCACCCAGCCGAGCACAGATACAACAAGGCACATGCGTCGGCCGGATGCATCAAGCATACCATATGCAAGCTTAAGCAGCACTTCTAGTCAGCCAAAATTTCCTGGATCATTATGGTCTGTTGCATTGGAGAGGAGAGGAGAAGCATGGGGCGGTTAAAGCTTAATTATGGGGAACACGTTCCCAAAATGCCACATACACGCCCACGGTACGGATACTGGGACATCTGAGTGTCCCGCCAAAAAGAGGCAGAACACTTAATTAACATATTTAAATCGGGCACCCACAGTGAAATTGGGAGTCCAATTTAAAATTCACTGCTGCTACACAAGCTTCCCAGGGGTCGGGAATTCCGACAATGAAAGGGAGGTGAGAGCTGCCAACTCCACAAGGCAAGTGTCTGTTTCAGCACTCCTTGTGGGCCAGGAGGAGCAGGAGCAGGAGTGCTCCCCCCGGCCGCTGCAGGCAGCCTTCAGCTTTCCTTCTGTCGATGGCGGCCTCTTCCATCTTCTCAGTCGTGACCTCCCCGCCTCCCATTGTGGCCTCACTCTTCCCCCTCCCGGTCACCAACCTCTCCCCAGCCCCGATCGCTGATCTCTGCCCACCCAACCAGCCCCAATCACTGACCTTACCCCACCACCCACCAACCCCGATCGTTGATCTCTGCCCACCCAACCAGCCCCGATCACTGACCTTACCCCCCCACCCACCAGCCCCGATCGCTGACCTCCCCCCCCCCACCCACCAGCCCCGATCGCTGACCTTACCCCTCTACCCACCAGCCCCGATCGCTGACCTTACCCCTCTATCCACCAGCCCCGATCGCTGACCTTACCCCTCTACCCACCAGCCCCGATCGCTGACCTTACCCCTCTACCCACCAACCCCGATCGCTGACCTTACCCCTCTACCCACCAGCCCCGATCGCTGACCTTACCCCTCTACCCACCAGCCCCGATCGCTGGCCTTCCCCGCGACCCCACCAATCCCAATCACTGACCTTCCCCTCCAGATTGCCAGGTACCGTCTCCAGTGGTCCATAGCTGCGAGCTCCTGCTGCTGATTTTCTCTCCTGGCCATTGGCCAAGCTGCCAATTTGATCAACAGCCGTAGGAAAATGGAACAAAAAAATGATAATGAGGTCCTGTCGTTAGGTTCGGCAGGACCTCTGCATCCCCGGCCTTGCCAGGTTCTTCAGCCGTGTCGGGAAACCCAGCAATGAAAGGTAGGCAGGAGCTGCCGGTTCCACTCGGCAAGTGCCTTTTTCAACACTCCTTGTGGCCAGGAGGAGCAGGAGTGCTTCCTCTGATCCAAAAAGGAGCCTATTTGGCCTCCACTCTGCCGATGGCAGACCCTCTCATGCTCCCAATCAACAAACTCCCACCCCTCCTATTATGTCCTCTCTCTTCCACCTCCCTGTAAATACTGGGGCCAATGTCCTCTTTTAATGCTTGGTCCCAACTATTTCATGCTGTTATGATAGATTCAATTTTCATTCAATGCACCTGGCATGGGGCTTCGCTAAATAGGAATACCAATGCCACAAACTTTCACATCTGGGAGATTGTTTTTCATACAAGTGAGGCATGATTCTCCTCGGAGCTGCTCCTGCTCTGCCATCATAACTTTGTTCGCATGCAAATTCCATTTACATGAGTAAACGGGATTTCTGTGCACTTGTGGTAAAGTTATAGCGGTGGAGCAGGAGCAGCTCCAAGAAAATTCATGCAGCACAATGGACCTATTCTCATCACCCAAAAATGAGGGAGGGGTTAAAGAGGCCAAAATTTGTTTTCTCTCACTGCCTCTGGAAGAGCACACAGGACACATAGAGATCTCTCTCTCTCTCAAGTCTGTCAGAAAGAAAGAAACGCTAGGCTGAGATAGGAACATGTGTCGGCTGTAACAGAGGAAGTTAGGGGCTAACTAGTCTTGGGACAACTAGCTTGTAAGTATATTCTGCCCAGAAAGTGGCAAAGGTGTAGATGTTGTTATTTTTATATGGTAGGAGTAGTAGTAGGGTATACAGTGAATCTCACTGTGAAAACAATTTTTTATTTATTCATATATTTCATTTAATTATGTTTTTCTATCTGCATTCCCAAAAGGCAGGAGAATGCACATGTCAGTATGTGCAAGATCATAGTATCAACAATGTATAACAGGGGATCAATGTTCTGATCCCCAGGTCACACAATTGTTTAAGTAGATATTGTGTAGTAAAGGGGAGCTCTTAATCAGAGCGTATGCAAGGTCTACTTATGGGAGTGACTGGTGACACCAAACACAAGAGAATAACTAGTGTAGTCCCATGAAACTTCTAACAGCCGGCATGGCAGCAGTCTGAGCAATGAGGACAGATGCTCTGAGAGGCTGCTCTGCAAATGATTTTGGAGCCATCATTTGTTCCAAAGTCGACTGCACATTTTCAATCCTGTGCATTAGAACCTGAGTAACACACCACTATTAAAACTCTTCAATATAATACTACAATTAAAACAAATACTCCAATATCACACTGCTATTAAAACCAACATTCCAATATAATACTGCTGTTAACAAATACAAAGAAATTGTTGATAACAAACAGAATTTTAATCTGTGATTTTTTTTACTTATTCATTCATGGGACATGAGCCTCGCTGACGAGGCCAGCATTTATTGCCCATCCCTAATTGCCTTTGAGAAGGTGGTAGTGAGCCGACTTCTTGAACCATTGTGATTGAAAATATTAGCATGTTTTATTGAATCCACCTTTATGATTGCTGCACAGCAATTTGATTTAAATCATTGTGACTAAATTTAGCATTTAAAAGTAGTGTAGTAAGTAAAAAGTAACAGGATAATGAGTAAAGCAATACTCCAGTACTTCGATGTGTTAACTACATAATGACTCATAAATTTATATGTAATAGATATTTTTTTTCAAAGGTTGATTTTTTTTTTACAACATTTCACTGCACTTTTTAAAATCATTTAATATTAAAAACACAAATGTGAAAGCTTAAAAAAAAGATGATACAGTACTGATCGGTAGTCTTGTTGTCAGAGCATGTATCAGACAGTAAATTTGATACAATCCAACTATGTCCTGCTTTGAGGATGCGGGGCACTGCAAATGGAATATAATATGCAATTCAGTTTGGATCAATAGGTCGAGTTAAATCTGGTGTATAGATGGTAAGTCTATCTGGTGCAGATGATTATTTCAACACAAGACAGAAACAGCTGAGGTTACATCTACACAAGTATTGACTGAACCCAGTGTGAAGGGCAAAAAGGTTATTTTGATTCAGAATTTCTTATAAAATACACGGAAGCTGGTATCCTTGTAAGTAGAACAAACCATCAAATGTCCTTTTGCTTTACATAAAAGAAAGAAAGACTTGGATTTATATCGCGCCTTTCACGACCACCGGACATCTCAAAGTGCTTTACAGCCAATGAAGTACTTTTGGAGTGTAGTCACTGTTGTAATGTAGGAAACGTAGCAGCCAATTTGCGCACAGCAAACTCCCACAAAAGCAATGTGATAATGACTAGATAATCTGTTTTTTTGTTATGTTGGTTACAATGTGTAAGAAGGAAAACTAGATGTCAGAGGTGAAAACAGTAACTTGTTAATGCCACCGTCAGAATACACTATTAGTATTTTTACTTAAAAACTGAAAAGCAGTATTTCATGTTCCAAAATTTGGGCTTTATATTTGTTAATAGGCACATTTTATTTAATGTGTCAGAATAATTGGTGTTGATATGCATGTTTAAGTAAGTTATAACAAACAATAGATTTTTACCAATAAATCAAATATATAAAATGGAGCTTTTAATGTGGTCCAGATGCAGTGGTGCCAGAACATCTGCTCCTTGGCCGTTGCTTGCAGCTGTGTTCCACTGAACTAACCGCACTCCATAATGTGAGATCAGCTTATGTAAAGTAATTGTCAGTGCCTCTGACAAGTAACGCATGACATGCTTAGAGCACGCAAGCGGTGAGGGGCAAGTTATGTGGTGCCTGCAGCTTTTAATGTCCTAGGGGGAGTGTCGGCTAGTGCTGTTGGGGAGGAGTTAAACTAATATGGCAGGCGGATGGGAATCTATGCAGGGAGACAGAGGGAAGTAGTATGGGGGCAGAAGCAAAAGATAGAAAAAAGAAAAGTAAAAGTGGAGGGCAGAGAAACCTAACGCAAAAAGCAAAAAGGGCCACATTACAGCAAAATTCTAAGGGGGCAAAGTGTGTTAGAAAGACAAGCCTGAAGGCTCTGTGCTGATAGTTGTTAATGGGTATGATGTAACGATAGTTCATGAGAGGCTCGGGAGGTATGGGGAGGAGCGGCCTATAAAAGGCCCAACGCGTCGCTTAGGCTCAGGAATTCGTGAGAGGCATGCTTGTGCAGCTGCAGCAGGGTGAGAAGGCAAAATAGAAGCAGAAAGAAATCGAAAGGTGACGTCACAGCCAAGGGGGTAAGTGATTGGTGAGTAGTTTTTCATTTTCTTTGCTTTATCAGAAAGTAACCTTTAGCATTGTTGTTGCCAATTTAAGTTTATCTAGGGGTTAGATCATGGCAGGAGAGCTCGGACACGTGTTATCCTCCTCCTGTACTACATGGGAACTCAGGGACGCCTCCGGTGTCGCTGGCGACTACATGTGCGGGAAGTGTATCCGCCTCCAGCTCCTGACGGACCGCTTTGAGGAACTGGAGCTGCGGGTGGATGAACTCTGGAGCATGCACGACCCTGAGAATGAGGTGAAAATAACGTTAAGTGATTTGTCTTGCCGCAGGCGAAGGGTCCACTGCCAGATAGGGAATGGAAGACCAACAGGAAGGGCAGTGCAAGGAAAGTAGTGCAGGGGTCCCCTGCGGTCATCCCCTTGCAAAACAGATACACCGTTTTGAGTACATTTGAGGGGGATGACACATCAGGGGAGAGCAGCAGCAGCCAAGTTCATGGCACCGTGGCTGGCTCTGCTGCACAGGAGGGCAGAAAAAAGAGTGGGAGAGCGATAGTGATAGGGGATTCAATTGTAAGGGGAATAGACAGATGTTTCTGCGGCTGCAACCGAGACTCCAGGATGGTATGTTGCCTGCCTGGTGCAAGGGACAAAGATGTCTCGGAGCGGGTGCAGGACATTCTGAAAAGGGAGGGTGAACAGCTAGTTGTCATGGTACATATAGGAACCAACAATGTAGGTAAAAAATGGGATGAGGTCCTACGAGATGAATTTAAGGAGCGAGGATTAAAAAGTAGGACCTCAAAGGTAGTAATCTCAAGATTGCTACCAGTGCCACATGCTAGTCAGAGTAAGAATTGCAGGATAGCTCAGATGAATACGTGGCTTGAGTAGTGGTGCAGAAGGGAGGGATTCAAATTCCTGGGGCATTGGAACCGGTTCTGGAGGAGGTGGGACCAGTACAAACCAGACGGTCTGCACATGGTCAGGAACGGAGCCAATGTCCAAGGGGGAGTGTTTGCTAGTGCTGTTGGGAGTTAAACTAATATGGCAGGAGGATGGGAACGTATGCAGGGAGACAGAGGGAAATAAAATGGAGTCAGAAGCAAAAGATAGAAAGGAGAATAGTAAAAGTGAACGGCAGAGAAACCCAAGGCAAAAAACAAAAAGGGCCACATTACAGAAAAATTCTAAAGGGGCAAAGTGTATTAGAAAGACAATCCTGAAGGCTCTGTGCCTCAATGCAAGGAGTATTCGGAATAAGGTGGACGAATTAACTGCGCAGATAGCAGTTAACGGGTATGATGTCATTGGCATCACGGAGACGTGGCTCCAGGGTGACCAAGGCTGGGAACTCAACATCCAAGGGTATTCAGCATTTAGGAAGGATAGACAGAAAAGAAAAGGAGGCGGTGTGGCGTTGGTGGTTAAAGAGGAAATTAATGCAATAGTAAGGAGGGACATTAGCCTGGATGATGTGGAATCGGTATGAGTGGAGCTGCGGAATTCCAAATGGCAGAAAACGCTAGTGGGAGTTGTGTACAGACCATCAAACAGTGGTAGTGAGGTTGGGGACAGCATCAAACAAGAAATGAGGGATGTGTGCAATAAAGGTAGAGCAGTTATCATGGGCAACTTTAATCTACATATTGATGGGTTAACCAAACTGGTAGCAATGCAGTGGAGGAGGATTTCCTGGCATGTATTAGGGATGGTTTTCTAGTCCAATATGTTGAGGAACCAACAAGAGAGCTGGCCATCCTAGACTGGGTGATGTGTAATGAGAAGGGACTAATTAGCAACCTTGTTGTGCGAGGCCCCTTGGGGAAGAGTGATCATAATATGGTAGAATTTTTTATTAAGATGGAGAGTGACACAGTTAATTCGGAAACTAGGGTCCTGAACTTAAGGAAAGGTAACTTCAACGGTATGAGGTGTGAATTGGCTAGAATAGACTGGCAAAGGATACTTAAAGGGTTGACGGTGGATAGGCAATGGCAGATATTAAAGATCACATGGATGAACTTCAACAATTGTACATTCCTGTCTGGAGTAAAAATAAAACGGGGAAGGTGGCTCAACCATGGTAACAAGGGAAATTAAGGATAGAGTTAAATCCAAGGAAGAGGCATATAATTCGGCTAGAAAAAGCAACAAACCTGAGGACTGGAAGAAATTTAGAGTTCAACAGAGGAAGACCAAGGGTTTAATTAAGAGAAGGAAAATAGAGTGCGAGAAGAAGCTTGCCGGGAACATAAAAACTGACTGCGAAAGCTTCTATTGATATGTGAAGAGAAAATGATTAGTGAAGACAAACGTAGGTCCCTTGCATTCGGATTCAGGTGAATTTATAATGGGGAACAAGGAAATGACAGACCAATTGAACAAATACTTTGGCTCTGTCTTCATGAAGAAAGACACAAATAACCTTCCGGAAGTACTCAGGGAACGAGGGTCTAGTGAGAAGGAGGAACTGAAGGATATCCTTATTAGGCGGGAAATTGTGTAAGGGAAATTGATGGGATTGAAGGCCGATAAATCCCCGGGGCCTGATAGTCTGCATCCCAGAGTATTTAAGGATGTGGCCCTAGAAATAGTGGATGCATTGGTGATCATTTTCCAACAGTCTGGATCAGTTCCTATGGACTGGAGGGTAGCTAATGTAACACCACTTTTTAAAAAGGGAGGGAGAGAGAAAACCAGCAATTATAGACCGGTTAGCCTGACATCAGTAGTGGGGAAAATGTTGGAATCAATTATTAAGGATGAAATAGCAGCGCATTTGGAAAGCAGTGACAGAATCGGTCCAAGTCAGCATGAATTTACGAAGGGGAAATCATGCTTGACAAATCTTCTGGAATATTTTGAGGATGTAACTAGTAGAGTGGACAAGGAAGAACCAGTGGATGTAGTGTATTTTGACTTTCAAAAGTCTTTTGACAAGGTCCCACACAAGAGATTGGTGTGCAAAATCAAAGCACATGATATTGGGTGTAATATACTGACGTGGATATAGAACTGGTTGGCAGACAGGAAGCAGAGAGTCGGGATAAACGGGTCCTTTTCAGAATGGCAAGCAGTGACTAGTGGAGTGCCGCAGGGCTCAGTGCTGGGACCCCAGCTCTTTACAATATACATCAATTATTTAGATGAAGGAATTGAGTATAATATATCCAAGTTTGCAGATGACACTAAACTGGATGGCGGTGTGAGCTGTGAGGGGGATGCTAAGAGGCTGCAGGGTGACTTGGACAGGTTAGGTGAGTGAGCAAATGCATGGCAGATGCAGTATAACGTGGATAAATGTGAGGTTATCCACTTTGGGGGCAAAAATGCAAAGACAGAATATTATCTGAATGGCAGCAGATTAGGAAAAGCGGAGGTGCAACGAGACCTGGGTGTCATGGTTTGCCAGTCATTGAAAGTTGGCATCCAGGTTCAGCAGACGGTGAAGAAGGCAAATGGTATGTTGGCCTTCATAGCTAGGGGATTGAGTATCAGAGCAGGGAGGTCTTACTGCAATTGTACAGGGCCTTGGTGAGGCCTCACCTGGAATATTGTGTTAGTTTTGGTCTCCTAATCTGAGGAAGGACGTTCTTGCTATTGAGGGAGTGCAGCGAAGGTTCACCAGACTGATTCCAGGGATGGCTGGACTGGCATATGCAGAGAGACTGGATCAACTGGGCCTTTATACATTGGAGTTGAGAAGGATGAGAGGTGATCTCATAGAAACATATAAGATTCTGACGGACGGGACAGGTTAGATGCGGGTAGAATGTTCCCGATGTTGGAGAAGTACAGAGCCAGGAGACACAGTCTTAGGATAAGGAGTAGGCCATTTAGGACTGAGATAAGGAAAAACTTCTTCACTCAGAGAGTTGTTAACCTGTGGAATTCACTGCCGCAGAGAGTTGTTGATGCCAGTTCATTGGATATATTCAAGAAGGAGTAAGATATGGCCCTTACGGCTAAGGGGACCAAGGGGTATGGAGAGAAAGCAGGAAAGTGGTACTGAGGGAATGATCAGCCATGATCTTATTGAATGGTGGTGCAGGCTCGAAGGGCCGAATGGCCTACTCCCGCACCTATTTTCTATGTTTCTATGTTTCTATGTTAAAGTGTTACTGATTGTCCTTAAAGGATAGCTGGCTGGAAATGTAAAAAATTACAGAAGTAGGGACCCGAGCCAGTGAGCCACCTACATCTATAGAGGCAACCATTGAGAGACAGACACGATCCACCTCGCTTCCTCTTCCCACTGGGAAAACACTTTGAAGAGGCATAAAGTTAGGAGCAAACGAATATGGGGGTGATATTCAGTTGGGTCTCTCCCGCTCGTCCACCATTACTTTGTCAGAAGAGCTGCAGAAACAATGGCAAATTATCCAAATTGTTGGACCACTGCACCTGGACCAGATTAAAAGCCCCATTTTATATATTTGATTTATTGGTAAAAATCTGTTGATTTTTATAACACCAATTATTCTGACATGTTAAATAACATTACTTTAAATCTGCAACAGTGCAGGTCCCAACATCAATCCTTGGAACATGGTACTCAGTACTTCCCCTCCTCACTCCTTCATCTCAGTACAACGCATAAATCTTACCACAGTCCACTTGGAATGTCACTTCCTCAAAGAAATCGAGGTGATTGCTCAGGCAGGATCTTCCCTTTCTTACTCAATGTTGACACGTTAATTAAATTACCATTGTATAGCTGATCTTCAAGTTTATATCAATTTGATTATTTTACACTGGATTAAAGTAAGACTAATGGGTCTAAAGCCTAAATCAGATTGGATGCTCTTTTTGCATATGATCTGGCCTGTTTCCAATCAACAGTGTAATTCCCCATTGTCCAGTGACTCCCTTATAATGATTTCAGTGCATCACAAATCTCTTCTCTATTCTCCTTTAGCACTCTGGGCTAAATATTGTCTATACTTTGGGATTTATTTGTTTTTTGCGATCTTCTAGCCTATCTAGGACTTCCACCTAAGTTATGCCATGCATTTTACCTACATAACTCTGCTTAGCGAAGGGCATGTTCTTCATGTCTTTCCTTGTGATTACTTTGAGGAAGTATTCATTCCGAATGCTTACTATCCTGTGCTCGTCCTCTGTTACACGTTTCCATCTACTATGATTCTCACCTCTTCTATCATTGTCATCTTACTATTGAAATACTGAAATAACTTACTTATTGTTATATTTTGCATCAGCAACTATACTATTTCTCAGTCTGTCTTTCCTTCTCCGATCAATCTGGCTCTACATGATCTTATATTCATCCCTCTGCTCCATTTAAAATCTTCCCCATTAACTCTCTTATGTGATACCTGATCAAATGCTTTTTAAAAATCCATATGAATCACATCCATTACATTTCCTTTATCTGTCTCTTCTGTTATTTGAAACATGATCTGCATTTTAGAAATTTGTGCTGACTGACCTTGATTAACTTATGTTTCACTAAGTGCTTAGTAATTTAATTTATTGACTGAAGTAACCGAACTGGCCTATAATTTTGTAGTTTATTCCTGTCTCCTATTTTGAAGAAGGATAAGATATTTGCCACCCTCCAGTCCTCTCACACAATTTTCCTTTCTAAAGAATTTTGGAAAATTAGTCAGGGCCTCCAGATTTTCTTCCCTTGCCTCCCTCAGGATCCTCCAATGTAAGCTATCAGTGTCTGCTGATTTGTTTACCGTAAGTTTAAGTAACTTTTTTAGTGCTATCCCTTATGCGTTTGGCTCAAAGTTAGCACTCTCACCACTGAATCAGAAAGTTGTGGCTTCAAATCCCACTCTGGGGCTTGTGTGTATAATCTAGCCTGACACTTCAGTGCAATACTGAGTGTTGTATTGTCAGAAGTGCTGTGTTTTGGCTGAGATGTTCAACTGAGGTCCTGTCTGTTTGTTCAGGTGGACAAAAAAGCTCCCATGGCACTTTTTTTTGAAGAAGAGCAGGGAGTTCTGCTCGTGTCCTGGCCAATATTCATCCCTCAACCAACACCAGCAAAAGAGATTAACTGTGATTCATTTTATTGCTGTTGTTGGTACCTTTCTGAGCACAAATTGGCTACCGTGTTTACCTAGAAAAATATACTTTAAAAAAAGTAATTAATTGGCTATGAAGTACTTTGAGATGTCCTGAAAACATGAAAGTCACTCTATAAATGCAAGCCATTTTTCTTTCTTTAAACAGTAACCTCCACTAACTCAAACACAAGAGCAAAATACTGCGGATGCTGGAATCTGAAATAAAAACAGAGAATGCTGGAAATCTCAGCGGGTCAAGCAGGTCGACGACCCGTTAACTCTGTTTTACTCTCCACAGATGCTGCCTGACCCGTTGAGATTTCCAGCATTCTCTGTTTTTAACCTCCACTAACTGTTGTATATCCACCTCTGTTAGCTCGACAACCTCAATATCCAACTCCTCTGTGAAAACTGAGGCAAAGTGCTTGTTTAGTATTTCTACCATTCCCTCACTCTCCACTACAAGCTTTCCTCCTTCATCTTTCAGTGGCCCTATCCATACATTACTACCCTTACAGTTTCTGAAATGTTACCTACTTTTGGATCGTTGACTTGTTGCAATTCATTACCCAGAAGCAACTTAAGTAGTGCTTCCTTCTTTATTTGAGTCGTAACATATTAAGTGAGAAAACAGTCCTAAGCACGCTACAAAAACTACAAAAACATCTTTCCTTCATCACCAGGCACATTCGGCTTACCACAGTCTATTTTTCGATAATTTAAAGCTCTGATAATTATGATTATTGTTAATACAAATTTTTTTAATGTATCTGAAGATTTCGTCCTCATTTGCCTTTGCACTGTTCAGTGGTCTGTAACATATTTCTAATAATATGACCAATCCCTTGCTATTCTTTAGCTCATAAGCTGTTCCGAGCCACTTGGTTCCTAACATTGGCACTTTAAAATTCTGATATGTCAATGTGAAAGCATACTGAAAATAGATTCAAATATCCCATTGAATATATATACAGAATGACACCTCGTGCTGTGAATAGAATAAAATAAACACCTTGAGGCATAAACAAATTGACACAGCAACATGACAATGCCCAGGGAAAATTCAACCCAACTAATGTGCCACTGTTGTTGACCAGTAAACTGATTTGTACTTTGTAAGTTATTTAATGTACAGCCTCTAGAGAAGCATTGATTTTAATCATGGACATGATTAAGGCAGCAGTACATAGCGACTATGTGAATACAACATCTGGCTAATCCTTCATTTTATCTGATTAACTTACTAAAGCATCACAAGTCCTCTTGACATGTTGGACTGTGATTGTTGTTAATCACATTATTTTGAAAGTTATTGGGGGTGAAACTCGATTAAGCTGAAAAACGGATGCGGGAGTGCTAAGCGATGCAGGCAGCATGCATAATCCTGCCTGCTCATTATAATGATTGGAGCACTGACCTCAGCACTGAACACGCTGCTGGCTTAATGCTCAATAGGGGGGTCACAATCAGGTGCAATCTACTGGCCAATAAAATTTTGCCGAGGATCTCTGCACTACTTAAAGTGGAGCTACTTTGTTATTCTGAAGCCATGGCTCAACAGGGAAAAGAGAGGGCAAGGAGGTTCTCAGATGCAGGGGGAAGGAGACATTGCAGGCACCACACCACAAGGTAGTGGGAGGAGCTTGCACAAGCTGTCAGTGCCACGTGTGTTGCCCCCAAGATCTGGATCCAGTGCCACAAGAAGTTTAATAACCTCACATAAATGATCAAGGTGAGTGAATGCATCTTCAAATGTCATATCCCAACAACTGCACCACTAGCCTCAAACACTGCTCAATGTACCACACCCCCATCACTCACCTACCAACAATCTCTGGTAATCACCAATCATACCTTACAATTATAGTTTCACCTCACCCTCACACACATATCACTGCTGCAAGACTCACACCCACATCTCACACATTGCCAGCTATTCACTATAGCAGGCACATCACCCAGACACATTGCACCACACTCATTGACACACTTCCCTTTCTCTTGCAGGCAAAGGTGACTGACAACAGACCTGTGCAGCAGCAGATGGGTGGCGAGGAAGCCCATCTTCAGACTCTCACTGAATTGGAGGAGACAGTGCTGGAGATCACTGGAGGAGCCATCAATGAGGCTATGACTGTTATGTATTGATGTGTGTATCGTCCTGGTACTTTAAATGTAAAATAAGCACAATGGTACACCACAGAGGGCGCTGTGGTAGGAGACCTGAAAATACCTGCCAGAGGCAGTATAAAAGGCTGACCACCACACCTGAGAGTCACTCTGGAGCTGTTCAATAAAGGATGAAGGTCACAGCAGTTAGATCAACACCAGCCCGTGTGGAGTCAGTGATTTGTGTGCTACATACACCACAATGACGAGCGGCAAGGTTTAAAGCATTGCTGATGACTATGCTCATATTTAATCCTTCTTCTCACATCCCACTTCCCCACTCTACCCACAATCTCTTCTCACTTACAAACTGCTGATGGTGTAAGCATTCACATCTTGCTTTCCCCCCTCCCCTCAATACAGCCCAACCCTTGTGCCTTTGTCCTTTCAGATACCCAAGAACTGCCACCAGCCCAGCCTATCCCCGACCAAGGAGAGGAGGAAAGTGATGGAGAAGAGGCACTGTCACTCGATCTGATATTCGCAGGCACCAGCTTAGAAAATGGCACTGCGTGAACTTTAGAGGGTAGTATAGAGGTAGGATCTGCATGTGATGAGTCACCATGCACGAGTGGGCTGCACCCAAACCAGAGGGAAAGGGTAGTTCGGGTGCCAGCTCCCTGGAGGGTGGGATCGCGCACAACTTCTGCTGCAGAGGACTCAGATGATGACTTCGATGGGACAGCCTTCAGAAGAAGGGTGATGGGCATGCACACAGAAATGCTTGGTGCAAGCCTGCCAGAGAGTCTCTTGTCAGCATCAAGGAACATGGAGGAGTTCGGCTCTAACATTACACGGGGCTTTGCACAGAGCTTGAAGCCCATAATTCGCAAAATGGAAGTGAGATGGGCAACTCCATTAGAGCATTTGTGGACCCAACCATGATGCTGGGTGTGATGGACGATGTCTTGGCTTCCATTGCAGCACAAGCGGAAGCAACTTAACGTGCTGCAGACGTTGGGTCGCTTTCCCAGGGTGTGTCAGTGGTTCCGTGAAGCAAGAACATGCTGTCCTCGCTCAGGATTGCAGCATTCCTACTCCTACCACCGCCACTCTGCCAGTGCCCTTGCTGCTCCCTGTCAGCCAGCCAGCCCAGACTGCTGCCGCCCATTCCGAATGGTGCAGTCTACAGCTGGGTCTTGTAGGCCCAGAGCTGCTCGAGATTGTCCTGCAAGGCCATATGCAGTCTCCCTCATGGAAAGTCAGAAGTCCAGCCACGCTGAGGCCACTGGGTGACACTGTGTAGGAGCACTAGATTAGGCAAAGGAACACCAGGGGATTGCACAATCATAGTTTCACCTCATTGCCTACTCTAGAACTCCTAATTGTGATTAGTTGGCATTGTTGTATAATTTTGCATTGATTCATTTAAAAATGATGTTTGGCATGTTTGTTTTGTGGTGGCTCTCATTTCAGCTTTGTGCCCAAGAGGATGCTGTGATGTTCTGTGACAGAGGGATGGTAAGGTGGGGAAATGGTGTGCAATGGGGATCTGGGATTTCATTCAGGGTAACCGGATTCTGATGTGCTCACTGACAGCCCATCCGGAAGGGGGATTTGCTGCCTGCCTCCTCACTTCTTCCTCCTCCGGTTCCTCCTCCTGAGGTAGTCACAGAACTCATGGCGGCAAGGACTGCGTCCTCATAATGGCCAAGTTGCGGATGATGCTGGTGACCACCATGAAATGGGACACCTGCTCCGGTGAGTACTGGAGGGCTCCTCCCGAGCGGTCAAGCCAGCGGAACCGATGCTTTAGCACCCCGATGGTCTGCTCGATAATGTTCCTTGTGGCAGCATGGCTCTCATTATAGGTGTGCTGCCTACTAGTGGTGGGGTTGCGGAGGGGAGTCATTAGCCAGGTGTAGAATAGATAGCCCTTGTCTCCGAGCAGCCACCTCTGGTTTGGCTTTATCAGCCATCGCTAAGGTAGCGAATTTCACGGCCATTATTTCTTTATCCTTCCCTTTCGCACTGCACATTGTATTCTGAAGTAAATTATTCCAGAGCTCAAAATTTAAAGGAACTATCAAATTTTCATTGGTGAATGTGATGGCATCATTTTATGTGGTCTCATGTTTAGCATTCTTTATAATCAGATGGATATGAATGTGGACAATTTAGTGCATTTAGTTCTCTAAAAGTATACAATACCTTACACACTGTGCAGCAGTGCTGAACTGACTTGGGGACTGTTTGTATTGTGTTCCTAACACAGATGAGGCTGCACACAAGGAGGTTAAAGTAACAGTGACCTCAGTCTTTATTAAGACACTCCAGAGTGAAGAACAGGCCTTAGGGGCTGGCTTATATACAGTGCTCCCAAGGGACGCTGGGATCCCTTGGGACTTCAGGGGATGCGCTCCCTGGTGGCGGAACATGGGAGTGCATGCTTTACAGATACACAACATCACTCCCCCAAAAGTCAAAGTGAAAACTATTTACAAGGTGAGGCAGTCGGGAGCCTTTCTTTCCCTGGTGGACCGCCTCGGTACAAATGTCTGTTCTGGTGTGTTGGCTGTGCCTTCACTGGGCTAGCGTGTTGTTGGCCCTGCAGGGCTGCTGGGTGAGCCTGGCCTTGCTGGGCTGTTGGGCGTGATGGGTTCAATTTCCTGGTACGGGGTGGTGTCGTTGATCCCTTGGGTGTGTGTTGTGGGCTCGAATAAGGTGGTGTCTGCTGTGGGTTGTTCAGGGCAGTCTGTGAACCGCAGCCTCGTTTGGTCCAGGTGCTTTCTGCAAATTTATCCATTGTCTAGTTTGACTACAAACACCCTACTCCCTTCTTTAGCTATCACTGTGTCCGCGATCCACTTGGGACCATGTCCATAGTTTAGCACATACACAGGGTCATTCAGATCAATTTCCCGTGACACATTGGCGCGACCATCGTTTACATTTTGTTGCTGCCGCCTGCTCTCTACCTGATCATGCAGGTTGGGTTGAACCAGTGAGAGTCTGGTTTTAAGTGTCCTTTTCATGAGTAGCTCAGCCGGGGGCACCCCTGTGAGCGAGTGGGGTCTCGTGCGGTAGCTGAGCAGTACTCGGGACAGGCGGGTTGGAGTGAGCCTGCAGTACACAGTTTTTTACTCGGGACAGCAGAGGATCTTGGCTGGTCTAAGTTCTAATCTGGTGGGCCGTGACAGGTGATTTATCATTTTCAAACGCTTCCATGAACATCAACAAGTCTGCGGGCTGCACCACCATCAACAAGTTTTCAGGCTACCCCCGTGGTGGTCAATGGTAGCTGACTGAGAGCATCCGCACAGTTCTCGGTGCCTGGCCTGTGGCGAATGGTGTAGTTATATGCTGATAGCGCGAGTGCCCACCTTTGATTGTGGGCTGAGTCATTAGTATTTATCCCCTTGTTTTCAGCGAACAGGGATGTGAGGGGCTTGTGATCGGTTTCCAGCTCACATTTCAGGCCAAACAGGTACTGATCCATTTTCTTTACCTCGAACACACACGCTAATGACTCTTTCTCAATCATGCTGTAGGCCCTCTCAGCCTTAGACAAGCTCCTGGAAGCATAGGAGACAGGTTGCAACTTCCCCGCAACGTTAGCTTGTTTTAATGCACACGCATCTCCGTACGACGACGCGTCACATGCTAACACAAGTCTGTTACACGGGTTATACAATACAAGCAGCTTGCTGGAGCATAAAATGTTTCTGGCTTTCTCAAAAGCAATTACTTGGTTTTTTTCCCCATACCCAGTTCTCACCTTTACGCAATAACACATGTAGGGGCTCTAAGAGGGTGCTTAACCTCGGTAGGAAGTTACCAAAATAGTTGAGGAGTCCCAGGAATGACCGCAGCTCCGTGACATTCTGTGGCCTGGGCGTGTTCCTGATAGCCTCTATCTTGGCGTCTGTGGGCCGAATGCAGCCCACCGCGATCTTTCTCCCCAAAAACTCCACTTCTGTTGCCATGAAGACGCATTTCGACCTCTTCAGCTGCAGCCCTACACAATCCAGTCACTGGAGGACCTCCTCCAGGTTTTGTAGGTGCTCAACGGTGTCCCGACCCGTGACCAATATGTCGTCCTGAAAAACCACCGTGCATGGTACCGACTTGAGTAGGCTCTCTATGTTTCTCTGGAAGATCGCTGCTGCCGACCGAATTCCAAACGGGCATCTGTTGTAGATGAACAGTCTCTTGTGCGTGTTGATGCAGGTGAGGCCCTTCGAAGACTCCTCCAGCTCCTGCGTCATGTAGGCCGAAGTCAGATGGAGCTTGGTGAACGACTTGCCTCCTGCCAGCATCGTAAATAGGTCGTCTGCCTTAGGCAGTGGGTATTGGTCCTGTAGCGAGAAATGATTAATAGTTACTTTATAATCGCTGCAAATCCTGACCGTGCCATCACTTTTCAGTACTGGAACAATCGGGCTGGCCCACTCACTGAATTCCACTGAGGAGATGATGCCCTCGCATTCCAACCTGTCCAGCTCGATTTCCAGTCTCTCCCTCATCATATTAGGTACCGCTCGCGCCTTGTGGTGAATGAGTCGTGCCGCTGGGACCGCACCTTCGCCCCGGAAAAGTTTCCAATGCCTGGCTCAAAAAGGGAAGGAAATTTGTTAAGAGCCTGGGTACCTGAGGCCTCATCGACATGTGATAGCTCTCGGATGTCATCCCAGTTCCAGCGGATTTTGCCCAGCCAGCTCCTTCTCAGCAGTGTGGGGCCATCCCCTGGGACAATCTAGAGTGGCAGTTCATGCACCGTACCCTTGTAGGTGACCTTGGCCATGGCGCTGCCCAGGACAGTGATGAGCTCTTTGGTGTATGTTTTCAGTTTCGTGTGGATGGGGCTCAGAGCTGGTCTGAGTGTCTTGTTGCACCACAGTCTCTCAAACATCTTTTTACTCATGATGGATTGGCTAGTGCCAGTGTCCAGTTCCATGGCTATGGTTAAGCCATTCAATTTTACATTTAGCATTATAAATGGACATTTCATTGAAAATGTGTGCACCCCATGTACTTCAGCATCTGCCTCCTCTCTCTGAGGCTCGAAATTGCTTTGATCCACCATGAACCGATCTTCCTCTGCCACGTAGTGGTTAGCAGGTTTTGCAGAGCTTGCAGCTCGTCTGCAAGCTCATTGGAGGTGCCCCATTGTTCCACAGCTCTTGCAAACGTACCCTTTGAAGCGGCATGAATAGGCTGAATGGAAACCTCCACAATGCCAACAAGGTGTGAATTGCCTTGCATTCATCCTTTGTTGCGGACTCTGAATTATCTGGGTCACCTGAGGCCTGTTGGCAATTGCAGACTCGTGGTTTCTGCCCTGTACATTTCTGCTCGCAAACACAGTTCCAGTTAATTTCTGAACATTGCTAGCACTTGTGTGCTAAGAGATTTGTTTGGTGTTATCACTGGTGGACATAAACGCCTGTGCTATCGCAATGGCCTTACTGAGGGTTGGTGTCTCGACAGTCAAAATGGTCTCGTGGCCAATGCCCAGTACAAAAAAGTCTCTGAGCATCTGCTGCAGGTAGCCATCAAACTCACATTGTCCTGCAAGTCGCCTTAGCTCAGCGACGTAGCTCGCCACTTCCTGACCTTCTGATTGCTGGCACGTGTAGAACCGATACTTCGCCATCAGTACGCTCTCCCTCGGGTTAAGATGCTCCCAAACCAGTGTACACAGCTCCTCATATGAATTATCTGTGGGTTTCACCAGAGCCAGAAAATTCTTCATGAGGCTGTAGGTCGGTGCCCCACAGACTGTGAGGAGGACCGCTCTCCTTTTTGCAGCGCTTCCTTCTCTGTCCAGCTCGTTGGCTGCAAAGTACTGGTCTAGCCGTTCGACATAGGCTTCCCAGTCCTCACCCTCCGAGAACTTCTCCAGGATGCCCACAGTTTGCTGCATCTTTGCGTTGGATTCGTATACTCGTCGCCAGTTATTGTGTTCCTAACACAGATGAGACTGCACACAGGGAGGTTAAACTAACAGGACCTCAGTCTTTAATAAGACACTCCAGAGTGAGGAACAGGCCTTAGGGGCCAGCTTATATACAGTGCTCCCTTGGGATGCTGGGATCCCTTGGGACTTCAGGGGATGCGCTCCATGGTGGCGGAACATGGGAGTGCATGCTTTACAAATACACAACAGCTTGTACTGCATTTTTCCACATATATAGATCTCACAGTATTGTCACATTGAATGAACAAGAATCAATAGATGCTGAATTTGGTAAAACTACATAGGGATAAAAATTGCGTAGTGCCCCGTTTGGGGCGATTACTTTTGAAGAAATGCCAAAGTATCGGCAGGTGAAGATGATTTGCTGCACCCGGGAACTTCAGCTTTAGTGCTTCCAGAGGGAAGTGGAGCATTAAACCAAGCTCTACCACTTCCTTTACAGCGCTAAAGTGTGTGAGCGGGGCGGTAGCGGCAGAGCACTGAACAATGTTGAGTGCAGTGCTGCTGTCTTTAGAGCCTCCTCCTCTCGCTTAAAGGGAATGGCCAATATAGGTTTGAATCAATCTTAATGCTTTTTCTCGTGCGTAACAACCCCAAGCTCTCTAAGAGAGTGCAGGGCTGAGCAATCACACAGAAATCAATGGTCAAAATTAATCAGAAGGCACCTAACAGGTGCGAGGAATAAAGTTTTCCCTACCTGACCACAACTGCCTTTGAATATCACTCCCCAAGCAGCCAGCGGAGTTGACTACGCCTCCTGCAGCTGCCATTGTTGGCATCCGGCGATGGGTGTGACTGCAAGTGAAGCAGGTAAGGGGATCCAGGAGGTAGTATTGCAGGAGCCTCAGTCCCTGCACTTGTCCAATAGATTTGAGGTTCTTGCAACCCATGTGGACAAGTGTGCAGACTGCGGGGTGGATGAGCAGACTGACCAAGGCACCGAGGTGCAGGAAGCCATTCAAGTGGGAGGAGTAAAGAGGCAGGTGGTTGTTGTAGGGGACAGTATAGTTAGGGGGATAAATAAGGTTCTCTGCAGCCGAGAGCGTGCATCCCAAAGGCTGTGTTGCCTGCCCGATGCCAGGGTAACGGACATCTCCTCCGGGCTGGAGAAGAACTTGGAGTGGGAGGGGGAGAATCCAGTTATCATGGTACACGGAGGTACCAATGACATAGGTAGGACTAAGAAAGAGGTTCTGCAGAGAGAGTTTGAGCAGCTCGGGACTAACTTGAAAAGCAGAACCACAAAGGTAATATTCTCTGCATTATTACCTGAGCCACGAGCAAATTGGCATAGGGTCAATAGAACCAGGGAGCTGAATGCGTGGCTCAGAGGTTGGTGTGGGAGAAGTGGGTTTCGATTCGTGGGACACAGGCATCAATACTTGGGAAAGAGAGAGCTGTTCCGTGGGGACAAACTATACCTGAACTATGCTGGGACCAGAGTTCTAGCGAACCGAATAACTCGGGAGGTAGACAGGGCTTTAAACTAAATGTGGGGGTGGGGTGGGGAGGGAAGGACGGTCGCAGTGGAGAGCAATCTAGAATGCTAAAGAGAAAAGAAAAGGAAGCAATGCAGGAAAGTGATTGTGGTAAGCATAACCAGATTATGTCAGGAAGGGACAGAGCACACAAACAAAAGAGTGCACTAACAAATAGGGTCCAGGTAAGAAAAAATAGCGATAAGACAAATAGGGCTATAGTATAAAATAATGTTCAGATGTCTAATAAAACTTTCAAAAAGACAAATCTAAAAGCATTGTATCTGAATGCACGAAGCATCTGTAATAAGGTAGATGAAGTTACAGTGCAAATCGAAGTAAATGGATACAATATCGTTGCAATTACAGAAACATGGTGCAGGGTGACCAGGGTTGGGAACTGAATATACAAAGATATTCGATATTTAGGAAGGACAGGCAAAAAGGAAGAGGGGGTGGTGTGGCGTTGTTAGTAAAGGATGAAATCAGAGCAATAGTGAGAAAGGATATTGGCTCAGAAAATCAAGATGTAGAATGAGTCTGGGTGGAGCTAAGAATCACCAAGAGGCAGAAAACATTGGTGCTAGTTGTCTATAAGCCTCCAAATAGTAGTGGTAGTGTAGGGCATGGCATCAAACAGGAAATTAGAGATGCATGTAACAAGGGTACTACAATAATCGTAGATGACTTTAATCTACATATAGACTGGCCAAACCAAATAAGTAATAATACTGTGGCAGATGAATTCCTGGAGTGTGTACAAGATGTGTTTTTTTTTCCCCAGTATGTTGAGGAGCCTACTAGGGAACAGGTTATCCTTGATTAGGTATTGTGTAATGAGAAGGGGTTAATTAACAGTCATGTTGTGCGGGGTCCTTTAGGGAACAGTGACCATAACATGATTGAATTCTTTATTAAGATGGAAAGTGAAGTAGTCCAATCCAAAACTAAACCAGTCCTAAATCTAAACAAAGAAAACTACGAAGGTATGAGGAATGAATCGGCTATGATAGATTGGGAAGATTCATTAAAAGGCATGACGGTGGATAGGCAATGGCTAACATTTAAGGAACGAATGCATGGATTGCAACAATTATACATTCCTTTCTGGCATAAAAACACAAAAGGAATAGTGGCCTAACTATGGCTAACAAAAGAAATTAAGGATAGTATTAGATCCAAAGAGGAGTTATACAAAGTTGCCAGAAAAAGTAGCAAGCCTGAGGGTTCGGAGTAGTTTAGAATTCAGCAAAAAAGGACCAAGAGATTGATTAAGAGGGGAAAAATAGAGTATGAGAGTAAACTTGCAAGGAACATAAAAACTGACTGCAAAAGTTTCTACAAGTACGTAAAAAGAAAAAGATTAGTGAAGACAAATCTAGGTCCTTTACAGACATAAACAGGAGAATTTATAATGGGGAAAAAGGAAATGGCAGAATAATTAAATAAATACTTTGGTTCGATCTTCACGGAAGAGGACACAAATAACATCCCAGAAATGCTAGGGAGCAAGAAGAATTAAAGGAAATGATTATTAGCAAGAAAATAGTGCTGGAAAAATTAATGGGACTGAAGGTTGATAAATCCCCAGGGCCTGATGATCTGTATCCCAGAGTACTAAAAGAGGTACCCATGGAAATATTAGATGCATTGGTTGTCACCTTCCAAAATTCTATAGATTATGGAACAGTTCCTGCAGATTGGAGGGTGGCAAATGTAACCCCACTATTTAAAAAAGGAGGGAGCGAGAAAACGGGGAACTACAGACCGGTTAGCCTGGCATCAGTAGTAGGGAAAATGCTAGAGTCTACTATAAAGGATGTGATAATGGCACACTTAGATAATATCAATGGGATTAGACAAAGTCAACATGGATTTATGAAAGGAAAATCGTGTTTGACAAACCTACTGGAGTTTTTTGAGGATGTAACTGATAGAATAGTTAAGGGAGAACCAGTGGATGTAGTGTATTTGGATTTTCAGAAGGCCTTTGATAAAGTCCCACATAAGAGGTTAGTGTGCAAAATTAAAGCACATAAGATTGGAGGTAATGTATTGGCATGGATTGAAAATTGGTTAACTGACAGGAAACAGAGAGTAGAAATAAACGGGTATTTTTCGGGGTGGTGGGCAGTGACTAGTGGGGTACCACAGAGATCAGTGCTTGGGCCCCAGTTATTCACAATATATATAAATGATTTGGATGAGGGAACCAACTGTAATATTTCCAAGTTTGCTGACGAACAAAATTAGGTGGGATTGTGAATTGTGAGGGGATGCAAAGACACTGCAAGGCGATTTAGATAGGTTGGGTGAGTGGGCAAACACATCGCAAATGCAATATAACGTGGATAAATGTGAAGTTATCCACTTTGGTAGGAAAAATGTAAGGACAAAGTATTATTTAAATGGTGATGGCTTGGGAAGTGTCGATGTGCAGAGGGACCTGGATGTCCTTGTACACCAGTCATTGAAAGCAAACATGGAGGTGCAGCAAGCAGTTAGGAAGGCAAATGGTATGTTGGCCTTCATTGCAAGAGGATTTGAGAACAGGAGCAAGGATGTCTTACTACAGTTATACAGGGCCTTGATGAGACTGCACCTGGAGTATTGTGTGCAGTTTTGGTCTCCTTACCTAAGAAAGGATAAACTTGTCATAGAGGGAGTGCAGCGAAGGCTCACCAGACTGATTCCTGAGATGGCAAGACTGTCATATGAGGAGAGATTGGGTCGACTAGGCCTGTGGACTAGAGTTTAGAAGAATGAGAGGGGATCTCATTGAAACGTATAAAATTCTGACTGGTTTGGATAGACTGGATGCGGGGAGGATGTTTCCACTGGCTAGGAATTTTAGAACAAGGGGTCACAGTCTAAGGATACAGGGTAGAAAATTTAGGACTGAGATGAAAAGTAATTTTTTTACTCAGAGGATGGTGAACCTGTGGAATTCTCTACCATAGAAGGCTGTGGAGGCCAAGTCACTGAATATAGTTAAGAGGGTGATAGATAGATTTCTAGACACAAAAGACATCAAGGGGTATGGGGAAAAAGCGGGAATATGGTGTTGAGATAGAGGATCAGCCATGATCATATTGAATGGCGGTACAAACTCGAAGGGCTGAATGGCCTAATACTGCTCCTAGTTTCTATGTTTCTATGCGAATATCACATCCGGAGTGGTAACGGGGCGCTACGCTCCGGATGACGTTACGATCTACGGGGCGCAAGAGAGCAAAGCACTAAGTGTTAGCGCCAGCGCAAAACTACCAGGGAGGTTCACAGGCGTCGCTAAATTCGCCGTGCCCGGTCGGTAATCCCTTACCGGTCGGTAATCCCTTATCTCCCGCAGCTACTGGGAGGCACAAAGCAGCTTAATTTCTCCCCCATAATTTCCTGTGACTGCTTGTATGTAACAAAATATTTCAAATTATCTACTCATGGATTCAGACTTTATGCAGTAATCTCCAGTCTTTAGTCTTTCTGCTTAACCACAGTAGAGTAATTAGAAGTCCAATTATATAAAATTGTGACTCCTTTTTGCAATTAAATGGGATTTTCTAACAAAAAAGGTACAAAAAAGGATTTCAATTTATCAGTGATGCTACTGGACTTTAAAAAACTAGTGTATGATAAATTAACTTTAAGTAAATAATACTTTCAAGCAGCAACCACAATTTTCCCATCCTATGCTCCCAGCGAGCTCCTCCTCCCAACCCCAAATACAACTTCCACCTTTATCCCTAGATCCTATTGACATCTTAACAGTCAAAGCCACTTTCTGTGTTTCAGTCCAGAGTGCTCACTCACTTGCAAACAAAGTGCTTGCCATTCAAAACCTAACTGGAGATGATTGTATTGACTTGACATCCTGGCACTGACAGAAACATCGGTCATGGCCAATAACTTGGCTATGCATTTTACCAAATGCCCTGCCCAAACCAGCAAAGCAGTGGTATGACCGTGATCTCACCAGTCACACCATAGCCTCTCCTCCTACTCCTCCAGTGCCTTTTCCTTCTTTAAACACCAAGCTCTCTTTCGTTCCTCGTGCCTTCCACTTAAAATCCTCATCATTTACTGCCCCACATCAACTTCTTCCCTGCAATGTCCAACCCACTAAGCCTCTGCATGCAGCAACTTCACATCCTTGGTGATTTCAAGCTTCACCTCAACTTCCCTAACCCTGGTTGCTTCAAATTTAGTGTCCTTATGCCCTTATGTCCTTTCTCAAACTCTCCTATTCATGTCCTTGACCATACCCTTGACCTCACCATCTCTTGTGGCCTCTGCATCCATGATCTCAATCTCTAACAAGACCATTTCTGATGACTTCTTCATCTCCCTTTACCATTTACAACCCCTACCCTCCTCCAATCCTACTACTCCTACTGACCATTCAAAAGGGAAAAAAAACACTCTCCAAAGTCCATTTACAACTTTGCTTTTAAACTCACAACGCCTTCACCACTGTCAACTTGCTGAAACGTTCCATCGCCTCTATCTTTGATTACTTTGTTCCCAGTAAAAGAATCACCGTCTCCTAACCCTGTCATTCCCTAGGGACGGCCTCCATCTTCGCAGCAGCAAGACTGAGTGGCGTAAACTACAATTCACCCGGTGCACAACTGAACTAACTTTTCATCGTCAGCATTGACCACATCAAGCATTTCCAGCTTTCCTTTTTTTCAGCAAAAAATGATTATTGTTCTGGAGGGCAAAAAATGATCCTCAACCCATATTTAATGAAATTCTCTATTCAAATCGGTCCAGTTTATCTTCTGCCCATTGATAACATTGAAACAGCTCCAGTGAAAGTGTTGCATGACTTCAACTCTGACTGTCATTATTGTGAATTATCCATCATTGTCCTTTTGAATTTCTCTGCATCATTCAATAGGAATGACCATGCGAGCTCCATGGGACTGCCCGTGCATGACTTCATTCCTAATCATCAAAATGTAGCCAGTGCATTTCTAGCAGAGATTTGAACAGAGAATTGCAAGAAAGAAGAGCAGTGATTTCTATCATGCAGGAAACTATAGACCAGTTAGCCTAACATCTGTGGTTGGGAAAATGTTGGAGTCCATTATTAAAGAAGCAGTAGCAGGACATTTGGAAAAGCAAAATTCAGTCAGACAGAGTCAGCATGGATTTATGAAGGGGCAGTCATGTTTGACAAATTTGCTGGAATTCTTTGAGGATGTAATAAACAGGGTGGATAAAGGGGAACCAGTGGATGTGGTGTATTTGGACTTCCAGAAGGCATTTGACAAGGTGCCACGTAAAAGATTACTGCACAAGATAAATGTTCACGGGGTTGGGGGTAATATATTAGCATGGATAGAGGATTGGCTAACTAACAGAGAACAGAGAGTCGGGATAAGTGGTTCATTCTCTGGTTGGCAACCAGTAACTAGTGGGGTGCCGCAGGGATCAGTGCTGGGACCCCCAACTATTTACAATCTATATTAATGACTTGGAAGAAAGGACTGAGTGTAACGTAGCCAAGTTTGCTGACGATACAAAGATGGGAGGAAAAGCAATGAGTGAGGAGGACACAAAAAATCTGCAAAAGGACATAGACAGGCTAAGTGAGTGGGCAAAAAGTTGGCAGATGAAGTATAATGTTGGAAAGTGTGAGGTCGTGCACTTTGGCATAAAAAAATCAAAGAGCAAGTTATTATTTAAATGGAGAAAGATTGCAAAGTGCCGCAGTACAGCGGGACCTGGGGGTACTTGTGCATGAAACACAAAAGGTTAGTATGCAGGTACAGCAAGTGATCAGGAAGGCCAATGGTATCCTGGCCTTTATTGCAAAGGGGATGGAGTATAAAAGCAGGGAAGTCTTACAACAGCTATATAAGGTATTGGTGAGGCCACACCTGGAATACTGCGTGCAGTTTTGGTTTCCATATTTATGAAAGGACATACTTGCTTTGGAGGTAATTCAGAGGAAGTTCACAAGGTTGATTCCGGGGATGAGGACGTTGACTTATGATGAAAGGTTGAATAGGTTGGGTCTCTACTCCTTGGAATTCAGAAGAATGAGAAGTGATCTTATCGAGATGTATAAGATTATGAGGGAGCTTGACAGGGTGGATGCAGAGAGGATGCTTCCACTGATGGGGGAGACTCGAACTAGAGGGCACGATCTTAGAATAAGGGGCCGCCCATTTAAAACAGAGATAAGGAGAAATTTATTCTGTGAGAGGGTTGTGAATCTGTGGAATTCGCTGCCTCAGAGAGCTGTGGAAGCTGGGACATTGAATAAATTTAAGACAGAAATAGAAGGTTTCTTAATCGATAAGGGGATAAGGGGTTATGAGGAGCGGACAGGGAAGTGGAGCTAAGTCCATGATTAGATCAGCCATGATCTTATTGAATGGCGGAGCAGGCTCGAGGGGCCATATGGTCTACCCCAGTTCATTTCCTTATGTTCTTATGTACACGCTGTTTGTAGCCACCAGATGGTATCATTGCTGGAGGCCACTGAGCAGCATGCACATGGTGCTGCTCTGGTATAAAAGGCCAGCCATTTTGTGAGTCAGGCACTTTGGGCCTAAATAAAGCAGAGCAAGGTTGTACCTTGCTTAGTTAAACAGTACTCATTTTGAACCTTTATTGCATATGTAACGTTTGGCGATGAGAATACAAGAACCATTGTTTGCAAAATGAGCACGATTGGATTTTTAGAGCGATTCGTGGAGGGAGAAGATTGGGCAGAGTTTGTGAGCCGTTTGAACCAGCACTTCATGACCAACAAAATGAAGGGGATTGACGATGCAGATCGGCGCCGGACTGTGTTCCTCACTGTGTGCAGTTCAAAGATCTACGGACTGATAAAGAATCTACTCATGCCTTGTGATCCAACAGAGAAAACTTACGAGGAGTTGTGTACATTGGTACGGGAGCACCTCAAGCCAGACGACGGCATCATCATCTCGAGATACGGGTTTTATACACACGTTCAATCGGAGGGTCAGAGCGTGCCGACCTGAGACGTCTAGCAGGACCGTGCAAGTTCAGGACGGTGTTGGCAGACATGCTGCGGGACTTCTTTGTTATCGCGATCAACCACGAAGTGATCCTGCGCAAACTTCTGGCGGTGGAGGAGTTGGATTTAAAAAGGGCCATCCAGATCGCTCAATCATGTATGACGACGGACAGGAGTCTAAAGCAAATAGCGATGAAGAACCAGACATCAGCAAGTACTGTAAATGCAATTGATTCGGTGTTCGGCAGAGCGGCACATGGCAGGGATCGTCTGGCTGCGTTCGGGAATGATTCGGTGTTCGGCAGAGCAGCACATGGCAGGGCCTATCCGGCTGCGTTCACGAAAGCTGTGGTTGCCCAAAGTCCGCCAGCGGGAATGTATCCAGCTTCTCCGTGTTGACGCTGTGGGGGAAATCATTGGCACAATTTAATCAATATAGTTGCAAAGGCTGTCTGAGAGTGGGGCATCTCCAGCGCACGTGTCCGCAGATGAGCAAGCGAGCTGCAACACACCACGTGGAGGATGAGAGTCAGACGAGCGCGGATCCAGATACGCAATCCGAGATGCCAGAGGAGGAAGTGTATGGACTGTACTCTTTTATAACCAAGAGTAAACCAATTTTGATTAACGTGAAGTTTAACGGGACACCGGTATCGATGGAACTGGACACAGAGGCGAGTCAATCGATCATGAATGAGAGGGCATTTGATAAGCTGAGGGATACTAAGACTGTGAGGCCCAGGCTGACCCCAGTTAACGCCAAGCTGCGCACGTACACCAAAGAACTGATAAAGGTGATTGACAATGCACCAATTAATGTGTTGCACAACGGTGTGGTTCACGAGTTACCGCTATGGATTGTTCCAAGCAATGGCCCAACACTGCTTGGCAGGAGCTGGTTGGAGAAAATCAGATGCAACTGGAACGACATAAAGGCATTTTCAGCGGAGGAAGATACGTGTGCCCAAGTATTGAGCAAGTTCCCCTTGCTGTTCGAACCAGGTATCGGCAACTTCACGGGAGCCAAGGTGCAGATCCACGTGGACTCAGATGCAAGACCCGTCCATCATAAAGCTTGGGCAGTGCTGTGTATGATGAGGGAAAAGGTCGAAATTCAACTGGACAGATTAGAGCGTGAAGGGTTCATATCACCGGTCGAATGTAATGAATGGGCCAGTCCTATTGTTCCTGTGCTGAAAAGTGATGGCACAGTCAGAATCTGTGGAGACTACAAAGCTACGATAAACAGGGTTTAGAAACAAGATCAGTACCCATTACCAAAGACTTATGACTTGTTTGCGACGCTAGCCGGAGGGACGTCGTTCACAAAACTGGACTTGACGTCGGCCTGTATGACGCAGGAGTTGGTCGAGACATCGAAGAGACTTAAGTGCATTAACACACACAAAGGACTGTTTATTTACCACAGGTGCCCATTTGGAATTCGCTCAGCTGCAGCAATATTCCAGAGGAATATGGAAAGTCGACTGAAGTCTGTTCCCAGAACCGTCGTGTTCCAAGAATGCATCCTGATCACCGGTCATGACTCCAAGGAACATCTGAACAACCTGGAAGAGGTTCTCCTGCATTTGGATAGAGTGGGACTCAGACTGAAATGCTCGAAGTGCGTCTTCATGGCACTGGAGGGCGAATTCCTCGAGAGGAAAATCGCCGCTGATGGCATCAGACCTACTGACATGAAAACCAAAGCCATCAAGAGTGGCACCCAAGCCGCAGAATGTGACGGAGCTGCATTCGTTCCTGGGTCTACTCAACTACTTTGGTAACTTCCTACCTAAATTGAGCACCCTACTTGAACCCCTGCACATGCTATTGAGAAAAGGCAACAACTGGGTGTGGGGCACATTGCAAGACAGAACTTTCGAGAAATCTGCTTTGCTCGAACCAGCTGCTCGTACATTATGACCCATGTAAACGTTTAGTTTTTGCCTGTGACGCATCGTCATATGGAATTGGTTATGTGTTACAACAAGCTAATGAGTCGGGGAAAATTCAACCTGTCACGTATGTATCCAAAAGTTTGTCTACAGCAGAAAGGGCCGACAGTATGGCAGAAAAAAAAACTTGAGCGTGTGTGTACGGTGTTAAAAAAGATACATCAATACCTGTTCGGTCTGAGGTTCGAATTAGAGACTGATCACAAGCCGCTCATTTCATTGTTTTCCGAGAGCAAAGGTATCAATACCAACGCTTCATCCCACATCCAAAGGTGGGCGCTGAAATTATCTGCCTATGATTATATCAGTCGGCACAGACCTGGCACAGAGAATTGCACCGATACTTTGAGCCGGTTGCCATTGCCCGCACCGGAGATGGAAATGCCACAACCAGCAGATTTAATAGAAACATAGAAACATAGAAAATAGGTGCAGGAGTAGGCCATTCAACCCTTCTAGCCTGCACCGCCATTCAATGAGTTCATGGCTGAACATGCAACTTCAGTACCCTCTTCCTGCTTTCTCGCCATACCCCTTGATCCCCCGAGTAGTAAGGACTTCATCTAACTCCATTTTGAATATATTTAGTGAATTGGCCTCAACAACTTTCTGTGGTAGAGAATTCCACAGGTTCACCACTCTCTGGGTGAAGAAGTTTCTCCTCATCTCGGTCCTAAATGGCTTACCCCTTATCCTTAGACTGTGACCCCTGGTTCTGGACTTCCCCAACATTGGGAACATTCTTCCTGCATCTAACCTGTCTAAACCCGTCAGAATTTTAAACGTTTCTATGAGGTCCCCTCTCATTCTTCTGAACTCCAGTGAATACAAGCCGAGTTGATCCAGTCTTTCTTGATAGGTCAGTCCCACTATCCCGGGAATCAATCTGGTGAATCTTCACTGCACTCCCTCAATAGCAAGAATGTCCTTCCTCAAGTTAGGAGACCAAAACTGTACACAATACTCCAGGTGTGGCCTCACCAAGGCCCTGTACAACTGTAGCAACACCTCCCTGCCCCTGTACTCAAATCCCCTCGCTATGAAGGCCAACATGCCATTTGCTTTCTTAACCGCCTGCTGTACCTGCATGCCAACTATCAATGACTGATGTACCATGACACCCAGGTCTCGTTGCACCTCCCCTTTTCCTAATCTGTCACCATTCAGATAATAGTCTGTCTCTCTGTTTTTACCACCAAAGTGGATAACCTCACATTTATCCACATTATACTTCATCTGCCATGCATTTGCCCACTCACCTAACCTATCCAAGTCACTCTGCAGCCTCATAGCATCCTCCTCGCAGCTCACACTGCCACCCAACTTAGTGTCATCCACAAATTTGGAGATACTACATTTAATCCCCTCGTCTAAATCATTAATGTACAATGTAAACAGCTGGGGCCCCAGCACAGAACCTTGCGGTACCCCACTAGGCACTGCCTGCCATTCTGAAAAGTACCCATTTACTCCTACTCTTTGCTTCCTGTCTGACAACCAGTTCTCAATCCACGTCAGCACACTACCCCCAATCCCATGTGCTTTAACTTTGCACATTAATCTCTTGTGTGGGACCTTGTCGAAAGCCTTCTGAAAGTCCAAATATACCACATCAACTGGTTCTCCCTTGTCCACTTTACTGGAAACATCCTCAAAAAATTCCAGAAGATTTGTCAAGCATGATTTCCCTTTCACAAATCCATGCTGACTTGGACCTATCATGTCACCTCTTTCCAAATGCACTGCTATGACATCCTTAATAATTGATTCCATCATTTTACCCACTACTGAGGTCAGGCTGACCGGTCTATAATTCCTTGTTTTCTCTCTCCCTCCTTTTTTAAAAAGTGGGGTTACATTGACTACCCTCCACTCCATAGGAACTGATCCAGAGTCAATGGAATGTTGGAAAATGACTGTCAATGCATCCGCTATTTCCAAGGCCACCTCCTTAAGTACTCTGGAATGCAGTCCATCAGGCCCTGGGGATTTATCGGCCTTCAATCCCATCAATTTCCCCAACACAATTTCCCGACTAATAAAGATTTTGCTTAGTTCCTCCTCCTTACTAGACCTTCTGACCCCTTTTATATCCGGAAGGTTGTTTGTGTCCTCCTTAGTGAATACTGAACCAAAGTACTTGTTCAATTGGTCTGCCATTTCTTTGTGCCCCGTTATGACTTCCCCTGATTCTGACTGCAGGGGACCTACATTTGTCTTTACTAACCTTTTTCTCTTTACATATCGATAGAAAATTTTGCAATCCGCCTTAATGTTCCCTGCAAGCTTCTTCTCGTACTCCATTTTCCCTGCCCTAATCAAACCCTTTGTCCTCCTCTGCTGAGTTCTAAATTTCTCCCAGTCCCCGGGTTTGCTGCTATTTCTGGCCAATTTGTATGCCACTTCCTTGGCTTTAATACTATCCCTGATTTCCCTTGATAGCCACGGTTGAGCCACCTTCTCTTTTTTATTTTTACGCCAGACAGGAATGTACAATTGTTGTAGTTCATCCATGCGGTCTCTAAATGTCTGCCATTGTCCATCCACAGTCAACCCCTTAAGTATCATTCTCCAATCTATCCTAGCCAATTCACGCCTCATACCTTCAAAGTTACCCTTCTTTAAGTTCTGGACCATGGTCTCTGAATTAACTGTTTCATTCTCCATCCTAATGCAGAATTCCACCATATTATGGTCACTCTTCCCCAAGGGGCCTCGCACAATGAGATTGCTTATTAATCCTCTCTTATTACACAACACCCAGTCTAAGATGGCCTCCCACTAGTTGGTTCCTCGACATATTGGTCCAGAAAAGCATCCCTTATGCACTCCAGGAAATCCTCCTCCACCGTATTGCTTCCAGTTTGGCTAGCCCAATCTATGTGCATATTAAAGTCACCCATTATAACTGCTGCACCTTTATTGCATGCACCCCTGATTTCCTGTTTGATGCCCTCCCCAACATCACTACTACTGTTTGGAGGCCTGTACACAACTCCCACTAACGTTTTTTGCCCTTTGGTGTTCTGCAGCTCTACCCATATAGATTCCACATCATCCAAGCTAACGTCTTTCCTAACTATTGCATTAATCTCCTCTTTAACCATCAATGCTACCCCACCTCCTTTTCCTTTTATTCTATCCTTCCTGAATGTTGAATACCCCTGGATGTTGAGTTCCCACCCCAATCATCCTGGAGCCACGTCTCCGTAATCCCAATCACATCATATTTGTTAACATCTATTTGCACAGTTAATTCATCCACCTTATTGCGGATACTCCTTGCATTAAGACACAAAGCCTTCAGGCTTGTTTTTTTAACACCCTTTATCCTTTTAGAATTTTGCTGTACAGTGGCCCTTTTTGTTCTTTGCCTTGGGTTTCTCTACCCTCCACTTTTCCTCATCTCCTTTCTGTCTTTTGCTTTTGCCTCCTTTTTGTTTCCCTCTGTCTCCCTGCATTGGTTCCCATCCCCCTGCCATATTAGTTTAACTCCTCCCCAACAGCACTAGCAAACACTCCCCCTAGGACATTGGTTCCGGTCCTGCCCAGGTGCAGACCGTCCGGTTTGTACTGGTCCCACCTCCCCCAGAACCGGTTCCAATGCCCCAGGAATTTGAATCCCTCCCTGCTGCACCACTGCTCAAGCCACATATTCATCTGCGCTATCTTGCGATTCCTACTCTGACTAGCACATTTCACTGGTAGCAATCCCGAGATTACTACTTTTGAGGTCCTACTTTTTAATTTAGCTCCTAGCTCCTTAAATTCGTTTCGTAGGACCTCATCCCTTTTTTTACCTATGTCGTTGGTACCAATGTGCACCACGACAACTGGCTGTTCTCCCTCCCTTTTTAGAATATCCTGCACCCGCTCCGAGACATCCTTGACCCTTGCACTGGGGAGGCAACATACCATCCTGGAGTCTCGGTTGCGGCCGCAGAAACGCCTATCTATTTCCCTCACAATTGAATCCCCTATCACTATCGTTCTCCCACTCTTTTTCCTGCCCTCCTGTGCAACAGAGCCAGCCACGGTGCCATGAACTTGGCTGCTGCTGCCCTCCCCTGATGAGTCATCCCCCCCAACAGCACTCAAAGCAGTATCTCTGTTTTGCAGGGGGATGACCACAGGGGACCCCTGCACTACCTTCCTTGCCCTACTTTTCCTGCTGGTCTTCCATTCCCTATCTGGCTGTGGACCCTTCTCCTGCGGTAAGACCAACTCGCTACACGTGCTACTCACGTCATTCTCAGCATCGTGGATGCTCCAGAGTGAATCCACCCTCAGCTCCAATTCCGCAACACGGTCCGTCAGGAGCTGGAGGCAGATACACTTCCCGCACATGTAGTCGTCAGGGACACCAGAAGTGTCCCTGAGTTCCCACATGGTACAGGAGGAGCATAACACCCGACCGAGCTCTCCTGCCATGACTTAACCCTTAGATACACTTAAATTGGCAACAACAATGTTAAAAGTTACTGACTGATATAAAAAAGAAAAAGAAAAGCTACTCACCAATCACCAGCCAATCACTTACCCCCTAGGCTGTGACGTCACCTTTCTGTTTTTTTCTACTTCTTTTTTGCCTTCTCCCTGTAGCTGCACAAGTACGCCTTTTATAGGCCTCTGCTGATCCCCAGACTCACGCCTCAGCGACCATGACCTCCCGCTGCCTTTCGAGGCCTTTTATAGGCCTCTGCTGATCCCCGGACTCACACCTCAGCGACCACGAACTCCCGCTGCCTCTCGCGGCCTTTTATAGGCCTCTGCTGATCCCTGGACTCACGCCTCAGCGACCACGAACTCCCGCTGTCTCTCGCGGCCTTTTACAGGCCTCTGCCGATCCCCGGACTCACACCTCAGTGACCACGAACTCCCGCTGCCTCTCGCGGCCTTTTATAGGCCTCTGCCGGTCCCCGGACTCACGCCTCAGCGACCACGAACTCCTGCTGCCGACCACGAACTCCCGCTGTTAATCATGGATGCTTTTGAGAGTGTAGTACCCCTGTCACGCGCAAAAATTTAAGACCTGGACCAGCCAGGACCCGATATTATCGGTAGTAAACGGTTGCATCCTCAAAGGGGATTGGTCTGCCATACCTAAGCAAATGTGCGAGGAGGCCAAACCATATATTCGGCGCAAGGACAAACTGTCTATTCAAGCAGATTGCATATTGTGGGGCAATCGAGTTGTAATGCCTAAGAAAGGGAGAGAGAAGTTTGTGCGTGATTACATAGCACACATCCTGATATAGTGATGATGAAGGCCATCGCCAGGTCCCACATATGGTGACCAGGCATTGATTCTGAGCTGGAAGCATGCGTGCATCAGTGCAACACCTCCATGCAGCTCAGCAAAGCACCAGCGGAATCGCCGCTGAATCTGTCATCGAAACCTTGGTCCAGGATCCGTGTAGATTTTGCAGGTCCCTTCCTGGGCAAGATGTTTTTAGTGGTGGTGGATGCGTAATTGAAGTGGGTAGAATGCATAATCATGTCATCCAGTACGTCCTCGGCAATCATAGAGAATCTCAATGTCATGTTCACAACACATGGTCTGCCTGGCATAGTGGTGAGCGACAATGGGTCGTGCTTCACCAGTCACAAGTTTCAGGAGTTTGTAAAACTTAACGGCATAAAACATGTAAGGTCAGCACTGTTCAAGCCTGCATCCAACAGGCAAGCAGAATGTGCAGTACAAATTATCAAGCAAAGCATGAGGAGAGTAACCCAAGGGTCACTGCAGACCCGCTTATCTTACATACTGCTGAGTTACAGGACAAGATCTCACACACTCACAGAGGTCTCGCCTGATAAACTCATGATGAAAAGAGGTATTAACACCAAGTTATCTCTTGTACACCCGGATTTAAGTAATCATGTTGAATAAAGAAGACAGAGTCAACAAGGGTACCACGATCGTGCAACTGTGTCACGCGAGATTTCTTTTAATGACCCTGTATACATAGAAAAATTGAAACATAGAAAATAGGTGCAGGAGTAGGCCATTCAGCCCTTCAAGCCTGCACCACCATTCAATAAGATCATGGCTGATCATTCCCTCAGTATCCTTTCCTGCTTTCTCTCCATACCCCTTGATCCCCTTAGCCGTAAGGGCTATATCTAACTCCCTCTTGAATATATCCAATGAACTGGCATCAACAACTCTCTGTGGCAGGGAATTCCATAGGTTAACAACTCTCTGAGTGAAGAAGTTTCTCCTCATCTCAGTCCTAAATGGCCTACCCCTTATCCTAAGACTATGTCCCCTGGTTCTGGACTTCTCCAACATCGGGAACATTCTTTCTGCATCTAACCCGTCCAGTCCCATCAGAATCTTATACGTTTCTATGAGATCTCATCCTTCTAAACTCCAATGAATAAAGGCTCAGTTGATCCAGTCTCTTCTCATATGACAGTCCAGCCATCCCTGGAATCAGTCTGGTGAGCCTTCGCTGCACTCCCTCAATAGCAAGAACGTCCTTCCTCAGATTAGGAGACCAAAACTGAACACAATATTCCAGGTGAGGCCTCACTAAGGCCCTCTACAACTGCAGTAAGGCCTCCCTGCTCCTATACTCAAATCTCCTAGCTACGAAGCCCAACATACCATTTGCCTTCTTCACCGCCTGCTGTACCTGCGTGCCCACTTTCAATGACTGATGAACCATGACACCCAGGTCTCGTTGCACCTCCCCTTTTCCTAATCTGCCGCCATTCAGATAATATTCTGCCTTCGTGTTTTTGCCCCCAAAATGGATAACCTCACATTTATCCACATTATACTGCATCTGCCATGCATTTGCCCACTCACCTAACCTGTCCAAGTCACCCTGCAGCCTCTTAGCATCCTCCTCACAGCTCACACTGCCACCCAGTTTAGTGTCATCCACAAACTTGAAGATATTACACTCAATTCCTTCATCTAAATTGTTTATGTATATTGTAAAGAGCTGGGGTCCCAGCACTGAGCCCTGCGGCACTCCACTAGTCACTGCCTGCCATTCTGAAAAGGACCCGTTTATCCCGACTCTCTGCTTCCTGTCTGCCACGTCTATCCACGTCAGAACATTACCCCCAATACCATGCGCTTTGATTTTGCACAACAATCTCTTGTGCGGGACCTTGTCAAAAGTCTTTTGAAAGTCCAAATACACCACATCCACTGGTTCTCCCTTGTCCACTCTTCTTCAAGTTACTTCCTCAAAAAATTCCAGTAGATTCGTCAAGCATGATTTACCTTTCATAAATCCATGCTGACTTGGATCGATCCTGTCACTGCTTTCGAAATTTGCTGCTATTACATCCTTAATGATTGATTCCAACATTTTCCCCACTACTGATGTCAGGTTACCAGTCTATAATGACCTGTTTTCTCTCTCCCTCCCTCTTTTTTTAAATTGTGGTGTTACATGAGCTACCCTCCAGTCCATAAGAACTGATCCAGATTCGTTGGACTGTTGGAAAATGATCACCAATGTATCCACTATTTCTAGGGCCACTTTCTTAAGTACTCTGGGATGCAGACTATCAGACCCCGGGGATTTATCGGCCTTCAATCCCATCAATTTCCCTTACACAATTTCCCGCCTAATAAGGATATCCTTCAGTTCCTCCTTCTCACTAGACCCACTGTCCCCTAGTACATTCAGAAGGTTATTTGTGTCTTCCTTCGTGAAGACAGAACCGAAGTATTTGTTCAATTATGTGTTGAATTATAGTCAGGGTCCCAAATGGATCGCTGGTACAGTCATGGCCAAGGAGGGCAACAGAGTATTTGTTATTAAGCTCAAGAACGGGCAAACTTGCAGGAAACACATCGATCAAACAAAGCTAAGGCACACAGACGAGCCAGAGCAGTCGGACGAAGAAAACGCCGACGACCAACCAACCTACCAGCAGCCTTCGGTGGACTCAAGGGTCATCAGTGAACCCAGAATTTCCATCACGGACTTGTTCAATAAAAATGGACTTGCAGTTCCTGACATGGCCACTGCCACCCCCAAGAAGTCAGCCATCCAGCCACAACAGACTCCCAAGGCCGGAATCGAACTGAGACGTTCAACCCGGGAGCGTAAAGCACTGGACCGTCTCAACCTGTGAAAGACTGTGATAAGATCTCAGAAGAAGGTATTATCATGTATGTACATGCTGTTTGTAGCCACAAGATGGCGTCATTGTTGGAGGCCAAAGAGCAGCATGCACATAATGCTGCTCTGGTATAAAAGGCCAGCCATGTTGAGTCAGGCACTTTGGGCCTAAATAAAGCAGAGCAAGGTTGTACCTTGCTTAGTTAAACAGTATTCAGTTTGAACCTTTATTGCATATGTAACAGTTTCTCTTCTCTCCCGTTTCTGCAAACATGGGGTAACGCCCAGCTCTATCTCTCCCTCACCTCTCTTGACCCCTCAATTGCTCCACTGTTTTAAGACTGCTTGTCCAACATCAAGACCATGGATGAGTCAAAACTTCCTCCAGCACAATATCAGAAAGATGGAAACCATTGTCTTCATCCCCTGCCAAACCTCTTTTCCGACCACTGCTTCAGGCTGAAGCAGACTGTTCACAACGTTGGCCTCCTGAGCAGAGCTTCAAACCCTACATCCTATATATTTCTGAGACCACTTATTCTACCTCTGCAAAATTGTCCACCTCTGCACCTACTTCAGCCCCACTGCTGCTGAAACCCTTATATGTACCTTAGTCACCTCCAGACTTAATGACATGAACACTCTCCTTATTGATCTCCCACCCTCCACAAACTCCAATTTGTTCAAAGCTCTGCCTCCAGAATGCTAATCCATCCTAAGTCCCATTTACCCAACACCCCATCCTTGCTGACCTACATTAGTTAACTGTCCGCTAATGCATTAAATTTAAAATCATCGTCCTTTAATTCATCCATTGCCTTGCCTCACCCTATTTCTGCAATCTCCTTCAGCCCTGTTTCCCTCCCTGCTTTGGTGCATCCCCTTTCCTTTGACCCACCATCAGTGGCAGAGCAATTAGCTACATCAACCCGACGCTCTGGAACTCCCTTTCCAAACCTCACTGCCCATTCATTCTCTCCTTTAACTTAAAAACCTTCTCAAAACCCATTTCTTTGAACAATCTACCCCTCCGTATCTCCACCATGTTTTGGCATCTATTTCTTTACTCTGTGAAGCACCTTGTGACATTCTTTCTGTTAAAGGTGGTATATATGTTATGCATTGTGAAAGAATCAACAAACTCACATATCTTGTAAGATGTAATTTGGAACATGATTGATAACAATATGAGGACAATTCAGGTTCCACTCCATCACCTTTTTTCAGTTTCCTGGCTTGATGATAGTTTCCATAAGCAAAAGAATATTTATGAATCTACAGGAAAGATAGGGAAAATGGTAGGTGGGGGGAGGGGTGATGTGGGAAGTAGCCTTAGTGATTAAGAATGAAATCAGTTCAATGATAAGAGAGGATGTAACGAGATGTAAGCAGGCAGTGGGGACTTTATGGATGAATGAAGAAATAGGAAGGGATTTAAGACTGTAGTGGGAGTTACTTGTATGCCCCCCTGGTAGCAGCTGTGAAGTGCGAGATTGTATAATTTCAGAGTTTAGACAAGCATGCAGTAAAGGCAGAGGGAAACTTTAACATTCATATAGATTGGGATAAGCAGACTAGCAAATGTCAGAAAGGTAGTGAATTTTTCTGCAACAATATGTCGAAGATTTAAAAAGGGAGGCGTGCCATATTAAATTTAGCAATGAGTAATGAGCCAGATTTAGTTAACAGACTTACTGTGCATGCACATTTATCTAACAGCGATCATAACATGATTGAGTCCAACATAATGTTTGAAAGGGAGAAACATGAAACAGTTACGAAGATTCTAGATTTAAGTATGTCTGACTTCAATGCGATGAGACAGAGACAGTCCATAATAAACTGGGCAAATCTGTAACTGGTAAAGCGACAGAAGATCAGTGGGAGGTGTTCAAAAAAGAATTTAATATGATACACAACCAATTTATGACTTTAAGGGCAAGAGCTCTACTTGCCAAAATAAAACAGTCATGGACAACTAAAGGGATAAGAGATAATGGGGCCGAAATTCACCCCCGCCCGAAAGGGGTCACACCTCCGCTTTTGAAGTGATTTCTCCGTCGCGCGGATGAGATGGCCCCTTTCGCGAAATTCAGCTCTTTGTCGTTTTTTTTGAAGCGGACTGGAAGTGGGTCATAATGGGGGCGTAAGTGGGGCAGTAAGTACTCTAGAGGGGCAGAAGTGGAGGCGGGACGGGGTCTCCGTCATTGTCAGTCAGCAGCGGAGCAATGATGAGGTCATTACACATGTGCGTCACCACGTCTCTCCCCTTCATAAGAACATAAGAAATAGGAACAGGAGTAGGCCACACGGCCCCTCGAGCCTGCTCCGCTATGCAATAAGATCATGGCTGATCTGATCATGGACTCAGCTCCACTTCCCCACCCGCTCCTCATAACCCCTTATCCCCTTATCGTTCAAAAAACTGTCTATTTCTGTCTTAAATTTATTCAATGTCCCAGCTTCCACAGCTCTCTGAGGCAGCAAATTCCACAGATTTACAAACCTCTGAGAGAAGAAATTTCTCCTCTTCTCAATTCTGAATGGACGGCCCTTTATTCTAAGATCATGCCCTGTAGTTCTAGTCTCCACCACCAGTGGAAACATCCTCTCTGCATCCACCTTATCAAGCCCCCTCATAATCTTACACGTTTCTATAAGATCACGTCTCATTCTTCTGAATTCCAATGAGTAGAGGCCCAACCTACTCAACCTTTCCTCAGAAGTCATCCCCGGAATCAACCTAGTTAAACTTCTCTGAACTGTCTCCACAGCAAGTATATCCTTTCGTAAATATGGAAACCAAAACTGCACGCAGTATTCCAGGTGTGGCCTCACCGATACCCTGTACAGCTGTAGCAAGACTTCCCTGCTTTTATACTCCATCCCCTTTGCAATAAAGGCCAAGATTCCACTGGCCTTCCTGATCACTTGCTGTACCTGCATACTATCCTTTTGTGATCCATGCACAAGTACCCCCAGGGTCCCGCTGTATTGCAGCACTTTGCAATCTTTCTGCATTTAAATAATAACTTGTTCTTTGATTTTTTTTCTGCCAAAGTGCATGACCTCACACTTTCCAGCATTATACTCGCTCTGCCAAATTCTTGCCCACTCACTGAGCCTGTCTATGTCCTCCTGCAGCCTCTTTATGTCCTCCTCACACTTTGCTTTTCCTCCCATCTTTATATCGTCAGCAAACTTGGCTACGTTACACTCAGTCCCTTCTTCCAAGTTGTTAATATAGATTGTAAATAGTTGGGGTCCCAGCACTGATCCCTGCGACACCCCACTCGTTACTGATTGCCAACCAGAGAATGAACCATTTATCGCGAAGCTTTGTTTTCTGTTTCTCAGCCAATCTTCTATCCATGCTAATATATTACCCCCAACCCCATGAAATGTTATCTTGTGCAGTAACCTTTTGTGTGGCACCTTGTCAAATGTCCTCTGGAAGTCCAAATACACCACATCCACTGGTTCTCCTTTTTCCACCCTGTTCGTTAAATTCTCAAAGAATTCCAGCAAATTTTCAAACATGACTTCCTCTTCATAAACCCATGCTGACCTTGCCTGACAAAATTTTGCTTTTACTGTTACTGCTTCTTTAATAATGGACTCCAACATTTTCCTAACCACAGATGTTAGGCTAACTGGTCTATAGTTTCCTGCTTTTTGTCTGCCTCCTTTCTTGAATAGGGGCGTTACATTTGCAGTTTTCCAATCTGCTGGGACCTCCCCAGAATCCAGGGAATTTTAGTAAATTACAACCAATGCATCCACAATCCCTGCCGTTACTTCTCTTAAGACTCTAGGATACAAGCCATCAGGTCCGGGGGATTTATCTGCCTTTAGTCCCATTATCTTACTGAGTAGCACCTGTTATGTATATAACTTGTATATACCTTGTACAGCCACCAGAGGGCTCATCCCCTGGAGTTCTAAGGGATCGCACAATCACTTGGGAGCACAGGTACTTAAGGAGGCCTCACAGGCTGGAGAGGCACTCTGGAGACCAGCAATAAAAGACTAAGGTCACACTTTACTTTGAGCTCACAGTATCCAGTCAGACTCTTTATTCATATACAACAACTGGCGACGAGATACAGATGACAAACCCAACGATGCAGAGAACAGTGGGCATTCTGGAGAAATTCTCAGAGGGAGATGATTGGGAAACCTTCGTGGAGCAACTCAACCAATACTTCGTGGCCAACAAGCTGGAAGGAGGAGTGAACGCTGCCAAACAAAGGGCGATTTTCCTCACCGTCTGCGGGGCACCAACGTATGGCCTCATGAAAAATCTGCTTGCTCCAGTGAAACCCACAGAGAAATTGCATGATGATTTGTGTACACTGGGCCGGGAGCATCTGAACCTGAAGGAAAGCGTTCTGATGGCGAGATACCGATTCTACACCTGCAAAAGGTCTGAAGGCCAGGAAGTGGTGAGTTATGTTGCTGAGCTAAGAAGCCTTACAGGACATTGCGAATTTGAAGGACATTTGGAGCACATGCTCAGAGACTTTTTCGTACTTGGCATTGGCCATGCAGTGATACCTTGCAAACTTTTGACTGTAGAAACGTCAAACTTGAGTAAGGCCATAGCGACAGCCCAGGCGTTCATTGCCACCAGTGACAATACTAAGCAAATCTTTCAGCACACAAGTGCTGCTACATGTACTGTGAACAAAGTGATGTTGTTTTCAAATCGCAACGTATAGGGCAAGCCCCACTTGCCTGCAGCTGCACATCTGCAGATGTCTCAGAGTCCACCATCAAGGGTGATGAATGCAAGGCCATTAACACCTTGTTGGCGCTGCGGGGGTGATGATCGTTTCCATTCATGCCGATTCAAAGGGTACGCTTGCAAGAGCTGTGGAACAATGGGACTCCTCCAACGTATGTGCAGGCGAGCTGCAAATCCTGTTAATCCTGCTAACCACCATGTTGCAGAGGAGGACAGATCCACTGCGGATCACGACGAACCAGAACCTCAGACCGAGGAGGCAGAGGTATATGGGGTGCATACATTTACCACAAAGTGTCCCCCGATAATGTTGAAGGTTGAATTAAATGGTCTCCTGGTGTCAATGGAGCTGGACACGGGTGCGAGCCAGTCCATTATGGGAACATAAGAACATAAGAACATAAGAATTAGGAACAGGAGTAGGCCATCTAGCCCCTCGAGCCTGCTCCGCCATTCAACAAGATCATGGCTGATCTGGCCGTGGACTCAGCTCCACTTACCCGCCCGCTCCCCGTAACCCTTAATTCCCTTATTGGTTAAAAATCTATCTATCTGTGACTTGAATACATTCAATGAGCTAGCCGCAACTGCTTCCTTGGGCAGAGAATTCCACAGATTCACAACCCTCTGGGAGAAGAAATTCCTTCTCAACTCGGTTTTAAATTAGCTCCCCCTTATTTTGAGGCGAGGGGGCACAGACTCAAAATACGGGGGAGCCAATTTAAAACCGAGTTGAGAAGGAATTTCTTCTCCCAGAGGGTTGTGAATCTGTGGAATTCTCTGCCCAAGGAAGCACTTGAGGCTAGCTCATTGAATGTATTCAAGTCACAGATAGATAGATTTTTAACCAATAAGGGAATTAAGGGTTACGGGGAGCGGGCGGGTAAGTGGAGCTGAGTCCACGGCCAGATCAGCCATGATCTTATTGAATGGCGGAGCAGGCTCGAGGGGCTAGATGGCCTACTCCTTTTCCTAATTCTTATGTTCTTATGTTCTTATGCATCCAGAAGTCTGTCTAAGGCTGAGAGAGCCTACAGCATGATTGAAAAAGAAGCGTTAGCGTGTGTCTAAGGGGTAAAGAAAATGCATCAATATCTATTTGGGCTAAAATTTGAATTGGAAACGGACCATAAGCCACTAATATCCCTGTTTTCCGAGAATAAGGGGATAAATACCAATGCATCAGCCCACATCCAGAGATGGGCGCTCACGTTGTCCGTATACAACTATGCCATCCGACACAGGCCAGGCACAGAAAACTGTGCCAATGCTCTTAGTAGGCTGCCATTGCCCACCACAGGGGTGGAAATGGCGCAGCCCGCAGATTTAATCATGGTTATGGAAGCATTTGAGAGTGAGCAATCACCCATCACAGCCCGACAGATTAGAACCTGGATGAGCCAGGACCCCTTACTGTCCCGAGTAAAAAATTATGTGCTTCACAGGAGCTGGTCCATTGTCCCAGTGGAAATGCAGGAAGAGATAAAGCCATACCAGCGGCGCAAAGATGAAATGTCTATACAGGCAGACTGCCTTTTGTGGGGCAATCAGGTAGTGGTCCCCAAGAAGGGCAGAGACACTTTCATCGGTGACCTCCACTGTCCCCACCCAGGCATCGTAATGATGAAAGCGATAGCCAGATCCCACGTGTGGTGGCCCGGTATCGATGCGGACTTAGAGTCCTGCGTGCACAGATGTAATACATGCTCGCAGTTAAGCAATGCATCCAGGGAGGCGCCGCTAAGTTTATGGTCGTGGCCCTCCAAACCGTGGTCTAGTGTCCATGTCAATTATGCAGGCCCGTTTTTGGGTAAAATGTTCCTTGTGGTTGTAGATGCGTACTCCAAATAGATTGAATGTGTGATAATGTCGGCAAGCATGTCTGCTGCCACCACTGAAAGCCTGCGGGCCATGTTTGCCACGCACGGACTACCCGATGTCCTTGTGAACGACAACGGGCTATGTTTTACCAGCGCCGAGTTCAAAGAGTTCATGACCCGTAATGCGATCAAACATGTTACATCTGCCCCGTTCAAACCAGCATCCAATGGTCAGGCTGAGAGAGCAGTGCAAACTATCAAGCAGGGCTTGAAGGGGGTAACAGAAGGCTCACTGCACACTCGCCTATCCCAAGTTCTGCTTAGCTACCGCACGAGACCCCACTCGCTCACTGGGATGCCAGCTGCTAAACTGCTCATGAAAAGGACACTTAAGACAAGGCTCTCGTTAGTTCACCCTGATCTACATGAACAGGTAGCGAGCAGGCGGCTTCAACAAAGTACATATCATGATAGCGCTAATGTGTCACGCAAAATTGAAATCAATGATCCTGTATTGTGTTGAATCGTGGACAAGCTCCCAAGTGGCTTCCCAGCACTATTGCGGCTAAAGACGGGAGCAGGGTATTTCGGGTCAAACGTTCAAATGGACTCTGTTATATATGTGGACTTGTATTTACTCTGTACAGCCACCAGAGGGCTCTTCTCCTGGAGTCCCAAGGAATTCCATAATCCCTTGGATAATCCCTTTGGAGCACAGGTATTTAAGGAGGCTTCACAGGTTGGAGAGGCACTCTGGAGACCTGCAATAAAAGACTAAGGTCACACGTTACTTTGAGCTCACAGTATTCTGTCTGACTCTTTCTCCATACACTATAGACTTATTCACCGGAAACACTTGGACCAAATCAAACTCAGCTTCATGGATTATCCTGAGCAACCAACTTTGGACCCTACCTTCTTTGACCCCCCAACATACACACCGGTGGCAACAGACACCGCGGTTGGACACGAAGCAGAACCCATCACCCGCAGCAGCCCAACAGGACTCACCACACCAGGCAGCCCAGCAAGGCCAGCTGCACAGCAGCCCAGCGAGGGCCCAACAAATGATTCACCAAACCAGCATTTACACCGAGACGATCAACCAGGGAAAGAAAAACCCCAAATCGACTCACCTTGTAAATAGTTACACTGTTGGCTTTGGGAGGGGGGAGTGCTGTTATATATGTAAACTTGTATATACATTGTGCAGCCACCAGAGGGCTCATACCCTGGAGTCCCAAAGGATCCCACAATCCCTTGGGAGCACAGATACTTACGGAGGCCTCACAGGCTGGAGAGGCACTATGGAGGCCTGCAATAAAAGACTACGGTCACACTTTACTTTGAGCTCACAGTATCGAGTCAGACTCTTTAAACATATAAAACACCACCTCTTTAGTGATTGTGATTGTGTCTCCTCCCCCCCTATAGCCCCTTGACTATCCACTGTTGGAATATTGTTAGTGTCCTCTACCATAAAAATTGATACAAAATACTTGTTCAGAGTTTCTGCCATCTCCATGTTCCCCATTACTAATTCCCCAGTCTCGTCCTCTAAGGGGCCAACATTTACTTTAGCCACTCTTTTTCTTTTTATATACCTATAGAAACTCTTACTATCTGTTTTTATATTTTGTGCTACTTGACTTTCATAGTCTATCTTCCCTTTCTTAATCATTTTTTTAGTCATTCTTTGCTGGCTTTTAAAAGCTTCCCAATCTTCTGTCCTCCCACTAGTTTTGGCCACTTTGTATGCCCTTGTTTTTAATCGGATACCAACCTTTATTTCTTTAGTTAGCCATGGATGGCTTTCTTTTCTCTTGTACCCTTTCCTCCTCACTGGAATATATTTTTCTTGAAAGTTGTGAAATATCTTTTTAAATGTACACCACTGTTCATCAGTTGTTTTCCCAGTCCACTTTAGCCAACTCTGCCCTCATACCTTCATAGTCTCCTTTATTTAAGCTTAGTACGCTGGTTAGAGATCCAACTTTCTCACCCTCCATCTGAATTTGAAACTCAATCATGCTATGATCACTCATTCCAAGGGGATCCTTTACTAGGAGATTGTTTATTGATCCTGTCTCATTACACATAATCTTATACGTTTCGTTTCACCACATCTCCTTCACTTAAAGGGGAGAGAAGCAGCAATTCTTTAGGTTCGGTCCACTGGAAGTCGGCAGTGAAAAAAAATAAAATGGCAGCTGTGGCAGTGGGCCTTGCCTTTAATGGCTGCCGCACAGCCCAGTCCCACACACAGAAAAGAAGTTGCACCGACAGAAAAAGCTGTCAGCGGCACCGGTCAGCGGATCAAGGATTTTTCACGCTGAATTTGGCTGGAGGTGTGGGAGATCGGCGGTGCACGTTTTAATTATGCACTTAGGACCGGTCGGCATTGGCGGGGCAGAAGTGGGATCCACCAGAAAAATCACCGAGCTGAATTTCGCTGGCGACAGCCATTGGACTGGAAGTTGGCGGCTACTCGACTCCACCGCTTGACCGCTGCTTTCCGGTGGTGAACGGCTTTTTGAGAGCTGAATTTCAGCTTCAATATAACACTAAAAGAAAAAGCATACAAAAATTCAAAAAATAGCACAGATCCTGGTGATGGGAAAGATACAAAGAACAGCAAAGGATAACAAAACAGATAATAAGAGCTACAAAAAGAGAGTATGGAAAGAAACTTGCAAGGGATATCAAAATCAACAGAAACATTTTGTACAATTATAATTGGAAAAAGATGGTGATCAGGAGCAATGTTGGTCTCCTGAAAACTGATAATGATGATATTGCCATTGATAATAAATGGTGAACATGTTGAATAATCACTTTGCGTCAGTATTTACAATAGAGGAAGAGGATAGCAATCCCATGGAAACTAATATTGAATCGGGGAAAGGGATTCAATAAAATTAACATAAGTAAAATAATAGTAATGAAGAAAATAATGGCACTAAAGAGTTACAAATCCCCAGGGCCAGATGGTTTTCATCACAGGGTTTTAAAGGAAGTAGGTGAGCACATTGCAAATGTCTTAACTATAAACTTCCAAAGTTCTCTAAACTCAGAAACCATTCCTTTAGATTGAAAAAATACGTATGTCAATTCTCTATTAAGAATGGTGAGAGAGGGAAACCAGGGAATTATAGACAAGTTAGCCTAACATCTGTTGCCAAGAAATTACCAGAGTCTATGGGGCCGAAATTCAGGGTCTCAAAGAGACTCTCAAAATTCCTAAAAATCGAATGGTCGCCACTTTAGGGTCAACAGTTTGACTCGACCTAAATTCAGGTTGGGGATTTTTCGTCCTGGACGCCATTTCACCCAAGTAGGTTGCACCACCAATTTAAAGGAATAAAAAAATACTTACCAGCCATTTTCAGCTGAATCCCTCGATTCCCCCACCGCACGGTGCCCCCGGCGAGTTTTTCTGCCGGTGCACCATCTCTGGCAGTGTGGCCGCCCTTAAAGGGGAGGGCCCTCTGCTGTGGTCACAATGCAAAGATTTTTGCTGGCCGACTTGCTAATCAGCCGGCATAATACTGTCCCCCCGGGTTCGGCCAGGCCGCCAACGGGCAGCCTGGCACTCCCTCTTGGGTGCCAGGCCACTGGCCCGGCCGAAACCCTCCTGGTGGCCCAGTGGCCAAAGTTAAAAAATGATAGAATCTCTCCCTTTTAACAGATGGGGGAGAGCGTGGTGACGCACATGAGCTGTGACGTCACCACTACTCCACTGCTGATTGACAGTGGCAGAGGCCCCAACCGCCCCATTTTCAGCCAGTCAGCCTGGCTTTGAATCTAAGGCCCGCCCCATTATGATCCATTTCCATTAGGACTTTGAACAAAGTCCTGAAACATAGAACCATAGAAACATAGAAAATAGGTGCCGGAGTAGGCCATTCGGCCCTTTGAGCCTGCACCGCCATTCAATAAGATCATGGCTGATCATTCCCTCAGTACCCCTTTCCTGCTTTCTCTCCGTACCCCTTGATCCCCTTAGCCGTAAGGGCTATATCCAACTCCCTCTTGAATATATCCAATGAACTGGCATCAACAACTCTCTGTGGCAGGGAATTCCACAGGTTAACAACTCTCTGAATGAAGTTTCTCCTCATCTCAGTCCTAAATGGCCTACCTCTTATCCTAAGACTATGTCCCCTGGCTCTGATCCTCCCCAACATCAGGAACATTTTTCCCGCATCTAACTTGTCCAGTCCCGTCAGAATCTTATACGTTTCTATGAGATCTCCTCTCATCCTTCTAAACTCCAGTGAATAAAGACCCAGTTGATCCAGTCTCTCTCATATGACAGTCCAGCCATCCCTGGAATCAGTCTGGTGAACCTTCGCTGCACTCCCTCAATAGCAAGAACGTCCTTCCTCAGATTAGGAGACCAAAACTGAACACAATATTCCAGGTGAGGCCTCACTAAGGCCCTGTAAAATTGCAGTAAGATCTCCCTGTTCCGATACTCAAATCCCCTAGCTATGAAGGCCAACATACCATTTGCCTTCTTCACCGCCTGCTGTACCTGCATGCCAACTTTCAATAACTGATGAACCATGACACCCAAGTCTCGTTAGGACACCCACCTCCCCTTTTCCTAATCTGCCGCCATTCAGATAATATTCTGCTTTCGTGTTTCTGCCCCCAAAATGGATAACCTCACATTTATCCACATTATACTGCATCTGCCATGCATTTGCCCACTCACCTAACCTGTCCAAGTCACCCTGCAGCCTCTTAGCGTGCTCCTCACAGCTCACACCGCCACCCAGTTTAGTGTCATCATTACAATTTCATGAACAGGTACAGAAAGTAATCAAAAAGGCTAATGGAATGCTGGCCTTTATATCTAAAGGACTAGAATACAAGGGGGTAGAAGTTATGCTACAGCTATACAAAGCCCTGGTTAGACCACACCTGGAGTACTGTGAGCAGTTCTGGGCACCACACCTTAGGAAGGATATATTGGCCTTGGTGCAGCATAGGTTTACAGAATGATACCCGGACTCCAGGGGTTAAATTATTGGGGGAAATTACACAAAAAGAAATTACATAAACTAGGGATTATATTTCCTCAAATTCAGAAGGTTAAGGGGTGATCTGGTCGAAGGTTTCAGGATATTAAGGGAAGCAGATAGGGTAGATAGAGAGCAACTATTTCCATTGGTTGGGGAGTCCAGGACTAGGGCCTGATGGTCTGCATCCCAGAGTACTTAAGGAGGTGGCCTTGGAAATAGCGGATGCATTGACAGTCATTTTCCAACATTCCATAGACTCTGGATCAGTTCCTATGGAGTGGAGGGTAGCCAATGTTACCCCACTTTTTAAAAAAGGAGGGAGAGAGAAAACAGGGAATTATAGACCAGTCAGCCTGACATCGGTAGTGGGTAAAATGATGGAATCAATTATTAAGGATGTCATAGCAGCGCATTTGGAATGAGGTGACATGATAGGTCCAAGTCAGCATGGATTTGTGAAAGGGAAATCATGCTTGACAAATCTTCTGGAATTTTTTGAGGATGATTCCAGTAGAGTGGACAAGGGGGAACCAGTTGATGTGGTGTATTTGGACTTTCAGAAGGCTTTCGACAAGATCCCACACAAGAGATTAATGTGTAAAGTTAAAGCACATGGGATTGGAGGTAATGTGCTGATGTGGATTGAGAATTGGTTGGCAGACAGGAAGCAAAGCGTAGGAGTAAATGGATACTTTTCAGAATGGCAGGCAGTGACTAGTGGGGTACCGCAAGGTTCTATGCTGGGGCCCCAGCTGTTTACATTGTACATTAATGATTTAGACGAGGGGATTAAATGTAGTATCTCCAAATTTGCAGATGACACTAAGTTGGGTGGCAGTGTGAGCTGCGAGGAGGATGCTATGAGGCTGCAGAGTGACTTGGATAGGTTAGGTGAGTGGGCAAATGCATGGCAGATGAAGTATAATGTGGATAAATGTGAGGTTATCCACTTTGGTGGTAAAAACAGAGAGACAGACTATTATCTGAATGGTGACAGATTAGGAAAAGGGGAGGTGCAACGAGACCTGGGTGTCATGGTACATCAGTCATTGAAGGTTGGCATGCAGGTACAGCAGGCGGTTAAGAAAGCAAATGGCATGTTGGCCTTCATAGCAAGGGGATTTGAGTACAGGGGCAGGGAGGTGTTACTACAGTTGTACAGGGCCTTGGTGAGGCCACACCTGGAGTATTGTTTACAGTTTTGGTCTCCTAACTTGAGGAAGTATATTCTTGCTATTGAGGGAGTGCAGCGAAGGTTCACCAGACTGATTCCCGGGATGGCGGGACTGACATATCAAGAAAGACTGGATCAACTGGGCTTGTATTCACTGGAGTTCAGAAGAATGAGAGGGGACCTCATAGAAATATTTAAAATTCTGACGGGTTTAGACAGGTTAGATGCAGGAAGAATGTTCCCAATGTTGGGGAAGTCCAGAACCAGGGGTCACAGTCTAAGGATAAGGGGTAAGCCATTTAGGACCGAGATGAGGAGAAACTTCTTCACCCAGAGAGTGGTGAACCTGTGGAATTCTCTACCACAGAAAGTTGTTGAGGCCAATTCACTAAATATATTCAAAAAAGAGTTAGATGTAGTCCTTACTACGAGGGGGATCAAGGGGTATGATGAGAAAGCAAGAATGGGGTACTGAAGTTGCATGTTCAGTCATGAACTCATTGAATGGCGTTGCAGGCTTGAAGGGCTGAATGGCCTACTCCTGCACCTATTTTCTATGTTTCTATGTTTCTATGTCTAAAAATTAGAGCCAGACCTTTCAGGAGTGAAATTAGGAAACACTTCTACGCACAAAGGGTGGTAGAAGTTTGGAACTCTCTTGAGCAAACGGCAATTGATGCTAGATCAACTGTTCATTTTAAATCTAAGATTGATATATTTTTGTTAACCAAAGGTATTAACGGATATATGGGGTAAAGGCGGATACATGGAGTTAGGTCACAGATGAGCCATAATCTCATTGAATGATGGAACAGGCTCCAGGGGCTAAATGGCCTACTCCTGTTCCTATGTTCCTATGAATCGAAATCTGTGTCTGAATTCTCTGCTGTGTAGAAATTGGCATAGACCAGCTATGACATTTAACTCTGAAATACAATGAGTAATTTTCTAGTGAATACGTGAAATTCACCTACAAGCAATGTTCCTCCTCAGCTACACGGGCGTGCGACTGCGCAGCAATCGGAAAGCACTGCGCAGGCCGCTCACCAGCTGCTCCGCTGGAAAGTTTAAAGGGACCACCCACCAAATATAAAAATTAGAGGAAAATTGTCTGCAAGACACAAGTCAGGTGTGTGATGTAATACTCTACACTTGCCTGGATGAGTGCAGCTGCAATGACACTCAAGAAGTTCAACACCTTCTACGACAAAGCAGTCCGTTTGATCGGCATTCCATCCATCACTTTAAGGGTCCATTCCCCCCACCACCAGCGCACAGTGGCTACAGTGTTTACTATCTACAGGAAACACTGCAGCAACTTTCCAAGGCGTCTTCGACAGCAGCCAGCCCCCACCCCTCCAAACCCGTGACTTCCACTACCTTATAGGAAAAGGGAGGCAGGTGCATGGGAACACCATCACCTCCAAGATCCCCTCTAAGTCAAATACCATCCTAGCTCGTACATATATTGCCGTTTTATCTTTGGGCCCAATTTTGGCCATGACTTGCTCCGATTTTTTTGGAGTAAGTTGGTTTTTCTGGCATAAGTTAAAAAATGACACTTTCCTCAATAAACTTGTTCCAGAGTAACTCAATTAGGTCCAATTTTTTTAGTTGTGTTTTTTTTCAAAAGGGTGGTGTTCTCAGCCACTTACTCCACTTTGGCCAGCTAAAACTTACTCCAAATCGACTTAGGTCAGCGTATGTGGCCAGCTCTGAAAAACATTGCGGGCAGTTAAGAATTCAGCGCAGGTTAGTACATTTAAAGCACCACAGTTCCGAGCTTCACACCATTTATTCTGATCTATCTTTCTTGGGTCCAAAGTGGATAATCTCAGCCAGGGGAAACAACCTTTCAACATTTATTTAATCAACTTAGCTTCGAGTTTTTTTAACTCATTACTTGATCTAGTTTAAGTTATAGGTAGATTATATGAATATTTAAATATGTAACATGAACCACTACAAGTATTGAAGCCAAAAAACAGAAACTCCTTCCCTTCTCTGCACCGAATTCCCACTTACCAAATTCCCAACTTTTGCACTCCATTTCTGACAACTCTGAGCAACCCTGAATAAATACTGCAGGATATTCCCCACGCATGAGGCGAACATCGGGGCGTCCCTTCGGCCAGGGATAGGGGTTGTGAGCATCGAGTCTTGCTCACAGCCTGCAGGACACGCTGGGAGGGCGAGGAGCATGCGCGCAGACTCCACTGCACATGCGGACAGCTGCTGACAGTGTTTTCTGCGCTGGGCTGTTGCTCCGCCCCCCACTGCACTATGTACACTGCGCTAGGACATAGGAGACTCGGAAGAGCGGGCAGGATGGGGCTACTTTTTTTCGGTGCCGTTTCCAGCGCGCAAAGTTGGCGCATTTAGGGTAAGTGCGCTGAAAAAAATGGTTGGGGAAAATTGGGCCCATTGTCACTGGGTTAAAATCCTGGAACTCCCTACCTAACAGCATTGGGAGCACCTCCATCACATGGACTACAGCGGTTCAAGAAGACCCGCCTTCTCAAGGGCAACTAGAGATGGGCAATAAATGTCGGCCATGCCAGCGACACCTACATCCCAAGAATGAAAAAAAATGCCTACCATGTTCTCTGGTTATCACAGAAGGCAGAAAATACCACACTCTCGAGCATTGTGTACAGGCTAAAATGACTGTTCACATATACTTACAGACAAGATAGGATAGAGATGTAGAAAGATTAGCAAGGTACTTTTCAGTGGAACTGATAAATTTTCATTACATACAAACTGCATTGTCTGATTCGACCATGCCCATTATTCTTACGTTGCTTTCAGCAAGTTTTTAGAAATACAGGGCCCGAACTTGGTGGCCTTACCGCCCACTGCCACTGGCTGCAGCCGAGTATTTTGGGCGGTCTCCCCTCGGTGCCATTTGCCACTGGACCTCCCGCCGACGGGAGGGGAGGACCGCTGGGAACCGTCCGCTGATGGCCACTAGCGCACAAGGCGCGTAAGTGACCTCCTGCTTGCCGAGCTGCCATTTTGGTGCGGGCGGGAGTTGGTGGCAGCAGGGAGAAGGACCGTTGCGTGAAGGCAGGTCTAACCCTAACTGTAAGTAAGAAGACCTGTTAAAAAAGGTTAGTGAGCCTCTTTTATTTAATTTTTTCAGCAATTTATGTGGATGGGGGTCCCCTAAAGGTGTTCCAGTGGGTTTTTTTGTGTGTAAATTATTATTTTTAGTTGTTCCCCTTCCCTGGGCCCGACTCAATCCTCAGCGGCGCTTTGGCGAGGATCGCATTTGCCGCCAAGATTGGAGCTCCCACCCACTGCTGCCCAGATTCACAGCGTCGGTCAGTTTTTTGCTGCCGGGTGGTACTGGCATAGCTTTTAGAGGAATCTTCCTGGCAAAGTACTGCCAGGTCTCTCGGTGGTCCTTTGGGCATTACTTGGGTGGGCCTTAGCTTTCACCAAGTTCGAGCCCAATGTTCATGATGGTCTAAGATTATTCTTATAGAGCACTAATCCTCACCTTCATATATAAAGGCACAGTCAACAGAAAACTGAAGACTATAAGCTACTCCTTGTATTATTAGGATGTAATTTTCATTGCCAGTCAAACAATTTATTTGTAGCAGTTAGGCAATCAAACAGTCTTAACATCTTAATCAATAATGGGAGAATAGACCAGGATCTACGTTGTCTCTCAGTGTTCATACTGTCATATATGTATACTCTGTACATATCGCCAGTCAAATTCAACGAGTGGGCCAGCCCAATTGTTCCGGTACTTAAGAGCGATGGCATGGTCAGAATCTGCGGCGATTACAAGGTAACTGTTATATATGTGGATTTGCATTTACTCTGTACAGCCACCAGAGGGCTCATTCCCTGGAGTCCCAAGGGATCCCATAATCCCTTGGGAGCACAGGTATTTAAGAAGGCTTCACAGGTTGGAGAGACACTCTGGAGACCTTCAATAAAAGACTAAGGTCACTCTTTACTTTGAGCTCACAGTGTTCAATCTGACTCTTTCTCTATACACAACAACTGGCGACGAGATACAGATAACGAACCCAAAGATGCAGAGAACAGTGGGCATCCTGGAGAAATTTTCAGAGAGATGATTGGGAAACTTTTGTGGAGCAACTCGACCAATACTTCATGACCAACGGGCTAAATCAGGAAGAGAGCGCTGCCAAACATAGAGCGATCCTCCTCACCGTCTGTGGGGCACCAACGTATGGCCTCATGAAGAATCTGCTCACTCCAGCGAAACCCACGGAGAAATCGTACGACGATTTGTGCACACTGGTCCGAGAGCATTTGAACCCGAAGGAAAGCATTCTGATGGCGAGGTACCGGTTCTACACCTACAAAAGGTCTGAAGGCCAAGATGTGGCGAGTTATGTCGCCGAGCTGAGACGCCTTGCAGGACATTGCGAATTTGAAGGACATTTGGAGCACATGCTCAGAGACTTTTATGTACTTGGCATTGGCCATGAAACGATACTTCGCAAGCTTTTTAACTGTAGAGACCCCAATCTTGAGTAAGGCCATAGCGATAGCCCAGGTATTCATAGCCACCAATGACAACATGAAGCAAATCTCTCAGCACAGACGTGCTGCTACAAGTACTGTGAACAAAGTGATGTTGTTTTCGAATCGTAACATACAGGGCAGGTCACACATACCTGCAGCTACACGTCCGCAGATGGCTCAGAGTCCACCATCAAGGGTGATGAAAGCAAAGCCATTAACACCTTGTTGATGTTGCAGGGGTGATCATCATTTCCATTCATGCCGGTTCAAAGGATACGTTTGCAAGAGCTGTGGAACAATGGGACACCTCCAACGAGTGTGCAGGCGAGCTGCTAAGCCTGTTAAACCTGCAAACCACCATGTTGCAGAGGAGGACAGATCCATGGAGGATCACTACGAACCAGAGCCTCAGATAGAGGAGGCAGAGATACATTAGGTGCACACATTCACCACAAATTGTCCCCCGATAATGCTGAATGTTAAACTAAATGGACTCCCGGTGTCAATGGAGTTGGACTCGGGCGCGAGCCAGTCCATCATGGGCAAAAAGACTTTTGAAAGGTTGTGGTGCAACAAGGCCTCAAGGCCAGTCTTAACTCCAGTTCACACGAAACTAAGAACGTACACTAAAGAACTGATTCTTGTAATTGGCAGTGCTAACGTAAAGGTCTCCTACGATGGAGCGGTGCACAAGCTACCATTCTGGGTGGTACCGGACGATGGTCCCACACTGCTCGGCAGGAGCTGGCTGGGAAAGATACGCTGGAACTGGGACGACGTCCAAGCGTTGTCACCCGCTGACGACACTTCGTGTGCCCAGATCTTAAACAGATTTTCTTCGCTGTTCGAACCAGGCATCAGGAAATTCCAAGGAGCAAAATTGCAGATCCACCTAATTCCGGGGGCGCAACCCATCCATCACAAGGTGAGAGCAGTACCGTACATGATGAAAGGGTAGAGATCAAGCTAGATCGGCTGCAACGAGAGGGTATCATTTCACCGATCGAGTTCAGCGAGTGGGCCAGTCCTTTTGTCCCAGTCCTCAAGGGAGATGGCACCGTCAGAATCTGTGGCGATTACAAAGTAATTATCAATCATTTATCCCTACAGGACCAATGCCCACTACCAAAAGCCGATGGCCTCTTTGCAACGCTGGCGGGAGGAAAGACATTCATGAAGCTGGATCTGACTTCAGCCTACATGACGCAGGAAATGGAGGAATCATCGAAGGCCCCCACCTGCATCAACACACACAAAGGTCTTTTTGTTTATAACAGATGCCCGTTTGGAATCTGATCAGCGGCAGCGATATTCCAGAGAAACATGGAAAGTTTACTGAAGTCGGTCCTGCACACCGTGGTCTTCCAGGACGACATCTTGGTCACAGGTCGGAACACAGTCGAGCACCTGCAGAACCTGGAGGAGGTTCTTAGTCGACTCAACCGCATGGGGCTCAGGTTAAAACGCTCAAAGTGCGTTTTCCTGGCGCCTGAAGTGGAGTTCCTGGGAAGGAGGATTGCAGTGAATGGCATCAGGCCCAACATGAAGATGGAGGCAATCGAGAACGCACCGAGGCCACAGAACGTGACGGAGCTGCAGTTGTTTCTGGGACTCTTGAATTACTTTGGTAACTTCTTACCGGGTCTCAGCACCCTGCTAGAACCACTACATGTCTTACTATGAAAAGGGTGCGAATGGGTTTGGGGCAAAAGCCAAGAAAATGCCTTTGTAAAAATGAGAAAATTGTTATGCTCAAACAAATTGCTTGTCTTGTATGATCTATGTGAGCGTTTGGTACTAGCATGTGATGCGTCGTCATATGGCGTCGGGTGTGTATTGCAACAAGCTAATGATTTCGGCAACTGCAACCATTTGCTTATGCATCCAGGAGTCTGTCTAAGGCCGAAAGAGCCTACAGCATGATTGAAAAAGAAGCGTTAGCGTGTGTTTATGGGGTAAAGGAAATGCATCAATACTTGTTTGGGCTAAAATTCGAATTGGAAACTGACCATAAGCCACTTATATCCCTGTTTTCTGAGAGTAAAGGGATAAATACCAATGCATCAGCCCGCATCCAGAGATGGGCGCTCACATTGTCTGCATACAATTAAGCCATCCGCCACAGACCAGACACAGAAAACTGCACCGATGCTCTCAGTCGGCTGCCATTGCCCACCACGGGGGTGGAAATGGCGCAGTCCGCAGATCTAGCCATGGTTATGGAAGCATTTGAGAGTGAGCAATCACCCGTCACTGCCCGGCAGATCAAAACCTGGACAAGCCAGGACCTCTTATTATCTCTAGTCAAAAGCTGTATGCTTCACGAGAGCTGGTCCAGTGTCCCAGTGTAAATGCAGGAAGAAATAAAGCCGTTCCAGCAGTGCAAAAATGAAATGTCTATACAGGCAGACTGCCTTCCCTGGGGCAATCGAGTAGTGGTCCCCAAGAAGGGCAGAGACACTTTCATCAATGACCTCCACAGTACCCACCCAGGCATCGTAAGATGAAAGCGATAGTCAGATCCCACGTGTGATGGCCCGGTATCGATGCGGATTTGCGTTCACAGATGTAGTACATGCTCACAGTTAAGCAATGTACCCAGGGAGGCGCCGCTAAGTTTATGGTCTTGGCCTTCCAAACTGTGGTCTAGGGTACAGGCCCATTCTTGGGTAAAATGTTCCTTGTGGTTGTAAACGCGTACTACAAGTGAATTGAATGTGAGATAATGTCGGCTAGCACATCCGCTGCCACCACTGAAAGCCTGCGGGCCATGTTTGCCACACACAGCTTACCCGATGTCCTGGTGAGCGACAACGGGCCATGTTTTACCAGTGCTGAGTTCAAAGAATTCATGACCCGTAATGGGATCAAACATGTCACATCTGCCCCGTTTAAACCAGCGTCCAATGGTCAGGCAGAGAGAGCAGTGCAAACCATCAAGCAAGGCTTGAAGAGGGTAACTGAAGGCTCACTGCAGACTCACCTATCTCGAGTCCTGCTTAGCTACCGCACGAGACCACACTCACTCACTGGGATCCCACCTGCTGAACTGCTCATGAAAAGAGCGCTTAAGACAAGGCTCTCATTAGTTCACCCTGATCTACATGAACAGGTAGAGAGCAGGCGTCTTCAACAAAGTGCATACCATGATAGCGCAAATGTGTCATGTGAGATTGAAGTCAATGATCCTGAATTTTTTTAAATTATGGACAAGGTGTGTTGGGCAATGCAGGACTGCTGTAGATGATGGGTTCTGCTTCGTGGTCAACCGTGGTGTCGGTTGCCACTGGTGTGTGTGTTAGGGGATCAAAAAAGGTAGGGTCCAAGGTGAGTGGCTAAGGGTAGTCCGTGAATCTGAGCTTCCCAGCACTGTCGTGGCCAAAGAGGGGACCAGGGTGTTTCGGGTCAAACTTTCAAATGGACTCATTCACCGGAAACACTTGGACCAAATCAAACTCAGATTCACGGACAAGTTGCTTGTATTGTATGACCCAAGCATACGTCTAGTTTTAGCATGTGACGTGTCGTCATACGGTGTCGGCTATGTTTTACAGCAAGCAAATGTAGCGGGCAAACTCCAAACGATATGCGTCTGGAAGTCTATCCAAGGCCGAAAGAGCCTACAGTTTGGTCGAGAAGGAGGCTTTGGCCTGTGTCTATGGGGTAAAAAAAATGCACCAGTATTTGTTCGGACTCAGGTTTGAGTTCGAAACCGACCACAAGCCCCTAATCTCACTGTTTTCAGAAAGCAAAGGCATAAACACCAATGCTTCATCGTGAATCCAAAGATGGGCACGAACACTGTCAGCCTACGATTATACAATCCGTCACAGGCCAGTCACTGAGAACTGTGCTGATGCCCTCAGCCGGCTACTGTTGCCTACCACTGGGATGGAAATGGCGCAGCCCGCAGACCTGTGCCTGGTCATGGACGTCTTCGAAAGCGAAGGGTCACCCGTAACAACCCGCCAGATCAGGACCTGGACCAATCAGAACCCCGTGTTATCTCTTGTAAAAAGTTGCTTCCTCAATGAGGGCTGGTCAGCAGTCCCAAGAGAAATGCAAGATGAGATAAAGCCGTTTCTCCGTCGTAAAGACGAAATGTCCATCCAATCGGATTGCCTCTTATGGGGCAACCGCATCATCCTGCCAAAAAAAGGCAGGGCTACCTTTATACGCGACCTACACAGTGCCCACCCAGACATAATCATGATGAAGGCTATCACCAGGTCCCACGTCTGATGGCCCGGCATTGACTCGGACTTGGAATCGTGTGTGCGCCAGTGTAACACTTGCTCACAATTGAGCAATGCCCCCGGGGAGGCTCCACTTAGTCTGTGGTCCTGGCCCTTAAAACCATGGTCCGGAATCCACGTAGATTATGCGGGCCCCTTTCTAGGAAAAATGTTCTTCATTGTAGTGGACGCCTACTCTAAGTGGATCGAATGTGTAATAATGGCATCCAGCACGTCCACCACCACCATTGAAAGCCTCAGGGTCATGTTCGCCACCCATGGCTTGCCCGACATTCTGGTCAACGACAATGGTCCGTGTTTCACCAGCTTAGAATTCAATGAATTCATGACCCGCAATGGCATCAAGCATGTCAGGTCTGCCCCGTTCAAGCCCACATCCAATGGCCAAGCGGAGCGGGCAGTCCAAATCATAAAGCAGAGCTAGAAATGTGTCACGGAAGGCTCTTTACAAACCCGCCTATCCCGGGTGCTGATTAATTACAGGACACGACCCCACTCGCTTACCGGGGTCCCCCCTGCGGTGTTACTGATGAAACGTGCACTCAAAACCAGGCTCTCCTTAGTCCACTCTAACCTCAACGATCAGGTGGAAACCAGGCGTTATCGGCAAAACATGTACCATGATCTCCCGGCTGTATCACGTGACATCAATGTAAATGACCCGGTGTTTGTGCTGAATCAACTGGGTCGCTTGCACTGTCTTAGCCAAGGAGGGGAATAGAATGTTTTTTGTCAAACTGCTTAACGGACAAACGTGCAGAAAGCATTTGGACCAGACCAAATTACGATTTACAGGTAACCAGGAACTACTGGGAGAGGACCTTATCTTCAGCGATCCACCTACACACACACACCCAATCAGCAACAGACCTAGCTGCCAACCACGAGGATGATCCCACCATCTCCAACAGTTCAGTCAGACCAACAGCGCTGCAAGACAGCAGTGGCCCGACCAACTCACCCATGCCAGAAGTGACACTCAGATGATCAACCAGGGAGCGCAGAGTTCCAGATCGCCTCAACCTGTAACTACCTCACATCAAATACTTTGGGGGGGAATGTTGTCATATATGTATACTCTGTGCTTACTATGCTGGTACAACTAGAGGGTGCAACTGTGGGAGGCCCAGGCAGCAGCTGTATAAAAAGGCTGGTCACCACATTGCTGCTCACTCTGCAGTTTGAATAAAGAGACTAAGGTCACAGCAGTTCAAGCACAGCACTAGGCTCGTGGAGTTATTCTACAGATAAGTAGAGACACATTACATACTGATTTTCAAACCCCCAAAAGAGAAAATTGCATTTTTAGATTACTATGACTGTGATGAATTCAATCAAAGTAGTCCAGCAGAGGGTGCCATGGAAACAAATAATGTGTTGTGTTTGGGCAGCGTAACAGGATTGCAAAACAACAAAAGAGTTTAGAAAGACATTTACATTGAATAAGAGCTAATTGCCTGCAGCCAGACATTTGCATGAACCATCTTTGCCACTATAGAAATTCCTGTTTTCATCAGGTTCCCACCCCCATCCCCCTTCATAGTAGAGCTTCTGCATCCAATTCTATAAGTTAGGAATCTGAACTGGTGTTGCAAAATGTAAATTTTAATATACAAAACCAAAACTTGCAAATAAAGCACTTTTCGGCACCAATGTAATTATAAATCTTGAAGAGTTCCCGAGTATTACATGAGATGCATCACTTTGAAACACTGGCCTCTGGGTATAGCTGCCTATTCATTTACTGAAAAGCATTTAATTCAGTGAGATATAGAATTGAACCCAAGGAATAGAATGTAATGATGGTTCTCTCACAAATACTGAACTCTACTATAATAAAAATAATGTGTTGGAAATGTACAGAAATCAGTAGCACTTGATCAAGAAAAGATGGTTTAATAGTTCAGATGTGATCCTTAATACCACAACTTGGCACTGTTGTTGCTATTGTGCTTATATTTTTTTTGTCGCATTTCATTAATGATATAGTCAACAGTTTATAATAGCAGTTAAGGTAACATGCAGGTGGCATACTGTAAATTGCATTGGAAAGGCATTAGTAAAGTAGCTGCCAATTTACGACATTATTGCAATGTATTTTAATAGAATCATTTCAACACAGAAGGAGGTCGTTCAGCCCATCCTGCCTTTTCATGTGCTAGCTTCTCAACCCAAGATATTGGCTCTAATCCCATTTCATTACTCTTTCCCCGTAATTATATTTATATTTTTCAAGTATTTAATTACCTCATCAATATTTTATATTGACTCAACTTCAAGAGTCACCTGTGGTGATGTATTTCATATCCTAATAATACTATGCGTGAAAAAAAAATTTCAGACCTCCACCTTTCCAATTCTAGTACTAATCCTAAATTCCTTTTTACTGATTGACTGACCAGTTAAATTAATCTTTCATTATTTACTTTCACAAACCCTTTCATAATTTTGAACAATCCTATTGGCCCTGAAATTCCGGTCTCCCCAGGTCCGTATGGAGTGTACACAGACCCGGGAAGTCATCGCAAAAGCCGGTTTTCAGCGTGTGATGCGCATGCGCCAAAAAACGGCTTTTCCGATCTGTCAAGTTTCTGGCTTAAGGGAGAAGGACATTCCCACGGCAGAGATTGAGCTATTTGCCCATCTCTTGCCCTGCAAATGTCCTTAAAACTCTTGCGTCTGGTAAAAGCAGGTGCACAGCCTACTTTTATCAGCATAAGAGTTTTAAAACATATCAAAAACATATCAAAATAAAATTTAAAAATAAATATTTATGCTAAAAACCCTGCCCACTCAGGTAATTTTATTTTAAACCATAATTAAAACTTTTTTAAAAATCGGCAACTATTTTTTTTCAAAAACCTTTCTATCAACTTTAATTTCTATAATGTATTTATGTGAGATGTTTTTTTTAAACTTTTTATGTAGTGTTTGAGTGTTTGGGGGTGTTTCTCATTCATTGTAATAGGAATTTCGGACTTACGAAACCCCTATTACTATGAATGAGAAAATACTTTACCGTGATTGGGTGTCCAGGCCCACGTGACTCCTACGGACATCCCAACATGAACGCACTCCGTTGCGCAAGAAGAGGAGGCCTCAAGTCCGGAATTTCTGGTGAGCGTTCGACCAAAAGGTAAGTGTGCATCTTTTCTCCTATTTTTAGTCGAACGCCCGCTGGAAGAAGAAACTAGGATTTCAGGGCCATGATATCTCCCCACCCCGACCCTTCAGTAGGGAATTCTTTTGCAAATATTAAGGACTAAATTCCATGGGGCCATAACCCTGTAGCAGCAGGAAGTCATCTATTTGCAAAGTCATCATCTTTGTCATCATAGGCAGTCCCTCGGAATCGAGGGGGACTTACTTCCACTCTTAGCATGAGTTCTTAGGTGGCTGAACAGTCCAATACGAGAACCACAGACTCTGTCACAGGTGGGGCAGTTAGTCATTGAGGGAAGGGGTGGGTGGGATTGGTTTGCTGCACGCTCTTTACGCTGCCTGTGCTTGTTTTCTGCATCATCATCATCATCATCATAGGCAGTCCGTCGGAATCGAGGAAGACTTGCTTCCACTCTTAGAATGAGTCCTTAGGTGGCTGAACAGTCCAATATGAGAGCCACAGTCCCTGCCACAAGTGGGACAGATAGTCGTTGAGGGTAAGGGAGGAGGGGACAGGTTTGCCGCACGTTCTTTCCGCTGCCTGATCTTGTCTTCCGCATGCAATCGGCGATGAGACTCGAGGCACTCAGCGCCCTCCCAGATGCACTTCCTCCACTTAGGGCGGTCTTTGGCCAGGGTCTCCCAGATGTCGGTGGGGATGTTGCAATTTATTTAGACTGGAATTTAGAAGAATGAGAGGGAATGTAATCGAAAGATATAACATTTTGACGGGACTGGACAGGTTAGATGCAGGAAGAATGTTCCCGATGTTGGGGAAGTCCAGAACCAGGATTACAGTCTAAGGATAAGGTAAGCCAGTTAGGACCGAGATGAGGAGAAACTTCTTCACTCAGAGAATTGTGAACCTATGGAATTCTCTACCACAGGAAATTCTTGAGGCCAGTTCGTTAGATATATTCAAAAGGGAGTTAGATGTGGCCCTTACGGCTAAAGGGAGCAAGTGGTATGGAGAGAAAGTAGGAATGGGGTACTGAAGTAGCATGATCAGCCATGATCATATTGAATGGTGGTGCAGGCTCGAAGGGCCGAATGGCCTACTCCTGCACCTATTTTCTATGTTTCTATGTTTCTATGTTTATCAGGGAGGCTTTGAGGGTGTCCTTGTAATGTTTCCTCTGTCCACCTTTGGCTCGTTTGCCGTGAAGGTGTTCCGAGTAGAGCGCTTGCTTTAGGAGTCTCGTGTCTGGCATGCGGACAATGTGGCCTGCCCAGCGAAGCTGATCAAGTGTGGTCAGTGCTTCAATGCTGGAGATGTTGGCCTGGCTGAGGACGCTGATGTTGGTGCATGTGTCCTGCGTGGGGATTTGTAGGATCTTGCGGAGACATCGTTGGTGGTATTTCTTCAGCGACTTGAGGTGTCTGCTTTACATGGTCCATGTCGCTGAGCCAAAAGGGTATTATTACAGCCCTGTAGACCATGTGCTTGGTGACAGTTTTGAGGGTCTGGTCTTCAAACACTCTTTTCCTCAGGTGGATGAAGGCTGCACTGGCGCACTGGAGGCGGTATTGAATCGCGTCGTCAATGTTGTTGATAAGAGTCTTATTAAGGTAATTAAGGGTTACGGGGAGCGGGTGGGTAAGTGGAGCTGAGTCCACGGCCAGATCAGCCATGATCTTGTTGAATGGCGGAGCAGACTCGAGGGGCTAGATGGCCTACTCCTGTTCCTAATTCTTATGTTCTTATGTTCCCAAGGTATGGGAAATGGTCCATATTGTCCAGGGCCACGCAGTGGATCTTGATGACTGGAGGGCAGTGCTGTGCGCCGAGGACAGGCTGGTGGAGGACCTTTGTCTTAGCGTAAGATGTTTAGCGTAAGGCCCATGCTTTCGTATGCCTCAATAAAAACTCGACTATTTCCTGCAGTTCAGCCTCTGTATGTGCGCAGACACAGGCGTCGTCCGCGTACTGTAGCTCAACGACAGAGGTTGGGGTGGACTTGAACCTGGCCTGGAGATGGCGAAGATTCAACAGGTTCCCACTGGTTCTGCAGTTTAGTTCCACTCCAGCGGGAAACTTGTTGACTGTGAGCGTGGCAGCAAGGAAGATTGAGAAGAGGGTTGGCGCGATGACGCAGCCCTGTTTGACACTGGTCCGGACATGGATTGGGTCTGTAATGGACCTGTTGGTAAGGATCACGGCCTGCATGTCGTCGTGGAGCAGGCGGAGGATGGTGGCGAACTTCTAGGGGCATCCGAAGCGGAGGAAAACACTCCATAGACCCTCGCGGTTGACAGTGTTAAAGGCCTTTGTAAGGTCGAAGAAGGCCATGTGTAAGGGTTGGCACTGTTCCCTGCATTTTTCCTGAAGCTGTCGCGCTGCAAAAATCATGTCCGCTGTGCCCCGTAGGGGACGAAATCTACACTGCAACTCCGGGAGGAGCTACTCGGCCACAGTGAGAAGACGGTTGAGGAGGGCTCTAGCGACGACTTTCCCAGTGGCTGATCGTAGGGAGATTCCTCTTTAGTTGCCGCAGTTGGACTTGTCCCCTTTTTTAAAGAAGGTCACGATCACGGCATCTCTGAGCTCTCCCGGCATGCTCTCCTCCCTCCAGATGAGAGAGATGAGATCATGTATTTGCGCCAACAGCGCCTCTCCGCCATACTTCAGTGCCTCAGCAGGGATTACATCCACTCCCATGGCCTTGTTATTCTTAAGCTGTCTTATGGATTTTTCTACCTCATGCAGTGTTGGGGTTTTACTGAGGTGGTGGCGGGTAGCATGCTGCGGGATGGAGTCGAGAACACTCGGATCAAAGGCAGAGTCTCGATTGAGGAGATCTTCGAAGTGCTCCTTCCAGCGGGCCCTGACTGACTCGATGTCCTTGATGAGTGTTTCTTCATTCTTGGCGGCAGTGGGGTGGGGTCTTGGGTATATGGACCATAGGTGGCCTTGACTGCGATGAAGAATCCTTGCGCATCATGGCTGTCGGCCAGCTGCTGTACCTCCTGTGCTTTCTCCATCCACCACCTGTTCTTTAGGCCCCGGCTTTTTTGTTGGACCTCAGCCTTGAGCCGCCTGTAATGCTTCTTTGCTGCTCCCACATTGGGTTGTTGTTTAAGACTCAGAAATGCTCTGTGCTTGCGATCTATTAGCTCTTGGCTCTCCTGATCATTCTCATCAAACCAGTTCTGGTGTTTCCTGGTTGAGTGACCGAGTGTCTCTTTGCAGGCATTGGTTATGGAGGTCTGGAGAGCAGACCAAGCACTGTGGGCATTCTGCCTCTCGGGGTCATCAAGGCACGCCAGGTTAGCTGTGAGGCACTGACTGTATAGGGCTCTCTTAGCTGGGTCTTTAAGTGCCCCAGCATTGACTTTTTTGCGGCATTGCTTCTGCTGCTACCTCCGCTTTGGGGCTATGTTAATGCCGATGATGGATTGGATTAGGCGGTGGTCCGTCCAGCAGTCGTCAGATCCTGTCATGGCGCAGGTGATGCGCACATCCTTGCGATCCCTGACTCGGACGATGACATAGTCGAGTAGGTGCTAGTATTTGGGGCGAGGGTGTTGCCACGATGCCTTGTATTTGTCCCTCTGGTGGAACAAGGTGTTGGTGATGACAAGTTCATGTTCTAGACATTTTGTCAGGAGTAGGGTACTGCTGGAGTTGGCTTTCCCTACCCCCTCTCTGCTAATCACGCCTCCCCAGAGGGCTGTGTCCTTGCCGATCCGGACATTGAAGCCACCGAGGAGGATCAGTTTGTTGTCCGCGGGGACGCGGGACAGGGATTTTGAGAGGCTGGAATAAAAACCCTCTTTGGTCTCATCTGTCGCATCGAATGTTGGGGCGTACGCCCTGATTACAGTGGCCCATTGATTCCAGCATAGGGTGAGTCGAAGAGTCATGAGGCATTCGTTAACCCTGCAGGGGGAGTCTTTGAGGCGGTCGACCAGCTCATTTTTGATGGCGAAGCTGACTCCATGGAGGCGGCGTTCTTCCTCTGGTTTCCCTTTCCAGAAGAAGGTGTAACCTCCACCTTGTTCGTTGAGCTGGCCTTCCCCTGCCCGCTGGGTCTCGCTTAGGGCGGCGATGTCGCTATCAAAGCGTCTAAGTTCCCAGGCAACTATGGCAGTGTGGCGTTCCGGCCTGTCGCTGTTGGAGTTGTCCATGAGGGTCCTGACGTTCCAGGTCCCAAACTTCATGTTAGAGGAGTGGAAGATGCCTGTCCGTGAGTTCTTTTAACGTGGGTGATCGTTGCACTCCGGCTATCACACGGGTTGAGCTGAACAAGGTTTTGGTCCAGTGGCAAGGGGGTCCAAGATGACTAGAGACCAGGCACTGCTATATGGGCCTCGTTACCTACGGCAAAATGTTGGCCACAGGCTCGGTGCTGAGTAGCGCTCTTGATGGTAGGTGGTCTGAGGCTTGGTTGGGGGGAGGCATTTGGAGGGTCAGTGGCCCACTGGGGTTCAGAGTGGGAGGTCAGGGTGGGTCATAGCCATGATGCTCACCACGTGTTGGAGGGGGCGAAGAGGCCAGGTCACCAGTGGGGCAGGGGAACCCCAGTCGTCGTGTCACCGTTCAGGAGTTCAGGAGGAGGTTGCCTGCCACCGCTGGAGGTGTTCCGATCGCCAGGTCCAGGCCGATGTTTATGCTGCACACGACCTCCTCCCACCTTACTTCATCTCACTCTATCAACATATCCTTCTATTCCTTTAATAAGAACATAAGAAATAGGAGCAGGAGTAGGGCATATGGCCCCTCGAGCCTGCTCCACCATTTAATCTGATCAAGGTTGATCTAATCATGGACTCAGGTCCACTTCCCCACCCTCTCCTCATAACCCCTTAATCCCTTATCGGTTAAGAAACTGTCTATCTCTGTCTTAAATTTATTCAATATCCCTGCTTCCACAGCTCTCCGAGGTAGCAAATTCCACAGATTTCCAACCCTCTGAGAGAAGAAATTCCTCCTCATCTCAGTTTTAAATGGGCGGTCCCTTATTCTAAGATTATGCCCCCTAGTTCTAGTCTCCCCTATCAGTGGAAACATCTTCTCTGCATCCACCTTGTCAAGCCCCCTCATAATCTTATACGTTTCGATAAGATCACTTCTCATTCTTCTGAATTCCAATGAGTAGAGGATTAACCTCCTCAACTTTTCCTTATATCAAGCCCCTCATCTCCGGAATCAACCTAGTGAACCTTCTCTGAACTGCATCCAAAGCAAGTATATCCTTTCTTAAATATGGAAACCAAAACTGCACGGAGTATTCCAGATGAGGCCTCACTAATACCCTGTATAACTGTAGCAAGACTTCCCTGCTTTTATACTCCATCCCCTTTGCAATAAAGGCCAAGATTCCATTGGCCTTCCTGATCACTTGCTGTACCTGCATACTATCCTTTTGTGTTTCATGCACAAGTACCCCCAGGTCCCGCTGTACTGCAGCACTTTGCAATTTTTCTCCATTTAAATAATAACTTGCTCTTTGATTTTTTTTTCTGCCAAAGTGCATGACCTCACAGTTTCCAACATTATACTCCATCTGCAAAATTTTTGCCCACTCACTTACCTGTCTATGTCCTTTTGCAGATTTTTTGTGCCCTCCTCACACATTGCTTTACCTCCCATCTTTATATCATCAGCAAACTTGGCTACGTTACACTCAGTACCTTCTTCCAAGTCGTTAATATAGATTATAAATAGTTGGGGTCTCAAAACAGATCTTTGATGTACTTATCTAGCTGTCCCTAAAAGGCACCAAAATGTTAATTCACTATCACTACATCATGCACAATAAATTTGTTAGGCCCCCGAAAACGGGCACGGGGATCGCGATGCGTGATTAACCAAAGCCTGTTGAGGGGAATGCAGGCAGCATGCCATCTTTGTGCTGCCTACCAATTCTGATAACTGCATGCAGCCAGCACTTCCTGTGCTGTTCATTAGCTGCAGGCTTCAGCAAGGGGCCAAATATCGAGAGTAATTTGCACTTCTTAAAGCTAACCTGCACAACTTAAAGCTAGCCTGCACCTCTTAAAGGGGAGATGCATTGTGCCTTCAGCAGGAGCTAGGAGTAATTCTGCAATAGAATCTGACCTGGAAAAGAGAGGAGAATGGCTGACCATGGGAGAGTGCGGGCCCCCAGATTTTCGGACACTGCACTGGAGGTCTTGGTGGAGGAGGTGGAAAGGAGTGCCCTCAGGGGGGCAGGAAGCCCTCCAGACACATGATGAGAAGCAATTGGGAACAAATAGCTGCAGAAGCCAATGGCAAGAGTGCAGACCAAGGACATGGATGCAGTACCAAAAGAAGTTGAATGACCTCATATGAGTGATCAAGGTCAGTGAATGCATCTTCAAATGCCATATTCTACCAATTGCACCAGTAGCCTCAGCCATTGCACAACTCACCACACCTCCATCACTCACCTACCAATGATCTCTGTCAATCAAGACTCATACCAACATTATATGCTTCACCTCACCTTCACACACTTAGCACTGTTACAAGCCTCGCACCCACATCTCACAGCTCGCACACATTGCCAGCTATTCAACTATGACAGCCCCATCACCTAAACAGGTTGCATGGCACTCACTGACATACTTCCCTCCCTTTTGTCGAAGAAAGTGGTGTACAACCAGAAACAGCAGGAACTAACATGAGGGGGAGAGGCATGTTAAAACCCCCGTGAAGGAGACAGTGCTAGCCATTGTACAAAGAGACATTGCTGAGGCAGTGACCACCAGTGGGGCTGAAGCCATTGATGATGATAGTATTCTCATACCTAATCCTCCTTCCTAAATCCCACGTCTCCCTCGCCAGAGGGCATGGTCGCACACTAGTTCTGTTGCAGAGGACTCAGATGACAACTTTGATGGGACGACCTAGAGAAAAAAGGTTGGTTGTTGTACACACCAAAATGCTTGATGCATTGGGAAGACTGCCAGAAAGCCCACATGCAAGGAGCAAAGAGGAATCTGGCACCAACTTGGCACAGGGATTTGCGCAGAGCTTGGAGCCCATCCTTTCCAGCATGGAACGGGTGGTCTACTCCATCAACACCCTTGCGTTCCACATGCTGCAGCATCTGATGGCCAATGTTTTTGCTTCATTGCAGTACAAGCAGCAGCCATCCAGCATCTGAGCGCTGCAGTAGAAATTCAGACTGCTGCCATCATGCTCTGGATACCAGTGTTCAAAGTGGCTTCCAGGGTGTCACAGCAGTTCAGCAATCTGTTCTCCAACAGATTACTAGGATTGCTGAGCTGCCGCCCCGGAAAATGCCAGTGGCTCCATGGAGAACAAGCCCGCTGCCCTCTCTCCGGATGACAGCAAGAGCTGTTCACTCATGATGGCAAGGTTGTGCAGCATGCAGCATGCCATGACAAACCTTGAGACCCGTTTAGGCAAGTACTGCAGGGCTCCTCCAAAGCAGTCCAGGCTGATACATCCTTACTATACAGTATAAATGCACATGAGGCCCATGCTTGAGAGAAGGTCAGTCTGTGACCTGTCGTTTATTCCATAGCACTCAAGTGATGGAAGTGGGTGGAGCTTCCCCTTTTATATCTGAATACATGACATCTGAATACATGACATCACCTCCCCCCCAAAGTCTTATTGGGATCTCTCTGGTGGTTTATGCTCCCTTGTAGAGCGCCTGAGTTGGGGCTCCGGTTGTTGGGCGCTGGCCTGAGTGTCTGCTGTTTGCGGTGCCTCAGGCCTGTCCGGACTGCCCACAGTGACTGGGCTCTCCTCCCTTTGGTTCCTGTGTTCGGTCACCTGTGGAGGAGTTAACTCTATATCGTGTTCTTCCTCTGCTTCTTCTATGGGATTGCTGAACCTCCTTTTTGTTTCATCCACATGTTTGCGGCAGATTTGTCCATTGGTAAGTTTAACTACCAGAATCCTATTTCCCTCTTTGGCAACCACAGTGTCTGTGAGCCATTTGGGCCCTGCAACATAGTTGAGGACAAAAACAGGGTCATTTACATCAATACATCGCGCCCACACATTCCTGTCATGGTAGTCATATTGTGGCTGGCGCCTGCTCTCGACAATTTCTTTCATGGTGGAGTGTATAAGGGATAACCGGGTTTTGAGCGCCTTTTTCATGAGAAGCTCTGCGGGTGGAACCCCTGTGAGCGAGTGTGGTCAGGATCTGTAGGCCAACAGGAGGCGTGATAAGCGGCATTGTAGGGAACCCCCTTGGATTCTGAGCATCCCCTGTTTGATTATCTGCACTGCTCGTTCTGCCTGGCCGTTTGAGGCCGGCTTGAACAGTGCCGTTCTAACATGGTTAATTCCATTGCCTGCCATGAAGTCCTGGAATTCAGTGCTTGTGAAGCACGGGCCATTGTCGCTGACCAAGATGTCCGGTAGACCGTGGGCAGCGAACATTGCCCGTAGACTCTCTACCATGACAGAGGATGTGCTTGAATTTAAAATGCCACACTCGATCCATTTGGAGTAGGCGTCTACTACAACCAAAAACATTTTTCCCATGAAAGGACCGGCGTAGTCCACATGGATGTGTGACCATGGCTTGGCAGGCCAGGACCAGGGGCTAAGGGGGGCTTCCCTGGGTGCGTTGCCCAGCCGAGCACACGTGTTGCACCTGCGAACACAAAGTTCCAGATCTGAGTCTATCCCTGGCCACCAAACATGTGACCTGGCAATTGCCTTCATCGTGACAATGCCCGGGTGCTCATTGTGGAGTTCTCTGATGAACACCTCTCTGCCCATCTGGGGCATGACTACGCGGTTTCCCCACAGTAGGCAATCGGCCTGAATCGAGAGTTCATCCTTGCACCTGTGAAATGGTTTAAATTTCGCAGGGCATGCCCTGTACGTGGCTGCCCAGTCCCCATTCAGGACATATTTCTTGACTAGAGACAATAGCGGGTCTCTATTTGTCCAGACTTTAATCTGACGGGCTGTCACGAGTGAGCCTTCACTTCCGAAAGCTTCAACAGCCATGACCATCTCAGCAGCATGCTCGGTAGCCCTCTCAGTGGTGGCTAGTGGGAGCCTGCTTAGTGCATCGGCGCAATTTTCGGTGCCCGATCTGTGCCGAATTGTGTAGTCATAGGCAGCTAACGTAAGTGCCCACCTCTGTATGCGGGCCGATGCGTTTGCATTTATGGCCTTGATGTCAGCCAAAGGGGACGTTAGGGGTTTGTGATCTGTCTCCAGCTCAAATTTCCTGCCAAACAAGTACTGGTGCATTTTCTTTACCGCATATACACATGCGAGCGCCTCCTTTTCTACCATCCCGTAGCCCCTTTCTGCCTGGGACAGACTTCTGGAGGCATAAGTTACCGGCTGTAACTGACCCTTGGCATTGACATGCTGCAACACACACCCGACACCATAGGACGACGCATCGCATGTTAACACAAGTTTCTTACATGGGTCATATAGCCTTAACAGATTGTTGGAACATAACAAATTGTGTGCTCTATTAAAAGCCCTTTCCTGGCTGTCCCCCCAGACCCATTCGCGACCTTTGCATAGGAGCACGTGTAGCAGCTCTAGCAGCGTGCTCAAATTGGGAAGAAAGTTACCAAAATAGTTCAGGAGCCCCAGGAATAAACGCAGCTCCGTCGTGTTACGGGGTCTGGGTGCTCTCTGGATCGCTTCCGTCTTGGATGCAGTAGGGCTGATCCCGTCTGCTGCTACCCTCATCCCCAGGAATTCTACCTCTGGAGCTAGGAAGACACACTTCACCTTTTTCAGTCGCAGCCCGACCCAGTCCAGTCTGCGTAGCACCTCCTCCGGGTTGTGGAGGTGTTCTTCAGTATCGTAACCCATGATGAGGATGTCGTCCTGAAAAACCACCGTCCCTGGAATCGACTTGAGGAAGCTTTCCATATTTCGTTGGAAGATCCCGAACGGACATCTATTGTACTCAAACAACCCCTTGTGTGTCGTGATGGTGGTCAGCTTCTTCGACTCACTCGCCTGGGTCATGTAAGCTGAGGTCAGGTCCAATTTTGAAAAAAGTTTGCCACCGGATAGCGTCGCAAAGAGGTCCTCCGCTCTCGGTAGCGGGTACTGGTCTTGGAGTGACACCCGATTGATGGTGGCCTTGTAATCACCACATATCCTGACCGACCCATCCGCCTTGAGCACCAGCACAATCGGGCTCGCCCAGTCACTGAATTCGACTGGCGAGATGATGCCTTCCCTCAGCAGCCGGTCCAATTCGCCTTCTATCTTTTCCCGCATCACGTACGGCACCGCTCTGGCCTTGTGGTGTACTGGTCTGGCGTCCAGGTTCATGTGAATCACTACCTTGGCCCCCCCATGAAAGTGCCAATGCCGGGTTGAAATAATGAGTCAAATTTGTCCAGGATCTGTGAGCATGATACTCGCACCACAGAGGAAATTGCATTGACATCGCCCCATTTCCAGTTCATGACAGCAAGCCAACTCCTCCCCAGTAGTGCGGGACCATCCCCCGGGACAACCCAGAGTGGCAATCTGTTATCCGAATCTTTGTGGGTCACGACTACCGTGGCGCTGCCTAGCACCGGAATGATCTCCTTTGTGTATGTCCGTAGCTGTGCGTCAATCGGCGATAATTTTGGCCTCCTGGCCTTGGACGCCCACAACTTTTCGAACTGTTTGATACCCATCAGGGACTGGCTGGCCCCCGTGTCTAGCTCCATTGATACTGGGATGCCATTGAGGAGCATTTTCATCATTATCGGTGGCGTCCTGGTGTATGAACTGTATACGTGCTCCACATGAACTCGCTGAACTTCAACTTCCAGCGATTTCCCCCAGCGTCCATTTCTGCAATTTCTGCAGGTATTTTGCTCATCTCTGCAAACTCCGGCTGAGTGTGTGCCTCCATGCCTCCAGCATGAGCTGCTGTTTGAAACAAAAGGTCCCTTGCCAGTCGATCGTCCCTGACTGCCCCTGTTATTGTCCTTGAGTGCACCATTAACAGGTGTTGATGGCCCCATTACTGGCCGCATTGTCCCTTGCAATGGCATGAATCGCCGTTCAGCTTGCCATTGTCTCTGTCGAACTCCCCCTCTGGGTTCGACTACATGTTGGGGCATGTCCGATTGCCCTTGTCTGCCTGGAGAACTGTGTGCTGCTTTAACAATGTTGAATCTCTGTCCCAACCATTCCTTAACACAGTACCTCTCATCTGTTCTGCTCGTGGCCATGCTCGCATGGTTTAAATCCCAGTTTCTCGTCGCAATTGATACATCCTTACTATACAGTATAAATGCACACGAGGCCCATGCTTGAGAGAAGGTCAGTCTGTGACCTGTCCTTTATTCCATAGCACTCAAATGATGGAAGTGGGTGGAGCTTCCCCTTTTATATCTGAAGGTCCAGGTTGGGAGTGTCTCCCACAAGTTCACCACCTAGTGGTCAGTGTTCTCACAGTGTACAACTTAGGTCAGATTATACATGGGTTACAATGCTGGTTGAATACATGACACAGGCAATGGAATCATTGCTTCGGGATGCCAATCATCTGCTCCATCTGAGTTTGTGTGATATCATGGCTCTCATCATATGCTTGCTGCGCTCATGTGTGGGGTTGCAATGTCATTGGCAGATAGCCCTTGTCTCCTAGCAACCATTGTTTGGTTTGCCGTTGTGGTTGAAATGCAGCAGGCACGGAGGCCGGCCGCAGAATGAATGTATCATGACTGCTTCCAGGATACCAAGCATTGACCTGTCTGTGGTCGTACACCAGTTACATGTTGAGCGAGTGGAATCCCTTTCGGTTCAGGTAAATTAACGAATTGAGATGAGGCACATGCAAAGTAATGTGCAGTCACTGGCGCGCTGTACCATGGGCTGGTCATGGTCTGTGCATATACAGAGGCTGAACTCCAGGACATAGTCGGCGTATTTACTGAGACGTACGAAAGCATGGGCCTTACACTAAACATCAGTAAGACAAAGGTCCTCCACCAGTCTGCCCTCGCTGCACAGCACTGTCTCCCAGTCATCAAGATCCACTGCGCGGCCCTGGACAACGTGGACCACTTCCCATATCTCGGGATCCTCCTATCAACAAGAGCAGGCATTGACAACGAGATCCAACACCGCCTCCAGTGCACCAGTGCAGCCTTTGGCTACCTGAGAAAAAGAATTTTGAAGACTAGGCCCTCAAAACTGGCACCAAGCTCATGGTCTACAGGGCTGTAGTAATACCCGCCTTCCTGTATGGCTCAGAAACATGGACTATGTACAATAGACACCTCAAGTCGCTGGAGAAATACCACCAACGATGTCTCCGCAAGCTCCTACAAATATCCTGGGAGGACAGACGCACCAACATTTGCGTCCTCAACCAGACCAACATCCCCAGCATTGAAGCACTGACCACACTTGATCAGCTCTGCTGGGCAGGCCACATAGATCGCATGCCGAACACGAGACTCCCAAAGCAAGCGCTCTACTCGGAACTCCTTCACGGCAAGCGAGCCAAAGGTGGGCAGCGGAAACATTACAAGGACACTCTCAAAGCTTCCCCGATAAGGTGCAACATCCCCACCAACACCTGGGAGTCCCTGGCCAAAGACCGCCCTAAGTGGAGGAAGTGCATCCAGAAGGGCGCTGAGCACCTTGAGTCTCGTCGCCGAGAACATGCAGAAATCAAGCGCAGGCAGCAGAAAGAGCGTGCGATAAACCAGCCCACCCACCCCTTCCCTCAACAACTATCTGTCCCACCTGTGACAGAGACTGTGGTTCTCGTATTGGACTGTACAGCCACCTAAGAATTCATGTTAAGAGTGGAAGCAAGTCTTCCTCGATTCCAAGGGACTGCCTATGATGATGGGGATACCATGGGGAAGCCTTAATCCTTGCAAACCCTTGTGCTCACTTTATCTGCTTGTCTCTAGCAAGTGGGAATGAAATAAAGTTATCTTTACATAGTGACCTCCCAGTGGCCATTTGCAGTGCACTGCAAACTGTGAGATGTTGCTAATGGCCTGGAAATTCCGGCCTCCTCGGGTCCGTACTTCGTGTCTACGGACCCGGGAAGGTATTGCAAAAGCCGGCTTTCAGTGCACAATGCGCATGCGCTGAAAACCGGCTTTTCCGATCTGTCAAGCTCGAGCTTGACAGATCAACGCATCTCGGGTGCGAGGACATTTGCAAGGTCAAGATTGCGGTATTTACTCATATCTTGCCCAGCAAATGTCCTGAAAATTCTTGCGCCTGATAAAAGCAGCCGCATAGCCTACTTTTACACGCGTAAGAGTTTAAAAATATACAAAAATATAATTTAATTAAATTAAAAAACACATTATTTTTTAAAACCCTGCCCACTATGTTACATTTAGAAACATAGAAACATAGAAAATAGGTGCAGGAGTAGGCCATTCGGCCCTTCAAGCCTGCACCGCCATTCAATGAGTTCATGGCTGAACATGCAACTTCAGTACCCCTTTCCTGCTTTCTCTCCATACCCCTTGGTCCCCTTAGCGGTAAGGGCCATATCTAACTCCCTCTTGAATATATCCAATGAACTGGCCTCAACAACTTTCTATGGCAGGGAATTCCATAGGTTAACCACTCTCTGAGTGAAGAAGTTTCTCCGCATCTCAGCCCTAAATGGTCTACCCCTTATCCTAAGACTATGTCTCCTGGTTCTGGACGTCCCCAACATCGGGAATATTCTTCCCGCATCTAACCTGTCCAGTCCCGTCAGAATCTTATACGTTTCTATGAGATCCCCTCTCATCCTTCTAAACTCCAGTGAATAAAGGCCCAGTTGATCCAGTCTCTCCTCATATGACAGTCCAGCCATCCCAGGAATCAGTCTGGTGAACCTTCGCTGCACTCCCTCAATAGCAAGAACATCCTTCCTCAGATTAGGAGACCAAAACTGAACACAATATTCCAGGTGAGGCCTCACCAAGGCCCTGTACAACTGCAGTAAGACCTCCCTGCTCCTATACTCAAATCCCCTAGCTATGAAGGCCAACATACCATTTGCCTTCTTCACCGCCTGCTGTACCTGCATGCCCACTTTCAGTGGCTGATCAACCATGACACCCAGGTCTCGTTGCACCTCCCCTTTTCCTAATCTGCCGCCATTCAGATAATATTCTGCCTTCGCGTTTTTGCCCCCAAAATGTATAACCTCACATTTATCCACATTATACTGCATCTGCCATGCATTTGCCCACTCACCTAACCTGTCCAAGTCACCCTGCAGCCTATTAGCGTTCACCTCACAGCTCACACCGCCACCCAGTTTAGTGTCATCCGCAAACTTGGAGATATTACACTCATCTAAATCGTTAATGTATATTGTAAAGAGCTGGGGTCCCAGCACTGAGCCCTGCGGCTCTCCACTAGTCACTGCCTGCCATTCTGAAACGGACCCGTTTATCCCGACTCTCTGCTTCCTGTCTGCCAACCAGTTCTCTATCCATGTCAGTATATTACCCCCAATACCATGCGCTTTGATTTTGCACACCAATCTCTTGTGTGGGACCTTGTCAAAAGACTTTTGAAAGTCCAAATTTTTAAAACGTTTTAAAAACTCAGGAAAAAAATTTTCTCTAAGATATTTATTAACTTTAATTTCAATTAATTTTAATTATGTGAGGTGTGTTTTTTATTTTTTATTACATGTGTTTAATGTCTTTGGGTTTTTTTTCTCATTAATAGCAATGAGATCTCGTAGATACGTTCTCATTGCTATTAATGAGAAAGCTGTGGAATACTGTACTTGATTGGCTGAGCAGTCACACATGACTGCATCTTCTGCGTGGGAACCTCGAGGACGGGAGCGCGTTTTGCAGCGCAGAAAGAGAAGGCCTCCCCAACGGAATCGCAGGCTCCTCTCGGACCACCAGGTAAATTCGTAGAAATGTTTCAGGTCGGAGGCAATTGCCCGCGGGAAGCCTCCGACCGGAATTTCAGCCCCAATATCTTCAGCAACAGCCTGGAAGGAACCAGCGCATAAAAGTTCATCGCCATGTTCACTTTCACAGTCACTGGCAATGCTGTCCTTGCCCTGCTATGATTTTGGAGTTGTGGCTTCAGCAGTTAGCAGATTTCAGTGACGACCTCCTTAGTGAAGCGCAGATATTTCAAACATTCGATGTCGCAGAAGTTCAGGTCAGAAAATTGCTCCCTAAAGACCGTGGGTGGGTATAACCTCCTGCTGAAAGCCCTTCTCCCCTCCTCCCTCTTCTAGCAGCTTGTTCTGTTACGCATGGACTCTCTTCATTCTCCCAGTCATGCTCAATTCCAAGAGAAAGGCCTGGGTGGCCACCTATGTCTGGAAGCAACTGGTTTAAGCAGAAGCCTTTATGTTACGAAAAAAAGTACTTCAAAAAGGGAAGGTGGCTCAACCGTAGCTATCAAGGGAAATCAGGGATAGTATTAAAGCCAAGGAAGTGGCATACAAATTGGCCAGAAATAGCAGCGAACCTGGGGACTGGGAGAAATTTAGAACTCAGCAGAGGAGGACAAAGGGTTTGATTAGGGCAGGGAAAATGGAGTATGAGAAGAAGCTTGCAGGGAACATTAAGACGGATTGCAAAAGTTTCTATAGATATGTAAAGAGAAAAAGGTTAGTAAAGACAAACGTAGGTCCCCTGCAGTCAGAATCAGGGGAAGTCATAACGGGGAACAAAGAAATGGCAGACCAATTGAACAAGTACTTTGGTTCGGTATTCACGAAGGAGGACACGAACAACCTTCCGGTTATAAAAGGGGTCGTGGGGTCTAGTAAGGAGGAGGAACTGAGGGAAATTGATGGGATTGAAGGCCGATAAATCCCCAGGGCCTGATGGACTGCATCCCAGAGTACTTAAGGAGGTGGCCTTGGAAATAGTGGATGCGTTGACAGTCATTTTCCAACATTCCATTGACTCTGGATCAGTTCCTATGGAGTGGAGGGTAGCCAATGTAACCCCACTTTTTAAAAAAGGAGGGAGAGAGAAAACAGGGAATTATAGACCGGTCAGCCTGACATCGGTAGTGGGTAAAATGATGGAATCAATTATTAAGGATGTCATAACAGTGCATTTGGAAAGAGGTGACATGATAGGTCCAAGTCAGCATGGATTTGTGAAAAGGAAATCATGCTTGACAAATCTTCTGGAATTTTTTGAGGATGTTTCCAGTAGAGTGGACAAGGGAGAACCAGTTGATGTGGTATATTTGGACTTTCAGAAGGCGTTCGACAAGGTCCCACACAAGAGATTGATGTGCAAAGTTAGAGCACATGGGATTGGGGGTAGTGTACTGACATGGATTGAGAACTGGTTGTCAGACATGAAGCAAACAGTAGGAGTAAATGGGTACTTTTCAGAATGGCAGGCGGTGACTAGTGGGGTACCGCAAGGTTCTGTGCTGGGGCCCCAGCTGTTTACACTGTACATTAATGATTTAGATGAGGGGATTAAATGTAGTATCTCCAAATTTGCGGATGACACTAAGTTGGGTGGCAGTATGAGCTGCGAGGAGGGTGCTGTGAGGCTGCAGATCGACTTGGATAGGTTAGGTGAGTGGGCAAATGCATGGCAGATGAAGTATAATGTGGATAAATGTGAGGTTATCCACTTTGGTGGTAAAAACAGAGAGACAGACTATTATCTGAATGGTGACAGATTAGGAAAAGGGGCGGTGCAAAGAGACCTGGGTGTCATGGTACATCAGTCATTGAAGGTTGGCATGCAGGTGCAGCAGGTGGTTAAGAAAGCAAATGGCATGTTGGCCTTCATAGCAAGGGGATTTGAGTACAGGGGCAGGGAGGTGTTGCTACAGTTGTACAGGGCATTGGTGAGGCCACACCTGGAGTATTGTGTACAGTTTTGGTCTCCTAACCTGAGGAAGGACATTCTTGCTATTGAGGGAGTGCAGCGAAGGTTCACCAGACTGATTCCCGGGATGGCGGGACTGACCTATCAAGAAAGACTGGATCAACTGGGCTTGTATTCACTGGAGTTCAGAAGAATGAGAGGGGACCTCATAGAAACATTTAAAATTCTGACGGGGTTAGACAGGTTAGATGCAGGAAGAATGTTCCCAATGTTGGGGAAGTCCAGAACCAGAGGTCACAGTCTAAGGATAAGGTGTAAGCCATTTAGGACCGAGATGCGGAGGAACTTCTTCACCCAGAGAGTGGTGAACCTGTGGAATTCTCTACCACAGAAAGTTGTTGAGGCCAATTCACTAAATATATTCAAAAAGGAGTTAGATGAGGTCCTTACTACTAGGGGGATCAAGGGGTATGGCGAGAAAGCAGGAATGGGGTACTGAAGTTGAATGTTCAGCCATGAACTCATTGAATGGCGGTGCAGGCTAGAAGGGCCGAATGGCCTACTCCTGCACCTATTTTCTATGTTTCTATGTTTAACACGAGCCAGACCACTCGCTGTAGATTGTTGAAATTTTAACTTGTATGGAAAAGCACCCAAAATGCATAGAATTGCAGTAACAGCCAGAAGAAATCATATAGAAGCTAACCTGTTGATGATTTCTTTAAATAGTACTGGTGGAGGGTCCTTCATGCCATTGAATGCGAGTTAGCAGTGAGAGGTTAAGCGAGGGCGTAGGCTGGAGAATGGAGCTCCAAAATGGCCACTGATTGATGTCATGATCTGCCTACTCTGCATACTTCTGCCGGACATTTGGTGCGCATGTGCTAACCTCTTTACCAATATGGCGTCTGCCACACTTCGCATCAGCAGTGTGCACACACGCTGCGGACACCATTTTAGAAACTTAAGATGCCTCGTAGCGGCCAAAAAATGGATGCTACTGAGCCCAATTTCACCCCCCATAATTATTAATGTTCCATTGAAAACTTTAAATGAGAACTACATTATGAAAATACATATGAATGATAGGTTATTACTAAGCTCCTTAAATTCTCTTCCAAGAAAAATTTGTGTCCATTCATGAATTTAATTAGATTTATTCTGCTCGAATACTGAGGGTTCTTGCCCTTTCTTTGGATAACTAACTCAGGATCTAATGTGAAATGGTAAAATATTTCAATTTTCCCACCCACCCCACATTCCCAGACTTTCCACACCGCTCATAATTGACCTCCAATAAGGCCCTATCAGTCTTAACAGGCATATTTATAAGAAAAATATTGCAGGGATATGGAGAAAGAGCAGAGGAGTGGAACTAATTGGAACGATGAGTCTTATGGCCTCCTTCTGTGTTGTAAGGTTCTATGATTTTCTACTAATTGTCAGAACCAAATTTTATCACGGGAGTAAAATTCCAAAATCCATCAGCATTTCCTATTATTATTGATCTGCAGTTTACTCACATCTTGATTTAGAAAGTTTGGCACTAAACTGAGCAAGTGGAGGCTGCCAAATCACAAGTTGTGGTAATTGTAACTTTCAACGCTTGCTGAAATATGACTAGTAGTGACCCGGCTGCCTGTTTTATACCTCGCCCAATTTTCTTTTCCACTGAAGTCAATGGAACAAAAAACAGGCGAGGTGTAAAACCTGCAGCAGATTTGTGATCACCTCTTTTTTTCCCAGCGACAAAAGTTAAAATTACCTTCATCCCACCTACTTTTCATGATTTTCCTGATCTGTTTGTCCTATCATGGGCACAGAATGTGTTAAGCTTTAGTAAAAGTCAGGTTTCATACAAAAAAGCAGATAATGGGGCAGCTACTGACATTTCTGTTTCTGACCTCATTCCTTTACTATGCCCATTTAAAATGAGCATCAAAGGTCAGCAGGGTTGTCACTTATCTATCCACAAGGGTCTGGAGGCCCTACACAAACAATAATATGGGACCACATGACCGAGGACATCACTGCCACCCCACCACCTGGTTCCAGTGCCTAAAGAAGCTTCATGACCTCAGACCACTGGACAAGGTCAGTGAATGTATCTTCAAAAGCCGTCTCATACCAGCTGATTCAATAGCCTCACACATGCTTCAATGCACAACTCCCACCCCAATCACTCATCTACCAACAATCTGTCTGTACCAATCATGAGGCACATCTCCCATTCCTAGCCTCATCTCACCCCCTTGGACAAGACGCAGGACATTCTCGGCAGGGGCATAGCTGAGCCCCTGGCCAGCAGCAGGGCTGAAAGGATACAAGATGCTGGTATCCTCATACATTATCCTCCTTCTCACATGCATCTATTGCTTTCCTGCCCTCCCCTCACCACAACTCCACATTTCACACTCTGCAAGAAATGCTGCCTGCCCAGGGGCTCAGCTATGGAGGAAGAAGAGGACGATGATGATGATTTGACATTCCCAGCCACCAGCTCTTCAACGTTGGCCAGCAAGGCCATCTGCAGTGTCCCCCACTGAAAATCAGCAGCCTCCCAGCAGCCATTGGAATAGCACTGCGTGACATCAGTAGGATAGGCAAAGGCACAGACAAGACAATCACTAAGAGAATGCATAAGTGTGATGAGTTGGATGGATAGATATAAAAAGTTGGATTGGAAAGTTTGTTTTGTGGTGGCTTTTATTTCAGCATCGTGGCCAAGAGGACGCTGTGATGATGAGTAACAGAGGGAAGGTAAGGTGTGGGCCTAATGTTGAAAGGAGAATTGGGGTTGTGGTCATTGGGACCATAGGCGGATGATTCCATCCCGGATATCCCGAACAGAAAGGGGCTGTCTGGGTTGCATCCTTCTGCCTGCTTCCTCCTCTCTGGCTTCCTCCTCTTCTGCTTCTTCCTCGTCGGTGTCATCCTCTTCTCTCTGCAAACGTATGCTGTAAATCTGAAATGATATCATTATATGCTGGAAATACTCAACAGGTCTGGCAGTATCTCGACCTAAGACGTGAACTCTCTTTCTCTCTCCATTGATGTTGCCTGACCTGTTGAGTATTTGCAGCATTTTCTGTTTTCTCAGAGGCCTTCCTTAACCATCCAAGGCTTTACAAGTGTCCAGCAGCAATTCCTACACACTTAAAAAAAACTTTTCGCATCAATTGCAGCAAACCATTACTTCAATAAAATAAATAAAACCCAGGCCAAAAGCTTAAATGCAAACTTACCCCATAAAATTTGTGTCCTTTAAGAAGTGCTGAATGTGCCTCTGTCAGTCTGTTTGCACGCTGGATTTCCTTGGTGTGGTTATAGTATCAGCTGTGGCTCAGTGGGTGGCACACTTGCCTCTGAGTCAGCATGTTGTGGGTTCAAGTCCCACTCCAGGGACTTGAGCACATAAATCTAGGCTGACAATCCAGTGCAGTGCTGAGGGAGTGCTGCACTGCCAGAGGTGCCACCTTTCAGATGAAATGTTAAACCGAGCTCTGTCTGCTCTCTCAGTTGGATGTAAAAGATCCCATGGCACTATTTCAAAGAAGAGCAGGGGAGTTATCTCGGTGTCCTGGCCAATATTTATCACTCAATCAACATAACAAAAACAGATTATCTGGTCATTATCACATTGCTGTTTGTGGTAGCTCGCTGTGTTTCCCACATTACAACAGTGACTACACTCCAAAATGACTTCATTGGATGTGAAGCGCTTTGAGACGTCCGGTGGTCATAAAAGACGCTATATAAATGCAAGCCTTTCTTTCTTTATGCCCCACCACTGAGCTCAGCACGAGGGTCGAAGTTGGACATGGTGACGTTAGGTCGGATGTCACCAATCTGCCTTTTTTTTTGCAGGGCACTAATATTTACCAGCAGTGCTATGGGGATGTTGAAAATGGAGGACACCGTAGGACTCGTTTCACCATTTTTTGCCAGTAACGGGTGACGTAAAGCCCTGAATTTTGGGGCTTTTTTTTAAACTGCCATTCAGTTGCAAGCTGAGAATTGCTGTTTAAGATTTCATGGAAGAAGATGAGGAAAAAAATTAGGGAGATCAGATGGCATCAGATGCAGACTGCACAAATCTATTATGTCAACAATATCTACAGGGCCATACACAGCTATCAGAACTGCCTCCACAGGCTGAGGTTCAGCAGCGAAGCAGACAGCGCTGTGCCATCTGCTGCAAGGACACCTGCAGCCAAGCACCACTTGTGGTAGTCAAGGTCACAATTTCACTCAACATTTATGACTCCACTTCCTTCCAAGCTACCCCATGGGCAATCTGCAGGATCAGCAAAGTTGCTGTCTACACATTTATCAGACTAATGCATTGTTCAGCAAGGCCAACACTTGTATTGCTGTTTCACTGGGTAGCAGCAATCATATGACAGTTTCACTGTTCTGAAGGATTTCCCAAAGTTACAGGGATCATTAATAATACCCATACAGCCATTTGAGTCCTTGAGCACTATCCAATGGCCTACATAAAAAGAGCTTCAACTCAGTGTGCAGCTGGTCAATGACCAACAGCGCCATATCACATGATCAATGCCTACTACCTAGGCAGCAGTCACAATACTTTCAATTCAAGACAATCATCTCTACCAGGTACATTTGAAAGTGAAGGTAGACGAGAACGATGCATCCTTGGAGTTGTTTCCCCATTCGTAATCTCACAGGATACTAGCCCTCCGATTCTATACTATTGGAGACTACAGTTGCTCTTGGACTAGGAGCCTCTGTTAATAGGTTTATTTGGAGTGAGCAGAGTATCTGGGCCTTATCAGGCCATTTGGAAATTCTGCCGGTAGGCTGGCATCCGCCAAAACCAGTTCCACGCCTAACCTGTGGCCATTCCGCCATATTCTCATCGGAGTCACAGCAGGGGTGCACTAAAAGAGCTTCAGATTTTCAGCCGAGATTTTCCCACATTCATGATTCATGCCCTTTCCAGGGATTAGCAGTGACGGTGTGTGAAATGGTCCCCCCTGGTCCACACAGTCTCACGATACTGCTTGAAAAAATATGTTTGCTACCGGGATGCATTAGTGGGCAGAATAAAAATACAAAGCTTACATAACATTACTAATAGCTTTTTATGTGCCTGTTGCATTATCGTTGATTTTTATGGTCACACACTGTGATCAGTTAATGACTAATGGAAATATATCACACTATTAAACTGCATAATATCAATACTGTATAATATTGTAAAGCAAGTCACAAAATGAATGGCATAATCTACCTAACATCACTGATATAAGTAGTTTTTCAAAGATTTTGTAATTAACCAGTCAAACTGAGCTGAAAGTGAAAAGCACACTATGATACAATATTAATCAACATTTGACAAAATACCATGGAGCTGTAGCACTGCAGATTACTTCTCCCCATGGAGAAATTTGCTGTGAGCATTTGTCAAACTATCTTTGCAATTAAAATTTCAAACATGTAACATTCAAGCAATTAATTTTGGAAACTAATAGAGTATTTAGAAGTAAATAGCCACAGGCCTCAGAGTTTATCGCTTTGTACACACTGGAATTTCTCAGTTTTGTACTTAATTGCGGTTCCTTTTTCTTTCTCTGTGTGGCTGTGGGATAGCCAATGATATTCCTTTCAGTGTGAATAATGGATATAGAATTATAGCGCATGTGTGTAGTTAGTGCTACCATGTGATTAAAGAGAAACCATCAGTTCCAGGTGAACTTCTCAGTTTAGGGGTTTAGAATAGTATATATATTTGCCACATGCACTACAACTTATCCCATGCTGTTTTTCCTTTACATAAAAATTGTCATTGGCTTAAATGAAGGAAGAAGAATAGCTCGCAGACTCCTGAACTAGCTTGTTTCTTGGTGGGAAAAAGCTGCAGTGCTTAAATTCATGTAAATCTGTGCCATTAATACATCAGGCAGTGAATGTACTGGTGCTGCACATTGATCACTGACAGCTCAAGACTTGCATTACTCAAGGAGCTCTTTAATCTATCCTATCACAAGGTGAGTAAACAAGAGAGAGCAATAATAAAAATAACTTACCACCAGAGGGAAAAGAACAGCAGATTCAGGTCAATTGTTTTTTTTTAGCTCCAAATATCGCTTGAACTTTATTAGAGGAGAAACCAAACAACAGTAGAATAAAGTTAGTGTTCTTGGTCAGGCCAACATCCCCAGCATCGAAGCAGTGACTACACTCGACCAGCTCCGTTGGGCAGGCCACATTGTTCGCATGCCCGACACAAGACCACCAAAGCAAGCACTCCACTCAGAACATCAACATGGCAAGCGAGCCCCAGGTGGCCAGAGGAAGCGTTTCAAGGTCATCCTCAAAGCCTCCTTGATAAAGTGCAGCATCCCCACCGGCACCTGGGAGTCCCTGGCCAAAGACTGCCCTAATTGGAGGAAGAGCATCCGGGAGGGCGCTGAGCACCTCGAGTCTCATTGCCGACAGCACGCAGAAAACAAGCGCAGACAGCGGAAGGAGCGTGCGGCAAACCAGACTCCCTACCCACATTTTCCTCCAATGACGATCTGTCCCACCTGTGACATAGACTGTAATTCCCGTATTGGACTGTTCAGTCACCTGAGAACTCACTTTTGGAGTGGAAGCAAATCTTCCTCGATTTCGAGGGACTGCCTATGATGAAAGGGTCATTCTCTAGTAATGTCTCTGTATAAGATATTTAAAAGCTGATTATTGGAAAGATAATTGTTTAATTCTCCTTGTTACACCTGTGACCTCTACCACCTAAGAACACCATCACCTCCAAGTTCCCCTCCAAGTCACATATGAACCTGACTTGGAAATATATCGTTGTTCCTTCATCTTCGCTTATTCAAAATTCTTGGATGCCCTACTTAACAGCACTGTGGAAATGCCTTCACCACATGGACTGCGGTGGTTCAAGAAGGCCCATGACCAACTTTTCAGGGCAACTAGAAAAGGTCAATAAAAGCCGGTCTTTTCAGCAACTCCCACATCCCAAGAACTAATTAAAAAAAGAACATTAAAAAAATATAATAAGATAAATTAAAATAAAACCAGAATGTGTATTATTAAAATATACTACAGATTACTTCCTAAAAACATAGGCCTTGAAGCTCCATGGGGTTCCTTCCTCCCAGTGAAATGGCACAAATGGCCATTTTCAGAAGTTTATGCTGCTTCCCTGCAGGTTGTAGAGGGAGACAGGAAGGAACCCCATGGAGCTTCAAGGCCTCTGTTTTTAGGAAGTAATCTGTAGTATATTTTAATAATACACATTCTGGTTTTATTTTAATTTATCTTATTATATTTTTTTAATGTTCTTTTTTTAATTAGTTCTTGGGATGTGGGAGTATCTGGAGATGGCGGGGGGTCAGCAGATCGCCGGGGGGGTGGTGGCATGAAGATTTAAATTGAGGGGAAGCACTCCGGCTTCTCCGGGCCCACAAGCAGTGCTTTAAAAATCACTTACCTGCTGGATCTGGCAACTCCCGCTTCCCTTTAGCCAATGGGTTTCCCAAGCCCTGGGAAGCCAGTGCACAGCCGCTAAATTCAAATGGCTCTCAAAATCTGAGGAACGGAGCCTCATTTAAATATTGGACCGGATTTTGCGGTCAGTATGGCGGCGCACTCTCAGAACTAGTCGTGTGTCAATGTACGCATTGACAGGCCATCAGCGCAGACCACGAACAAGCAATTGCTGCGCAGAGTTGGGTATTTTTCCACCGACTGGCCAGCAGTTGCACAGGGAAATGTCACGATGATGCGAACAGGTGCAGGACCTGTTTGCATCAGCATAAGGGGATACCTCAGGCATTATTGAAACATTTTCACACTGCAAATTAGGCACATACACTGAATCAAATGAGTTTCTGCAAATATTGGACCAGATTAGAGTTTGAATGATGTCTAAACGTATTATCAAAGAAATTAATTTTTAGTGAGTTTGGTGGAATTAAGCTACTTTCCAATTCTGTAAATTGTAATTAGATCAGATTTCGGGACTCCATTACATCTCATTATGGGATTCCCTTCCCAGGCCCACGTTATTTCAGTTACACTTTCACACCACCTGGGTCCTTGGGCCATTACACTGCCCCCTATCTCGCATCCTCAGTCCGCAAGTTTTCGCAGGCTTGCCACCAGCAGGTAAGTGCATGTTCCTTTCACGAGTCTGCGGCGTATTCCAAAGGTTTGCCTCCGACCGCAATTGTTGGCCCATTATAATCACATCCCTGCCTTCCAGATTGGGTTACTCGGATGTCCCAATCCAGCCACGGTTAAACCGGAAGTAGGCATGCTCACAGTAGTTGGGATCAAGTTTTACATATTTACCAATAGGCAAAGATATTAAATTTGTGTTCATTTTTTCAAGAACATCCAACGTAATTTACTTATTCTATTCTATCAAAACAGTTTACATACGATCAGATAGAATAACATAGGAAATAACACAGGCCATTTGGCCCAACCAGTTGATATCGACGGTTATGCTCCAATCGAGCCTTCCTGCATTTTTCCTCATCTAAATCTATCAGCATAACCCTCTATTCCCTTCTCCCTCATATGCTTGTCTAGCCTCCCCTTAAATGCATTTATACTATTCGCTTCAACCGCTCCCTGTGGTAGCAAGTTCCACATTCCAACCACACTTTGGGGAAAGAAATTCTTCTGAATTCCCTATTGGATTTCTTGGTGTCTATCTTATATTGATGGCCTCCAGTTATGCTCTTACCCACAAGTGGAAACATTGGGCCCAAGTTTCGGGCCGCGCCTAAAACGGCGCAGCCCCGACCTGGACGCCCGTTTTTCGCGCCACAAAATGCGCCTAAAAAAAACTTCCCTATTCTCCGGCTCCCTGCTGGTCCTCTGGAGTCGGGCGCGGCGCAGCACAAGCTGTAGGGGGCGGAGCTAGGTCCCTGCGCTGAAAACAGTGCCGGGACCTCTGCACATGCGCACTACAGTGGGCGCGCATGTGCAGTAGCTCCAGGAGCCCAAAACTGTTTGGGAATGGCCTCACTGGGGCTGCGTGGATCAGGCTGCGCCTCCCACGCCCAGCTCCTGCTTCCTCCCGACACTGACTCGACTCCCGCTTCCCCCCCCCCCCGGACCTGACCCAACCCCCCGGACTGGACCTGACCCGCGCCCCCCCCCGACCTGACCTCCCTCTCCCTCCCTCCCCTCCCCAAACTGAACCAACCTCCCTCCGCCCTCTCGACCCGACCCGACCCGCGCTCCCCACCCCCCCACCCGGACCGGACCCGACTCAACCTGACCTCCCTCCCCCCGCCCCCGACACGAACCGACCTGACCCGACCTCCCTCTGCACCCACCCCCGCCCCGAACCGAATCGACCCGACCCGCGCTCCCTCCCTACCCGAACCAATCCAACTTCCCTCCTCCCCCCCCGACCCCAACCCCGATCCGCGCTCCCCCCGACCCGACCCGACCCGTGCTCCCGACCCCGGATCCCGGACCCGACCCGACCCAACCCAACGCCGCCTACCTGTAAATCTGGTGCTGGGGACGGGCCCTGCCCGAAGTCTTGGGCCCGGCCGGGCCGGGCCCGTTCAGCCTCCCTCCCCCTTCTCCTCTCCCCACTTCTCCTTCCCCCCACTTCTCCTTCCCCCCGCTTCTCCTCCCCCCTTCTCCTTCCCCTCCCCCCTCTCTCCTTCCCCTTCTCCCCCTCTCTCCTTCCCCTTCTCCCCCCTTCTCCTCTCCCCCCCTCTCCTCTCACCCTCTCTCCTCTCCCCACCTTTCCCCTTCTCCCCCCTTCCCCTTCTCCTCCCCTTCCCCTTCTCCCCCCTTCCCCTTCTCCCCCCTTCTCCCCCTCCCCCCTTCTCTCCCTTCCCCCTTCTCCCCCTCCCCCCTTCCCCTTCTCCCCCCCTTCTCCTCCTCCCCCTCTTCCCCTCCTCCCCCCTTCCCCTCCCACCTCCCCACTTCTCCTCCCCCTCCCCCACCTTCCCTCCCCCTTCTCCCCCATCCCTCCCCCTCTGCCACCCTCCGCTCCCCCTTCCCTCCCCCTTCTCCCCCATCCCTCCCCCTTCCCTCTCTCCCCCTCTGCCTCCCTCCCCTCCCCCTGCCCCCCCTCTCTCCCTCTACCACCCTCCTCCCCTCCCCTCGCTGTCAGAAACACAGACACTGACAGACAGAGAGTGAAAGACATACACAGACAGACAGAGAGATAGAGACACTGACAGAGACACACTGTGGGGGGCATCCCAGCACGCTGTTGGAGGGCTCCCGGTGCTGCAGTCGGTAAGTAGAAAATGTTTTATTTATTGATTTTTTTAAAAAAATTATTTCTTATTAATTTTTTTTGATTGATTTATTGGTTGATTTATTGATGTTTTTATCATTTATTATTGATGATGGCTCTTTATTTGTAAAACTGAAGTGTTTAATGTTTGTAAACTTCCCTTTAAACCCCCCCCTCCCCCCACCATTCCCTACGCCTGATTTGTAACCTACGCCTGATTTTCTAAAGTGTAGACAAGGTTTTTTCTAGTGTACAAAAATCTTCACTTACTCCATTCTAAGTTAGTTTGGAGTAAGTTTTCACTGCCGAAACTTTGAAAACAGGCATAAGTGGCCGGACACGCCCCCTTTTGAAAAAAAATTCTGTTCCAAAGTGAAACTGTTCTAACTGACTAGAACTGGAGCAAACTAAATGCCGAGAATTTGAATTTCTAAGATACTCCGTTCTACACCAGTTGCTCCAAAAAATCAGGAGCAACTGAGGCCGAAACTTGGGCCCATTCTATCAAAACATAGATAAAATGGATACAGAGACCGCGAGACTGGGAATTTTGTGGATAGCACATTTCTAGAGCTGGTCACCCCGCAGCTTAAAAGTGTGCAGACAGAGAGGCAATGGGTGACTGCCAGACAGCAGAGGAGGACTAGGCAGGTAGTGCAGGAGTTCCCTGAGTCCATCTCCCTCTCCAACCAGTATTCTGTTCTGGGGAGTGCAACCAGAGCCAAGACCACAGCACCATGGGTGGCTCAGCTGCACAAGAGGGGAAAAAGAAGAATGAAAGAGCAATAGCGGTAGGTGATTCAATTGTCAGGGGAGCAGACAGGCATTTCTGCGGCCGCAGACGTGACTCCAGGACATGCCGCAGATGTTGCGTCACTGGTGCCAAAGTCAAGGATGTCACCGAGTGGTTGCAAGGCATTCTGGGAGAAGAGGGTGAACAGCCAGAGGTCGTGGTCCATAGCAGTGCCAATGAAGTAGGTAGAAAGAGGGATGAGGTCCTGCAGGCAGAGTTTAGGGAGCAAGGAGACAGATTAAATAGCAACACCTCAAAGGTAGTAATCTACGTGTTACTGCTGGTGCCACGTACTAGTGAGTACAGAAGTAGGAGGATAGAGCAGATGAACGCATGGCTGGAGAGATGGTGCAGGCGGGGGGGCTTTGGATTCCTGAGACATAGCAACCATTTCTGGGGGAGGTGTGACCTGTACAAGCCAGATGGGTGCACCTCAACAGAGTCGGGACCAATATCCTCGTGGGAGGGTTAGCTAGTGCTGTTGGGAAGGGTTTAAATTAGCTTGACAGGAGGATGGGAACCGGAGAATAGATTCAATGGGGAGAGAAGCAAAGCTGGAATTGGGCAGCAGAAAAGTAGAAAGTGAATTTGGAAGACAGAGGAAACAAGGGCTAGAAAATAGACAAGTGAGTTTGACACCACTAAATGTAATGCCCATATTTAAAAAAGCAGGAAGCAGGAAACTATAGACCAGTTAGCCCAGCATCTGGCATTGGGAAAATGCTGGAGTCCATTATTAAGGAAGCAGTAGCAGGACATTTGGAAAAGCATAATTTAATCAAGCAGCATCAGCTTTATGGTTTTATGAAAGGGAAATCATATTTGACAAATTTGCTGGAATTCTTTGAGGATGTAATGAGCAGGGTGGATACAGTGGATGTGGTGTATTTGGATTTCCAGAAGGCATTCGATAAGGTGCCACAAAAAAGGTTACTGCACAAGATGAAAGTTCACGGGGTTGGGGGTAATATATTAGCATAGATAGAGGATTGGCTAACTAACAGAAAACAGAGAGCCGAGATAAATGGGTCATTTTCCGGATGGCAAACAGTAACTAGTGGGGTACCACAGGTATTCGTGCTGGGGCCTCAATTATTTACAATCTATATTAATGACTTGGATGAAGGGATCAAGTGTAATGTAGCCAAGTTTGCTAATGATACAAAGATGGATGGAAAAGCAAATTGTGAGGAGGACACAAAAAATCTACATAGGGATATAGGCAGGCTAAGTGAGTGGACAAAAATTTGGCAGATGGAGTATAATGTGGGAAAATGTGAGGTTATCCACTTTGGCAGAAAAAATAATAAAAGCAAATGACTATTTAAATGGAGAAAAATTACAAAATGCTGTAATACAGCGGGACGTGGGGGTCCTTGTTAATGAAACACAAAAAGTTAGTATGCAGGTACAGCAAGTAATCAGGAAGGCAAATGGAATGTTGGCCTTTATTGCAAAGGGGGATGGAGTATAAAAGCAGAGATGTCCTGCTACAACTGTACAAGGTATTGGTGAGGCCACACCTAGAGTACTGCATACAGTTTTGCTCTCCTTATTTAAGGAGGGATATACTTGCATTGGAGACAGTTCAGAGAAGGTTCACTCGGTTGATTCCTGAGATGAACGGGTTGACTTATGAAGAAAAGTTGAGTAGGTTGGGCCTGTACTCATTGGAGTTCAGAAGAATGAGAGGTGATCTTATTGAAACATACAAGATACTGAGGGGGCTTGACAAGGTAGATGCAGAGAAGATGTTTCCACTCATGGGGGAATCTAGAACTAGGGGGCATAGTTTCAGAATAAGGGGTCGCCCATTTAAGACTGAGATGAGGAGGAATTGCTTCTCTCAGAGTGTTGTAAATCTGTGGAATTCTCTGCCCCAGAGAGCTGTGGCAGCTGGGTCATTGAATATATTTAAGGCGGTGATGGACAAATTTGTGAGTGATAAGGGAGTAAAGGGTTATGGGGAGCGGGCAGGGAAGTGGAGCTGAGTCCATGATCAGATCAGCCATGATCTTACTGAATGGCGGAGCAGGCTCGAGGGGCCAAATGACCTACTCCTGCTCCTATTTCTTATGTTCTTATCTTCTTGAATGGTATACACTTCAATGCAAGGATTATAGGAAATAAGGCAGATGAGCTGAGAGCACAAATTGACACTTGGGAGTATGATATTATAACTATTACTGAGACATGGCTGAAAGAAGGGCAGCTATGGCAGCTCAACATTCCTGGTTACAGGGTTTTCAGATGGGATAGAGAGGGGGGTAAAAAAGGAGGGGGGTCACAGTATTAATTAAATAAACAATTACAGCTATGAGAAGGGATGATATATTAGAGGGGTCATCAAACGAGGCCATATGGGTTGAATGAAGAACAAAAAAGGGGTGATCACACTTCTAGGAGGGTACTATAGACCCCCAATCAGTCACAGAGAGATAGAAGAACAAATATGTCGGCATATTGCTGCGAAGTGCAAAAAATATAGAGCTGTAATAGTGGGGCTTTTCAACTACCCTAATATTAACGAGGAAAAAAGTTGTGTGAGTGGTACAGAGGGTGCGCAATTCCTAAAATGCATTCAGGAGAACTTCTTTAGCCGGTATGTTTCAAGCCCAACACTGGAGAGGGTGTTCTTTGGTTTTGGGGAATGAACAGAGGCAGGTGAAAGGGGTATCAGTGGGAATGCATTTTGGAGTTAGTGATCATAATTCAGTAAGATTTAGGGTAGTTATGCAAAAGGACAAAGGTGGACCAGGAATAAAAGTTCCCAGTTGGGGTAAAGCCAATTTTGCTGAGCTGAGATGGGATTTGGCCAAGGTGGACTGGAAACGGCTACTTGATGGCAAATCATTGTCAGAGCAGTGGGAGGCATTCAAGGAGGAGACCCTGAGGGTACAGAGCAAGTACGTTCCCTAAAAGAAAAAGGTTGGGGCTAACAAATCTAGAGCCCCTTGGATGTCAAGAGACATACAGGTAAGATAAAGAAAAAAAGGGAAGCTTATGACAGAACTCAATACTGCAGAAACTCTAGAGGAGTCCAAGAAGTGCAGGGTTACAATTAAAAAAGCTATCAGTAAAGCAAAGAGAGAACGTGAAAGACTGTTGGCAAATAAAATCAATGAAAATGCAAAGATGTTTTATAAATACATTAAGAGCAAAAGGATAACTAGAGAAAGTGTGGGGCCAATTATAGACCATAAAGGAAATAGGTGTGTGGAGGCAGAAGGCGCGGGTATGATTCTTAATGAATACTTTGCATCTGTTTTCACAAAAGAGAGAGGTGATGCAGATTTTGCAATGAGGGAGGAGGAGTGTGAAATATTAAACGAGATAAACATAGTGAGAGAGAAAGTATTAAGGGGTTTAGCAGCTTTGAAAGTGGATAAATCCCGAGGCCCGGATGAAATGTATCCCAGGCTGTTAAGAGAAGCAAAATAGGAAATAGCAGAGGCTCTGACCATTATTTTCCAATCCTCTCTGGCTACAGATGTGGTGCCAGAGGATTGGAAGACTGCTAATGCTGTACCTTTGTTTAAAAAGGGAGAAAGGGATAGACTGAGTAATTACAGGACAGTCAGCCTAACCTCAGTGGTGTGAACATTATTGGAAAAAATCCTGAGGGACAGGATAAATCTTCATTTGGAAAGACATGGATTAATCAAGGACAGTCAGCATGGACTGTCTAACAAGGCAAGGGAATACACAGTAAATGGTACTGTTATGTTCAGAATAAATCCACAGGACTATATTGCAAGCTCAAACTGTTGTAACCTTGGTCTCTTTATTCAGACCAGAGTGGGGAAGCAGCACAGTGAATCACCTTTTATACCTGCTTGCTCCAGGGTGCACAGGTGACCCTTAGGTCTCCCACAGCTGTGCCCCCTTGTGACAAGTCTTATATTTTGGTAAGGTTTACATACATACATAACATCACTCCCCCCCAAAGTCTTACGTGCAAGTTATTTGTAAGTTGAGGCGATCTGGCGCCCCGCGTCCCCGGGTTGATCGCCTGGGTTGCAGTCCTGACGTGGTGGGTTCATCCTCGTGGTTGACGGCGAAGTTGATCGTGTTAGTGGGTCGCTGGGGGCCAGGTCCTTTCACAATGGTTCCTAGTTATCTGTAGTTTGCAGTTTGGTCTCGTCCAAATGCTTTACGCATTAGCCCAGTACACGGTTTTACAATCAAACGTTCCATTTTCATCGCAGACACTCCATTCCCCCCCTTGACTAATGCGGTGCGAGCAGCCCGACTGGAGCCCTGAACATGGTCTGCATCACTTATTCTGATGTCGCGTGGGAGGGGCCATGCGATCATGGTGCGTTCTCTGCTGATGGCCTACGAAAGGCTCGGTCCTGAGTGATTCTGTCTGGCGACTGCGTAACACCCAGGATAGCTGGGTCTGTAGGGAGTCTACACTTGTGGTGCTAGGTTTAGTGATTTGGGCTGCCTGCTCCAGGCTATTGTCGCTGACCCTGAGGTCTAGCAAGCCCAGGATGGCTGCAATGGCTTTGAGACTTTCGGTAGTGGCGGGAGGCCTAGTGGTCCCCGTGGATCCTGTGCCGTAATATTGGGGCCCTGGACCACCGACTGTGTGTAGCCACCCTGCCTTACTTTGCAACGTTGGGATAGGCCTATCATCTTTGTGATGGATAGGTTGCAACATCCCGTCTAGCAGTTCACCTTTGGCAGGCGGTAACGTGGGATCCTGGCTGGTACAGGTTCAAAACTGGGGGGCTGTTACGGTTGACCCCTCATTTTATAGCACACCCACGACCGCGAGTGGGTCTGCAGGCTGCGCCGTTTCCACCCCTGTGGTGAGCAACGGTAGCCAACTGAGGGCATTAGTGCCGCTTTCAGTGCTTGGCCCATGGCGGATCATGTTACAGTGCACAGACAGTGTTAGACATTCTCGAAACAACGCATCGATAGTGGTGCCTCTGCTCTCCCAAACTTGTGGGATGGGCAGCTTGTCTGATTCGAGCACATATTGGGACCCTCTTTGGTACGTCTCTTTAGTCCCGTGAATTCAGGCTGCTGCCTTGGTTAACTTATTGGATACATGTTCAATCGTTTGGGGCTCGCCCGCTACTTTTGCTTGCTGTACAACACACCCGACCCCGTGTGATAACACATCACTTGTTACAAATACTTTGTCCGATACATAAACGACCGGTTGGTGTTCGCCCGCTACTTTGGCTTGTTGTAAGGTCCCCCCGACCCCATATAATGGTATATCATTGGCCGCGAAAGACCGTTCACATGGGTTACATAGTGCAAACAACTTATTGGAATGTGGTGGGTTCCTGACCTTTTCAGCGGCCGCCCCTTTGCCTTTGCCCCAAACCCAGTCGTCTTCCTTGCTGGGCGACACATTCCTCCGTTCCATTGCGGCGACCCCCGTTCTCTCGTCCCGTTGTCTGGATGCTCTCTCATCCCGTGGTCTGGACGCACCTTCGTCTAGTGGTCTGGATGCACCTTCAGCCCATGGTCTGGACGCACTCTCGTCCCGTGATCTGGACGCCCTCTCGTTCAGTGGTCTGGATGCTCTTCCATTCCATGGTCTGGACGTCTCTTGTCCATGTTTGTGATGCCGACTGCCACGATCTTCCTCCCCAGGGATTTTGCCTCTGGCGTCGGGAAGACCCATTTGGATCATTTCGGCCTGAGTCCGACTCCGCATGGTCGATCTGGAGCCTCTTCCATCGTCGCGAAGGGGTCGTCGGCTTCGGGTGGTGGGTACTGCGCCTGTACCGCTGCTCGGTTGAACTTTATCTCCTCGTGGTCGTGATGAGCGGCCTGTGCCTCGGGTGTCTGCAAATTGATCTGCACTTCGATGTCTGGTTCAGCTGAAGGTGGGGGTTTCCTCAGCCTTTGAGAAGGGGAGACGTCGTTCGCCGGAGAAGGTACACAGAGGTCTTCCCAGTTCCATCGAATTTTCCCCATCCACCTCCGACCAAGCAGCGTTGGCCCATCACCTGAAACAATCCACAGTGGTAATTCATGCACTGCTCCCTCATGGGATACTCTTATGTCTGCACTGCCAATAACTAGTATCAGTTCGTGTAGGTGCGCAGCTTTGCCTGAATCGGGATCAGCTTGGGTCGCTGTGCTTCTAGAATGCCTTCTGGCTCATAACTGATTGATTCGCCCCCGTGTCTAGTTCCATGGAGACTGGAGTGCCAGATAAGTTCAACTTTTAACATTATCGGAGCGCTTTTGGTGATGAAGGTGTGTATCCCATATACTTCCTCTTCATCCTCAGGTTGCGTTGCAGTCAGAAATTGTTTCCACATTTGCTGGAGGTGCCCCATTGTTCCACAGCCCTTGCACACATAGGACTTGAATCGACATTGATGAGCTCTATGGCTGTCCCCGCAGCGCCAACATGGTGCTAATGGATACGTATTCACACCCCACGGCGGACTCTGAATCACTCTAGGCCTAGGTCTGGCCTCTGCAGTCATGTGGGCCCTGCCCTGTACAGTTCTGCCTGCTGAAAACATTATTTTATGCACAGTACTTGCCAGTGAGCTTCGATTATGTGAAGAAATCTGTTTCGTGTTATCGCTCATGGATATGAAGGCTTAGGCTATCGTGATGGCCTTGCTCAGATCTAGGGATTCAGCAGACAGCAGTTTGTGAAGAATGGCCTCGTGGCCAATTTCAAGTTTGAAAAAGTCCCGCAACATTTCCCCCAAGGATCCTGCAAATTCGCACTGTCCCACAAGGCGTCTTAGGTCGGCGATAAAACTCGCCACGTTGTGGCCCTTGGAGCGATGGAGCATGTAAAAGCGATACCTGGCCATCAGGATGCTCTCCTTTGGCTTGACGTGTTCCCTAACCAGCGTACACAACTCTGTGTAAGACTTGTCCGTTGGTTTGACTGGTGCCAGCTAATTTTTGAGGAGGCCATATATCGAAGACCCACATACGGTGAGGAGAATCGCCCTGCGCTTGGTCGCCGTCTCAGCCTTGTCCAATTCGTTGGCCACAAAGTACTGGTCGAGGTGCTCAACGAAGGCTTCCCAATCATCACTCTCAACAAATCTCTCAAGAAAACCAACGGCAGCCATTACTGCGTGAAAGTTCGTGATCCGTTACTCGTCGCCAATTTGTTATGTTCAGAATAAATCCACAAGGACTGTATTGCAAGCTCAAGCTGTTGTGATCTTGGTCTCTTTATTCTGACTCCAGAGTGAGGAAGCAGCATGGTGAATCACCTTTTATACCTGCTTGCCCCAGGGTGCACAGGTGATCCTTAGTTTTCCCACAGATGTGACACCCAGTGGCAAGTCTTACATTTTTGTAAGATTTACATACATACATAACAGGTATGACACTGAAAAGTGTACAGGAACAAAGAGACCTTGGAGTGCAGATCCACAGATCCCTGAAGATAGCAGGCCAGGTAGATAAGGTGGTTAAGAAGGCATATGGAATACTTGCCTTTATTAGTCGAGGCATGGAATACAAGAGCAAGGACATTATGCTTGAACTGTATAAAACACTAGTTAGGCTGCAGCTGGAGTACTGCGTGCAATTCTGGTCACCACATTACAGGAAAGATGTGATTGCACTGGAAAGGGTGCAGAGGAGATTTACAAGCATTTGTCTGGAATAGATAATTTTGGCTATGAGGAAAGATTGGAGATGCTGGGTCTGTTTGCTTTGGAACAGAGGAGACTTAGGGGAGACCTGATTGAGATGTATAAAATTATGAAGGGCCTGGATAGAGTGGATAGGAAGGATCTGTTTCCCTTGGCAGAGTGGTCAACAACCAGGGGGCATAGATTTAAAGTAATTGGGGGGAGATATAGAGGAGATATATGGGGAAATGTCTTCACCCAGAGGGTGGTGAGGGTCTGGAACTCACTGCCTGAAAGGGTGGTAGAGGTAGAAAGCCTCACCACATTTAAAAAATACTTGAATGTGCACTTAAAGTGCCGTAACCTACAAGACTGGAAAGTGGGATTCGGCAGGATTGCTCTTGGTTGGCCGGCGCGGACACGATGGGCCAAAATGGCCTCCTTCCTTGCTGTAAATTTCTATGATTCTATGATTCTAAAACTTTTCATATTTTTAAAGACCTCTATTAGTTCACCCTTCAGCCTTCTTTATCCAAGAGAAAAAAGACGCAGTCTGTTCATCCTGTCCTGATGTACATACCCTCGCATTTCTGGTATCATCTTTGTCAATCTTCTCTGCAGACTCTCCAGTGCCTCACTATCCTTATTATAATATGGCGACTAGAACTGTACGCAGTACTTTAAATGTGGTCTAACCAAGGTTTGATATAGGTTTAGCATAACAACCCTACTTTCAATTCTATACCTGTAGAAATAAACCCTAGTGCTTGGTTTGCTTTTTTTATGGCCTTGCTAACCTGTGTCACAACTTTTAGCGATTTGTGTATTTGTACTCCAAGATCCCTTTGTTCCTCTATCCCACCAACACGCACACCCTCCAAGAAATAAATGACTTCCCTATTCTTCCTACCAAAATGTAATACCTCACATTTATCTGTGTTGATCTTCATTTCCCAATTATCTACCAATTCTGCAACTTTATTAATGTCCTCCTGTAATTTGATGCTCCCAATTTGATGTCATCCACAAATTTACAAATTGTGTTTTTGTGTTCAGTCTGAATTGTTAATATAAATTGTGAATAACAGTGGTCCCAGCAGTGATCCTTGTAGAACACTACTACCCACCTTCTGCCACTGTGAATAGCTACCTTTTACCCTTACTCTCTGCTTTCTGTCTTGAAACCAACTAGCTATTCATAGAAACATAGAAACATAGAAAATAGGTGCAGGAGTAGGCCATTTGGCCCTTCTAGCCTGCACCGCCATTCAATGAGTTCATGGCTGAACATGCAACTTCAGTACCCCATTCCTGCTTTCTCACCATACCCCTTGATCCCCCTAGTAGTAAGGACTACATCTAACTCCTTTTTCAATATATTTAGTGAATTGGCCTCAACAACTTTCTGTGGTAGAGAATTTCACAGGTTCACCACTCTCTGGGTGAAGAAGTTTCTCCTCATCTCGGTCCCAAATGGCTTACCCCTTATCTTTAGACTGTGACCCCTGGTTCTGGACTTCCCCAACATTGGGAACATTCTTCCTGCATCTAACCTGTCTAAACCCATCAGAATTTTAAACGTTTCTATGAGGTCCCCTCTCATTCTTCTGAACTCCAGTGAATACAAGCCCAGTTGATCCAGTCTTTCTTGATAGGTCAGTCCCGCCATCCCGGGAATCATTCTGGTGAACCTTCGCTGCACTCCCTCAATAGCAAGAATGTCCTTCCTCAGGTTAGGAGACCAAAACTGTACATAATACTCCAGGTGTGGCCTCACCAAGGCCCTGTACAACTGTAGCAACACCTCCCTGCCCCTGTACTCAAATCCCCTCGCTATGAAGGCCAACATGCCATTTGCTTTCTTAACTGCCTGCTGTACCTGCATGCCAACCTTCAATGACTGATGTACCATGACACCCAGGTCTCGTTGCACCTGCCCTTTTCCTAATCTGTCACCATTCAGATAATAGTCTGTCTCTCTGTTTTTACCACCAAAGTGAACAACCTCACATTTATCCACATTATACTTCATCTGCCATGCATTTGCCCACTCACCTAACCTATCCAAGTCGCTCTGCAGCCTCATAGCATCCTTCTCACAGCTCACACTGCCACCCAACTTAGTGTCATCCGCAAATTTGGAGATACTACATTTAATCCCCTCGTCCAAATCATTAATGTACAATGTAAACAGCTGGGGCCCCAGCACAGAACCTTGCGGTACCCCACTAGTCACCGCCTGCCATTCTGAAAAGTATCCATTTACTCCTACTCTTTGCTTCCTGTCTGACAACCAGTTCTCAATCCACATCAGCACACTACCCCCAATCCCATGTGCTTTAACTTTGCACATTAATCTCTTGTGTGGGACCTTGTCGAAAACCTTCTGAAAGTCCAAATATACCACATCAACTGGTTCTCCCTTGTCCACTCTACTGGAAATCTCGTCAAAAAATTCTAGAAGATTTGTCAAGCATGATTTCCCTTTCACAAATCCATGCTGACTTGGACCTATCATGTCACCTCTTTCCAAATGTGCTGCTATGACATCCTTAATAATTGATTCCATCATTTTACCCACTACCGATGTCAGGCTGACTGGTCTATAATTCCCTGTTTTCTCTCTCCCTCCTTTTTTAAAACGTGGAGTTACATTGGCTACCCTCCACTCGATAGAAACTGATCCAGAGTCAATGGAATGTTGGAAAATGACTGTCAATGCATCCGCTATTTCCAAGGCCACCTCCTTAAGTACTCTGGGATGCAGTCCATCAGGCCCTCGGGATTTATCGGCCTTCAATCCCATCAATTTCCCCAACACAATGTCCTGACTAATAAGGATTTCCCTCAGTTCCTCCCCCTTACTAGACCCTCTGACCCCTTTTATATCCGGAAGGTTGTTAGTGTCCACCTTCGTGAATACCGAACCAAAGTACTTGTTCACTTGGTCCGCCATTTCTTTGTTCCCCGTTATGACTTCCCCTGATTCTGAGTGCAGGGGACCTACGTTTGTCTTTAGTAACCTTTTTCTCTTTAGATATCTATAGAAACTTTTGCAATCCGTCTTAATGTTCCCTGCAAGCTTCTTCTCGTACTCCATTTTCCCTGTCCTCCTCTGCTGAGTTCTAAATTTCTCCCAGTCTCCAGGTTCGCTGCTATTTCTGGCCAATTTGTATGCCACTTCCTTGGCTTTAATACTATCCCTGATTTCCCTTGATAGCCACGGTTGAGCCACCTTCCCTTTTTTATTTTTACGCCAGACAGAAATGTACAATTGTTGTAGTTCATCCATGCGGTCTCTAAATGTCTGCCATTGCCCATCCACAGTCAACCCCTTAAGTATCATTCACCAATCTATCCTAGCCAATTCACGCCTCATACCTTCAAAGTTACCCTTCTTTAAGTTCTGGACCATGGTCTCTGAATTTACTGTTTCATTCTCCATTCTAATGCAGAATTCCACCATATTATGGTCACTCTTCCCCAAGGGGCCTCGCACAATGAGATTGCTAATTAATTCTCTCTCATTACACAACACCCAGTCTAAGATGGCCTCCCCCCTAGTTGGTTCCTCGACATATTGGTCTAGAAAACCATCCCTTATGCACTCCAGGAAAACCTCCTCCACCGTATTACTTCCAGTTTGGCTAGCCCAATCTATGTGCATATTAAAGTCACCCATTATAACTGCTGCACCCTTATTGCATGCACCCCTAATTTCCTGTTTGATGCACTCCCCAACATCACTACTACTGTTTGGAGGTCTGTACACAACTCCCTCTAACGTTTTTTGCCCTTTGGTGTTCTGCAGCTCTACCCATATAGATTCCACATCATCCAAGCTAATGTCCTTCCAAACTATTGCATTAATCTCCTCTTTAACCAGCAATGCTACCCCACCTCCTTTTCCTTTTATAGAAACATGGAAACATAGAAAATAGGTGCAGGAGTAGGCCATTTGGCCCTTCTAGCCTGCACCGCCATTCAATGAGTTCATGGCTGAACATTCAACTTCAGTACCCCATTCCTGCTTTCTCGCCATACCCCTTGATCCCCCTAGTAGTAAGGACCTCATCTAACTCCTTTTTGAATATATTTAGTGAATTGGCCTCAACAACTTTCTGTGGTAGAGAATTCCACAGGTTCACCACTCTCTGGGTGAAGAAGTTCCTCCGCATCTCGGTCCTAAATGGCTTACCCCTTATCCTTAGACTGTGACCTCTGGTTCTGGACTTCCCCAACATTGGGAACATTCTTCCTGCATCTAACCTGTCTAACCCCGTCAGAATTTTAAATGTTTCCATGAGGTCCCCTCTCATTCTTCTGAACTCCAGTGAATACAAGCCCAGTTGATCCAGTCTTTCTTGATAGGTCAGTCCCGCCATCCCGGGAATCAGTCTGGTGAACCTTCGCTGCACTCCCTCAATAGCAAGAATGTCCTTCCTCAGGTTAGGAGACCAAAACTGTACACAATACTCCAGGTGTGGCCTCACCAATGCCCTGTACAACTGTAGCAACACCTCCCTGCCCCTGTACTCAAATCCCCTTGCTATGAAGGCCAACATGCCATTTGCTTTCTTAACCGCCTGCTGCACCTGCATGCCAACCTTCAATGACTGATGTACCATGACACCCAGGTCTCTTTGCACCTCCCCTTTTCCTAATCTGTCACCATTCAGATAATAGTCAGTCTCTCTGTTTTTACCACCAAAGTGGATAACCTCACATTTATCCACATTATACTTCATCTGCCATGCATTTGCCCACTCACCTAACCTATCCAAGTCGATCTGCAGCCTCACAGCATCCTCCTCGCAGCTCACACTGCCACCTAACTTAGTGTCATCCGCAAATTTGGAGATACGACATTTAATCCCCTCATCTAAATCATTAATGTACAGTGTAAACAGCTGGGGCCCCAGCACAGAACCTTGCGGTACCCCACTAGTCACCGCCTGCCATTCTGAAAAGTACCCATTTACTCCTACTCTTTGCTTCCTGTCTGACAACCAGTTCTCAATCCATGTCAGTACACTACCCCCAATCCCATGTGCTCTAACTTTGCACATCAATCTCTTGTGTGGGACCTTGTCGAACGCCTTCTGAAAGTCCAAATATACCACATCAACTGGATCTCCCTTGTCCACTCTACTGGAAACATCCTCAAAAAATTCCAGAAGATTTGTCAAGCATGATTTCCCTTTCACAAATCCATGCTGACTTGGACCTATCATGTCACCTCTTTCCAAATGCACTGTTATGACATCCTTAATAATTGATTCCATCATTTTACCCACTACCGATGTCAGGCTGACCGGTCTATAATTCCCTGTTTTCTCTCTCCCTCCTTTTTTAAAAAGTGGGGTTACATTGGCTACCCTCCACTCCATAGGAACTGATCCAGAGTCAATGGAATGTTGGAAAATGACTGTCAACGCATCCACTATTTCCAAGGCCACCTCCTTAAGTACTCTGGGATGCAGTCCATCAGGCCCTGGGGATTTATCGGCCTTCAATCCCATCAATTTCCCCAACACAATTTCCCGGCTAATAAGGATTTCCCTCAGTTCCTCCTCCTTACTAGACCCCCCGACCCCTTTTATAACCGGAAGGTTGTTCGTGTCCTCCTTCGTGAATACCGAACCAAAGTACTTGTTCAATTGGTCCGCCATTTCTTTGTTCCCCGTTATGACTTCCCCTGATTCTGACTGCAGGGGACCTACGTTTGTCTTTACTAACCTTTTTCTCTTTACATATCTATAGAAACTTTTGCAATCCGTCTTAATGTTCCCTGCAAGCTTCTTCTCATACTCCATTTTCCCTGCCCTAATCAAACCCTTTGTCCTCCTCTGCTGAGTTCTAAATTTCTCCCAGTCCCCAGGTTCGCTGCTATTTCTGGCCAATTTGTATGCCACTTCCTTGGCTTTAATACTATCCCTGATTTCCCTTGATAGCCACGGTTGAGCCACCTTCCCTTTTTTATTTTTATGCCAGACAGGAATGTACAATTGTTGTAGTTCATCCATGCGGTCTCTAAATGTCTGCCATTGCCCATCCACAGTCAACCCCTTAAGTATCATTCGCCAATCCATCCCAGCCAATTCATGCCTCATACCTTCAAAGTTAGCCTTCTTTAAGTTCTGGACCATGGTCTCTGAATTAACTGTTTCATTCTCCATCCCAATGCAGAATTCCACCATATTATGGTCACTCTTCCCCAAGGGGCCTCGCACAACGAGATTGCTAATTAATCCTCTCTCATTACATATCCTTCCTGAATGTTGAATACCCCTGGATGTTGAGTTCCCAGCCCTTATCATCCTGGAGCCACGCCTCCGTAATCCCAATCACATCATATTTGTTAACATCTATTTGCACAGTTAATTCATCCACCTTATTACGGATACGCCTTGCATTAAGACACAAAGCCTTCAGGCTTGTTTTTTTAACACCCTTTGTCCTTTTAGAATTTTGCTATACAGTGGCCCTTTTTGTTCTTTGCCTTGGGTTTCTCTGCCCTCCACTTTTCCTCATCTCCTTTCTGCCTTTTGCTTTTGTCTCCTTTTTGTTTCCCTCTGTCTCCTTGCATTGGTTCCCGTCCCCCTGCCATATTAGTTTAACTCCTCCCCAACAGCACTAGCAAACACTCCCCCTAGGACATTGGTTCCGGTCCTGCCCAGGTGCAGACCATCCGGATTGTACTGGTCCCACCTCCCCCAGAACCGGTTCCAATGCCCCAGGAATTTGAATCCCTCCCTGCTGCACCACTGCTCAAGCCACGTATTGATCTGCGCTATCCTGTGATTCCTACTCTGACTAGCACGTGGCACTGGTAGCAATCCCGAGATTACTACTTTTGAGGTTCTACTTTTTAATTTAGCTCCTAGCTCCTTAAATTCGTTTCGTAGGACCTCATCCCTTTTTTTACCTATGTCGTTGGTACCAATGTGCACCACGACAACTAGCTGTTCTCCCTCCCTTTTTAGAATGTCCTGCACCCGCTCTGAGACATCCTTGACCCTTGCAGCAGGGAGGCAACATACCATCCTGGAGTCTCGGTTGCGGCCGCAGAAACGCCTATCTATTCCCCTTACAATTGAATCCCCTATCACTATCGCTCTCCCACTCTTTTTCCTGCCCTCCTGTGCAACAGAGCCAGCCACGGTGCCATGAACTTGGCTGCTGCTGCCCTCCCCTGATGAGTCATCCCCCTCAACAGTACTCAAAGCGGTGTATCTGTTTTGCAGGGGGATGACCACAGGGGACCCCTGCACTACCTTCCTTGCACTGCTCTTCCTGCTGGTCTTCCATTCCCTATCTGGCTGTGGATCATTCACCTGCGATAAGACCAACTCGCTTCACGTGCTACTCACGTCATTCTCAGCATCGTGGATGCTCCAAAGTGAATCCACCCTCAGCTCCAACTCCGCAACGTGGCCCGTCAGGAGCTGGAGGCGGATACACTTCCCGCACACGTAGTCGTCAGGGACACTGGAGTCGTCCCTGAGTTCCCACATGGTACAGGAGGAGCATAACACATGACCGAGCTGTCCTGCCATGACTTAACCCTTAGATAGGCAACAACAATGCTAAAGTTTACTCACTGTTATCGAAGAGAAAAAAGAAAAACTACTCACCAATCACCAGCCAATCACTTACCCCCTTGGCTGTGATGTCACCTTTCTGTTTCTTTCTACTTCTTTTTTGCCTTCTCCCTGTAGCTGCACAAGTACACCTTTTATAGGCCTCTCCACGCACCTCTCGCCGACGTTGGGCCCCGGACTCCCTGCTGTGCCTTTTATAGGCCTCACCAACGAACTCCCGACGCCTCTCCACGCACCTCTCGCCGACTCTGGGCCCCGGACTCCCTGCTGTGCCTTTTATCGGCCTCACCATCGAACTCCTCGACGCTGCTCCCAACTGCCGCCAACGCTGAGCCCCGGACTCCCTGCTGTGCCTTTTATAGGCCTCACCACGCACCTCCTCGACGCTGCTCCCAACTGCCGCCGACGCTGGGCCCTGGACTCCCTGCTGTGCCTTTTATAGGCCTCACCAACGAACTCCCGACGCCTCTCCACGCACCTCTCATCTCTTCTTTCTGCTACTTGTCCCCGACTCCTCATTCTTTGACCTTGTTCTATTATGGGATACTTTATCGAAGACCTTTTGAAAATTTCGGTAAATTACATCTACTGCATTACCATTGTCTACTCTCTCTGATCCTCTTCAAAAAATTCAATGAGGTTCGTCAAGCAAGACTTTCCCTTCTGAAATCCATGTTGACTTTTCATTACTATATTTTTGGTTTCTAGATGTTCTTCTATTTCCTCCTTTAGTAGGGATTCCATTATTTTTCCTATCACCCATGTTAAGCTGACTGGTCTAGAATTCCTTGGACATGTTCTATCGCAATTCTTAAATATAGGTATTACATTAGCTATCTGCCAGTCCTCTGACACTGCACCATTTTCTAATGAATTATTAAATATATGTAGTAATGCCTCTGCTATCTCTTTCGTAGATTCTTTTAAAATGTGTGGATGCAATCCATCTGGATCAGGGGTTTTATCATCTTTGAGTTTGATTTGTTTATTTATCCCCTCTTTGTATTTTAAATGCATTTATTTAATTACTAAGCTCATCATCCAATGGCATATTCGCCTGTTCTATCTTCTAAATAAATACCGAAGCAAAATAATTATTTAATATTTCTGCTATCTCTCTATCATTCCTTTGGTATTATCCTGACTATCCCTTAGTGGCCCTCTTCCCATCCCAAAGTTTTTTTTTTATTGATGTGCGTGTAAAATATTTTACTATATAGGGGACACAGACTTAGGATAAGGGGTAGGCCATTTAGGACTGAGATGAGGAGAAACTTCTTCACTCAGAGAGTTGTTAACCTTTGGAATTCCCTGCCACAGAGAGCTGTTGATGCCAGTTCATTGGATATATTCAAGAGGGAGTTAGATATGGCCCTTACAGCTAAAGGGATCAATGGGCATGGAGAAAAAGCAGGGAAGGGGTACTGAGATGATGATCAGTCATGATCTTATCAAATGGTGGTGCAGGTTCAAAGGTTCAAAGGGCCGAATGGCCTACTCCTGCACCTATTTTCTCTGTTTCTATGTTTTCTGTTCCTTGATAATTTAATTTCATAGTTCCTCTTTGCCTTCCTAATTGTTTTTTTTTACTTCTCTCCTAATTTTTTTGTATTCTCCCTTATCATGCACTCCCCTACTGTCTATGTATTTAATGTATGCCTCTTTCCTTACCCTTAATTGTTCTCTTATGGCTTTATTTTCCATGGAGTCTCATTGGTGTTTAGTTTGTTTTTTTCCTTTTAGCAGAATCTATTGTTCCTGCACTCTGTTGAACACCATTTTAAATGTTTCTCATTGTTGTTCTACATCATTTTTGCCAATATTGTTGTGCATTTTATTTTCCCAAGTTCTATTCTCAGCCCCTCAACATCAGCTTTTCTCCAATCTATTACCCTGGTTTTCGTCATACTTATGTCCTTTTCAATTATCATCTTAAAACATTATATTATGGTCACTGTTGCCGAGATGTTCCCTACTTTTACTTCTCTTATCTGCTCTGGTTCATTGCCCATTACTAGATCCAATAACGAATCCTCCCTTGTTGGGCTTTTGACACATTGGGTTAGAATGGAGTCCTTTACACACTGTAGGAACTCCATTCTCTTATCCCCTTTACATACCTCTTCTGCTAATTAATATCAGGGTATTTGAAATCCCCCATGATTATTATTCTATGTTTTTTATTAATTTCCCCAATTTGTCTGCATATTTCTTCCTCCACCTCCCTTCCACTATTAGGTGGTCTGTAGATTACACCTATCAGTGTGATTGATCTTTATTATCTTTCGTCTTTATCCATATGGGTTCTATTTTTTTCTTGCTATAGCTGCATCACTCTTTTCTACTGTCATTATGTTATTCCTAATAAGTAGTTTAGTTCTTAATCATGCTTATCTCTTCTGTATGTTTTTTAATTAATAAGCTATTTAAGCCTCACAATTACTGTGAGCAATGTTATCATTCCAACATACAACACTGTCATATTAAAATGTCATAGAATTTACAGCACAGAAATAGGCCATTCGGCCCAACAGGCCTATGCCAGTGTTTATGCTCCATATGAGCATCCTGCCACCTTACTTTATCTCACCCGATCAACATATCCATCTATTCATTTCTCCTTCATGTATGTATCTAGCTTCTCCTTAAATATATGTATGCTATTCACCTCAATCATTCCATGTGGTAGCAAGTTCCACATTCTCACCACTCCCTGAGTAAAGCAGTTCCTTCTGAATTCCTAATTGGAAATTATTAGTGACTATCTTATACTTATGGCTCCTAGTTTGGGATCCCCTACAAGTGGAAACATCCTCTCTACGTCTAACCTACGCCCCAACACTCAATGCAACAGATGAGACCAAAGAGGGTTTTTACTCCAAACTCGAAAAATCCCTGTCCCGCGTCCTCGCGAACGACAAACTGATCCTCCTTGGTGACTTCAAAGCCAGAGTCAGCAAAGACACAGCCCTCTAGGGAGGCGTGATTGGCAGAGAAGGGGTAGGGAAAGTCAACTCCAGCGGTACCCTACTCCTGACTAAATGCCTAGAACATGAACTTTTCATCACCAGCACCTTGTTCCGCCAGAGAGACAAATACAAGGCATTGTGGCAACACCCTCGCTCCAAACACTGGCACCTGCTCGACTATGTTATCGTCTGAGCCAGAGATCGCAAGGATGTGCGCATCACGCGCACCATGACAGGAGCTGACGACTGCTGGATGGACCACCGCCTAATCCGATCCATCATTGACATCAACATAGCCCCAAAGCAGAGGGGGAAGCAGCAGCAGTGCCGCAAAAAAGTCAATGCTGGGGCGCTTAAAGACCCAGCTAAGAGAGCCCTATACAGTCAGCGACTCACAGCTAACTTGGCGTGCCTTGATGACCCTGAGATGCAGAATGCCCATAGCGCTTGGTCTGCCCTTCAGGCATCCATAACCAGTGCCTGTGAAGAGACACTTGGTCACTCAACCAGGAAATACCAGGACTGGTTTGATGAGAATGATCAGGAGATCCAAGAGCTAATAGATCGCAAGCGCAGGGCGTTTCTGAGCCTTAAGCAACAACCCAATGCGGGAGCAGCAAAGCAGCATTACAGACGGCTCAAGGCTGAGGTCCAACAAAAAAGCCGGGGCCTAAAGAACAGGTGGTGGATGGAGAAAGCACAGGAGATACAGCAGCTGGCCGACAGCCATGATATGCGAGGATTCTTCATCGCAGTCAAGGCCACCTATGGCCCAAACTCCCAAGGCTGGCCAAGAACGGTGAAACACTCATCAAGGACACCGAGGCAGTCAGGGCCCGCTGGAAGGAGCACTTCGAAGATCTCTTCAATCGAGACTCTGCCTTTGACTTGAGCGTTCTCAACTCCATCCCGCACCTCCTCAGTAAAACCCCAATACTGCACGAGGTAGAAAAAGCCATAATACAGCTTAAGAACAAGGCTATGGGAGCGGATGGAATCCCTGCTGAGGCACTAAAGTATGGCGGAGAGGCACTGCTGGAGTGAATACATGATCTCATCTCTCTCATCTGGAGGGAGGAGAGCATGCCGGGAGATCTCAGAGATGCAGTGATCGTGACCATCTTTTAAAAAGGGGACAAGTCCGACTGCAGCAACTACAGGGGAATCTCCCTGCTATCGGCCACTGGGAATGTCGTCGCTAGAGTCCTCCTCAACCGTCTTCTCCCTGTGGCCGAGGAGCTCCTTCCAGAGTCACAGTGCGGATTTCGTCCCTCACGGGGCACAACGGACATGATTTTTGCAGCACGACAGCTTCAGGAAAAATGCAGGGAACAGCGCCAGCCCTTATACATGGCCTTCTTCGACCTTACAAAGGCCTTTGACACTGTCAACCGCGAGGGTCTATGGAGTGTCTTCCTCCGTTTCGGATGCCCCCAAAGGTTTGTCAACATCCTTCGCCTGCTCCACGACAACATGCAGGCCGTGAGCCTTACCAATGGATCCATTATAGACCTAATCCACGTCCGGACCGGGATCAAACAGGGCTGCGTCATCGCCCCAAACCTCTTCTCAATCTTACTCGCTGCCATGCTCCACCTCACAATCAACAAGTTCCCCGCTGGAGTGGAACTAAACTACAGAACCAGTGGGAACCTGTTCAACCTTCATCATCTCCAGGCCAGGTCCAAGGCCACCCCAACCTCTGTCGTCGAGCTACAGTACGCGGATGATGCTTGTGTCTGCGCACATACAGAGGATGAACTCTAGGATATAATCGATGTATTTACTGAGGCGTACGAAAGCATGGGCCTCCACCAGCCTGTCCTCACCGTACAGCACTGCCCCCAGTCATCAAGTTCCACGGAACGACCCTGGACAACGTGGACCATTTCCAATACCTCGGGAGACTATTATCAATAAGAGCAGACATTGATGACGAGATTCAACACCGCCTCCAGTGCGCCAGTGCAGCCTTCGGCCACCTGAGGAAAAGAGTGTTCGAAGACCAGGCCCTCAAATCTGCCTTCAAGCTCATGGTCTGCTGAGCTGTAGTAATCCCTGCCCTCCTATATGCCTCAGAGACATGGACCATGTACAGTAGACACCTCAAGTCGCTGGAGAAATACCATCAACTATGTCTCCGCAAGATCCTACAAAATCCCCTGGGAGGACAGATGCACCAACATAAGCATCCTCGACCAGGCCAATATCACAACAGCATTGAAGCACTGACCACACTTGATCAGCTCCGCTGGGCAGGCCACATTGTCCGCATGCCAGACACAAGACTCCCAAAACAAGCGCTCGGAACTCCTTCACGGCAAATGAGCCAAAGGTGGGCAGAGGAAATGTTACAAGGACACCCTCAAAGCCTCCCTGATTAAGCGGAATATCCCCACCGACACCTGGGAGTCCCTGGCCAAAGACCGCCCTAAGTGGAGAAAGTGCATCTGGGAGGGCGTTGAGCATCTCGAGTATCGTCGCTGAGAGCATGCAAAAATCAAGCGCAGGCAGCAGAAAGAGCGTGCAGCAAAGCTGTCCCACCCACCCTTTCCCTCAACGACTATCTGTCCCATCTGTGACAGGGACTATGGCTCTCGTATTGAACCGTTCAGCCACCTAGGGACTCATTTTAAGAGTGGAAGCAAGTCTTCCTCGATTCCGAGGGACTGCCTATGATGATGAAATTGACTTCCTCTTGCCACCATTTTAACAGAGATGTTAAACGTTGTTAATCTTAGCTTGGTTAGCACCTCTGTTAAAGTAACAGAGAGAAGAATTTGATACAAACACATTGGGGTAGATTGTCAACCGGCAATCGGCAGAGTGGGCCAGCCTGTTCCTGCCAGCCCGAGGACTGAGCCATTACCATGCTGCTGGAAAACTGCACACCCCGAATGGACATCTTGCTGCTGCTTGCTGATTCAGGGCTAGCCCAATATTGGGCAGCTCAGAGACCAGCAGGCAGGTAAATACGGGGAGGGATCAACCTCAGAGGACAGTATTCTTGTGGAGCCAGAGAGGCACTCCTATTCCTCCTAGGCCACAAAAATATTTCTGTCCTTAAATTTTGGGACCTATTTCTGCTTCAGATACCTGCTTCAGGTACATAAAAAGGAAAAGAGTGGCTAAAGTAAATGTTGGTCCCTTGGAGGATGAGACTGAGGAATTAATAATGGGGAACAGGGAAATGGCAGAGACTTTGAACAAATATTTTGTATCGGTCTTCATGGTAGAAGACATTAAAAACATCCCAATAGTGGATATTAAAGAGCTATAGGGAGGGAGGAACTAAAAACAATCGCTATTACTAAAGAAATAGTACTCGGTAAAATAATGGGACTAAAGACAGACAAGTCCCCTGGACCAGATAGCTTACATCCTAGGGTCTTAAAAAAAGTGACTGCAGAGATAGTGGATGCATTGGTTGTAATCTACCAAAATTTCCTGGATTCTGGGGACGTCCCAACGGATTGGAAAACCGCTAATTTAACGCCCTTATTTAAAAAAGGAGGCAGACAGAAAGCAGGAAACTATCAGCCAGTTAGCCCAGCATCTGTTATTGTGAAAATGTTGGGGTCCATTATTAAGGAAGCAGTAGCAGGACATTTGGAAAAGCATAATTCAGTCAAGCAGAGTACATTGTTTTATGAAAGGGAAATCATGTTTGACAAATTTGCTGGAGTTCTTTGAGGATGTGATGAACAGGGTGGATAAAGGGGGAGCCAGTGAATGTGATGTATTTGGATTTCCAGAAGGCATTCGATAAGGTGCCAAATAAAAGGTTACTGCACAAGATAAAAGTTCACAGGCTTAGGGTAATATATTAATATGGATAGGGGATTGACTAACTAACAGAAAACAGAGAGTCGAGATAAATGGATCTTTTTCCAGTTGGCAAACGGTGACTAGTGGGGTGCCGCAGGGATCAATGCTGGGGCCTCAACTATTTACAATCTATATTAATGACTTGGATGAAGGGACCGAGTGTAATGTAGCCAAGTTTGCTGATGATACAAAGATGGGTGGGAAAGCAAATTGTGAGGAGGACACAAAAAATCTGCAAAGTGATAAAGACAGGCCAAGTGAGTGGGCAAAAAATTGGCAGATGGAGTATAATGTGGGAAAATGTGAGGTTATCCACTTTGGCAGAAAAAATAGAAAAGCAAATTACTATTTAAATGGAGAAAAATTACAAAATGCTGTAGTACAGCAGGACCTGGTGGTCCTTGTGTATAAAACACAAAAAGTTAGTATGCAGGTACAGCAAGTAATCAGGAAGGCAAATGGAATGTTGGCCTTTATTGCGGGGGGGATAGAGTATAAAAGCAGAGAAGTCCTGCTACAACTGTACAGGATATTGTGTGGCACCTCCGGCTCCTGCTCCAGCTCCTGCTCCGGTTCTTGCTCCTGTTCCTGCTCCTGTTCCTGCTCCTGCTCCGGCTCCTGCTCCTTCTCCAGTTCCTGCTGCTGCCCCGGCTCCTGCTCCGGCTCCTGCTCCTGTTCCTGCTCCTGTTCCTGCTCCGGCTCCTGCTCCAGTTCCTGTTCCTGTTCCTGCTCCGGCTCCTGCTCCTGCTCCAGTTCCTGTTCTAGTTCCTGCTCCTGCTCTTGCTCCTGGTCCGGCTCCTGATTCAGCTCCTGGTCCAGCTCCGGCTCCTGCTCTGGTTCCTGCTCCGGTTCCTGCTCCAGTTCCTGCTCTTGCTCTTGCTCCTGGTCCGGCTCCGGCTACTGCTCCTGCTCCTGCTCCGGCTCCTGTTCCTGTTGCTGTTCCTGCTCCGGCTCCTATTCCTGTTCCGGCTCCTGTTCCTGCTCCGGCTCCAGCTCCTGGTCTAGTTCCTGCTCCTGTTCCTGTTCCTGTTCCTGTTCCTGTTCCTGCTCCGGCTCCTGCTCCTGCTCCTGCTCCTGCTCCGGCTCCTGCTCTGGTTCCTGCTCCTGCTCCTGTTCCTGCTCCGGCTCCTGCTCCGGTTCCTGCTCCTGCTCCTGCTCTTGCTCCTGGTCCGGCTCTGGCTACTGCTCCTGCTCCTGCTCCGGCTCCTGTTCCTGTTGCTGTTCTTGCTCCGGCTCCTGTTCCTGTTCCTGTTCCTGCACCGGCTCCTGCTCCTGCTCCGGCTCCGACTCCTGCTCCTGCTCCTGCTCCGGCTCCTGCTCCAGTTCCTGCTCCTGCTCCTGCTCCTGCTCCTGCTCTGGTTCCTGCTCCGGTTTCTGCTCCGGTTCCTGCTCCTGCTCCTGCTCCTGCTCCTGTTCGTGCTCCTGCTCCTGATCTGGCTTCTGCTCCAGTTCCTGCTCCTGCTCCTGCTCCTTCTCCTGCTCTTTCTCCGGCTCCTGCTCCTGGTCCTGTTCCTGCTCTGGTTCCTGCTCCTGCTCCTGATCCGGCTGCTGCTCCTGATCCTGCTCCTTCTCCGGCTCCTGCTCCTGATCCGGCTCCTTCTCCGGCTCCTGCTCCTGCTCCTGCTCCTGCTCCTGATCCGGCTCCTGCTCCTGCTCCTTCTCCTGCTCCTGATCTGGCTCCTGCTCCTGCTCCTGCTCCTGATCCGGCTCCTGCTCCTGCTCCTTCTCCTGCTCCTGATCTGGCTCCTGCTCCTGCTCCTGCTCCTTCTCCGGCTCCTGCTCCGGCTCCTGCTCCTGCTCCGGCTCCTGCTCCTGATCCGGCTCCTGCTCCTGCTTTGGTTCTGTCTGCCATTGCTGCTGTATTATTTAACGTCGAATTAAAATCTTATTTTAAATTTCAGAATGAACTGAAAACCTCCAAACTAACTACCATTTTTTATGTTCTGATGAACAATCATCAACCTGAAATGTAAACTCTGCTTTTCTCTTTCCACAGATGTTGTCTCATCTGCTCAGTGTTTCCAGTATTTCCTATTTTTATTTCATTTTACTATTTCTTAATGTTGGATTATCTATATTTTGATAAGCTTTCAAGTAATTTAACACAAAATTTATTTGAACTTATTACAAGCATGCCGATTGAAGGACATAGATAGCTTAGTAGGAAATTCATACAAGGCTCATTAAAAAAATCATTAACTGCAGTATGCCCACAGAGCTACTTACTGACAAATGGGATGCTACCCACAATGTCACCCATTGCGCTGCTATAGATGGAGCAGCTGCTGTTGCCTTGAGACACAAAAGAACATTAGACAGACTGCAACAAGCTGACAAACACAGCAAAGCTTGCAATAATTTACCAAGTGTGGCTAACCTATCCAAAATGCCAGTGTTTAATTATGAAAGAAAGCCTCTCCAAGGATCCATATCTGTTTTTTATTGACTTAACCAGCACCTTCACAGCTGTGTCTGTGAACTTATGTGCTCTAATATGACTCATTTTGCAGGTGTCCAACCTTTGTACAAAGGCAGCCATATATTTTAGCAACTTGAATGCAACCTCACTTTAAAAGGTGCATTCGCACTTTAAATAGTGAGCAGGTGGCCTGCAGGATATCCCGCCTTCTATGTCTGTCACCGGCGCAATCTGGTAGGCAGACCCCAAACATATTCAAATGAGGCCCACCAGTGAAAATGATGTAGGCCTCACACTGATAACGTTGGACAAGTGGGCTGCCAGCACCACCTGTCTGAAAACTGCAGCCAATTAAAATCCTCCTTAAATGTATGGCACAGCCATTGGATCACTGGTCTTGAAGGTTGTAGGAATTTTGGTTACAGAAGAACTTAAGGAACAAGGAAGCCAAAATAGCCCTGTTCTGCATTTCCCATTAGCGCTTCCGGGAGTCGTTAACGAGGCTCAAAACTGTTTTCACCCAGATAGAGAGGCACTACCAGCTCCCACGAAATTGCACGGGAGTTAGTGGAGGCATGAACACGGTAGCGCCGTGCCCGGCTAGTCTCGCCCAGGCCACCACGCCTCTGGCGATGATGTTGTCGCCATTCATGGCAACCCTTTTCTGCCCCGTGGCGGAAATCGCTTGGTGCCCCGTGAGGCCACCGCTGGCGATGCCCACGCCAGCCACACAGGTCATGAACTGGGCCGACCTCCGCTCCTGGGGCGGAAGTTAAAAAGGAGATGTGTTGCGCCGCACGCCGCCATTTTTGTCTTTGGCCAACTCACTGATTGGCCCGTTCTACTCTGCTGTCGCATGGTCTGGGTCGCCATTGTGCAGCCTGGTTCTCCTTTTGGGTGGCAGGCTGCGGCCATGGCATCATGTAGCCCTGGTGGCCGAATGGAGGCCATCAGAGGCCCTGCAGAGTTTGCAGTGACCCTCCCCTTTAATGGAAGGGGAGGGGCATTGAAACACGTCAACGCTACGTGGAATAGCGCACAGTGCTGCCGATCCCACCCGCGTAGTGCCCCGGACATTGCGCGCGACATTACGCTCCACTTCCTGTGAGGGGCGGTAACCCAAATTTCACGGCCTGGGCGGGACCTCCACATCGGGCGCAGGAAGTCCTGCCCCGACTTGGTTACCACCCCCAAACGGGGCGTAACCCAATTTCGCCCCCAAGAACATTCAGTAACAAATCTATGGTGTATTAAAAATCTTGCATCTGCGCACCCTGCCTGTTTTAATATTTTTCCATTATAAACTTCTTGGTCCAGCATTATAATGGACACTGCCTTTGTAAGTTCGTGTGCTGTTTGCATTTCCTCTCAATAGTGGTGGTGCTGTTGTGTCTCAGATTCACATTGCTCAGCTTCTCAGCCAATTCTACAGAGAAGCTCCTGCACTGCAACTTTTCTGCTACCCAAATTGCAAACAAAAAGGCAATATATATGACCTTTAAATGGGGACTGAATTATTCTGTGCACCCTGATCCAATTATTTCCCACCCTCAACTCTTTTTCACCTGAAAAATACACTCTTATAGAATGCCATAAAAGATCAAGTAGTATTTATGCGTCCCACAAATGACAATCATCATTTTTCATAAAGATGAAATGGACATCTCTAGCAATACTATCAGTAACATTAACAGCCTTGAGGCTGTGGCTAAGTGATAACTCAGTGGTATCTGAATACTGAAGTATACAGTAAAACCACTCAGAATAGTCAGTTTGTGGAGTATTCTTTGGCACATAGTAGTGAACTATAGTAGCAAATGCTTGATTTATCTCATAGCTCAACTAAGGAGGAAATTAAAAAGACAGCTCAAATTTTGATTAAATAGTGTGAATAGTAACAATACTCAGACAGAAGTCAAGCTAACACTGTAGTTCTGAGGTATATACTATTCTGGACTATCTGAACCGTTCCCCATGTCCTCAGGGAAGACCAACACCAAGGATGCTTTCAAGTTCATTTGGATGCTGCAAACAACATTCAATTACTTCTAAGTCCTAGAGCAGCAAGACATGTTTTTTGTGTATGAAATCCTCATGGCAGGCTTATACTGTTGGTCTGTCAGAGAGAGCAATAGAACATCAGACAGCAGGCTACACAAGGCAAGGCACTATTAACCAGGAACTTCAGAGGTTGATGCCAGCAGAGCATGAATTAACAATGTGGCCGTTCATTTACTTGCTGTGTAATATAACTTACATAACCAAGGAAGATGATTCACGTTGTCCAAGGCTGCGCCGTGGATTTTGATAACTGTATGGCAGGGTCAGGTTGGTGGAGGACCTTTCTCTTACGAATGTTTAGCGTAAGACCCATGCTTTCATACGCCTTGGTGAAGGTGTTGACGATGGCTTGGAGTTCGGCCTCTGAGTGTGCGCAGATGTAAGCGTCGTCCGCATATTGTAGTTGAATGACCGAGGATGGGACGACCTTGGATCTAGCCTGAAGGAGGCGAAGGTTGAACACGTTCCCATTGGTTCTATAGTTTAGTTCCACTCCAGCGCGGAGTTTGTTGAGAGTGAGATGGAGCATTGCAGCGAGGAAGATCGAGAAAAGCGTTGGTGCGATGACGCAGCCCTGCTTCACCCCAGTCCAGATGTGGATTGGGTCTGTGGTGGATCAGTTGTTCAGGATCATGGCTTGCATGTCATCATGGAGCAGGCGGAGGATTGTGACAATCTTTTTTGGGGGAGCCGAAACGGAGGAAGACGCTCCATAGTCCCGCGCGGTTGACAGTGTCACAGGCCTTTGTGAGGTCAAAGAAGCCCATGTAAAGGGTTGATGCTCTTCCCTGCATTTCTCTTGTAATCGCGTGGTGAAGATCATGTCCGTTGTACCCCTTAGTGGACGGAATCCGCATTGCGATTCTGGGAGGAGCTCTTCAGCTACGGGGAGAAGACGATTGAGGAGGATTCTTGCAATGACTTTCCCAGTGGCCGACAGCAGGGAGATTCCTCTGTAGTTACCGCAGTCGGACTTGATCCTTTTTTTGAAGATTGATGCAGAATGCCCACAGTGCCTGGTCTGCTCTCAAGGCCTCCATAACCAGCGCCTGCGAAGAGACGCTCGGTCATTCAACCAGGAAACACCAGGACTGGTTTGATGAGAATGACCAGGAGATCCAGGAGCTAATAAGCCGCAAGCGCAAGGCATTTATGAACTTAAAGCAGCAACCCAATTCGGGAGCAGCAAAGCAGCTCTACAGGCGGCTTAAGGCCGAGGTTCAATAAAACCCCGCAACCTAAAGAATAGCTGGTGGGTGGAGAAAGCCCAGAAGATCCAGCAGCTGGCTGACAACCACGACGTGCGAGGTTTCTTCAGCGCAGTCAAGACCACCTACAACCCAAGCACCCAAGGCTCCACCTCATTGCTGGCCAAGAATGGAGAGGCATTCATCAAGGACACCGAGGCAGTCAGGGCCCACTGAAAGGAGCACTTCGAAGATCTCCTTAGCCAAGACTCTGCCTTCGACGCGAGTGTCCTCGACTCCATCCCGCAGCATGGTACCGGCCACCATCTCAGTAAAACCCCAGCCCGGCACAAGGTAGAAAAGGCCATCCGGCAGCTCAAGAACAAGGCATCAGGAGCAGATGGAATCCCCGCTGAGGCACTAAAATATGGCGGAGAAACACTATTGGCACGAATGCATGACCTCATCTCTCTTATCTGGTAGGAATACCTGTAACATTGACGTGCCTTCACAGATGCTGCCTGCCTTGCCGTGTGTTTCCATCATTTCTATTTTTGTTCCAAATATAGTTATTTTAATGTCTGTTCCCTCCACAAAGGTTGCTGACCTGCTGAATGTACCAGCATTTTTTGTTTCTGTTCAAAATGTTGTCTTTTTAATAAAATTAGCATCTGAAATAATTATCGTTTTCATTGATGCATGAATAATTTCAGTAATTATATGCCATTAATAGAACACAACAGCACACACTTTTCTAAAAAGTATCTTCAAGGTCAGGGCAAGATAACAGAATTCATGAATGTGATTTCACAATAAAATATGTATTGTACTGCCATATTTCTGGGAGCAAGAAATTTGTTGGCATAGTTAACAAAGCGTGGTCTAGAAAACTCAAAAAGGGTCTGTTTATCTACCAGGCGCAGCCTCCCCCACCCATTTACTCCAGGCTTCATTGTGATTTGGACCATGAAAAATCCTCTCTGCACTCCAATAATCTCAGAGGAACAGACAGCAGACTATTTCATTTTGCATGGATACTGTTGTGTATATGTAAACCATGCACTCCCATGTTCCGCCACCAGGGAGCTCATCCCCTGAAGTCCCAAGCGATCCCAGCATCCCTTGGGAGCACTGTATATAAGCCGGCCCCTAAGGCCTGTTCCTCACTCTGGAGTGTCTTATTAAAGACTGAGGTCACTGTTACTTCAGTCAGTCGAGGAGGCGGGAGCTCGGAGCAGCGCGAGTCCGGGGTTGGCGAGAGGCCTATAAAGGCCAGCGGGAGTCGAGCAGTTCGAGCAGTCAGTCGAGGAGGCGGGAGCTCGGAGCAGCGCGAGTCCGGGGTCGGCGAGAGGCCTATAAAGGCCAGCGGGAGTCGAGCAGTTCGAGCAGTCAGTCGAGGAGGCGGGAGCTCGGAGCAGCGCGAGTCCGGGGTCGGCGAGAGGCGTACCGGTGCAGCTACAGGGAGAAGGCAAAGAAAGAAACAAAGGTGACGTCACAGCCTAGGGGGTAAGTGATCGGCTGGTGATTGGTGAGTAGTTTTTCTTTTTCTTCTTATATTAATCAGTAACTTTTAACATTGTTGTTGCCAATTTAAGTGTATCTAAGGGTTAAGTCATGGCAGGAGAGCTCGGTCGGGTGTTATGCTCCTCCTGTACCATGTGGGAACTCAGGGACACTTCCGGTGTCCCTGACGACTACGTGTGCAGGAAGTGTATCCACCTCCAGCTCCTGACTGTCCACGTTGCGGAGTTGGAGCTGAGGGTGGATTCGCTCTGGAGCATCCACGATGCTGAGAATGACATGAGTATCACGTGTAGTGAGTTGGTCTTACCGCAGGGAAAGGGTCCACAGCCAGCTAGGGAATGGAAGACCAGCAGGAAGAGTAGTGCAAGGAAGGTAGTGCAGGGGTCCCCTGTGGTCATCCCCCTGCAAAACAGATACACTGTTTTGAGTACTGTTGAGGGGGATGACTCATCAGGGGAGAGCAGCAGCAGCCAAGTTCATGGCACCGTGGCTGGCTCTGCTGCACAGGAGGGCAAGAAAAAGAGTGGGACAGCAATAGTGATAGGGGATTCAATGGTGAGGGGAATAGATAGGCGTTTCTGCGGCCGCGACCGAGACTCCAGGATGGACCGAGACCCTGGTGCAAGGGTCAAGGATGTCTCAGAGCGGGTGCAGGACATTCTGAAATGGGAGGGAGAACAGCCAGTTGTCGTGGTGCACATTGGTACCAACGACATAGGTAAAAAAAGGGATGAGGTCCTACGAAACAAATTTAAGGAGCTAGGAGCTAAATTAAAAAGTAGGACCTCAAAAGTAGTAATCTCGGGATTGCTAGCAGTGCCACGTGATAGTCAGAGTAGGAATCGCAGGATAGCGCAGATGAATACGTGGCTTGAGCAGTGGTGCAGCAGGGAGGGATTCAGATTCCTGGGGCATTGGGACCGGTTCTGGGGGAGGTGGGACCAGTACAAACTGGACGGTCTGCACCTGGGCAGGACCGGAACCAATGTCCTAGGGGTAGTGTTTGCTAGTGCTGTTGGGGAGGAGTTAAACTAATATGGCAGGGGGATGGGAATCAATGCAGGGAGACAGAGGGAAACAAAAAGGAGGCAAAAGCAAAAGACAGAAAGGAGATGAGGAAAAGTGGAGGGCAGAGAAACCCAAGGCAAAGAACAAAAAGGGCCACTGTACAGCAAAATTCTAAAAGGACAAAGGGTGTTAAAAAAACAAGCCTGAAGGCTTTGTGTCTTAATGCAAGGAGTATCCGCAATAAGGTGGATGAATTAATTGTGCAAATAGATGTTAATAAATATGATGTGATTGGGATTACGCAGACGTGGCTCCAGGATGATCATGGCTGGGAACTCAACATTCAGGGGTATTCAACATTCAGGAAGGATAGAATAAAAGGAAAAGGAGGTGGGGTAGCATTGTTGGTTAAAGAGGAGATTAATGCAATAGTTAGGAAAGACATTAGCTTGGATGATGTGGAATCTATATGGGTAGAGCTGCAGAACACCAAAGGGCAAAAAACGTTAGTAGGAGTTGTGTACAGACCTCCAAACAGTAATAGGGATGTTGGGGAGGGCATCAAACAGGAAATTAGGGGTGCATGCAATAAAGGTGCAGCAGTTATAATGGGTGACTTTAATATGCACATAGATTGGGCTAGCCAAACTGGAAGCAATACGGTGGAGGAGGATTTCCTGGAGTGCATAAGGGATGCTTTTCTAGACCAATATGTTGAGGAACCAACTAGGGGGGAGGCCATCTTAGACTGGGTGTTGTGTAATGAGAGAGGATTAATTAGCAATCTCCTTGGGGAAGAGTGACCATAATATGGTGGAATTCTGCATTAGGATGGAGAATGAAACAGTAAATTCAGAGACCATGGTCCAGAACTTAAAGAAGGGTAACTTTGAAGGTATGAGGCGTGAATTGGCTAGGATAGATTGGCTAATGATACTTAAGGGGTTGACTGTGGATGGGCAATGGCAGACATTTAGAGACCGCATGGATGAACTACAACAATTGTACATTCCTGTCTGGCGTAAAAATAAAAAAGGGAAGGTGGCTCAACCGTGGCTATCTAGGGAAATCAGGGATAGTATTAAAGCCAAGGAAGTGGCATACAAATTGGCCAGAAATAGCAGCGAACCTGGGGACTGGGAGAAATTTAGAACTCAGCAGAGGAGGACAAAGGGTTTGATTAGGGCAGGGAAAATGGAGTACGAGAAGAAGCTTGCAGGGAACATTAAGGTGGATTGCAAAAGTTTCTATAGGTATGTAAAGAGAAAAAGGTTAGTAAAGACAAATGTAGGTCCCCTGCAGTCAGAATCAGGGGAAGTCATAACGGGGAACAAAGAAATGGCAGACCAATTGAACAAGTACTTTGGTTCGGTATTCACTAAGGAGGATACAAACAACCTTCCGGATATAAAAGGGTCAGAGGGTCTAGTAAGGAGGGGGAACTGAGGGAAATCTTTATTAGTCGGGAAATTGTGTTGGGGAAATTGATGGGATTGAAGGCCGATAAATCCCCAGGGCCTGATGGACTGCATCCCAGAGTACTTAAGGAGGTGGCCTTGGAAATAGCGGATGCATTGACAGTCATTTTCCAACATTCCATTGACTCTGGATCAGTTCCTATGGAGTGGAGGGTAGCCAATGTAACCCCACTTTTTAAAAAAGGAGGGAGAGAGAAAACAGGGAATTCTCGACCGGTCAGCCTGACCTCAGTAGTGGGTAAAATGATGGAATCAATTATTAAGGATGTCATAGCAGTGCATCTGGAAAATGGTGACATGATAGGTCCAAGTCAGCATGGATTTGTGAAAGGGAAATCATGCTTGACAAATCTTCTGGAATTTTTTGAGGATGTTTCCAGTAAAGTGGACAAAGGAGAACCAGTTGATGTGGTATATTTGGACTTTCAGAAGGCTTTCGACAAGGTCCCACACAAGAGATTAATGTGCAAAGTTAAAGCACATGGGATTGGGGGTAGTGTGCTGACGTGGATTGAGAACTGGTTGTCAGACAGGAAGCAAAGAGTAGGAGTAAACGGGTACTTTTCAGAATGGCAGACAGTGACTAGTGGGGTGCCGCAAGGTTCTGTGCTGGGGCCCCAGCTGTTTACATTGTACATTAATGATTTAGACGAGGGGATTAAATGCAGTATCTCCAAATTTGCGGATGACACTAAGTTGGGTGGCAGTGTGAGCTGCGAGGAGGATGCTATTAGGCTGCAGAGTGACTTGGATAGGTTAGGTGAGTGGGCAAATGCATGGCAGATGAAGTATAATGTGGATAAATGTGAGGTTATCCACTTTGGTGGTAAAAACAGAGAGACAGACTATTATCTGAATGGTGACAGATTAGGAAAAGGGAAGGTGCAACGAGACCTGGGTGTCATGGTACATCAGTCATTGAAGGTTAGCATGCAGGTACAGCAGGCGGTTAAGAAAGCAAATGGCATGTTGGCCTTCATAGGGAGGGGATTTGAATACAGGGGCAGGGAGGTGTTGCTACAGTTGTACAGGGCCTTGGTGAGGCCACACCTGGAGTATTGTGTACAGTTTTGGTCTCCTAACTTGAGGAAGGACATTCTTGCTATTGAGGGAGTGCAGCGAAGATTCACCAGACTGATTCCCAGGATGGCGGGACTGACCTATCAAGAAAGATTGGATCAACTGGGCTTGTATTCACTGGAGTTCAGAAGAATGAGAGGGGACCTCATAGAAACGTTTAAAATTCTGACGGGTTTCGACAGGTTAGATGCAGGAAGAATGTTCCCAATGTTGGGGAAGTCCAGAACCAGGGGTCACAGTCTGAGGATAAGGGGTAAGCCATTTAGGACCGAGATGAGGAGAAACTTCTTCACCCAGAGAGTGGTGAACCTGTGGAATTCTCTACCACAGAAAGTAGTTGAGGCCAATTCACTAAATATATTCAAAAGAGAGTTAGATGAAGTCCTTACTACTCGGGGGATCAAGGGTTATGGCGAGAAAGCAGGAAGGGGGTACTGAAGTTTCATGTTCAGCCATGAACTCATTGAATGGTGGTGCAGGCTAGAAGGGCTGAATGGCCTGCTCCTGCACCTATTTTCTATGTTTCTATGTTTCTAAACTCCCTGTGTGCAGCCTCATCTGTGTTAGGAACACAATAACTGGCGACGAGAATACGAATCTAACGCAAAGATGCAGCAAACTGTGGGCATCCTGGAGAAGTTCTCGGAGGGTGAGGACTGGGAAGCCTAGGTCGAACGGCTAGACCAGTACTTTGTCGCCAACGAGCTGGACGGAGAAGGAAGCGCTGCAAAAAGGAGAGCGGTTCTCCTCACAGTCTGCGGGGCATCGACCTACAGCCTCATGAAGAATCTTCTGGCTCCAGTGAAACCCACAGATAAGTCGTATGAGAAGCTGTGTACACTGGTTCGGGAGCATTTTAACCGGAAGGAGAGTGTGCTGATGGCGAGGTATCTGGTTCTGCACATGCCAGCGATCTGAAGGTCAGGAAGTGGCGAGCTATGTCGCCGAGCTAAGGCGACTTGCAGGACAATGTGAGTTTTATGGCTACCTGGAGCAAATGCTCAGAGACTTTTTTGTACAGGGCATTGGCCGCGAGACCATCCTACGAAAATGTTTGACTATAGAGACACCGACCCTCAGTAAGGCCATTGGGATAGCACAGGCGTTTATGTCCACCAGTGATAACACCAAACAAATCTCTCAGCACACAAGTGCTAGCAATGTTCATAAATTAACTGGAACTGTGTTTGCGAGCAGAAATGTACAGGGCAGAAACCACGAGTCTGCGACTGTCAGCAGGCAACAAGTGACCCAGATGACTCAGAGTTCCAAACAAAGGATGAATTCACACCTTGTTGACGTTGTGGAGGCTTCCATTCAGCCTATTCATGCCGCTTCAAAGGTATGTTTGCAAGAGCTGTGGAACAATGAGGCACCTCCAATGAGCTTGCAAACGAGCTGCAAGCTCTGCAAAACCTGCTAACCACCATGTGGCAGAGGCAGATCGCTCCATGGTGGATCAAAGCAATTTCGAGCCTCAGAAAGAGGAGGCAGATGCTGAAGTACATGGGATGCACACATTTTTGACGAAATGTTCCACCTATAATGCTAAACATAAAATTGAATGGCTTACCCGTAGCCATGGAACTGGACACCGGTGCTAGCCAATCCATCATGAGTAAAAAGATATTTGAGAGACTGTGGTGCAACAAGGCACTCAGACCAGCCCTCAGCCCCATCCACATGAAACTGAGAACGTATACCAAATAGCTTATCACTGTCCTGGGCAGCGTCATGGTCAAGGTCACCTGTGAGGGCACAGTGCACGAACTGCCACTCTGGATTGTCCCGGGTGATGGCCCCACACTGGTTGGAAGGAGCTGGCTGGGCAAAATCCGCTGGAACTACGATGACATCCGAGTGTTATCACATGTCGATGAGACCTCATGTACCCAGGTTCTGAACAAATTTCCTTCCCTTTGTGAGCCAGGCATTGGAAACTTTTCTGGGGGGAAGGTGCGGATCCACTTGGTCCCAGAGGCACGACCCATTCACCACAAGGCGCAAGCGGTACCTCACATGATGAGGGAGAGAGTGGAAATCGAGCTGGACAGGCTGCAACGTGAGGGCATCATCTCCCCAGTGGAATTCAGCGAGTGGGCCAGCCCGATTGTTCCAGTACTCAAAAGTGATGGCACGGTCAGGATTTGCGGCGATTATAAAGTAACCATCAATCGTTTCTCGTTACAGGACCAATACCCGCTACCAAAGGCAGATGACCTATTTGCGACGCTGGCAGGAGGCAAGACGTTCACCAAGCTCGACCTGACTTCGGCCTACATGATGCAGGAGCTGAAGGAGTCTTCGAAGGGCCCCACCTGCATCAACACGCACAAGAGACTGTTCATCTATAACTGATGCCCGTTTGGAATTCGGTCGGCTGCAGCGATCTTCCAGAGAAACATGGAAAGCCTACTCAAGTCGGTACCACAAACAGTGGTCTTTCAGGACGACATATTGGTCACGGGTTGGGACACCGCCGAGCACCGACAAAACCTGGAGGAGGTCCTCCAGCGACTGGATCGCGTAGGGCTGCGGCTGAAGAGGTCGAAATGCGTCTTCATAGCAACAGACATGGAGTCTTTGGGGAAAAAGATCGCAGCGGACGGCATTTGGCCCACAGACGCCAAGACAGAGGCTATCAGGAACGCGCCCAGGCCACAGAGCATCACGGAGCTGCGTTCGTTCCTGGGACTCCTCAACTATTTTGGTAACTTCCTACCGGGGTTAAGCACCCTCTTAGAGCCCCTACATGTGTTATTGCGCAAAGGTGAGAACTGGGTATGGGGAAAAAACCAAGTAATTGCTTTTGAGAAAGCCAGAAACATTTTATGCTCCAACAAGCTGCTTGTATTTTATAACCCATGTAAAAGATGTGCTAGCATTTGATAGCCAAGAAAGATAGACAAGAAGGGAAAGGAGGTGGGGTAGCTCTGTTAATAAAGGATGATATCAGGGCAGTTGTGAGAGATGATATTGGCTCTAATGAAAAAAATGTTGAATCATTGTGGATGGAGATTAGAGATAGTAAGGGGAAAAAGTCACTGGTGGGCATACTTTATAGGCCCCCAAATAATAACTTCACGGTGGGGCGGGCAATAATCAAGGGAATAATGAAGGCATGTGAAAAAGGAACGGCAGTAACCATGGGGGATTTTAACCTACATATCGATTGGTCTAATCAAATCGCACGGGGTAGTCTTGAGGAGGAATTCATAGAATGCATACGGGATTGTTTCTTAGAACAGTATGTTACAGAACGTACAAGGGAGCAAGCTATCTTAGATCTGGTCCTGTGTAATGAGACAGGAATAATAAACGATCTCCTAGTAAAAGATCCTCTAGGAATGAGTGATCACAGTAAGGTTGAATTTGTTATACAGATTGAGGATGAGGAAGTAGTGTCTCAAACGAGCGTACTATGCTTAAACAAAGGGGACTACAGTGGGATGAGGGCAGAGTTGGCTAAAGTAGACTGGAAACACAGACTAAACGGTGGCACAATTGAGGAACGGTGGAGGGCTTTTAAGGAGCTCTTTCATAGTGCTCAACAAAATATATTCCAGTGAAAAAGAAGGGCGGTAAGAGAAGGTATAACCAGCCGTGGATAACCAAGGAAATAAAGGAGAGTATCAAATTAAAAACCAATGCATATAAGGTGGCCAACGTTAGTGGGAAACTAGCAGATTGGGAACATTTTAAACGACAGCAAAGAATGACTAAGAAAGCAATAAAGAAAGGAAAGATAGATTACGAAAGTAAACTTGCGCAAAACATAAAAACCGATAGTAAAAGCTTTTACCGATATATAAAACGGAAGAGAGTGACGAAAGTAAATGTTGGTCCCTTAGAAGATGAGAAGGGGGATTTAATAATGGAAAATGTGGAAATGGTTGAGACCTTAAACAATTATTTTGCTTCGGTCTTCACAGTGGAAGACACAAAAACTATGCCAAAAATTGCTGGTCACGGGAATGTGGGAAGGGAGGACCTTGAGATAATCACTATCACTCTGGGGGTAGTGCTGGATAAGCTAATGGGACTCAAAGTTGACAAGTCCCCTGGTCCAGATGAAATGCATCCCAGGGTATTAAAAGAGATGGCAGAAGTTATAGCAGATGCATTCGTTAGAATCTATCAAAATTCTCTGGACTCTGGGGAGGTACCAGCGGATTGGAAAGCAGCTAATGTAATGCCTCTGTTTAAAAAAGGGGGCAGACAAAAGGCAGGTGACTATAGGCCGGTTAGTTTAACATCTGTAGTGGGGAAAATGCTTGAAGCTATCATTAAGGAAGAAATAGCGGGACATCTAGATAGGAATATTGCAATCAAGCAGACGCAACCTAGATTCATGAAGGGGAAATCATGTTTAACTAATTTACTGAAATTCTTTGAGGATATAACGAGCATGGTGGATAGAGGTGTACCGATGGATGTGGTGTATTTAGATTTCCAAAAGGCATTCGATAAGGTACCACACAAAAGGTTACTGCAGAAGATAAAGGTACGCAGAGTCAGAGGAAATGTATTAGCATGGATCGAGAATTGGCTGGCTAATAGAAAGCAGAGAGTCACGATAAATGGGTCCTTTTTGGGTTGGAAATCGGTGGTTAGTGGTGTGCCACAGGGATCGGTACTGGGACCACAACTGTTTACAATATACATAGATGACCTGGAAGAGGGGACAGAGTGTAGTGCACCAAAATTTGCAGATGACACAAAGATTAGTGGGAAAGCGGGTTGTGTGGAGGACACAGAAAGGCTACAAAGAGATTTAGATAGGTTAAGCCAATGGGCTAAGGTTTGGCAGATGGAATACAATGTCGGAAAATGTGAGGTCATCCACCTTGGAAAAAAAAACAGTAAAAGGGAATATTATTTGAATGGAGAGAAATTACAACATGCTGCGGTGCAGAGGGACCTGGGGGTCCTTGTGCATGAATCCCAAAAAGTTAGTTTGCAGGTGCAGCAGGTAATCAGGAAGGCGAATGCAATGTTGGCCTTCATTGCGAGAGGGATGGAGTACAAAAGCAGGGAGGGTATTAGTGAGGCCGCACCTGGAGTACTGTGTACAGTTTTGGTCACCTTACTTAAGGAAGAATATACTAGTTTTGGAGGGGGTACAGAGACGATTTCACTCGGCTGATTCCGGAGATGAGAGGGTTACCTTATGATGATAGATTGAGTAGACTGGGTCTTTACTCGTTGGAGTTCAGAAGGATGAGGGGTGATCTTATAGAAACATTTAAAATAATGAAAGGGATAGACAAGATAGAGGCAGAGAGGTTGTTTCCACCGGTCGGGGAGACTAGAACTAAGGAGCACAGCCTCAAAATACTGGGGAGCCAATTTAAAACCGAGTTGAGAAGGAATTTCTTCTCCCAGGGGGTTGTGAATCTGTGGAATTCTCTGCCCAAGGAAGCAGTTGAGGCTAGCTCATTGAATGTATTCAAATCACAGATAGATAGATTTTTAACCAATAAGGGAATTAAGAGTTATGGGGAGCGGGCGGGTAAGTGGAGCTGAGTCCACGGCCAGATCAGCCATGACCTTGTTGAATGGCGGAGCAGGCTCGAGGGGCTAGATGGCCTACTCCTGTTCCTAATTCTTATGTTCTTACGTGACGCGTCGTCGTACAGAGTCGGATGTGTATTACAACAAGCTAACGTTGCGGGGAAGTTGCAACCTGTCGCCTATGCTTCGAGGAGCTTGTCTAAGGCCGAGAGGGCCTACAGCATGATTGAGAAAGAGGCATTAGCGTCTGTGTTCGGGGTAAAGAAAATGCATCAGGACCTATTTGGCCTCAAATTTGAGCTGGAAACCAATCACAAGCCCCTCACATCCCTGTTCACTGAAAACAAGGGGATAAATACTAATGCCTCAGCCTGCATACAAAGGTGGGCACTCGCGTTGCCAGGCACCGAGAACTGTGTGGATGCTCTCAGTCGGCTACCATTGCCCACCACGGGGGTGGAAATGGCGCAGCCTGCAAACTTGTTGATGGTGGCGCAGCCCACAGACTTTTTGGTCATGGATGTGTTTGAAAATGATAAATCATCTGTCACGGCCCGCTAGATTAGGACTTGGACCAGCAAAGATCCCCTGCTGTCCCTAGTAAAATGCAAGAGCCAATCAAGCCATTCCAGCGGTGAAAGGATGAGCTGTCCATTCAGGCAGACTGCCTGTTGTGGGGTAACCGCGTAGTGCTACCAAAAAAGGGCAGGGAGACGTTCATCTCGGATCTCCACAGCACACACCCAGGTATAGTAATGATGAAAGCGATAGCCAGATTCCACGTGTGGTGGCCCGGTATCGACTCTGACTTAGAGTCCTGTGTACGGCAATGCAGCATAAGTGCGCAGTTGAGCAACGCGCCCAGAGAGGCACCACTAAGTTTGTGGTCCTGGCCCTCCAGACCATGGTCGAGGATCCATGTCGACTATGCGGGCCCGTTTCTCTGTAAAATGTTCCTGGTGGTGGTGGGTGCTTTTTCAAAATGGATTGAATGTGAAATAATGTCGGAAAGCACCGCCACTGCCACCATTGAAAGCCTGAGGGCCATGTTTACCACCCATGGCCTGCCTGACATACTGGTCACCAGTGCCGAATTTAAAGAATTCATGACCCGCAATGGGATCAAACATGTCACCTCGGCCCCGTTTAAACCAGCCTCCAATGGGCAGGCAGAGCGGGCAGTACAAACCATCAAACAGAGCCTTAAACAAGTCACAGAAGGCTCACTCCAAACCCACCTGTCCCGAGTACTGCTCAGCTACCACACGAGACCCCACTCACTCACAGGGGTGCCCCGGCTGAGCTACTTATGAAAAGGACACTTAAAACCAGACTCTCGCTGGTTCACCCCAACCTGCATGATCAGGTAGAGAGCAGGCGGCAGCAACAAAATGTAAACGATGGTCGCGCCACTGTGTCACAGGAAATTGATCTGAATGACCCTGTGTATGTGCTAAACTATGGACATGGTCCCAAGTGGATCGCGGGCACGGTGATAGCTGAAGAAGGGAGTAGGGTGTTTGTAGTCAAACTAGACAATGGACAAATTTGCAGAAAGCACCTGGAACAAACGAGGTTGCAGTTCACAGACTGCCCTGAACAACCCACAGCAGACACCACCTTTTTCGAGCCCACAACACACACCCAAAGGATCAACGACACCACGCCGGACCAGGAAATCGAACCTATCATGCCCAACAACCCAGCAAGGCCAGGCTCACCCAGCAGCCCTGCAGGGCCAACAACACGCCAGCCCAGCGAGGGCACAGCCAACATACCAGAACAGACATTTGTACCGAGGCGGTCCACCAGGGAAAGAAAGGCTCCCGACCGCCTCACCTTGTAAATAGTTTTCACTTTGACTTTGTGCGGGGGAGTGATGTTGTGTATCTGTAAAGCATGCACTCCCATGTTCCGCCACCAGGGAGCTCATCCCCTGAAGTCCCAAGGGATCGCAGCATCCCTTGGGAGCACTGTATATAAGCCAGCCCCTAAGGCCTGTTCCTCACTCTGGAGTGTCTTAATAAAGAATGAGGTCTCTGTTACTTTAACTTCCCTGTGTGCAGCCTCATCTGTGTAAGGAACACAATAGATACCAATACTTGAGTCTGGAATAAATCTTTAAATCTTTCTCCCTTTAGCTGACCTTATCAAAAGGTTATCAATAAGCAGGAAATATTTTGTAAAATTATCAGCCAATTCTGCAATCATTATTTTCAAACCATTGGAAACATGGAAAGTTACATATATTTTGTGATTATCAGTCGATTGTAAGTGAGAATGATTTGATTTTCATGTGAAGGAAATGAAAAGCCCTGCAACATTTTGCAATCAGAGGAGCTCGTTAGAGGTTCAAAGCATAGGTGTGCTCCAAATTTATCAAATAAAGGTGTCAGCCTGTCAAACTATGATTTTAAAGAATCTAAGGGTTTATGTGGGACAGACGGATGCTGTTTTGAAAAGGACGCATTTATTGTACTGTAAAAATGGCCATCCCTTGTCTCTGATTGGTCCCCTTGGAGGATAAGCCACTCCCTGAAGTTTCTCCCGAATGTGTAACTGGAACCGCCCAGCCCAAGTTCTCACTAACTTCACAAATTGTAACTTGATCCACTTTGACTTGCAGAAACCACAGAGGATAGATCTCCCCAGAAGCCACCAAGTGCCAGCCGAAGTCCCTTACCCCAGTGCAAGTGCGTCCCTCCCCCCAGCCAAAGTCCCTTGCCCCCCAGCGCAAGAGCTGCCTCCCCCAGCCAAAGTCCCGTACCCCAGCACAAGTGCATGACCCCCCTCCCCCCGCCATAGATGGGGCATTGTGTGCGGATTGTTATCAGGTTTATTGGGTATGAAGTGAATAGTGACAGTGTCATGACTTCTGGATTGGAAGAACCTCTCTCCCCTCTGAACCCCCACCCCGTCTCTCCTCCCCCCACCCCGTCTCTCCCTTCCTCCCCCAACGGCCCCCCCCCCACTCCATGTCTCCCTTACCCCCCCCCGTGTCTCTCTTCCCCCCACCCAGGCTCTCTCTCCCCTCCAGACTCCCTCTCCCCCCCCAAGCTCTTTCTCTCTCTCCCTGCCTCACCAAGCTCTCTCTGCAGCCACCCCCCCCCCAGCTCTGTCTGCCCCCCCCCCCAGCTCTGTCTGCCCCCCACCCCCCAAGCTCTCTCTATCCCCGAGTCTCTCTCTCTCCTCCAGGATCTCTCACTCTCCCCGCCCGCCTCTCTCCCCACCCGCCCGGCCGCCTCTCTCCCCACCCACCCGTTCGCCCCTCTCCCCGCCCGCCTCTCTCCCCGCCCGCCTCTCTCCCCACCCGCCCGGCCGCCTCTCTCCCCACCCACCCGTTCGCCCCTCTCCCCGCCCGCCTCTCTCCCCGCCCGCCTCTCTCCCCACCCGCCCGGCCGCCTCTCTCCCCATCCGCCCAGCCGCCCCTCTCCCCGCCCGCCTCTCTCCACGCCCGCCTCTCTCCCCACCCACCCGTTCGCCCCTCTCCCCGCCCGCCTCTCTCCCCGCTCGCCTCTCTCCCCACCCACCCGGCCGCCTCTCTCCCCGCCCGCCTCTCTCCCCACCCGCCCGGCCGCCTCTCTCCCCACCCACCCGGCCGCCTCTCTCCCCGCCCGGCTCTCTCCCCACCCGCCCGGCCGCCTCTCTCCCCGCCCGGCTCTCTCCCCACCCGCCCGGCCTCCTCTCTCCCCCTAGGATCTCTCTCTCTCCCCCAGTCGCTCGGAGACTTGCGGAGGATCAGAAGGCCCGGTCGGTGGTCGCTCGGGAGCTCGCGAAACATGGTCGGACTGATTGCAGGGTCCTATTTCCGGTTCGGGGCCGCACGTCTTGTTCCGACACTTCCGGTTCGAGCAGGAGGCATTGGGGGCGGGGACGCGACAGAAAATGTACAGTACAAATAGTCAGTCCCTTTTGAAAACATGCACAAGAATAGACTTAATTACATGAATATCAAGTGTAGGAGGTTTTTTCATCATCATCATTATAGGCAGTCCCTCGGAATCAAGGAAGACTTGCTTCCAGTTTTAAAGTGAGTCCTTAGGTGGCTGTACAGTCCAATATGAAAACCACAGTCCCTGTCACAGGTGGGACAGATAGTCGTTGAAGGAACGGATAGGTGGGACAGGTTTGCCGCACGCTCTTTCCGCTGCCTGCGCTTGATTTCTGCATGCTCTCGGCGACGATACTGGAGGTGCTCAGCACCCTCCCGGATGCACTTCCTCCACGTAGGGCAGTCTTTGGCCAGGGATTCCCAGGTGTCAGTGGGGATGTTGCACTTTATCAGGAAGGCTTTGAGGGTGTCCTTGTAGCATTTCCTCTGCCCACCTTTGGCTCGCTTGCCGTGAAGTTCTCTTAAAACACTCTTCAATCACATACACTGGCTATCAATGCCTCACTCAGAAAGGAACTATATAAACCCCTCTCATTGTAACCTTTGCAGTGAATCTCTTTACATAGCTCCAAAACATAGAAAGAGACTGCTGCGTTTACAACAAGGTCCGATTTTGAGGTTTAAATCTCTAAAACAGTACGTGCAATGCCTCTTTGGAATGGGAAGATTTTTCAGCAAAACATTTGCTCTTAAAGGAGTATTGCCAGCAGGAATTTCTAGCTTCCCAAAAATATCTGTATGATTTATAAACAGCAGCTGATTTGCAGAATCAAATATAACTATAGCTGTCTGCTACAATTGTATGTTTTTAAGAAATCCTTGCATCTAAGTCCACATTCTTGATAACAATGTATTATTAACTGGGATCATTGTTTCATGTCTCTAGTTTTCCTACTATTATAAGATTCACGATTGATAAGGATAAATTATTCTTCGACTTGAAGAAATGTAATTTTCATAACCTTTCCAGTGGCTAATTATGTTTGTCACGAGGAAAGAGATTGAATTTATATTTTAATGCTTTTTAATCAGTTATATTTACTTATATAGTATTACCAAGTATTTACAGCACAGAAACAGAACATTCGGCCCAACAGGTCCATGGTGAGGAGCACCTCCGTTCAGTCAGCAAGTGTGACCCTGAGCTTCTGGTCGCCTGCCACTTTAATTCCCCGCTCCACTCCCACTCTGACCTCTCCGTCCTTGGCCTCTTACACTGTTCCAACGAAGCTCAACGCAAGTTCAAGGAACAGTACCTCATCTTTCGTTTAAGCACTTTACAACCTTCTGGACCCAACATCGAGTTCAACAATTTCAGAGCATATGCACTGCTCATCTTTGGCTCCCTACCCCCACCCCCGTGCCTAGTTTTTTTCCCCTTGTTTCTAATGGCAGCTGGTCATTATTCTGCCATTCATACCCGATCTCGACTAATGTTTTTCTAACTCCTGGCATTACCATTTCAATTCGGCCCATCATCCCTTTTGTTCCTCTAATCTCTCCTGCCTTCCACCCTATCACAGGCCTTCCCTTTAGTTCTTTCTTCCCCTTCCCCTTTCAGCGCTTCTTAAGAATCTGTTCTTTTAAAACACTATCCAGTTCTGACGAAGGGTCGTCAACCTGCAACGTTAACTCTGCTTTTCTCTCCACAGATGCTGCCTGACCCGCTGAGATTTCCTGTATTTTCTGCTTATATTTCAGATTCCAGCATCCACAATATTTTGCTTTTGTATTAGGTCCATGCTGGTGTTTATGCTCCACACGATCCTCTTCCCACCCTTCTTCATCTAACCCCATCAACATATCCTTCTACTCATTCTCCCTCATGTGTTTATCTAGCTTCCCCTTAAATGCATCTATGCTATTCACCTCAACTATTCCTTGTGGTAGCGAGTTCCACATTCTAACCAATCTGTGGGTAAAACATTTCTCCTGAAATAACCATTGGATTTATCAATAACTATCTTATACTTATAGCCCCTACTTCTGATCTCACCCGCAAGTAGAAACATCTTCTCTATATCTACCCTGTCAAACCCTTTCATAATCTGAAAGACATCTATCAGGTTACCCATCTTTTCTAGAGACAAGAGCCCCAGCCTGTTCAATCTTTCATGAAAGGTATTACCTCTCAGTTCTGTTATCATTCTAGTAATTTTTTTTGCACCTTCTCCCAGTGCCTCTATACCACTTTTATCAGGATGCGTTTATTTGTACCAAAAAAATGGCCACCGTGTCTCTGATTGGCTCTCCATTATCACATGACCTATTGCTGATCGGTTCCCTTGGAGGATAAGCCACATCCTGAACCACCCAGCCCAAGTTCTGACTGACTATGCAAATTGTAATTTGATCCATTCTGACTTCAGAAGCCAGAGAGGACAGATCTCGAACAACCCAGCAAAAGCCACCAAGTTCCAGCCGAAGTCCTTTACCCCAGCGCAAGTGCATTCCTCTTCCAGCTGAAGTGCCTTACTCCAGCTGCCTCCTCCAGCCAAAGTCCCTTACCCCAGAGCAAGTTACCCCCCCATCTCCCCGCCATAGATGGGGTATTGTGTGGGTCACAGATTGTTAACAGGTTTATGAAGTGAATAGTGACAGTGTCGTGACTTCTGGATTTTATCCATTCCAACGATATCCCTGAGACACCGAGCTTTCCGAGAAATGTGATCCATCTTCCCCGAGTTCCCTATCTCCCCGCCCCGATATGTCTCTCTCCCCCCGCCCCCCGTGTGTCTCTCCACATCCTCCCACATGTGTCTCTCTCCCCCCAGTGTGTCTCTCCCCCCCGTGTGTTTCCCCCATGTGTCTCTCTCCCCCCCCGTGTCTCTCTCCCCCCCCCCCGTGTGTCTCTCCCCACCCATGTGTCTCTCTCACCCCCGTGTGTCTCTCCTCCCCATGTGTTTCCCCCCATGTGTCTCTCTCCTCCCATGTGTCTCTCTCCCCCCGTGTGTCTCTCCTCCCCGTGTGTTTCCCACCATGTGTCTCTCTCCCCCCCCCGTGTCTCTCTCCCCCCCCCGTGTGTCTCTCCCCACCCATGTGTCTCTCTCACCCCCGTGTGTCTCTCCTCCCCGTGTGTTTCCCCCCATGTGTCTCTCTCCTCCCATGTGTCTCTCTCCCCCCCACCCCCGTGTGTTTCTCCCCACCCATGTGTCTCTCTCACCCCCGTGTATCTCTCCCAGCCAGTGTGTGTCTCTCTCCTCCCCACCTCCCCTCCCCCCCACCATGTGTCTCTCGGGAAAAGAGAGAATGGAGCCAGTCTGGAGAACGATCAGGAGTGGGTAGAGGGGTGGCCGTGATGGCGATTGGAGGCCTGGGGGCGTGGGGATCAGAGGCCTTGGAGGTGGGGTCTCCGATCGCAGGAAGCGGGTGAGGCAGGGACGCTGGATCCAAGAGGTAGGTTAAAGGCACTTACCTCCTGGATCCAGCTGTCCTCGCTTTCCATTACCTGTCAGGCTTCCCGAGGCCCGCGAAACCCAACAAGCTGCAGTTAAATTTAAAATGAAGGTTAAATCTGAGGCATGCCAGCCTCATTATAATATTTAAATGGGTGACCCGCCTCCTGGGAGAGGGTTAGCCACCTGCTTCCGTCCCACCTCGATTCAATCCGGAAGTGGGCGGGTTGGAGGCGGGTTCCAGTTGGGATTCAGATGTTAAACACTTTGCGGGAGAAATTGGGGTCATTTGCGACTCCCAAACGGGGTGCAAACCACTTTGTGACTGGGCGCGGCGCCACTATCTACTCCCACTAAAGTCGGCAGGTGTTTAGCGACGGCATTACGGCGTTGCACCCTTATATCCTGCGGCCAGTTATCGCCATGCACAGCGCCCCATTACAGCCCAGGACCGTAAATTGGGTATCGCCCCCTGAAGCTGCACTGGGCGATGACAGCGATAGCCTCAGGGGACGCGTACCCTGTGGCCGGCTGCTCATGGGGCATAATTTAAAGGGGAGGTGACCAACTGCTCATGAAAAAAAAATCTCCGGTTTTGTTTTCCTCAGCGGTGCCGCTTTGGGCACGGAGTCGTTGACGCGATCGCTCTGCAGAGCCCGCCACTCTGCTTGAGTTCTGGGCTGATCACGCGGCACTCCTGCTTCCCCGTTGGTCCAGGCAGGACCCTTTTTATTCTGCAAAGTATGCAGTTTGGGCTTTCCCTTTAATTCAGGGAAGAGCCCCTCCTACTCGGCATCGCTACGCGGTCCAGTGCTTAATGCTGCTGAGCCGTGCGCCCCGCTCCAGCCCCAGAAAGGAAGTGGAGCACTTGATTTAGCGCTCCACTTCCTTTCGGGGGTGGTAACCCCAATTTTTCGTGAGAGACGAGACTTCTGCGTCTGGCGCAATGTCTGGCGCCTCTCGAGTGTTACCATCCCCAATCGGGGCACTCCTGAACTTCTAGATCATAAACTTCTCACCGACCCCAATCCACCTGTTTTTGGGGGTTAAAATTCCCCTCTAATTTTCCAAGGACAATCTGGCCTCGTTATTCTTCCTACCAAAATGTACTACCTCACACATCTATATTGAAGTTCATTTGCCAATTACATGGCCTTTCTGTAAGTTTAATAATGTATTCTTGTACTTTGTCGCAGTATCCCTCTGCATTAACCACACCTCCCAATTTGGTGTCACCCGCAAATTTGGAAATTGCACTTTCGATTCCTGAGTCCAAATCGTTTATGTACTTAATTTAGTATTTGAATGAAATTCTCCTTAAATTGAGTTATACATATTTTTATCTACAAAAAAATGATATAATTGTGAAATATTGTTGATTTCATCTACACAAGTATAAGTTTTGTTCTGGCAAATGTCCATAGAGAAAATTGCTCTGTAGGTGTGAATCATATTGATTGGCTCAGTGTTTCAATCATTAAAAATGAATTAATCAAAAGCCACTACCTGAAAAAAATATAAGCCCCAATTTTCACCTGGAATGGGAGACGTGCGGGCAGCGTGCGAGATGATTGCCAAGCTTCCCAACCTCGGCAGTATGAAGCCCGGTCGATCTGCATGCCTCGGCCAGCTGCTTGCCTGAAACAGATGGGAAGCAATGGCAGGATTTCCGATAGCAGAACTCCATTGTTCAGCATCAAAGGAACGGTCGCCGGGAGTCGGGTAAGTTACAGGCAGGCTCTTGCATTCGGGCTGGGGAGGGGTGCAGGTAGCCTGGACGGGAATGGTCTAAACTTTCCTCCTCGTCCCACAAGGAATGTTAAAAACAAGTTAAAATAAAGCTTGCCTGCATTGGCTTCTTCTGGCCCTGGATCCTCTTCACCTGGCTTCACAAGCCACAAGAGCTTCCTTGCTCAGGTCACCCGTTAAAATTGGAGTTAGGCCCAGATGACAGCACCGGACCCAGATATGTAAAGAAGGATCCCACCAGCTATTAAAATTCCGAAGCCTCCGAATGTCAGTCACCCGACTGATTTTAATTGCTTCCCCTCCTGCCTGTCTGGTTTCCAGCAGGCGGATAGAGTTAAAATCACCCCTATAGTTACACTGGCTCAAAAAAACTTTCTAGCTCTTCAGAAACATTTTCAGTTTGCTATATAATAACCTATAAACAATCAGCAACCGCCATAAATTAAAACAATGAAATTCCTGAAAAATTCTTCAGTCTTTTCAGCAACCATGTTGGTTCCATATCCATCCCACTATATACTGCTAAAAATAATGACCTTGATTTTGGAACACAAGCGAAAAATACTGGAAACACTCAGCAGGTCAGGCAGCATCTGTGGAGAAAACAGACCTGCAAATGTTTCAGGTATGGATCTTTGATTGTCCCAATCTCTCACCATAATATTGGCAAGAGTATTAGCAGAATGCTTTTTTCAGTCATTTAAACAATTTCCACCAATCTGTTGAAGTTATGACAGGAGGTTGGGAGATTCAGGTTATGGAAATTCAGGGCAAATATTTATGCCATTTATCCATTCCAATTAACAATGCCTTTCCCTAGATGTGCCTTCCTCTCTCAATAAGTTCAGACTTTCTTTCTCAGGCCTCCATGTATGTGTAACCTGTCAGTGCTTTGTTCCTGTCTGACCTCCAGTGCTCCGCAGAAATCTCACTTCCTCACTGAATCTCTTGACTCAGCCTTTCGGCCTTTTTGAATCACGCCTTGGACATCCTGTCAATCAAAGTCAGAAAGAAGGAGCTGCAGAGAAGCCATGTCCACATTCCTTTAAAGGATGTTGTAATTACCACTTTCTCCCCATCAACCTTAGACTTTTATTTTCTTCTACACTGACCCTGTTAAAAGTAGCCCCAAGTGTGAGGTTTTTGCTGCACGCGATACATTCCTTCTAGCTATAGTTAATGGTTCAAGACGTGACTGCTATTGGAGCCTGGGGATGTCAAAAAACAAAAACATAACTACAGATGGAGCACATAACAAAAATAGAACAGTGAAAAATAAAAAATATGAAACATACTAAGTTAAATAACAACAGTAATAAATTAAATTTGATACAAAATTTAAAAAATTAATTTAGAAACACAACAAAAGAAATAGTTTTTCTTTCAAAAAAATTAAAGCAAATAATCGGCAAATACAAAGTGAGTAAAAGAATCAGTAAAGTAAATGAAAATACATATGAGCAAAGAAACATAATACAAATACATAATCTGAAAAGGAGACGGTCTTTGAACCTTCCCATTGTGCTGCCAGACTCCTGCCTGAATTTAGGACTCACTGACTGTGGGATTAAATCTGCATTATTGCTGTATAAATTCTAGTTAAAGATATTGACCTCACAAACAAATCCACTTGAAAATGGAGCATAACCCTTTAACAGGAGGGAGCAGCAACTGGAAGTTGGTGGTTTTATTCACTTGCAGTGTTGACTACTTTGTACAAATCACAGAGTAACAATCATGGTGGAAGAATAAAGTTTAGGATACAAATATACTAGCCATATACTGCAAACATAATCATTGCAATTAAAATAAAGCATCTTGAAAATGGATTATGGTTGAGCTTTTAACACGAAGGGGCAGAAATTCAGCTACTTACCGCCTCCCATTAGCGCCTGGGGGTGTGCTAACATGGCACTAAGGGGTTAGCAATCGGGCGCAGCGAATTCAGCGATGCCCGCGAACTTCAGTGCCAGTTTAGCGCTGGCGCTAACACTTACCACCTGGGCCTCTAGCATGTCGCAGATTGTGACGTCATAAAGTGCACAGCACTCCGTTACCGCCTCAGATGTGAAATTGCCTCCCGCCCCCTGCTGTATTGCCGGGCGTGAACAACGGCAGGAAGAGGAGATATTGTCAACTCAGTTGGCCGCTTGGGGAACACTAATTAAAGGGATTGGTTTTCAGGTAGGCCAGCCTTTATTATTTGCACCAGTCTGGTGCCTGCTGAAAGTTTTTGCTGTTTCATTGCTGCAAGATGTCCAAGTCCTCCACTTTCTGGAGTGGTTGGGGCTGTAATAGCAGCCATGCAGGTCACCTTGCAACGCAGGAATGCTGAGACATAGATTGTGCACCATCATTGGCCCATCCCTTTAAGCGAGTGAAGTAGCCTCTGATGCTGTTAGCATTGTACTCCACATTGTTCAGCGCTCTGCCATTCTGCTCTCGGACTTCAGCGCCCTAAGAGAAGTGGTTAGCACTTGATTTAGCGCTCCACTTCCCTCTTGGAGTGCTGAAGCTGAATTTCCCAGCAGGAGAGAATCATTAGCGCTTGGCGCTACTTTTTCTAGTTTTCAAAAGTTATCGTCCCAAATGGAGCGCTACGGAATTTCTAGCCGTAGATATTTTCTTGAGCTCAGCATTACCAGCTAGTCCCATAAGCAGCCCTTGTGTGTCCTATCATCCGGAAAGTACCTTTTTTTGCCCAATGTCTAGGCCAGCGATAGTGAGGACCAATGAACATAACCGAGTATTCTGCCAAGTTGCTATCGGAATGTATCACTGCCTGATTCTCCTCTCAGACCAAGACTCAGGCTCTGAACTGACAGATAAAATGAGCAAATGAATAGTACGTAGTATAAAACAGTGAGTTGTCCATTTCAATATTCTCCTTGATATAAAAAATAATAAAAATGCCATTCACTTTCTCTCTCTATATACGGCCTGAAATTGAGTTTATTCTGATGCAAAAATGGTGATAGTTCTAACATAGGAGACCAGAATTTGGGGTGCACATCAGATATGCTAGAAATACGCCAATTCTAAAACACAACAGGTGAAGTAGCATACACACTTTCCCCCACCATGCACTCAAATTTTTGGGCCAATATCTGAAACACCTATTTTGACTGAACTGCTAAAAAAAGAAATTCACAGCTGTGCTGCTAAGAAAGGATTCCGTAAGCTGTCTCTCAGCAGAATCAAGCAGGGAAATCATTTTCTTTCTGTCCTTCTAACGTGGAGCCCTTAGCATGAGGCATATTGGGCTTTCACATTGGGAATTCCCATATGTGTCCTTATAATAATACAGGCACACTGGATAAGACTACACCAAAAGAGAAAACCAACTAGGATTTACTCTTCCACCAGAAGTACAGACCATGCTGGTGATGTTTCAGAAGAGGTTTGCTTGAGCATTCAAAAGTTCAGTCAGGAGGCATAGAAGGAATGTTGCAAACTTAACCTGCAAACATTCTTTCAAACAACAATAACAACTTGCATTTATAGAGCACCTTTAATGTAGTAAAATGTGCCAAGACGCTTTAATGAAACAATATCAAACACAATTTGACTCTAAGGCATAAGGAGATTTTAGGTAGGTTTTAAGGAGGAGAGAGAGGTAGAGAGGTTTAGGGAAGGAATTCCAGAGCTAAGGGCCTAAGCAGCTGAAAACATGGCTGCCAATGGTAGAGCGATTAAAATCAGGGATATTCAGAAGGCCAGAATTGGAGGAGCGCAGTGACCTGAGAGAGTTGTATGGGTGGAGTAGGTTAAAGAGATAGGGAGGGGCGAAGCCATGGATGGATTTGATAACAAGGATGAGAATTTTAAAATTAAGACATTGCTAGATTGGGTGCCTATGTAGGTCAGTGAACACAGGGGTGATTGGTGAATGAGACGGTGCGAGTTAGGATATGGGCGGCAGAGTTTTGGATAAACTCATGTTTATGGAGGGTGGAAGGTGGGAGGCCGGCCACAAAAAAATTAAGAAAAATATTACTTCAGATTGGATTTCATATCAAAAATTAGTTTTAGTATGCACATAAGTACAGTTTACTTCTTATTTCCACTGTCTATCCTGGTGCTTTACTCTGCTGTTCTTAAATCTATCCTGGTGCTGTGCAGAGGTGATACCTGATGGCCTGAGATGCCAATGGTTCTTGGTTGGGCTGTGGTATCACAAGCCTCTTGAGGCTAAGGAGGCACTCAGCTCATGGCTTCTGAATCCCAGGAGGCCTCCAGTAAGCTGGGTCTCCACTGCAGGTGGGCAGCCTGGTCCTGTATTCTGATATCTATATGAACAGGCATCTGAGGATGCTAACTCGAAAGGTCATATGAGTTGTGAATGGGGAGAAGATAGCATCATGAAGACAGATTCTAGCCATGCCATTTATGCTGGTTCCTGGATACGAGTACCTACATAGTTCTTGGAAGCTGATTTCAATTTTCGAAGATTGAATAGTGGGGGTATGAGGACACATGAATATATTGAATTTTGCTTACTTTTGGAGATCAGGAAGGATTTGTGCAGAACTTTACCTCAGAAGATTGTTGGGGAGGATCCATAATAGTGTAAACTATATGGGCTAGATAACTCAAATGGCTTTATTTTTGTCCTATCATAGAATCATGTAATCATAGAATAGTACAGTACAAAAGGAGTCCATTTGTCCCATCGAGTCAGCGCTGGATCTTTTGAAGGGCTATCTAGTTAGTCCCACTCCTCCGCTCTTTCCCATATCCCTGCAATTTTTTTTCCTTCAAGATAGAATCATAGAATAGTTAATGAAATGCTTCTTACATTTTTATGTTCAAAGAAATCAATGTTGACAGTGAACTGAAACTTCGATTAATTTGAATGTGAGTCAAATGGAATTTGGATCTATATTTGGAATAAAGTTTAGGGTCAAATTTTACAACTAATCCTAAACTGAAATTTGTTTCCTGTTTTTTGGTGAAATGTAATTATTGCTTTCAAGGTTATTTGTGTGCATGGATTTTGCTTGAGTAATCGTATTTTGCTTTTATTCATACACAGATTATTGAATAGAAAATGTACTTCATTAATAATATGAAACTTTATATATTACGTAGTGTTTTCAAATGGTTAGCATCTCGAGCGGTCATGATGTAGAATTGCCGATATAGTTGTAGTGTGAATCTGATCTATGACAGTCAAGATGAGTTTCATCAGAACTTAGCTGCGGTGCTCATTGAAATGCTTTGTTGTAGCAGGATAATGAGTATTTAAGAAAAGCATAGAAAATGAAAATTCTTTAAGATATCATTGAATAGTAGCAATGCACTTCATGAATAATGTGCCGTCAAACTGAGCACACCTGAAATTTGACAGCTTCACCATTGTTTGATTCTTCAATATCCAGCCTGTCTTATCCTGGGAGGAAAATATGTGTGTGTGCCTATTCATGCTTATATCGTAAGCATTCTTAAACAATGAGTCACTCTAATTTAATTCTGTTCATACACAGTTTGAACTCCTGGGTCTTTTGTGTTCTGAGATAATTTGCAGCACCAGTGACAGCTCCAGCAAGCTAAATAGGATGTAAGGGTCTACCTCCAGTTACATTGGACCGCCTTCACGCAGTGAATACCAGGAAATCATGCTCCATGATATTGCTCATGTTGGAGACGCCAGTACATATCTAAGTGTTGGCATTCTAGGGAATATGGGGAGTCCCTGTACTATTGTGCGTAAGGAGGCAGGTGCCTCCACAATAAAATGCTGCTGTTCTAATAACCTCCATTTGAAAGCAGGAGCACTAAAGTCTGCATCCTCATACAACTCAGTAGGGCTATTTATAAGACAGACTTAGTTCTTGTTTAGATTTTTAGTAGTACATTATCTTCTTCTCTTGGGCAGTCCCTCGGAGTCGAGGATGACTTGCTTCCACACTACAAATGAGTTCTCAGGTGACTGAGGAGTCCAATGTGGGACCTACAGTCTCTGTCACAGGTTGGGCAGATGGTGTTTGGAGGAACGGGAGATTGGGTTGCCGCGCGCTCCTTCCGCTGTTGATGCTTGGCTTCAGCTTGCTCTCAGCGAAGAGACTCAAGGTATTCAGCGCCTTCCTGGATGCTTTTCCTCACAGTCGACAAGCTCCCTGCTGGAGTAGAACTAAACTACAGAACCAGTGGGAACCTGTTCAACCTTCACCATCTCCAGCCCAAGTCCAAGACCACCCCAACCTCTGTCGTCGAGCTACAGTACGCGGACAACGCCTGCATCTGCGCATATACAGAGGCTGAACTTCAGGACATAGTCGACGTATTTACTGAGGCATACGAAAGCATGGGCCTTACACTAAACATCAGTAAGACAAAGGTCCTCCACCAGCCTGTCCTCGCCGTACAGCACTGCCCCCCAGCCATCAAGATCCAAGGTGCGACCCTGGACAACGTGGACCACTTCCCTTATCTCGGGAGTCTCCTATCAACAAGAGCAGGCATTGACGACGAGATCCAACACCGCCTCCAGTGCGCCAGTGCAGCCTTTGGCCACCTGAGGAAAAAAGTGTTTGAAGACCAGGCCCTCAAAACTGCCACCGAGCTCATGGTCTACAAGGCTGTAGTAATACCTGCCCTCCTCTATGGCTCAGAAACATGGACCATGTACAGTAGACACCAGTCACTGGAGAAATATCACCAACGATGTCTCCGCAAGATCCTACAAATCCCCTGGGAGGACAGACTCACCAATGTTAGCGTCTTCAACCAGGCCAACATCCCCAGCCTCGAAGCACTGACCACACTTGATCAGCTCCGCCACATTGTCTGCATGCCAGACACGAGAATCTCAAAGCAAGCGCTCTACTCAGAACTCCTTCACGACAAACAAGCCAAAGGTGGGCAGCGGAAACGTTACAAGGGCACCATCAAAGCCTCCCTGATGAAGTGCAACATCCCCATTGACACCTGGGAGTCCCTGGCCAAAGACCGCCCTAAGTGGAGGAAGTGCACCCGAGAGGGCTCTGAGCACCTCGAGTCTCGTCACCGAGAGCATGCAGAAATCAAGTGCAGGCAGCGGAAAGAGCGTGCGGCAAACCAGTACCATCCACCCCTTCCCTCAATGACTATCTGTCCCACCTGTGACAGAGACTGTAGTTCTCGTATTGGACTGCACAGCCACCTAAGAACTCATGTTAAGAGTGGAAGCAAGTCCCTCGATTCCGAGGGACTGCCTATGATGATGATGATGAGTGATCAAAGGTAAAGTAGATTATAAGAAATGTAAGGGAACACTGTTTAGCAGCTCACATTGGAATTGGATAGTGTGATTTCTAAACAGCAGCAAGTACTCACACTGGTTTTGTGAAATGTGTGTCTTAACAGCTTGTTCATACTGGTTTTGTGTAGTATGAAAAGACTTTTGCACTCATACTGGGTATGGATAGTATGAGGTTTCAATAAAGACCTGATCTTGCATTACTACAACTGAGTGTGTGTCCAATCTGACGTTTAAAGTAACAAAACAAGAAAGCAGTCCAACAGGTAGCAAGGCCACAGAATGTATTCTGGGTAGAGGTCTTCAATGTCCATCACCAAGAGTGGCTCGGTAGCACTACTACTGACCGAGCTGGCCGCGTCCTGAAGGACACAGCTGCCAGATTGGGCCTGTGGCAGTTAGTGAGAGAACCAACATGAGGGAAATACTTACTTAACCTCATCCTCACCAATCTACATGTCGCAGATGCATCTGTCCATGACAGTATTGGTAGCAGTGACCACTACACAGTCCTTGTGGAGATAAAGTCTCTCACTCTACCATTACCATCAAGCCAGGGGACCAACCCTGCTTCAATGAAGAGTGCAGAAGAGCATGCCAGGAGCAGCACCAGGCATACTTAAAAATGAGATGCCAATCTGGGGAAGCTGCAACACAGGACTATATGCATGCTAAACAGCAGAAGCAGCATGCTATAAACAGAGCTAACTCAGATCAAAGCTTTGCAGTCCTGCCACACCCAGTCATGAATGGTGGTGTGCCATTAAACAACTAACAGGAGGAGGAGACTCCATGAATATCCTCATCCTCAAAGATGATGGAGCCCAGCACGCAAGTGCAAAAGACAAAGCTGAAACGGTTGCAACTATCTTCAGCCAGAAATGCCAAGTGGATGATCCTCTTGGCCTCCTCCTGCTGTCAACGCCATCACAGAAGCCAGTCTTCAGCCAATATGATTGACTCCGCATGATATCAAGAAACCACTGAGTGCACTGGATACAGCAAAGGCTATGGGCCCCAACAACATTCCGGCTGTCGTGCTGAAGACTTGTGCTCCAGAACTAGCCGTGCCTCGAGCCAAGCTGTTCCAGTACAGAACGTTCAGAGGAGAAGTGAAAAAGAAAATGAGAGGCAAAGAGAGGGTATGAGAATAGAATGGCAGCCAACATAAAAGGTAATCCAAAAGTTTTCTATAGGTATACAAAAAGTAAACAGGTAGTAAGAGGCGGGGTGGGGCTGAGTATGGAACAAGGAGACCTATGCATGGAGACAGAGGGTGTGGCTGAGGTACTAAATGAACACTTCCTTCAACAAGGAAGGAAATGCTGCCATAGACGCAGTGAAGGAAGAGGTAGAGGAGACACTGGATGGGATAAGAATTGATCAAAAACGAGGTACTAGAAAGGTTGGCTGTACTTAAAGTAGATACGTCACCATGACCAGATGGCATGCATCCTAGGATGCTGAGGAAAGTGAAGGAAGAAATCGCAGAGGTACTGGCTATAATCTTCCAATCCTCCTTAGATACGGAGGTGTTGTCAGAGGACTGGAGAATTGCAAATGTTATACCCTTGTTTAAACAAAGTTGTAAAGATAAACCCAGCAATTACAGGTCAGTCAGTTTAACCTTGGTAGTGGGGAAGCTTTTAGAAACAATAATCAGCAAAAAATTAACAAAAAATTAACAATCACTTGGACAAGTGTGGATTAATTAAGGAAAGCCAACACAGATTTGTTAAAGGCAAATCATGTTTAACCAACTTGATCTAGTTGATGAAGGCAATGCAGTTGACATGGATTTCCAAAAGGCATTCGATAAAATGCCACATAATAGGCTTGCCAGCAAAGTTCAAGCCCAAGGAATAAAAGTGACAGTGGCAGCATGGATACAAAATTGGCTAAGTGATAGGAAACAGAGTAGTGGTGAACAGTTGTTTTTCGGACTGGAGGAAGATATACAATGGTGTTCCCCAGGGGTCGGTTCTAGGATCACTGCTTTTCTTGACATATATTAATGATTTGGATTTGAGAGTAAAGGGCACAATTTCAAAATTTGCAGATGACACAAAACTTGAAAGTGAGGAGGATAGTGATAGACTTCAAGAGGACATAGACAGGCTGGTGGAATGGGTGGATATGTGGCAGATGAAATTTAAGGTAGAAAGAATGAAGAGGAAATATAAACTAAAGGGAACAAGCCTAAGGGGGTGTACGAACAGAGACCGAGGGGTATCGGCACACAAATTGTTGAAATATAGAAACATAGAAAATAGGTGCAGGAGTAGGCCATTCGGCCCTTTGAGCCTGCACCACCATTCAATAAGATCATGGCTGATCATTCCCTCAGTTCCTCTTTCCTGCTTCTCTCCATACCCCTTGATCCCTTTAGCCGTAAGGGCCATAGCTAACTCCCTCTTGAATATATCCAACGAACTGGCATCAACAACTCTCTGCGGTAGAGATTTCCACAGGTTAACAACTCTGAGTGAAGAAGTTTCTCCTCATCTCAGTCCTAAATGGCTTACCCCTTATTCTTAGACTGTGTCTCCTGGTTCTGGACTTCCCCAACATCGGGAATATTCTTCCTGCATCTAACCTGTCCAGTCCCATCAGAATTTTATATGTTTCTGAGATCCCCTCTCATCCTTCTAAACTCCAGTGAATACAGGCCCAGTTAATCCAGTCTCTCCTCCATTTTTCAGTCCTGCCATCCCGGGAATTAGTCTGGTGAACCTTCGCTGCACTCCTTCAATAGCAAGAATGTCCTTCCTCAGATTAGGAGACCAAAACTGAACACAATATTCCAGGTGAGGCCTCACCAAGGCCCTGTACAACTGCAGTAAGGCCTCCCGGCTCCTATACTCAAATCCCCTAGCTTTGAAGGTCAACATATCATTTGCCTTCTTCACTGCCTGCTGTACCTGCATGCCAACTTTCAAAGACTGATGTACCATGACACTAAGGTCTCGTTGCACCTGCCCTTTTCCTAACCTGCCACCATTCAGATAATGTTCTACCTTCGTGTTTTTGCCCTCAAAGTGGATAACCTCACATTTATCCACATTATACTGCATCTGCCATGCATTTGCCCACTCACCTAACTTGTCCAAGTCACCCTGCAGCCTCTTAGCATCCTCCTCACAGCTCACACCACCACCCAGTTTAGTGTCATCTGCAAACTTGGAGATATTACACTCAATTCCTTCATCTAAATCGTTGATGTATATTGTAAATAGCTGGAGCAGCACTGAGCCCTGCAGCACCCCACTAGTCACTGCCTGCCATTCTGAAAAGGACCCGTTTATCCCAACTCTCTGCTTCCTGTCTGCCAACCAGTTCTCTATCCATGTCAATACATTACCCCAATACCACATGCTTTAATTTTGCACACCAATCTCTTGTGTGGGACCTTGTCAAAAGCCTTTTGAAAATCCAAATACACCACATTCACTGGTTCTCCCTTGTCCACTCTACTAGTTACATCCTCAAAAAGTCTAGAAGATTTGTCAAGCATGATTTCCCTTTCATAAATCCATGCTGACTTACATAGAAACATAGAAAATAGGTGCAGGAGTAGGCCATTCGGCCCATTGAGCCTGCACCGTCATTCAATGAGTTCATGGCTGAACATGCAACTTCAGAACCCCATTCCTGCTTTCTCGCCATACCCCTTGATCCCCCCAGTAGTAAAGACTTCATCTAACTCCTTCTTGAATATATTTAGTGAATTGGCCTCAACAACTTTCTGTGGTAGAGAATTCCACAGGTTCACCACTCTCTGGGTGAAGAAGTTTCTTCTCATCTCGGTCCTAAATGGCTTACCCCTTATCCTTAGGCTGTGACCCCTGGTTCTGGACTTCCCCAACATTGGGAACATTCTTCCTGCCTCTACCCTGTCTAAACCCATCAGAATTTTAAATGTTTCTATGAGATCCCCTCTCATTCATCTGAACTCCAGCGAATACAAGCCCAGTTGATCCAGTCTTTCTTGATAGGTCAGTCCTGCCATCCCAGGAATCAGTCTGGTGAACCTTCGCTGCACTCCCTCAATAGCAAGAATGTCCTTCCTCAGGTTAGGAGACCAAAACTGTACACAATACTCCAGGTGTGGCCTCACCAAGGCCCTGTACAACTGTAGCAACACCTCCCTGCCCCTGTACTCAAATCCCCTCGCTATGAAGGCCAACATGCCATTTGCTTTCTTAACCGCCTGCTGTACCTGCATACCAACTATCAATGACTGATGTACCATGACACCCAGGTCTCATTGCACCTCCCCTTTTCCTAATCTGTCACCATTCAGATAATAGTCTGTCTTTCTCTTTTTACCAACAAAGTGGATAACCTCACATTTATCCACATTATACTTCATCTGCCATGCATTTGCCCACTCACCTAACCTATCCAAGTCACTCTGCAGCCTCATAGCATCCTCCTCGCAGCTCACACTGCCACCCAACTTAGTGTCATCCGCAAATTTGGAGATACTACATTTAATCCCCTCGTCTAAATCATTAATGTACAATGTAAACAGCTGGGGCCCCAGCACAGAACCTTGCGGTACCCCACTAGTCACTGCCTGCTATTCTGAAAAGTACCCATTAACTCCTACTCTTTGCTTCCTGTCTGCCAACCAGTTCTCAATCCACATCAGCACACTACCCCCAATCCCTTGTGCTTTAACTTTGCACATTAATCTCTTGTGCGGGACCTTGTCGAAAGCCTTCTGAAAGTCCAAATACACCACATCAACTGGTTCTCCCTTGTTCACTCTACTGGAAACATCCTTAAAAAATTCCAGAAGATCTGTCAAGCATGATTTCCCTTTCACAAATCTATGCTGACTTGGACCTATCATGTCACTGCTTTCCAAATGCGCTGCTATTTCATCTTTAATAATTGATTCCAACATTTTCCCCACTACTGATGTCAGGCTAACTGGTCTATAATTACCTGTTTTCTCTCTCCCTCCTTTTTGTTTAAAAGGAGGTGTTACATTAGCGACCCTCCAATCCATAGGAACTGATCCAGAGTTGATAGATTGTTGGAAAATAATCACCAATGCATCCACTATTTCTAGGGCCACTTCCTTAAGTACTCTGGGATGCAGACTATCAGGCCCTGGGAATTTATCGGCCTTCAATCCCATCAATTTCCCAAACACAATTTCCCGACTGATAAGGATTTCCTTCAGTTCCTCCTTCTCACTAGACCCTCGGTCCCCTAGTATTTCCGGAAGATTATTTGTGTCTTCCTTTGTGAAGACAGAACCAAAGTATTTGTTCAACTGGTCTGCCATTTCTTTGTTCCCCATTATAAATTCACCTGATTCTGACTGCAAAGGACCTACATTTGTCTTCACTAATCTTTTTCTCTTCACATATCTATAGAAGCTTTGCAGTCAGTTTTTGTGTTCCCAGCAAGCTTCCTCTCATATCCTATTTTCCCCCTCCTAATTAAACTCTTTGTCCTCCTCTGCTGAATTCTAAAATTCTCACAGTACTCAGGTTTGCTGCTTTTTCTGGCCAATTTATATGCCTCTTCCTTGGATTTAACACTATCCTTCATTTCCCTTGTTAGCCATGGTTGAGCCACCTTCCCCATTTTATTTTTACTCCAGACAGGGACCCTAGTCTCTGAAGGTGGCAGGACTGGTTGAGAAAGCATTTTTAAAAAAAAAGCTTATGGGATCCTGATCTTCATGAATAGAGGTATAGAGTGCAAAAGCGTGCAAATTATGATGAACCTGTATAAAACACTGGTTCGGTCTCAATTAGAAAATTGTCTAGTTCTGGCTACCGCACTTTAGGAAGGATGTGAAGGCCTTGGAGAGGGTGCAAACAAGATTTATGAGAATGATTCCAGGGATGAGGAACTTCAATTACATAGACAGACTGGAAAATCTGGGGTTGTTCTTCTTAAAGCAGAGGAAAGTGAGAGGAGGTTTGATAGAGGTGTTCAAAATCATGAGGGGTCTGGATAGAGTTGATCGAGAAATTGTTCCCATTGGCAGAAGGATTGAAAACCAGAGGACACAGGTTTAAGGTGATTGCCTTTGGTTCTTTTGCCAATGTAAGAAAAAACTTTTTTATGCAGCGAGTGGTTAGGATCTATAATGCACTGCTTGAAAGGGTGGTGAAGGCAGACTCAATCACAGCTTTCAAAAGGAAGTAGGATAAGTACCCGTCGGAAAAAAAATTGTGGGGCTACGGGGAAAGGACGGGGGAGTGGGATTATTTGAAGTGTTCTTGCAGGCACAGTTGGCCGAATGACCTTCCATGCTGTAACCATTGTATGATTCTATGATTCTAAAGGAAAATGGTTGTGGTTGTTGGAGGTTAATTATCTCATCCCCAGGGCATCACTGCAAGACATCCTCAGAGCAGTGTCCTACGCCCAACCATCTTCAGCTGCTTCATTAATGACCTTCCCTCCATCATAACGCCAGAAGTGGGGATGTTCGCTGATGATTGCAGAGTGTTCAGTTGCATTTACAATGCCTCAGATAATGAAGCAGTTTATGCCCGCATGCAACAAGACCTGGACGACATTCAGGCTTGGGCTGATAAGTGGCAAGTAACATTTGCGCCACACAAGTGCCAGGCAATCACTATCTCCAACAATAGAGATTCTAACCACCTCCCCTTGGCATTCAATGACATTATCATCGCCGAATTCTCCATCAACATTCTGGAGGTCACTATTGACCAAAAACCTTAACTGGACCAGCCACATAAATACTGTGGCTATAAGAGTAGGTCAATGGCTGGGTATTCTGTGGTGAGTGTCTCACCTCCTGATTCCCCAAAGCCTTTCAACCATCTACAAGACTCAAGTCAGAAGTGTGATGGAAGACTCCCCACTTGCCTGGATGAGTGCAGCTCTAACAACACTCAAGGAGCTCGACATCTTCCAGGACAAAGCAACCAGCTTGATTGGCACCCCATCTACCACCTTAAACATTCACTCCTACCACCACCAGTGCACTGTGGTTGGTGTGTACCATCTATAAGATGCACTGCAGCAACTCGCCAAGGCTTCTTCAACAGCACCTCCCAAACTCTACCACCTAGAAGGACAAGGGCAGTAGGTGCATGGGAACACCACCACTTTCAAGTTTCCCTCCAAGTTACACACCATTGTGACTTGGAAATATATCGCCGTTCCATCATCGCTGGGTCAAAATCCTAGAACTCCCACCATACCAGCACTATAGGAGTACCTTCACCGCATGGTCTGCAGAAATTCAAGAAGGCGGCTTACCTTCTCAAGGGCAAGTAGGGATGGGCAATCAATGCTGGCCTTGGCAGCGACGCCCACATCCCAGGAACAATTTTTTTATAATTGTTTGTATGTCTACTGCTCAAAGACATTTGGTGGAATTTTGCCTACCTGGGTGGGTCCGGTGTGGTTGATGTCTGTGGCGGGCCGCAACACTGCTGCTGGCTCCATCCTTGAAAATTGAATTGAAAATTAACTTACCTTAATTAAACCTGCCTAGTGAGTTATCCGCCCCAATGAGATGGACCGGGTCTGGTGACGTCATTCAGCCGGGACCTTTAAAGGGACCATGGCCCACATTGGATTTGAAGTTTAATATAACATAGTTCTGTCATTGCACTACAGCATTGGAGTGCTACAAATAATGACAATGACTGCACACAGGCAGAGGGCTGCACTCAGTTTCCCCGATGACTCCCTCCATATGCTCTCCAGGAGATCAACACAGCCTGGTTGCACATTGCAGAGAAGATCACAAACTGAGATGTGGTCAAGCGGACCTGGGTGCAGTGCTGCAAATATTTCAATGATCTCATCTTAGATCAGGAAACATTAGTACAAAGCCACACTCAACTACATCCAGCTGTGCCTCTCATCACATCCCCATCACTCTGCCTTCCCTACCCTATTCCTGCACGTCCTTACTCACACCAACATACTTTGCACCTTCATCTATCCTCTCCCTCTGTCTACATTACCACATCCCCATCTCATTAGCTACCCCTCGCACTCACCCTCATCCTCATGCAATCATACCAACTAACAACTCAAGGGTAGCTACTTGGGTGTTTTATCCAATGTTTATGTACATTTTCTGCTAATGTGGTGTTAAACTTTACGGTCTTGGACAGATTTGTGTGCACCTTTGGATGTGGCTTAGTGAGTTGCAGTGAATGGTGAGACATAACAGTGACCCCCGCAATGGTGATGAGTGTGAAAGAAATGGCATGGTCATTGTAGGGATACTTTATGATGTTGGTGTGGGGTGGTGCCAACCTGGGGCATCATGTGTCAGCCAAATCAGCGTACAACATAAAGTTAACTAAATCTGGTCATGATGAAGCCATCCCTTGCCTCCCGGGCAGCAGTGTGGTCAGATGCTGATGCTGTGTCCTGTGCAGCAACCAGGTGATTGTGGAGAAAGTTGGTGATGTTAGTGCTGCTGGTGTTGGGGCTCATCCTGATCCGATTCTGAGGACCAATGTGAGACAGTATAAACGGCACCCATATTGATGGAATAGATGGCAGGTGAAGTACAGATGACAGAAGCATTGTGTCATTGATGAAAGCGTTCTTCCAATGAGGTGCGACTGGATGGAGACTTTGCTGGAAACACTTGCAACCTGCAGAATCTGTGCCCTGCCTGCTGGAAATGGACTGAGCAATAGATTCTGCCTGAGTAAAGTGATCATCTGTCAGGTGGGAGCTTTTACTGTACATTTGATGCTGTCAAGTAATCAGCTGAAGCAATGGCCACGGATCTCCCGCCTCAGGTTGACAAACGTGGTTTCCGAGCTGCGTGAATCCCATGGCCATGCAGGAAAATTTAAAAAGTAAGTGAAAAAAGGCTCTTAAGTTCCTGTAAACTACCTGATAATGATTTCAATTGGGTCCCGCACCGCTGCTGGTTGGGTCGGCTCTGCGATGATGGATGTGCCTTGAGGAAAGCGCGTGAGAGCAAGATGACAGTGGGTTCCTGGTCCGTTTTCAAAAATAACAACTTTCCCACCCAACCCACCACTGATCACGCCCGCTATCATCCCAAAAAAACATATTTGGTGTCAGATTCGATCTGCTTACATTAGTCCATATTGGGCCTGGAGTTGGTAGCTCAAGAGTAGCCCTTATAAGGCTACTTATATGGGTCTAAGGGTAAATTTAAGGGACACAAGCACTTCAAGGTAAGAAACTGGATATGCAGATAAGAATGTTGGCAATCACAAAGCCTAATATTTTTTATGTATATTTCTGCCTTTGTTGTAAAAATGTCTGACAAAAGCCACTGGCTGGCACAATATATGTGGAGGCAGGAAACTGAGACTTTAGCCAGGTGGTGGAGCAGAGCAAAATTCTAACTGTGCGAAGTGGAGATGTTACAGAATCAGGTGATAACAAGCAGAGTGGCAATCTCCCATTAGGACAACATTACAGATTGCCCGGAGTGAGGCAGATGAATAGGGCTGGAGGGCTCAGCTGACTTTTACTAATACTTGTCAGCTTTGTAGTGCATGTTAGCTGCAGATGCCCTTGCCATAGCTGGCATAGCTCTGCACCAGGCTGTCTGCTGATAGGGAGCCTTTGCAGCTAGTTTTGCACAAACATTTGCTGGGTACATGTGCCTCTGCCTGTAACCATGGATAGGAGGGTAAAAGTTAATGGACACAGTCTGCCTCTGCTGCAGCTTGGCCTGTTTGCCATCCTTGCAAAGTTGCCCTACTTCGTCTTTAAAAAAAATACTTAAGAAAAGTAGGAATTCCATTGAGAAACCCTTTGTGCCAATATTGTGGATATAGTGAAAACGGCAGCACTGGAATACTTGCACAAGGCCTCATGACCAATTTTCAGAAACAGCCCCCAAATACTTTTACAAATCGTTTGATGTGACTTTCCATATGCCATCTCATAAAGAGCATACAGTACACACATTTTATATGGGTAGATTGATGGTTGAGCATTCTATTGGTATAAACATTGCAAAATTGTATGGACATCTAAATGATGTAATTAAGGACTATTATTTACTGCAGGATGCTTCTGGAATCAATACAAATCCTGGCCAGAAAATTCAGGCCAGAATATTACACTTTACAGTCAGTAGACCTATATTTACCCTAAAAGTTCATATATACAATACATATGTATATAAATTTGGTGTAATGGTTATTCGCCCTTTTTTTGATTGTTTATGTCCATTTTGTCATGTTTGTAACTACAATGTAACACCACTATATAGTATTACTAACACTCAACTTAGATGCACACCTTGACCACAGGGGGTGAACTTGTGGGAGACACTCCTTACCTGATCACACAAGTATATAAAGGGAGGTCCCTCGCACTTCGGGAGTCCTGTAATAAAGAGTTAAGGTCACAGAGTGGCCTTGTCCCTGGAATGTGCCTCGTGTGGTTTCATGCTGTAGAATAAGGACTTTACATTGGCGACGAGAAACGGGAATTCACGACCCACGAGAATGGCCACCGGTAGCACAGAGGAACGGTACTGTGTTGGGGAAGACTGGGACGATTTTGTTGAGAGGCTTCAGCAAAGCTTCGTTACGAAAGACTGGCTGGGGGATGCAGCGGCTGACAAGCGACGGGCTCATCTCCTGCCCAGCTGTGGGCCAAAGACTTATGCGCTCATGAAGGACTTACTGGCACCCGAAAAGCCATCGGACAAAATCTTTGAAGAGCTTAGCAAATTAATCGGGGAGCACCTCAAACCGGCGAGCAGCATACACATGGCTCGACACAGATTCTACACCCACCGACGTCGTGAAGGACAGAGCATAGCGGACTTTGTCGCGGACCTCCGGCGTTTGGCCATCCTCTAAGTTCACAGACACCTGCAGGGAGGAGATGCTAAAGGACTTCTTTATCGAGGGTATCGGTCATGCGGGAATTTTTCGCAAGTTAATTGAGACCAAGGACTTGACCTTGGAAGCGGCAGCGTTGTTAGCTCAAACTTTCATGGCGGGGAAGGAAGAGACGAAAATGATTTACGTGCACAATTCTGCCTCTAACGCGGCAATGGATCAGGGAGTCAACATCATTAATGCTACTCAGAGCCCCGCAGGCAGGCAGGGGCAGCCCGACATTTACCAGGCAGCAATAGACCCCAGAGCAAGACCTCAACAGAGACAATGGCAGGCTGAACGGACGTTCATGCCATCACAGTGAACAATACGGCCCAGGATGGGGCCATTGACACCCACTAGTAGGGTACTGAAAATCAGTCAAAGGGACAGTCAGCATGGAATTCCTGGCCATAATCCCTTAGTCCCCAACAATGGAAACTTTAACTCATGCTGGAGGTGTGGGGGAAAACACTCAGCCAGATCTTGCAGATTCCAACATTTTGTCTGCAGAAACTGCAATCTCAGTGGCCATTTAGCTTGAATGTGCAGAAAACCTGCAACCAGACTAATATGAGGCAAATGGACAAGAAGAGGGTTCTGTGAGGCAGGATGACTTTTGGGGCAAATCGATGGACGCCGAGGTTCAGCGGGTCCATGCGAAGAATATTCACAGTTCATACACCAAAACGCCACCAATGATGATGAGGGTTTTGTTGAACGGTATCCCAGTACGCATGGAGCTGGACAATGTGACCAGTCAGTCACTCGTGGGCGTTCAGCAATTTGGGAAGCTATGGCCACTCAAAGCCAGTAGACCCAAATTAGAACACATTGAGACACAATTACGGACTTACGCCAAGAAAATCATTCCGGTGCTTGGCAGTGCAATGATGGCTGTCACACACAATGGGTTAGTGAACCGACTGCCACTCTGGATTATCCCGGGCAATGGTCCCGCACTGTTGGTGAGGATCTGGTTAGCCGAGATGAACTGGAAATGGAGGGATGTTCATGCAATATCCTCGGTGGAGCAAAGTTCATGCTCAAGTGGTACACCAGTTTGAGTCACTATTCCAACTGGGCGTCGGGACTTTCAAAGGCACTAAAGTAGTGATACACATCACCCCGGACGTCAGGCCAGAGCACCACAAAGCCAGAGCGGTGCCGTATGTGATGCGGGAAAAAATCGAGAGCGAATTGGACCGGCTGTTGCGAGAGGACATCATCTCGCCTGTTGAATTCAGCGACTGGGCGAGCCCCATTGTTCCCGTTCTAAAGCAGATGGCTCTGTCAGGATCTGTGGCGACTACAAGGCCACCATCAATCGGGTGTCCCTCCAAGACCAATACCCGCTCCCAAGAGCGGAGGACCTCATCGCCACGCTGGCAGGCAGCAAGCTGTTCACCAAGTTGGACCTCACTTCAGCCTATATGACCCAGGAACTGGCAGACGAATCCAAACTACGAATCCACCATCACCACGCACAAGGGACTGTTCGTTTATAACAGGTGCCCATTTGGCATTTGATCAGCGGTCGCTATTTTTCAACGCAACATGGAAAGCCTGCTTAAATCCATTCCGGGAACGATCGTATTCCAGGACGACATCCTCATCACGGGTCAAGACACCGAGGAACACCTCCACAACCTGGAGGAGGTGGAACACTGACTGGACCGGGTAGGCCTGCGACTCAAGAAGTCTAAATGTATGTTCTTAGCTCCTGAAGTTGAGTAGCTGCAGATGGGATTTGGCCCACCAAATCCAAAACAGAGGCGATTCAACGAGCACCCAGGCCCTGCAACACATCGGAGCTGCGTTCATTCCTGAGACTGTTGAACTATTTCGGGAACTTTCTGCCGAACTTGAGCACGTTGTTGGAGCCGCTACACGTGCTCCTGCATAAGGGTTGCGATTGGTTTTGGGGGGACTGTCAGAAACGGGCTTTTGATCGGGCACGAAACCTACTTTGTTCAAACAAGTTGTTGACCCTGTACATAGAAACATAGAAACATAGAAAATAGGTGCAGGAGTAGGCCATTCGGCCCTTCTAGCCTGCACCGCCATTCAATGAGTTCATGGCTGAACATTCAACTTCAGTACCCCATTCCTGCTTTCTCGCCATACCCCTTGATCCCCCTAGTAGTAAGGACCTCATCTAACTCCTTTTTGAATATATTTAGTGAATTGGCCTCAACAACTTTCTGTGGTAGAGAATTCCACAGGTTCACCACTCTCTGGGTGAAGAAGTTCCTCCGCATCTCGGTCCTAAATGGCTTACCCCTTATCCTTAGACTGTGACCCCTGGTTCTGGACTTCCCCAACATTGGGAACATTCTTCCTGCATCTAACCTGTCTAACCCCGTCAGAATTTTAAATGTTTCTATGAGGTCCCCTCTCATTCTTCTGAACTCCAGTGAATACAAGCCCAGTTGATCCAGTCTTTCTTGATAGGTCAGTCCCGCCATCCCGGGAATCAGTCTGGTGAACCTTCGCTGCACTCCCTCAATAGCAAGAATGTCCTTCCTCAGGTTAGGAGACCAAAACTGTACACAATACTCCAGGTGTGGCCTCACCAATGCCCTGTACAACTGTAGCAACACCTCCCTGCCCCTGTACTCAAATCCCCTTGCTATGAAGGCCAACATGCCATTTGCTTTCTTAACCGCCTGCTGCACCTGCATGCCAACCTTCAATGACTGATGTACCATGACACCCAGGTCTCTTTGCACCTCCCCTTTTCCTAATCTGTCACCATTCAGATAATAGTCTGTCTCTCTGTTTTTACCACCAAAGTGGATAACCTCACATTTATCCACATTAAACTTCATCTGCCATGCATTTGCCCATTCACCTAACCTATCCAAGTCGCTCTGCAGCCTCACAGTATCCTCCTCGCAGCTCACACTGCCACCCAACTTAGTGTCATCCGCAAATTTGGAGATACTACATTTAATCCCCTCATCTAAATCATTAATGTACAGTGTAAACAGCTGGGACCCCTGTAAACGTTTAGTTCTGACATGTGATGCATCGTCCTATGGGGCTGGGTGCGTGTTGCAGCAGGGTAACGCTGAGGGTCAGCTACAACCTGTGGCTTATGTCTCCAGGGCGCACTCTCAAGCAGAACTGGGCTATGGGATGGTCAAGAAGGAAGCGCTTGCATGTGTCTATGGTGTAAAAGAAAAGTGCATCAGTACCTCTTTGGTCGGAAGTTTGAATTAGAAACAGACCACAAGCCACTCACATCCCTGTTGTCAGACAGCAAGGCTGTCAATGCCAACGCATCAGCTCGCATACAGCGGTGGGCTCTCACGCTAGCTGCTTATGACTACTCCATCCGGCACCAGCCCGGCACTGAAAACTGCGCTGACGTGCTCAGCAGGCTTCCACTGGCCACCACCGAGGGGGCAGATGAGCAAAGCGCTGAGATGGTCATGGCTGTCGATGCCTTTGACAGTGCAGGCTCCCCCATCACAGCATGCTAGATCAAAATCTGGACAAACCGAGATCCCCTCCTATCCTTGATTAAGAAATGTGTCCTGACTGGGGATTGGGCACCCGCACACGAAGCATGCCCTGAGGAGGTCAGACCGTTCCACAGGTGGATGGATGAGCTCTCCATCCAAGTCGACTGCCGACTATGGGACAGCCGGGTAGTCATGCCCCAGAAGGGCAGGGCGACATTCAGCAGGGAACTCCACAGCGAGCACCCAGGCATTGTGATGATGAAGGCCATTGCCCGGTCACACGTTTGGTGGCCTGGAATTGATTCAGACCTGGAACACTGTTCGCAGGTGCACGACCTATGCCCAGCTGGGTAATGCCCCCAGGGATGCCCCGCTCAGCCCGTGGCCCTGGCCCACCAAGCCATGGTCATGCATTCACGTTGACTACGTGGGCCCGTTCATGGGGAAGATGTTCCTCATTGCAGTAGATGCGTACTCGAAATGGATCGAGTGCATCATCCTGAATTCATGCACGTCATCCACCATCATGGAAAGCCTACGTGCAATCTTTGCAACCCATGGCTTGCCAGACATCCTGTTAAGTGATAATGGCCCATGTTTCACGAGCTATGAATTCCGGGAGTTTATGTCGGGCAATGGCATCAACCACATCAAGACTGCGCCGTTCAAGCCGGCCTCCAATGGCCAGGCGGAACGAGCAACCCAAATCATTAAGCAAGGTATACTCAGGATTCAAGGACCCTCCCTACAATGCCGCCTATCGCGCCTCCTGCTGGCCTATAGATCCTGCCTGCACTCACTCACGGGGGTCCTGCCCGCAGAGCTACTCATGAAACGGACACTCAAAACTCGGTTGTCCCTCATCCACCCAGTCCTGACCGACATAGTTGAGGGCAAGCGCAAGTCACAAAACGAGTACCATGACAGTAATTCAAGGGGGAGATGTATAGAAATAAATGATCCTGTATTCGTCCTCAATCACACCATGGGGCCCAAATGGCTTGAGGGTACTTTAATTGACAAAGAGGGGAATAGGGTCATCGTGGTAAAACTCAACAATGGCCAGATATGTCATAAGCATCTGGACCAAGTTTTAAAAAAAAGGTTCAGCATGGGCACGGAGGGACCTGAAGAAGACCATGAAATGGAGCTCACACTACCGCCAGCGAACGTGCAACAAGAGCAATCAGAAGAATACACAGTCCCTGCGGTCAGCCCGGACAGGCCGGAATCACCACAGGTGACAGACACACAGGTCAGTGTCCAACAACCAGAGCCCCAACTGCGGCGCTCCACGAGGGAGCGTAGACCACCTGAAAGACTAAACCTATGATCCCAGTAGCACTTTGGGGGCGGGGGGGGAAGGTGATGTCATGTTTGTAACTACAATGTAACACCACTGTATTACTGTATACACTCAACTTAGATGCACACCTTGACCACAGCAGGTGAACTTGTGGAAGACACTCCTTACCTGATCATACAGGTATATAAAGGGAGGTCCCATGCAGGGAGTCCTGTAGTAAAGAGTTGAGGTCACAAAGTGGCCTTCTCCCTGGAATGTGCCTCATGTGGCTTCATGCTATAGAGTAAGGACTTTACACCAGGCATTTCAGCCAGGAGGCTAATGAGGCCTTAGATGGTGCGGTGGAGAGGAGGTGGGCCTCACTCCATCTTGCAGGGGGAGTCAGATCACTCCCTACTGTGTTTAAACGCACATGAAGGGATATTGCACAGGAGGTCTCTGCTGTAGACACAGTGCCTCTGACTGGCACACAGTGCCGAAAAAAATTCAATGACCTCACGAGACTTATCAGGGTGAATGCCATTTTTATCTATGCCTGCCTCCATTGCTTGTTACATTAATCGCCCACACTATGGGCTCAATTTTCCAGAATACCATTTTTGGCATATTTCTAGAGTTACGCCTGTTTTTTTTTAGCCTCGACAACTCCAAAAAAATAACTTGCAAGTTTCCCCATTCTAATTTTTGAAATTGGCATCACACAGCCTATCCTTTAGCTTCGGGAGGGGCAGGGGATGGAGCCTAATGTCTGCGGCAATAAAACGATACCCCCCTTCTGCGCATGCGCGGAAAAAGTGAACGTTTTTATGTGACTGCTATGGGCGCGCATGCCCGGTACACCTCCCGGTCTGTATTCAGCCATTTTTAAAGAGCCAGTTGTGTGTGAGAACTTTCTGCTGTGTGAGAACTTTAATTCTCAGTGGAAAAATCGGAGCTACAATATGCAACATGGCTCAAGGACCAAGAATTTCTCACAGGACGAATTGGAGGCACTAGTTACTGTAATTCAGGCCAGATGGCACAAGCTGGACACCAGCAGAGGTCACATAAAAGGTTCACCAAAAGAAATGAAGAAACGCTGGAACCAACTTGCAGAAGATTACTGTGCAATGGTGACCACCACGAGGTCTGGAGGCCAGTGCAAAAAGTGTCAGGACCTCGGTCAAGTAGTTAGTGTAAGTAATATTTTCATTTATTCACTGGAATTGCAATTGTAAATGTGACCATCTGTATGTCCCACCCAGCAGAAAGACACTCTCTCTCTAAAAAGTTATATTTCATCTTTGCAGAGGAAGGTGGCACACAACAAAAAAGAGAGAACTCGAACAGGAGGAGGCCCAGCAAATCGGCACCCACTGACACATTTGAAAGACAGGGTCACTGCTTTGATGGGTCCTGCCTGGAGAAAACCAACCACTGCACTAGCTGGACCCACACTCGAGAGAGAGGGAGAGAGAGAGAGGGTAAGTGCTGCAAATTCCACATTTTGGCTTTGCTAAAAGTCAAGTGCTGCGTGGGCTAGCCATGCTTCGGTTCATGGGGATGTCTCCATCAGCTACGCTTCAGTTGGTCCAATGTGCTATCATTCATCGTGGTCCTTCAAATGAGTTTGCTGTCTGCGCTGTGTGAGCCTACTCATGCCACCCACTCTGCCCCCTCCTCTGCTGCTAACCATTTGTCTGTTCTGTTACATTTTGCAGAACTTGAGGCCAACCTTGAAGAGGCTGAAGCTGATGCAGAAGAAGATTCAGACGTGGATGAACCTGAAGAGGAGAACATCTTCCAATCCCACCTGCCAAACCAAGAGCGTGGGTGTGGGGGAGAGGGGGAGGATGAAGCCCACACTGTTGTACTCACTCTGGAGGAGGTGCATGTGCCTCCCATTGAGGTGCCAGCCCCTTTCCTGAGTGGTACGAGTGTTGGGACATTTGATGGTTTCGCACAGTCCGAGGCTGCGAGTTTCAGTGGGATGTAGCAAGGCATACCCAGGGCCCCACCGTCCAAGGCTGCGGGTCCCAGTGGGATGCAGCGAGCCAGACCCAGGGAAAGGAGAGGAAAGAGAGTGCGACAGCACTCTCATAGAAACATAGAAAATAGGTGCAGGAGTAGGCCATTCGGCCCTTTGAGCCTGCACCGCCATTCAATAAAATCATGGCTGACCATTCCCTCACTACCCCTTTCCTGCTTTCTCTCCATACCCCTTGATCCCTTTAGCTGTTAGGACCATATCCAACTCCCTCTTGAATATATCCAATGAACTGGCATCAACAACTCTCTGCGGCAGGAAATTCCACAGGTTAACAAATCTCTGAGTGAAGATGTTTCTCCTCATCTCAGTCATAAATAGCCTACCCCTTATCCTAAGACTGTGTCCCCTGGTTCTGGACTTCCCCAACATCAGGAACATTCTTCCCACATCTAACCTGTCCCGTCCCGTCAGAATCTTAAATGTTTCTATGAGATCCCCTCTCATCCTTCTAAACTCCAGTGTATAAAGGCCCAGTTGATCCAGTCTCTCCTCATATGTCAGTTCAGCCATCTCTGGAATCAGTCTGGTGAAACTTCGCTGCACTCCCTCAATAGCAAGAACGTCCTTCCTCAGATTAGGACACCAAAACTGAACACAATATTCCAGGTGAGGTCTCACCAAGGCCCTGTACAACTGCAATAAGACCTCCCTGCTCCTACACTCAAATCCTCTAGCTATGAAGGCCAACATACCATTTGCCTTCTTCACCGCCTGCTGTACCTGCATGCCAACTTTCAATGTCTGATGAACCATGACACCCAGGTCTCTTTGCACCTGCCCTTTTCCGAATCTGCCGCCATTCAGATAATATTCTGCCTTCGTGTTTTTGCCACCAAAGTGGATAACCTCACATTTATCCAGATTATACTGCATCTACCATGCATTTTCCCACTCACCTAACCTGTCCAAATTACCCTGCAGCCTCTTAGCATCCTCCTCACGGCTCACACCCAGTTTAGTATCATCTCCAAACTTGTAGATATTACACTCAATTCCTTCATCTAAATCATTGATGTATATTGTAAAGAGCTGGGGTCCCAGCACTGAGCCCTGCGGCACCCCACTAGTCACTGCCTGCCATTCTGAAAAGAGCCCGTTTATCCCGACTCTCTGCTTCCTATCTGCCAACCAGTTCTCTATCCACGTCAGTACATCATCCCCCAATGCCATGTGCTTTGATTTTGCACACCAGTCTCTTGTGTGGGACCTTATCAAAAGCCTTTTGAAAGTCCAAATACACCACATCCACTGGTTCTCCCTTGTCCACTCTACTAGTTACATCCTCAAAAAATTCCAGAAGATTTGTCAAGCATGATTTCCCTTTCATAAATCCATGCTGACTTGGACCGATCCTGTCACTGCTTTCCAAATGCGCTGCTATTTCATCTTTAATAATTGATTCCAACATTTTCCCCACCACCGATGTCAGGCTAACCGGTCTATAATTACCCGTTTTCTCTCTCCCTCGTTTTTTAAAAAGTGGTGTTACATTAGCTACCCTCCAGTCCCTGGGAACTGATCCAGAGTCGATAGACTGTTGGAAAATGATCACCAATGCATCCACTATTTCTAGGGCCACTTCCTTAAGTACTTCCTTAACTATCAGACCCCGAGAATTTATCGGCCTTCAATCCCATCAATTTCCCTAACACAATTTCCCGCCTAATAAGGATATCCTTCAGTTCCTCCTTCTCACTAGACCGTCAGTCACCTAGTACATCCGGAAGGTTATTTGTGTCTTCCTTCATGAAGACAGAACCAAAGTATTTATTCAATTGGTCTGCCATTTCTTTCTTCCCCATTATAAATTCACCTGAAGCCGACTGCAAGGGACCTACGTTTGTCTTCACTAATCTTTTTCTCTTCGCATATCTATAGAAGCTTTTGCAGTTAGTTTTTATGTTCCCGGCAAGCTTCCTCTCAAACTCTATTCTCCCTCTCTTAATTAAACCCTTAGTCCTACTCTGCTGAGTTCTAAATTTCTCCCAGTCCTCAGGTTTGCTGCTTTTTCTGGCCAATTTATATGCCTCTTCCTTGGATTTAACACTGTCCTTAATTTCCCTCGTTAGCCACGGTTGAGCCACCTTCCCCGTTTTATTTTTACTCCAGTCAGGATGTACAATTGTTGAAGTTCATCCATGTGATATTTAAATGTTTACCATTGCCTATCCACCGTCAACCCTTTAAGTATCATGAGGTGCAGGATCTAACAGATGTGGTTCAGATGATGGCAATGAGTGTGGAGAGCATTGACCTTACCCGATCACTCCTGGACACCATCAGTGGGGTGGGTGATGAGGTACCGGGACTGTCGGGAGAAGTAACAAAGCACTCACGAGAAATGGGAACACTGTCTGGGATCATGAGGGAGGGAATGTTCAGGGCCCTCGTGGACAACCCCAACAGCAACAGGCCGGAACGCCGCACCACCATAGTTGCCTGGGAACTAAGATGTTTTGTCATTGACATCGCCGTCCTAAGCGAGACCCGGTGAGCAGGGGAAGGCCAGTTGAAGTTCCCTTCTTCTGAAAATGGAAACCAGAGGCAGAAAGCCGCCTTCATGGAATCGGCTTTGCCGTCAAGAATAAGCTGGTCAACCGCCTCAAAGACTTCCCCTGTGGGGTCAACGAACGCATCATGACTCTCCGTATCACCCTATCTCGGAACCAATGTGCCACAGTCATCAGTGCGTATGCCCCAACACTCAATGCAACGGATGAGGCTAAAGAAGGTTTTTATTCCAACCTCGAGACATCCTTGTCCAATGTCCCCACGGGCGACAAATTGATCCTCCTGGATGATTTTAATGCCAGGGTTGGCAAAGACACAGCCCTCTGGGGAGGCGTGATTAGCAGAGAGGGGGTAGGGAAAGCCAACTCCAGCAGTACCCTACTCCTGACAAAATGTCTAGAACATGAACTCCTCATCACCAACACCCTGTTCCGCCAGAGGGACAAATACAAGGTATCGTGGCAAATACAAGGCATCGTCCAAACCAGGGATCGCAAGGATGTGCGCATCACCCGCACTATGACAGGATCTGACGACTGCTGGACGGACCACCGCCTAATCCGATTCATCATCAACATTAACATTTCCCCAAAGCAGAGGGGACAGCAGAAGCAGTTCTGCAAAAAATTTAATACCGGGGCATTTAGAGACCCAGCTGAGCGAGCCCTATACAGCTAGCGCCTCACAGCCAATCTGGCGTGCCTTGATGACCCTAAGATGCTGAATCCCCATAGCACTTGGTCTGCCCTCCAGGCCTCTATAACCATTGCCTGTGAGGAGACATTTAGTCACTCAACCAGAAAACACAGAACTGGTTTGATGAAAATGATCAGGAGATCGAAGAACTAATAGATCGCAAGCGCAAAGCATTTCTGAGCCTCAAACAACAGCCCAACTCGGGAGCTGCAAAACAACATTACAGATGGCTCAAGGCTCAGGTCCAACAAAAAACTCTGGACCTAAAGAACAGGTGGTGGATGGAGAAAGCACAGGAGATACAACAACTAGCCGACAGCCATGATATGCGAGGATTCTTCACTGCAGTCAAGACCACCTACGGTCCAAACTCCCAAGGCCCCACCCTACTCCTGGCCAAGAACGGGGAAACACTCATCAAGGATACTGAGGCTGTCAGGGCCCGATGGAAGGAGCACTTTGAAGATCTCCTCAATCAAGACTCTGTCTTTGACTCGAGTGTTTTTGATTCCATCCCGCAGCATGCCACCCACCACCAACTCAGTGAAACTCCAACGTTGCACGAGGTTGGCAAAGCCATAAAACAGCTTAAGAATAACAAGGCTACGGGTGCGGATGGAATCCCTGCTGAGGCGCTAAAATATGGCGGAGAGGCGCTGTTGGCGCGGATACATGACCTCATCTCATTTGGAGGGAGGAGAGCAGGCCGGAAGATCTCAGAGATGCAGTGATTGTGACCATTTTTAAAAAGGGGGACAAGTCTGACTGCGGCAACTTCAGGGGAATCTCCCTGCTATCAGCCACTGGGAAAGTTGTCGCTCGAGTTCTGCTCAATCGTCTTCCTGTGGCCGAGGAGCTCCTCCCAGAATCGCAATACGGATTTCGTCCCCTACGGGGCACAACAGACATGATCTTTGCAGCGCGCCAATTGCAGGAAAAATGCAGGGAGCAGCGCCAGCCCTTATACATGGCGTTTTTCGATCTTACAAAGGACTTTGACACTGTCAACCGTGAGGGTTTATGGAGCATCCTCCTCCATTTCGGATGCCCCCAAAAGTTTGTCAACATCCTTCAGCCTGCTTCACGATGACATGCAGGCTGTGATCCTTACCAACGGATCCATCACAGACCCAATCCACGTCCGGACCAGGGTCAAACAGGCTGCGTCATCGCCCCAACCCTCTTCTCAATCTTCCTCGCTGCCATGCTCCACCTCACAATCAACAAGCTCCCCGCTGGAGTGAAGCTAAACTACAGAACCAGTAGGAAGCTGTTTAACCTACGCCGCCTCCATGCCAGGTCCAAGATCACTCCAACCTCTGTCATTGAGCTGCTGCAGTATGTGGACGATGCCTGCGTCTGTGCACTTTCAGAGGTTGAACTCCAGGATATAGTCAAAGTTTTCACTGAGGCATATGAAAACATGGGCCTTACGCTTAACACCCGGAAGACAAAGGTCCTTCACCAGCCTGTCCTCGCCGCACAGCACTGCCTCCAATCATCAAGATCCACGGCGCGGCCCTGGACAACGTGGACCATTTCCTATATCTCGGGAGCCTCTTATCAACAAAGGCAGACATTGAGGCGGAGATTCAGCATCGCCTCCAGTGCGCCAGCGCAACCTTCGGCCACCTGCGGAAAAGAGTGTTTGAAGACCTGGCCCTCAAATCTACCACCAAACTCATGGTCTCCAGGGCTGTAGTAATACCCGCCCTCCTGTATGGATCTGAGGCATGAACGATGTATAAAGGCACCTCAAGTCGCTGGAGATATATCACCAATGATGTCTCCGCAAGATCCTGCAAATTTCCTGGGAGGACAGGCGCACCAACATCAGTGTCCTCGACCAGGCTAACATCCCCAGTATTGAAGCACTGACCACATTCGATCAGCTTCGCTGGGCAGGCCACATAGTTCGCATGCCAGATACGAGACTCCCAAAGCAAATGCTTTATGCGGAGTTCCTTCATGGTGAACGAGCCAAAGGAGGACAACGGAAACATTATAAGGATACCCTCAAAGCCTCCCTGCTAAAGTGCGACATCACCACTGACACCGGGGAGACCGAGATGGAGAAAGTCCATCCGGGAGGGCATTGAGCTCTTTCAGTCTCAACGCAAGGAGCATGAAGAGGCCAGGCGCAGGCAGCGGAAGGAGCGTGCGGCAAATCAGCCGGACCGACCCCTCCCCCCGACGAATGACTGTCCCACCTGTAACAAGGTCTGTGGCTACCGTATCGAACTGTTCAGCCATTAAAGAACACATTTAGGAAGTGGAAGCAAGTCCTCCTCGATTCCGAGGGACTGCCTATGATGGCAATGAGTGTGGAGAGCATTGACCTTGCACGATCGCTCCAGGACACCACTATTGGGGTGGGTGATGAGGTACAGGGACAGTCGGGAGAAGTAACAACACTCCGGGATCATGAGGGTGGGAATGTTGCAGATAGTTGAGACATTGTCAGGGCACATAAGGGAGGGAATGTCGGAGTTAGCTGCTGCAATAAGGGATGGTCTGCACCTGGGCAGGATCGGAACCAATATCCTAGAGGGAGTGTTTGCTAGTGCTGTTGGGGAGGGTTAAACAAATATGGCAGGGGGATGGGAACCTATGCAGGGAGACAGAGGGAAGTAGAATGGGGGCAGAAGCAAAAGCCAGAAAGAAGAAAAGTAAAAGTGGAGGGCAGAGAAACCCAGGGCAAAAATCAAAAAGGGCCACATTACAGCAAAATTCTAAAGGGGCAAAGTGTGCTAAAAAGACAAGCCTGAAGGCTAATGTTAAATCGAAGGAAGAGGCATATAAATTTTCCAGAAAAAGCAGCAAACCTGAGGACTGGGAGAAATTTTGAATTCAGCAGAGGAGGACAAAGGGTTTAATTATGAGGGGGAAAATAGAGTACGAGAAGAAGCTTGCCGGGAACATAAAAGCTTCTATAGATATGTGAAGAGAAAAAGACTAGTGAAGACAAACGTAGGTCGCTTGCAGTCGGATTCAGGTGAATTTATAATGCGGAACAAAGAAATGGCAGACTAATTGAACAAGTACTTTGGTTCTGTCTTCACGAAGGAAGATAATGATAACCTTCCGGAAGTACGAGGTGACAGAGGGTCTAGTGAGAAGGAGAAACTGAAGGATATTCTTATTAGACAGGAAATTGTGTTTGGAAAATTGATGGGATTGAAGGCCGATAAATCCCCAGGGCGTGATAGTCTGCAACCCAGAGTAATTAAGGATGTGGCCCGAGAAATAGTGGATGCATTGGTGATCATTTTCCAACAGGCTATCGACTCTGGATCAGTTCCTATGGACTGGAGGGTAGCTAATGTAACACCACTTTTTAAAAAGGGAGGGAGTGAGAAAGCGGGTAATTATAGATCGGTTAGCCTTACATCAGTAGCGGGGAAAATGTTGGAATCAATTATTAAGGATGAAATAGCAGCGCATTTGGAAAGCAGTGACAGGATCGGTCCACGTCAGCATGGATTTATGAAGGGAAAATCATGCTTGACAAATCCTCTGGAATTTTTTGAGGATGTAACTAGCAGAGTGGACAAGGAAGAACCAGTGGATGTGGTGTATTTGGACTTTCAAAAGACTTTTGACAAGGTCCCACACAAGAAATTGGTGTGCAAAATTAAGGCATATGGTATTGGGAGTAATATACTGATGTGGATAGAGAACTGGTTGGCAGACAGGAAGCAGAGAGTTGGGATAAACAGGTCCTTTTCAGAATGGCAGGCAGTGACTAGTGGAGTGCCGCAGGGCTCAGTGCTGGGACCCCAGCTCTTTACAATATACATCAATGATTTAGATGAAGGAATTGAGTGTAATATCTCCAAGTTTGGAGATGACACTAAACTGGGTGGCGGTGTAAGCTGTGAGGGGGACACTAGGAGGCTGCAGGGTGACTTGGACAGGTTAGGTGAGTGGGCAAATGCAGTGCAGATGCAGTATAATGTGGATAAATGTGAGGTTATCCACTTTGGGGGCAAAAACACGAAGGCAGAATATTATCTGAATGGCGGCAGATTAGGAAAAGGGGAGGCGCAACGAGACCTGGGTGTCATGGTACATCAGTCATTGAAAGTTGGCATACAGGTACAGCAGGCGGTGAAGAAGGCAAATGGTATATTGGCCTTCATAGCTAGGGGATGTGTATATAGGAGCAGGGAGGTATTACTGCAGTTGTACAGCGCTTTGGTGAGGCCTCACCTGGAATATTGTGTTCAGTTTTGGTGACCTAATCTGAGGAAGGACGTTCTTGCTATTGAGGGAGTGCAGTGAAGGTTCACCAGACTGATTCCAGGGATGGCTGGACTGACATATGAGGAGAGACTGGATCAACTGGGCCTTTATACATTGGAGTTCAGAAGGATGAGAGGGGATCTCATAGAAACATATAAGATTCTGAGGGATGGGACAGGTTAGATGCAGGTAGAATGTTCCCGATGTTGGGGAAGTCCAGAACCAGGGGACACAGTCTTAGGATAAGGGGTAGGCCATTTAGGACTGAGATGAGGAGAACCTTCTTCACTGAGAGTTGTTAACCTGTGGAATTCCCTGCCGCAGAGAATTGTTGATGCCAGTTCATTGGATATATTCAAGAGGGAGTTAGATATGGCCCTTACGGCTAAGGGGATCAAGGGTATGGAGAGAAAGCAGGAAAGGGGTTCTGAGGGAATGATCAGCCATGATATTGAATGGTGGTGCAGGTTCGAAGGGCCGAATGGCCTAATGCTGCACCTATTTTCTATGTTTCTATGTTTCTATGCTCTGTGCCTCAATGCAACGGGTATTCGTAATAAGGTGGACGAATTAACTGCGCAGGCAGCAATTAACGAATATGATATAATTGGCAGCATGGAGACATGGCTCCAGGTGACCAAGGCTGGGAACTCAACATCCAGGGGTATTCAACATTCATGAAGGATAGACAGAAAGGAAAAGGAGGTCGGGTAGCTTTGCTGGTTAAAGAGGAAATGAACACAATAGTAAGGAAGGACATTAGCTTGGAGGATGTGGAATCTGTATGGTTGGAGCTGCGGAATACCAAAGGGCAGAAAACACTAGTGGGAATTGTGTACAGACCACCAAACAGTAGTAGTGAGGTTGGGGACAGCAACAAACAAGAAATTGGGATGCGTGCAATAAAAGTACAGCAGTTATCATGGGCGACTTTAATCTACATATAGATTGGGCTAACCAAACTGGTAGCAATACGGTGGTGGAGGATTTCCTGGAGTGTATTAGGGATGGGTTCTAGACCAATGTGTCGAGGAATCAACTTGAGGGCTGGCCATCCTAGACTGGGTGATGTCTAATGAGAAAGGACTAATTAACAATCTTATTGTGCGAGGCCCCTTGGAGAAGAGTGACCCTAATATGGTAGAATTCTTTATTAAGATGGAGAGTGACAGTTAATTCAGAGACTAGGGTCCTGAACTGAAGGAAAGGTAACTTCAATGGTATGAGACATGAAATGGCTCGATTAGACTGGCAAATGATACTTAAAGGGTTGACAGTGGATAGGCAATGGCAAACATTTAAAGATCACATGGATGAACTTCAACAATTGTACATCCCTGCCTGCAGTAAAAATAAAATGGGGAGGGTGGCTCAACCATGGCTAACAAGGGAAATTAAGGATAGTGTTAAATCCAAGGAAGAGGCACATAAATTGGCCACAAAAGCTGCAAACCTAAGGACTGGGAGAAATTTAGAAGTCAGCAGAGGAGGACAAAGGGTTTAATAAGGATGGGGAAAATCGAGTATGAGAGGAAGCTTGCTGGGAACATAAAAACTAACTGCAAAAGCGACTATAGATATGTGAAGAGAAAAAGATTAGTGAAGACAAATGTAAGTCCCTTGCAGTCAGAATCAGGTGAATTTATAATGGGGAACAAAGAAATGGCAGTCCAGTTGAACAAATACTTTGGTTCTGTCTTCATGAAGGAAGACACAAATAACCTTCCGGAAATACTAGGGGACCGAGGGTCTAGTGAGAAGGAGGAACTGAAGTATATCCTCATTAGGCGGGAAACTGATGGGATTGAAGGCCAATAAATCCCAGGAGCCTGATAGTCTGCATCCCAGAGTACTTAAGGAAGTGGCCCTAGAAATATTGGATGCATTGGTGATCATTTTCCAACAGCCTATCGACTCTGGATCAGTTCCTATGGACTGGAGGGTAGCTAATGTAACACCACTTTTAAATAAAGGAGGGAAAGAGAAAACAGGTAATTATAGACCGGTTAGCCTGACATCAGTAGTGGGGAAAATGTTGGAATCAATCATTAAGGATGAAATAGCAGCGCATTTGTAAAGCAGTGACAAGATCGGTCCAAGTCAGCATGGATTTATGAAGTGGAAGTCATGCTTGACAAATCTTCTAGACTTTTTTGAGGATGTAACTAGTAGAGTGGACAAGGGAGAATCAGTGGATGTGGTGTATTTGGACTTTCAAAAGGCTTTTGACAAGGTCCCACATAAGAGATTGGTGTGCAAAATTAAAGCACATGGTATTGGGGGTAATGTACTGACGTGGATAGAGAACTGGTTGGCAGACAGGAAGCAGAGAGGCGGGATAAACGGGTCCTTTTCAGAATGGCAGGCAGTGACTCGTGGAGTGCCGCAAGGCTCAGTGCTGGGACCCCAGCTATTTACAATATACATCAACGATTTAGATGAAGGAATTGAGTGTAATATCTCCAAGTTTTCAGATGACACTAAGCTGGATGGCGGTGTGAGCTGTGAGGAGGATGCTAAAAGAGGCTGCAGGGTGACTTGGACAGGTTAGGTGAGTGGGCAAATGCATGGCAGATGCAGTATAATGTGGATAAATGTGAGGTTATCCACTTTGTGGGCAAAAACACGAAGGCAGAACATTATCTGAATGGCGGCAGATTAGGAAAAGAGGAGGTGCAACGAGACCTGGGTGTCATGGTACATTAGTCATTGAAAGTTGAGAAGCAGGTACAGCAGGCGGTGAAGAAGGCAAATGGTATGTTGGCGTTCATAGCTAGGGGTTTTGAGTATAGGAGCAGGGACGTCTTACTGCAGTTGTACAGGGCCTTGGTGAGGCCTCACCTGGAATATTGTGTTCAGTTTTGGTCTCCTAATCTGAGGAAGGATGTTCTTGCTATTGAGGGAGTTCACCAGACTAATTCCCGGGATGGCAGGACTGACATATGAGGAGAGACTGGATCGACTGGGCCTGTATTCACTGGAATTTAAAAGGATGAGAGGGGATCTCATCGAAACATGTAAAATTCTGATGGGACTGGACAGGTTAGATGCAGGAAGAATGTTCCCGATGTTGAAGAAGTCCAGAACCAGCGGACCCAGTCTAAGGATAAGGGGTAAGCCATTTAGGACTGAGATGAGGAGAAACTTCCTTACTCAGAGTTGTTAAACTGTGGAATTCTCTACCGCAGAGAGATCTTGATGCCAATTCGTTGGATATATTCAAGAGGGAGTTAGATATGGCCCTTACGGCTAAAGGGATCAAGGGGTATGGAGAGAAAGCAGGAAAGGGGTAGTGAGATGAATGATCAACCATGATCTTATTGAATGGTGGTGCAGGCTCAAAGGGCCGAATGGCCTACTCCTGCACCTATTTTCTATGTTTCTGTGTAACACGCCTAGACCCCGTGGCCATTGACTGAATCAACTGTCACTCCCACTCCAATCCTCAGACCAGCTTCCGAAGAGGCCCAAGCTGGGCCTTCCACATTACCGCCTGCCTACGATCCCCATAAAGAAGTGCGCATTACCCGAGATGCTCAAAAGGATAAGCTTGCTACCAACCTGAGGAACGCTGCGCCACCACCTGCGGGCAGGCGTGAAGTCACCAAGACCAAGCGCAGCAGCAGCTGGTCGTAGAAGACCCACCTCTTAGAATAAGGTGGAGCAGAGATGGGTGCAGCCTTTCTTTGCTGCTGTTGTTGTTGTTGTTGGTATTATTGTTGTTACTGTTGTAACTGTTCTCAAATGAAAAACATTTTGTAAGTGATGTACATTTACAAGTTTAAAAGTTTGTAAGTGATCTTAAAGTTCGTAAGTGATCTTAAATGAAAACTTTAAAGTTTGATACAAGAATACTTTTATTAAAGTTAAGTTAAGTACAAACAAGTGTTAAACTTTTGAATAAAATATATTTTAAATTATAACTGAATTATTTCCATTATTTTTTCCATTATTAACAAAACTTTTTGTAAGAAAGAAGAATCATTTCCATTATTTGTTCCATCAACACAACACAACTATACAGAACAGGTCCAAACAGTAAACATGATCCATTTGAAACAGTTACCGCTGAGCCTTCAGGCAGCAAAGCATTCACAGATGAGCTGCTGGCGCAAGGCACGAGCAATCATTCAAGGGGCACGACGGACTACCCTCCTCCGCCGTCATGCTCCGGGTTTAGATAGCATGGCTTCCACCTCCTCCTCCTCCTCATCTACACGTTCCTCCTCATCATCAGCCTCTTTCACCCGAGGTGGGTCTTCTACTATCAGCTGCTGCTAAGTTATGCAGCATGCAGCACACAACAGTGAACTGCCCGACAATCTCAGGGGAGTACTGCAAGTAGCCTCCGGAATGGTCAGTTTATCTTTGGAGAAAGAGTCAGACTGAACACTGTGAGCTCAAAGTAAAGTGTGATCTTAGTCTTTTATTGCAGGTCTCCAGAGTGCCTCTCCAACCTGTGAGGCTTCCTTAGATACATGTGCTCCCAAGGGATTATGGGATCCCTTGGGACGCCAGGGGATGAGCCCTCTGGTGGCTGTACAGAGTAAATACAAGTTTACAAATATAACAACACTCTTCCCCCCCCGCACCACCGCCCCCCCATCCCAAAGTCAATAGTGTAACTATTTACAAGGTGAGTCGATCTGGGGCCCTTCTTGACCTGGTTGATCGTCTCGGTGTAAAAGCGGGTGTTGTTGAATCATTTGTTGGGCCCTCGCTGGGCTGCTGTGCAGCTGGCCTTCTTGGGTGCCTGGTGTGTAGGGTCCTGCTGGGCTGCTGTGGATGATGGGTTCTGCTTCGTGGCCAACCGTGGTGCCAGTTGCCACTGGTGTGTATGTTAGGGGATCAAAAAAGGTAGTGTCCAAGGTGGGTTGCTCAGGATAGTCCATAAATCTGAGCTTGATTTGGTCCAAGTGTTTCCGGTGAATGAGTCCATTTGAAAGTTTGACCCGAAACACTCGGCTCCCCTCTTTGGCCACGACAGTGCTGGGAAGTCCCTCGGGACCTTGTCCATAATTCAACACAAATACAGGATCCTTGATTTCAATCTCGCGTGACACATTTTTGTTATCATGGTATGCACTTTGTTGAAGCCGCCTGCTCTCTACCTGTTCATGTAGATCAGGGTGAACTAACGAGAGCCTTGTCTTAAGTGCTCTTTTCATGAGCAGTTCTGCAGATGGGATCCCAGTGAGTGAGTGGGGTCTCGTGTGGTAGCTAAGCAGGACTCGGGATAGGCGAGTCTGCAGTGAGTCTTCAGTTACCCTCTTCAAGTCTTGCTTGATGGTTTGCACTGCTCTCTCTGCCTGACCATTGGACGCTGGTTTAAACGGGCAAATGTGACATGTTTGATCCCATTGCGGGTCATGAATTCTTTGAACTCAGCACTGGTAAAACATGGCCCGTTGTCGCTCACCAGGACATCGGGTAAGCCATGAGTGGCAAACCTGGCCTACAGGCTTTCAGTAGTGGCAGCGGACGTGCTAGCTGACATTATCTCCCATTCAATTTACTTGGAATACGCATCTACAACCACAAGGAATATTTTACCCAACCACGAGCCTGCATAGTCGACATGTACCTTAGACCATGGTTTGGAGGGCCATAAACTTAGCGGCACCTCCCTGGGTACATTGCTTAACTGCGAGTATGTATTACGAAAAAGGGATGAGGTCCTACGACACGAATTGAAGGAGCTAGGAGCTAAATTAAAATGTAGGACCTCAAAAGTATAATCTCGAGATTGCTACCAGTGCCACGAGCTAGTCAGAGTAGGAATCGCAGGATAGCTCAGATGAATACGTGGCTTGAGCAGTGGTGCAGCAGGGAGGGATTCAAATTCCTGGGGCATTGGAACCGGTTCTGGGGGAGGTGGGACCAGTACAAACCGGACGGTCTGCACCTGGGCAGGACCGGAACCAATGTACTAGGGAGAGTGTCCTAATGCTGTTGGGGAGGAGTTAAACTAATATGGCAGGGGGATGGGAACCAATGCAGGGAGACAGAGGGAAACAAAATGGAGACAAAAGCAAAAGACAGAAGGAGATGAATAAAAGTGGAAGGCAGAGAAACCCAAGGCAAAAAACAAAAAGGGCCACTGTACAGCAAAATTCTAAAGGGTCAAAGTGTAATAAAAAGGCAAGCATGAAAGCTCAGTGCCTCAATGCAAGGAGCATTCGGAACCCAGGAGAGGGTCCTGAGCTAGGTACAGTGGGTGAGAGCTCAGATGAACAGGACCCCAAGAAAGAATGCAAAAGGCAGGAGGCAACAGAGCAGAGTGGCATTAGGGTAAGTGTAAACCACAAGGTGACAGGAAGAGACAATATGTATGAATATAAAGGGACTGCAGGAGGGGTCAAAACTAAAAATCATGGTTTAAAAACTAGTATTAAAACACTCTACCTAAACGCACGCAGCATTCGAAATAAAATAAATGAATTGACGGCACAAATCATTACAAATGGGTTTGATTTGGTGGCCATTACAGAAATGTGGTTGCAGGGGGGCCAATGTTCCTAATTCTTATGTTCTTATTACATCTATGAACGCAGGACTCTAAGTCCGCATTGATACCGGGCAACCACACGTGGGATCTGGCTATCGCTTTCATCACGATGCCTGGGTGGGTACTGTGGACGTCATTGATGAAGGTGTCTCTGCCCTTCTTGGGGACCACTACTCGATTTATATAAGATATTGGTGAGGCCACACCTTGAATACTGCGTGCAGTTTTGGTTTCCATATTTATGAAAGGATATACTTGCTTTGGAGGCAGTTCAGAGAAGGTTCACTAGGTTGATTCCGAAGATGAGGGGGTTGACTTATGAGGAAAGGTTGGGCCTCTACTCATTGGAATTCAGAAGAATGAGAGGTGACCTTATCGAAACGTATAAGATTGTGTGGGGACTTGACAAGGTGGATGCAGAAAGGATGTTTCCATTGATGGGGGAGTCTAGAACTAGAGATAAGGAGAAATTTCTTCTTTCAAAGGGTTGTCAATCTGTGCAATTCACTACCTCAGAAAGCTGTGGAAGCTGGGACATTGAATAAATTTAAGACATAAATAGACAGTTTCTTAAATGATAAGGGGATAAGGAGTTATGGGGAGCGGGCGGGGAAGTGGAGCTGAGTCCATGATCAGATCATCCATGATCTTATTGAATGGTGGAGCAGGCTCGAGGGGCCGTATGGCCTACTCCTGTTCCTATTTATGTTCTTATGTTTATATAATATTCCCGGTCAGTATCCGTCCGGTGTTACGCATAGGGGCGTAATGAGCCACGTGGCGAAGCCATAACCTTTGTCTCCCAGCAGCCAGCTCTGCACTTCTGGCTGCTGCTGAAACATGGCAGATATAGCGCTCTCACGTACAATGAACACATCATGGGTGCTCCCAGGGTATCTCGCATCAACTGCCATGATGCGATGCATGTCGTCACAAACAAACTGCACATTCACGGAGTGGAAGCCTTTTCTGTTCCTGTACATCTCAGAATCCTCCAAAGGTGCTCGCAAGGCAATATGGGTACAATCAATGCAGCCCTGTACCTTTGGAAAGCCAGCAGTCGTGGAGAAGCCAACAGCCCTGTCACGCATTACCTGGGCGGTCATTTATGTAGTCATTTATCCGGGCATATAGTGCAGCCATCACCTGCCGAATGCAGATATGTGTTGCATGTTGAGAAATGGCGCACACATTCCCAGTTATGGCCTAGAATGATCCAGATGCATAGAATGAAAGTGCAGCTGTAACATTCACTTCAACTGACAAAGCACTCCTCCTGATGCTTCGAGGTTGCAGGTCTGCTTTTACTAACTCATAGATCTCGGTTACAACTTCTTTGCGAAAATGCAACCTTCTCACACAGTCTGCATCACTTAGGTGCAGATATGAACGCCTGTCTCGAGAGACCCATAAGAACATGAGAACATAAGAATTAGGAACAGGAGTAGGCCATCTAGCCCCTCGAGCCTGCTCCGCCATTCAAAAAGATCATGGCTGATCTGGCCGTGGATTCAGCTCCACTTACCCGCCCGCTCCCCATAACCCTTAATTCCCTTATTGGTTAAAAATCTATCTATCTGTGATTTGAATACATTCAATGAGCTAGCCTCAACTGCTTCCCTGGACAGAGAATTCCACAGATTCACAACCCTCTGGGAGAAGAAATTCTTTCTCAACTCGGTTTTAAATTGGCTCCCCCGTATTTTGAGGCTGTGCCCCCTAGTTCTAGTCTCCCCGACCAGTGGAAACAACCTCTCTGCCTCTATCTTGTCTATCCCTTTCATTATTTTGAATGTATCTTTAAGATCACCCTTCATCCTTCTGAACTCCAACGAGTAAAGACCCAGTCTACTCAATCTATCATCATAAGGTAACCCCCTCATCTCTGGAATCAGCCTAGTGAATCGTCTCTGTACCCCCTCCAAAGCCAGTATATCCTTCCTTAAGTAAGGTGACCAAAACTGCACGCAGTACTCCAGGTGCGGCCTCACCAATACCCTGTACAGTTGCAGGACCTCCCTGCTTTTGTACTCCATCCCTCTCACAATGAAGGCCAACATTCCATTCCCCTTCCTGATTACCTGCTGCACCTGCAAACTAACTTTTTGGGATTCATGCAAAAGGACACCCAGGTCCCTCTGCACCGCAGCATGTTGTAATTTCTCCCCATTCAAATAATATTCCCTTTTACTGTTTTTTTTCCAAGGTGGATGACCTCACATTTTCCGACATTGTATTCCATCTGCCAAACCTTAGCCCATTCGCTCAACCTATCTGAATCTTTTTGCAGCCTCTCTGTGTCCTCTACACAACCTGCTTCCCCACTAATCTTTGTGTCATCTGCAAATTTTGTTACACCTCCTCCAGGTCATCTATGTATATTGTAAACAGTTGTGGTCCCAGCACCGATCCCTGTGGCACACCACTAACCACCGATTTCCAACCCGAAAAGGACCCATTTATCCCGACTCTCTGCTTTCTGTTAGCCAGCCAATTCTCGATCCATGCTAATACATTTACTCTGACTCCGCGTACCTTTATCTTCTGCAGTAACCTTTTGTGTGGCACCTTATCGAATGCCTTTTGGAAATCTAAATATACCACATCCATCGGTACACCTCTATCCACCATACTTGTTATATCCTCAAAGAATTCCAGTAAATTAGTTAAACATGATTTCCCCTTCATGATTTCCCTTTGCGTCTGCTTGATTGCACTATTCCTATCTAGATGTCCCGCTATTTCTTCCTTAATGATAGCTTCAAGCATTTTCCCCACTACAGATGTTAAACTAACCGGCCTATAGTTACCTGCCTTTTGTCTGTCCCCTTTTTTAAACAGAGGCGTTACATTAGCTGCTTTCCAATCCAGAGACCAGAGAATTTTGGTAGATTATAATGAATGCATCTGCTATAACTTCCGCCATCTCTTTTAATACCCTGGGATGCATTTCATCAGGACCAGGGGACTTGTCTACCTTGAGTCCCATTAGCCTGTCCAGCACTACCTCAATAGTGATAGTGATTGTCTCAAGGTCCTCCCTTCCCACATTCCCGTGACCAGCAATTTTTGGCATGGTTTTTGTGTCTTCCACTGTGAAGACCAAAGCAAAATAATTGTTTAAGGTCTGAGCCATTTCCATATTTCCCATTATTAAATCCCCTTCTCATCTTCTAAGGGACCAACATTTACTTTAGTCACTCTCTTCCGTTTTATATATCAGTAAAAGCTTTTACTATCTGTTTTTATGTTTTGCGCAAGTTTACTTTCGTAATCTATCTTTCCTTTCTTTCTTGCTTTCTGAGTCATTCTTTGCTGTCGTTTAAAATTTTCCCAATCTTCTAGTTTCCCAATAACCTTGGCCACCTTATACGCATTGGTTTTTAATTTGATATTCTCCTTTATTTCCTTGGTTATCCACGGCTGGTTATCCCTTCTCTTACCGCCCTTCTTTTTCACTGGAATATATTTTTGTTGAGCACTATGAAAGAGCTCCTTAAAAGTCCTCCACTGTTCCTCAATTGTGCCACCGTTTAGTCTGTGTTCCCAGTCTACTTTAGCTAACTCTGCTCTCATCCCACTGTAGTCCCCTTTGTTTAAGCATAGTATGCTCGTTTGTGACATTACTTCCTCACCCTCAATCAGTATTACAAATTCAACCATACTGTGATCACTCATTCCGAGAGGATCTTTTACTAGGAGACCGTTTATTATTCCTGTCTCATTACACAGGACCAGATCTAAGATAGCTTGCTCCCTTGTACGTTCTGTAACATACTGTTCTAAGAAACAATCCCGTATGCATTCTATGAATTTCTCCTCAAGTCTACCCCGTGCGATTTGATTTGACCAATCAATATGTAGGTTAAAATCCCCCATGATTACTGCCGTTCCTTTTTCACATGCCTCTATTATTCCCTTGATTATTGTCTGCCTCACTGTGAAGTTATTATTTAGGGGCCTATAAACTACGCCAACCAGTGACTTTTTCCCCTGACTATCTCTAATCTCCACCCACAATGATTCAACATTTTGTTCATTAGAGCCAATATCATCTCTCACAACTGCCCTGATATCATCCTTTATTAACAGAGCTACCCCACCTTCTTTCCATTCTTGTCTATTCTTCCAAATTGTCAGATACCCTTGTATGTTTAATTCCCAGTCTTGGCCACCATGCAACCACGTTTCTGTAATGGCCGCCAAATCATACCCATTTGTAATGATTTGTGCCATCAACTCATTTACTTTATTTCGAATGCTGCGTGCGTTTAGGTAGAGTGTTTTAATACTAGTTTTTAAACCACGATGATTAGTTTTGACCCCTCCTGCAGCCCCTTTATATTCATACATATTGTCCCTTCCTATCGTCTTGTGGTTTATACTTACCCCAGTGCTACTCTGCTCTGTTGCCTCCTGCCTTTTGCATTCTTTCTTGGGGTCCTGTTCATCTGCGCTCTCACCTACTCTAACTAGCTCAGAGCCCTCTCCTGGGTTCCGAATACTCCTCGCATTGAGGCACCGAGCTTTCAGGCTTGCCTTTTTATTACACTTTGACCCTTTAGAATTTTGCTGTACAGTGGCCCTTTTTGTTTTTTGCCTTGGGTTTCTCTGCCCTCCACTTTTACTCATCTCCTTTCTGTCTTTTGCTTCTGTCTCCATTTTGGTTCCCATCCCCCTGCCATATTAGTTTAACTCCTCCCCAACAGCACTAGCAAACACTCCCCCAGGTTTGTACTGGTCCCACCTCCCCCAGAACCGGTTCCAATGCCCCAGGAATTTGAATCCCTCCCTGCTGCACCACTGCTCAAGCCACGTATTCATCTGCGCTATCCTGCGATTCCTATTCTGACTAGCACATGGCACTTGTAGCAATCCCAAGATTACTACTTTTGAGGTCCTACTTTTTAATTTAGCTCCTAGCTCCTTAAATTCGTCTTGTAGGATCTCATCCCTTTTTTTACCTATGTCATTGGTACCAATGTGCACCACGACAATTGGCTGTTCTCCCTCCCTTTTCAGAATGTCCTGCACCCGCTCCTAGACATCCTTGACCCTTGCACTAGGGAGACAACATACCATCCTGCAGTCTTGGTTGCGTCCGCAGAAACGTCTATCTATTCCCCTTACAATTGAATCTCCTATCACTATTACTCTCCCACTCTTTTTCCTGCACTCCTGTGCAACAGAGCCAGCCACGGTGCCATGAACTTGGCTGCTGCTGCCCTCCCCTGACATAGAAACATAGAAACATAGAAACATAGAAAATAGGTGCAGGAGTAGGCCATTCGGTCCTTCTAGCCTGCACCGCCATTCAATGAGTTCATGGCTGAACATGCAACTTCAGTACCCCATTCCTGCTTTCTCGCCATACCCCTTGATCCCCCTAGTAGTAAGGACATCATCTAACTCCTTTTTGAATATATTTAGTGAATTGGCCTCAACAACTTTCTGTGGTAGAGAATTCCACAGGTTCACCACTCTCTGGGTGAAGAAGTTTCTCCTCATCTCGGTCCTAAATGGCTTACCCCTTATCCTTAGACTGTGACCCCTGGTTCTGGACTTCCCCAACATTGGGAACATTCTTCCTGCATCTAACCTGTCTAACCCCGTCAGAATTTTAAACGTTTCTATGAGGTCGCCTCTCATTCTTCTGAACTCCAGTGAATACAAGCCCAGTTGATCCAGTCTTTCTTGATATGTCAGTCCCGCCATCCCGGGAGTCAGTCTGGTGAACCTTCGCTGCACTCCCTCAATAGCAAGAATGTCCTTCCTCAGGTTAGGAGACCAAAACTGTACACAATACTCCAGGTGTACTCACCAAGGCCCTGTACAACTGTAGCAACACCTCCCTGCCCCTGTACTCAAATCCCCTCGCTATAAAGGCCAACATGCCATTTGCTTTCTTAACCGCCTGCTGTACCTGCATGCCAACCTTCAATGACTGATGTACCATGACACCCAGGTCTCGTTGCACCTCCCCTTTTTCTAATCTGTCACCATTCAGATAATAGTCTGTCTCTCTGTTTTTACCACCAAAGTGGATAACCTCACATTTATCCACATTATACTTCACTCACCTAACCTATCCAAGTCGCTCTGCAGCCTCATAGCATCCTCCTCGCAGCTCACAATGCCACCCAACTTAGTGTCATCCGCAAATTTGGAGATACTACATTTAATCCCCTTCTCGAAATGACGAGTCATCCCCCTCAACAGTACTCAAAGCAGTGTATCTGATTTGCAGGGGGATGATCGCAGGGGACCCCTGCACTACCTTCCTTGCACTGCTCTTCTTGCTGGTCTTCCATTCCCTAGCTGGTTGTGGACCTTTCACCTGCGGTAAGACCAACTCGCTACACGTGCTACTCACGTCATTCTCAGCATCGTGGATGCTCCAGAGTGAATCCACCCTCAGCTCCAAATCCGCAACGCGGTCCGTCAGGAGCTGGAGGCGGATACACTTCCCACACACGTAGTCGTCAGGGACACCGGAAGTGTCCCTGAGTTCCCACATGGTACAAGAGGAGCATATCACGTGACCGAGCTCTCCTGCCATGACTTAACCCTTAGATACACTTAATTTGGTGACAACAATGTTAACAGGTTACTTACTGATATAAAAAAGAAAAAGACAACAATGTTAACGGCTTACTTACTGATATAAAAAAGAAAAATAAAAGCTACTCACCAATCACCAGCCAATCACTTATCCCTTTGGCTGTGACGTCACCTTTTGATTTCTTTCTACTTCTTTTTTGCTTTTTCTCCCGGCTGGAGCTGCACAAGCTGGGCCTTTATAGACCTCACTACGCACGCCGGACTCGCGCTGCTCGAACTGCCGCTCCTCCTCCGACGTTGGGCCTTTATAGGCCTCACCACGCACCACAGACTCGCGCTGCTCGAACTGCCACTCCTCCTCGGACGTTGGGCCTTTATAGGCCTCACCTCGCACCCCGGACTCGCGCTGCTCGAACTACCGCTCCACCTCCGACGTTGGGCCTTTATAGGCCTCACCACGCACCCCAGACTCGCGCTGCTTGAAATGCCGCTCCTCCTCGGACGTTGGGCCTTTATAGGCCTCTCCACGCACCCCGGACTTGCGGTGCTCGAACTGCCGATCCTCCTCGGACGTTGGGCCTTTATAGGCCTCTCCACGCACCCCGGACTTGCGCTGCTCGAACTGCCACTCCTCCTCCGACATTGAGCCCTTATAGGCCTCACCACGCATCCCTGACTCTCACTGCTCGAACTGCCGCTCCTCCTCGGACGTTGGGCCTTTATAGGCCTCACCACGCACCCCGGACTCGCGCTGCTTGAACTGCCGCTCCTCCTCCGACGTTGGGCCTTTATAGGCCTCTCCACGCACCCCGGACTCGTGCTGCTCGAACTACCCCTCCTCCTCCGATGATGGGCCTTTATAGGCCTCTCCACACACCACAGACTCGTGCTGCTCGGATATTTTAATTTACGCCAGAAAAACAGCGCATACAATTGGGGAAAATTGAGCCCTATAATTTATTATTTTTCTGGTCCCTCTCAACACACATTGAGGTGCCTGTCACAATGCATAACAAAGATGAAGGCTTACATTGGCAACCATTGGCTTTAAATGATCTAGCCACATTATTTCTTGCATTAAAATCTTCCCTGTCAATGAACTCCACCTGCTCCTATCGCTTTCTTAAAGATCACATACATTCTTCCATGGTGGATGCGTGAAACCAGCGAATACATACTCATGAAGCACATACAACATCGCAACAGATTGAAACGAGGCCTTTACAACATAAACACAGTATCACCTATTCTACTGTGGTAGGCGTATGTGGCCCAACAGCAGAGAGACCCTTTTTGAACCCTTCCTGTTTTTCTCTTTGCAGTCAAAGCACTCCCGTAATCAAAGGGAGCAGCTGCGGACAGGCTGGGGTCCACCTCATACTCTTCCTCTAATGGACAGAGAGGAGAGGGTCTCTGCCCTCATTGGAGTGTCAGGTCGAACAGTTGCCAGGGGTGATGCTGAGCCCCCCTTGGGAAGTGAGGGTATGTACATGGATCACGCTACTGAATCCACTGCACTGCAAGATGTAATGGAGTAGCGGTGGCGATCAAATGAACCTGTGCTATGCCACCTTCCTTATGCCACCCTGTCCCTTCCCTGCCGCTAATCTGCTGTTTTCTACTTCCAGATGACCAACCAGAGGTGCCACATCTCTCGAGGGTGCACTTCGCTACAGGCCAGGTGGGTGCGGACGAGGCGATGGTGGACACTGATCTGGCAGAGCATCTGAGCCCACCAGTTGCACCATCCGGATTAAGCAGAATTTATGGTATTTGCGGAATTGGGGGCTCCTGGTCCCAGTGGCATACAGCAATGCTGATACATCCTTACTATGCAGTATAAATGCACACGAGGCCCATGCTTGAGAGAAGGTCAGTCTGTGACCTGTCCTTTATTCCATAGCACTCAAGTGATGAAGATGGGTGGAGCTTCCCCTTTTATACCTGAAGGTCCAGATTAGGAGTGTCTCCCACAAGTTCACCACCTAGTGGTCATTGTTCACACAGTGTACAACTTGTCAATTTACACATGGGTTACAATGCTGGTTGAATACATGACATCCGCAGTGCCAGGGTGGAATCCCGCAGACCAGATCTCCGGAGGGTGAGTCGGCAAAGTTGGTTCAAGGCAAACCTTGAACTGGACCTGGTGGATATATCCAGGGAGAACGCAGTGATGCAGCGTGACCTTATTGATGCATTGGGATGGACCTCAGTGAGCATTGACAAGCTTACTGCGACTGTTGCGGAGGCAGCGTCGTAGATTGTCATTGCGAGTCAGGAGTCCAGCAAGGCTACCATTGTCCACACTCAGCGACTGGTGTCCTCTAGAAGCAACAGTGGAGTTCCAGAGTGTGTGGCGCATGCTATTGATCACGCCGCAGACTTGGGCGCATCACAGGCACAAGCTTTGCTTGAGCTTGGCCAGGTGATGCAGTCCATGTCTTCATACACACCGTCCGTGTTCCCCACTGTCCAACGGGGAAGTGACCGTGCCAAAGCTGGCCAGCAAAATGTGGGGAGACATCGTGCTCCAGTTACTAAGGCCCAGTCCTGTTGGAGGGTCAGTGGCTCCAGGTAAATGGGAGGTGGTGTCATTCCTCAGGATGACAGCATCCTAGATTCCACCACTCACTCGCCAACCATGCACCATAGACGGTTGACAACCCATCCAGCTGTGACTGATAACACTGAGGAAGAGGCACCCCAGTCGAAAGCCGGGCCTTCCAGGCCAGGAGCTGGTTCAGTGCATCCTCAGATGTGGTCACTATTATCTGTCCCCCCAACACAGCAGCCCTCTAGTAGCCTTGCTGTACGACCTAGGCCTCACTGAGGAGGAGCAGCAGGCATGGGAGGGGGTTGAAGGGAAAGGAGGGGAAAAGTCTCGCCAAGATGCAATAAAGGCTGCGAATTCATCATGGAGCCATGACATTTTGTCCACTGCAGGATGCAGTTATTCTTTTCGGAACATTTTGTGACTGCAGGTGCAGTTATTATTTTCCATACGTTTTGTACACTGCAGGATGCAGTTATTCTTCTCTGAATATTTTGTGAATTGCAGGAAGCAGTCATGTGTCCATAAGTGGTCATCCGTTCTATTATGTTGGATTCTGGGGGGGGGGGCGGGAGGCGGGGGGGGCGGTGCAGTGGAGAATATTGAGAGTGTTACATGTTGGTAAAAATTGTTCCTTGATCTTTGACATTGGTGTCTTGTGTCTCATTTGCACAATCAGTTGTACATTAGGCAACATGGCGGCATAGAGTGTCAAGGCGATGCTCACACCTCCCTTTCTCCGTTCAAGCAAACCGTTCAATGCTGAGCTGTCTACGTATGGCTCCTGCAGCAGCCACATCGCCACGCTGCCACCCCCGTGGTCGTGGTGGTTGCAATATGGCTTCCTCGCCAGGCTCCTCTTCCTCATCTTCCTCCTCCTTCTCCTCCTGAGGTGGTCCTGCAATCCCCATTGGCATTGCCTGTCCCCTCATGATGGCTAAGTTCTGTAGCATGCAGCACACGACAATGATCTCGGAGACCTGCTGAGGGAAGTATTGAAGGCAGCCTCCAGAGCGGTCCAGGCATCAGAAGCCAATTTTCTGTTCAATGATGTTGCGGGTGGCTGCATGGCTGTCATTATAACACTGCTCGGCTTCTGTGGCAGGGTTCCTGAGGGGGGCCATGAGCCAGGTGGCCAGGCCGTATCGTTTGTCCCTGATCAGCCAGCTCTGACCTTGCCTTTGTCACTGAAACATGCGTGATACACTGCTTTCATGCAAGATGAAAGTATCATGTGTGCTCCCTGGATAGTGGGCATTCACTGTGAGGATATGCTGAGTGTGGTCGCAGACCAGCTGAATGTTTAGGGAGTGGTATCCCTTTCGGTTTCGGAAGACCTCTGCATTCTGCGAAGGTGCTCGCAGGACAACGTGCTTATAGTCAATCGCACCCTGAACCTTGGGAAAGCCTGCAAATCATGCAAAACTTATAACCCTCTATTCTGGCTCTCCCTGCTCATTGGGAACTTTATGATGTCAATCCTGCGCACGTACAGTGCCCTTGTCATCTGGCAAATGCAGGAATGTGTGGCGTGCTGTGAGATGCAGTACATGTCCCCTGCTGCTGCCTGGAAGGAGCCGGAGACATAGAAGGCTAAAGTTGCAGTCACCTTTACCTCATCAGGCAGCGCAATCCTGTTGGCGTTGGTAGGCTGTATGTCTGCCTGTATGAGCTGGCATATCTCTGTCAGCACTTTTTTTCTGAAGCGCAGCCTTCGAACATACTGCACATCAGAAATGTGTAGGTATGAGCGATGTTCCCTGTAAACCCGTGGGGGGGTTAAGGCCTCCTCCCCAAACGTCTGTGACCTCTTCGATTCCGTTGCAAACCATGGACAATAAGCCTTCTTCCAGCTTGAAGCCGCCTGCCAATAGCAACCCGCATGATTTGCCACTGATCTAGCATTGCCCCCATTGAAAACAAAGGATTAACTCACATAAAAGTGCTGCTTTAAAATGTCCTCTAATGTAGTTTTCTGCGTGCAACCATGGCAGTCACTGACAACTGCGATCTAAGATTCTCCAGCCTCCCTTTAAATATGGCGCCAATGTGCCTGCTGCACCCTGGGACTGCCTTTTTTTTGGCCGGGTTCTGCAGCGGATGGTAAATCAGGCATAATGCCCGAAAGTTCCACCCGGGGCGCTACGACTAGCCTTGCACGACAATTGATGTCATCCTGACGGCCAAAATGGAGGGCGGTAAGCTTTTGTGCCGCCGCAAAACCATTGGCGAAAGTTCCGGCTGGGCGCAAAATCCTGGATGCCCCGTTTGACGTCCAGAAACACCTTTTTGCATTCCGCTAAGATGCAAAACAAGGTGCAAATTAGCGGAAAATCCAGCACATAATCTACCACTCCTAGTTCAGGTACAATATGAGTTAGATGTAGAATAAATATCCCTCTACTTTGTCTCAACAACATATCTTCAGTGTTACTGTGGAGTAATTTAAATACAATAATTACATTCAGTAGTTGTTAAATATAAAATGATGATGTGGATAAAGGGGTCATTTTATTTTGGTCAACACTAAGATTCCATCTTCATCAAACAATATACAAAATTGGGCCCATTGTATGAATTACAAACTGGAGTTCTATTGGGGATGAAAGTATGATGAGAGTGCAATTAAGTAATATGACAGGCCTATATCGCCTTCTAATCTTTCTAAGTTTGCTGGTGGTAATCAAAATATGGTTACAGTTGAGAAGAGGCTGTAAAATACTGATTATAGATAACCACACAATATTGAAGTTCTGTCATGATGCAGGCAGAAACCAGATTGATAAATTACTGTTCTTTTCCATTGAAGAGCAAACACTCTTTCTGCATTTTAATATGTTAGGACTAATGTTTTCTAAATATTTGAAATGTGGCCAAATTCATGCATACAATCTGTTGTATGTGTGGTTGACAACATGACAAACCAGCTATAGCCATTAGTGTTAGCTGGCAAACAAGTAGATTAAACCTGTCAGCATCTTTGTTAAGAATAAATTGCATTTGAAACAAATCATGTACTTATTCACGATTGCTGTATATTTTTGTGATAAAAGTTCTTTTTAAAAATTAAAGTTGAAAATGATTGCTGCATTGGAAATTAATGTGTATGAATGCTTCAGTCATGGCTATATATAGAATCAATATTAGCATATAGTTCATATTGAAATATCACTACTGACAAGTGCATTCTATGAAGAATTTATTCTTTAAGGGGCATAATTAAATATTGATAGATGTATATAGACAGGAACATCAAAATATATGGAAAAATATCCCGATTCAATCAAAGGGCAGAAGGGGAAATGTGGCTGTTATCAGAATTAATTTTATCAACACATTTAATAATTCTGAAATATAATTTCACACAGCAGACATATTGATTCATCATGTCTTCATATTTTTGAGGAATTTTTAATATGCTTTGTAAAATTGATATAAATCTATCTATACACAGTAAATTCTAACACACATTTATTAGAGTTCTTCTATTTACAATGGAAATGTGTTGATGGTTTGGGCAGAGTAAACCAGAAATATCTAATAGCACAAATACTTTGGGCTCAATTTTGGCCAGTACAGATTTCTGGCGCACTCACCAGAGGTGCGCCGCTTTTGTCCGCCTCGAAGTGCTCCAAAAATTTTCGGGCCGAGTTTGGCCGCTCCCCAGCCTCACCTCGGTGGTGGCGTAGCATGGCCACTGGATTCAGGGGCAGAGCCAGGTCCCAGCGTTGAAAACAGTGCCGGGACCTCTGCATGCTTGTACAGTAGTTCCTCGCCCCCAGGCTGTGTGGGAGGGGCCGAAGTCATAGCAAGTATACACAGATTGCTCTGACCAGACTAACATGCAGCAATCAGAAAAGACTACAGTAATTAAATGGTGTGAGTTGCATTTTGCTTTGAAAAGCATTTCACTATCCAGACTTAGTAATGCTTCACCGTAAACATTTCTACTTTGGAATGAACTCGGGGAAGTCCCTCAGTGAAGTCTCTGTGGAGAAGTCCTCGGAGAAGTCCCTTGGCGAAGAGGAGCACTGGGGAACAGGAGACCTGGAGAGCTGGAGCACTGGACCACGGGAGAACAGCTACTCTGCTGCTGGCTGTGAGGCTCCCGCACCTAGCCCTGGCCGAAGGGCATTGCCGGTGCGTGCTCCAGTCGGGAAGGTAGGACTCTTTATTAATTATTACTTGATTTGTTTTTCATTTACTATTATTTATTAATTATTATGGTTTCTATGGTTCTTTATTGTTAAAAGTGAAGTGTTTAATGCTTTGTTGAATCCTCTAACTTCCTCCCGCACCCCGTCCCCCCAGCCTACCGCTATCTCTGGCTACCTGCACTGATCTCTTAATTCACTGCAAGGTTTTTGAGAATGTACAAAAATGGACACTTACTCTGGCCTAAGTTAGTTTGGAATAAGTTTTAGCTGGCTAAATTTGCTTAAATGGCCAAAACAGGTGTAAGTGGCTGGTAATGCCCCTTTTTGAAAAAAAACTGAACTAAAAAAGAACTAACTCACTTACACTGGAGCAACTTAAATAGGGAGAATTGCGATTTTTAAGTTACTCCAAAAAAATCAGGTTGCTCCAAAAAAACAGAGCAACTCCTGGGGAAACTTTGGCCCCATATCAGGACAGTCTTTTTACCCTAGCATGCACCTCTTTACTATATCTTTTCATTTGATTATTGATATGCTTTAAAAAAAATCTAAACAGTTAAAATTCTTCATTTAAAATATGTTCATTATTTCGCCTTCCTGTATTTTCCAGTATATTGCAGAATAAATCAAGTCCTTTCTTCAATCTATGTGTCAGTATGTTACAGTAAATTTATATTCCAGGCATGAAGCAAATGAAGGTGCTTCCTGTGCATATCAATTGTTATAAAGTTGACAACTAGATAGTATCAGGAAAGTTTTTTTGAACCATCTGTTGATTGGATCTGTGCATCTCAAGTTGGAGTATGGACACCAGACTCATGAATGTATTTCTGTAAAAGTAACCAATATCTATTCCCTACCTACAAAACAAATAAGGTCCCAAATTCCTAGTCATGCGATCTGTCACTAAGTGTGCAACCTAAATTCCGCCCATCCAATCGCTTCGACACTGACTCTGCTGATAAACTTGAGGTCAGCTAATTGCAATATTGCTGGATGGGACAAAGGCCCATGCCTTCTTAGAAATTGGCCAATTACACTGGGAGACCCAGAAAAACCATGGGGTTTGCAGAGAAAATGTTGCATTTAACGCTGGACTGTTCTTCAAACAGAACTGGCAGCAGCAATTTAAAACCATAGATCAAAAAGGAACTAGGAAGCAGAAAGACTCAAACTTCTCATAAATAATGTTCAAACTGAAATTAGGCATGGGGAGGATGGAATAACGAGACTGGGAGGCAAGAGACCTGTTGAGACTGGAGCCAGGACTATGTGGAAAGGAATGGAACAAGTATTGAGTAGCAAACCCCTAGCCACTCTCCCTCTAATTGCACGCCATCAATGCAGGATCAGATTTAATTACCTCAAAATCTCAGCAAAGGCAGATGCTATAGCTAGAAGCTGCCTTTAATGTATGTTTTGTGCGTTTCAGACACTGGACTGATATTTATCTAAAAAGTACATTCACAAATCTAAGGGTATCATCATGTGCACTAAATGATCTGTACTCTCTCTCTCCTCCTTTAAGATACTCCTTAAAACCTTTGATCAAGCTTTAGCCCTAATATCTCATTATGTGGCTTGGTGTCAAATTTTGTTTGATAAAGCTCGTGTGAAGCGCCTTGGAACATTTTACTATGTTAAACGCTTTATATAAATCCAAGTTGTTGTTGCACATGGAAGATGTCAATTAAATGGATACAGTATCCTGCAGAATTTGCATGATTATTGAAGCCTCACTATCTCTGAAGTGAAGAGAATTCTCAAATAGTTGTCAAATTCAACATTTTGTAACTGACAGTCACAAGCATTCTTTTGTCATGATCAATGTTCCCGCTAAGCTGTATGGCTGCGCAGTGGTCTGGAGGTCCCGTGCAGGCTGCTCACCAGCTTTTAAATGGAAAAAAATGCACATGCATGAAAATTTTAATAGATTCCGCCACTTAAAGGGACCACACACAGAAAAATAAAATTAGTGCGAACATTGGTCGTGACAGTAAAGATTGCGCACAATTCCTGAGAAGAATGGGCTACAAGAGAAGGGACAGCAGGAGAAAGAGGCAAAGCAATCCTGGAAATGAGGATACGCTAGGCCCAGGCCATTAAGCATTCAGACAATGATCTCAGGATCTTGCCATGAAAACAAATGCTTGCAGAGCATCAAAATCATGAAGGCGAATCCTGGAATCTCGCTCAAATAATGCTGCAGGGAATTGAAACAGATGACAAGATGGCAGAGGCCAGGTTAGGCAATCCTAGGGGTGGGGGTGGGGCGGGCCGGCTCACAAGGGACGGAGTATTTTTGTGAACACAGGAGTACTCCTGCTTCTCCCGAGCCCATAAAAATAAAACATTTCTTTGGCCATTCTTTTTAAACAGCCTTCAAGATTGCTGGCTAGGCCATTCCATGTCTGCCACAAATCGGCAGCGAGTGCGCAACACAAGTTCTACTCATTAGTATCTTAAGCTTGCAATCAGGGTTCTACAACTGGCATATTTAAGTAGCCTCCTCCAGAAATAGGTGGGCGTGTTGCTTGTCCATTTACAGGCCCACATGTAATTGCATCAGGCAAACCTTGGGCGTCTGAGGTGACCCTCCCCCTTTCAACTGCTGGCCACACATTATTCAGGTGAGATCACCGCTATCTATCTCCATCGTGAATCCTATCAGTTGCAATCACAGTCCAGACAGGTTAACGTGGGTGATATAATAGTCAGATGAGGAATTAACAGAGTTATTCACAATGGACAAGGAATCCAGAGGATGAAGTATTGGAGCTGTAGCATGAGGTGCCTAAGTAAAGGCTTAGGAGATGCAAGGCCCTGGTTATCAGCATTCAGATGATGATCTCAGGTCCTGTCATGAAAACACAAATGCTTGGAGAGCATCAAAATCATATGAAGGCACGACAATGATTCACAAAAGATGTCTGGCAGGTAGCTAGAGTAGAAGCAGAATTCAATGCCATCCTTTACAACACTATTCAGTGATTAAATAAATCTGTAAGAAAATGCTAGTATTGGTAAAGGTAACCATGAAATTACTAGATTGTCGTAAAAACTCATCTGGTTCACTAATGCCCTTTAGGGAAGGAATTCTGCTGTCCTTATCTAGTCTGGCCTATATGTGACTCCAGATCCACAGCAATGTGGTTGACTCTTAACTGTCTTCTGAAATACCTAGCAAGCCACTCAGTTGTACCAAACTGCTATGGAAACCAATAATAAGAATAAAACCGTATGGACCACCCTGCATCAACCTTGGCACCGGCTTCGGACACAACAAAGGCACACCCAGCCCAGTCGACCCTGCAAAGTCCTCCTCACTAACATCTGGGAACTTGTGCAAGAAGTGGGAGAGTTGTATCACAGACTAATCAAACAACAGCCTGGCACAGTCATATTCACACAATCCCAGACTCCTCCATCATCATCCCCGGGTCTGTCCTGTCCCTCTGGGAGGACAGACCCACCAGAGGAGGTGGCATAGTGGTACAGTTACTTAGGCACCTCATGCTGCAGCTCCAATACTTCATCCTCTGGATTCTTTGTGAATAACTCTATGTCAATTCCTCATCGAGAAGTTTATATCACCCAAGTTAACCTGGGAGTTCTCAACATGGACTCTGGACCTACGGCACGTGGTGAAAGAACCAACACGAGGGAAAAACCTACTTGTCCTCGTCCTCATCAATCTAAGAAAGACTGGATCAACTGGGCTTGTATTCACTGGAGTTCAGAAGAATGAGAGGGAACCTCATAGAAACGTTTAAAATTCTGACGGGGTTAGACAGGTTAGATGCAGGAAGAATGTTCCCAATGTTGGGGAAGTCCAGAACCAGGGGACACAGTCTAAGGATAAGGGGGAAGCCATTTAGGACCGAGATGAGGAGGAATTTCTTCACCCAGAGAGTGGTGAACCTGTGGAATTCTCTACCACAGAAAGTTGTTGAGGCCAATTCACTAAATATATTCAAAAAGGAGTTAGATGAAGTCCTTACTACTAGGGGAATCAAGGGGTATGGTGAGAAAGCAGGAATGGGGTACTGAAGTTGCATGTTCAGCCATGAACTCATTGAATGGCGGTGCAGGCTAGAAGGGCCGAATGGCCTACTCCTGCACCTATTTTCTATGTTTCTATGTTTCTACCTGTCGCAGATGCATCTGTCCATGACAGTATTGGTAGCAGTGACCATCTCCCAGTCCTTGGAGACAAAGTCCTACCTTCACACTGAGGACACCCTTCACTGTGTTGTCTGGCACCACCACCGTGCTAAATTGGATAGATTCAGAACAGATCTAGCAGCTCAAAACTGGCCATCCATGACGCACTGTGGGCCATTAGCAGCACCAGAATTGTATTCCACCATAATCTGTGACCTCATGGACCGGCATATCCCTCATTCTACCATTATCATCAAGCCAGGGGACCAACCCTGGTTCAATGAGGAGTGTAGAAGAGCATGCCAAGAGCAGCACCAGGCGTACCTAAAAATGAGTTGCCAACTTAGGGATGCTGCAATACAGGACTACATGGTTGCTAAACAGCAGAAGCAATATACTACAGACAGAGCTAAGCGATTCCACAACCAATGGATCAGGTCAAAGCTCTGAGTCTTGCCATATCCAGTTGTGAATGGTAGTGGACAATTAAACAACTAATGGCAGGTGGAGGATCCATGAACATTCCCATCCTCAATGATAGAGGAGTCCAGCAGGCAACTGCAAAAGACAAGGCTGAAGCGTTTGCAACCATCTTCAGCCAGAAGTGCTGAGTGGATGATCCATCTCGGCCTCCTCCCGAGGTCTGCACCATCACAGAAGTCAGTCTTCAGCATATTCAATTAAGTCCACGTAATGTCAAGAAACGGCTGCGCACTGGATACAGAAAAGGCTGTTGTGCTGAAGGCTTGTGCTCCAGAACTAGCCACGCCTCTAGCCAAGCTGTTCCAGCACAGCTAGAACATTGGCATCTATCCGACAATGTGGAAAACTACCCCGTACGTCCTGTCCACAAAAAGCAGGGCAAATCTCATCTGGCCAATTACCACCCAATCAGTCTACTCTCAATCATCAGCAAAGTAAGGCTCCAGACCTCATTACAGCCTTGATCCAAACATGGACAAAAGAGCTGAATTCCAGGAGGTGAAGTGAGTGTAACTGCCCTTGACATCAAGAAGGCATTTGACCGTGTATGGCATCAAGGAATCCTATAAAATTGAAGTCAATGGGAATCAGGGGGAAAACTCTCCACTGGCTGGAGTTGTACCTAGCACAAAGGAAGATGGTTGTAGTTGTTGTACAGCCCCAGGACATCGCTGCAGGAGATCCTCAGGGCAGTGTCTTATCCCCAACCATCTTCAGCTGTTTCATCAATGACCTTCCCTCAATCATAAGGTCAGAAGTGGGGATGTTCGCTGATGATTGCAGTGTTCCATTTGCAACTCCTCAGATAATGAAGCAATCTATGCCTGCATGCAGCAAGACCTGGATGACATTCAGGCTTGGGCTGATAAGTGGCAAGTAACATTTGTGCCACAAAAGTGCCAGGCAATGACTATCTCCAACAATAGAGATTCTCACCACCTCCCCTTGACATTCAACGGCATTACCATTGCCAAATCCCCCACCATCAATATCCCAGGGGTCACCATTGACCAGAATGTTAACGGGACCAGCCACATAAATACTGTGGATACAAGAGCAGATCAGAGGCTGGGTATTCTGCAGCATGTGTCTCACTTCCTCACTCCCCAAAGCCTTTCCACCATCTACAAGGCACGAGTCAGGAGTGTGATGGAATACTCTCCTCTTGCCTTGATGAGTGCAGCTCCAACACTCAAGAAGCTTGACACTGATATGTCCCTTACTATACAGTATAAATGCACACGAGGCCCATACTTGAGAGGTTACTCTGTGATCAGTTACCTTCATTACCAAGACCTCAAGTGATGAAGATGGGTGGAGCTTCCCCTTTTAGACCTGAAAGTCCAGGTTAGGAGTGTCTCCCATAAGTTCACCCCCTTGTGATCTATGTTCTCAAGGTGTACAATTTAGGTCAGCTTATACATGAGTTACAATGATAGTTGAATACATGACATCAACTCCCCCACAAGGTCTTATTGGAATCACAGGTTAAGTCTCTCTGGTGGTTTACGCTCCCTTGTAGAGCGCCTGAGTTAGGGCTCCGGTTGTTGGGCGCTGGCCTGAGTGTCTGCTGTTCGCGGTGCCTCAGGTCTGTCCGGACTGCCCACAGTGACTGGGCTCTCTTCCACTTGGTTCCGGTGTTCGGTCATCTGTGGTGGAGTAAACTCTACGTCGTGTTCTTCCTCTGCTTCTTCTATGAGGTTGCTGAACCTCCTTTTAGTTTGAGCCACGTGTTTGCGGCAGATTTGTCCATTGGTAAGTTTAACTACCAAAACCCTATTCCCCTCTTTGGCAATCACAGTGCCTGCAAGCCATTTGGGCCCTGCAGTGTAATTAAAGACAAAAACAGGGTCATTGACATCTCTACATCGCGCCCTCGCATTCCTGTCATGGTAGTCACATTGTGACTGACGCCTGCTCTCAACAATTTCTTTCACAGTAGGGTGTATAAGGGATAACCTGGTTTTGAGCATCCTTTTCATTAGCAGCTCTGTGGGTGGAACCCCTGTGAGCGAGTGTGGTCGGGATCTATTGGCCAACAGGAAGCGTGATAAGCAGCTTTGTAGGGAACCCCCTTGGATTCTTAGCATCCCGTGTTTGATTATCTTCACTGCTCGTTCTGCCTGGCCGTTTGAGGCCGGCTTGAACGGTGCCGTTCTGACATGGTTGATTCCATTGCCTGCCATGAAGTCCTGGAATTCAGTGCTTGTGAAGCACGGGCCATTATCGCTGACCAAGACATCTGATAGACCATGGGCGGTGAACATTGCTCGTAGACTTTCTACCCTGGCAGAGGATGTGCTTGAATTTAAAATGGCACACTCCATCCATTTGGAGTAGGCATCTACTACAACCAAAAACATTTTTCCCATGAAAGGACCGGCGTAGTCCACATGGATGTGTGACCATGGCTTGGCAGGCCAGGACCAGGGGCTAAGGGGGGCTTCCCTGGGTGCGTTGCCCAGTTGAGCACCCGTGTTGCACCTGCGAACACAAAGTTCCAGGTCTGCATCTATCCCTGGCCACCAAATGTGTGACCTGGCAATTGCCTTCATCATGACAATGCCCGGGTGCTCATTGTGAAGTTCTCTGATAAACACCTCTCTGCCCATCTGGGGCATGACTACTTGGTTTCCCCACAGTAGGCCTGAATCGAGAGTTCATCCTTGCGCCTATGAAACGGTTTAAATTCCTCAGGGCATGCCCTGTACATGGCTGCCCAGTCCACATTCCTTAACTAAAGACAGTAGCAGGTCTTTATTTGTCCAGACTTTAACCTGACGGGCTTTTACAGGTGAGCCTTCGCTTTCGAAAGCTTCAACAGTCATGACAATCTCAGCATCATGCTCAGTTGCCCCCTCAGTGGTGGCTAGTGGGAGCCTGCTGAGTGCATTGGTGCAGTTGTCAGTGTCTGGTCTGTGCCGAATTTTGTAGTCATAGGTGGCTAACTTAAGTCCCCAACTCTGTATGCGGGCCGATGCATTTGCATTTATGGCCTTGTTGTCGGACAAAAGGGACGTTAGGGGTTTGTGATCTGTCTCCAGCTCAAATTTTCTGCCAAACCGGTACTGGTGTATTTTTTTTACTGCATAAACACATGCTAACGCTTCCTTTTCTACCATCCTGTAGCCCCTTTCTGCCTGGGACAGACTTCTGGAGGCATAAGGTACCGGCTGTAACTGGCCATTGGCATTCACATGCTGCAACACACAACCGACCCCATAGAACGACGCATTGCACGTTAAAACAAGTTTCTTACACGGATCATATAACGTTAACAGTTTGTTGGAACATAACAAATTGAGTGCTCTATCAAAACCCTTTCCTGGCTGTCCCCCCAGACCCAATCGCGACCTTTGCATAGGAGCACGTGTAGCGGCTCTAGCAGCGTGCTCAATTTGGGAAGAAAGTTACAAATAGTTCAGGAGCCCCCGGAACGAAAGCAGCTCTGTCGTGTTACGGGGACTGGGTGCTCTCAGGATCGCTTCCATTTTGGACGTAGTAGGTCTGATCCCATCTGCTGCTACCCTCAGCTCCAGAGATAGAATTCCTGGGAAGAAGAAGACGTACTTTGCCTTTTTCAGTCGCAGCCCTACCCGGTCCAGTCTGCGTAGCACCTCCTCCAGGTTGTGGAGGTGTTCTTCAGTATCGTGACCCGTGATGAGGATGTCGTCTTGAAAAACCACCGTCCTTGGAATCGACGAGGAGGCTTTCCATATTTCGCTGAAAGATCGCGGCGGCCGAACGAATCCCGAATGGACATCTGTTATACTCAAACATCCCCTTGTGTGTCGTGATGGTGGTCAGCTTCTTCGACTCACTCGCCAGCTCCTGGGTCACGTAAGCTGAGGTCAGGTCCAATTTTGAAAAAAGTTTGCCACCGGATAGCGTCACAAAGAGGTCCTCCGCTCTCGGTAGCGGGTACTGGTCTTGGAGTGACACCCGATTGATGGTGGCCTTGTAATCGCCACATATCCTGACCGACCCGTCTGCCTTGAGCACCAGCACGATTGGGCTCACCCAGTCACCGAATTCGACTGGAGAGATGATGCCTTCCCTCAGCAGGCGGTCCAATTCGCATTCTCTTTTCCCGCATCACGTACGGCACCACTCTGGCCTTGTGGTGTACTGGCCTGGTGTCCGGGTTTATGTGAATCACTACCTTGGTCCCCATGAAAGTGTTGATGCCGGGTTGAAATAATGAGTCCAATTTGTCCAGGACCTGTGAGCATGATACTCGCTCCACAGAGGAAATTGCATTGACATCGCCTCATTTCCAGTTCATGACAGCAAGCCAACTCCTCCCCAGTAGTGTGGGACCATCCCCCGAGACAATCCAGGGTGGCAACCTGTTCTCCGAATCTTTGTGGGTCATGACTACCGTGGCGCTGCCTAGCACCGGAATGATCTCCTTTGTATGTGTCCGTAGCTGTGCGTCAATCGGCAATAATTTTGGCCTCCTGGCCTTGGACACCCACAACCTTTCGAACTGTTTGATACTCATCAGGGACTGGCTGGCCCCCGTGGCTAGCTCCATTATTACTGGGATGCCATGAGGAGCACTTTCATCATTATCGGTGGAGTCCTGGTATATGAACTGTATATGTGCTCCACATGAACTCGCTGAACTTCAGCTTCCAGCGATTTCCCCCAGTATTCATTTGGCCTCATAGGGCTTACATCGGGCCCATCCTCCTCGTACATCAACCTGGCTGCAGGCTTCCTGCACATATGCGCCAAGTGACCGCTGACGTTGCAGTTTCTGCAGGTATATTGCTGAGCTCTTGCTGGGTGTTTGCCTCCACACCTCCAGCATGAGCTGGAGGCCCCGTTGTTGGAAACAAAAGGTCCATTACCAGTCGATCGTCTGACTGTCTCTGTAACTGTCCTTAAGCACACCATTAACAGGTGTTGATGGCCCCATTACTGGCCGCATTGTCAATTGCGATGGCATGAATCACCGTTCAGCTAGCCATTGTCTCTGTTGAATTCCCCATTTGGGTTCGACTACATGCTGGGGCATATCCGATTGCCCTTGTCTGCCTAGAGAACTGTGTACCGCGTTAACAATGTTGACTTCCTGGTCGTTTGTTGCATTTGAGCCCTGAGATAAATGTCTGGGCTATCAGAGCCACCGCTTCCAAGGCCAAGTCTTTGGTCTCAGTTTCCTGAAAACCCCAGCGTGCCCGATGCCCTCAATAAAAAAAAGTCTCGCAGCATCTCCGCTCTGCATGCATCTGGGAACTTATAGGCTCACCAGTCGCCGGAGATCTGCCACGAAGTCTGGAACGCTTTGCCCTTCTCGCCACTGGTGCGTGTAAAACCGGTGTCTCGCCATGTGCATGCTGCTCACCGGTTTAAGGTGTTCCCTGATCAACTTACTGAGCTCTTCGAACATCTTGTCCGCCGGCTTCTCTGGCGCTAGAAGGTCCTTCATCAGGGAGTACGTTCTGGATCCATAAACCATCAGGAGATGAGTCCTGCGTTTGTCGGCCGAATCCTGTCCCAACCATTCCTTAGTGACAAAACTTTGCTGTAGTCTCTCAATAAAGTCGTCCCAGTCATCACCAACACAGTACCTCTCTTCTGTGCTGCTAGTGGCCATGCTCACGTGGTTTAAATCCCAGTTTCTCGTCGCCAATGATATGTCCTTACTATACAGTATAAATGCACACAAGGCCCATACTTGAGAGAAGGTCACACTGTGACCAGTTATCTTTATTACCAAGACCTCAAGTGATAAGGTGGGTGGAGCTTCCCCCTTTATACCTGAAAGTCCAGGTTAGGAGTGTCTCCCACAAATTCACCCCTTGTGGTCAATATTCTCAAGGTGTACAACTTAGGTCAGCTTATACATGGGTTACAATGATAGTTGAATACATGACAGACACCACCCAGGACAAAGCAGTCTGCTTGATTAGCACCCCCTCCACCACCTTAAACATTCACTCCCTCCACACCAGCACAATGTGGCTGCAGTGTGTACCATCTACAAGATGAACTGCAGCAATTCACCAAGGCCTCTGCAACAGCACCTTCCAAACCCACAACCTCCAGCACCTAAAAGGCCAAGGGCAGCAGGCGTATGGGAACACTATCACCTCTAAATTTCCCTCCAAGTCACACACCATCCTGACTTTGTAATATACTGCAATTTCTTCATCATCACTGGGTCAAAATCTTGCAACTCCCTCCCTAACAGCACTGTGGGAGTACCTTCACCAGAAGTATTATGTCTTGAATAAAGAGCCAGACTCGATACTGCAAGCTCAGAGTAAGGTGTGACCGTAGTCGTTTATTACAGATCTCAGAGTGCCTCTCCAGCCTGTGAGGCCTCCTTATATACAGGTACTCCCAAGGGATTGTGGGATCACTTGGGACTCCAGGGGATAAGCCCTCTGGTGGTTAGACATGGTGTTTACAGGTTTACATACATAACAAGAAGGACTGTAGCGGTTCAAGAAGGCAGCTCACTCCCACCTTCTCAAGGGCAATTAAGGATGGGCAATAAATGCCGGCCTTGTCAGTGATGCCCACATCCCAGGAACTAATAAGAAAAAGTGGTAACTCTAGTAACATCAGTACACATTCCACAGAACACAGAGACCTCTTGACACACAACTCTAATCCAAGGACATATTGAGGAATAATCTCCTGCAGCTATACATCCTGGGGGCTGGATATCTGTGGGAGGGTCTGGCTTCCGGAGTTACTTGCTGCTCCTCCTCCTGATCCTCCTGCAATAAAATTGGAAATCCTCATCGGGAAAGATTTTCTAGACTTTCCCTTCAGTTTCTTCACAAAAGGAATAATCTCATCACGGGAGATTTCCAAATGAAACTAGGAGCATCCAAAATAAAAAGAGGAAGAAACTCTTTGATAAATGGCTATTGGCTTCAGAGCCTCTACTGTCACTCTGCCGAGGCCCCGCCCATTAGTGACGGGACAGGAAGTCCTGCCCCGATCACCGGAAGTCTTTTGTCATCGTTCCGCGAACTTCAGCGGAATGTTTTAAAACGGGGAGAAAGTTGGAGCAGCCCGGAGTCAGCAGGTACAGGGTACAGGGTACATGGTACATGGGGCTCGGGGCTCGGGGCTCGGGGCTCGGACCTCGGACCTCGGACCTCGGACCCAGGACCCGACCAAGACCAACCCGGTTTGGTGCTTGTGCCGGGCCTGGGCTGACAGTCGGTGCGAGTCTCGGCCTGTGCTTTGTCTGGGCTTATCCGCACTCGCCGTGGGGCGGAGAAGAGGTTCAGGGCGAGGAGGTGGTTTCCTGTCAGATGGTTATTATTATTATTGATATTTGTCTCCTTTTGGGTTGCAGGGAATGAAGCAGTGCATTAGGCACCTATGAACCAAATCTCCTGGGTGGAAGTTGGACAGCAGCAGAGGTGCAGGATTGCCCGGGCCCAGGATGCCAGCAGGTAAAGACAGAAACAGCTGCACCCCTATCCCGTGCAAGGGTCAAATATTTATCAGCTCTCCATGCCCCTGGTGTTGCTTTATGGTGAATGATAGATGATTGGTGTATGTTCAAGGCAATAATACTAAAGGAGGTTGGATAATTGTATAAACCAGCCTCATAGTTTACTCGGTTCCCTAACCTGCTGCGGTGTTGTCTGAGGTCTTTCAGCTAAAAATGTGTGTGTATTTAAAAAAAAAAAAATTTCAGTGCTTCATCTGAAGCTCGATAGATTGCAACTTGAAAAACATTTTTTGTTTTATGTTTGTAATGTATACTTTTGAGTTGATGGGATAATTTGTTCCTTTTGTGTTTCATGTATTCTTACAATATCTTTGACTGAGGTTATATGAAGTTATAAGGAATCGTCAACCACAAAGGAAAGGAGATGAAACAAATTATCCCATCAACTCAAAAGTAAACAACACCTTGTTTTATATTGGTAATATGTGCAGCCTTGACATTCTGTCTGTATGCATTTGTATTCCTATTGTTCCTGGGTGTGGATTCACTTTTGTTGTATGATACTTCTATTGAAAGCAGTAGCTTACATTTTAAGTACAACAGAAATTTAGAATGAAGTTGCTGAAGGTTATGTATATGTAGATGCAGTATCAACCTAATTAATACTTCATAATTGGCGGTAGTTCTTCTTTGGCAGTCCCTTGGAATCGAGGAAGACTTGTTTCTACACTAGAACTGAGTCCTAAGGTGACTGAAGAGTCCAATACGGGACCTACAGTCTCTGTCACAGGTTGGGAAGATGGTGGTTGGAGGAATCGGAAGGCTGGGGTGCTTGGGTTGCCATGCCCTCCTTCCGTTATTGACGCTTGGCTTCAGCTTGCTCTCGGCGAAGAGACTCAAGGTGTTCAGTGCCTTCCTGGATGCTTTTCCTCCACTTTGGTCTTGGGTCAGATTCCCAGATGTCGATGGCGATGTTGCACTTTTTCAAGGAGGCTTTGGGGGTGTCATACAATGCACAACCTGCTTTTTAAAAGTTATTTGAATTGGTTCATTCCTGGCCATCCCTCTTGGCATCTTTTAATTAACTTTAATATTTTAAACTTTATATACTAGTCTTGACTGAAGTATCGAGTATAATGTGTGATCTATTATTTTCTATTTCAACTATATGTACATGCAAGGATATGAGTATTCTATCTGGAGACCTTGTATAAGAACATAAGATCATGGAACAGGAGTAGGCCATCTAGCCCCTCGAGCCTGCTCTGCCACTCAATAAGATCATGGCTGATCTGGCCGTGGACTCAGCTCCACTTACCTGCCCGCTCCCCATAACCCTTAATTCCCTTATTGGTTAAAAATCTATCTATCTGTGACTTGAATACATTCAATGAGCTAGCCTCAACTGCTTCCTTGGGCAGAGAATTCCACAGATTCGCAACCCTCTGGGAGAAGAAATTCCTTCTCAACTCTGTTTTAAATTGGCTCCCCTGTATTTTGAGGCTGTGCCCCCTAGTTCTTGTCTCCCTGACCAGTGGAAACAACCTCTGCCTCTATCTTGTCTATTTCTTTCATTATTTTGAATGTTTCTATAAGATCACCCCCCTCATCCTTCTGAACTCCAACGAGTAAAGATCCAGTCTACTCAATCTATCATCATAAGGTAACCCTCTCATCTCCAGAATCAGCCTAGTGAATCGTCTCTGTACCCCCTCCAAAGCTAGTACATCCTTCCTTAAGTAAGATGACCAAAACTGCACGCAGTACTCCAGATGCGGCCTCACCAATACCCTGTACAGTTGCAGCAGGACTTCCCTGCTTTTGTACTCCATCCCTCTTGCTATGAAGGCCAATATTCCATTCGCCTTCCTGATTACCTGCTGATCCTGCAAACTAACTTTTTGGGATTCATGCACAAGGACCCCCCAGGTCCCTCTGCACCGCAGCATGTTGTAATTTCTCCCCATTCAATTAATATTCCTTTTTACTGTTTTTTTTTCCCCAAGGTGGATCACCTCACATTTTCCGACATTGTATTCCATCTGCCAAACCTTAGCCCATTCGCTTAACCTATCTGAATCTCTTTGCAGCCTCTTTGTGTCCTCTACACAACCTGCTTTCCCACTAATCTTTGTCATCTGCAAATTTTGTTACACTACACTCTGTCCCCTCTTCCAGGTCATCTATGTATATTGTAAACAGTTGTGATCCCAGCACCGATCCCTGTGGCACACCACTAACCACAGAAGGAAAGCTATGATTGAAGAAGCATATTTGTTTCAGCTTAGTTTTGGTCCATTGGTTCTGATTGAGGAAAAATATGAAGCTCATAATGTTTAGTGGCAGTGTCGAGCAAATCGGATGTTGAGATGTATTAAAAGGTCAATTATTGAGCTGAAATAGTGAGGTAATCCTGCCATTTTATAAATATTGGTACAACAGCATTGAAGACTACTGGTTGCCACAGTACAAACAAGAGATTGCAGCTATTGAAACGATACAGAAAAGAGAAACCAGAATGGATGAGGGAATTGAATTATGAGAAGCAATTATATAAATTGGACATCTTCCCTGGAAAAGAGAAGGTTGAGGGGTGGGAGGACTACTGTTTTTGTATTCTAAAAGGTCTAGATAATGTAGACCATGAGCTGTTTCACCTTATCCAGCAGAATCAGAGGACATGGCCTGTGCTTGAAAAGGGGTAAATTCAAAACTGCTATCTGGAAACATTGGCCCCAAGTTTCCACACACGGCGAAAAAGGTGCACCTCAGAGCTGGGCGCCTGTTTTTCGCGCCGAAAACAGCGCCTGAAAAAAAATGCGATATTCTCGAGCTGCTTGGCGCGGCGCACGGGGCGGAGCCTACCACTCGCGCCGATTTTGTAAGTAGGAGGAGGCGGGTACAATTTAAATGAGGCTTCTTGGTGCCGGCAACCCTGCGCGTGCGCGTTGGAGCGTTGGCGCACGCGTAGTCTGAAGTAAACATTGGCACTCGGCCATTTTTAAAAGTGCTGCAGAAAAAGTGAAGATTTGTTTCTTGGACCCCTGCAAAGGCTTGTATTTTAATTTTCTTGATATTTCTGTGTGAGGGAGTGCTTTTAGTAGCACTGCTGAATAAATCACCTGCTGAAATCAGTGAGTTCAGCTTTTCACTGCTAAACCTGCAGAAGCGGTGCCTGCAAATTAAGGACTGTGTTTGGAGAAATAAAAGTGCCAATTCAACTTTGCAATGGATCAACTTCCACCAAGAACAAAGAATTTCTTGCATGAGGAAGCAACCATTGCATAATATGTGGTGCACCCATTCTGCAAATTTAAATATAAAGATGTCGATGTGGCTGCCTCTCCCTGTCCAAATGGCCTCAGTCCCCCTCACAGCTCGAAGGCTGCTGCTGTATCTTTGGCTGCCGGCCAGCCACTGACGCCGCCCCTAAAGCGTGGCCAAATGGCCTCAAGAACCTTAATGAGCTGTGTGTGTCCTGCGTTGATTCTTTGGCTGCCGGCCAGCCACTGACGCCGCTGCAATCCCATGGCCGAATGGCCTCAAGTCCGTCCGGGTGCTGCATCTTCGCGGGGAATGAAGGTCTGCCTCAAGCACCGCAGCTCAGCTCAAAGGCTGCTTGCTGCCTGCCCCTGCCGTCGAGACCGACGCCACACCCCTGCCTGAAAGGCCTGCCTGAAGCACTTTCACACAGGTAGGAACATGGTTTATTTAATCTTTTCTTTGCTTATAAATTTTTATTCAGGTTGGATTTATTTGTATAATATTTGTATAAGTATAACTAAGGATTGATTGTAGAATTTAATGACTTCCCTTCCCCCGCCCCCCACCTCGTTCCCGACGCCTAATTTGTAACCTGCGCCTGATTTTTTAAAGTGTAGACAAGGTTTTTTCAAGTGTACAAAAATCTTCATTTTCTCCATTCTAAGTTAGTTTGGAGTACGTTTTCACTGTGGAAACTTTCAAGTCAGGTGTCAGTGGCTGGACACGCCCCCTTTAAAAAAAAAAAAAATTCAGTTCCAAAGTGAAACTGTTCTACCTGACTAGAACTGCAGAAAACTAAATGTGGAGAATTCCGATTTCTAAGATACTCCGTTCTACACCAGTTGCTCCTAAAAATCAGGAGCAAATCATGTGGAAACTTGGGGCCATTATTTCAGTGAGTGCATGTTCAATCTATGCAACAGGCTGCTAGGGAGATGGTGGAAGCAGATAGTATGCAAATTACAAGTTTCTTTCATAAAATATTTTGGGATACAAGAGTATTATGCTTGGGAGGAACAGGTGACTTTGGACCTAAATCCCCAAACTTTCCACTATTGGAGCGCTTCCTCTCCTCGTATCTGGGTCTATTGTAGACTTTTGTGATTGGCTACTACAATGGTCAACAACTCCATTATTGTATGTTCTACTACCAGGATGGTAGAAGGCAAACTCAATGGATCTTGGGAATTGCTAGACAAAAAAAGACTATGTTCCAAATCCAAGGAATTCTTTTTTTTCTGCTACATTAAAAGCAGACAAATACTGTTCACATCCACAGAGATAAGATGGGTTTATGTTGGGACTGGAAAAATAAAAATTATGATTGAGTTGGGCATAATTTGAAGGCTGGCATTCCTGGATGAAAAGCAGTAGTGATTGTTTTTAAATTTATTCATTCATGGATTGTAGTCATTGCTGGCAAGACCAGCATTTATTGCTCATCCCTAATTGCACAGAAGGTGGTGGTGAGCCACATTCTTGAGCCACTGCAGCCTGGTGGTGAAAGTACTCCCATAGTGCTGTTAGGTCGGGTGTTCCAGGATTTTGACCCAGTGACGATGAAGGAACGCCGATATATTTCCAAGTCAGGGTGGCGTGTGACTTGGAGGGAAACCTGGAATTGACAGTGTTCCCATGCGCCTGCAGCCCTTGTCCTTCTAGGTGGTAAAGATCGCGGGCTTGTGCGGTGCTGTTGAAGAAGCCTTGGCAAGTTGCTGCGGTGCATCTAGATGGTGTACACTGCAGACATGTGCTGGTGGTGGATGGGATGCCAATGAAGCTGGGTGCTTTGTCCTGGATGGTGTTATGCTTTTTAAATGTTGTTGGAGCTGCACTCATCCAGGGAGGTGGAGAGTATTCCATCGCGCTCCCGATGTGCCTTGTAGGTGGTGGAAAGGCTTTGGGGAGTCAGGAGGTGAGACACTTGCTGCAGAATACCCAGCCTCTGACCTGCTGTAGCCAACCCCCCCCCCCCCCAGGATATTGGTGGGGGATTCAATGATGTCTAACTCCATTGAATATCAAATGGTGTAATGCAAATGTTACTTGCCACTTATCAGCCCAAACCTGGATGTTGTCCAGGTCATGCTGTGTGTGGACACTGACTGCTTCATTATCTGAGGAAATGTGAATGGCACTGAACACTGCAGTCATCAGAACATTGAACTGAACACAATTTTGCTAACTCGTCTATTATGTGGCACTTTATCAAATGCTTTTAAGAGCCCACATGCACATCAACTGCACTATCTTCTTCAACCCTCTGTTATTTAATCGAAGAACTCAACTTCCTTTAACAAATCTGTGTTGACAGTTATTAATTAACCCATGTTTTTCCAAGTGACAATTAATTTTGTCTTGGATATGGTCTCTAGAAGCTTCCACACATTGGGCTTACTGGCCTGTAGTTTCTGGGTTTAATCTTCATTCCCCCCCCCCCCCCCCCCCCCCCCCTTTCAACAAGGGTGTAGTATTTGCAACCCTCCAGTCCTCCTATCCAAGGAGAATTGAAAGATTGTTGCCAGAAAGTCTGCAATTTTCACCCTTGCTTCCCTCAGCAACTGAGGATGCATCCCTCTTACTGAGACATTGGCAGCACCCTTTTTTTGTGAAAACAGATGCAGAGTACTCATTACCTCAGCCGCACAGGAAAAGTCCTTTTTTTCCTGATCGGCCCCCATGGTTCCTTTTTTGTGTTTATAGTTCAATTACTCTTTCCCCCCCCCCCCCCCCCCCCCCCCCTGACTGATGGAGAGTGTCTTATCACTTGCTTGGGATCTCTTCCAGATGACTTGTCTGATTTCAGGAAGTTTTGATATGGGGAAACTATTGGTGTGAATCTTCAATTTGCAGGGTCCCCTTTGGGGCAACAATGTGCAAACAGCAGTTCTGTAGAGGCAGATTAATTTCCGTTCTGATGAGAATTGTAATAAAACTATACATTTCGTTTCAACTGATCGAGGAGGAATGGGGGAGAGAATATAAACATGGAAGCTGGTTGAGCTGCTCAGTACAGCTACCTGCATCCCAATGGTCAATATTGAAAATAACTTGGGACTGTAGGGGCTGAATTTTGCAGATATTTAGATAGTACATTATCCTGAGTGATTATTATGCGGGTTGTTAATTTTTTAATGTACAATTCAAGTAAATTAGTGCAATTGAAAACAAATTATTGGATCTATTTTTTGTATATGCAGGAGGAACTTTGAATGTTTTCTTTTAGTTCACCTGCTAAATGTGGACAATATCATGAACTGAGACAGTCTATTTTGTTTTAAGTGTATCTTTGAGAACTGTATTTTATATATGCAGGACAGGAAGGGTCGAATGATGACCCTTTCTGAGAAGAGTAAAGACTATATGGCTGTAATAGTAGGGGATTTCAACTACCCTAATATTAACTAGGATAAAATTAGTGTGAAGAGTATAGAGGGTGCGGAATTCCTAAAATTAATTCAAGAGAACTTTTTTAACCAGTATGTAGCAAGCCCAACAAGGGAGGGGGCAGATTTTGTTTTTGGGAATGAAGCAGGGCCAGTGGAAAGGGTATCCATGGGAGAGCATTTAGGTGCTAGTGACCATAATTCAGTTAGATTTAAGGTAGTTATGGAAAAGGACAAGGATAGACCAGAAATAAAAGTTCTAAATTGGGGAAAAGCCAATTTTGCTAAGCTGCGATGTGATTTAACCGTAGTGGACTGGAAACAGCTACTGAAGATAAATCAGTGTCAGAGCAGTGGGAGGCATTCAAGGAGGAGATCCGGAGGGTTCAGACTAAATATGTGCCCTTAAAGAAAAAGAATGGGACTAACCAATCTACAGTCCCTTGGATGTCTAGGGACATAGTGTAGGACGAAGGAAAAAAAGGAGGCTTATGACCAATACCAAGGGCTAAATACTGCAGAATCTGAGTATGGAAAGTGCAGGGGTGAAATTACAAAGGATATTTGGAAAGCAAAGAGAGCATGAAAAATTCTTGGCAAGTAAAATCAAGGAAAACCCAAAGATGTTTCATAAATATATTAAGAGCAAGAGGATAACTAAAGAAAGGGTAGGATCTATTCGAGACCATAAAGGTAATTTGTGTGTGGAGGCAGGAGACGTGGGAATGGTTTTTAATGAATACTTTGTCTGTTTTCATGAGGGGGCGATGCAGACATTGCTATCGGGGCGGAGGAGTGTGAAATATTAGATGAAATAAACATAATGAGAGAGGAGGTATTAAGGGGTTTAGCAGCTTTGAAAGTAGATAAGTCCCCAGGCCTGGATGAAATGAATCCCAGGCTGTTGATTGAAGCAAAAGAGGAAATAGCAGAGGCTCTGACCAACATTTTCTAATCCTCTCTGGCTTCAGGTGTGGTGCCAGAGGACTAGTGGACTGCTAATGTGATACCTTTGTTTAAGAAGGGAGAAAGGGATAAAGGGATAGACAGATTAATTACAGGCCTATTAGCCTAACCTCAGTGGTGGGAAAATTATTCGAAAAAATTCTGAAGGACAAGATAAATCTTCATTTAGAAAGGCACGGATTAATCGGAGTCTGCACGAATTTGTTAAGGGAAAGTTGTGTCTCACTAACTTGATTGAATTTTTTGAGGAGGTAACAAGGCGGGTTGATGAGGGTAGTGCATTTGATGTATATATGGATTTTAGCAAGGCTTTTGATGAGGTCCCACATAGCAGACTGGTCACGAAAGTAAAAGCCCATGGGATCCAGGGCAAAGTGGCAAGTTAAGAACATAAGCAATAGGAGCAGTCGTAGGCAATTTAGCCCCTTGAGCCTGCTCCGCCATTCAATAAGGTCATGGCTGATCTGATCATGGGCTCAGCTCCACTTCCCTGCCTGCTCCCCATAACCCTTTACTCCCTTACCGCTCAAAAATCTGTCTCTCCGCCTTGAATATATTCAGTGATCCAGCCTCCACAGCTCTCTGGGGCAGAGAATTCCACAGATTTACAATTTCTCCAATCTCAGTTTTAAATGGACTACCCCTTATTCTGAACTATGCCCATAGTTCTAGATTCCCCCATGAATGGAAACATCCTCTCTGCATCTACCTTGTCGAGTCCCCTCATTATCTTGTATTTCAATAAGATCACTCCTCATTCTTCTGAACTCCAATGAGTACAGGCCCAACCTGCTCAACTTTTCTTCATAAGTCTCTGGAATCAACCAGTGAACCTTCTCTCAACTGTCTCCAATGCAAGTATATCCCTCCTTAAATAAGGAGATTAAAACTGTATGCAGTACTCTAGGTGTGGCCTCACCAATACCCTGTACAGTTGTCACTAGAGTCCTCCTCAACTGTCTTCTCCCTGTGGCTGAGGAGCTCCTCCCGGAGTCAGTGTGGCTTTCATCCCCCTACAGGGCACAACGGACATCATTTTTACAGTGTGACTACTGCAGGGAACAGTGCCAGCCCTTACACATGGCCTTCTTTGACCTTACAAAGGCCTGTGACACTGTCAACCGTGAGGGTCTATGGAGCGTCCTCCTCCATTTTGGATGCCCCCAAAAGTTCCTCCGCATCCACTGCCTGCTCCACGTCGACTTGCAGGCCGTGACCATAACCAACGGAAACCTTTACAGACCCAATCCATGTCCAGACTGGGGTCAAACAGGGTGGCGTCATCGGCCCAACCCTCTTCTCAATATTCCTTGCTGCCATGCTCCACCTCAGTCAATAAGCTCCCCGCTGGAATGGAGCTAAACTATAGAACCAGTGGGAACCTGTTCAACCTTTGCCGTCTCCAGGCCAGGTCCAAGTCCACCCCAACCTCTGTCGTTGAGCTACAGTACGCAGACAACGCCTACGTCTGCGCGCATACAGAGGCTGAACTCCAGGACATAGTCGATGTATTTACTGAAGCGTACAAAAGTATGGGCCTTCCGCTAAACATCCGTAAGACAAAGGTCCTCCACCAGCCTGTCTTCGCCGCACAGTCATCAAGATCCACGACACGGCCCTGGACAACGTGGACCATTTCCCATACCTCAGGAGCCTCTTATCAACAAGAGCAGACATGATGACCAGATTCAGCACTTACGCCAGTGCAGTCTTCGGCTGCCTGAGGAAGAGTGTTTGAAGACCAGGCTCTCAAATCTGCAACCAAGCTCATGGTCTACAGGACTGTAGTAATACCCACCATCCTGTATGGCTGAGACATGGACCATGTACAGTAGACCTCAAGTTGCTGGAGAAATACCACCAACGATGTCTCCCAAGACCCTACAAATCCCCTGAGGACAGACTCGCCAACGTTGGCGTCCTCGACCAGGCCAACATCCCCAGCATTAAAGTACTGACCATACTTGATCAGCTCCGCTGGGCAGACCACATTGTCCGCATGCCAGACATGAGACTCCCAAAGCAAGCGCTCTACTCGGAACGCCTTCACGGCAAACGAGCCAAAGGTGGGCAGAGGAAACGTTACAAGGACATCCTCAAAGCCTCCCTGAAAGTGCAACATCACCACTGACACCTGGGAATCCCTGGCCAAAGACCGCCCTAAGTGGAGGAAGTGCACCCGGGAGGGCGCTGAGCACTTCGAGTCTCATCGCAGAGAGCATGCAGAAATCCAGCGCAGACAGCGGAAAGAGTGGCCAACCTGTCCCACCCTCCCTTACCCTCAATGACTATCTGTCCCACCTGTGACGGGGACTGCGGCTCTCTTATTGGACTATACAGTCACCTAAGGACTAATTTTTAGAGTGGAAGCAAGTCTTCCTAGATTCCGACGGTCTGCCTATGATGATGGTACAGTTGTAGCAGGACGTCCCTGCTTTTATACTCCATCCCCCGTGCAATAAAGGCCAACATTACATTTGCCTTCCTAATTACTTGCTGTACCTGCATACTAACTTTTTGTGTTTCATGCACAAGGACCCCCAGGTCCCTATACTGCATTTTCTCATTTTTCTCCATTTAAAAAAAAAAATAATAATAATTTGTTTTTTTATTTTTTTCTGCTGAAGTGGATAACCTCATACTTTCCTACATTATACTCCATCTGCCAAATTTTTGCCCACTCACTTAGCCTGTCTATATCCCTTTGACTCAAAGGCAGGAAGCAGAGGGTAATAGTCGATGGGTGTTTTTGTGATGGGAATGCTGTTTCTAGTGGGGTTCCACAGGGCTCAGTACTAGGTCCCTTGTTTTTTGTGGTATACATCAATGATCTAGATTTGAATATAGCGGGTATGATTAAGAAATTTGCAGATGACACCAAAATCGGCTGTGTGGTTAAGAACGCTGCGGACTGCAGGAAGATATCAATCAACTGGTCAGGTGGGCAGAGCAGTGGCAAATGGAATTTAATCCAGAGAAGTTTGAGGTAATGCATTTGGGGAGGGCTAACAAGGAAAGGGTGTACACATTGACTGGTAGGACACTGAAAAGTGTAGAGGAACAAAGGGACCTTGGAGTGCATGTTCACAGATCCCTGAAGGTAGCAGGCTTGAAATCAGGTGGTTAAGAAGGCATACGGAATGCTTGCCTTTGTTAACCGAGGCATTGAATACAAGAGTGGGGGGGGGGGGGCATGCTTGAACTGTATAAAACACTAGTTAGGCCACAGCTAGATTACTGCGTGCAGTTCTAGTCACCGCATTACAGGAAGGATGTGATTGCACTGGAGAGGATACAGAGGAGATTTACCAGGATTTTGCTGGAAGTGGAGAATCTTAGCTGTGAAGACTAATTGGATAGGCTGTGTTTGTTTTCCTTGGAACAGAGGAGGCTGAGGGGAGATCTCATTTGAGTTGTATAAAATTGAGGCGACTAGATATAGTGGATAGAAAGGGCCTATTTGCCTTAATGGAGTGGTCAACAATCGGGGGTATAAATTTTAAGTATTTGGTAGAAGGTTTAGAGCGGATTTGAGGGGAAATATCTTCACCGAGGGTTGTGGGGGTCTGGAACTCTCTACCTGAAAGGGTGGTAGAGGCAGAAACCCTCACCACATTTAAAAAGTACTTGGATGTGCACTTGACGGGCCCAAATTTGGCCCTCTGTTTTTTTTCGGCGCACTTACGTGAGGTCAATATGGCACCGAAAAGATATCTCGGTATTCTGGCCCCTCTGCCGACTCTTCTGGGAGTCCATTTGGGGGCAGAGCTAGGGCCCTGCGCCTAAGAGTGCCGGCAGCTGTGCGCATGCGCAGTAACTCCTCCCATGATTGTGATGTGTGCCTTCAGCGTGGGACCCAATGCGTCCCGGGCCGGGTGGCCTGCCGCACAGGCCGGCTACTGCCTTCCCGTGTTGAGGGCTACAAGAAATTGGTTGGTGCGGGGAGACTTGATCGTGGGGGGGGGGGGGGGGGGGGGAAATGCTGAAGGAGGAGAGTTTCTTTTAAATGATTTAGGAAAAAGTCTCTGGCAATGGTACAATGCAACTGGCTGTTGAGGTGAGAATGACCAGAGAAAACTTTCCTTAGGTTTGGTCTCAGTACCAGCAAATATCTGGTTATGGCTTTTGTTTTGGTAGTAATCATGACTTGGGTCAATTTTTTAAAAATCCCACCAATTTTTAGTGAACACCTGCATGGATACCCTTTGGGAACATTCCATCAGCACCCACGGGTGCCTTTATTAGGGAGTAACTGCATGGACACCCTCGGTTACCTTACGCAAGTGACCATAGTTCTTTCATGTGTAAGCCTGAGCCTTGACAATCGGAGAAAGGCAGGCTATGTGACCACGAGGGACATCCCAGCCTGTTACACTTTTCACCTGACCGCTACACACAACAGTTCCAGCAGGCTCAATGGATAGCGACCAGGAGCTGGAACCCCGGTTGATTTTCCGCTCCTTAACCCGATGACAACAAGGCCAGTTGTATTACTCCTTATCACTGCACAACCCACGATCAGTACCTCATGATGTTGTGATGACACAAGATAACAACTTGCATTAATATAGCCCTGCTAGCAAAATATTTGATTCATAAATGGTTTTATGAAACCCTTTGTCTTCTGATAAAATATGCACTTTTAATATAATTTTATATGAAGCTTTATACAGTGGAATGTGTAAATTATGCAAAAGTTAAAGAACAAAATCTGTATTGGTTATTGTGAAGGTGTTTAGTGCTTTGCAAGGTCCTCTCTGCTTCCCTTCCCCGTCCCCCCCCCCCACCCCACCCCATCTCTGGCTACCTGCGCTGATTTCTTAACTCTCTAAGGGTTTTCTGTGCGGCCACATATGCTGGCCTAAGTTTGGAGCAGCTATTAGCTGTCCAAACTGACTTAAATGGCCAAAATGGGCGTAGGTGGCTGGTAACGCCCCCTTTTGGGGAAAAAAAACGAAACTAAAAAAAATCCTAACTAACTCACATACACTGGCGCAAATTAAATGTGCAGAATGGGGATTTTTAAGATACTCCAGAAAAATCAAGTTGCTCCAAAAAAAAACTGAGCAACTCCTGGGCAAATTTGGGCCCGAAGAGCTGTAACCTGCAGGGCTGCGGACCTAGAGCTGGAAAGTGGGATTAGACTGGATATCCTCTTGTTGGCCGGCAGGGACACGATGGGCCGAAATAGTCTCCTTCCGTGCTGTAAATTTCTATGATTCTATTTCTGTGATTCTATGTATTGATGGTGTTGGATACAGATGAATAAAATGTTTAAAATACTGAAGCTTTTTTCATTTGTACTTTCCTGTGTACTTACTGACATGTATTGTAGCTTTTGAGATGCAAAACACTATGTAAAACAGCCATTTTAGATGTAAAATTCTTGGGCAAATACTTCCTACATTATAACAGTGACTACACTTCAAAAGTACTTCATTGGCTATGAAGTGCTTTGGGATGTCCTGTGTTTGTGAAAGGCGCTTTAGAAATGCAAGTCTGTCTGTATTAAGTCTTGCTATTACCATGTGTTTCAACTTTTAAATTTTATATGTTCAATTTTAATAATCAAAATGGGAAAAATAATTGCTATACAAAGTGCTTTTGCATGCATGTGACAAATGCTCTTTGGGTAGAATAAAGAGCGGTGTCACATTTTAAAATAGAAGTATTAAAATCTGTAAAAGTAGTGGAGACTTGGATTGAAATTTATATCACCAAATTAAGAGCTAGATTTAAACTTAAAAACAACACCACCACCCTATTAGAAGAACTATCTCTGTTCAATCCCAAAAGCAGTCAGCGGTTTAGTTTAGCCTTCTCAAAATACATTCTTGGCTCCAGGCTGAAGTTTTTTGACATTTTTAACCAAAGTACAGTCACTCTCAATCATTGCGACGGTTTTGGTCACTGCAGCGAACAACAATTTCATACTTTTGTGTTGCATCTGAGTGATGGGGGAAAATTATTTTTGGTGCAATTGCATTTGATGTCATTCTTCACTGTTTTTGAAACACTTTCATCATCATCGTGTCTTACCTGGTCTTCTACCAAGATGAGAATATTCTAGCTGCCATGAAAGTTCAGAGTAATTCAATCTCAATATTTCATTTGCAGAAACATTGGGCCCAAGTTTCCGCTGGAGTTGCTCCTATTTTTTTTTGGAGCAACTAGTTTAGTTTGGAGTATCTTAGAAATTGCAATTCTCGGCATTTAGTTTGCTCCAGTTCTAGTGAGTTAGTTTAGTTTTGTTTTAGTTTTTTTTTCAAAAGGGAGCGTTACCAGCCACTTACGCCTGTTTTGCAAGTTTAGGCATCGAAAAGTTACTCCAAACTAACTTAGAATGGAGTAAGTGACGACTTTTTTATGCTCAAAAACCTTGCGTACACTTTAGAAATTAGGTGCAGGTAGCCAGAGATTTGGGGGGGGGGGGGGGTGAAGAGAAGGGAAGTTAGGGGATTTTCCAAAGCATTAAACACTTCACTTTCATCAATAATAAAAGATAAATCAATAAATAAATTAATTAAATTTTCCTACCTGCAGCGGCAGCAGGCATTGAGCTGCGATTGTTTGGCTGGGGATAGGGGGGGGTCTGAAAAACACCGTGAGGGCGACGTCCAAAGAGCCTGTCCACAGAGCAGAACCCCAGTACGCAGGCAACAAACCGAGCTGCGATCTTTTGGCCGGGGACAGGAGAGGTCTGAAAAACAACGGAAGGGTCAGCCAGCCAGCGCACACCTTTGAAAGTTTAAGTTTTACTTCAAGTATGGGTGCTGCATTATCAAAGCCACGGATTATGCAGTGGTTCTCCATCAGTTCGCTACATAGAAGAGAATTGATTAGAGCTCACCGCACCAGGAACATCATAGCTCGTAAGCTGATGGGCAGGAGGCCTTACCCACTTCGGCAATATCGAATCAGGCGTTCGTATCTGGACATGTGAGGCTGATTATGTCAAAAGGCTGCGTTTCTGCAGAGAAGTTGTCGTTGAGATCCGAGATATGCTGAGAGCAAATTTACGGCCGAGAAGCAGAAGGCCGACTGCCTTGTCTGTTGAAGTGAAGGTTACAGCTGCACTTTCCTTCTATGTCTCGGGATCGTTTCAAGCTACGACTGGAGATGTGTGCGCCATCTCTCTGTGCAATACATGCCTGTGTTCACCAGGTCATGGCTGCACTGTCTGCGCGGAGGAATGACTTCTTCAAGTTCTCAATGACTGGCCAAGCAATGCATTGCAGGGCTGTGGGCTTCTCCAGGATTGCTGGCTTCCCATAGGTACAGGGCTGCATTGATTGTACCCACATCACCTTGCAAGCACCTGTGGAGGATGCCAAGCAGTTCAGGAATAGAAAAGGTATCCACTTCATTAATGTGCAGCTCGTGTGTGACAACGTGCAGTACATCATGTCAGTCGATTCAAGATACCCTGGCAGCACCCATGATGTGTTCATCCTACACGACAGCGTTATATCTGACATTTTTGAGGAGCAGCCAGAAGGGCAGAGCTGGCTACTGGGAGACAAAGGGTACGGCCTCGCCACCTGGCTCATGACGCCCCTACGCGTAACATGGACGGAAGCTGACCATCAATACAACATGGCGCACGTTGCGACGCGCAGCATCAGAGGATCACTGGCATCTTGAAATAGCATTTCCGATACCTGGACCATTCCGGAGGCCACTTGCAATATTCCCCTGAGATTGTTGGTCACTTCACTGTTGTGTGCTGCATAACTTAGCCATCATGAGGCAGCAGGAGCTGGTAGTTGAAGAAGACGACCCACACGAGGTGAGGGTACCTGATAGTAATTTGGAAGAGCCGGATGAGAATGATGACTACGATCAGGAAACCATGCAAGTGCCTGATGCCGGAGCATGAGGTCGGAGGAGGGCGGTCCATTGTGCTCTAACGATTGCTCGAACCCTGCACCAGCAGCTCATCCGTGAACGCTTCAGTTACTGATACCTGACAACTGTTCCGCATGGACATGTTTGTTTTTTGGAGTTGTTCCTATGTTGTGTTAATGGAACATGATTCAGTTTTAATGTAAATATATTTTATTGAAAAGTTCACAATGTACTACATGTTAGTGTAATAAAATAATTGTTTTATCAAACTTTACTTTGACTCTAAGATCACCAAAAACTTTAAGATCACTTATAAACTTGTAAAGTTACAAAACCATTTCAAGGTGAAAAATCTTACACTCGAAGATCACTTAAACTTCAAGATCACTTTTTAGGTGTGAAATTAAATAACTTACAAAATGTAAGAACATTTAAACTCAAGATCACTTAAAAACCCTAAGATCACTAAGTTTGTCAAGTTACAAAACTTACAAAACAATTTCAATTTGAAAAAAATTACTATAGTAACATCAAAAACAAGAACAAAAGCAGCAAAGAAAGGCTGCAACCATCTCTCATCCACTTCGTGGTGAATGTTCACTTCTTCATGGGGTGTAATTTGATTGGCTGGGCTGCGTGCCCTTATTGCAGCATCCCCTCCGACGGCCTGTGCCGTCGCTTGTACTCCCTCTGACATTCCCTCCCTCATTTCCCATGTCATTACTCCTATTTCTGCCGACAGTCCCGTTATCTTAACACCCACCCCACTGATGCTGGCCATGAGTGATCGGGTAAGGTCATTGGTCTCCACACCTAATGCCACAACCTGACCCACATCTGTTGCATGCTGCATCTCAGGAGAGCGTGTTTCAATTCTCCTGCTCGGCCTGAGTTTGCCTCGTGGCACCATTCCAGTGAGGCGCAGGCTGGGACGGTGGGGCCCTGGGTGTTCCAAGCGGCACCCCTCCAGTGGGAGGTGCACTCTGGGACGGTGGGGCACTGGGTGTAAAATGTTGCATTATACCACCACCACTATTGGAACTCACAACCTCTGAATCTGTGAAACCATCGAATGTCGGACCAGAACCTATGCAAGTGTTTGAAAAACTGATGTCTGTTAATGTGGACTGATACATATTAAGTTCAAAAGTCTCCCCTGAATACATTTCAGTCAACCCCTGCACCCACCCTTGGTCTGGATCGTCCACTTCTGGTGGTTCTTCTGTATCTTCAAGATTGGCATCATCTGCAAAATAGAAGAGTCAAATGGTTAGCAGCACAGGAGGGGGCGGGATGGGTGACATGAAGTCTCACACATAGCAGGCCAAGTAGCAGGTTGATTTAAAGGGTCATGATGCATTTTTAGGACTTGCCCTCTCCCTCGAGTGTGGGCCCAGCTTGTGCAGTACTGATTGTTTTTCTCCAGGTACGACTCATCAAAGCAGCGACCCTCTGTTCCAAGGGTGTCAGTGAATGCAGATTTGGCACGCCGCCTCCTGTTCGAGTTCTTTCCCTTTAGGTGTGGGCCAATTTCTTCTGCAAAGATTAAAATAGAACTTTTTAGAGTGCATTCTGGGGTTCATAAGATATTTAAAGGAGCGCCTCTAGTGCATAAGGTCATAAGAAATGCTAGGGAATACTTTGTTGTATGGCAAGAGTATAGAATTTAATAGTTGAGATGTAATGGTGAATCTATATTTTAAAAACTATGGCGCAACCATAGTTTGCGTACTGTGCAGTTTTGGGCTACGGTGTAGGAAGTATGCTGAGACAATTTTTTTTTACATAGAATTGTGAGGCTGTGGAATCCACTACCAGTTAATTGAAGCAGAGTCTATGTCAGCATTTAATAGATTAGATAGGTGGTTGAAAGAAAGGGGTATGGGAACAGGAAAGGAATTATGACCACTGCTTCAGTGGAGAATTAATACCAATATGGACAGGCTGGGGGAATGGCCTGTTTCTGTATTATAATTTATATGCTGTTCTGTATCTGTTCATTTTTGTAGCAAGTTGGTAAATGTTCTGATTTAATTGTAGCTATCTAAAGGTAACCAGATTCACACAAGGTCACGTCTGGAGTGAATTTACTATCTGCAAACCACAGATTAGTTTTAGTTTATAGCTAAATCTTGCAATTTATAGCTATGTAAATGGCGTCTTGCAGCTGAATAAAATTGTTTTGTTGGATTATTAAATACAAAGAGTACATTTTAGTGGTTAAAGAAGAAATTGCTTTCTGCGATTTGAAAGCATTTCTTTATTTTGATTTTTTTTTAGAAGTTTTGAATTTTCTTTTACTCCTACAATTATTTCAGAGTTTTGAAATTAATTTCAAGTATACAGAAATTGACTTTCTAATGAATCCAATATTGCTGACTGGCCCAAGAAAGTGGCTTCCCTAATTTGGAAGGTTTAGGATGTTCGCAACTTGCTCACTGTTTAAGAGCTGAAGTAAATCATGGCTGCTATTAAAGTTCTTCATTTTTCAGAAGTAACCTTTTATTTCTGTAAATTTATTATCTTAATTCTGCCCATTGCTACATGACTCTTTCTGCTCTTCCTCCACCACTCTTCAGGCAGTGAGTTCCAGACCCCCACCACCCTCTGGGTGGGAAAAAAAGTTATTTCTTCTCAATTCCCCTCTAATACTTCTACCAATTACTTTAAATCTATGCCCTCAGTTATTGACCTCTCTGCTAGGGGCAATAGGTCATCCCTATCCACTCTATCTAGGCCCCTTTATTATTTTATACACTTCAATTAAGTCTCCCCTCAGCCGCCTCTGTTCCAAAGAAAACAACCCCAGCCTATCCAATCTATCCTCATGGTTAAAATTCTCCAGTCCTGGCAACATTCTCTTAAATCTCCTCTATCTTCTCTAGTGCAATCACATTACATACAAGAACTGCATGCTGTACTCTAGCTGTGGCCTCATTAGTGTTTTATACAGTTCATGCATAACCCCCCCCCCCCCCCCCCCGCTCTTGTATTCTATGCCTTGGTCAATAAAGAAAAGTATCCTGTATGCCGCCTTACCTGTCCGACTACCTTCAGGGATCTGTGGACATGCACTCCAAGGTCCCTCTGTTCCTCTACATGTCTCTGTATCCTACCATTTATTGTGTATTCTCTTGCCTTGTTAGCCCTCACCAAATGCTTTACCTCATCTCTGGATTGAATTCCATTTGCCACTTCTCTGCCCACCTGACCAGTCCATTGCTATCTGCCTGCAGCTTTCTTCCTCACTATCAACTACAAGGCCAATTTTTATATCATCTGCAAACTTCTTAATCATTCCCCCTACGTTGAAGTCTAAATCATTGATATATACCACAAAAAGCAAGTGACCCAGTACTGAGCCCTGCAGAACCTCACTGGAAACAGCCTTCCTGTCACAAACACTCGTTGACCATTACCCTTTGCTTCCTGCCACTGAGCCAATTTTGGATCCAAGTTGCCACTCTCCCTTGGATCCCATGGGCTTTTACTTCTGATTAGTCTGCCACGTGTGACTTTTGTCAAAAGCCTTGCTAAAATCCATATAGATGACTTCAAATGTGTTGCCCTCCTCAAAAAAAACTCAATCAAGATACTCAGCCACAACCTTCCCATGACAAATCCATGCTGTCCTTGATTGATCTGTGCTTTTTTAAATAACAATTAATACTCAGAACTTGTTCCTATAATTTTCCCACCACTGAGGTTAGGCTCACTGGCCAGTGCTTACTCTATCTATCCCTTTCTCCCTTTTTAAATAACGGTACAGCATTAGCAGTCCTTCAATCTTCTGGCACTACACCTGTAGCCAGATAGGATTGGAAAATGATGATCAGAGCCTCCACTATTTTCTCTTTGCTTCACTTAACAGCCTGGGATACATTTAATCAGGGCCTGGCAATTTATCTATTTTCAAAGATACTAAACCCCTTTAATATTTCCCCTCACTGTTTATCTCGTCCAATATTTCGCAATCCTCCTCCTTAACTACCGTGTATGCATCGTCCCTCTCGTGAAGACCAACGCAAAGTATTTAAGAATCATACCCACGTCTGCTGCCTCCACAGACAAACTTCCTTTTTGGTCTCTAATAGGTCCTACTCTTTCGCTAGTTATCTTCTTGCTTGTTATGTATTTATAAAACATCTTTTTAGGTTTTCCTTGATTTTACTTGCCAATATTTTTTCATGCTCTCTTTGCATTGCAAAACTATTAGATATGTAATCCTTCGGTTATAAACTGATCCGATAAAGATTCTGTGACCTTGACTTCCCTCAGGCTGCCTGCCAGAATACAATGTGTGGCATTGAATTCAAAAATATGAATGGGATTTATGAATCAAAATTCAGGTGTCTTCTAATTGGAGTTTAAAAATAAAACACTGCTGGTCTTGTCTAAAACCGTACTGAACCTGTATGCCATCATCATACCTGGCTTTCTTTACAATGGCCAGAGTTGACAACCTACTGAACGTGCATACATTATTGGATAAACTCTGCAGAATTATACCTCTGTTTACAATAAGTCAAATACTGTTATTTAAGAACACTTTCCCCATAAAGCTATCACAATCTAAATGCCAGGAATTTTTTCTATAATTGGAACCAAGTTCCCTTGCATGCTGGAGTAGTCATATTGCCTAATATCTACTTGTATGCTGGCATAACCCAGGGGTGTAACAATGTGATTTGAATTGGATATTTGTGTTTGTGTGGCTCCAATCTCTTTGAAGATTGATTGAGAAAATGCATATTTAAAATGAGGATAGTTGGGAAACTTGCTGATTTATTTCACAAGTGATCATACAGACCAACAGTAGTGAGTGGATTCACAACCTTGAGTGAAGAAATTTCACCTCGTCTCAGTCCTAAATGGCCACCCTTTAGTCTGAGACTTTGTTCTAGTTCGAGACTCCCCAACCAGGGAAAAAAATCTTCCCAGCATCTACCCTGTCAAGCCCCTAAATAATTTTATATCTTTCAATGAGATCACCTCTCATTCATCTAAACTCTAGGGAATATAGGCCTAGTCTATTCAGTCTCTCCTCATAGGACTGTCCCCAGGGATCAGTCTAGTGAACCTTTGTTGCATTCCCTCTATGACAAGTATATTCCTCGTTGAGCAAAGAGACCTAATTGTACAGAGACCATTCCAGGTGTGGTCTCACAAAGGCCCTATATAATTGCAGTAAGACATCTTTACTCATGCACTCCAATCCCTTTGTAATAAAGGCTAACATACTATTTGCTTTCCAATTGGTTGCTGTACCTTCACATTAACTTTGATTTATGGACACCAACACACCTGAATACCAGCATTTCCCAATCTTTCAATTTAAAAAAAAAAAGATTCTGCTTTTCTATTTTTCTTACCAAAGTGGATAACTTCACATTTCTCCACATTCTATTCCATCTGTCACATTCTTGCCCACTCACTTAACCTGTCTATATCCCTTTGCAGCTTCTTTGTCCTCCTTACAGTTTGCTTTCCCACGTAGCTTTGTATTATCAGCAAAAATTGGATACATTACACAGTCCCCTCATCTAAGTCATTGATATAAGTTGTAAATAGCTGAGGCCCAAGAACTGATCCTTGTGCTTACCCCACAATTACAGCCTGCCAACCTGAAAACGACCCGTTTATTGCTACTCCCTGTTGCCTGTCCGTTAACACATCCTCAATCCATGCTAATATATTGCCTCCAATCTTGTGAGCCCTAATTTTGTGTTTGAACTTGCTTGTGTGGCACCTTTTTTATGTTTTTTGAAAATCTAAATACATTACATTCACTGGTTTCCCCCTTATCTACCCGGCTGGTCACAACCTCCGATTTGTCAAACACGATTTCCCTTTCATAAATCTGTATTGACTCTCCCCAATTATATTAGGCTTTTCTAAGAGACCTGTTAACACGCCACTAAAAGATTCGAGCATTTTCCCTGCAACTGATGTCAGGCTAACTGATCTATAATTTCCTGTGTTCTTTCTCCCTCCTTTCTTGAATAGCAGGGTTATGTTTGCTACCTTCCAATCTATGGGGACTATTGTAAAATCTAGGGTATTCTGGAAGATTGAAACCAATGCATCCGCTGTCTCTCGCCTCTTTTTTAAAAAAAAATCCTAGGATGTCGGTGATCAGGTCCACGAAATTTGTCGACTTTTGATGCCATTAATTTCTCCAGCACGGTTTCTTTAATACTAATTTCTCCACACTCCTTTCTCAATAGACCCTTGGTTCCCCACTATTTTTGATATGCTTTTTGTGGCATCTACCATGAAGATCGATACAAAGTATTTGTTTTTGTATCTGCCATTTCCTTATTCCCTATTATAATTTCCTCTTGTCTCTGCCTGTAAGGGATCCATGTTTACTTTCACTAATCTTTTTACATACCTATAGAAGCTTTTACAATCTGTTTTATGTATCTTGCTAGTTTATTATTTTTTCTCTTTTTTTAAAATCAAGACAATGCTGAAGTGTTAGAAATAACCTTGTTACGATTATTTCTGGTCACTTTAAATAATCTGTTTCGAGTGCAAATCAACATGGTGTGTATATTGAGTTTAATCAGAGTTTAAGATGGAATATATCACATTAGTTATTCAGCAAAAGATGATACGACTGTGACAAGTAGCTGATACTGATGTCTTATGATCTTGTTCACATGTCTTTTCGTGTTTATACTTGCTGAAAGTTCTTCCTTTGGAATTTGTCTTGTCTCACTCTATCCTCTTGGGTACCATTAATACAAGGCTAGCCTAGTGCTCTTTCAACTATGAGGCACAAAGCAGAGCTATGTAACACGTCAATCAGTCATTACCTGTCTTTATGACCTAGCAAATTGCTCCATTCTGAGATATTGTTTATGCTAACTTCCCCAACTTCCTTCCATTGGGCCCAAGTTTCCACAGGATAAAAAACGGGCGCCTCTCCGAGCTGGGCGCCCGTTTTTCGCGCCTAAAACGGCGCCAGAAAAAAAACGCACTATTCTTGAGCGCTTTGCAGCTCCTTGTCTGTTTGGCGTGGCACCCAGGGGGGCGGAGCCTACACTCGTGCCGATTTTGTAAGTGGGAGGGGGCGGGTACTATTTAAATTAGTTTTTTTCCTGCCGGCAACGCTGCGCGTGCGCGTTGGAGCGTTCGCACATGCTCAGTGTGAAAAAAACATTGGCACTCGGCCATTTTTGTAGTTCTTTGTAGCTGTTTAATTTTTGAACATTTTTTAATAAACCACATTGCCATCAGCACTGAGGCTTCCCTTCTCACTGTCTCCTTCCCCTCCCTCCCCTCCGCGGCAACAAGCCGCTGTCTCCTTCCCCTCCCTCCTCTCCGCGGCAACAAGCCGCTGTCTCCTTCCCCTCCCTCCACGGCAACAAGCCGCTGTCTCCTTCCCCTCCCTCCCCTGCGCAGCAACAAGCCGCTGTCTCCTTCCCCTCCCTCCCCTCCGCGGCAACAAGCCGCTGTCTCCTTCCCCTCCCTCCTCTCCGCGGCAACAAGCCGCTGTCTCCTTCCCCTCCCTCCACGGCAACAAGCCGCTGTCTCCTTCCCCTCCCTCCCCTGCGCAGCAACAAGCCGCTGTCTCCTTCCCCTCCCTCCCCTCCGCGGCAACAAGCCACTGTCTCCTTCCCCTCCCTCCACAGCAACAAGCTGCTGTCTCCTTCCCCTCCCTCCCCTCCCTCCACGGCAACAAGCTGCTGTCTCCTTCCCCTCCTTCCCCTCCCTCCCCTCCCTCCCCTCCCTCCACGGCAACAAGCCACTGTCTCCTTCTCCTCCCTCCCCTGCGCGGCAACAAGCTGCTGTCTCCTTCCCCTCCCTCCCCTCCGCGGCAACAAGCTGCTGTTTCCTTCCCCTCCCTCCCCTGCGCGGCAACAAGCTGCTGTCTCCTTCCCCTCCCTCCCCTGTGCGGCAACAAGCCGCTGTCTCCTTCCTCTCCCTCCCCTCCGCGGCAACAAGCCGCTGTCTCCTTCCCCTCTTCCCTTCCCTCCCCTGCGCGGCAACAAGCCGCTGTCTCCTTCCCCTCTTCCCTTCCCTCCCCTGCGCGGCAACAAGCCGCTGTCTCCTTCCCTTCCCTCCCCTGCGCGGCAACAAGCCGCTGTCTCCTTCCCTTCCCTCCCCTGCGCGGCAACAAGCCGCTGTCTCCTTCCCCTCCCTCCCCTGCGCGGCAACAAACGGCGGTTTCCTTCGAACGATGGCTGAAGCACTTTCACACAGGTAGGAAGATGGTTTATTTAATCTTTGCTTATAAATGTTTATTCAAGTTGGATTTATTTGTAGAAGTATAAATAAGGATTGATTGTAGAATTTAATGAGTTCCCTTCCCCCCCCCCCCCCCCCCCGTTCTGGACGCCTAATTTGTAACCTGCGCCTGGTTTTTTAATGTGTAGAACAGGTTTTTTTCAGTTCAACAAAAATCTTCACTTGCTCCATTCTACTTTTTAGTTTGGAGTACATTTTCACTGGAAACTTTGAAATCAGGCATCAGTGGCCGGACACGCCCCCTTTTGAAGAAAAAATTCTGTTCTAAAGTAGAACTGTTCTACCTCTAGAACTGCAGAAAAAAAAATGTGGAGAATTGCGATTTCTAAGATAGTCCGTTCTCCACCAGTTGCTCCAAAAAATCAGGTGCAAATCATGTGGAAACTTGGGCCCTATAATCTTTGCAAGCAGTTCTGTTAAACTAACTTCAATTCCTAGCTTAGCATTATACATAAAATACATAAACAAGATTGAAGTCTTGACTTAAAAACAACAGATAATCGCTTAGCAACATAGAGATTGTATATAGTACAGAATACTATATCGTCTGCAGGAAACCAAAATATTAGCACTTCTAAAAGCATCTATCTAGTCTGAGGAGACTTTTTGTCTCTAGTTCGAACATAACTATTTAAACACAGCATTCTTCGTGTCACAGTTTTAGTTGCATAATTATATACATTTTAAGGTATCTTTAGTTTCTAACAGTGTTTTCAATCATCTTCAGCCAGAAGTGCTGAGTGGATGATCCATATTGGCCTCTTCCTGAGGTCCCCACCATCATCGAAGCCAGTCTTCAGCCAATTTGATTCACTCTGATATCAAGAAACGGCTGAGCGCACTGGATACAGCAAAGGCTTTGGGCCCCGACAACATTCTGGCTGTCACGCTGAAGACTTGTGCTCCAGGACTAGCTGTGCCTTTAGCCAAGCTGTTCTAGTACAGCTACAACACTGGCATCTATCCGACTGCCCAGGTATGTCCTGTTCACTAAAAGCAGAACAAATCCAATCTGGCCAATTACCGCCCCATCTGTCTACTCTCAATCGTCAGCAAAGTGATGGACGATCTCGTTGACCGTGCTATCAAGCCGCACTTACTCATCAATAACCTGCTCACCGCTGTCCAATTTGGGTTCTGCCAGGAGCACTCGGCTCCAGACCTCATTACAGCCTTGGTCCAAACATGGACAAAAAAGCTGAATTCCAGAGGCAGCATTTGACAGAGTGTGGCATCAAGATGCCCTAGTAAAACTGAAGTCAGGGAAAATCTCCACTAGTTGGAGTCATATCTAGCACAAAGAAAGATGGTTGTGGTGATTGGAGGTCAATTATCACAGCCCAGGACATCGCTGTAGGAGTTCCTCAGGGCAGTGTCCTAGTCCCAATCATCAGCTGCTTCATCAGTGACCTTCCCTCCATCATAAGGTCAGAACTGGAGAAGTTTGCTGATGACTGCACAGTGTTCAGTGCCATTTGCAACTCCTCAGATAATGAAGCAGTACATGCCCACATACAGCAAGGCCTGGACCTCATTCAGGCTGATGTGTGGCAAAAATGTTACTTGCCACTTATGTGCCAGGCAATGACTTTCTCCAACAAGTGAGTGTAATCACTGCCCTACAACATTCAATGGCATTACCATTGCCGTATCCCCCACCATCAACATCATGGTCACCATTGACCGGAAACTTAACTGGACCAGCCACATAAGTGCTGTGGTAACAAGAGCAGGTCAGAGGCTGGATATTCTGTGATTAGTGTCTCGCCTCCTGATTTTCCCCATCTACAAGGCACAAGTCAGAGGAACGATTGAATACTCTCCACTTGCCTGGATGAGTGCAGCTCCAACAACACTTGAAGCTCGCCACCATCCAGGACAAAGCAGCCTGTTTGGCACTCCATCCACCACATTAAACATTCACTCTCTCCACCACCGGTGCACTGTGGCTGCAGGGTGTACCATCTAGAAGATACAGTGCAGCAACTCGCTAAGGCATTTTTGGCAGCACCTCCCAAACCCTCGACCTCTACCACCTAGAAGGACAAGGGCAACCGGTGCATAGGAATACCATCACCTGCAAATTTCTCCAAGTTGCACACCATCCTGACTTGGAAGTATATCGCGTTCCTTCATAGTCGCTGAGTCAAAATCCTGAAACTCACTCCGTAACAGCACTGTGGGAGTACCTTCACCACTCAGACTGCAGTGGTTCAAGAAGGTGGCTCACCACCACCTTCTCGAGGGCAATTGGGGATAGGCAATCAATGAGGCTTTGCCAGCGACAACCACATCCCATGAATGAATAGTAGTAAAAAAATTAACCATGTTTTGTCTTGATTTTTTTTTTATATAACTTGTGTATATTTTGCTTTAAATGAGTCAGTGTCAGGTGTCAACTGTGGCTCAGTGGGTAGCGCACTCCTCTGAGTCAGAAGGCTGAGAGTTCAAATCCCACTCCAGGAACTTGAGCTCATTTCAGCACTGCCCGAGGTTGAATCTAGTGCAGTGCTGCACCATTGGAGATGCAGTCCTTCGAATGAGACGTTCAGCCGAGGCTCTGTCTGCCCTCTCTGGTAGATGTAAAAGATCCCAAGGCACTATTTTGAAGAGCAGGGGAGTTATCCCCAGTGTCCTGGCCAATATTTATCCCTCTGTCAACATAACAAAAACAGATTATCTAGTCATTATCACATTGCTGTTTGTGGGAGTATGCTGTGTGCAATTTGGCTGATGCGTTTCCTACATTACAACAGTGACTGCACTCCAAAAGTACTTCATTGACTGGAAAGCGCTTTGAGACGTCCGCTGGTCGTGAAAGACGCTACATGAATCCAAGTCTTGCTTTCTTTTTTAAATGCAACCCTTCAATGACTCACTCTCCCCTTTCTCCTCTTCTTTCCCCCCTTCTCTCTCCTTTCCCCCCTTCTCTCTTCTTTCCCCCCTTCTCTCTTCTTTCCCCCCTTCTCTCTTCTTTCCCCCCTTCTCTCTTCTTTCCCCCCTTCTCTCTTCTTTCCCCCCTTCTCTCTTCTTTCCCCCCTTCTCTCTTCTTTCCCCCCTTCTCTCTTCTTTCCCCCTTCTCTCTTCTTTCCCCCTTCTCTCTTCTTTCCCCCTTCTCTCTTCTTTCCCCCTTCTCTCTTCTTTCCCCCCTTCTTTCTTCTTTCCCCCCTTCTCTCTTCTTTCCCCCCTTCTCTCTTCTTTCCCCCCTTCTCTCTTCTTTCCCCCCTTCTCTCTTCTTTCCCCCCTTCTCTCTTCTTTCCCCCTTCTCTCTTCTTTCCCCCCTTCTCTCTTCTTTCCCCCCTTCTCTCTTCTTTCCCCCCTTCTCTCTTCTTTCCCCCCTTCTCTCTTCTTTCCCCCCTTCTCTCTTCTTCCCCCCCTTCTCTCTTCTTTCCCCCCTTCTCTCTTCTTTCCCCCCTTCTCTCTTCTTTCCCCCCCTTCTCTCTTCTTCCCCCCTTCTCTCTTCTTTCCCCCCTTCTCTCTTCTTTCCCCCCTTCTCTCTTCTTTCCCCCCTTCTCTCTTCTTTCCCCCCTTCTCTCTCTTCTTCTTTCCCCCCTTCTCTCTTCTTTCCCCCCTTCTCTCTTCTTTCCCCCCTTCTCTCTTCTTTCCCCCCTTCTCTCTTCTTTCCCCCCTTCTCTCTTCTTTCCCCCCTTCTCTCTTCTTTCCCCCCTTCTCTCTTCTTTCCCCCCTTCTCTCTTCTTTCCCCCCTTCTCTCTTCTTTCCCCCCTTCTCTCTTCTTTCCCCCCTTCTCTCTTCTTTCCCCCCTTCTCTCTTCTTTCCCCCCTTCTCTCTTCTTTCCCCCCTTCTCTCTTCTTTCCCCCCTTCTCTCTTCTTTCCCCCCTTCTCTCTTCTTTCCCCCCTTCTCTCTTCTTTCCCCCCTTCTCTCTTCTTTCCCCCCTTCTCTCTTCTTTCCCCCCTTCTCTCTTCTTTCCCCCCTTCTCTCTTCTTTCCCCCCTTCTCTCTTCTTTCCCCCCTTCTCTCTTCTTTCCCCCCTTCTCTCTTCTTTCCCCCCTTCTCTCTTCTTTCCCCCCTTCTCTCTTCTTTCCCCCCTTCTCTCTTCTTTCCCCCCTTCTCTCTTCTTTCCCCCCTTCTCTCTTCTTTCCCCCCTTCTCTCTTCTTTCCCCCCTTCTCTCTTCTTTCCCCCCTTCTCTCTCTTTCCCCCTTCTCTCTTCTTTCCCCCCTTCTCTCTTCTTTCCCCCCTTCTCTCTTCTTTCCCCCCTTCTCTCTTCTTTCCCCCCTTCTCTCTTCTTTCCCCCCTTCTCTCTTCTTTCCCCCCTTCTCTCTTCTTTCCCCCCTTCTCTCTTCTTTCCCCCCTTCTCTCTCTTCTTTCCCCCCTTCTCTCTTCTTTCCCCCCTTCTCTCTTCTTTCCCCCCTTCTCTCTTCTTTCCCCCCTTCTCTCTTCTTTCCCCCCTTCTCTCTTCTTTCCCCCCTTCTCTCTTCTTTCCCCCCTTCTCTCTTCTTTCCCCCCTTCTCTCTTCTTTCCCCCCTTCTCTCTTCTTTCCCCCCTTCTCTCTTCTTTCCCCCTTCTCTCTTCTTTCCCCCTTCTCTCTTCTTTCCCCCTTCTCTCTTCTTTCCCCCCTTCTCTCTTCTTTCCCCCCTTCTCTCTTCTTTCCCCCCTTCTCTCTTCTTTCCCCCCTTCTCTCTTCTTTCCCCCCTTCTCTCTTCTTTCCCCCCTTCTCTCTTCTTTCCCCCCTTCTCTCTTCTTTCCCCCCTTCTCTCTTCTTTCCCCCCTTCTCTCTTCTTTCCCCCCTTCTCTCTTCTTTCCCCCCTTCTCTCTTCTTTCCCCCCTTCTCTCTTCTTTCCCCCCTTCTCTCTTCTTTCCCCCTTCTCTCTTCTTTTCCCCCTTCTCTCTTCTTTCCCCCCTTCTCTCTTCTTTCCCCCCTTCTCTCTTCTTTCCCCCCTTCTCTCTTCTTTCCCCCCTTCTCTCTTCTTTCCCCCTTCTCTCTTCTTTCCCCCCTTCTCTCTTCTTTCCCCCTTCTCTCTTCTTTCCCCCTTCTCTCTTCTTTCCCCCCTCTCTCTTCTTTCCCCCCTTCTCTCTTCTTTCCCCCCTTCTCTCTTCTTTCCCCCCTTCTCTCTTCTTTCCCCCCTTCTCTCTTCTTTCCCCCCTTCTCTCTTCTTTCCCCCCTTCTCTCTTCTTTCCCCCCTTCTCTCTTCTTTCCCCCCTTCTCTCTTCTTTCCCCCCTTCTCTCTTCTTTCCCCCCTTCTCTCTTCTTTCCCCCCTTCTCTCTTCTTTCCCCCCTTCTCTCTTCTTTCCCCCCTTCTCTCTTCTTTCCCCCCTTCTCTCTTCTTTCCCCCCTTCTCTCTTCTTTCCCCCCTTCTCTCTTCTTTCCCCCCTTCTCTCTTCTTTCCCCCCTTCTCTCTTCTTTCCCCCCTTCTCTCTTCTTTCCCCCCTTCTCTCTTCTTTCCCCCCTTCTCTCTTCTTTCCCCCCTTCTCTCTTCTTTCCCCCCTTCTCTCTTCTTTCCCCCCTTCTCTCTTCTTTCCCCCCTTCTCTCTTCTTTCCCCCCTTCTCTCTTCTTTCCCCCCTTCTCTCTTCTTTCCCCCCTTCTCTCTTCTTTCCCCCCTTCTCTCTTCTTTCCCCCCTTCTCTCTTCTTTCCCCCCTTCTCTCTTCTTTCCCCCCTTCTCTCTTCTTTCCCCCCTTCTCTCTTCTTTCCCCCCTTCTCTCTTCTTTCCCCCCTTCTCTCTTCTTTCCCCCCTTCTCTCTTCTTTCCCCCCTTCTCTCTTCTTTCCCCCCTTCTCTCTTCTTTCCCCCCTTCTCTCTCCTTTCCCCCCTTCTCTCTCCTTTCCCCCCCCTTCTCTCTCCTTTCCCCCCCCTTCTCTCTCCTTTCCCCCCCCTTCTCTCTCCTTTCCCCCCCCTTCTCTCTCTCTCTCCTTTCCCCCCCCTTCTCTCTCTCTCTCCTTTCCCCCCCCTTCTCTCTCTCTCTCCTTTCCCCCCC